>NW_025763664.1:2421063-3631595 GCF_020744475.1 Fusarium redolens | reverse complement strand
TTTGCATTGGCCCCATTGCTACGTAGTTGTTCTCTCCGGCATTTGCTTGGCGATGGCCAAACTTCTTAACTCCGATACACAAACCCGCCAAGGCACGGCTCAATCATCTCCGAAAAATAAAAATCTTGACCTTGATCATCCTCTAATTAAAAGCAGTCTAGTTGAAGATCACGCCTTTCGTCCAGGTTCAGGCTCGAGAAAAGGGTTGGATGTTACCCTATTCACGATTGGTGTTGCGTGTAAATTTTGAGGGTCGAGGCGTTTGTCGGCTAATGATGCACCACAGTTCGCCGAATTGACTTTAAGCCGTTTTTCATATGCTTGTTTGTTTGGGTGGTTGGTCGCCCCGGTTGATCGGGGAGCTGAAAGCGAAAAGACAAAAGGGTAATTAGCGAAGAGTCTTATCAAAGCGTCCTATCGTCCAGTCTGCAATATAGCATAGTCCCCAGAACTTGGGAGCCCTTATGCTTGCCCATTGTCAGTTTTGAGCTTACCTTGTGTCCTGCGCACCTGTTTCGGGTACCATACAGTTGCTGTAGAAGAAAACGGGAACGACTCACTTCTTTCTCAGGTCAATTCAGTCTCTAATCCCCACCTCCACGTTTATTTCGCCTGAACTGGACAGAACATCCCGCTTTTCCCAGCCCTACCCAGAGTGCTTGTGCCTTACCATTGATCAACGTCGCATTGTGCAACGACCTCTGTCTGGCCTCGGGGTCCTTGATTCTTTTGTTATGCTATGGATCGCTGGGGCGGCAGGGCTGTTAATCAGTGAGCCTCAGCCTAGGAAAACTGGGTTCTCTTATGACAGCGCCTCCCGGGTGGCCAGGGTTCCTCCTTAATGCATCCGCGCCATTCGTGAGCTATCCGCATAAGGAAAGAAAGCTGACACACAGAAGTCTCTCTTTTCACAGTGAAAGGCGACGATCTGATCCATTGCGACACTTGGCACTCGACCTCATCATGCTCATTTCTAGAGGTTGACCCATCGTCGTGATGGATTTCGCTTGTCGAATCAATTACTCTAAAGGAAAGACGGTCCCGTCGTTGTGGTCCATGTCGTCATGAACAGACAGGCATTCAAGATTTTCTTCCGGTTTTCCGTCTGTCAAAAGGTTACCTTGGGCTACAGTACAGTCCAGTATGTCTGTGCCGTAAAGGTTTATGCTACCTTTTCCGGGGCTCCTGGTAATAGTTGATATAATCTGATTCGCCAGCTCACATAAACGTAATTAGCTGCGTAGCATAGTAGACACGAATGCCGGTTTCCAACGAGTTACTGCAAGGACAACATGAGTAAGTGACCCTTACACTCTAGCAACAGCAAAAGAACCAGGAACATGTCCGCTCGCGTCAGTTATCTCCACTCAGTAACCATCCCTACGTCAGGATTTACCCAAGGCCAAGTAAGCATGTGTATACATACATTGATGATATTACTGTTGGCCATGATATTCCTTTGCCAATGCCCTATACTTCAGGCTGTTGCTGGTTCAGTTTTCTGACAGAATCAAGCTTGATTGTTCCAGAAACCATGTGGCTGGCCCCCGTTTCATTAAAGAAGATCCAATGCAATGCACATGCCATGTCGGTGAGTTGGGGTGCATTTTCGATGACATGCTGGTGTGAGCGTATCAGACCTGACAGCATCCCACGCAAGACTCAGGGGGTGATGAATGCAGCCCAGACCAGGGGGGTTCCAGTTCCTTTCACTTTGCGCCGCCTTGCTGGGCGTGGTTGCGCCGGCCGGCCGTTGGGACGACCACGATCCGACCGTCCATTCGCCAGCGATACCCCCGGACAGAGTGTCAATCTTCGGCCTTTTCGTACAAGTCTGTTCTCCGGGGGGCCTTTGTTTTCGGGGCCGAGACGGGTTCGGACACGGACACGGAGTCGGGTAGCAGTTTAATGTCTCAGCCGGCGTACGAGGTTAAGGTTTGCTTATTGTCTTGCCAAGTTTTAAACCTCCAAAGTTAATGATCGATTCACTGCCAGTACCAATGTTTGCATTTGAACCACAAATCCTTCTCAGACTATGGAGCTATGCGTCCGCGTAAGATGGCACTAATACTCATCCAGAACTACTTATCCCACCAAATATTATCCCTCATAAGCCAGGCACAACCGTTGGAGCCAACTTGTGCTCTTGGCCTGGTCCATGCTATTTGCGGCGCGGCTGTGTCCAATAAACCTGGTCATTCAGTCAAGGGTGGGCTTGAGTGCCGCGACGATCATTTGCTTCGGACTCACATCCCCTTCCCAGTAGTCTGGGGCATCCCGTCCTCCCTGTACGGTTGGCTTGTTTCAAATCCGATGCCTCGTTCGATTCTTGCATACTTCACTCCTCAATCTGCTCAGTTCTGTCATCCATTCCAGCTTAGCCTGTATACCTACGTACCGCACTTTTCGCAACCCACCAGTTTTGGCAGTAAGTTGCTAAGCTGCTAAATACCTTAAACGGCATACACCAGATATTGCTGACTGTAGGTTCGTTTCCCAAGCTTCCTCAAACCTCTAATATAACGTGTCGTACCTATATGTCTATGGTGTTCAAGCTTCAAACATCTCCCTCATGATTCTGTGTTGATAAAACAAAGCGTTGTTATGGGCCAGCTTCTAATGTCGCCACTGCTTCCAAATGTAGGAGAATAGATACAGTATAGAAGTAAAAAGATAGCACGATTCCATCCATACCAGCCTCTTGTACGGGGGTATTGGTGGAAAGAAAGAACACCAAGAATGGCTAAAAGTAGACTCCAGTCCCAATATGCTCCGGAGGCAATCCAATAGCAGTATGCCCTTGCCTCTTCAGACATCCCAAGTTGATTCATGATGCGAACCATATCTGGTCGCCAATGACATATAAACAACGCCAGCCGTCCCCCTAGCTTTAATGATTCAGACTGCAGGACTCGAAAAATCAGAGTCTTTGTATCTGCCAAAATACGCCGTCCTTTAAAAGCAATACACCAATAACTGTGATGTTGTTGGTAGACCATAAGCCCCCCACTAACGCCAAATCCGGCTCAGTCCGAGACTGAGCCGCGAACGTTGCAGTAAGAATAGCATCCGACCTGCATACTCGTGTTGCTGATTTTATACAATTCGTTCATCTCAACATATTCGTCTCATGAGTTTCGTCGACCCTTACACTTGTCGTGAAGTAGGTGTCCATTTCGCGCAGTAGTTCTCGTAAACTCGGCTCCGCAGTTTGGGCACGAAGCCTTCGCGGCTTGGCCAGACTTTTCGCGCTGATGTCGCAACAAGTTACTGAAAGTTGAGAACTGTCGTCCGTTGCACCCGTGTTCCCAGCATCGCGGCTTTGGCCGACTTTGCACGACTCTGACATGTCCCGCTTCTTGTGTGTTTGCGCCTCCAGGACCCAGGACAGGAGAAACCTGATACATGAAACCAACGTCCTGGCCAACAGGTACAGGCGGTGATCGGGTACTGTGACGAACAGTTAGCCTTGCTCGCCAAAGATGTGCACGCTGGCAACATACCTATACTGACTGGATCCTGCATAAACTGCTGTATAATCCACGGGCATGTTATAGTTTGCTTGTCTGATGGTCAGAGATTAGCATGGTCCGGGCGCCGCCCTATAAATACAGGGGTCTTACAAGGTTTGTGGGTATGAGGTAGGATAAACGGGTGCGGATTGCGGTTGGTGGTCTTCGAGGGACGGGCTGTAAGATTGAAGATACGTCGAACTGCTCATCGTGGTCGGGGTATCGCTCATTAGAGTCACGGGAGCGGGGGCAGTTGTATAAGCTGAGATGTTCATAGCAGTCGTGGTAGTGGCAAGTCCCAAAGCCGAAGGCGAAGAATCGACGTAAGAGTTACTGTTGGCGCGGCGCATTCTGTTCACCAGCCTCGAGTCTCGACGTGCCCTATCTGACTGTCGTTTGACTTCTCGCTGGTCTGCCGAAAGAGACAGTCGCGGGGGGCTCGATGTCACGGATCTTGACTGTGGTGGGGGTGTGAGGCTACTTCCAGAAACATGTCCCATTGAAGGCAGTCCAGGACTTAGCAAGCTGCTTCCAGAGTTACTTGACTCGAGCGGGCCTGTAAAGATGTCAGTTTAGATTAAAATCGAGTAGAAGAGATTGTAACATACCTGGCCATGTGAAGGCTGATCGAGGTCCCATGGTAAAAGCTGGATCAAACTGAATAGCAACAGTGCTTCAACAATAACATTAGTACTTTGTGTAGAGTTTGAGACAAAAAGAAATAATACCTCATGCTGGTTGATCGTCCCGTCTGACGAGAGTTCGGTGCCAATTGATGCCTGTTCTCTTGTGGGAAGGAAAACAATGATCTTGGTCCCTCCTGTGCTTGATCTGGTTGACTCCAGGTTGAATCAACGCCTTCTGAAGCTAAGGTTGGAAACTGAGAATATGATTGAGAGGCAGGTGTGGAGAGGTAAGTAGACTCGGGGGTTGGCGTGTTCAAGTAGGGTGTGGATGAGTAATGGTTTGGCGAGGGAACTGGAGGCTGAGGGGATATTTCAAGCGTATGAGTTTGCGGCGAGGCACTTATGTTTGAGCCAAGTACGAACTCCCCACTAACAGAGACTTGACTACCAACAGTTGATCTGGTGGGAGGTGAGCTCGGGCTGTCACAGGTTCCATCTGTTGTGTTCGAGTCCATCTTGACTGAGGATGGAGGAGACAAGGGAAGGTAGAGAGACTCGGATTGAGACATACGGAAAGTCCAAGAGCTATGAAGCCGATGATAGAGGGGTCTTGTTGATGCGAGGTGCCGATGCGATTAATAAGTAAGGGGACGAGGCTTGTAACAATGCCTTGTGAAGTTGATTAGAGATGAAGGCCCAAAAGCTTGATTTAAAAGCGGTGATCTATCTATGGACCATCTGAGCCCCAAACACGGCCAGGGACAGGATGCCGACTTATATGAAGAGGGCAGTACACAATCCCGTTGGACGTGCATGACGAAGTAAAGGAATACTGACAGGAAACCTTCCTCGAAGAAGGCTTGAGTGACATGGAACCACGAGTACAGGGCAGTACCCGACAAGGGTCTGAATTGCAGTGTTGTGTAGAGTGCCCCATATAGCGTACGCTGAGCAATGAGAAAACGTGCCGGTAACAAGGGTGAATAATGATTGCGGGAGTGGCACCATTGCAAGGGAAATGGGGAAAAGAGCTTGGGTAATGAAGGGCTGGGGGGCGTGTTCAGAGAAAGAGATCCGGTAGCTATGGCCCAAGGGACCAGAAGTCATGGTGTTGGGATGTTGCGTAGCGGGGAAAGGACCAGCACCCATCGATTTGAAGTTGACCGGCAGCGTGTTTAGCACCCATGTCGATTGCCTTACCAGGCCAGCGAGGTACCCATGCGACGGCTAGAGCTGACATGGGGTGATGAGTGCGCGCGCACCCACCTTGTAAGGCTCCATCAAATGGGTGGGCTCTCCTCCCACGTCGAAATCAAGCGGGTCATGGTAGTAGACCCCATCGCTCTCTACCCATAGTACCCAAGATGGACCGGCACCATGAGACGACAGCCGAAACGTTCTGAGATTGGGCTGGAGCCGCAGCTGGCGGGTATTTGAAATACCAGACCAGTTTTGTCAAGCGATGAAAGGGTAGAGAGGCGCAACATGATCCGTATGCCAGTGACTCGTTGTGCTTCAGGCTGATTCAGGGTTGCCAATGATCGCTTGTGCTGCGTATGCGTCTCGCGGTTCAAAGACCGAAACCCTGCTGGCGTCGAGATTTGACGCCTGGCGCTACCGCGTCAATGCTGAACCTTGGACCTTGCTTGTGATGTTGGTTTGCATGTTGGATTGGGCACGCTATGGAATACGCGCAAACTGTGTGCTATGTTTTGCAGACGGCAGTTGGTTGACGACTACGAATCGATGTCTGTCGAATGTTTGCTTGGAAGCAGAGCTACATGCTCAGAGGCGACAGAGACGGGAAGAATCCAAAGAAAGCCGTGGGATTCGAATCCTTGCGCTCGCTTCTCTCTGGGCTCAACGAGTCAGCGGTCGATGCAAACGAGAAGGAGCCGTGTCCTTGGCTGTGCAGAAACCGCAACTTGGTATTCGTGCCCTTCTGAAGCCCAATCCAATGGCATAATATTTCCAAGCGCGTCAATCCAATAGCACGAGTCAAAATGGACGGGATACATAGCGTGGTTTCCGTGCCGCCAAGAGCAAGAGCGCAGAAGCTAGGCGAGCTCATCTTTAGGGGCCACACGCAGTCTCGTTAATCCTCGACCTAAGCCGTACAGTCTAACTAGGCCCATCACAATGGTCGACCATGGAGATAGGACGGTCATAACACATCTCGACAAAGGTTCAGCAATATGATTTTTGCCAAGAGGGGTTCGTCGCGTAAATCCTAACCGTCTAGGTCAAGCATCCCGGAAGGGGCAGTCAGTCCAATAGGCTTGTACACAATAGACAGCGGGTCGACAGCAATCGAATCCGGGGCCAAGGTCGCGGGCTCATCGTTGAAAGGGCGGTCCACGGCGATCCATGGATCAGGAAAGACAGAAAATGGGTATAGGGATAGACAGAGGGGGAGGGTGTTAGGAAGCATCCCCATCTTATGCTACTGTACTATTCCCATCTACTGGGGTATTCAAAGGCGCGCGGCGCCCGCTTGACATGCCGCTGAATTGACTGAGTGCCGTGCCGTGGAATAAGTCGGAATGGCTCCCTACCTACCATAGGTAGAGTGCCGTGGACAGGTTGATTACAGAAGGACAACCGTTTCTCCCTGACCAAAAAGCGGGTGCGAGCGAATAGGTGACTAGTAGACGCCTTCCGCTTTTGGCGCGTGGTTGGTCTGAACAAGCGAAACGGGAGGAGTTGGTTAGGTAGGGGTAAGTTATGTAGGCGCCATTGACAGGCGCAACTAACTGCGCTAGAAGGATGAATAATGCTTGCGACCATCCATTCTATTCCCCCGCTGCCGCGCAAGTCCCTATCAACCCATTTCCTTCCTAGTTATGTTCCCTGTCAATTCGCTTCCACGAGCGGCCGACTCTTGGCTCTTAACGTTAATAACACCAGGTGAAGTTAGGTTGGTAAGTTGGTAAGGGCAGCTAGCCTAGCCCGGCAGTTTCCCACTTCACGAACCTTTTTCTGGTAACTGTCAGACCGCTGAGGTCTCTCTTTCACACTCTTGGTTCATGCTCTCTTTATCATCGTTGACTTTGCATCTCCCCCGCTCCCTATTGACCAAGGTATCATCTATCATTGATAGATGCAACACAACATCCTGGATCATCAACGTGGCATGGGTGACTGACTATCATTGTGACGCACAGCCCCGTGATCGCTCCATTTCCTTATCCTCAGACCCCCAGGTTCGATTGCTCACTCATCCGCCCCCATTGGTACCTTGCCCTCCATTTCTCACATTCCAGATAGGCAGCAGGAATAGCCATGCATGAAAGCAACCACAAAGCTCTCATAGGTCGCTAAGCGCGAAATTTGCTACGCATCGACTCTATTTCCGTTTTAGGTAATCACCGGGAAACCGTATACCCCCCCCATCTCCTCGGATCGCTTGATCGCTTGGTCAGAATATTTGTGCGTCATCATTCTCACAATCCATTTGCACCATTACTGAGACCTCCAGTAACCCTTTCAGCCAATTCCGTCCCAGACGAATTATAGGACAATGAACCCGAGGAGGTGTTTGGCGAGAATGACAGATCCAAAAAGTCAGACTCTGGCTTGCATCGGTCCGATGCATCATGACAGCCTTGACCGATTGCAACACTGAACTCTCCACTTTATGGTGGCTTGGCCATGCTTGGCTTGCAGCAGCTCGTAAAGGCCCCAGAGCAAAACGGCTGCAGCGCTGACGGCGTCTAATAGAGCCAATCGATATGACTCTCTTATTCCACAGGCGCGCAACGAGCCAATCTCTCAAGAGAGCGGGGATCGTCTAAGCCAAAAGGCGCAGTGCAACAAAAGGACATTGACGTGGATCAGCAGCCTTAGCGTTTGGCCCCCGACTGGCTAGGAAGCCAATCGGAAGAATTGACAGGGCTATAGCTTAACCAAAAAGAACACTAGATGTTTTCGCGATCCCAGAGCACAAACTTCAAGGTCTATGCTGGCAATCTTCATCACGCTGTGCTTGGCTTATGGGCCAGCCCCCACGATTACAGAAACGCTGGAAGACAAACTCTGTGGCTCAGGGCTTATTACCGATGAATGAACCCAGAGCTTGAGGAACCTAGCCCTTGTCTGTTGAGCTTATAAAACTCATCCCCCAAGTACCACAGATAATTACAATTTCATGATCTTACTATATGTATGTCCATTTGAAACATAGCACAGCCTCTTGTTACCACACTATGTATGAAACAAAGCAGAAAATAACTCTACACCTCAATTTCTAGATGGTGCCTCGCGCATTGACAAAGAAATTCTCACCTCACTCGTATAGTCCCTACTTAGCGTTGCTAGCCGCTGTGTTGTTCAATAAGGTACGTGAGATTCTGATATGGACCACCCTCACCACTGCAGACGGTGGAGGATACAAAATCAGTCAGTGACCAGAGCAACGTCGGGCTGGCACTGCAATTCAATGTCAGGCATTCTTGGCAATGTCGCTCTAAGGCTACTTTTGATCAATTTCGACTTTTGAGAATTGTCGGTTGATCAGTTGACTCACTTGTTCTGTCGCAACATTTCCTTGGATATTACTTTCGATGACTATCTTTCTTGGGTCGTCTATGTCTACCAGATGATTAAACCACTTTCGATTCGGAAGTTCTGAATACAATATGTTATTCTACTCACCAGAACAGCACTTATAGCCTAACTTCACTCTTTTGATCAATACTTGGAATGGCATGTTGGTCTTCAGATGGGTATCAGAATATGTCAGGGGCTTGCTGCATACTACCTAAACTGGACAGCACTAGCCATTTCAAGAGAGCTCAGCCCGTTTATATGCAAGTATGCGGCACTACTTTGAATCTATTACAGCAGAGCAATTGCAAGAAATCAAGTAGAAAACGGATTTGTGGTTCTGAACCTCGAGCTTTTTGATCATCGGCATGAAGAAACAGTGTTCATAAGGCAAGAATTGGGTTTCAGCTTTGTGAAGCTATGGTAGTCACTCGAGCTAATTTACGCGCGCGGTATCCCCACCCTTCAGTTAAACACTAAGTCCACTTGCAGGAAAGCTGAAAAAGCCAAGCCAACTCAACGAGCCATCAAACATTTTAACACGCACGATTCATGGGCGCCACGCATGTTTCAGACGCGCCACGGTTCCGTGCTCTTAAAAAGATCCCCAGAAACAACCCTAGGGATCAACGAAACGGCCATGATCCCTCCCTTCAGAGCACTAGAGATCACGCCGCGAAATGCTCCGGTCAAACCAGATTGCGTCCTAGTAATGAAACCGCCTCCAGCTCGAGGGGCTCAGCTTCGATCGGCCTAGACTACTGCAGTCCACAGATTGATTTATGTCGCTGCCTGGAGAGACGATCGATGCCATTTCGGTATCAAGGGCTTGTGCATGTTTGAGGGGTGTATTGGTCAAACAGACACCAATTAAGCAGTGGGCAAGGCAGACTAGCAAAACTGGTCACTCATCGTCTAACTAAGCTGCGAGAAAGCCTGCAGGAATATGGTTATGGCATAGCGCCACTATCATCGTCATTCCGTGTTCCAATATTCGGTACCATCTCGAGCAAGTTTCGGCAGTCCATCCTCTAATACCAAGCAATGACGGAACCATCTGAGTTGGTATGATAAACAACAAAGGCACATTCGCCTGGCCTGACTCGGTGGGTTCCGTGCATCAAACCTTGGCAAGCTTGCCTTGCCACGGTCGTCTCGATAATGAAGGCCCAAGACACACATTAGTCGTGTGTTGAAGATCGACAAGCTCCCATTAGTTGACGTGACGTCCAGAACCTCTACCCGATCACTGGACGACAAGGGTCCTGGTTTGGTTCCATAGCCGCTACAGTATCCATGCTATCGTGTACATGAAGATACAAGCTTCAACGCCCGGTTGCTACATTTTCGAGTCTCCTGAGAAGATCAGTGCCAGAGGGTTTGTTTAAAAGAGAAACCTTCCGAATGAGTGACGTTCGCTGATTGGAGGCCATCATGAAATATTCGTCACCGTCCGAACACCAACTGCTAGCACGATCACCGTCACCGAGCGTTATGCAGATACAAAGAATTCATGTTCTACGATCATAACCCACTGGGCTTTACCGCATTGTTCGGTCCCGAACTGTGCGGTTGTTTAATCCCTGGATGTTGTGTTGCAGACCCATTATGACATGTAAAATATGATGTTCAAGAGAACGGTGGGGTTCGTCTACTTTCATGATCTGAGGCATGAGGCAGTGTTATTTGGTGAAACATCCTATGTGTGAAACTTTTGCTGCACTTCAAAGTAATACAATCGACAGGAAGTTGAGAGTCGTATGGGTCACCCTAACTTCAAGAGATTATATGCCTCGCAGGCCAAAGCCGATGGATCCCTCAAGGTAGGCGAAGCTGCGGAGGTTCAATACACATAGCAGCGGAACCTGTGTATCTCTTGAGCTTCTTTCAGGGCTCGCCTCAATAGGATTGCAACAGGGTGGTCCTCATTCGTACCATGATAATGTTCAAGCTTCTCTATATAGGCGTATATCCGTGTTCCGCAATATCTATCAATACCCGCAGGAGCGTTCAGTGCCTCATGCACCCTGGACAACTAGCCTCCTTTTTACGGCCCAGATATCCGTGTAGCGTCAACTTACCGCCTTCGGTACAGGTGAAAACAAACTTCATAACTGGCCCTTCAAGTTCTCGGGATAATGGAGCTTGTTGAGCAAGTAATTGGCCAGTTGTTGCATAGTTCCGTATGCGCATCGGAGCTTCTGCTGTTGAAAATCCTGAATGTTATCTAACAGTTCTATTGCTTGCAAGCTATGCAAACACGTTGGATGGGAACACCATCTGATGAAACTCTGGTGGCTAGATCATAGCCAAAGAAATTGGTTGAAGCCTAGTCAAAGAAGACAAGAGGCTGAATCTGAAGATTGGTAAATCAGACCGAACATGTGAGAAACGCCTAAGCTAGCCTACGTTCAAAGTTCAAAGGACAAGGACAACTGGCCTCAAAAACATATGCCTTTCCTTGTGGTATTCCTTTACAAGCCTTCACAAAGGAATATCAAGGTTTACTCTGTGCCATATTTTTCTTTTCCCCCGAGTCTTGCGAGATAATATATATAAACAACTACAAAGTTTATATAATCAACTATGGCAAGCATCACATTAATGACAAGATGAGGAAGAAGGAGTCTACACAAGTTTATCTGTTCGCTAGTTGTTGAGGATGCGGTACCTGAGCCCATCACTGCCGTACGAACCAAGGGGTGGGCCGAAAAGAACAACGAACCGAATCCTTCGGGCGAGGTTTCTTCTAGCGGCCGCAACCTTCTTTCCAAGAGGCGCAAATACAGGGTCTTGATTTCCAACGGTCTCCTTTTTGTAACCAACAATGCTTGAGTTCCATGGAGGTGAATATGATAGATGAAAGCTATGTAGTATCCGGAATAGGGCGAATACTGACCCGAGGATGCAGCTGAAGACCCTGGGCATGTGTCAACTCGTCTGGTGGAATCCTGGGTGCTGGTGAGACTACTAGCCAGGGGCACAGTTATATCACGGGGGTGGCTGTGGACTGTCCTGAGAGTTCCCTGTCCTCATGCCTCATGGCGCCCTGGGGGGGGGGGGGGGGGGGGGGGGGCGGTCTTTGCCTTTTGAGGCTGTGTGTAGGATCAGGGTTAGAAGGAAGATAGGATGGAGAATGTTGCCCATGCTCATCTCAATCAAGTGGAGTAATCGGTTTTATTTTCTTTCCGCTTACATTAAAGTTTCTTGCTAGAATCGGTCATATGCGCTTCGGTCAGACTGTGTCATGATTGGCCACATGATTTACCCTTGGCGTTGGTGATCTCTTCTGATCTCACTTCAAGCGGCATCGTCGGGCACTGCGGCTTTTCAGTGCGGCACATTGTTACGCAGCTTTTACTTCGAAATAACCATCGTTGTTGTTAGCTACTTGAGAGCGGAATGTCTTTGTGAAAACTACATTTGGTTATTTTGTGTGAGCCGTGTTGGCGTTTTGTTAGCACTGATACAGAATAAATCCTGACGAAACATATAAGTTAAGTACATGACAGTTTACTTCTTTCCAACTTGTTTCAATTTAACTCTCCTTACACCCCAAGCTTAAAAGTTGGGTGCTGATATCATAACTATCAAAGAGTGGGCAATATTTGGTTCTGTCAAATGGTGTGGTACAGGGTAGACTACTTAATGTTTGCTACTAAACCCTTGTATCAATTATATTGCGAAGGATGATGGAAAGTAATAAACTGTTATGGTGTCATTAGAACGATGGCATTCTCTGTGGTATTGTAATGATGGCATTGATTGTATGTGGTTTGTGGTAGTATAGCTCGTTTGAGCAACTGATGATGCTATGAAGAAACAATGCTATGAGGTATGCAGTCCTACATTATAAAATCCATAAACAAATGGAACATTCAAGGAAAAACCAACGAGCCCAATTTACATCAAAAACAAGAATAAGAAACACAGACATATTTGTATTGTCATCCTCGTCACGAGGTGTCATGTTGAATAACAGTCTCAAAGACGATGCCCTTATGTAATCCAATAGAAGACCGGCACGCGATCTGGGTCATTCGCGATCTAGGAACCAACCACCTGTCGCCATTGCAGGTACGCTCTCTAAGACACATAAGCCCGATATTCAACGAAATTTCGCAATACTGCTTCACCACAGGCTGCCCTCTTCCACTCACGGATAAATTGGCTTGACTGGGCCATAAAGAACACTGGTACAAAGCTGGTTGGTACAAGTTGCGCTATTAGCGAAATAGAGTGGTCGCCAGGCAGCGACCGCCTCTATCCTCAAGAAGAGAACCTGCCACAACGAACTAAGAATAACACCAGAAAAAGGTTTTGTCTTACCTCATTACATACCCGACAGAGTCGCAACACCAACGCGATCAAGATATCAGCATCCTCCCTCTCATAGCCCATTACCCTACCACGGAACAACAAAACCTCCGTCAATAACGACCCCGCGATAGAGCATTAGCCATGTCATCCTTCATCGTCAAGCTCTGGGAGGACATCTTTACCCCAGGCCCGACGCCCACCATCCTCAAGGCCGCGAATGCCTCCTTCGCCGCTCTCCAGACCGTCCTATTCTGTCTCCTGCTCGCTACATACAACATCCACTGCGTCATTCTTTCCATCCTCTGTGGCGGCTTGTGGTGGAGCGTCAACTGGTTTGCCGCCGAGCTTGCCATCGCCCAGCGAGAGCAGCGTGAAAAGGAGGAGAAAGAGAAGCAACAACAGAAAGAGGCGTCGGGTAATGATGGCGAAGACAGTGAGACAGAGGTCGAGACGATTGCCCCGAGCAAGCCCTCTCCCGTCGTCGCTGCAACCTCTGATATTGCTGTTGCTGCTACTGCTGGACTCGAGCCTCTTCAGTCAAAAGGTGAAGTGAAGCAGCGTTCTGGGGCGGGGGGGACACAATCAAGCGTCAGTACGGAGGACGAGTGGGAGAAGGTATCTGAAGCCGAGAATGAGAAAGACAAATAGAATCACTGTATATACGGGTCAGGGAACAGAACTGCAGGCCATGAGGTGGGATGGCACGGATGCGTTAGTGGTAGCTGAGAAAGAGACGACACTGGAGTGTTGAGGATACCCCCTGCGACATCTGTTATTTCTGGCGTGTATGTGGGTAGCGTAGTCACATCTTTATACCTTAGATAACAATTAGAGGCGAACTATGGCGAAGAACTATACGCCATGTATATCATGATCGTTGACACGCTCTGTATCCAAACCATACTCCAATACAGCTCCAACCCGCTACATGAGTCTCAGGCTTACGCCGGCGATGACATCTGCGCCAATATATCGAAACAATATCCAAACCCAAGTCGGACGAGTCATTGAATGAAAAATTGCAAGAACTTAAGTAGTACACGATAAGTCCGCAGAGTCGTCCATCTTACATGACTTTGAGCTTCCGGGTCACATATGCTGCAACCAAACTGCTCATGGCTCCGATAAACAGGCACACCGCAATAGCGTTCGGACCATCTGGATCCGGTTGCTTCTTTTCATCACCCGCCAGCTCGGGACTCTTCCCAGGCTCGAGGACAGAGAACACAATGGTAGATATGAATGTTCCCACAAACTGCGGTAACGTCGTATAAATGTTGAGGATGCCGAAGTAGATACCTGACAACTCGCCTGTAGAAGCCGTAGAAGGAAGGTCAACTTCTGAACCGTGATCAAGCTGCAAAATTGCATCATCGTGGCTGACCTCGGAGAGCTCAATGTCGGGCTCGTCCGAAATGCGACGATATGTGCCATCTGATCCGGCGCCACCGCCAAGCTTATTGACCTCGACGCCGAGGAATGCACTTGGAGCCCACATAGCGAGAGTCCATGGTCTAAACACCCATTAGCATGGTATAGAGGGCGGAGAGCTGCCGCAAGACTTACATGCCGCATAGACATACCAGAACAGTCGCAAATCGAAAACTGGTTGCAAATGGCGCTAGGGACATGGATGCAGCAAACATTATGTGCCCAAGCATCCAAGCTGTCAAGAGATCAGGCTTCACCTTGTTAAAGCGTGTCAAGAAGCCTGCGATTGCCTGAGGAGGCCGGTGGGTAAAGGAGTTATCCTCGGGAGACTGGACAAACATGGGCAAAATCCAGGCACCTGCAAATGTGATCACAGAGTATATAACAAGCGCAGTGCTTCCTATGCGCCCAATGGCACCGAGAGTATCCTTGGATTTCCTCGCATCGGCGGGCACGTCGTACCGAAAGTATGTTTCACCAACCCATGTGGTACTATAGAAAAGAAAAGGGAACCAGCCGATCCAAGCCCAGAACTGTGCCCAGCAGATGGCTTGGATTCGAGGAGGGAGGTTGAGAAGTGTCGACCGGATTTGGCGGAAGATCTTGAAGCGACCCTCATGCTGGGCCGGTTTGGAGGCTATCAGTACCCGCTCTGTAACGGCCCAGCAAGTGAGTGCAGTTGAACTCAGAAGAGCAATGGTTGAGATGACTGTGAGCTGTTTGAACTGAGTATCACCGAACGTGTTTCCAAAGAGCTTTAATAAATCTACAGCCCCAGCCCCATACGCAATCATATGACCAATGGCAGACATACGGCTTGCTACAAAAGATGTTAATTCTGCACACACTAAAGCAACATATACAAACTTACACCAAGCCGCTCCCGTCTGCTGTTTGTCGATTGGTAAAGTATCAACGATGAGACTCTTAGAACATGACATTACTGGAGACTTGTTAGTTTTAACGGAGCCCCAGAGACATTGATGGCGCCGTACCAGCATTGATAGCGAAATCAACAACATAGATGGCCAGTACAGCCAATACTATCGTAGGTCGCTTGGCGGCCTCATCGTCGGTTACCACAAAACCGACAATCTCACGGGTAAAGCCTAATACTAAGAGGCTTATGGCAACAACAATGGAGCCAACGACCATCAACGGTCGCCGACGTCCCCATTTGGACTTACTCTCATCTGCAATAACGCCGACAACAGGCTGAACTATAAGACCGGACAGCGGACCAGCAATCCATACTAGAGATGTGTTGCTTTTGGTTAAACCAAGATTAAGCAGATATGGCGTGCAGTCTAAACACTCTTCAGTAAGGCATATCATGGGATATGATCAAATTGTAGACTTACATGTCATTTCGATACCCCATGTGAAGCTAGATGAACCAATGTTAGGAAACCAGCTCAATTGGATTACTGTCGCTGCAGCTCGCAGGCTGAGTAAACGTACGTTATGCCAATGGTGACGAAACTCAGTAAAATCATGCGCACCGCCTCAGAGTTGCCTCTGATAGCGGGCTGTCCCGACCAGCTGGCCATGTTGGCCGGATTGCGCCCTTGAGATTCAAAGCTATCGTTGTCCTGACTGTGTCTACCCAAGCTATTGCGATCGTATGAGTCTCGTTGTGGATGGCTACCGTGAGCCTCGGCACTGACTGAAGAGGGAGTTGGTACTGGTGGTGAATCACCTCGAGGTGAATATGGAGCGTCGATAGATATTGCAGAAGCCGGGGGAGATATCGACGGCGTTGGAATCGGAGAGATTGAGGACGAGCGGGATGTCGAGCCGGCACCAGATACAATCGGGACAGCGAGGCGAGTATTAGACTGAGGATACGAATGACATAAATCTTGTTGAGAAGTTTGATGCTGTAAAGGTGACCGTGAGCTTTGATTCTGTTGACTGTAGAGCCGAGACTGGAATTCAGCCACGTTGTGGTTATGTTGCGACGGTCCAAGTTCCTGATGAGGATGACGACGATGTCGTTGCGGGTACTCGCGATCGATCGCCTGCTCTTCCGGCGAGCTCGTCGCGGGCATCTTGTGTAGTGTGGGTCATGAAACGGGGGAGCCTTAAAAAGAGTTAACAGTACCTTTTCGCGAAGCTTCCTGCTCTGCCAGGGGTTAAATTGAAGCGAGAGACTTGGCAGAGCTGTTGAGTAATGTAGGAAGGGCAAAGCAGAGATGCCAGACTTGCAGCTGACGGGTTGGTAGCAACAAAGCAGCTAATGAGACTGATACTTATTAAGGTACTGTAGTAGGTACACACAATTGCATTAGTGCTCCAGCGCTGTGAGTATGTACCCCCCTTTCTCCTGCAAGGGCGGGGGATTCGAATAGTTTCCCAGTCCCACTTTAGGATCTTCCAAGAAGCAGAAGTCTGGGGTTAGTTCCAAGTCACATGTCAGACAGAGTCAATCATTCATCATCATCTATCATATGTCGGCAGATGAGTGTGATAAATATCCAATGTTGGCGATATGTTGGTCGGTGGTCAAGTAATGATTCTCAAGCTCAATAAGACTGCCAAAAGACACCATACAAAGATCTTACCACCAAGACAATCACACAAGACCGCACAGAATGATCCGCATAACCAAGTTTAATAATTTTAGCTTCATCATGCTTGGGCCCCTGGTATCTCATTCCATACTCAACACGATTCTTTTACATTTCCTCCACTGCCACAAAACGCAACCGACTTTCGTGGCCGCGCAAGCACTACCCGCCTAAGTTGGTTTCGGGTTGATCCCTCATTCTTCACACCTGAAATCTTACATACGTTGGTATTTTGCTCTGAACGCCTGGCTCCCTCACTTTAAAAGTCACGGCCCCAACCATGCCTCTCTCTCATCCCATGGTTTCTGCTTTCGCGTAGAGGACACTCATGGCCGATGCCCAATAACAAGCCCAAACAAACAAATGAAAACTGAACCAAACGACACATTGCCGAACAGTGAGTTCAGAATAGATAGGAGCCGATGGGCGAAGAAAAGGCGAGGAGGAACTAATAAAAGACAAACGTTAAAAATGCAGATAAACACGGATGCGTCTTAAGACCGATTGAATCTCTTTTCACTGTAGTTCCAAATCGAAATGTCCGTGTAATAAACGCCCAAGCTCCTTTCTTGAATCCTAGTACAAATCTTGGATGTGTTGCGTAGTTGATAGTAGAAAGTCAGATGGCAGTTTGGCTTGACCTTTCCTGCTGATGCTTCAGTCAGTCATGAGCCGTGGTTATGAATCAGCGAGCCTGGCAAAATGCTTTGACCAAATCCATCCAACACGATCGTCTGGATCATCCTGGTTCTTTGCCAACCAGAGCTCTCCTTTCTCGCCAAGGACGTCGAAAATCTAGACTGGCAGTCAGCACCTAAATTCAAGATTATTTGTGGAGTGAGTCAACTTACTTCGCCGGCCTGATACACCAAGTACGGATAACCAGCTTCATGTTTTGTCGTTGCAATATTGAACTCAAAAAGCGAAGCAGCTAGCCAAAGCACATTGTACCCATCGTCTGTAGGTCCTCGTTCCCTTGAAGATGCCCGAGACGATCGAGCACTATCCTCAGGTCCGTCAGCTGGTGGTAGAGCTGAGTGGAATAGCCCCGAAAACCGCCGACCCTCTTGAGATTGATTCTGGGAACTGTAGGTCGTATGGGAGTCTCGGAGCTGTTGTGTAGCTGAGTCTGAGCTCTGTCGTGGAAGTCCACCAGAGTCAAAGCTTCGTCCTGTACTGGGTCTCGTAGAAGCGGCGAATGATCGCGTGCTACCGGGAAGATCTGGAGAGAGAGGAGATGCTGTGCCCTGCTGGTGGTTACCGATACCCGAATAATAGTCACGGTAATAATACTGATGCGGACTAGGAATGTTCCCTGCTGTGACACCTGTAGGCGATGCAGTATAGGAACCGCTGTGGCGTTTTGTGAATTCGGGTGCTGGAACACTTGGGGCGTGTTCACCGCTGATGGAGTGGCCTCGACCCCGTGAATCACTCTCAGATGGACGTGATCGCATCCTCAGGGATGATGATTCATCTGTACTCCGTGTGGTCGACTGAGAAACTCGGCCCCGATACATAGGGTTGAGGATACCAACACTGGCTAACTGCTCCTGTTGATAGGGGAAGTCGCGTTGGAAGGTTGCCACGACCTCCTTAAGGTCTGGCATATCAGGACAGTCGCCCAAAACTAGTTTCATCTTGTCCTTCCATATGCCATACCATCTTGTTTGGATGTTGACAAAGTTGCCCAGACAGATGTTGCCCACCTTTTCAGTTAGAGCAGATAGCTTGGGAAGCTCCTTCTTCAGCGTATCATTCAGAGCTTCGTACTGCTCAACAAGCTCGTTGAGTTTGGAGTCAATACTTTTGCCCGCACGCTTTAGCTGTTCGTATCGCTCGTAATCTACACGGCGCTTCTGGCGTTTTTTCATTGCCAAAGATGGGTTACCGTAGGCCTTGATAACATGTTCGAACGGCTCAATGACATGTTTTCGGACTTGTGATAACTGGTATCCGTCAGTATTCTTTTGAGCAGGGCACTCGGACAATCAACTTACATGCTCCTCAAGCGCAACCTTTTCAAGATCTCGCATCGAGATATTGAACTGGACCCACTTGCTTTCAAGCTCAGGATGGTTTCCTGGCTGCAGCCTCATTACCAGCTCGATGGAAGACAGATATTGTAAGAATTCGTGTACATAGGCAGATACTTGCCTCGTATAGAATTCGACATCTCGGAGAACAACTTGTAACCGCAGATAATCATCGCCAAACTTCTCATTCAATTTAGCATATTCGGAATCCTCACTCGTTCGAGTACCTGACGCTTGGAGCTTATCGACTCTTTTGCCGAATGCGCGCGCGAATCCTGCCTTAACATCGGATTCCTTTCGCTTTCTGCCAACGATCTGGCCGACAAGTTCGAAGTTCTTCTTTGTTTTGTTGATTTCGATGATAGCCGTCTCGAGGATCTCTTTAGCCTCGATTAGACCTTCTCGATCGGGATGATCCTGGGGGGTGTGCTGTAACAGTGTTATGATGAGATTGGGATATTTAGTGATGCGCTGCATTGGTTTAATCAAGAGTGAGTCTAGGTCCCATGCCGCAGTCAGGTCCTTCGCAACTTCGTTACATTCATTGAGCCAGACTTTAACCGTGGGATCCTGTTGTATCTGGATGAGTCGTTTTGCTGCCCCATCACTGTTCCTCAAGAAGCCTTCATGAGCTAGCTTCATCTTCTCCATGTTGGCTTTGAAAACAGGGCCGATCAAGACGGAACGGTCCTTGGCATCATCAATATCAGCAGGATTAAATTGCAAGGGCTCCGATATCAGTGTGCCTTCTCTAGCAAGCGCGGACCGTCGGCTCTGCATAGTGTAAACGGCAAGGACTGCCTCTTTGATCTGCGCAAAGAAGGACGTGTGGAATGCAATGATTTCATCAGTGTTCCGGAAGATGAGCTTCACAGTGTTACCATCAAGCTTTGGACAAGCCTCTGCTGTCCCCTTGTAGATCTCTTCAACAATGTTCATGTCGCGCACGAACACAGCTTCAGTATCAACAAGCTCTTTTATTACGTTGCGTCGTTGAACAAGTCGGTGCTTTTCCTTTCCCGTTGGACCCTGTTTATCATATGTTTCGGAGTTTGCATCTCCGTTCAAAGTGGTTGCATCCGCAAAATACTGACGATGAGTTGACAGAGACGTATTGTCCATCGATTGAGGTGTTGTCATCATGGGGATGTAATCTTGCGACCCTCGTTCAGAATTGACAAATGTGCTTCCACTTTGGGACTGCTCATAATAAACACCTGATGCTCGTTGTGAATTGCAAGCAGAGCCAGATGTCGAAGCGGGTATGGGAGGAGGTTCGTGATTAGGGGATGGGAAATACGAGAAGCTCTTGCTGGCTCTGTTGGAAAGATACGGAATGGAAAACCCATCTCCAGTGTCTAGCTCTGGGAGTTGATGACTTAGGTATGGCGATTGGGACAAGTCTGTAGAAGGTCGGATCTCTGGTTGACTATTGCGAATTTCCAAAGGTCGCTCAACAGGACGACTATTTCGATGGATAGATGTTGTTTCAAAAATCGTGACATGGCCGTGATCTCCAGTTTCATTTTCGTCATCATCGGGAAACACTGGTGAACGCCCTGCTGGAGACACGTCACCACTGTTGATCGAAAAGTCAGTCCACGCTGACTGCTGACTTGTTCGATTAGTCGCAGACAAAGTCGGCACCATGAGATTTGTCGAAATTTCCGGCCGCTGCTGTTCATCATAAGCATAATGATGCTCATTATTAGTGTCTAGAGATTCACAAGTCGAGGCACGATGTGACGAGACTTGGTCGTCGGACGGCAGCTCTGATCTATAGCCGTTCCTGCCGGCCTCCTCCATGTCTTCGGTACAGCTGTCAGTAACAGCACCATCATCATGAGAGTGGTGATACTGCCTCGCTACTTCATCGTATTCCGAATCAGAATGACACTCTGATTCACAATCGGGCTCGATTCGTGGAAATGGGACCGTTTCCTCCAGGTTTTCAGCTGCTCTTGGTTCGTCACTGGGTGGCAGAATGGTGATTGTAGTTTTATAGGACTCAACGTCTTGCTGGGGCTCGTCTGTTTTGGGCTCGATATCGAATGCCCCAGGAATGAAAGGCACAGTAATCTCATCGTGTTTCGACAAGGCATGTTCAGCTACATCAACGGTATTTGATGCGGACTTAGGTCGAACTGGTGAGTCAGGATCATTCTCGAATGGGTAATGATACTCAACCTTCGGAGGAGATGCGGACTTCTGAGTTTGTGGACTGGGTGGTTTAATAATCGTGATAGGAACTTCAAGCGGCGATTGTGAGGACCTGGGAGGGGTCATTTGAGGTTCGTTATCGAACTCTGTCGTTTCTGATGTTACCGAGACGGCAGTTGGTGGTCGCTCTGGTGCACCAATGGGAGGACTGAGGGCTGGAAAGCTGCCGGGAACACCCAGGGTGGGTGAATCAAAGTTTTGAGCTGATGGCTCGTCGGTAAGCGTTGCCTGTGAGCTCGCAGATAGCATCAATGATGCGGGTGGTAGTGCCATTGCGATATCAACCGGACTCATCGTTGGATCATCCAGAAATGGTGAAGGCTGGTCTCGACGTGGCTCTCCACCAGGCTGATCGGAAGACACATCATGGCTACCTGGGAATTTAGGAGTATCTGAATGGTCAACCACATTCAAGGCATTTTGTAATTCTGTGGTACTCGAAATTTCCGGGCTTAAATCTGGCCCACTAGCAATCCTGAACTCTGACGATACTGAATGACCATCTGGAAGGGGCGGAACTGGTGGGATATCGGTGAGGGTTGGCGACTCTGTTGTACCTGGCTCTGGCGTGACGGATGGCGAATTCGAGTTTGAAGAAGCAGTGGCAGCAGCGGCAGTAGCCTTCGTCCCGGCAGCAGCCTCCATTTCCCTCCGCCTTCGGTCTGCTGCCTTTTGTCGTGCCTCGAGCGCTTGGCTTTCTCGAATGGACTTTGTATAAGCCAGTCGGATATGTTCTCGTCGCTGTTCAAAATCAATTGGCCCTACAGAGATCTTCCGCCGGCGCGATGATGGCTCGGCGATCCTGGACTGTGGAATGGATGTAGGATTTGGTGACCTAGCCCTTTCCACTGCCCTCATCCGAGAGCTTGCCGTTGTAGCCACGGAAACTGGTTGACGAGGTCGAGAACTTCGGAGAGGAGGGGAGAGCTTCGGGGGAGGCGCTATGATATTTGCCTGAAGGCGATTATTGTTCGTTGGTGTGACTAGAGTTCGAGGTGCCGCTTTTCGAGTAACGCCGCTCTGGGTTGGTGTCTTGGCCCTCGTTGGAGTTTTCGCCCTTGTCGTCGGAGTTCCTGCCCTTGATGTCCGGCCATTTACTTGCGGTCGTTTGAGAGTAGGTGAGTTCGAACGCGTCGAAGGTGTTGAATCACTGGGGCTATTCACTTTTCTCACAGAGCGTGGCAGTTTGGATGTAGATCCAGCACCCGAGGTATTAGTCGTCGGTGGCTTTCGGGAAGGGGTTTTACGAGAGACCGGAGGAACTGAAGGGGATTTCGGGATATCGCTATGTGACCGTGTATGGCCTTTTTGAGGGGCCAGGGCAGGTTGCCCGTTGTTATCGTCGCCGTTGAGGCTACGATACCAGATACTCGGGGACGAAGGCTCGGCGACATCTGGTGGATCAGATAGACTTCTTTGATGGCTAAAAGGATGGTGTAAGCTGGATTCAGATGTCCTTCTTGGGCGAACGCCCTCAATGCCATAACCAGCAGTGGGAAAATTGTGTTGCTCGGGAAGAATCTCGCCGAAAAGCAAGCCTTGGGAACGCGAAGGTGTGGGGGAGATGGAAGAAGAAGTCGGTTGTTGTGGTGGAGACTCTGGTGCCAAGTTGGACGTGGGTTTGGAGGCATTTGAGTTTCCGCTAGCAGTACTTCGCGGTTTGCCTATACGACTTGCGAAAGACTGAGAATTATTCGAGACCTGGTCCTCGGCAACATATCTTGATCTCTGGGAACGGGCTGATGAGGATGCCGTTTGATTGCTGAATGAACTTGAGCCATCACGTAAGGTCGAGTAAGGCGTTGCACCATTTCGCGGTTGTGGACTGACATCAACATCTTGCCTAATCTTAGCTGCAGCTCCCGTATGCGCCGGGGCACGGGGAATTGAGGAAGGTGCAGCACCATTCTGGTCGAAGCGCCTTTTCAGATCCCTCACACTGGGGTGAGTTCCAGTGGGTTTATAGCCAGGAAGAGCAGGCCTGTTGTCGACAGGATTTGACGTGGAACGCATATTGATCTGTGTTTGCGATATAATATGATGTGTTGGCGTTGAGCCATCACCGTTGGAGTGCAATGACGGACGCAAGGCCGAGGCACCGATAGAAAGGGACTCTTGATTATTTTGGTATGTTCCCCGATAGCTTTTGTAGAAGTCGTCGGGGTTTACGGGGGCGAAAGCATGGTGGGCGCCCGTAGAAACCGAATCGTAGTCGTCGGCGTGAGGCACAGAAGGGTGGGAATAGGTGCTATGTTGGTCGAAATGAGATGCAGGAGCGGCGGAAGGCGAATAATCGGGGAGGTGATGACGGCGGTCGTGAGATAGCTGATCGTCGAGATAGTCTTTTCTAAGGTCAGTGTCGCGGTCGATGTGACGATTGTGGTCGTTATCGTGATCGTAAGGGCGCTGATTTTTATTCTGCTGGGAGAGGTGACGAAGGTCGTGGTGAGGCTCGAGATTGGGGTTTCGAAAGCCCGAGTTTACATCCTGTACGTCCGCTTGGAGGCCCGCGTGAAGGGCCATATCCATGTCGTTATCCATGGTGGCCTGAGCATCGGTCAGGCTCGTCGAGCGGAGCGACTGGTTGGGGGACTATAGACCCATGCAGAGAGCATCGATGCGTTGGCGTTTAAGCGTTGTGCGGGCGTTGGCGTGAGGCGCACTTGATAGGTGTGAGCATAAGTACTGTAGGTGCTGTAAAGGACGGTGGAACAGAGTTGTAAATGCGCCTGAAGATGGTAGCGACCAGGGGTATGAGAGCATCAACGGCCCTCACAAGCTCACAACTCCAGGAGGGAACAACAAGATGGGGGCACCAGTCCCTGGAAGCTGAACGACGTTAGGGATGGGAGCGTCGAAAATCGGAGTGGACACTCTTGGTGGATGCTGGTGCTGGAATCAGCCGTTCCAACTCGTCGTATGCAGGCCAGCTTTCTGCTAGGGGCTTCGACGGTGAACGGGGATCCTGCCAGTCAAGAGCTTGATTAATGCAGGTTAGCCTGAAGAGTACTGTGGACGAAGCTGCATGTGCGTGCAGAAGACAATCACCTGTATCCAGGCCAGAGAGCTCAGGGCACGAACAGCACAGAGCAAGCGGGTCGTATGAGGCTCGAAGCTGGATGATCCCTGGGAAAGGGAGAAATAGGGGTCTATAGACGGAATCACTTTCTTGAGATGGCCAAACTACACAATAAAATGAGGCAGGGCGAAAGGTCAGTGGAAGAGAGGCACGGGGACGAAACAATACCAAGATATTTTACGTGGAAGCAGTGGGATGAAAGACGCGATCTTTTGAAGGATAGATAAATCTGGACGGAAAACTTACTATTATCCTTGTTGTCGGGTACGATATCAAGTGAAAGCAAAGTTACCGTTCAATAAACCTCTAGCGTTGAAGTGGGATTTGGACTGGGGAGTGCCCACAGATGGGGCGGTACCTTCCTCAGTGGGGCACATCCGTTGAAGTTGGAGGGCAAACAACGGCGGCGCTTTTGGTTGGATTCTGAGGCACATCAATCACATCAAGAGAATACTTCATAAACAGTGCACGACGGCTCTCAACCTCAAGTACCGTCGACAACACCTCCACATTTCATGTGCATGCATTTGGCATTTCCGTACCTACAGCCGCAGAACAGGTAGCTTCGAACAATGGACCGTCGACGGAGGGCCGCCTGTTGTGGCCAGCCTAAGAAAACTTAGATAGGTCCAGTGCAGGGCGAAGGACCAATAGACCAACACATAAAAATCGTGGTCGTTCCAGTAAGGCGTCGACTGTTTCACGTCAATTCGACACATGGAAGCGTATAACATGCACTGGGGAGTATATAGCCTATCTATTGCTGTGCAGTTACGCTTGTTGGACCAAGTTCAAAGTCGGAGGTATTCCTTTGCCCAGTGAAGTGAGAATATGGTGTGTGGTTGACTTGTGACGCTCCTAAGATACAATGTTTCTCCCCTGCATCAATTCCCGAGTCTTGCGATAACCTTACCCATGTCCCAAACTGGAGCTTTGAGACCATCTGTTTCCTAACGGATAGTTGCAACATTGGTCTTAAAACACGAGAATGACTAGCAAAGCATTTTGCACTTTCTATGACCATCAACAAACCTCAAGAAAATCAAAGGCCCTGTCTATCCTCCCCTTGAAGCGTCAGGGGTTCATTACGATCCAATCCATGATGGCATTGTGACTGGTCTCGTAACCTACGAACCGTTTCGTGTGGCAGCCGTTTCAGCAGCCTCAATTCCACCCGCTTAGACAAAATCACAGAGTCAGTTCGTCTACGGATGCAGGCTCACCAGCCCATTGATTTACTTGAGTTGTGATAACCGCCGAAGAATTGATGCTAGAAAAACAGCAAGTTTAGCATTCATATTGCAGCATATTGGGCGTATGGCTCACCAATCTTTTGCACCGATTGCCATCCGCCTATGTTAAAATCAGGGAACCCCGCCCGAGATCTGGTCGCGATGACTCGACTATTATTACTATGTAGTAGGAACAAATGGCGACTGCCCATATTCACCCCATGGCTACTCCATTCCCCAACCAGTCTTTCTTCCCCCGACGTTATGCATCTCCTTTCTCGCCTCTGCCTCTCTTTCATTCTCTTGCATCTCAGTCACACCTCAGATTCTCGTACGCAGGAGTAAATTGACCGTTCATAGGTGGAATATTGCTCCAAGGTGGCTTATTTTGTCGCTCTGTGTTCTGGGAACTGCGCTTTGAAGGATAAACATACTTAAACTGCGCGTTCCTACGCACAGTGGGCTCTGAGAAACCAATGACAATCTAAGCCACTTACATTTTATGCCAGTTCCTTGCCAGATTCCATTGTTGGTGTATTCTGTGCCTGGAACTTTCTGCCCTTGTCTTACTCATGCCTTCATGGACATTGAATTGAAGGTGGCCTAGTCGTGCTTTTATTTTATGTTTATAGCTTGTCCTGAGTGCTATGAGAGGACTGATGAGTCTACCAATTACAATTACTCCTGTTCCTGGTCTCGTTGACCCCTGAGTTTATGTTCTAGGATCTTCGACTGATCGGGAGACATCGGTGCAACACTTTGATCTGGCTTTTGTGGGTTCTGCTGGTTCTCTGTCAGTGGAGGCTGAGAAAGCAAAGTACTGTAGTCTATCCATTGCCAAGGGCACAGTTTGTTTGAAGTTACTTTCTATTTCCGAAGTCGTGTTTCGAGAGTACGATTCTCTCAAATCGTCTCTCAAATCGTTTATTCGATTCCCAAGACTTCATTCCAGCGGCAGATCCGGGGCTTCATATCCATTAGTTATCCGAGCTGATCACTCTTGAAGCCAGATAACAGTTGTCAGAGTTACACAAAGAAGATTGCACAGACGCACAGGTTCCCTCCGTGCTCCCCGTTCCTACGTTGTGATACTACGTGTAATGGTGTGCGGACTGCTTACAACGCTTCTTTAGCGATCATATCAATTTCATCTGGAACCCCAGCGTTTTTTTAGGCAGACAAACTCAAGCCACCACACCGGAAACACGATCTATCGCAGCAAGTATAATTCTATGCTTGCAGTCGCTTCCGCGGATGTGTAAGGCTCGCGTTTCTTGCCCTCCTTGAGGAGTAGGAGATTACTTTCATGTTACCTAGCAGCACTTGATGTGTCTGATACCAACCACACTTCCCTAGCTGAGATAAAAGCAAGCCCATAATCATCGGACTATAACTAGCAATAGAACATGGGCTATTAAAACCCTTCTTTTCCTACGATTGTATCGAATGAAGTCCATCACCTGAATCTTCGGTAATGATCAGTGGCTAATTCTTGATAACGCTCGGTTGAGGGGCTGGTCGCTTGCCCCTGGAGCCGGCCTTACACTAAAATCACACTAACCCCATAGGGATAAGCTCCCGCTCCCACATCGGGCAAGGATCAGCCACATTGCATCAAATGAACGTCCGAAACTCTGTGGCTCATGGAATTCCACCTTAGCTCGAATAATTACACAAGTTATCACCGACAAACACGGCCGCTTCACAACCATTAAATTAAAAAAGAAATGGAAAATCAGAGAAAGCGAAAGCCGGAGACTGTTGTCGCGTCGGTACACCAAAAGCGAGTCAAATTACTCAGTGGAATGCCCGTGAGGCGCGACCTCCTGGAACGTCATTATGGCAGGGTCACCTCGTTAAGAGAATATGTCCTGTCCAAGTTGCCTCGAGGATCTCGACTCCGACGGAAGAAGGTTGCATCCATCAGTGAAGCAGATGATGCTGGAGAGAATGAAAAGACTTTATCACGACTCCTTGATACATCAATTGTTTGTTTTGCCCATCAAGAAGCCGACAACGACGATACGAGATGGGAGCAATGGTTAGCATTCTCACAGAGAGAGGACGAGTCTTATGTCAGTCTTTCCGATGGTATTGCTGGATCGATTTTCTCCCAAAATGAGGTTAGTGTAGCCTCTCTATTTGTATGGCAAACCGCTTATAGTCATATAGATTGTAGATTTTGTTGTATGGCGTCTCTTCTTCAGGGATGTGCAAGCCGGACGACGACCCAAGCACCTATTGTGTGACGGGTTTAGGAAATCAGCCGGACCAGATGACCAAGGAACTACCACTATTCCTGGCCTCTTCAGCCTCTTTCCCAACTCTAACGTTCAGGCGCTTAGGGAAGACCCTTGGCCACAATTGTTGGCCCTTCTTGGCAGAGCTGGAGAGAAAATCATGATCAATCTCCTTGTTGATACCTCTATATATCTAGCAGTTGAAGCAGGTTTCAACAATTATCATCAACTGACAGGTAAAACATCAAAACACTGAGCGTACAAATCTGACCGTTCTAGGTGTACCACTTGCAGAGTTTGACCTTCATGGACGCAGTTTGTCACAGGTTAAAGGATCTAAGAGCGAAGCACGCAAGCCTATAGACATAACTCTGGTGAGAAGCAGGATATTCTATGCTAAGCCATCTCTCACGGCAAAAGGACTCGTTCAGCCGGGCTATAAACACATTCGTAAGTGTAGAAAAGGCATACGATCAAACACCATATTGATAGTTCTCAGACGTGTTGAACCGGTACACTAGCGCTCCCATGCATAACGATCTAGAGCTTGAGCGCCAAGGTACGATCAAGGTGATGATGTATATATTTCCTCGGCAATTCGGCCTTCACAACGTCTTTACTTCTCAGGTTGATCCCACTGTAACCTCGCAGAAGTTCCAAGACTACACATTGAGAGAAGAAGAGATTGCTCCCGCCTTTCGAACAAAAGCAGGAGATACTGCGTCGCGAATGCCAAAAATACCCAAGCGGCTTCGTGGATATACTGAGCGACTTGTGAAACGCTTGAAAGTTCTCCACGGCCGCTGTTCATATATCGAGCTTTTGAAGCACCACTGCCCCTGCACTTTTGACAGACCATCGCGAACCAGGAAGCCGAGGACTAGGAAGGGTCCCATATCATCTCGAAAGTTTAGGCCATCACAACGCCCGACAACGGTTTCATGCTATAAGTATACCCCATCCCAGAAGCATTCCGAGTTAGGGCTATCGAGCACGCAAGCGCCAGCACTCCCAGATCACGAATCCCTGGTAGAGCTAGCCACCCCGTCATCTCAGGTCTCATCGTTTTGCCAAGCCGTCTTGTCCAAGATTATCCCCAGAGATTTCTGGGGGATGATGCCGTACAGAAACACAACAAATCCACTATCATGCGAAGTGTCGATAGCTTCATCAGGCTCAGGCGCTTTGAAACCATGTCACTGCATGAAATAACACAGAATATGAAGGTCAGTGTCCGATAGTACCAAAGCTTGACTATGGCTAATCATATATTAGATCGCAAACATCTCTTGGCTTCAGTCGCCAGTTCTGGGTGACCAAAAACCAAGCAAAACTGAGACTGCAAAGCGCCTGGAGATTTTTCATGAATTTATCTATTTCGTTTTTGATTCTCTCTTAATGCCCCTGATCCGCAACACCTTTTATGTCACCGAGTCCAACACTCATCGATACCAAGTTTTCTATTTTCGCCATGAAGTTTGGAGACAAATTGCAGAGCCAGCAATGATGGAATTAAAGGTAGATATGTTTGAAGAGGTCAAGTTGGATGACGCGCTGCAGGTATTGCGTTCTCGGAAGCTCGGCTTTAGCCAAGTTCGACTCCTTCCAAAAGGCAACAAACTTCGTCCCATTATGAATCTCCGGCGGAGAGCTATGACCAGGGGACCTCTAAGCAAGCTTGGACGTAGCATAAATACTATCTTAGGTCCCGTACATTCGTTGTTGAAGTTAGAGAAGGTATGTGTTGGTGACAGACATTTGGGGGCTGGAGCTGACTTGAAACTCAGAGGATCAACCCGTCCAAATTGGGTTCCACTATGTTCTCCGTCAGCGATATTTATACCCGACTGAAGCTTTTCAAGCAATCTCTGGGCCCCGAATATGGTAAATTGTACTTTGTCAAGGCTGATGTCAAGGCTGCTTTCGATACCATCCCACAAGAGGCAGTTCTCAATTTGATGAAGTCCGTGCCAAGCCAATCGAAATATACCATCATGAAACACGCAGAAGTGAAGCCTGGCGAACGAGCAGTGGTAGCTGACGACAAGTCTTCGTCCAGAGCTATCCGCCGATGGCATGCAACAGCCTTGAGCGAGAAGGAGAACCCAGATTTCATCACACGGCTTGAGCAGGGCCTGGCTTCCAAGAAGAAAAATACTGTCTTTGTGGGCAGCGCTTTACGCAGTACTCAAAACGTTGGAGAACTGATGCATCTTCTCAGGCAACATGTCGAGCATAATCTGGTCAAGGTTGGAAAGAAATACTACAGACAGAAAGTCGGAATCCCTCAAGGCTCTGTGCTGTCCTCATTCTTATGCAATTATTTCTATGCTGACCTGGAAGTTAAACATTTGGACTTCCTTCGTTCGCCAGACTGCCTACTCTTACGCCTCATTGATGATTTTCTTCTAGTCACTCTAGATCAGGAGAAGGCGATCAAGTTTGTCAATGCCATGCATCTTGGGTTTCCTGAGTATGGCGTTGCAGTCAACCCGACCAAGACCATGGTCAACTTTGACATGCTATATGATGGCGAGCCCGTGCAGAAGTCTAATCATGAGAAAGGCTTCCCCTACTGCGGAACTACCATAAACTGCAGGACGCTTGCTATCACCAAGGATAGGGATCGAGATGCAAATATTGGTACACCCCAGAGTCCTGCTTCTAGTACAATCCAAAACCGTTACTTACACCCAGATAGATGTATCTGCTTCTCTCACCGTCGACTTCGGCCGAACACCTGGTCAGAACTTTCAACGAAAAGTTTTAAGTTAGTCTGCTGTACCGCACGAACCTAAAGATTTGCTAACCAAGGCTCCTATGACCGTTCAGATGCTTTCAAGATCCAATCTCACCTGATGTTTTATGACACGTCTCACAATTCGAACCGAACCGTTCTCAACTCACTTCAAAGTACTTTTGTTGAGACTGCGAGTAAAATGTGGGCTTACCTGCGTTGCCTTGGAAAGACACAGCAACCGAGTAGTGAAATGATACTTCGTAAGTCACTTAACCTCATAATGTGGCAGATTTAATTGACCGATCTTCTCAAGGAACTATTGCTAAAGTGATCGACGTCGCCTTCCTGCTTTTGACTAGTAAATCTCGGGCGATGAGATATCCCCAATACATCTGCAACGTGCGAAAATCGCAAGTTGCTCTGTAAGTATTTTCCGCCGTGCCGTTTCTCAGTAGTATCCTAACAGTGGAAGGAATGCCTGCCTTGCTTTTGAGAAGGTATTGGCAGCGAAGCAGAGCAACTATCGGCCTGTTGTGAAGTGGCTCCGTAAAGAAGCTGATAGGCTTGCCTCGGGCCAAAAATACGAGCTTCTGCGAGTTTCTTGAGCAGGACAAAGAGTAAATTTAAATAGATTGGCCAAACAATGTATCTCTAATAACTTGGTCTCCTCTATGCACGTGGAACTAGTCTAGAATATATATGCCAATCGACTTCAACCCTTGATTTACCAAACATGGGGCGCACCCGATAACGCATTTCCAATACATCAACACTTTCCAGCGTCAAAGCTGTATACCACTTTTCCACCAGTACTTATCCGAATGCCAGATTGGGAACATATACCTCCTCCATCGCCACCAATGATCGTCTGGGTGACCGAAACCAAGCCAGCGCAGAGGGGAAATAGGCACAGGTTCCAGAAGCCAAATACCCGAAGATGAAATATCGTCAGTAAAGAAAAATGCGGTGAGACAGAGCCATCCCAAAGTGAATACCGCATTGAATGTCTGCCGGAGCCTTTGATGGATACTGGGGAAATGCTTGTCCAAAGTCTGGAGCAAAAGAAGCTGTAGGATAATGCCAGGAGGCTGCAGGACAAAGAAGAGGGGACTTCTCCAGGGTTTTGTGCTTGGCATAGACGACATACTTCCACCAGCGTGGAGTAAACCGGACTGTATAAAAGATAAACACATGGTAACAATTTGAGCACGTAGTGTTCCCCTTTGAATATAGCCATGGTCAGCGAGGAACTTGGCGGGCGCAACAAACTGGAGACGAAAGGTTTGATGCCAGAACGCCCCCCACCAACCAGCAAGACCTCTATCAAGCACCTGCGAGATAGGACCGAAGATGTTGGTGTACTGCCATAACTCTCTTCGTATGGGATAAAAGTAGGAGAAAACGTAGAACTGAAAAAGGTCATGCAAGCTAAAAATGGCATCGATGGCAGCATAGATGCCAACAAGACAAAGCAGCTCGCGATAGACAAAACGTAACCACGGAGGAAGCCGCTGAAGGAATAAAGGAAGCTCAAGTCCTTGATCGGGGCCATAGGCACAGTAGGGATCCTTGACCATCGCCACAGAGCAAAAGTCCAAGAGAAAAGTGAGGAGGAGGACTCTGCGAACACGGCTCCAGACAAACTCCCTCTCGGTCAAGTTACGATAGTAGCCGCTTCTAGACACCATGGGCATGTTATCGAAGGACACAAGATCCCCATCGTGAATATTGCTTGGGATATCTGGTCTAGGTACGGAAGAGATAGAACAGTTCCAGCCTGGAGAAAAAGCTTAGCCAGAAACCTCCTTATAAGTGCTAAATAATCATCCCAAACTTACCAATCTCCCTAAAGTTTGTAGCAAGGTCAAGTGTCCAGTTAAGCCGTTCGCCGAACGATCGGTTTTCAGGGAATTTCTGCCATACGTAAACCACATCTTTGGACCTCCCATTCTTAGCATGGGTTTCTATGTCTTCTGAAACTGCAATGACTTCGTGATAAGATTTTCGCTGTCGAACAATGCTTTCTTCGCTTGATCCATTAGCAGCATCGTTGGACACCCGTTTTGATGATGTTTGCGACTTGTTGCTCTTGGGAATCTTGACAACTCTGGCATAGTCGAGTTGCGGATTGGTCCAAACTAAGAGATTCAGAGTTGCCAAGATACCCCATCCGCCCATGAGACCTGACGCATATGCTGGAGCGACGTTGTAGCTAGACATATTTCGAATCATATAGGCGTCGAACGCAACCACAAAAGCGACAACAAGCCATCGTGCGTGGTAAAGCCATGGTCGATTTCGATGCGGGATCGCCAAATAGACAATAGGCAAAAGGAAGGGACCAATAAGGCAGAAAGGAAGAACAAGGGGTTCTCGGATCCCTTTAGCAACTTCTGTATCGAATAACGCCTTGTACTCGGCGCGGGCGATATTGCCAAGATTGGCTATGGGAGTGGCTGTCATTGTGCCGACAACTTCGGAGGGTTATGCAGGGCCTAAGCTGATTGCTCTCAGTTGCAGGACTTTTCGGCAAGCTCGCTTCTCGTAGGGTTGTATTGTCGTCTACGACTCTATCATGACGCAAGCTGGTTGGCGGCAACAGGCTCTACTAAAGAGTCCGACGAGCAATAAATACAGCAAAGAATTTGTTCGGAACGAGTCCCTGGGTTTGAAGAAAGAAAAGGAGCTTGGTCTGTAATTGCACCCTTGGAAGTTATCGCTTCTTCATGATACATAAACAGATAACACCAATCAAAGGGTCATGGATCTGAACCAAAATAGTATTTTGGTGGTGATGAAGCTGTGGGGAACTATTTTTCTGGACCAAGTAAGAAGATCCTATCTCCATAGACGCGTGAACAGAGCCTCGGAAACTGGGTCACACGGTACTAGTCGAGGAGCGCACGAGGACACAGAGGCTTGATATGTGCAGCTACGTCTCTTTCAGTGGGCTAATGAATTACTTTTTGTTGAGTCGACGTGTCCTTGCTGACGTTGGACAGAGGTTCATGTTGCTACAGTCCCGAGAATCCCATACCGAAAACACAAGAGGCACTATAATCACTTACCTAGTAGCTTGATAGGTATTATCAGTGATAAGGCTTAGTCGCCAATTGCCGTCATTAGATAAAAACACATGCACTTGCTAGTGGCGGTTATTGAGAGTCATCTGGCCACTAAGGTCTAGGGGGTACTGAAGTGATCAATGATTAGAATATTTACTTCTTAGCTGCTATGATACAACTACTATTGAATCTTCTAGTATTCGCCCTGGCCCATATTCCATAGGTAACTAGCTAAGGTCAGTAATACTAGATAACAGGGACGCAAATTTCACGACAGCCCACTTATTAAATACTATGTAGATGCATTGTCGGTCTCTGGAGTGGTAATCGAACTGGGTAGTTTGTAGCTACCTACCTAATGAGGGTGGTGTCTCAACATTAGTCAGATTCGTGGTTAGGTAGGTAGTTAGCCAAGACTCATGCTGACTGCGACATCTGAATATTGTTCCATATCACAATCTGTTGCTATATCGAATATTGTTTCATACAGTGAGAGTTCGCTTAAATACGAGATCCAACACTGACCTTGGGGAGGAAAATGGCGCCAACTGCAGCTGCCGATGGAGTTACAAAGCATAGAGCGTGTGACGAATGCCGTGAGTGCCTCATCATGTGTCCGACTCGGAGACTTATCGGTCATTAGGATCCCGAAAACTCGCATGCTCCAAAGAACCCGAGGGCTGTGCTCGCTGTAGGAGGGAGGGAATATTATGTTACTATTCTCCGCAGAAGCAAATGGGCCGTCCCCGAAAGAGGCGGCATGTGGATGTGGACGATGAAGCTATTCTGCCAGCACCAACCATTTCCCAGCCGCTAGGGGAAGCTCTACCTTTTCTCCAGCCAGATGATAATATCTCCTATGAGCACCTGAATCAAACGCAACCTAACGGAGATTTCCTTCTGGATCTCAACTTCTTAGACGAGCCAGTTAATGCAAACGCCGATACATGGGACTTGCAATCTAGTCATGACACGTTTTCTTTCAACCCCCAGATCGTGGAACCCGAATGCTTGCTCGTTGACAATGCGACATTACCTACATTGGATCTGAGTGGTGTTGACCTCCTTGGCAGTATCAACTTTGGCGAGACAGACGCTCCGCAAGAGACTGTTTCGAAGGATCTCAGTAACACACTGCAGCAATACCTAGTAGATCAGATGGAATCCCCAAACCCAGGATTACAACAGAACTCGGACACACCGACACCACCTGCTTCCAGCGAAAACGGTGCCTCTGTTGAATCCACTGAAAATGCAATTAGAACACCGACACCCTCGATGCGATCTGTCCCTACAGTATCCTGTGGCTGTTTGTCATCACTTTATTTAACTCTTGAGTCCCTTGGAAATCTGCCGGCTGAGGTCATACCGGCCATGAAAGTCGCACGGAATGCATCCAAGGTCGCTCACGAAGTTATCAGGTGTACTGTCTGTTCTGCATCTTTGCTTGACGAACCTACCAAGCCCCCTCCCATACAATCGTTCCAGAATCTCATGCTTCTTGGCGCTCTTGTACCATCTGCATGCAATGCCTACGCAAGAATTCTAGAAATGGTAGATGAAGAGACTGCTCTCGCCAAGTTGCAGGGACGCACCTTTTGGTTCTCGTTTAAAGAAATCGGTGGGCTCTGGGGTTGCATTGGGGGTACGCCTAAGGGCTGCACGACTTATCAAAGCTACAACAACAAGAACATGCCTCCCGATATGTGGAGAATGACAATCAGAGGGCTGCTTCGCCTCGATGTCTACGGGTTAGATGAGAAGGACCAGGAGATGCCAGGCGCGATGACCTATCGACAACTTGGGCTCAAAGATGTCGTTGGGCAGCTTGAGGAAAGAAGCAAAAAGCGACATGATGCTCTTGACGCACTTCATGCTGCTGGGCACGCACATGAAGCTGCCTGTGGAGTTATTTACCCGACCAAGCCTTGTTCGCCCGCAGAGCGCAATTGCACCAAAGTCCTCGAAACGGCACGTATTGCGCTGGAAAATCTAGTTATTGCGTAGGTATAATATACGCGGAAACGCCCAGAAGTTTTGTTGGGGGCATAACGAGTCAAAAATACAAAAATCACGAAAGACCTGGACGATGAAGTATTTGTAACTTCAAGTGAGGGCTGGTGTTCCGGAAGTTTGTATCTGAGTTGTCAGAACGATCCAATGCGCCGTTCTATTTGATTGCGGAAACTTATCATTTTAATCGGGGGAACTATCTCGGCATATGTTGATAACATGACCATGGTCTGTTAAGATTCAAGACCGTATAGCCTCGTAACAAGACTCAGGAGTGGCATCTATGGTAAATCAGGAACTGTCGAGTTAATGCAAGGCAAATAGTCATCACCGAGTTGATCACGATGCACAACAGGCTTGGCCAGTTGGACCATTCGCATTGAACCATTCATCATTCTCTCATGAGATACTACCCAACCTATGCTCTATGTCCAGGTTCCCTCCAAGCTAAATAAGAAGGCCTTATCAATACTCAAGCTGCCGCCAACTAGATGCCTAATAACCAACGCCTTTCATGCATACTAAAATCTTGAAAAAAAAAGAAGAAAAAAAAAGAAGAAAAAAAATGCAAGACATCGCCTGAAAAGGCTTTCCAATTTCTTCATGCGGAAAAATGAAAATTGTGGTAGAAAGGTGTCCCAAATCAGACTTGTTCTTGGTCCTCAACCATGCCAAGAATATCGAGCTCGGCACGAACAAGGCTCTCAAATTCCTGACGATCAATACCCGAAGCACGTGAAAGCATGAACAGGCTTCGAATACTGCGCGATACATGCTGCTTGACGCCAAATTCATTTTGTGTTTGTTTGCCGGCAGAGGCCTCAAGCTTAGCAACTGTTTCCGAGCCGTTGGAACTGGCGCTTGAGGCTGGGCGTGGATGAAGGAGAGCGGCGTGGCGCTCGGTATCATCTCCGTTTTGTGTCGGGCTTGAATCACTCTTCTCGATCTCAGCCAATGTCCAAGTGCCCTGCGTCTCATTAAGCTCTGTGGCTTCGGCAGATTCTTGGGTACGCCCGAGTCCAAGTGGTGGAGCAATTTGCGCAGCAGCCTCTTCCTCATCCGGATCATGGTTATCCATAGCAGGCTGAACACTGTCATATTGAGCAAAATATGCGTCCTCTGCTGAAGATGCACGGACACCACCAATCTGAGAAGTAGATTTTGAAGGAGGTGCAGGTGATTGTTTCTGCGCTGGTGTCCGGGATGGGGTCGCATCGTACCGTGCCCAATAATCATCGTCGTCGTCCTCTTCATCTTCGTGACCACTATGGGGGACATGCAAGCTATTGCCGTGGCCGTTGGTGTCTTTGGCTTGGTTAGTCACCTTCTTCGCCTGTGTTTCTCTGAACTGCCGCTCGGCCTCTGCGATGCTGGATGCTCCCCCAAATTGCAAGAAAGGCGAGGGTTTGTCTGCGATAGTGACCTCGCCAACCCTCCAGCCATCGCCTCCGCCCTCAACGTCCCCAACGCAGTAGATCAACTGGAAGGCCAAACCCAGGGTGGAGAGCGCAACGAGAGCCTGCAGAGTCTCTTCGTCGACCCGACGAAAGCGCACCTCGGCGTCATAATCCCAGTCGACCTCGACCTCACCCGATACCGGGTGTGGCTCAAGACTACCACCTTGGGCGATCTGAACCAGCTCAGGTATTTTTGCCTTGTCGTAGCACAGAAGTCGAATCCATGGCTCAGTGCTTGACGTAGATAGAAGCTTGACTCGCTGACGCAGTATGGGGGACAAAAGTGGTAGAATACCGATCGCAGGCTCGGTAGAGATAGCAGATGGCGGGAGAGCAGGAAGAAACGGCGCAAGAAGCTGTGTTGTGTCTGGCGAAGGAAGTTGTGTGGTGGTCATTGTCAAGGTCAGGTTGCGCGCGGCGCGGCGGGACGAGGTGTCGTTATTGTGGCCTCGTTCTACACAGTGACAGATGTATGCGAAATCGACCGAGTTGAGGATATCGTGGGTGGATTGTGTAAAGGATGTAATTTTATGTGTGACTGGAGTAGTCTTGTTCGCTAAAATCGAGGACCTGGAGGGTGGATTGTCAAGACGGAAAGAGGGAGAACAGTGTCAAGCGCTATGAGATGAAGTATATTAGGAGAGGTTCTCTGAAAATCTGGTAGTATGAGAAAAGTGAGATTAAAGTGGGAGGGTTGGTAAAAAATATAAGAGCTGGGAAAGCATGTGGGCATCCGGCAAGAGGTGTCGGCGGTGCGGCACGAGGTATCAAAGAGGCAAGTGACGTGCCATACCCATGCGTGCTTCCCTCCGAGAGAGGTCTCGGATGTCTCCAAGCTTTGTTCTGAGGCTGCAGTTTCAAGCGGCCTTAGCCAATGACGGCATCAGAGAGTAGCTTGAGGAGAAGGGTCTCGGCCGGAGCAATGGAGACTAGGCGCCTGGGGTTCTTGGAGAGGCTCTTTTTGCCTGGGAAGCAGTTCGTGGTGTGGAGACGGAAACCCCACGTTTTATACCTAGTCGAAATAACGTTGTTGCAGTCATGATTGTTATTGGAGAACAAGATATTGTGAATACCTACTGGCCCTTGCAGCTTGTCTATGAACAACTTTACGATCTCTTCTATGATCATATCTCGTCAAGCAAATACTCTATGGGCTTTTATATGGCATAGAGCCTTGCACATATATACCGGTATCAACACGCGGAACGTCAGGGTGACATTGTCGAACTTCTGCTTGGTTGGTTCCAGCGGCCCGAGCTGTGGAACCTGGCCGGACCCCTGAGGCTATCGTTTATGTTCCGGGCAGATCCCCTTCGGTTCGGTTGATAAATTCCTCGTCCATCGGTACAAGAGACCCCGAGGCTGGTTGGTACTATGGTAGATTGTATATATCTTCGCACAGTCTCAGATATATCTCCCGCAAGGGGAATATTTCGTGTCTCCCTCACCAGTGTCAGGAGCCATCGATGGAATGACTGAATCGCGAGCATAAGGATGGATTTGTCTCTACCGTTAACAACCGTCGCAAACCGCTTTCGACATTAGGGAATCATGCCGTCACACAAAAAATTCCATCGTGAGTTTGAAGGCGGCCAAGGGTAAAATTTAGCCAATCTGAGCACGGATTTCATTTCCCGTGATACCTAAGAAGGACGACTCAACCAATACCCTGTCGTTGAAGAAAGCTCTAGAGCACTTTCGATACAAACAAGTTCCATCACAATCTTCGAAGGACACAATTGGCGACAATTTGCAAAATCGCAGCCCTTATTTATCTACTAATCCTGCCAGGGGCATCTATCTCCGCCAAAGTTGCATTGTTTTACCTTATCAGCCACTTGGCTCATAACCTCGAACGAATTCGCTTTGCGCTCAACTGTACATCCTCAACATCGTCGATTTCTGCATTCTTGAACTACAATCTCCCGGCCAGGTCGTCGCGAAGTCCGTTCGAGATATCAAGCTCTTCTTCTGCCTGTGGTCCTTCAGGGCTGAAGCTGAATGCATGTCGCACAAAGAAGGGCACCTCAAGGATGAGGTAAGATGCCAGTTCTCAACCACTTGGGTGCCGGCTTACAATTGGAACTAGGGCTCGAGAGTCCAAGTCGTAGCTGCGGGAGCAATAGCAGGTTTGGTTTCTAGGTACATTCCTTATCTCCAGCCCTCTTTGAACAATGGTAGCGAGTACTAATACTATCTGACTAGATTCGTTGTTGCTCCCCTCGATGTCGTCAAGATCCGTCTCCAACTCCAGCCTCATTCTCTATCCGATCCTGTAGCAGCTTTGCGCAACGCACCTGCTTATCGAGGGGCATTCGCGACCCTGAAACACATCCTCAAGCATGAAGGTCTGACAGGCCTGTGGAAGGGCAATGTTCCTGCAGAGCTTATGTACGTATGCTATGGTGCGGTGCAATTCACAACATACCGCTCGACGACCCTTTTCCTCCGAACGGCTTTTCCCACAAGGTTGCCCGATGCTGCCGAAAGTTTTATTGCTGGTGCTGCCTCTGGTGCTGCTGCCACAACCATCACATACCCTCTCGATTTATTAAGAACACGATTCGCAGCTCAGGGTCGACACCGTGTCTACCAATCACTCCGCGGTGCCGTCTGGGATATAAAGCGCGATGAGGGTTGGCGAGGCTTTTTTAGAGGCATTGGGCCTGGACTCGGCCAAATCATACCCTTTATGGGTATCTTTTTCGTTACTTATGAGTCCCTTAGAACGTCTTTAGAGGGGTTTCACATGCCATGGGGCAGCGGAGATGCTACTGCTGGCATGTGTGCCAGCATTATATCCAAAACAGCTGTATTCCCTCTTGATCTTGTGCGAAAGCGTATTCAGGTGCAGGGACCAGCGCGACGGCAATACGTCTACCAAAACATTCCCGAATACGCCACGGCACGGGGCGCACTTGTATCGATATTACGCACAGAGGGTTTCCGTGGTTTGTACAAGGGCCTGACTGTCAGTCTTCTCAAATCGGCTCCTGCTAGCGCTGTCACTCTCTGGACATATGAACAGAGCTTGAATTTGATGCTTGATTGGGACTCAGGCAGTAAGGAGACCATCCCCAATGAATTATAGACTATAACAAAACCTGATAGATTCGTCATGACGCGATAAATCGTCAAATTGTCTAATACTACTTGCGCAGTTTTTATTCTACAACAGTCTCTTGACTCTTCTCTAAAAACTACTTCGCAAGCGCAAGCGCAGCATTTTTTGCGTCTGCTCGCTCAATGCACTCTTCGATAACCTGCCAGAACTTGGAAGTGTCGACTCCACGAGGAATTCTGACACCTTGTTCACCTGGCGGAAGCAGCTTGGCCAATGTGCGACCGGTCTGCTTACCCTCCTTAGCCTCTTCAAAAGTGCCCTCGGTTATGACTGTGACTTCGAAGCGCTCGTTGTGCTTGGGGGGCTGGCTGTGCTTGGCGTCCCATTCGAAGAATGGAATCTCACTTTCCGTGCCGATAAGTACGGCAGCAACAGCAATAGGATCATGCAGAGGGGGGCCAGCGGTAATACCGAAGGTGTCACTAAAATGTTAGTCGCGAGGGCGCATGCCATTGTTTGTGTTGACTTACGCATATGTTTGAGCAAAGAAGTAGAGGAGCTCAACAAGCATGATGCGGAGAGTTGTCTTTCCGGGACCTGTCCGCTCAGCATCGGGGCCATACAAAAGCATCTCCCTCACCTCCGATGTAGCTAACACCTGATGGCTGAGATCGAGGGGCACAATCGTAGTTTTGGCAGCGATCTCTTTGGTATGGAAGACCGTAGCAGCAGCTTCTGGGTCTACGAGGATGTTGAACTCAGCCCAAGGCGTGTAGTTTCCGATCCTGGGGTGACCGTCAACTTCACCGAGCGGTGCATCTGAGAAATTGTCGCCAATAGAGCCTCCCATAAGACTGACACCTTTGATGTGACTAATAAGTTCCGGATACGCGCGGAGCAGAGCTCCAACGTTGGTCAGCGCACCCGTTGCAACGATCCACGCTGTGCCAGGGGGTTGAGCACGCAGGGCCTCCGCCATCGCCTCGACAGCTGGGATGGTAGAGGGGGTTACGAGTGGCTTAGGAAGCAGGTCGGTGCCATCTAAGCCAGAAACACCGTGGATGTCTGTTGGTGCATGAAGGGCAGGACGTTCGAGAGCTTTACCCAGGCCTATGTACAGAGGAATATCATGCATACCAATGGCGGTGAGGATGGAAGCAGCATTGTGTGTAGTGTTTCTGGGCAGATGTTAACAAATTGCATTCAATGCCATGGTTGTAAAGCCAAGACTGTTTTAAACAACATACTCAAGAGATGCATTGCCAAAGACCGTTGAGACACCGAGCAGTCTGATCTGCGGGTGATAAGCTGCCAGGAGAATAGCGAAAGCGTCCTATTCAGAAATTCAGTATTGCTGAGCGCCATTATGAGATGTAAAGAGCAAAGAAGACATTCAAAACATAAGCATCACTCGAGTCCCGTAACAGAACTAAGAAGTTGTATGAGATCAAGGCTATAAGCACCGCTTTTGTTTACACGTACATCATGACCTGGATCACAGTCCAGCCAAACAGGAACCTGAGCTTCAGACATGATAGAATAGGTAGATAAAAGTAATGGTATAAAGAAAAGACCAAGCTTCAGCCTCAATGCAAGAAAGGATAAAGTAACAGATAGGGCGAGAAGGGTACAATGTTCACTTGACCAACTGCGGTAAATACGATACTGTAGGTGAGTTGTTGAAGTTGTGATGTTTCCACAGACCAAGAGACACTTTTACTAGGTAGGTAGACTCTGAAACAGTTGGGCTTACCTACGGTACGTTGTGGTGGGGTATTTCCCCCTCACTTTGCTGGTTCTTAGACCGTTACCGAGCAAACCTGACTAAACTAACAACTTGGCGCGAGCTAACAAGGTCAAACAGCTTCCTCTTAAAGCAGGTGGGTACGATTGAGGAGGCAATTGACAGATCTTTTGTTTCTTCGACAAGTGTGACTTGAAAAGTTGAACAAATATTATGTTATACGATCCTAGTACCTGGGGTATCAAGCCTCGGCTTTGTGCCGAATGTGTTTCATGATAAGTATCCTAGCGAAGAACCTCATGCCGTTCTATCATGACTTCTTGCGCGCTTCCATGACCCGCAATACATCAGCAGCATTATTAGCATCACCCTTTCTCTTCTTTGGGCCTCGCTTTCGTTTTGATTGCCCTCCTTTTGATTGCCCCTCACCGTCGTCATCTTTGTCTCCCCAATTAGAAAGCTTGACTTTACTGTCGTCAAAATCTTCTTCGTCGGCAAACCGACTAGTACCGAAGCCCATATCGAGATCTTCATCATCGCGATCCGCCATTTGTAGAAGCCTCCTCCTTCTTTCCTCCATCGCTTCCTTCTTCGCTTCATCAGCCTGACCGTTGTCATCGTCATCATCATCTTCAGCATGATCCCTGTCTTGCTTGATCGGGTTGAGAGCTGCTGCTCGCTTGATCGCTGCCATGATAGTTGGATCTGACATAGAAGGTGCTTTGCTCTGCTCCTCTGACACAAGACCCGTCTTCGCTCCCTGGAAGTAATTTCGAGGCGCTTGTGGTTTCGGTGGCGGTGGCATCGATGGGTCAGCAATATTCTCTTCATCCGTTCTCTCTTGTTCCATCTTCTTCGAATCTTCATCCGTGCCAGAGTCTGAACCTGAATCGTCTATCCCGGCCAGTGGATCGTAATCATCGCCCACGCCGTCAAAGATGTCAATGTCTTTGTCCTCCTCAGGCTCCTCTTTTTTCCTGTACTGTTCTGGGACCTCCATGCCAAGCGGCTTTGAATTTTTGTCCGGTATGAGAAGCCCGCTCCGGTTGGCTTCATCATTTTTCTCAGCACCAGGCCGAACTTTCCGAATCTTCCTCTTTTCATGTCCATCTTCATCCACAATGATTAAAACCTCTCGTCCTTTGCTGTCCCTCTCTATTCGTGATCCCGCCTTTTGTTTGACGCCAACCTTCTTGAAACGGTCGCCAAGCACATGCCCCTGCTGTGCTTTGGCAGCTTCTCTTGCCGCCTTTAATTCTGCAAGAATTTGATCGCGTGTTCTTTTTTTCCCAGGTGCCAGAGACACTGTAGATAGTTGGCCTTTCTTTTTTGTCTCGGTCTTTTCTTTGGGCACTGCCTGGACTTCCTGTCCTTCCAGCTGCTCAAATTCATCATCGACATTGATCTCGGCGGCGGGCTCGGCTGTGGGTTGTTGCTCGGCTTCGTCCTTCTTTTCTCCATAGATATCTTCTCCGCGCCGGATTCGTTGCAGGAGCTTAAAGTCAAGCCCCTTAACTAGATGCGTGCTACTTAAATCGCCTCCTGCGATCTCGAATCGACGCTTCTCAAATGTCTCCTGGTCGATCTCCTCATTCTTGAGCTGCTCTTCGAGCTCTTTGAGTTGCTGCTCCCGATCATCCTCTATTTTCTCGTCGCGTTCTCTCGATCGGTCGATGTAGCCCGAGGCGAGTTTGACGCCTTTTGGATCGTAAGACTTGAACTTCTTTTGAGGTCGAACCGCGTTGTTTCGTTCAGCCAGTTGTCGCGCAAAGTCCGCTTGTGCACCCCCTAGAGCGCGTCTGTATTATTTTGTTAGAAACTTCGTCCTTAGGATTGCAGAAGCGCTTACGGTGTCATTGGGATGCTCGATCTTTGCCTCGAACCGAGCGCATTCCCGGGGCCTGTGGATGATGAGCCTGCAGGTGTACCATTTTGGCTGTCGGAGTTATTCCTTGCGTTCGCAGCCAGCAGTTTGCGGAATTGTTCGTTATTCATCGCAGCGACAAGCGCCGAAGGAAGCACACACTCGGTGGAGAGCTTAATGAATCTTCCACGATCACCAGAGGTTTTGATCTAAGGATTGAGATGAAACTTCTGGAGCTGGCTCGAGGTGGCTAGTGTATGTGGCTGTGCGCATCCGTCACGAGTTCTCGTGTTTATTCGCGTCCGGGCGCTCCACTTTACGCGCTTTTGACATCACTCATGCTTTTTGACATCCGTGACAACTTCATCGCCACAGCGCCAGTGATAAAGCATTAGCACTTCAAACAGTTGTAATGAATTTTGCACTGTGTGATGCTGTCTCACTTTATCAGATTTCCGTCCGAGGCTGAATTGTGATGATCGAACTCTGTTAACTGGCGTATCACACCCGCCACTACCAGTATCGCCAAGATTATCACATCGACGTGTTGATCAGGGAAGCAGGCACAATGGGGAGTGTTCTCGAAAAAAACTCTTCGCAAGTGAGGAAGCGTATTGAAACACACAAATTTGAAGACGAAGGAGGAGAGGAATACGAGGGTAGTGAATTCAATGGGTTCAACGACTATTTCAGGCGGAAGAAGATCAAGCTTCAAAACCTCGATGCTGAAATACGAGCCAACTCGGACAAACCTCAGATATTTAAAGGGATTGTTGCGCATGTTACTGGATATACCCAACCACCATTACACGTGTAGGCTATCCTTTGTTCCCGGATAAGGTTCTTACTGACAAAACTTAGTCTTCATCGTGAGATTGTGCAGCATGGTGGTGGGTTTCTTCAATACCTGGATTCGAAAACAATGGCGACTCACATCGTTGCCTCGACGCTCCCCCCTAAGAAATCTGTCGACTTCAGCCGTTACCGGATCGTTAAACCGGCATGGATCATGGATTCTATCAAGGCCGGGCAACTTCTCCCGTGGTCTAACTATCGGGTTTTGGACGAAGGACCAAGGCAAAAAGTTCTCAAGTTCGACGGTGGTAGCAGTCTGTCGCCGCCAACCCCTCGCTCGAAACAGGGCTACCGTGAACAAACGCAGAACAGTTTCTACGCGAACCAATTTAAGGCATCGTCTTTGCCTAGCCAGTCTCTGAATCAAGTTGTCGAAAAGGCTCAGACCCCTGTTCGCCCTGCATGTGCAGACATGGCACCTCTAATGGCAGATGTCAATAGTCTCTGCTTTAAGAAGCCGGCAAATCCCCCAAGTGTCTCCCCAAAGGATCAACTAGCTGTGGCTTCACTGGATTTAGAGACAGCTGAAGGCGAAATGCTTGGACTTGAAACAAGAATTCTTCCTGTGCCTATAGCACAATCCAAACACCCAAACACTTCGAAGCCGATGACATCTGAGGAGCATAATGCAATGCTATTGTCCGACCCCAGGCTAAGGAAGTCCTCAACAGCCAACCCAGATTTTCTTAGACAATTTTATTCTGAAAGTCGATTACACCATCTTTCCACATGGAAAGCCGAGCTGAAATCGAAGATGCAACGACTTGCTGCAGAAAAGGGTCAATCTTGTCTAAACACCAAGAAGCGACTTGGCTCGAGGCGTTACGTCATGCATGTTGACTTTGACAGCTTCTTCTGTGCCGTTTCATTAAAGAAGAGTCCCGAGTATATTGATAAGCCAGCCGTTGTCGCACACAGCACAGGGTCAGGGTCAGAAATTGCAAGCTGCAACTATCCTGCACGAGAGTTTGGCGTCAAGAATGGGATGTGGATGAAATCGGCGCTTGAAATGTGTCCCGAACTGAAGGTGCTGCCCTATGATTTTCCTGCATACGAAGAAGCGAGCCGTCTGTTTTATGAATCAATCCTAGAAATTGGCGGCCTGGTGCAAAGTGTGAGTATTGATGAGGCTCTAGTCGACATAACGCCAATCGTTTTGACAAATTCTAACTCGAAGGGCACGGTCTCTGATGCCGAGAACGCAGCTCGAGAGCATGACATGGCAGACAAGCTTGCAAAGGATCTTCGCGACAAGGTCAAATCTCTGACAGGTTGCCATGTTTCTGTCGGTATTGGAGCAAACATTTTACAGGCCAAAGTGGCGTTACGGAAAGCGAAACCTGCAGGTCAATATCAACTGAAACCTGAAGATGTCTTGCACATAATGGGGGATCTCAAAGTTGATCAGCTTCCTGGGGTTGCCCGGAGTATCGGTGGGAAACTTGAGGACATTGGTGTTACTCACGTTAAAGACCTGCGAGATGTTTCGAAAGAGCGTCTCACATCAATTCTTGGACCAAAAACAGGCGAGAAACTCCGGGAATATGCACGCGGTATTGATCGCTCAGAAGTTGGAGAGCAACCACCTCGAAAATCCGTCTCGGCGGAAGTCAACTGGGGCATTCGGTTTCTCAATCAGCCGGAAGCTGAAGAATTCGTCTGTAATCTGTGCAAGGAACTTGAAAAAAGACTCTCGAATGAAAATGTCAAAGGACGTCAGCTTACGATGAAGATCATGAGAAGAGCGATAGACGCTCCTCTGGACCCGCCAAAATCATTAGGCCATGGTAAATGCGACACGTTCAACAAGAGCATTGCCTTCGGGGTGGCCACCAATGACGGGCAAGCAATCGGTAAGGAGGCCGTCAATATATTACGGTCTTATAAATTCAGCCCTGGTGATTTGCGTGGGCTAGGAGTACAAATGACGAAGCTGGAACCTCTCAAAACCAACTTTGCGGCCCCTGATGGTAGCCAGAAAAAGTTGGCTTTCGGAACTTTTACAAAACCGTTACCAGCCAGGAAAGCTTCCTCGACGGAGCATATTGACGAAATCGAGAGCCCTGAAAAACAGAGGCATACACCGAGCCGTGAAGTTTGTCAGGATCCTATCGCTGATGATCCATTGACACCTCGGAAGCAAAAGATCCATCCTGCTATGGCATTGACCAAGGCCAGCGACGATGACGTGAAAGCAAAGACGCCTCTCAATATTTCTGGAACTCAGTTCATCATTCCTAGTAACGCGGACGCCACCATCCTTGCAGAGCTTCCCAACAGCATTCGCCGTAAACTGATGGCTCAGGGGTCACGAATGTCAGACGCCCACGCCGAGTCTGCCATAACCAACTCAAGATCCCAGAGTCCCATGCAATCTGACGCATGCCCAACTCAAGTTGACCCCGAGGTCTTCAATGCGTTACCAGATGAAATGAAGACCGAGATCCTGGCCACCTATGGACGAAAAACCAGGCAAACCACGCCTCTCGGGTCCCCACATAAGGATCATGCAATCGAACTGAGGAAACCCCCTACCCCATCGAAACGCGGTCGACCACGGGGGTTGTTTGGCAAAGCTCAGCGGCAACGGGATGCTCAAGCTGGTCTTTTACAGACCAACTTCCGTTCTCTGAACCAATTTGGTGATGCCTTCGAGGACGAAGATATTGAAGAGTTGGATCCAGAATTTCTTGCCGAGCTACCTGAAGACATGCGAAAAGAGGTCATTGAGCAACATGGAAAGCGTCAGAGAGCCAGAGACACAAGTTTGGAGACACCTTTGCGAAAGCACAGCACACCCGATCCTGAAGGGTTATTGCCCGGTGGCCAATGTAGAATCCAGTTTCCTGTAGTGCCACGCAAGATCTCATTTTCTACCTCAGGGGTTACCTCAACGCGAGAACTTAAAGATATGATAGATGCTTGGCATTCAGAAACAAGAAGGCTGGGCCCGCACCGCCGGGATTTAGAGGTTCTGGAAATTTTTCTGGTAAACGTCATCCAGGAAGAACGCGATTTGGAAAAAGCAACCAAGTTGGTCAAGTGGTTGGATGTGATAGTTGAGCAGGATGGTAGAAAAGGGCGAGGACAGGAGGTTTGGAGACGATCAGTGGAAGCGATCAAAGTGATTGTGCAAGATGCTGTAAAGCATCGAGGCATGGCCCCATTGAAACTCTGAAAACATTGGTCGCACACAGGAAATTATGACATCGTAGATTATGATTATACATCCCCTTTTCATGAGTTACCACACTTTGCTCCTGGATTCTTCTCAGGGTTAACCTGTTTGTGTTTCAGACCGCTAAGAGAGACATTCCGGAAATAATAGTTAAAACAAGCAAGGCCCTAGGTATCTGTTGGATGGCAACTCCATCTGGTGCATCCCCTCCCTTTGAAAGTTCGTACACGCTCAACCTCAGCGGCCCGCCACAAACCTGAGACGAATTGCCTTCACACGAGTTCTCGCAGTCTCCATCACCGAGCTGGACTGAAAGACTTGACAAATATGGCGCACACCAGCATTCCCTGTCGATCGAATCTGTTAGAAGGTTTCCGGAAATCAGGACACTTGAAACATACCTTGACCATTCAAGCCCAGCATACTGATATTGTGTACCATTCGAAGCACAAAACTCGAGACAAATGGGCACTGTCATCTTGCCTGCCTTTACAAGGTGAGAGCCACCAGTCAGAGCCCGCTCCTGCGCCGAATCCTGGATCTGCATGGTTTCATTGTAACAGCCATAATATTTGTACTGTCCAGACGCTCTATAAATGCTTGGACCAGTTTCACTAGAGGCAGACGTTTCTTGTGACTTGCAGAACGTGACAGTACTCAGCAGTATTGCAGCTGTCCTTGATACATTGACCATCTCTGGAAATCAAGTTGTGTTTCATGAAGCTCGGATCGAAGTTGAACTAAGACGGCAAGGAAGGGAAAGGGACACGGTAAAACAAGATTCAAAGCAGTTCAAGAAGAAACCAAAGATAACTTCATTTGAAAACCACTTCCCATTTATGAGGAATGGTGGAGGCGCATTTACGCGGTAGTACAGCCACTGGAATGCACAAAGAGATTGACGGATTCTCCAACTCAACGGCATGCATTGTCTAGCCCGGAGAGAATTGTTTAATACTCAAGTTATGCAAGTATCTTACGGAGGGCCAGTCAAACGATTTCGGTGACCATTCGCTAATACCGTAGTTGCGTGGAGAGATGGTGGTAAGACCTTGCATGCCAGTGAGGTAGGTAGCTAAATCTATAATTGCCAATCCCATATTGTGAGAGAGTTTCGGTTAAGAAGCCGAGTAAGACATGAAGCATCCAGGACTAGTCCTTGGGGCTACAGTGACCTTAATAAAGACAATGGGTAATGTGTTGCCTTAGGATTCCTGTTCAATGGGTAAGCTCTGCTAACAGCGAAGACTCTGAGAATGAAAGTATGAGATTTGAAGAGAAAATTATTTATTGTGCAATTTTTGAGCTTCTAATTGTCGATTTAGCACAGTGTTTTCATTAGATAAGCCATGCGAAGGTCGAGAAGCAGTTCAATGATGAAACTATACGACCCAAAAGGAAGCCTACATATCGGAGAGGGGAAAACATTTGTAAGACTGCAACTTACCTACCTAGTTAGCAGCATCGACACATTTGAACCTTTCCGGGTATGTCTTTACGCAGCCTCCAGATTTCATTCGTTTATCTCAGACTGCTTGGTCCAGACAAAGAGTCCCTCCATAAGTATAACAAGCACACAACAGTTCTCTATCAGTCTACTCTATCGGAGGTTTCCATCAGAATGCGGGGAAAACACACTGAATCTGGTGTAGTTTTCGTTCATCGGAATCGGCATGTGGAGGAAATGCCGAACCGAAGCCTGGACGCCATTTATAACATCAAGAATCTGCAGATCATCTCGGTGTATCTTCAACCGACAATTAGTTCGATATGGGATGGCTATTGCTTCCATAGCATTACAAAAAGGGACGGCGGACACGAGCATTCTAGGAGGGGAGAGAATTGACGAACCAACCACTTATACTTCACCATCATGGTTGCTTTCAAGGCTATCCTTGTGGCGCTCTTACAACTTTCTTCTGCCTCACTAGGCACATCAAGCTCTACGTTGAAGTCATGTCGAAGCGTGGCTCCGTCATTTTGGCCAGATGGAATTGCTGTAGATGCAAGTTACAAATCCAAGACATCCAAGCTGAGCAGATTCACCCTCAACTCAAGATCCCGCATTGCCACGGTCGATTACGGGACTGAACGTGCTGGATTACCCTTCTTCGAGGTGGTCGAGCTCGAGAAGCCGGTTCAAGTTGAGCTGAGGTTCAGTGAAGCGTTCATCTACCTCAAAGAGCCGTGGTCAGATGGTCCCTACCTTTTCAACACGGGACAGGCAAACAGCTTTCGAGTCGAAACATTCAACATCACACAGCCAGGTTGTTACAAATCAAAATTCGTTCAGGGTGGCCAACGATGGCAAGCCCTCCGGCTCTTGACTGATAGTTCTGTAACTATCAAGAACGTTGGGCTTGGTTCGACCATCAACACAGTTGAAGTTCGAGATCTTCCCGGTGCCTTCTCCTGCAGTGATGACATCTTGAATGACATATGGAAGCTTGGTGCTCGGGCAACGATTGATTCGTGCTTAGAGAAGTCCACGCAACCAGCAGTATGGCAGATTGATCCCAACAAAGGTGCATATGTTGCCAATCAACGTCCAGCAATGACCATTGAAGGTCATTCTTTCGCTAACTATACACTGGAGTTCGATGCTTTCATCGACCGAGGCGGACTCTGGTGGGCAGTGGTATGATACACAACTGTTGTCTCAATGCGATATTTGACACTAACACATCCCCAGGCGCAACCTTTGGCATTAGATGGCCTCCACATTCAGTTGACAGGAGAAATGCCTTCCACGTCGTCCTTCGCCAACACCAACAACACTGTGACGCCCCCCAACACTCTGATCTTAGCAAGTGGGTTTGGATTTGTCAACCAGACCACTTTGCCATCTTATATCTTGGCTTCAGCCAAAATTCCATTCTCCGTGAAGGAAAAGACTTGGTACCAGATCAAGACAGTACTTGATCGGAAAGGAAAGTTGGAGATTTCAATCAATGGACGAGCGGTTCTAAAAGTAAGCTTGACAAACTATGCCCCTGGAGGCAAACCTGTATCTACAACTGGACCTTTCGGCTTTGGTGCCTGGCAAGACCAAGCAGCATATTTCCGGAATGCCGTTGCCTATGACACTGCGAACAAATCAGTGATTTACAGGAACCCTTTGACCAGCCCAGTTACACTAGTTGAATATGGGACACTAGAAAACTTGGGTACTGTTTGTCTTGATGGCCCAAAGAGAGATCGCCTTGTTTGGCTGGGCGACTTCTACCATACATCTCGCATCATCGGAGCCAGTACGGGCGGATTCAATTACACCAGAGGCACTTTCGACTTTTTGCTGCAAACTCAAATCAAGAGTGGGCAAATAGCCATAGCCCCCTATCTTGGGTACGATCCTACGAAAACTGGAACTCTTTCACTAGAAAGAGTCTACGGCCTAGACGACTATCAGCTTTTGGGGTTTCTTGCATTCGCCCACTACATCCGGCAGACAAACGACCTCGAATACGCCAGAAAGACTTGGACCCAATGGGAGAAGCAGCTATCGTGGCTCGCCAGCAACATCAATTCCATAAGCGGTCTTGCTGATTTCGGGTTTACCTTTCTCGGTGCTGCTCAGGGAGGGTCCTTGGGCTCTTGTGCCACGGTCGAGACCCTTAATGCTGCTGCAGACATCGCCGAAGCAATTGGCAAGAAAACTTCTTCAAAGTACCGTAAGCTGGCGACTGACTTGGCCCACTCGATTAATCAGAGACTGTGGAACAAAGCTCTGGGAACCTATGGTTATTCTTTGGGAGACATGAAAACCTCCTCAGTAGCTGGTACTGCTTTCTGCCTTTCATCCGGTGTGGCATCAAAGAAACGAGCAGTGTCTGCTGTTGCAGCCCTTGACGAGCTACAACTTGGACTGGGGTACAAAGATCGTTCGACTCTCGATGATGACGATAGCGAAACTAAGATCTCTCCTAACACTAACGGACTTCTCCTCCAGGCCATTCTCGCCGGTGAGGATTGGGACAGGGCCGCCAAGCTGATCCACAACGTCTGGGGTGCAATGCTGAAAGACCCTGAGACAAAGAGTGGCGCAAGTTGGGAGTATCTCACACCTGCTGGTCAGCCAGGTCTGGGTGCATTCACTAGTCTGGGGCATCCTTGGGGCGGCGCCGCAACCTACATCCTTACTGAATGGGTTGCTGGTCTGCGAAGTGCTGATGGTATTCAGGGCTTTGGCTACAAGAACTGGATAGTGAATCCAGAGCTTGGAGTTCACTTGGGTCTTTCTCATGCGAGTGCAAAGGTTCCTCTATATCCATCAGGGGAACTCGAAGTCAAGTGGTCTATCAAGTCAAAGAAGATGACTGTCCAGATAAGCGCACCTCGTGAGACAAAGGGTGTTTTCTGTATCGGCAAGACGAAGAAAACGTTGGAAAATGACTCGAATTATCAGTTCACTGTTCGATTATAGATGTTGATAGTGGCGTTGATGGGTTATCAGCCTCCAGATCCTAAGGTTTCTATTCCAACACCTACAATGGGGATTTGTCGGCAAGGCACTTGTATGCATTATATAAATAAATAAATAAAAAACTTTCGCTGGACTAGAATTCCCAATGACCAAATGAAATATCAGAACTTTGATATCAAGTCAGAATGAGTACAATTATTCAAACCATAGGCAACTTGAATAACTCGATGGATGATGTTTACGGATTTGTTTTCAAACATCAGTTGTGGCTCCGCACGCTACTCCGCAAATCTCCAGTCTACCACCGATTTGGAAGGTAGGTTACCTGCTAACCTAGCTTGGTGGTACCCTTACTTTCGTCCCACCACCTCTCCTCTTCTCTCTCTCCTTCTCCTCCTCCTCCTCCACGCCTACCTATCACACCCATCGTCACTATCACCGAGTTTGATCTCGAGCGCATTGCGACAGTGCTTGTCTGGCCCAATTCTCGCGCATTGTCGTTGCCCAGTATCACGGGACACCTCCTCCGCAACTCCGCACTTTGCGACAAACCTTTTGCGCCTACAAAACCCCTCCAACTCAATCATCATGAACTCCTTCATCGATTATTCTAAGAACACGAGGTCGAAGAACTACCATGGATCCGGCTCGTTTGCCACTTTTATGATCATTGCTCGTAAGTGGACCGTACGCGGTCAATTCATCGCACTCGCGCTGATCAGTATCTCTAGCTGTGTGCTTCTTTCTGGGCATCCTTTTTGCCTCATTCCCTTACGATTTCCCTCTTCTATGGACTAAGGCTCCTGTGCCCGATAACTTCTTTGACCACCTCGAAACACATCTGAAGTTTGTACACCAGTCTCCAGCGCTCATTAGCCGTATTCTCCACATTGTCATCTCTATCGGCTTCATCGGTTTCTTCATTAAGCTCTTTCGCCCCAGCGAGGCCAACTTCCTGTTTGACGGCGCGTCCCTCATTCTCTACCTGATTGGCTTCGGTGTCTACGTCGCCAACATTGTCAAGGCTCTCCGAAGTGTTAGTGCCGAGATCTGGACCAACGACGGCTTCGATGGCAAGACTCACGAGGGTGAGAGCGGCGAGCTTATTCTTGGTCGTGAGGACAGCTTGAAGGTTCTTTCGGCCAGCAATACCATTCTCGCCCTTGTCCTTGTTGGCATTCTTGTTCTGCAAGTTGGCGAGTGGTATGCTGAGAAGAAGGAGGCTGATGACGCTGCCGCTGTGGAGGCCAAGGAGGCCTCTGAAAAGAAGGAGGGTTCCCCTAGCAAGGCCTCCACCAAGAAGAAGCAGTAAAATGCTCCTTCGCTGTAGCATCACAATACCAGGGTTAACGACTTATGGGCTCGGATGATTGTTTGGATAAGTGCGTTGGTTGCACACAAATGCACTAGTCACTGTATAACTCGTAGATTATCAATCGACGTCTCGTGTGCTTGGGAATTGTATCTCTGTTCATCATCCCGATTTAACCCAACAAGCCATCGTATGGAACGATGAGAAGCAATGTACTCTGTCATTATGAGCTCTCGTATAAACCATTCTAGGAGCTAGATACGAATATACAGATCTACACAATAGTAGTTTGCATGTCACTCGGGTTTTTGTACGAATCAATATTCAATCTCAATAAGCATAAATACCCACGCGGGATCGAACAGGGGCCCCTCGTTATTAAACTCTATAACAACGCCATCTATTCCAAGCTCTCAATAATCACAGCGCCGTACATTATACACAAATCATACAGACATTTTCATCGCAATTGTCTTATGAGGGTCGTAGCCCTTAATGGTGAAATCTTCCGCTTTCCATCCGTCAATACTTCCGCCCTTTTCTCGAGAGATTTCCAACTCGGGGAAATCCCGTGGCTCACGCTCTAATTGAGTGTTGAGGGCATCAACGTGGTCGAGGTACACATGAGCGTCACCCATGACATGAGTAAGGCTTCCAGGAACCAGTTCACAAACATGGGCAAGCATGTGTGTTAACAGCGCGTAGCTGGCGATGTTGAACGGGACGCCTAGACCCATATCGCAAGACCTTTGGTATAGCTGACAATGAAGATGACCCTGGGGCTTAGCTTCCGAGTCGTCACGCTTGCTCCGAGGATAGGATACGTAGAACTGCGCAAACATGTGGCAAGGTGGCAGAACCATCTTCTTCATATCGGCGGGGTTCCAGGCAGAAAGAACCAAGCGGCGGTCGTAAGGATTAGTTCGTAGTTTGTGAATGATCTCGGCAAGCTGGTCTACACCTTGACCTGTGTAATCCGTCTTTGCATCAACATACTCGGCGCCAAAGTGTCGCCATTGGAAGCCATATACGGGGCCGAGATCGCCAACCTCACGATGATTGAGGCCGAGGTTGTCGAGAAATTCGCGAGAGCCATTGCCATCCCAGATCTTGATGCCAGCTTCGCTGAGGCTATTAGAAGAAGTGTTGCCTTCGATGAACCACAAGAGCTCGGCAATGACTGCTCGGGTGAAGACACGCTTGGTAGTAAGGAGAGGGAGAATGGGGATTCCGTTCTTATTCAATGAGAATTTTAGGGGCCGAGGAGCGAAAATGGAGTATGTGCCAGTGCCGGTGCTATCAGGATGGTTAGAGTATTGTCTGGTAACAGATGTTCTGTGCCATTCTCTTACCGGTCTGGTCGACGCTCGCCACTTTCAAGGATCTCTCGGACAAGATCTAGATACTGATGCTCTTCGTGGTTGATCGACTTTGAGCCGTTTGAAGGCTTTGAGTCCACGATGTTCTGTGTCATGGTCATCCTGAGAGTGAGTTTTGTTAGTTGCTGTGTGGGAAGGATTGAAATCCCAGGTACCCAGATCCCCGAGAGCGGATGTAATCAATTAAACTTGCAGTCGCGTCGTGTCGCGTAAACGCGACCTCCCGCTGCCCCACCATCTTTCCGGAGTTAGTGGAGAATACTTTAACCGAACCGAATATCAAACTGACAGCTAAGTACGTACCTTATCCAGTTCACGACGGCAGAGGTGCTCTCTCAGGTACAAGATCAAACATGGCAAACCAAAACGCCAAAGCATGTACCGAGCACGGAATTTGACTTGAGATTGCTTTAGACCTCCGATACAATGAGTGGGAGCGAGAAATAGACTGAACTCTAGCATGAATTGGAGAATACTAGTCAATTTGTTAACTTGGCGACTTGGTGCTATTTTCGACGTGAGTTGGTATGGAATCGGGTCATTAATATGGTTCTTTAGTAGACTGTAGGGTTCATGTTAAGGAAACTTCCCACCTACGCAAAATATTCATGCCCAACCAGGTACAATTGGGTTTTGGATCGCCTACCTGCACACTCGTTGTCTTCGGTTGATGCACCGATGCCGGAGTGGATAATCTTATCAATCAGCGATCAACGTGCAGGACGCTAGTCGGGAAACTGCCACAAGGGGTCAAGGTTCGTCCCATATTGCAGGGGATTTCAACTGAACAAGGAGATCAACTTTGCAAATGGATCCGTTTGAGCTGTAACACAACTCAGACAGTATTGAGAAAACCCCTCGTCCCCTCTTGAACCACAATTACACGAGACGAACGTAACGGAATCCTTGAGCCATCCAGCTCCAAGCCGTGCACGTTCAATCTGATAAAGAAAACTATATTCTGATTGGTTGAGGCTGTTGCGAAAAGCGGAGGATCTGATGTCACATGCTGAATTGTTAGGAGAATTTTCTCTTTGGGTCTGATGCCCGAAAAAGACTCTTACAGCAAGCATCTCTCTGCATGACGGTTGACTTCGCGGGCTCGCAGCACAGGGCGGCGATTATATGTCGCAGGCATAGCCCACAAAGTCGCGTTGTACCTTGACAGACCAGCTTGCCCTGTAGCTGCGAGGACATCTTATCCTTCTGATCCTCGTTTACCGACTTTCGACGATTGATCAACTGACTGCAACTGCGCTTCAGCAACGTATAGCACAAAGCTATATCTGAAGGAAACGATTGTATCCTGCGTCCTAAACATATCAAATCTGTCGACTTGTCAATTAGCTCAGCGATTGATCGAATTTCAGGGTGCCAACTACCCCGGAACTGAAGCCGCAGTCTGTGTAGCTACTGGACCCATCTTGCGATCGCGTATATTATCGCTGGAGTGCCCCTCCTTCGAAGCTTTTTGACAGTACCTAGCCACGACACCGCTTTCCAACACTTCCTGTCAACCTTCAATAGGGTGCTTCGTATTGCACTTTGTTCTTCCTCGTCCAGACTTTCTTCTTGCGAGATCACATTTAATTAGCGCCGCCGTTCCCATGGAGCCTAGCCCTGTCGCTGTAGAGGTTGCTGGCCATGCGCCCAACTTCTCCCTCAAAGACAAGACAGCGCTTATGGAGGCATTTGAAGACGTACTATGCGGATCGGTATGTGTCTTCACTTGAGCCAGTTATTTGCATACTGACTTTATCAGTTTGCTGGCGCTGTGGGCAAATACATCGAGTATCCGTTCGATACGGTGAAGGTGCGGCTACAAAGTCAGCCCGATCATCTCCCGTTAAGATATTCTGGTCCATTAGATTGCTTCCGGCAGTCAATCAAAAGTGATGGGTTTTTGGGGCTTTATCGTGGTATTACAGCTCCCCTAGTGGGTGCTGCAGCAGAAACAAGCAGTCTGTTTCTATTCGAGAGTCTTGGCCGTGAATTACTGTTCGCGAGCAGCCTAGTTTCCCGAGAACAAGGACTTTCACTGCCGTATCTCTGGCTGACAGGTGCATTTTCTGGAGCATTCACGTCATTCGTCCTCACTCCAATTGAGCTTGTCAAGTGTAGGATTCAGGCTCCCATGTCGGCTGATGGATCTGCTGGCGCTCCTCTCCGCCCTATACCTGTCATCAAACAGGTCTTCCGTCACGAGGGTCTTCGGGGTTTTTGGCATGGTCAGCTTGGTACACTGATTCGAGAGGCTGGCGGTGGTTCTGCTTGGTTTGGTGCCAAGGAGACGGTAACAAGCATGTTCTACCAGCTCAAAACGAAGACCGCGACGTCAGCAACAGAAAAGCAGAAGATCCTTGATACTCCCTTACCGTTCTGGCAACAAGCAATTGCTGGCGCATCAGCGGGTGTGTCGTATAACTTCCTCTTTTTTCCAGCAGATACTATCAAATCACGAATGCAAACCTCGACTGTCAGTGATTTGCGCCAAAGACGGACATTCTGGAAAGAAGGAGCCATGCTCTGGGAACAGCATGGGATACGAGGCATGTATCGTGGCTGTGGCATTACGTGCCTCCGATCTGCGCCAAGCTCCGCCTTCATATTCATGGTTTATGATGGGATGAAGCGACACTTCCCTATTTGATGATGACGAAAAGAAAACTGGCCGAGGTGTTGTGTGTGGTAAATTGGGTTTCATTAATTACTTGGAAAAGAGATCTCGTCTACGGATAGCAGCGACTCGTCAAAGCATCTATGGCGTTCGAAATTTAGGTTTGACATCATGTCAATTGGTGGATTGGAGCATGCATGGAGGGTATCCATCTGTTCATCTTGGGGTCGGAAGAGGATAGCAAGGACGATGCTTTTGGTATTAGACGGATAGAGCGACTTTGGCTTTGAAATGACATAGTGTGACAGGAAATAAAAGTACATTGTGGACCAAAACTCATGACTTTGAAGAACTGCATTCATCATAAGATGGACTTACTCGTCCTTAACCTCCTTGGTCTTCAAGTCCCAGTTGTTCAAATAACCAATGGTAGTGCATAGGTACGTGGCAAAGCTGAGCCAGCCGAGGTAGGGAACCTGACTCCACGCAGCAACAGAATCAACGGAGCTGTAGAGGTAAGTGAGGTAGCCGTTGACGCCGAGCAGGGTCACAATATCAACCGACGCCTCGATTGGGCGATACAAGCCGAAGAAGAGAGGAGTCCAGATAAGGTTGAGGCCGAGTTGAATGGAGTAGAGAGTCATTGCACGTCGAGTGTTCACGATAGTCTCAGGGGATGAGAAGGGAGAGAGACCAATGTCCGCAACTCGGTAGGCGGCATAACCCATGAGACTGAGCAGGGTTAGTTATGAACGTCAATGAGTTAACCTGACAATCCTGACCCATAAAGGACGGTCCAGACCGGACCAAACAGCCATGGCGGAGGTTGAACCGAGGGTTTCTTGAGAGCAAGATAGGTCTTCTGAGTCTCTGTGGCCAGGCAACGAATTAGTCAATAGTGATCCATTGATATATGGACGTGAAAAGGACAACTCACGAGTGGCACTGAAGCCAACAGCTGTGCCAAGGCCAATGGGCAGCAAGACGGATAGGGCGGGCTTCAGAAAGACCGCGTCAGGCAGAGTGAGCGCGGGAATATATGTAGTCATGGTGAGCACTTTACTGTCAGCGACCTCGTTGTCGATAGATGAGTGTTGGGCAAAGCAAGATTGAATTTAGAGGCAGCACAATTGCATGATAATATCTAACGACTGAAGAGCAATGACGTAATCCATTTTTGAGGGATGTTTCCAATGCCGAGGCCCGGAGTTGTCAGATCATGAATTCGGTAGAAAGTGGGCTGACAGATTCAAAATCCAGATGCAGAGCATCTGATGGCTCCATGACGATCGAATTAAATGCCAATTGTAGACCACGCTTTGTCAATGCCTCTCGGTAGCGAACTGGCTACTCGAATGAGACAAGGGGGGATTTATTCTTGCGGCTCGTCTCTGAGCAACGAATAATCGACCCTTTCCACCGCAAATTACTATCCAATCATTACGCTAGCAGACCATGCCACGGCCAGCCGCGATTCTCAGGGATCTAGGGTCAAATTTACGTGTTAGACGTGGCGCATTGTGGCTGACTTGACCGCGTCTCAGTGCACTGACCACATGTTTAATTGTCGTGGCCGAAGCTCGCGTTCATACGCGACTTCAACACGTCTTATGCCATATCGTGGCGCGAAACGCCCTGAGTAATGGGGCTCCATTCTTAATATTCGACATAGGACATAACCTGCAGTTACCATCGACAAACACCCCTCTTGCAACTTCCAGACCTTCTCAACCCTATACCATTAATTGTTGAAAAGTGCTATCAACTTACAATTCTAATATCTACATAAGTTGGAAGGAACCACTGCAGCCATGGCTCGAGCAACACTAGGAAAGAGGGCCCGCGGCATTGATGAAACTGGTGAGTCTCTTCTGGCGGAAGGAACAAGAGCCTTGCATCCAGATGGCAGTTGCTAATATCATGATTTAAGACATGCCCTGTCCAGTGGCTACTCCTACAAAACGAAGCCGCCGCCTTGCAAAGACTATTTCATACAACGACGAGAACCAAGATCCTGCATATTCCCCCTTCGATGATGATGAAGAAAACGACATATTGGCCGAGCTACCTCCCCGGACCCGAAAGTCTCCCTCACAAGCATCCACAAAGCAGAATCCTGTTACACCCTCGACACCCCGACATCGAGATGCACTTTCAGTGCCTCCTACTACGCCTCGACATGCTGTCATGTCGGCAGGCAAACTCTTCAAGCGACTTACACCACAAACACCACTTTCACCAAGCACTATCCAAACCATATATCATTCAGCACGACAATTGTTTGCTCGTGGAGCTGAGCCAGGTCAACTTGTCGGCCGAGATGCGGAACGAAACCAGATGATAGAATTCCTGGATCGATACTCTTCGCCTACCCCTAACGGCTGCCTTTATGTGAGCGGTCCGCCAGGCACGGGCAAAAGTGCCATGATTACCGAGATAACTCGACAGTATGCCAACCACAAAGGTGTCATGTCTGTATATGTCAACTGCATGAGTGTCAAGTCCTCCAAAGATCTCTACACCACACTCCTTGGCGCGCTTGGCCAAGGTTTCGACTCTTCCGAGGCAGATGCAATTTCGAGCTTGCAGACTATGTTCGTGTCCAAGACAAAGTCGAAAACCGTCTATCTTGTTACCCTGGACGAGATCGACCACATTCTAACGATGGGCCTGGAAAGCTTATATCGCGTGTTTGAATGGTCACTGCAAAAGAACTCATGCCTGATTCTTGTCGGTATTGCCAACGCCCTGGACTTGACTGATCGTTTCCTTCCTCGACTCAAGGCCAAGAACCTGAAGCCTGATCTTCTGCCATTCCTGCCCTATACCGCAACCCAGGTCAAGAACATTATCACCATGCGGCTCAAGTCCCTGATGCCTGCTGGTGGAAAGGAAGGGCACGTGCCATTCATTCACCCTGCTGCTATTGAACTCTGCTCCCGCAAGGTTTCGAGTCAGACTGGGGACCTTCGCAAGGCTTTCGAGATCTGTCGCCGTGCACTTGACTTGATTGAGACCGAAACGCGTCAGAAGTACGAGGAAGAAGCGAGAGAGGAACTTCTACAGATGACCCCTTCGAAACGACCTCTTGGGGAGAACATCAACGGCGCGTCCGGTGGCTCGAAGAGCGTATTTCAACTAATGGCGAATTCTTTGAAGGCTCTCACAGCGGAAACGGCGCCCCGGGCATCGATTGGACATCTGAACAAAATCACGGCAGCAGCTTTCAGCAACGGAACGACACAGCGACTCAAGGCGCTTAACCTCCAGCAGAAGGCAGCACTCTGTGCCTTGATAGCCTATGAGAAACGAACTCGAGCTGCGGCTAAGATGGCCAACAACGGCGCCACACCTTCAAAAAAGAAGTTTTTGGCACCAACTATCAAGACTTTATTCGATGCGTACTGTCAGCTCTGCACCCGCGATTCGGTTTTGCACCCTTTATCAAGCTCTGAATTCCGCGAGGTTGCCGGCAGCCTCGAAACATTGGGCTTAGTCAACGCATCTGATGGAAAGAGCGGAAGCCTTGTCGCACCACAAACACCTAGCAAGCGAGGTCGCAAGACTCTTGCCGCGAGTGGAGATGAGCGGAGAATCACGAGCTGTGTTGTAGAAAAAGAGATTGAATCTGTGGCCGATGGCGTTGGCGCAGGTATCCTGAAAAGCATTTTGAGTGGAGAAGCATTGGACTAGACTGCAAAAAGCATTCAACGGAAAGGCATCATGGCATAGCACTGTATGGCGTTTGGGCTTGAGTTATTAAGAATGGGTTCTTTTCATTACTCTTCATCATTGTCTTGCATCATATTGTACCGGTTTGGTAGCATGGGTCTGGGCGGGGTTCCAGAACTCTTCGGATGGATAATGATACCATGTACCTATGTAATTGTAGTTTGGAACATGTTTGAGACGCAGCATAGAATGTGTGTGGTGGGTGACGAACGGATTAGAAAGCCAGTAAGGCATGATAACATAGAACAAAAGAATACTGCTATTGGAAACCACCTTATTGCAAAGGTCGAACGTCGTGGCTCCTTATCGAATAGACCTTTCGTTACCTAATAGCTGTTGACATTCGTTGAAATCTCGTAGAGTGTAGCGGAGTTGATAATAACCCTTACACTACCATCGAAATTGAGAACCCTGCCTGCCTACTTAGCCAAATGCAATGTGCCCTGGTTTATTTTAACGATATGAAAACTACGCGTATTGCAACCTAGGATTCGTCAACCGCAGCCCAGGCAAGGTTCCACTAAGGAATGTGTCTGTCGCGTCATGACCAGCAGTGGCGTCTGCACCGGATCCATCCGCGCCGCATGCTAGACTCATTCTGCGGGATGTGGTTGGCAAGGAACACTGCATATAGAGTGCTGTGTTTGGCATCCGTTCTGTAGTGATAGCATGGAAACTGACAGCCCGGAAACCGCCAGATACTTGGAGGTGTGAATAGAAGAAAGGAGCACAGGGCACCGGTAGTCCAGCTGTGAGTTTGGCAGCCTCGACGGCAGAATGCACTCAGCTGGCAGTTCCCGCTAGTTGCCAGACCTGTCACTTTTTACCATCCATGACCCAGGCATTTGGCAGAATATGTGAGCCAAGCTCGTCGAGACTTTGACCAAGCTTTTCTTGGCGGAGCGATGTTCTACAAAGTCTTGGCATCTGCAAACTGACAATCTGGGTAGGGCAGATTCGAGATGCCATACATGACTGTACTAACATGAAAGATCAAGTTACATGTCCAATTAACGGAGATTTTATTTTGAATGGGGTGGTTTGCATTGAGATTTACATAGTAATGCCCACTTCACTGATTCTCGCGCCTGGAAATGGTTGCTCTTGCCCCAACAAGCTCCAATCGCTTCTCCATCTTGCTCGAGACCATTCAGAAGGCGCTAGGGGCGCTATGGGGACCACTACAGGCGCTAGGAAGGTACCTTTCCAATTGGCTCTTTCATCCCCCTCCCGTCCGTCCCGCGATTGTAAACCTTCTATCTTGCTGGCGACTAACTAAGGCAGTGTTGGTAGTTCAAGGTAGGTAGCGCCCAGTACCTTACTGAGTATCGTCCGTCACTTCTACTTACTGCCGCTACCGCCGCCATCCATCTCCGCCTCCACGACCAAATATTCGTCATTCGCTCACCCAGGTCACATTTTCTACCTCAACTCATCTATAGTGTATTATAGTATTTGTATTTCTGATTGGGTTTATTGTTTGTCATATTCTCGGCCAATTTCTTGGATGTCGATCCCGCACATTCTCGTACCCCTCCTGCAGACTTAGAACACGCAGCCGCAACCGCCGCCGACGCGCCCACAGATTGAACGCCTCTGCTTCAACGTTCGTACCCGCCGCATACATATAATTCAACGGCTTCCCGATACGACAAAAAGAAAAAAATTCCAGAGCAAGAGGCTGCGGGCTCTCGCTCCAAGGATTGCGACGTCGGTTTTCTGAGCTCGACGTCGCTCTCGACCTCGGATCCTGGTCCTTCTTATGCCTTTGGCATCACGTCTGGGAATGGGCCGCCGGTCGAGATCTTCTCCCTCGCTCTCCAATCCTACAGGAGCTCCAGGTCCTGCGAACTCTAACACTCCAAATACGCCTACGAACCTCCCGATATCTTCTCCTGCCGAGTCTGCTGGCTCGGCGACCTCTCCCGCCCCGCGGGCTACCTCCCCCACCGCATCTACCACCTCTTCTACGCGCCCAAGATTTCTCTCGCGCCTGAGCCTCCCTCTTTCGCTCCCTTTGCGCAATCGAAATCGCAATATCACCGACTTTCATATTCGTGCTGAAGAACCACACCGTCGATATAGCGCTGGCGACAATGTCCGTGGTGCTGTCGTCATAGTCGTCGTGAAACCAGTTCGCATTACTCATCTAACCGTATCGCTTCACGGATATGTCCGTGTCCTAAAAGATCCGACATCAGTCGCAAAAGCGCAAGGAAGTATTGTACTACCGCAGAATGGTGACTCGGCGCGCCCACGATATCACGGCAATGGTCTCGCAAGCCTTTTCCAGGATGAGCAGGTATTAAGCGGCGAGGGGAGGCTGGAACCTGGCAGATACGAATTTGGGTTCGACCTCCTGTTTCCTGACAAGGGGCTCCCGAGCAGTATTGACGTAGGTTTACGGCTCTTCTATCAATTATTGTCTCATCATTAACTTGCCATGCAGTTCGAGCGAGGGACCGTTTCATATATGGTAACAGCCACGCTAACTCGACCAACTTCGATTGCCCCAACGTCATCATGCGAGCGAAAAGTTTTGTTAGTAGAGAATGTGGATGTTGGACTGCTGCCTGTTCCTCGGCCGCGGACCATCTTTTTAGAACCGATATCGAAACGAAATCGCAGGAGAAAGTCTATGGTAATGGACAAGTCAACTGCAGCTCCCTCCGAGATCAACGAATTCAATTCGGAGCAAGATCCTTTGGAAACACCAACAGAAGACCTTCGTGAGCAGGTGACGAACCCGAGGAGTCCGATACAGAGCGATATGCGAAGCGAAGTCAGCGGCGAAAGTGGCGTCAGCAACAGTACAAGCTTGAGTAGACCGGAAGCCCCGCTGTCCCAGGTCGGGACACTCACATCGGCTAAGCAACAGGCAGTTGATAAAAAGACGATTACCGCGACAGTTGAGCTGCTGAAGGGCGGTTGCTTGCCGGGTGATGCTGTCTCCGTGCGGGTCACTGTTCAACATACTAAAAGGGTGAAGAGCATGACCGGTGTGATTGTGACACTACTCAGACAAGGCAAAATCGACAGCAACCCACCGAGCGCCCTGTTTGACGAGACTTTAAGTCGTGACGATGTGGCTCGCATTGATAAGGAAGATGTGTTCCCACGATCTCGGACCGGCCTGGGTGGTCTTTCGTTGACATCTTCGAGTTCTACAAGCATATTCCGTAAGGATCTTGACCAGAACATAGCACCACTAATCATCGACCCCAACACCATGCAAACGTCGGTCACCGTAACCGTTAAGCTACCTGACGACTCCTTTCCGACAATTAAAGGTGTGCCTGGAGAGATGATCAGCTTCAAGTACGTGGTTGAGGTAGTTGTTGACCTCGGTGGGAGACTGTCAAATCAAATGCAAACTGGCCCAGCCAGATTCGGACCTTATGGCCATGGAAGTGCAGATAATCATACATACGGACCAAGAAGAGGCGCTAATATTGCAGACACTTCTCAGATGCGCCATGAAAAGGGTGTTATCGCGGTATCGATGGAGACAGTCGTTGGCACAACTGACTCATCTCGCGGTAAGAAAAAGTCGAGAGCTTCACCCACTTCGCGAAGCGTACAGATTCTTGAAAGCGATGAAGAAGAGGTGATAGGCCAAGAACCAAGTTATGCCGACGATCCTCCCCTTGAGCCATACTCGAACAGTACGCCACTCTCCCCCGGTGGCTATTTTTCATCACAGGCCAATGGGAGTCGACTTCCATCGATCCCTTCTCATCCTCCGCAGCCATATTCACAACTGGCTCCGCTGCAACACCCGTCGCTCCGGCCTCAAGACGTTCCTGGGTCAAATCTCAACGGCTCTGTTCATTCTCCTGCCGCGCCTTCATATATCCCACCTCCGGAGATACTCAACCAAAACAATCTTTCCGAGAAGGAGAGGATTAGGCAAGCAGAAACACGGCTATTACCAAGTCAACCGCCGGAAGCGGGCCCATCAACAAGCCATGATGACGAAGATATATACGATGCAGAGGATACGCCTCGGGTTCCTGATCTTGGTAGTGGCTTTGTTCCAAGTGCTCCCAACACTCTAAGTGCCCCCGATGCGGGACCCTCAGCCCCTACAGAAGACGACGTTGACTTGCCAACAGCGCTTCTCTCAGGGGCTGTTGAAGACAAACAGGAGCTCGAACGTCGACGGCTTTTGAACGAAGCCAGTGCGCCACCAGATGTTCCTGAGGATGTGCAACGACGAGGAGACGAAGGCCCATCGAGGGAGGCGGAAGCTGATGCGGAAGCAAGCGCTCCAAGCGCCCCAGTGGTGGATGACTATGATGATTTTCCGGGTTACGGGTCTAGTGCGGGACCTTCTGGCACTTCGAGGCATGTCGACGGAGAGCAGCTGCCAGCATACCAACGATAAGCTGGCGTGCGTAGAGGCGTGTGTATTGTATAGGCGTATGAGTGTATGGGATATGATGGGTATACTATATAATTTGCTGGCGCACAGGTTGGAACCCTAGCGTTTGGATATATGATGAGAGTTAAATCATGATAAAGTCGTTACTGCCTGTACCAACAAATGACGATAACTACTATTGACGATGAAGACCAGCTTTAAGCTGAAGTTATTTGTTGCATGACCTTCCAGTCATTGATTTTAGTAGAGAATCGGGATCTACTATCTAACTATTGCGGTAACCATGCAGTGATATACAAAGAGAGTCACCAAGGCAGGCAAACTCGCCTTAGCCTCGGGTTCATCTTGAGGTTGCAGGACAAAGAAAGGTCCCAAACCCCTGCTAAATGTTGCATATCTTCGATCTAAGGTTGATGAACATCAGCCCACTCCCTAGTCGAATGACGAAATGCTTGCTTGATACCCCAAGTACCTCATGCCAAGAGGAAACTCCAGGCCAAGCCCCATTCCCATCGTAAGATGCCCTCGTGGATTAAACCCATGCGAGTGTCTTTTAAAACAGCGCTCATGACACATCAATCAAATCTGATCACTTATTTATCTAATCATGTCAAGAACCTAGGTGGTGCGCAATACCGCTAGTACTTTGTCGTTTCGCTGATCATTCAATGCTGCAGCACAACATGCTGGCCCCTCTCCCAGTTATCCAAACTTTCCTTGATATTGACCCAGTAGCGCAGACGAACGGCCTCATGCTTCGCGGCCTCGATATCATCATGCTGAAATGCGCGCTCGAGTACCTGTTCACTCTCCGCAATGCGCGCATCGTTCGCGGCACGAGGTTCGTCAAGATCCTCCTCACGCTCGGCATCCTCAATCTCCTCGCGCGCCTCAAGCACAAGCATTAATAGTTCTGGCTCTTCCACCTTGAGGGTTTCATCGTTGGCGACGTCGACACCTCGAAGAGAGAGTAGATATTGTGCTCGCAGAAGAGGGTTAGACAGCGTCTTATAAGCCTCGTTTATGAGCGCTGACATGGCCTCGGCACGAGCTTTATCCTGAGCAGGATGCATATCCGGATGAGCCCGGGCTTGCAGACGGAGAAACTCACGGCGCAAAGCGCGGGTATCGATAGGAAAGTGTCCTGCCGGAGGAGGACCATCGGGAAGCGTCTCAGGAAAGAGGTCATAATGTGTCGAGGGTGGTGCACCGGACGGGGCCGGTTCTTGCTCGGGTTGCGCGGCACCAGATGCGGCACGGGCGTTCGTTGCTGGGCCCCGAACCGCCGCTGCGAGAGCTACATGATGTCGCGTGGGCGTCGCTGCTACAAACGGTCGATGCGAAGGCACAAGAGTTGAAGCTCGGCGAACTCGGAGTTGACACCGGATACAAAGCCGAGAAAGGTTGCGCACGGCGGGAGAAGTAACAGAGGGTCGCATACTTTTACAGCACTAAAGAGCTGAGGTACAAAGAAAGAAAAAGGCTGCGTAGGAATGCACTGAAATGAATCCGAGACGGCGAAAATTACTGGAAAAGAAAAAAATAGATGGTCGTTCCTGGTAAGTATAGCTTCGGAAGGCGCTTTCTCAATGTCGTAATAAATCGTTAGCGCAGAATTGACCTCATCGGTTGTGGCGCTCATGCGGCTCGATTTGTGGCGTTGGGTGTCATGATGAGCTCTGTACCTTGACTTGTTAGCGGGGCTCTCACTAACAAACACAGCGTGAAAGGGACTCTATCATAGGTACCTGTACAGAGCCAGCATGTTGTTCCATATATTTTCGGTCAAAGTCGCCGGTCATGATCGGGATCCAGTCCGACCCAATGGCGGACAACGTAATTGTACGCAGCCTTGTATTTCGTGCCATGATGAGACTGAATAATGAATGTTCTCATGTAAATCATACGAATTCTTGCTCATGAGAGCGTCCGTGTGGTTTGAGATCGCTTCGTTCCATTTCTCTTGGACATTTACTCACATTTTTGTCTCTATTACATTCTCATAGCATCTGCGTCCCACAAACGACCCCCAAGGAAACCCCCAATTCTGAGAACCCAATTGGAGGCGGGACAGTATCTGCCGAGTCTGTACGGAGTAGATCAGTCCAAACTGGTCTTGATATCTTAAGTAGACCGTTTCGCGCGTCGCATCTTTCTTCTTACAACTCAATTGACTCAATTCCCCTTGTTATACCCCTCAAGCTTTTTGTACATAACCAGCATGGCCAAGGTCTTCGACGCGGCTGAAGGTATGAGCGACAACAGTTGGAACTCAACAATGTTGACAGAGGGCGCATGACTGACATACGACTCGCGATAGTGGCCAAACACAATACCCCAGAGAGCTGCTGGGTCATTCTCTATGGCAAAGTCTACGATGTGACTGAGTTTCTTCCATCGCATCCAGGTGGTAAGAAGATCATCCTGAAGCTCGCCGGAAAGGATGCCACCGACGAATATGATCCCGTTCACCCACCTGGCACCCTCGAGGAGAACCTCAAACCTGAGAATATCCTCGGTGAAGTGAATCCCGAAACACTCACTGACTCCCAATTGACCGGCGAAGACACCACTAGACAGTCCCGAGACGACCAGCCGCCACCAATGGCATCACTCATGAATCTTGATGAGATCGAGGAAGAGGCTACCAAGCGCATTTCGAAAAAGGCTTGGGCATACTATTTCTCAGCCGCCGACGATCTATTTTCAAAGAACTACAACAACTATGTCTATAAAAATATCCTTCTTAGGCCACGAGTATTTGTTGACTGTACAGCTTGCGATCTTTCAACCACATTAATTGGCAACAAAGTTGGGCTACCAATCTTCGTCGCCCCTGCTGCTATGGCCCGTCTAGCTCATCCAGACGGAGAGCAAGGCATCGCCAAGGCATGCTCTCGATTCGGTGCCATGCAGATTGTGTCGAACAACGCGTCGATGACCCCTGAGCAGATCATCGAGGGCGCGAAGCCAGGTCAGACCTTTGGCTGGCAGCTCTACGTCCAGAACCAACGAGAGAAGAGCGAGGCTATGCTCAAGCGCATCAACTCTATGCGAGAGTACTACAAGTTTATCTGCTTGACCCTTGATGCGCCTGTTCCTGGTAAACGTGAGCTGGATGAAAAGCAAAACTTTGATTACTCCGAACCCAGTCCCGCCAGCGGTGAGAGCAAGCCCGGTGCTGGAGGTGTTGGTCAACAGCTGTTTTTCGGTACAGCGGCCGACTTGACTTGGAAGACAACTCTTCCCTGGCTGGCTGCTCACACAGATCTGCCCATCGTTCTTAAGGGTCTTCAGACTCATGAGGATGCTTACCTCGCAGCCAAGTATGCTCCTCAAGTAAAGGCCATCATCTTATCGAACCATGGCGGTCGTGCTGCCGACACAGCCCCTCCAGCTATCCACACACTTCTCGAAATCCGCAAATACTGCCCTGAGATTCTGAGCAAGGTCCAAATATGGGTTGATGGTGGCATCAAGCGAGGAACAGATGTTGTAAAAGCATTGTGTCTGGGAGCCAGCGGCGTTGGTATTGGACGCGGTGCTCTCTTTGGACTTGGCGCTGGTGGCCAAGCCGGAGTCGAGAGAACACTCGAGAGTAAGTTGAGCCTGTGATTTCGAGAATGCCCGAACCCCGGCTAACACATGCAAAACAGTCCTCGAGGCAGAGACAGCGACATGTATGCGATTACTCGGAGCCAAGAATATCTCGGAGCTTGGCCCTAGATTCGTAAGATTTCCCCAGCTTTTCCCCAGACTCCACTCGCTGTGGTTGGCGATCTCGACTAACTCGCTTGGCAGGTCAATGCTCGACAGGTGGAACGAGATATCTACGATGGAGATTCAGGGTTGGACCGTCAAGGCTTGTGGACAAAGTCAAAGCTGTAAAGTTTGAAGCAGCAGGCGACGACATCTTCATATGCCAGATGCAGCCTCGGCTTCGATACTAGATCTTCTCCAGTCTCCACTCCAATTACCAGGGAGCCCTGCTTCTCTAAATCGAAGCGGCAATAGCGGTAGCTCTCGGGGAGGACGGCTCTAGTGATATGGTGGGCTGGCCAACATTGTTGCCTCTGGGTAACACCGCGGGGGTTAGGGAAAAGTGAGGCATGGAGGAGAATCTCTCAAGTGAAATCCTTCAACTGTTCAAAATACTAATACATTTCGAGAACATCATTCCAAACAATGAGTTTCTCTAAGCAAATACGATATTCTTACTGTGATTACATTTCTCATGATAAAAATGCTCAAGTTTTGATTTCACAACTCTCTAACCTTGCAGCAGGAATCGTGGCCCGCACCAGAGGCAAAAGCAATAAGATCTAAAAGTTTAAATTGAGTAATCGCAGAGGGGAAACGGGAGAATGATACAACTGTACGAAGGCCGGGCTGTAAATGTTAGCTGTGCCAAGGAGGCATCATGCGGCGCAGTTCGAATTGGTTTCTAGGGTTGCGTGACGGTGTGTGGACCAATGAAACTCATACCAAAGCTTGAGTGTTTTCAGGAAGAACATATCATGAAAGAACACGCAATTCTTTCTAGAGACAAATACCGATTAGTTCTCTGTTGATCAATGTATCTTGCTCTGCAGTCATTACGGAAATAATAAATACATAGATTCCACCAAGCCAGCCAGCAAATGTGGTAACAATGCAGGGACAAGGGTTTATCAAATCAAATCACACCCTGGACTTTGAAAACTTGGAAACCAACCATACCATGAGAGGATGCCCGGCCGAGATGGTGTGTCACAGCCAGCCCTTCCAGAGGGCACATGGATAACTGAGCTGAACCCCTCTGCCTTTAGGTTGCCATAATGCGCCGCTTGCTTCTCTTGGAGCCACTCCGAAGCTCAGGTGCCGCTTTCTAACGTGGCGTGTCGTGTCATTCATACCAATCAGAATAAATTGGTTGGTTGTCATGACGAGCCACCGAACAACTTTAAATCTTTGGGTGCAATTGCAGGAAGAGGGGTGCTACAACCCATCGACGACATTTGACAGACAATCTCAACCGTCAATGATGCATTTCCGTTGGACGAACATTCCAACTTCTGTTCGACCCAGTTGGGCTTAGTCTGCTTGCTGCTTGATGTTGATCGTCGAAGTTGTGACAGGAGGGCATTGGCTTCTGTGTTGGCCTGACTGAAACATGTTTTGTGATTCGTCGGTTTTAATTAGCAACCTCAATTATGTGCCTGTCGCGTGCAAAGTTCTCTTCTCTGCGTTCGGCACATTCTTTTCGGGGATATTTTGACTTTATGCACTCATCTCCCTGTTGGCATGGTGTCTCATTGTGAAAACGTAAGAGTAAGAAAAAGACGACTCCGTTCAATGTATCCTCATCAACGAGGTCTGCCACATAAATTTGCATGACCAACAAGGGACGGCTCAGGAACACTTATTAATCAAAGTCTCTTATATCGACCTTGCCACCAGACAATTTAAAAGTGTAGTGTTTAAAGCGGCGGCAGGGTTCGAGGAGGCTTAGATTTGTATCCAATGTGTTGTATCATGTGCCATGTCAAATCGGCCCAGTTTATGCCCATGCTTTGCCCTCAATCTGAGGGGTCCTTTCATAAACAAGCTTTGTTGAAGTAAGGAAAGAGAGCAAGGTTGTTTGAGCGATCCGCGATCCTGCGTGTAATGCAGCAAAAGATGGAGGGCGTGCCGGGCATCGTCCGTTAATCAGCGCGGTCTGGCGACGTCGGACAATAGATAGAGATTCACAAGCTGCCGAGGAACAATGGATATAACGGACCAGGAACCTAAGAAGCAGGAGGGCTTGACCAGGGTTTTTCAATCGAAGGAAGCATCTCCTCTCCACCCCCAACCTATGCGGGGCAAACCTGGGGAATAGCGCCGTGTCGCTCATCGGACACTTGCCTGATTGGGCAATCAATGCCCGGGTGCAGATGCAAAGGGACTCGGATCATGGCGATCTAGTCCCGCCAAGGTTGAAGGCTGCATAGATTATTTGTGGGTGTTGTTACTTCCTTCTCGTTTCGCCGCAAGGTATGCAGATTGCCAGTTCGACCGAGCAGGTAAACCCTGGTGGAAATACTTAAACTCGGTCATTGTTCCCTTCTTCATCGCCATTTGGTGTATGTTGAAGATTGGCTTGTTCTTCTTCACTTCCACGACGTCGGACCTGTCCTGTCTTGTTACAACACCCCTTTCACACCCCTAATTAATATTCTTTCTTCTTTCCGATTATCAGGTCAACATGTCGGAAAAGAACGAGGTCACCCAGACCGAAAATGGGACTGTCCCCAGGTCTAAGAAGCGAACTTGCGCGAGACACTGCAAACGCTTCTGGTGGGTTTATCTCATTATTCTCTGTGTCATCGTTGTCATCGTGGTTCCTGTGATGTAAGTTGCAAGCCGCTGTTCTTTCAAGCATCCATTGCAGAACTGACTTTACCCCTTAGAATTCTTGTCGCTGTCCCCAAGATTGCACAAAGTAAAATCAACGAAGCCAAGCTCGAAATTCAATCCGTTCGAATCCTTGACAGCGAGAGTGACGCCTATCTCATGGAAATCGATTCTTCTATCACAACCGATGGCAAGATCCATGCCAAGGTTGATCCTTTTGAGGCTGATATGTATCTCGAAGATTGGCCAGCACATGTGGCGTTTGCTACCGTGAAGATGCCAGAGACCAACAGCAACAAACACCAGGTCGTCAATGTCAGCCAGCAGGTCACAATCACCGACATGGAGGAGTTCACTCGTTTCAACGTCTGGTTCCACAACAATGAGACAGTCCGTGTCACGGTCTACGGAAAGACGAAAGTGAAGCCAAGCGGTCTGTCGCGCAAGTACGGTGTCACCTTCAAGAAGACATTGGAACTCAAGGGTCTTAACCATTTCGCTGGCACTGAAGTCAACGATGGCCACATCGGCTTTGGTAGTGGTAAAGATGCACCCAACTTCAACGGCACTACCACAATTCCAAACGCTTCCGTGTTCACACTAGATAATGTAAGCTATCGTTCACAATCTTTACGTTTGTCAAGCTAATCGCGAATCTAGGGCAACGTCACCTTCACAAATTTTGTTGGAGATATTGAAGTCGGCACCCTGACGATTCCAAACTTGGTGCTCAAGCCAGGTGACAATGTCGTCAACATCACCGCCAGTATGAACCAGAGTGCTGTACTCAACGCCGTCCAGCAGGAGCCCTACTGCAAAACAGGCATCCTCCCCTTCAAGTTGCTGGGCAAGTCGGTCATCAACCATGGTGAAAACCTTACCTATTTCGCCGCAGCATTGGCGAGTTCAAATCAGACTGTTGAAATCGACATTGGTGCCATTCTGAAGAAAGACCTCGACTATGAGGTCAAGTGCCAGAGCAAGAACGATTAGTTGCGAAATTCATTGGGATTTTGGGCTGCATGCCATGCGCATGGAAGCGACAGAACGGTCATGAATTATGCAATTCCGGTGGCGATGGATGATGATGTAGGCCGTCGAGTCGATTAATGTAAAGCTATGAGGTGGTGGTTTGACCGAAGGCGCGGGCGGTTATAATGATACCTTTGAAGCGAGTCACCCTGTGTCCAACAGGTCTCTGAATAAAAACTTCCAGCTCTCCATCCCGTGAGTGTGACGTCTGTTGATTATTTTCCGCGGCAAAGCCCTATCGCTACGATCATTTGTTGTATCCTGGCGCCTTCATCCTTAGTTCCAGCCACTTTTCCGTTTCTCGCCTCTTGAAAGTCCACTTCTCGCTGTTGTATCCTGGCCCGCCGATGTTGACGATGGGACAAATTCAACGGTCGTCCTGGTACCAGGGGTCTTCTCTGCTTCTTTCTCCTTCAACACTTTGTCGTGGCTCTTCCGTAGCTTCTCTTTGAACGCCCATTCTGGAAACGCTGCAGGATTCCACAAATCGGTAGCTAATGTAGTTGAATACTGACTGCGCTCATCGACTTCGACAAATCTCATCAGTTTATCCATCAGACTGGGATTTTTGAGTGCAGTCGATTGCTCCAGTTTGGCGTTGAAGTGAGTTCCCTTCTTTTTGAGCTCGATGAATTTCTCAAATTTCTTGTTTGTTCCAGGAGGTGGTGATCCAGGGGGCGACGGGGGAATGTTTAGGTTAGGTGCTGATGGTAATGTAAGGTCACGAAGAAGAGCACGATTGCTCGAGTATGGTGAAGCAGGTCTTGATGCTGGGTCTTGATCATCTATAACAGCTTCTTCCATGTGTGGTAGGGAAGGTCCCAGCGGCACAGCGTTTTGTTGAACCGGTCCGATGGGAACACCATCCAGACTCTTATACTCAGAAGCTACATAATAGCGAGGTCAGAGATGGCTTTGACATATAATCAGGTTTGTGGAGAGTGAGAATGGGAATATCCTTACCCGATGCATTGGTCTTCTCCTTTACTTCTTGACCTTGCAATTTGTTGTCATCTGTAGTGTTCACTCTTTGCTGGTAATAATTAGATAGAGCGCTTAATATTTGGTGGAGGATAGTCGTGGGAGATTTATTACCTTATCCTGAGATACAGGAGGTTTCATCTCTTGTATTTCTTCCTCATCATCGCTGCTTGCATATCCAACAAGGCCGGCCATACTGTCACCTTGAACTTTGAGATGTTGGAGATGAGACTGACACAGTCAATCAACATGAAACCGAGGTACTAGTAGCTTAGTCTGGAATCCGTTTGGGTCTAGCGCGGCTCTTGTGTGTGTGGGTCTTTTTGTTGGATAAAGCCCGGATAATGAACCCCAGACTTTCAGCCCATCCCCCATCAGCCTTCCAATGAAGCTAAAGTTTCATTCTCGCATCAAAATAACGACGCCTTCCCTATAGTGCCTGTTCAGTTTCACCCAGAGACAAACTACGGCGCCTGATTACTCGGATAAGACGCTTTGGAGAAGCTCACCTATCCTTCAAATTGCGCCGCCAATATACAACCACGCGCCTGTTGCGCATTGCCTAGGCTTCGGTCTTCCGTCTCAAAGTACTACTCACCAACGAAGTGTCCTGCTGAGCCTGCGAGACCACCAATAATGGCTCGGCCGAGAGACTCGCGCTCACCAAGTCCTGCAGGCAGCACCCACAGTTCTCGTCGTCACCGCAATGATGATCGCCGAGCTCGGGATCGGCGCAACGATGGAAGGGACCATCGGCGACGAAGCAGATCACGCAGTCCAGATGTGAGAAGGCAGCAACCCAACTATGGCCGGTTTTATTCTGACGATTTTATCCATGACCAGCCCAGAAACCGCGACCGCGAAAGAGATAGAGACCGTGGGCGAGATCGAGATTATTATCGCCGGAGAGACCGCTCTGTAGACCGACGCGACGACAATTATTACCGAGGCGGACGACGAGACCACCGCGAAAGAGATCGCAGGAGATCACGAGAACGCTACGATGATCGCAATCGATCACCCGATAGGCGACGCAATCGCAGCCGAGAAGGTGATCGGGATGTGAGAAGGCGAGACGACTCCCGCAACCGCACCCCTGGGCGCCGTGAGGGTACGGCTGACTCCCTTACTCGCAGCATTCGTGAAGACGGCAGAATTCAGAAAACCCCGCTTGGCGACAGTGGGAACCCAGACACTCAGGAGGTTCGATCGCCGTCACTCTTTCATGAAAGTATTGCTAATGGATTTCAATTGCAGAAACCCAAGGCTGATCCCGGGCAGACGGAGGTCGACAAGAAGGCTGAACGATTAGCCAAACTTGAAGCATGGAAGAAGAAAAAAGAGAATGCGAGCCAGAAACAAAAAGAAGTAAACCCGAGCCAGACAAGGAACCTCTTGGCTGAAATGGACAAGAAAGCGAGTGGGGCGTCCTCAAAAACGGTTTCCCCATCAGTTTCTGTGACTGCTTCGCCGGCTGCAACGCCGACTGCAACGCCGACTGTTGCTTCACCTGTCGCCCCATACTCTGGCAAGTTTGACCCTAAGGCTATCGCAAAGAAATCAGCAGCTTCCCGGACACATGACAGCGTAAAACCAGCCTTGGGCTCTCTTGGGGGGCAGCCTGAAAAGCTCACAGTGCCTGTCAAACCTTCTACCAGCGGTAGGTTCTCATCCGAAGTTCTCGCTTCAAGCTCAACTGACAAACCGATCTTAGCATCAGCTCTCCCTGCGAATCGAACAAAAGCTAGTGGGTTTGGCTTCGTGAAGAACAATGCAGAAACTGACAAGCTTCCCACTAAACGGAAGCTTGACTTGGATGAAGAAGACACTACTAAACGAAAACTTACTAAGCTTCCTGCCCTGCCCATCGAGGCTGATGACACGCCATATGCCGATCAGGATGATGATGAATCCGATGGGGACAACTTCGCGGAGACTGAAGAGGAGGCCGCTGCTGCTGCTCGTGCAGCTCACGAGAGACGATTGCAGGCAGAGAATCAAATGGATACGGGCGAGGAAGAGTCGAAGACGACCGAAATCCAGATCAACGGAGATGCGATGTCAAACAACAATGCTACTCAACCCGATACCACCACACAGATGGAAGTTGATGAGGAGGAGGATGACGTCGACCCACTGGATGCATTCATGGCTGATCTCAAGCAGACAGACGTGAAACAACCTGCTAGGACATCCAAAGCACAAAAGATCCAGGAGCCCGAGGCTTACTTCAGCGACGATGAATATGATTTCAATAAGAAGGATACGGGTGACGCAAACGCTTTGTTAGCTATGACTGCGAAACGAAAGAAGAAAGACATTCCAACAATTGATTACAGCAAGATCGAAATTGAACCTATCCGCAAAAACTTCTGGGTCGAGCCAGCTGAGCTCAGCCTACTCACAGAAGCCGAGATAGCTGATCTTCGCTTAGAACTAGATGGCATCAAAGTCAACGGAAAGGATGTTCCCAAGCCTGTTCAGAAATGGGCGCAATGTGGTCTGACGCGACAAACACTCGACGTCATTGATAACTTAGGCTTTGAGAAACCTACCCCCATCCAGATGCAGGCTCTTCCTGCTCTCATGTCTGGCCGCGATGTCATCGGAGTGGCCAAGACTGGTTCTGGAAAGACAATGGCTTTCTTGCTCCCCATGTTCCGACACATCAAAGACCAGCCTCCTCTGAAAGATACAGATGGTCCTATCGGATTGATTATGACTCCAACCCGAGAACTTGCAGTTCAGATTCATCGAGACTGTAAACCATTTCTCAAGATGATGGGTCTTCGATCTGTCTGTGCTTACGGCGGAGCGCCCATCCGAGATCAGATTGCTGAACTTAAGCGTGGTGCAGAGATTATTGTGTGTACGCCTGGCCGAATGATCGATCTCCTAGCTGCGAACCAAGGGCGGGTTACTAATCTCAAGCGAGTTACATATGTTGTTCTTGATGAAGCCGATCGAATGTTCGATATGGGTTTCGAGCCTCAAGTCATGAAGATCTTCGCAAACATGCGACCTGACAGGCAGACTATCCTTTTCTCAGCTACGATGCCTCGCATCATCGACTCGCTAACTAAGAAGGTACTCAAGAATCCTATCGAAGTTACAGTGGGCGGCCGTAGTGTTGTGGCAAAGGAGATTGATCAGATCGTTGAAGTTCGAGATGAGCCATCCAAGTTCCTGCGTGTTCTCGAACTTCTTGGAGAGCTGTACGACCGTGATGAAGATGCCCGTACCCTCATTTTCGTGGAACGTCAAGAAAAGGCCGACGATCTATTGAAAGAGCTGATGATCAAGGGTTACCCCTGCATGTCCATTCATGGAGGTAAAGACCAGATTGATCGTGATTCTACCATCTCAGACTTCAAGAAGGGTGTAGTGCCCATCTTGATTGCTACTTCGGTGGCAGCTCGTGGTCTTGATGTCAAGCAACTCAAGCTCGTCATCAACTACGATGCACCGAACCACTTAGAGGATTATGTTCATCGTGCTGGCCGAACTGGTCGTGCTGGCAATACCGGCGTCGCTGTCACATTCGTCACGCCAGAGCAGGAGAACTGCGCTGTCGGCATTGCCAAGGCTCTTGAACAGAGTGGACAGCCGGTACCAGAAAGGCTCGACGAGATGAGGAAAGCTCATCGTGAAAAGGTTAAATCTGGCAAGGCCAAGGACACATCTGGCTTTGGCGGCAAGGGTCTCGATCGTCTTGATCAGGAACGAGAAGCTGCCCGTCTCCGCGAGCGCAAGACCCACAAGGCCGAGGGCGAGGAGGAGGAGGTTAAGGAAGATAAGAAGGAAGAGGAGGACGATAAGGCAGAGAAGGCTCTCAGTGCGATCCGCGCGGCAGCATCAGGCGTTCAAGCCCGCGAGTCAGCAAAGGCTGATGGTGCAGAAGTGAAGCCGACTCAACAGGCAAACACCACTGGTGGAGCAAAAGACAAGTCCAAAGACCCGCTCGACAAGGTCAGTTCAGCCGTCTCCGCCATCAACAGCCGCCTTGGAAAGGCTGGTCAACTTCGTGCTGGTCAGCCCATCGACAACAAGGGCCCAGATGCTGGTGCGTTCCATGCCACATTAGAAATCAACGATTTCCCTCAAAAGGCCAGATGGGCTGTCACCAACAGAACCAACGTAGCCAAGATCCTGGAGGCTACAGGTACGTCGATCACAACGAAGGGTAACTTCTACCCACCGGGCAAAGAGGTTCCCCCGGGAGCCGAACCAAAACTGTATATTCTCATCGAAGGCGATACCGAGGTTGTTGTTGGATCCGCTCTCAGCGAACTTACACGCCTATTAAGAGAGGGAACGATCGCTGCAGCAGATGCCGACAGTCGAGCACCAGCCAGTGGACGATACACAATTACCTAAGGTAGCCATATGGGGTCTTTCGCTGGAAGGCATCCATCACCCGTTGCTTTCGCTACACTTGTATGGACTGGCTTGTTCCTGGGCGGCGTTGCAGAGGCCGGGTGGAAGTTTGAGGAAGAAGAAAATGTATACAAATAGGAGTTAATAATGGCGTCGCATGCCTGCCTCAGTGGAAAGGCCTGAAGGAACATTGGTTAATGCTGCACCCGCCGGTTTTTGTACTTGAAACGTCTTCGAATAAAACATCTATAATCGTGCTTGAGAAAGCTTTGAAATAATAATCCAACTGCACAACGACGAAAATCTCGGAACTGCTAGGCGCCACGGGAAGATCAAAATGTGTAAACGCTGCCTCCCCATCCACATTCTCGTGATCCAGCTACTCTGCCTCATCCTCTGACCTGTATGCCCTTGAAGAGTCAACTCTGAATCATCATGCCCAATTTCGTGCTTCAGCTGCTTGATCGGCTTCACGCGCACGCAGCTGCTCTTGGCTAGCGTCCTTGAGGGTTTCTGAGCGTGTCTGTTTCTTCTGTGCTGCTAGCTGTGTCTGCAACTTTCCACCTGGCTTTGAGGATGCTTTTGCGCGCGCCTGCAATATATAGTTAATCAAAACCTCTGTGATATTGAGACTCGGAACATCTTGACAGTCACGCGATAAGGGACGATCTCACCTCTGCAGCTTCTGCGGCTTTCCTTCGGGCGTCATCGGTGTCCCCTGAAGCTTCCGCAGCTGGACCACTTCCCAAAGTCCGTGGCGGGCCCCCAACCTTCTTTGGAACCGGCGCTGTGCCGGCGGCTGGAGCGGGAGCAGAACCCAAGACTCTGCCGGGTTGTGAAAAGGCCTCTGGCTCTGTCTTTCCGCAGATGTTGCCCATTGCTACTAATGTTGTAGTGCAGTGGGTTCGAGGTTTCCTGTTGGGCTATCACAAAGAACAAGGCAATGAATAAAACTGGCCGTGTGCTGAGGTTGCTGGGATATCGAAATTTGATGAATTAAATGACAGCGTCGTTTGGCGGCGAGACCTGAGGTTGGAGTTTCTTTATGCCAAGATCCGAGGTCAGGAGGGGTTTAAGCTTCTTCCAGATAGGGAAATAGAGTCAGAAGCGATACCCTCAATCGAGCGTGGGTAAATGTCAGTGTATGAAGATATCTGGCGACGATCACTCAGGTGATGTTGTCAGTTACTACTTGTAGTCAAGTCTGCAGTCATATAGAAAATTGCGAAGGTTGATAGTGATGGGTTGAGGGATGTAGCGCTGCGCCTCAAGAGGCATGTGAGCAACGTCACCCTTGAGTCCAGCTGTATGGTGCGAGTCACAACAGTAGGTAAATACCATTACAATTTCATCAGACTACTAGGTAAGGTAGGTATTTTTCAATGGATAGCGATAATTATCGTATTTGGGGTTTCGAGTGGCTTGCAATGGTACCTTCCCTGTGTGGAAAGTCTTCATTTGTAAGTTCGAACGAGGAAAACGGAGAGCATTACGGAGTCAAGTGGGTCTATATCTGCCGTACCCGGAGCGGGGAGGGTTCCGGTACCGGGAAGATTAGACGGAGGTGGCTGCAAATATGGAATTGGCTATTAGTAAAAGTGAGTTCTGTAGTTCCTTACAGGTCATGCATCATAGATATCATAGATGGTGTATGAGACTTGATCTCAATATCTAAAGTGAGTAACCACTCTCATGTATCAATTCGAAGCATGTCTATCAAATACAAGGTAGACAGCAGTTAAATCTGCTGCAGCCTCAACAAGTTTTACTTCATATTTGGTATGGGAAGTTTTCAGAGTGGCTCTCGACCACTGGTGCCGTTGTCTATATATAAACAGATAATAATCATCAAAATAAGATGCGTAAGCATAGGGTAACCAGCTTGAAATATTGAAACAATCACCTCAACTTTCTCCTTTATCAGCACATATAGTTCGCATGGCAGTAAGCCATCAATCGAGAGGATATATTTTATTTCTTCCAGCTATACCTGCCACTTTGTTGTCAAAAAATCGTACCGTTTAGATGTGGATCATGTAATTTTAACCATGGACCCAGATCATCACAAGATGACGCTGAATAAACGGAACAGAGAGCCACAACAGTGGATAACGAACAAATTGACCAAACAAGACGCAGGTACAAAGCCAAGGCCAGAGATATGGCCATCCGGGGACATTGATCCGCTGCAAGTCACTGAGCCAGTTGTATGGGCCATATCGTCAGTAGTCTAGTCGGAAAAGTTGCCGAGAGACATTGGCGATGCTGGAGCGGTGAAGTGGATTAACTGGGCATAAAATGTTACGCAGAGCTCATGAGATTCCATTGATGCAGAAATTGGGGCGTCATGGTCATTGGCCATATCCATACAGGCAGGCAAGACACGAACCCCCGACGAAGATGGAGTGATTGGCTCGACTTTGAGGTATTGAACCACTTCGGCTATAGATTTACAAGGAACCAAGGATAAATAGTGACCGAGGTTGGCATCCCACGTCCTCAAATCCACCCAGTTCCCCAGCTCAGTCTAGGCGACTTGTCTTCCAGGTGATAGGACTGTCTCTTTACGGGTAAAACAGGATTGGAAGAATTCTTAAGCCCTCCACTTGCTGACTTATTCCCTCAGACACCTTCTTATTTGTTAGTGTTAGAAAGTATTCGTTAGTTCAGGAAAAGACAGAAGCGAACGAATACATACCACCTCTGTGACCTAGTAAGTTCTCAGCAACCATAGATTGCTCTAGGTTGTCTTTCTCACCCAATCCGTCCATCCTCATTGGCTGAGCATAAGTATTCCTAGGAAGCTGGTCCCACTAAAACGCACCATGACCCACTGGAGTTTACAAAGTGCCTTAGTGCGGTACCCTGCCCCTCCACCTTCAACCGTCTTTGAGCCGCCTGGCCATCCGGGTTCTCACTCTCATCGATTCACTTGGGCCGTTCGCAACATCCCACTAGGGCCGCCCAGGCTTTCGCTGTATCATACCAATGCCGTTGATGATCACCTCAACCATAAATTTAACTCAGAAACCTTCGTGCGCAAAAGGATAAAAAAAAGAGAAGCAATCGCCGTCATCAAACCGAGCGATTGCTGTTGTGACTCCATATATGAAACCATGGACCACTCAGCGCCTTTCGCTCATCGTCACCAGCAGCAAAGCCAGCCAACTTCTTTCGAATCCGAAAAAGTCGACTATGGCTTTGACAGTTTGCTCGGTCACGATACCTGCCTGACCCACGGCCTCGATTCTCTCGGTACTTGCAACAACACTGAGAACGCTTGTCTCGATCAGCGCTGTTTCGACCACTATGGTAAAACTGCTGCCACAAAGAACGCCCTTGACATCGGCCTCGATCTTAAGCACGGTGCTGATAAGGTCCCCCAGCGTCATGACCAGGCCAACAACGCCCGTTCCGCGAGGGCAAAAAACCGTATCCAATCAAACATATCCAGTTCTCCTGCAAGAACCGTGTCTGCTGCGGCAATGAGAGTCTCGGCGCACCGACAAAAGCGAAGGAGACAGTCTGAGCAGATGCATCAACATCATCACCAGCTGGACTACCAGCAGCCATCGCATATGCACCAAATGCACTCTCCTCATATTATTCAACAAGATCAGAATCTCCAGCATATCGACCCCACAGCCGTTCTTCAGACTGTCAACGAGAGTTTGCAGCACAACTTCAACATGCCACTGTTAGACAGCCAACATACATCGTTTGGTGAATTCCAACACCAGAACCATGCGTTTTCAATGCCCAGTCTCTATGATCGTTGGCCACAAGCCGTTGCTCCCTCCTGGGCCAACATGATGGGCCAGGCCAACGTTGCTAATTGCATGCCAATGTCGTGGACACAACATATGGGATGCAACAACGCCGCCTCTGTTGACTGCACTTCTGCATGCGGCGACGCTAAATGCTGGAGTCAATGTGGCGATGGAGATGATGCGGACTGTTGCTTCGATACTTCTTGTGCCGAGTTTGACTTCTCCCATGCTGCATGTTGTTTCGAACCCACTTGCGCTGACCTTGAGCCATGCCTTGATGCCTCTTGCCAGGAGGCCGCAATCCCGTGCAACGATTCGCATTGCGTGGGCACTACCGTTTCCACCACTCCGGCATCTGTATCTGTTACAACGCCCTCGGCAGAGCCTGAGCCCGTGGTCAATGCCATAATGAGCCCAGTCGAACCAGGCCAGGGTGTTCCTCTGGATATTGACTCTGCGATTGGTCATGACTTTGGCGATTTCTCCCATGATATCGGACCTAGTTTTACTGACGATCTCAACCAACACGTCGGGAATCTTCCCAGTCGTTCCAGTGGCTCAGGATTGAGTCACAATGGCGCTTTTTCTATACCTTCACATTCCCCCACCCCGAAAACCGAATTGACTGAGAAGCAATCCATAAAAGGAGAAGCCGATTTCACCTGCCAATGGCTTTGTGAGGGGGATGGCGTCCTCTGTTCCAAAAAGTTTGCAAGTAATAAAGAACTTCAGGACCACTGCAAGAACGAGCATGTCAAGACTCTGCAGAAGGGCGAAAATGGGTTCTGTTGCGCATGGTATGCTTGTATAAGACCCGGTCCATTTTCACAAAAGAGCAAATTGGAACGACATATGCAGACGCATACCGGATGTGAGTTGTACCATATGATCAGAATGTCAGGTTCCATTTCGAAGAACGTACTAATTGATCTGATAGACAAACCAGTTAAATGCGAGATTTGCGGCATAATGCTTTCAGCAAAGCAATCCCTGGAACAGCACATGCGTACCCACTCGGGAGAGAAACCATGGAAATGCGAGCATCCGGGTTGCGAAGCGCGTTTCAAGCAACAGAGTGCTCTTAGTAAATATGTCAACTCCTGGCTCAATACAACATGCTAACTCGCTCTTTAGCCATGCATATGCGCACCCATACAGGAGAGAAGCCTTTGCAGTGCGAAATCTGTGGAAAGCGGTTTGGTGAATCTTCCAATCTATCCAAGCATCGTCGCACGCACAATGTTCGTGGTAACCACGTTTGTGAGCACTGCGGCAAAGACTTTCATCGGCTGGATCAACTTCGTCGGCATCTGCAGACTCATCTTCAAGATGGTGGCCGCAAGAGCAGCAAAAGCTCATGAGATGAAAGTCTAAAACTTCCAGGAGCTGGAGACCCCAACCTCGTTTAAAAAAAGGAAGGATGTTGTCGTTTTGGAATTTTGAGGTCGGTACTGGCGTTGGAGGTTTTCGTAATTAAGCCGTCTTGAAATTTGTGATGAAAACTGGCGTTCCTGGACCTTGCTGCTCCGGACGAGCAACATGATATTTACGAAGTGAGCGGAAGACTCATATAAAGGTAGATAGATACCCGATTCCATAATGGACACGAAAAAGAACACGTTCTCGAGTTGATTGACCATGATCCAGAATGTCCGGTTGAGCCTGAAAGGCACCGGTAGCTTGAAATTGGTGCATCTTGTGTCCGATGTCGTGTAAAGATATCGTTACGGCAATTGGGGGACATTGAAATCTTCATTGTCGCTCTCGGATAGTTGTTCATTCGTCGCGCATACCGTCCATTGACAGTTCTGACTAAAGCCATGAACCTAAGAAAACCGTGTGACCAACTCTGCACTTGAGAATGGTTGGATGCCGACTATTGAGATCAGCCCTTTCTTCCACTGAGACCTGGGCGATGCACAATATATTGATTGATCCATCCACGACCCTCTCGAACTTGGTTCTTCATCGAACCAGGTTATTCTTCACTACCGCTGCGGGGTCCTCTTCTAAACGCTGATGCTTTTGATACATCCGAGGGGCCTAATTGAAAATTCAGAAATAAGCGATTCCAGGAACTCATGTATGAGGTTAGTGAGGTAAATTTTACCACAGTTTTGTCCGTGTTGATGAAGATGAAGGAAAGGAGGTGAAAATGAGAAGCTGGGTTTCCTCTCCGTCCTCTTTACTTGTTGACGGAAAGATGTCGTTGGGGTTATGGTGGGGTGACGCGGGTTGGAGCGATCCGAGGCGCCTTCAAAAGACCAACCGAGTATGGCCGATCCGTAAGAAAGAATTTTATTACATGTGTAGGTCCCAGATAACCAGGTTAATTTGAGTCGAATTGATGAATAAACGTCAACTTGCGCAAGATCTGGGCTACTGTTTCAGGGGGGAAATGGTGAATTGTCTATCTCTCGGGGTTTTGCAACAGCCAACGGCTTTGTTTGCTTGTACATGAGTCCATTATCAAAAGCATACAACATGGCACTCCTCCTACGTAGATGCAGTCATCTTGTCACAAGTATCACAAGGATGCATTCAAAGCTTCTTGATCATGACCTCATTTTTGTTTTTTAAGACCGCCTGTCCAGGCAGTCCATTGTGGACATGCCGTCCCGAATCGAGGCCCAAGCCGGGAAATAAGTACAAGTCAGACCGAGATTCCCTGAGCCATGCGATGCAAATTTCGAAGCCTTTAGTTCAAAGAAAAAGCACGCCACGCCCTCCATACCCCGTTTCCTTTCTACCCGTTGTCCTTCTCACGCCAGAAACTACAAGCATTTTAACTTAAGCCTGCAATTGGTCGTTAGTGTATTGGTTCTTTGAACATGTGTCTTGCCACAGATAGAGTTCTTAATCATCCAATGGCGTTGAGTCATCGTACCTTGATGGCGAACTTGCGCTGAGGGAAGTGAACAGTGCGCTTCTTGGTCTTCTCGAGGACGCGAGACTTCTCATCGGGTGATAGTCGGCGACGGATAGCACGAGTCTGCTTGGGTCGGAGGTCGAGAGGGGCGTACTTCTTGTTCTTGTAGAACAAACGAAGTTGAGCCCTTTGCTTGGCGTTGATAACGGTCAGGACACGGGCGATCGACTTGCGGATGTCGTGGCTGTTTGAAACGCATTAGCGAGACGCAACTTCTTTTTTTTTTTTTTTACGATCTCTTGCAACATCAATGTTGCAGAGGGAGGAATGCTCACATCCTGTTCAGCTTGGAGCCGGAAGAGGCGACCTTCTGGATGCGGAGCTGACCAAGCTCGGTCTTGAGCTCAGCGAGCTGCTTTGTCAAATCATCCTTGTTCTTGCCCCAGAGCGCACCAGCCTTGACCTTGCCCGACGACTGCAACCTGTCAGCGATTTGTCCGTCCCATATTCATGTCTTGCGTGTGTTGTGATATCGAAAAAATGGTCGAGGCTCGAGAGTGGAAAAACGATCGTGTATGTGTTTTGTGTATTATGGTCGATGAAAAGTTCGAAAGATTTGACAGCGCACGAGACGCTGACAAAACAAGCCGACAACTACCGCAACAGAGGGCGAGGATTATTCGTACTCACCATCTTGAATAGCTTCGAAGTGGTATGCGAAGTGGTGTCGACGAGGTGTTGGGAAGATATCTGCCTCAAGCTTTCAGTGTCGCGATATCGTTGCCGTGCGCAGGTTAAGAAATTTAGGGCTTTAGGCAGGCAGTGGGGCAACCTCCTGCACAAAGAATTTTGATTTCGGAGTATCACGTGCGATAGCGCGTGACCAGATCCTGACGCTCTCGTAAGGCGGTGTGAGTCCGATTCTGCCATCCCTCGGACAAGGGTCGTCAGGGAGTTGATGGATGAGGTGGAAGGTTAGCACAGGTTGACGATTATACGAATACATCACCATATTATCACGAAACCAAAATTCAAATGGCAGAGAGAATTTCGGCAACGAATGGAACTGCTGGTTGGGCCCAGCTTCGACAACAAGCTCGACAGTTGGAGACTCAGGTACATCAAACAATATCATGCGCCAGACTGTTAGCTGACGTCGTCGTAACTTAGACGGAGACCTTGTTCCACACATATTCACAGTTCTCGACAGCCTCTAATGTACCACCAAAACCTACAGAAGAAGAGCGCGAAACAGAGAGAAAACTAGAAGAATTGCTAGAGAAGGTATGCCGCTGATCTTGTTCGCTGGCAAGCTCTATATGACATACTAACATCGCATTAGCGCGAAACAGTCAACGGCCAGCTCACTCGACTTCTTGATTCCGAACCCAATCTCGCATCCTCCGCTTCAAAACAGAACAACCTGTCCCTCCTTCGAAGGAAGCTTACCGGCCATCAGCGAGATCTGGCGCGCCTGCGCTCAACGCTGCAACAAGCTCGCGATCGCGCAAACCTTCTGACCAATGTCCGCTCCGATATCGATGAATACCGTCAGAACAACCCCGAAGCTGCCGAGGCCGATTACATGTTGGAAGAGCGCAATCGTATCGACAACAGCAACAATATGGCGGATAGTGTTCTCAGCCAAGCGTACGCAGTTAATGACAACTTTCATCTGCAGCGTGAAACCTTGGCGAGCATCAACCGGAGGATTACGCATGCAGCAAGCCAAGTACCCGGGATCAACACGCTGATCGGAAGGATATCAGCAAAGAAGAGAAGGGACGGAATTATCATGGGAAGCTTTGTTGCGTTCTGCTTCATTGTCTTCTTCCTCTTCTCGTAAAACTGGCGGGCTTGCTTTTGCATGATGCACAGGTGTTCAGGGGTATCAGCGTGTTTGATATTGTACAAATAGGCCATGGTGGGACCATGGATGTCTAGGATGTCTAAAGTTACAATCGTCTTCCTCTACTAGAAGACGTCTAATTACAGTAATTTTGGAACCTCAAGATGGTGTTTACCTGGATGTTGCTCCTTTGCAGTGGCAGGCAAAGTAGCTTCATTCCTCATCTCATCAACTATACGTGAGAGGCCCTTGGCCAAGCCTTCTGCTTCAACGGGATGAGCAGTTCCGCTGCCCGCCCACCGAACCCGGCAATACTGATCAACAAGAAAGACGTATCCGACCTTGCTGTTGAGTAGACCGATGGATTCGCGAATGTCGTCAGTAACACCTCGTCGCACGAGGAAGTATTTGTCCCAATCCTTTTCTGGGAACTGCTTTCGCAATGAGCCCATAAAGAATCGCACTAGCCATGCCTTACCGGCATTATCTTCGTAGTTGATGTGGACAATCTGTGTGGTACCTGGGTGCTTGTTTAGCACTTCATGAAGCCCAGGGTTTTCCTCCTTAGATGTAAAGGTCGCAGCTTGCTGCTCGGCCCAGCGGCTGCTGAAGAAAGAGATGACCGTTGCCTTGCCAGTAAGGAGTGGTGTAGTATCGCGTGGGTTCTTATCCGTCTTCAACAGAGTTTCCCCGTAAAAGTTGGGGAAGAATAGTGACAACTCGGCCTTAAATAGGCGTGGGGGTGCGATGAAGGATTTACCCTCATGGTATTGGAGGTTGCCCCAATCTCGAAAGTACGGTCGTGATATCTTTGCCGTTCTGTATACAAAGAAGCGTTAGAGAGTACGGATTGTGAGTCTAACGGTGATGCTCTTACAGCTCCTTGCGCCGTTGCAAGTGCTTATCATAATTAACAAAATCCTCACGACGCTGTCGCAGTGATCGACTATCAATCCCAGTATTCTCTCCAGCTTTGGGCGGTAGGGGCATTCCAATCGGCCGAGGGAGAGGTTTCGGTACGAAGTGTCCTTCTTGTCGCTTTCCATAACTTCGCGGAGCTTCAATTGGCTTGGCAACATTTTCTTGAGGATTTAATGATGCGCCAGATCCAGGCTTTTCAGTCCTCGCTAGTCGGGTGGCCGAAGTGGTAAACGATCGACGAGCCTCGCAAAGGAAGCATGTGAGAGGTCGGCGAGCGAGGCCGGTGAGGCTCAGTTCGAGTCGTCGTGACGCCATCATGGCTGGCAGGGGAGGGGACGGACTTTGCGGCTCTTCAAAGCTGAGACCAGACGTTGGAAAATCGACTTGAGTTTCCATAGAGTCCCCACGTTTGACGGGAGTAGTGGAGCACAGGGCAATTGCCTGTATCGGCAGTGTGGGGGTGAGATAGAGCCGAAGATGCGGTTCGATCGGGCTTAGTATTCGCCAGTGCCGTCATTCCCCCGGATTGGCGGTTATCCACGGACGGGGCCGATGGAAGCCAGCCCTTCGGCTTAAACCATGCCATGGATATTTACCATCTCCTCTTTCTTATGAGGATGACTCGGGCTCTTCTATTGTTTGTCTTTGAACATTCTTCTCCTCCTTACAGTCGTAATTGCTAGCAATCATGTTTCTTCAGCGAGGATCCCGTGTGCTACAGAAGCAATGGCATGTTGCCAGAGGCATGGGTAGCATGGCAATGGGCTCTCGAGCTCCTATGATGGCCTCTTCTCAGAGATGGTTCAGTGAATCCAGAAGATTAATGGCTGTCAAGCCTGTTGTTCTGGCTGATATTGGTGAAGGTAAGCCCGTGAACTCAAATTACCCCATGTCATCCGGTCTGACTAACACGAGCCAGGCATCGTTGAATGTGAAGTCATTCAATGGTTCGTGGAACCCGGTGCCCGCGTCGAGGAGTTCTCTCCGCTATGCGAAGTCCAAAGTGATAAGGCCTCTGTGGAAATCACAAGCCGCTTCTCAGGCGTGGTCAAGAAGCTGCACTACGAAGCTGGCGAAATGGCCAAGGTCGGCAAGCCCTTTGTCGACATTGATATCGAAGGCGAGGCAAAGGCCGAGGAGGTTGACGCAGTATCAAATCAACAAGCCGACAAGGAGGATGTGCCTCCTCCACCACCCACAGAAACCCAGGCCGCCCAAATAGAGCAGCAAGCGAGTCTAGAAACACCTGTTGAGACACCGGTCAAAGAGAAGGGCAAATGCGCCACCATCGCTACTCCAGCTGTGCGACATCTTTCCAAGGAGCTCAAGGTGGATATCGCAGATGTTGAGGGCACTGGAAAGGATGGCAGAGTTCTCAAGGAAGATATCTACAAGTTTATCAAGGAGAGAGATGCCAAGGATGGTGCCCAGCAAGTAGCACCAACTCCTACGTCTTCCAAGCCCCAAGACACCTTAGTACAAGCCGAAACAGTCGTGCCTCTTTCCAACACACAACTACAGATGTTCAAGACTATGACGAGGTCCTTGACCATCCCACACTTCCTCTACGCTGATGAGGTTGACTTCTCAAGTCTCGTGGAGCTTCGCAAGCGACTGAACCGTGTCATTGCTAAGGGTCCTACAGTTGAGGGTCAACCTGGCAAGCTATCATATCTCCCCTTTATAATTAAGGCTGTCTCATTAGCGTTGAACCAGTACCCAATGCTCAATGCCAGGGTGGATGTTGACCCCAAGACTAACAAGCCATGCCTGGTCCATCGATCACAACATAACATCGGTATCGCCATGGACACCACCGGGGGCCTTGTCGTGCCCGTGATCAAGAATGTCGCTTCTCTCAACATCCTATCTATTGCGGCAGAGCTCTCACGGCTTCAGGCATTGGCCAGCCAGGGCAAGCTTAAGCCGGCTGATTTCCAAGGGGGCACAATTACAGTGTCCAATATTGGAAACGTGGGTGGTACATACGTCAGTCCCGTCATTGTGGAACGTGAGGTGGCCATTCTGGGCATTGGACGCATGCGCACAGTACCTGCGTTTGACGAGAACGACAATGTTGTCAAGAAGCAGATCACCAACTTCAGCTGGAGTGCTGATCACCGAGTTATTGATGGCGCTACCATGGCGCGAGCCGCAGAGGTAGTAAGACAAATAGTGGAAGAGCCGGACCTCATGGTAATGCATCTGAAATAGATAGAGGGGCGTTAATGTACATAATTTAGACTACCAAAAATTCATGAATTACAATGGCGATATGCAAAGCTGGTGAGACGCTGCTGAGCCGTGGTATTGCATGATTCCTCGGCAATGGATCCCGGTTTGGCTAAATATTGAAGTCTCATTGTCTTGTTGATAGCCAAGCGAAAGAAGTGAGTGGTTGGAGAATCTACCCAGACAATCTGAATCTGCATGATGGAAGATGATGGTGGCACAATCTGTAGAACCCTGATTCCGTTGCATTGATAACCTCGTGATGCAAATCGCTCAGGCCCCAAGATGCCGAATGGGTTTTACCGTGCATGATGACAACACACCGACCTGAAGCTTCCAATGACAGTTCAGTGATGATGAAGTATTTGTATAAGCTATCACTCGTACGCTTGTCGGTCAGAGGCATTTCCATTGTCATGAACGAGCTGAGCCGCGGTCATATGTGTGGAGTTATCATGATGCATGAGAGACTTCATGTTCATCGGAATACCTGGAAGTCAATTAGAACAGATCTATTCGCTCACCGAGCAAAATTACATGGTACCTCATAGGCTCATGGCAATAGATACCGGCATGCATCGCATGGCACTGATGGGTGTTTGGTGTAAGAATATTTATTTGTATTTCTGCCTTGACATGCGAAGCAGATCATGAATCATCTAAGATGGAGTCGATAATATAGCAACCCTCAAAACTGACTTCTCATCTCGCCCAAGTTTGGCTCTCATGCGCGCGCAGCGTAAATTCACAACCCTGGGGATGAGGGCATACCTTTCCCTCCCTTCTTTTTAGCCTATCCGTGTAAGCAAGCAGCCCCAGTTGTGCTCATGCGGTACAGCGACTGCAACTCTGACACTTTGCGGGGGACTGCACCAAGCCAGCTAGTCTCTTTCTTCCTGGTCGCGCCTCATCGGAGAGCTGTCCGAGTGTGTAGGTACTGGGCAGCGACGAGACGCTTGGTTCCAAAACGCCGTTTAAATATTGAACTCCAAAATCCTGAATGCAAATAGCCAGAACGCTGTGACTCCCTGCTTGATAATAAGGCCTCGCCTAAAATTGTCCATCATGACTGTGTCTGGCGGGTCGACAGTGGATGATGAAGCCGGTAAACATGTACCCAATGATATAATGTGTGAACGTAAAACGATATTTTTCGAGGCCGTCTAACGATCATGGCTTGTCTTGAGATTTGGTGATTGTTTCCAACACGTTGCTGAGAGCTTCTCGCTCCACCTCTTCTATGGGCCGGCTGACATCGATGGTGATAACGTCCTTTTCATCAGCCAGAGGTCGCTCAAGGGTCTCGAATTGGCTATGGACCATGTTGGCACCCATGTAGTGGTTTTGTCGTTGGGCGACACGAGCGAGAAGAAGCTCCTCAGAAGCGTCGAGGAAAACGAAGTGGATCTGAATGCGGTGATCGTAGTATCCAGCAACGCGGATGACATCGCGATACTTGCGCTTGAGAGCCGAGCAAGTAAGGACGACTCCATTGGATCCGGAATTCAATCTCTTGATGGATTCTTCCCGTAAAGCTGTGAGCCAATCCCATCGATCGGCATCAGTCAGGGGAATACCATTTCGCATCTTATCGATATTGGCTGGAGGGTGGAACTAATGAGAAAACCGTGTTAGTGGTGACGCCGGGGCATTTTCACAACGTGGGGCGTTCTGGAAAAGTTGTACATACCGAATCGCCCTCAATATAGGGCAAGCCTAATGATTGAGCCAAATACCCAGCGACTGTTGTCTTTCCACAGCCGGCAGGGCCCGTAACCAGCCAGATGTGTTGTTGTCCCTGGGCTTTGTGGCCATTGAGGGTGGCAGAGTTGATAGATGGAGGCGCTACCGTCATTGGTGACGAAGTGGTGGGCGGCAAAGTAATGCTGGTTGGTTTTGTGGGAGTCTTGATTGACATTGGTGTGGGTTCGTAGGAAAGCATTTTCGTATGAAGTAATTGAGAGAGCCAAAGCCGATCTTTTAGGAATATTTATATGTTCGAGAAGCCCTTTCGCAAGATTTTTGTTGCCCCTAATGACGCCTGTCGCTTGGTGTATAACTGAAGGTCGAGGTGAGATTGACAGTGATAATGGGAATGACAATGATAATGACGTAGTAACGGGATAGTCAAATGTTTATGAATCGGTCAAGTAAATCAAGATCAGAATAGGAAAAAGCCAAGAATTGCAAATCAGTGAAGCAATTTGACAGAGAGACACGGGGGGCCAGAGGGATCTATATAAGGTTGATGACGGTACAAGTCACAGCTGATGTACCTAATTCAGGCTCAAGGAAAAGGGCCCGGAGAGAAGCCCGGGCAGGCACGAAACTTCCAACATCCACTATTTCGCACAGCCCAACCTACATTTGCTTCCACAGGTGGCGTGGGGGCAGGGTGTAGTGAAATGGGCCCGGGGTGACTGTCACCCGCTGGAAGGGATCCAACTCCACAACCCAGGCCAGGCTTTGGAGCCCGGTGCCAGCAGGGCATGCCGTCTGGGGCTGGTGCTGGGGGTGACAAGGGCTCCAGACCAATTGGTTGAGGACGGAAAAAGGTCATCAGAATCTACTGTACCCGGGCATCTTTCCCTGTGCGGGACGAGACTGTCTAGGATGTCCAGAACGTTGCAACGGATCTCATCCATTTGTGCTTTGTATCTGCGCATCTGTGTGTTTGAGTGTAAAAGCATCCATGGCAGTGGATATACTATGGTGGAGCAGAATTTCGAGACCGACTGGCAATGCCGTTCAATTTGGACTCAGGGGAAAGGGAAAAAGATTGGTGAGGATCTGGCCCATGACGCTTCCTGTGGGACGTGATGATGGTTCCCTGAACCCCAAATTCCATCCAGCTCACATTACCCAGAACCAGCCCCTGTCACTCTCCCGCTCATTTGTGAGGTCACGAGCCCACCACACGTTTGTTTTCGTGTTCCAGTTCGTTTTACAAAAACACAATTCCGGCAGATTCTCATTAAAATTGTGTATCTCACTTGGCGCCACGCAACGATGCATGGAGTGCAAATCCAAGGTGCAAATCATCAGCTTCGCATTGCCTAGATAGGAGCTTGAACGTAGTAGAACAGGGGCGAATCTATCATGCTCCCCGGAAAAAATCCTTGCGCGGAGTTTCCGCAGTTGGGTAATTCTGGAAACTCTGGCCGCCGAACCGAACGCGTGCCAGCTTGCACGACCAACGATATCAAGATATGCAGCATCATTTAGTCTATATTATTTATCTCGTGTATTCAATTTGCCTGACTATGTTCCTCTGGAGTTCGAGAATAACGTTGAACAAGCTGATTAATCCGGCAAAAGTCCAGTGTTGCTGAAGACCAGTCTCAAGCACTTATCCGGCTGACATCGAGCCGACCATGGCACAATGGTTTCATGGTTAAACTTAACAGCAAATCCCAGTGACAGATTGAACGTTTGGAAGGATTCAAAATTTGGTTGATGATCGGGTGTACCGATGTGCTGGTCCGAATTTCCCGACCGGAAAATTGGACACCCTCCATGTCATTGTTCATCGATAACACTCGCTCGTTGAGAGCCTCATTCTCAACATTCTCATTCCCTTTATCATGTTTCGAAACGTCCTCTCTCCTGAGTGGTTTACGAGTAACCTAACGGGCCCTATTACTACAATCCTATTTCGCCGAGGTCACTGAACTGAGTGACGCGGCCGTTGCTCATGTTATCCATTAATGCTGGTTTTACGGAGTAGGTACCCTGGCTTTACCTACCTAAGGTACCTATTGATGGGTTTTTGATCGCTCGCCTCGCTCAGATAGGCCCGAGCAGAGCTCTCCTGTAATAGTTAAAGTCAAGATCTGACCAAAACCAAAGGATTACTTTCTTCGACATGGGAAACCCTACACGGCTTTGCTTTCTCTGGGCTGAGGATCACTTTTCAAGACCTCGACTCCCGATCCAATCACAAGTCAACGGCTTGGGTGAGATTTACCCAAAACAGGGCAGGGCAACGGGGAGCGGAAAAGGCACAAGGAGAGAAAAGCCAGTAGCGTTGACTGTGGGGTAATAGCGTGGGGGCAGAGGTCAGCTGGTGAACGACAATTCAAAGCACAGAGCCTTGACCACTGCAACCAGAATCTTCTAGCCAGCGGTTTTATTATTCGGTCAGGAACGAACAACTGTCAAAATGTGAAACGTTTTGATGGAGTACTCATAGGAACGCTGTGCAAAACATTGGTGAGAGCTCATAACGCCCAATGAACAGGAGAGTGGATAGATGCGAATGCCTTCATCAACCAGCATATTCATGAACACCACGAATGGAAACTCGGAGTGGTCAATTCTTCCCCATTCGCATCGGCGAACGTTGGCAATCAGTCACACATCAGTCTATTTACTCCAGGAATCACATTGGCATCGTTACAACTCGGGGGAACCACAACTGCTTCCCCGGCTGGAGTTATTGTCTTAGACAGCCATCCATGTCACCCCAACCCCGGTGTCCCGCCCAGCTGGTTTGCTAGATTCCGAAGGGTTGGCTCGGTTGGCAACGCCGGCTGATGTCGTTGATCGTGCTAACGCTTGCTTGCAGGATGAGGCTTGGCCTAGCTTCACATCTCAATCCTCTGCCGAGCTGCGGCCCTGTAACGCCACACCGCTTAAAATAGCTGAATACTTAAACTCTCAACCAATTTTGGTATTATATGCAACTTTTTGGAGGCACATGATATTTTTCCGGCACTTTGTTGGATGTATTGATGTGTTGTCATAGTAAGGCAGCCCAGGTTAATTGATCAGCAAGGGGCAACTCGCGATGGAAGCACCCCAGATTTGTTGATCATGCAAGTCTCAGGCCGATTCATTGGTACCTTATGCAACTTCTCCGTGTTGTGCCATCCGTACCTCTGCAACAATTGGACCAGAGATAATAGATATCTGGTAGGTTTTTCTTGGCAGCAACATACATAATTGTATACCTATTTGATTGCAATCCTGATAGACGATTATTTGTCTTGCCTCACCTATGGAGTATTGTTACCAACGGAGGATATGCATTTAATTCCGGCTTCAGAAAGCACTGTGTCTTCATATGCCAAAGCCTTACATGACATTGGACCATTGGAGGGTGCCCCGGGGTTTCTGCATAAAAATACAAATAGGATTCCCAGTACCCGTCTGGGGTGGTAGAGCTGAATTGCTCCTTGGCTTGGTATTTCGGTTCGGTTCGCTTCATCTTTCTTCAATATGTATCGGCTACCATCCTGCGCTTGAGAGGGACTAATCAACAGAGGTAGCCAAAAGAAGTGACCGGCGTCCACATCCCGAAACGCACTACGTAATGAGGACAATGCCGTTCAATGTCAGTATCACACCCAATGACTACTGTTTGACGCATCATGCAGCAAATTCCAACCTCAGGAGGCGCTTGCATGCCATCCTCAAAGGCAGCATACAAATAGTTGACAAATGCTACCGTGTGTCTATATATATATACGTAAGAAAGTCTGGGTTTCATACTACAGTAAGTTGAACAACAGGAGAATAGTTGTGAGTTCACTGAATCGACCAAAAAGCGCTTACCCTAGGCCTCAGGAACATTTCCCGATGTGCCTCGCTGGTCTCCTCCAATTTGTGGATAAATTGTGATATTTGGCATTACAACCGTGACAAAAAACCAATAACGAGCTGTTACTGACTTCGCCAGTGGTGGCTCAATAATATAAGATATCCATGAACGTTTCACGAGGTTATTTCGAAGTTTTGGCACCAGTGACAAAACTGGAGCCAATTGAAAGTTTGAATAGAGGGACACGACGGATTGGCAACAGCACCGGCATTGGCACAACTCTTGTGTAGAGCCGTTCAGTGAAAGCAACACCCTAATTCTCAATAGTGTGATCAATTCATTTGCATGTCTTCAGATTTATCAACATCATGATACTAAAACATTCGTCGCAGAGCCCCTCATTGGGGTTTATGATGGGGCTCTCTGCACCGCCTTACTAGCTGGTATAGGTAATAAGCTCTGGTCTTTCTGTTTGCCGCCTTGACACGTTTAGGAAGCTGCGTTTGTCCCCAGATTAACAAAGATTCATTGGCCGACGTGACCTAAAAACGTCAGTCACAGCCAGCGGGCATGCCTTCTCCAAACTTAATCTCACCGTCTCTTGTATTTCAAAGATTGCCTTCACTAAGAACAGCAGCCTTGAAGTCACACCTCCTGACGCGACGACCCATTCCTCGCTTAACAAAGTCTTTCAACCACCAGAGCCTTCACAGGTTTTCAACCTCTGCCATCGCCATGAACTCGAACGAGCTGATCCACTACCTCGCCGACAAGCCTCCTTCGGTGGTTAGGCTCGAGATTGAGAAGCACTTTGATGCCCTGAATGATAAACAGAAACGTTATGCTCACTTTATCAGCAAGTAAGTTTTGTTCCCGAGTGTGTATAAGTCGTCGTGAAGCTCGATCAATGCTTATGAGGGGCAACCATGCTTATGAGGGAGGGGTCGTGTGGCTTATGTTAACACACCATCACAGAGCTGCTTTCGCTGGTACCAGAATTGTCCTTCGACAGATCTCCCCAGAGTCTGAGCCAATCTTTGACTTGATTCTGACCCTGCACAAGTCTGCCAATGGCGATTGGAATGCCCTAGCAAAGAAGGTTGGCGTCGAAGAAGATGAGGTTACCCGCTTTCTCGAGTACGCTGCCATGTTCCTTGGCAACAATGGCAACTACAAGAGCTTCGGCGACTCCAAGTTCATCCCCCGGTGCTCGGAGAAGACTGTGGCTGCCCTCGCTTCCACTTCACCCGAGGCCAACAAGTTTTACGAGGCGACAAAGGGAGGCATCTTCAGCTCTGACAACCCCGCCATGATGCACCTTGGTTATCCCGACGACGGCCACATGACTACTTACTACCCCGAATCTTCGCACATCACGAAGGACGAAATCAAGGCTGTTTCTGACTGGATGGAGTCCAAGGGTCTTCTGCCCGAGAACAACCGACTTCGCAAGACCTCAGAGGGTAACTACGAGATCCTCATCGCTTCAGCTGTCAAGGAAATTCCCAGTGAAGGAGGCGACATTGGCAAGCAGACCGAGTTTACAGTGGAAGATGGACCTCTCAAGAGCAAGGCAATCAAGCTGGTCTATGGTGACTATGCCGAGGAGATGAAGAACATCACAACCTTCATTAACGGTGCTGCCGAGAATGCGGAGAACGATACCCAGAAGAAGATGCACGAGGCTTATAGCAAGTCCTTTGAGTCCGGCTCACTTGAGGCCTTCAAGGACAGCCAAAGATACTGGATCAAGGACAAGGGTCCTATGGTTGAGTCCAACATTGGCTTCATTGAGACTTATCGAGACCCTGCCGGTATTCGTGGAGAGTGGGAAGGCTTTGCCTCTAGTAAGCTTCCTACTAATATATGTCCTGCGCGAGGAATTACTAACTGGTTATATAGTGGTTAACCGTAAGACTTATCTACAATAAGGACTTGACCAATCACTGACCATTGACCAGTTGAGCGAACTCGCGCATTTGGAGAGCTTGTGAAAAACGCCCCCAAGCTCATTCCTCTGTTGCCCTGGGGCTCGGAGTTTGAGAAGGACAAGTTCCTGTCTCCCGACTTCACATCTCTTGAGGTTCTCACATTTGCTGGTCGGTAGCCTAGTGCTCTTATATTCATACAATCCAGACATGCTAACATTGAGCGCTCCAGGTTCTGGTATCCCCGCTGGTATCAACATGTAGGTTCCCATAACAAAACCTATATGAAGTGGAAAGCGGAATGTTGACATTTTCTCAGTCCCAATTATGATGATATCCGTCAGACCGAGGGTTTCAAGAATGTGTCACTTGGAAATGTCCTCAGTGCCAAGGCACCTGATGAGAAGATTCCTTTCATTCGAGATGAAGATCTCGAGGTCTACAAGAAGCAGCGAGATGCTTCCTTTGAAGTCCAAGTTGGCCTCCACGAGCTTACTGGTATGTAATCCTGACTAGAGTCTCTTGAATCTATTGCTCATATTCGTCAGGTCATGGTTGCGGTAAGCTCCTCCAAGAGACATCCCCAGGCACCTACAACTTCGACAAGGAGAACCCTCCCGTCAGCCCTGTGGATAACAAGCCTATCACAACCTGGTACAAGCCCGGGCAGACTTGGGGTTCCGTCTTTGGTAGCATTGCTGCCTCGTACGAGGAGTGCCGTGCCGAGCTTGTTGCTATGCACCTGAGCTGCGAGTTCCCCGTTCTCAAAATTTTCGGCTTTGGTGATGGTTCCGAGGATATCAATGGCGAAGCTGGTGATGTCCTTTTCGCCTCCTACCTATCCATGGCCCGAGCTGGACTTGCTTCTCTTGAGATGTGGGATCCCAAGAGCCAGAAATGGGGCCAGGCTCATAGCCAAGCTCGCTTCTCCATCCTCAAGTGCTTCCTTGAGGCCGAGGACGATTTCTGCAAGCTTGATTACAAACAGGATGATCTTTCGGATTTGACCATCAAATTGGATCGCTCCAAGATCCTTACGGCTGGTAGAGATGGTAAGATTTATTTTTAAAGGCATGACATAAGCTAACAAATTCTTCAGCTGTTGCCAAGTATCTCCAGAAGCTGCACATCTACAAGTCAACCGCCGATGTCAAGACTGGTACTGACTTTTACGTCCACATGACAACTGTTGACCCTGAATTCTGGGGCAAGAAGGTCCGTGATATTGTTCTCAAGAACAAGCAGCCTCGCAAGGTCTTTGTTCAGGCCAATACCTCTCTGGATGAGTCATCTGGAAAGGTTTCGATCAAGCACTACGACGCCTCGTTGACTGGCATGATTGAGAGCTGGGTAGAGCGCAACTTGTAAAATAAAAACCGTGAAGAGCATGGCCACATTAAACGCCGGGTCACCTTAGGACAGGGGAAGAGATGAAATAATACTCATGTTGATATTATGAATCTGGGTCTTGGTCACATTAGAGGACTGACATACCAGCAGACCGATAAACACACATAAATTTTGAAACTTTTTTAATCATTCATAAATCAATGTCCATTGTTGACCAGATCAGATCGGAAAACACCAAGATCGCTCACACCAGTTGTCTTTATCACTCAGGAGATGGGATATCCGAGTGAAGTTCATCATCATCGGCCTCTGACCGGAAGCCTCTAGAATTTTGTATGCTCGTTTGTTTTTTGACTGTAAAACCTGATTACAGACGCCAAAATAGGACCGATGCCGTCGACTTCCAAATGCAATTGGCCAAACCAGCCCATTTCGGAGACCCTTGCCGTTCTACAACCCGTTGTGTCGCAACCCCGGTACTCCCATCACCCCGGCACAAGATTGCACATTTACCAGGCCATCTCGTGGGGCTTGTCACCCTTCCTCAAGCTGAAAGAGCTGGAGAGGTAAGAAGCCAGCATGTCAACCTTCTTGATGTTGGCAATCAGAGCCTTATCGATGGCCTTCTGGTCGGCGGCGCGGCTGCTGTTGACCTCCTTCTTCTATAAACGGTAGTCAGTGATCTGGTATTTCGCGAGTATTGTTCTGGAGTCGTTCTATCGTACCTGGGGCTTCTCTCCCTGCTTGAAGAAAGCCTCCTCACCAGCCTTCTCCTTAGCCTTCTCAGCGGTGAAGTACTTGGGCTGAGAGACCTCCTCAATCTTCTTCTCGTCGAGACCGGAGATGTCGACCTTGTAAGAGGTAGCGATGACGTATCGGGAGTTGACTCGTCGCAGAGGAACACCGTTGATCTTGAAGGGGCCGGTGACGAGGAGGACACCCTGGTCGAGGGACTTCAGGAGAATGACACGCTTGCCACGGAAGCGGCCAGCGAGGAGGATGAGGACAGTGCCGGGCTGGAGGGACTTGCGAGGGGCCCAAGATCGGACAGCCTTGCGGACCTGTGATTTCCAGCTGTTAGCAGGCTGATACTTGATTATGCAAAACATTGCTGCAGGCAGTTGCTATATGTAAAGAGGGTGGAATCGTCAATCGATATTTGTCGCAGGCATTGCAGATCTGTGCGTTCGATATATGGCATTGAATTTCGAAGCCTTTTGTCGTTCAAAGTGCGTTCTTGCGATGGCAGTCGGATTGCCATGGACCAAACTCGTTCTCTCAACTCCTCGGTTCCCGAATCCTGGCCGCGCACTCCAAAGCATAACGCAACTGCCTGCAAGTGCATCGCAATCATCACCAAAAGACTCACCTTCTTGTTCTCGGCATCGTCGTCAGCGGGGTACCACTTCTTAGCCTTCTCCGAAGAGGCAGGAACCTCTCGGGTCGACTTTCCGAATGTCTTGCTCGTGGGCTTCGCCGACATTGTGACTCTCCTGGCTGGTTGACTTGGGGTTGGGTGAAAAGAGGAAGTGAAGTCGGTGGTGTTGAGGTGGTGTAGGCCCAAAATGTAAATTGTCTTTGTGGGCGAAGCCTAGAAAGTGTGGCGAACTGCCCAATCAAAATTGAGTCGCAGTCTCCACCGACAGAGTCACGTGCCGGATCTTCTTAGGGCAGAATAAGCCAGTTGGGTTAATGAAGGGCTATGGCCAAATTTTTCTAGTGTGCCACTTAATAACGAGATAGCCTTAGAAGCTGGTTGAAGACCAACAATCTACGAGCATCACATGATTTAATTCTGCCTGAATGTCATAAGAATGAGAACGAAGAACATACCAGAATATCTGCAATTTTCATACAACCGAGTTCCTAGTCTCCTTTCCTTGCAAGCTGCCTCTCAGGTGACAGAATACCTGTGTGAGGCCATCACGTAAATTTTCTGTCTTCTAGAGTCAGTCACATGATTTTGTGGTAAAAGTTGGCTCTACTTATCTTATCAGCTCTAGCGTCTCTCGATGACGGATGATCGAACTTGCGAGAATATGCTCCATTCGCCTTGAAGCCTGTAGCCGAGTTTCGTGTCGTACGTAGATAATAAGAGGTCTCCCGCATGCTGAAGAAATCTACGATTTTACGCTCGTTTTCTCTCTTTTAGACGTTATTGTAATTATTTTTTATCACAGTGTCCAACATGCAGGCACGCAAGCAAATAATCACATCAACACAGCGCATGGCTGCTAGTGCCCGGACCCGATCCGTCCAACCACTTACACGGGTTCTTGCTACACAACCTTTGAGGCCAACTTCCCTACGATTGATCCCAAGTCTTGCTATCAGGTCATATGCCAATGGTCGTCCACACCCCCCGGTGGTACTCACCGGATGAACATGGGCGGCGAAGAAGAGAAGCCTGCTCTAGAACAATTTGGTATCGACTTGACTGCCCGAGCCAAGGATGGAAAGCTGGATCCAGTCATTGGAAGAGACGCAGAGATTCAGCGAACCATTCAAATCTTGTCAAGACGAACCAAGAACAACCCAGTCCTGATCGGCAATGCGGGAACTGGAAAGACTGCAATTCTCGAGGGTCTCGCCCTCCGTATTGTGCGCGGTGACGTCCCTGAGAGTATCAAGAATAAGAGGGTCATCAGCCTTGACCTTGGCTCTCTTATTGCTGGTGCCAAGTTCAGAGGAGACTTTGAAGAGAGGTTGAAGAAGGTCTTGACAGAGGTGGAACAAGCTCAAGGAGAAGTTATCCTCTTCATTGATGAATTGCACACCCTCCTCGGCCTTGGGAAGGCTGAAGGGTCCATCGATGCGTCAAATCTTCTGAAGCCTGCTTTAGCCCGTGGCGAACTTCAATGCTGTGGTGCAACAACTCTCAACGAATATCGTCAAATCGAGAAGGACGTTGCATTGGCTCGACGATTCCAGCCTATCATTGTTAGCGAGCCTTCTGTGGAGGATACAATCAGTATTCTCCGAGGCATCAAAGACAAGTATGAAGTTCACCATGGTGTCCGCATTACAGATGGCGCTTTGGTGGCTGCTGCTACCTTATCCAACCGCTACATCACCGATCGATTCTTACCAGATAAGGCTATTGACCTCATGGATGAAGCAGCCAGTCATCTCAAATTGCAGCATGAGTCCAAGCCCGAGGATATAATGCGCCTTGATCACAAGATCATGACTATCCAGATTGAACTTGAGAGTCTGAGGAAGGAGTCAGACGTCGCTAGCAAGGAGCGCCGTGAGAAGCTTGAAAATGACCTCAAGAAACTGAATGAGGAAATTTCCGAGCTCAATGCGCGCTGGGAGAAGGAGCGCGCTGAGATCGAATCAGTCAAGAAGATCCAAGAAGATCTTGATAAGGCCAAGTTCGAGCTTGAGCAGGCACAGAGAGAAGGAAACTTTGGTCGTGCCTCTGAGCTCAGGTTTGGTGTTATTCCCAACCTCGAAAAGAAGTTGCCCAAGGAAGGAGAGGGCAAAGAAGCAAAGTCCAGTGATGCTCTAATCCACGACTCTGTTAGCCCCGACGATATTGCCAATGTCGTCTCCCGCATCACAGGCATCCCTGTGTCGAAGCTGACTTCCGGACACATTGAGAAATTGGTTCATATGGAAGATTCCCTCCGCGAGACAGTCAAGGGACAAGATGAAGCCATCAAGGCAGTCTCTAATGCTGTCCGTCTCCAACGAGCTGGCTTGAGCGGCGAGAACAAACCACTGGCTTCCTTCTTCTTCCTGGGCCCTACTGGTGTGGGCAAGACAGAGCTGTGCAAGAAATTGGCCGGTTTCCTGTTCTCGACTGAGTCTGCTGTTGTTCGCTTCGACATGTCAGAATTCCAGGAAAAGCACACCATTTCTCGACTTATTGGTGCACCGTCCGGTTACGTCGGCTATGAGGACGCCGGCCAACTGACCGAAGCCGTCCGCCGGAAGCCGTATGCTGTTCTTCTTTTTGATGAGTTTGAAAAGGCACACCGCGATATCTCCGCTCTCCTCCTTCAGGTCCTTGACGAGGGCTACCTCACCGATGCTCAAGGCCACAAGGTTGACTTCAAGAACACCATTATCGTTCTGACATCCAACTTGGGTGCTGATATCCTTGTTGGTCAAAACCACCTTCACCCCTATAGTGAGACACCCGATGGCGAGATCGACCCATCAGTCCGTAAGGCTGTCATGGACGTTGTCGCCTCGGCTTACCCACCTGAATTCCTTAACCGTATCGACTCTTTCATTGTCTTCAAGCGTCTCGCCCGCAGCGCTATCCGCGATATTGTCGATATTCGCCTCAAGGAGCTCCAGCAGCGTCTTGATGACCGTCGCATCATCCTTTCGGTTCCCGACGATGTCAGAGACTGGCTTGCAGAGCGTGGCTACGACCCCAAGTTTGGTGCTCGCCCCCTGAACCGACTCATCACCAATGAGATTGGCAACGGCCTTGCAGACCAGATCATCAAAGGGCAGTTGAAGATGGGTGAGACTGCCGAGGTTAAGATCCGTGACGACAAGGAGGGCTTGGATATCACCGTCAAGCCCAAGGATGCTTGAATGACCTGACTATGAAAGACTATTCGAGATTCTAATAATGACTTAATGTGTTTCATGTTTAATTGTACAGCTTGTATAACAGAAGCTTATAGTATCATAGAATGTAACTAAATATCAAGTAATGCATAACCACTCAATTGAGACAAACCTATATCAAGACGCACTGAAAAAGTCATGTTTCGGAGTGCTGGTGGAATTAATTCTTCCCAGGCTGCAACCACTATGCCTGCAACTACTATCTTCCATGGATATCCGGGGCTAAAACAAGGTTTGGAACATTGTCAGCTTAAATCTTTGATGCACAACAGACTTGTACGATCCTCCAGGAGCTGCGTCTTGGCTCGGGGTCTGTCATGGAGTCAATCCCCATACGTTTGCCCTCGTAAAGGTCTTTCCTTCAAGATTTAAGCCAACATTCTGGACCCAAGGATCTGATCCTCTTGGCCAAAAGACTGGAGACTGCCAGTGGTGTCACTTAAATCAGTTAAGCCTCACGGTTTCAGTAAAGGTGTGGAATAAAACAGATAGAATCTCTACAACAGCCCAATCTCGCAGTGGCCCAAATGCATGCCTCGTTTATACCCCTCGTTACTTGAGTTGCTCATCATGGTCATGTTCCCTAAGCGACATGGGAAAGAAAGAAATTAAACAAACGATAGATCTACCAGTGCGCCACGGTTTGCGAGAGTATTGTAAAATCAGCGAGGATGCATTCTTTTCAAAGAGCAAACAACACCCGATTGACGACTGTACAAATATCCCGGGGTTCCCCATAAGACGCCTCCCATCATCACCCGACTTTTCCTCCAAGAAGAAAAAAAGAGAAAGTACGTTCTGTGGTCCTCAGGAGGCGAGCTGACGCTGGCGATGGCAAGCAGATGTTGACCAGGAGGCTCACAGTGAAGCACCATTGAGAGAGGAAGGAAGCGTTAAAAGAGGTTGCTTAAACAGAAAACGTGAATAGACGCGACTTTGGTTCAAGGATTTATCTTCGATTGGTTGACCGATAACTTTGCAAATTACAACCGAAACCTCGAGTCGAGACAAAGAGCCATTTGAGAGTATATGGCAGAGCAGGAGAGAAAAAGCGAGTTTTTATAGAGAGGCCTCTCGACATCTTTCTACTGATGACCCGCCTTTCGGAGGGTGTTGGCGAGCCACTCAAGACCCTCATAGAGACCGTCACCGGAGGTGGCACAGGTGGACTGGATGTACTATTAAGGGAAGAAAGCAAGAGATTAGCACGTGAACAAAGAGACAACATCTGGGGTCAGATATTGACAGTTCATTACTTACCCAGGCGCGTTGTCGCAGGCTGTGGAGGCCAAGCTTGTCTGTGATCTCGGCGGCGTTCATGGCGTTCTAATGGTAGCGTAACGTTAGTACATGGTACCGCGGGTAAAAGACACATTGAGGGGAGATTTGGGAGAAAGTGTCGAGGTGGGGTCGTGACGTACGGGAAGATCCTGCTTGTTGGCGAAGACAAGAAGGATAGCATCGCGGAGCTCGTCCTCGTTGAGCATGCGCTGGAGCTCCTCTCGGGCCTCAACAATACGGTCGCGATCGTTGGAGTCAACGACGAAGATGATACCCTGAGTGTTCTGGAAGTAGTGTCTCCACAGAGGACGAATCTTGTCCTGACCACCGACATCCCACACGGTGAATTGAATGTTCTTGTACTCTACGGTCTCGACATTGAAGCCTAGCAGATGAGAAGGAAAATTCTGTTAGCGACATGAAGTGTTATCAAATTCGAGGGCGTCTCATACCGATAGTGGGAATGGTGGTGACAATCTCACCAAGCTTAAGCTTGTAGAGGATGGTGGTTTTACCGGCGGCATCAAGACCAACCATCAGAATTCGCATCTCCTTCTTCCCCCACAGTCGGTCGAAAAGCTTTGAGAAGGCGAGACCCATGATTGCGGTTTACGGCTTCGAGGCCTGTGTATCTAGGTATAGAGTAAGAGGTTCTAAAGGCGAAGGCGCCAGGTCAGCGATGCTGTGGATGTTGAGAGAAGACGACGTGGCGAGGGGTAAAAAGGGGACGAGATAAAGAGGGAAGAGACAAAGGCTGCAGGCAGGCTGAGACAATATATGGGAGAACGTCTAGCCAAGGGAGGAGCAGGAGGTTGGATGTTTTGGTGATGGTGGAGGCGGGACGGCTTTATGGAGTATCGCGAAAGGACACCTAAGGGAATGATCGAGGCAATGATCAAAAGCTCATCCATGGACACGTCTCCGTCATCACCATCATCGAAGTCCTGGATAGTCCTTGAAGCTTGCAAGCACCCCCGTTCCAGGCTGCCGCTATCACCCGCTATGGCCAGTATGCTATGCTGTACGTCGATATTTGATTCAGAGCCGTCACGAGGCGGATCAACGGGGGGGGATAGCATGACGGCGAATTTGGTGATCGGGCGGCGACAGCGTGAGACGGGAGCTTCTTGAGACAAACCATCGTGAGGAAGATCGGGAATAGACAAGCAACAAACAGCGGGATCTAGACAGACTCGAGCGAGAGACAGGAAGACGCTGAACTTACTGGATCGTGGGGCGGTCCTTGGAGTGGTGGTGCAGAAAAAACGACGAGCGGCGATGGATGGATGGATATGGATGGATTGGGGGTGGGCGCTGTCGTGTGGTTTGACTTGTCGGTGTGAGAAGACAATCACTCAGGGAGGGGTGAGAGACATTATCGCTCTCTTTTTGGGCTCCAGCTGCTAGGTTCTTATTTTTTCTGGCCTCGGGCTGTTTGTTACTGGGGCCGGGCTGGTGAGCGTGTCGTTAGAGGGGAAATTACTGGTTGATCGCTAGAAAATACTGGAGCCAAGGCCTATTTTCGAGGACATCTCAGGGGACAGACAGGGAGAGCTGAGGGGCAGACAACGCAATTGCACCGCCACATGTGGTCAGTGACCTTGATCTCGGGTACTTGTTTCTAAGCGATTCAGATACTTGATAAGAGAAGTTGTGAATGGCGACACTTGTTGTGTCAGTCTCGTGTCAAGAAGTGCCATTGATACATTTCTAAGCTTGAAGTTTCTGAGTGCTGTAATGGCGCCTGAGAACGCATATCGTCTGCAAACTCGTTTCTCAATGTCAGATAGCACGAAGTCAACGCCGCGCAATCGGTCCCGCCATGATCCATCTCATCCCTTTTTGAAGTCGCAAGGACAGATAAACGACAAACCAAGGTAATCTCTACAAGCCACAGCAAGACTCCACCCGCCCACTTCCCCCCTTTTAGGCTTGGGGACGTGGGATTGGCTTGTGAATTTTGGCAAACAGACAAAAGGTGCAAGCTGGCAGGAACTCAAATACAGGCTCGGCAAAACCGTGGCTGCCCACACGCGAGCCGCAACAGGAGCAAACCCTCCTGCTCCTCCAATTAGGTGCGGAAAGGTGTCAATTCGTCGCAATCCGAACTCTATACTTGACTTAGTGGACACTGGACAATAGCTCCAACACGGGGATTCAATGCTCATGATCAGAGTATTATAGCATCGCAAACAACCACGACACTCCTTTGAAGCTATAGCGATCGATCGGACCTATACATACCCGACAATGTACTTCGTCTCTGCGGCCAAGGCCCTCGTGGCCGCTGCTGTCTTCTCAGCTGTCACTGCTCACAACATCGTCCTGCCTGCCCACGGTCGAGAATGCTTTCACGAGTCCCTACACAAGGACGACACTATGACTGTCACTTTCCAGGTTGGCGATCGTGAATTCGGTAGCGCAGGCAACCTTGATATCGACTTCTGGGTACGTGCCTTTGGGAGCCAGGCAAACAATCAGGATATTAACTTATAGCAGATCACCAACCCTGCTGGTCAATACGAGACAAACGAGAAGAGTATCTCGAACGGCGATTATTCGTTCACGGCTAAGCATGATGGCAAATACATATACTGCTTCGGAAATGAGAACTGGGGTGCCAACACCAAGGAGGTCTCCTTCAACGTCCACGGAATCGTCTACGTGAGCGAGCACGAAATGCCTGCCGACCCCCTTGATCGTGAAGGTAAATGAGCATCCTCCGTCTGGAAATGATTAAAATTGGCTTACAATATTCTACAGTTCGTAAGCTGTCTGATCTCCTTGCCCAGGTCAAGGACGAACAAGAATACATCGTGATCCGTGAACGCACCCACCGCAACACCGCCGAGAGCACAAACAGCCGAGTCAAGTGGTGGAACATGTTTGTCATTGGTGTTGTCATTGGTGAATCCCTCTTCCAGGTCTGGTGGCTGCGACGGTTCTTCGAGGTTAAGCGTGTGGTTTAAGGGGTAGACTAAGGTGCATGACGCCATGATAAAAGACCAACTCATCGAAATGCCCCGAATTATTGTTTGTTTGACGAACCGCAAATGCGAAAAACGGTTTGGCGCAACATTATATTAGGAGCACTTTTGGGTGTATGAAACGATCATACAAAGGACCAGTTGGAAACCTGCGCAATTGTGATAACAGGGAGAGCATGTACTAAAACATTTTACATTGACAAGAGCCCAATATTGATTGCATTTGGGCCACGACTGGCGGCCTGAAGGTCCAGGTGACTGCTTTGATGTTACCTTACAAACTGCCACCGGTAGATACACACAGCTTTGAAATTTCATGTTCATTATTCAACCCAAGCAAGTCTATGACCAATTATCCTGAAAAACATATCTTGTATACTACAGTGCCTTGTAGCTCAAATCAAGGTCATTCATCTCGTTGACGTATATTCATCGCTGACATGACACGACATGAACCCGTAAGAAACCCCCAGAAAAGCAAAACCAACGCCTTGTTTTGACTCTCAGAGCCATTGCATGCAAAAAGGTAAGGAGATTATTTAGGCTCCAGGATCAGACTGGGGGGCTTTACCCGCCTCAGCATCAGCCTCAGGGGCTTCAACAGGCAACTCGACATCTTTGACGGGATGAAGCAGCATAGGAGGCAGACACATTCTGCCCTCGCCACCACGCATGTTGCCCACTCCTTTACCTTTTTTGCTCTTATCCTCCGTGCCTTCAAATTCCTCACCACCGTCATTGTTCACTCGAAGACCTAGCCAGCGACGGTACATATTTGGTGCAAAGCCCGAGTTGTAGAACCAGGAAAGGCCGTGCATGTTGTGTTCGCGATCACCAAAGATACTAGTTCGAGAGCCTCCACTTGCGCCGTCACGGCCGTTGTTGTAGACTTGTGCCATGTAGGCTGTAGGCCAATTTCGGTCAACATAGACAGGATGGGGCACAGCGACGGCCTTATAGCCATGCTGCAGAGCGACGGTGGCAGGCCACATCTCAGGGAAGGCGAATTGCTTCTTGAAAGCCGTCATTTTGTGCATGGTTGTCAGCAGTCGCCGCGACATACGCGAAGTGGTGATGATATTGGCCCGGCGGGGAGGGAGTCCCTCGGATCGGTTGTAGCCAGTGATGTCCTCCTTGAGACCCCAAGTTGTACTATCAGGGTTAAAGATCGGGTTGAGGGCAATGTAATCGGCCTCTTCTCCAACACCCCATTTGTAGTGATCCTTCTCGTAAGAGGTAGGAGCAACAGGATCGTTGCCAGGCTCAAACCAGTCATCATCGTCCTTAGGACGAAGAGGTCCCCATACAGTACGGTGGCCTTTGGTGTCAGAGTCAGGGGACTTGCCCTCAAGACCAGGAACTCCTTTCCAGACATTGTCAGCACCTACGACACCCATCTGGCTCTGAACGCGAGCCATCTGTGAGAAATCTTCCCAGCTACCGTGAATGCTGGGGAAATAGAAGCGAGAGTTGCGCTCCCAGAGACCCTTGCGAGGCTGTGCTTTAGACCAGTTCTCAAGCTTGGTAAAGAGATCGTAATAGTGGCCTGTGTAGCGCACATCCATTTCCCATTGCCAGAAGTAGTCGTATTCAGGATGCTTGTGGGCAAAGTACTGCATGGCCATGGATAGACCGCGGTACACGCCGTGAACAGGTAGATCAGGACCACGAGTGAAGTGGTCGTAGATACCCTGGTAAAGAGCGAGCATCTGTGTCTCAGACCACAGTGTAACCAAGCCTCTGAATTCTTCGGGGATGGCTTCCTCAATACGCTCGTGGTAGATTCTTTCGTCTGCCCACACAGGATGAGCAGCTTCATTCTTGACCTGAACCAGGAGATGGATATCATAACGACCACCAGATGTCACAGCGAGCTCAGTAATAAGAGATCGAAGGTTGGCAACATCATCTTCGCGCCAGTTGTACTCGTCCCAGCAGCGCACAACAACAGCAGTTCGTGGCAGTCCGCTTCCAGAAGCCTTAGGCGACTCATTATTGGAATTCCCGGGCTTTTCTTCCTGATTCTTCTTGTTATCCTCGGTATCTTTAGATTCGGTCTGATGGGACTTCGAAGACTGGGACCCTCCTGCTTTTGATTCCTCGGGCTTAGGCTCATGTGTTTGGGACACGAAAGCCTCGGTAAGCTCAGTCTTTGAGTCACCAACCTTTGAGTATGCGACCTGAGAAGCCTTGGACTTGGATTGTTGAGTATCTTTTGGTTTTGGCGTCTCAACCTGAGAGGCCGCAGTTTCTTTTTCAACCTTAGGCTTATCCTCCTCAGCACTGCGGCGCTCCAGAGTCGAAGTAGGAAGTGGCTTAGGCTTGGGTTCGTGCGCGAAGAAGCCATGAGGAGTCTGGATCTTGGAGGGAAGCTCCTTGAAGCGAGCCTGGTTTGCCTTGAAGCAACGGCGTTGGACATCAGCCCAGTCAATTTGTCGATAGTCCACGCGAGGAGTCTTCTCCCAGACAGCATCCGAGCCTTCCTTTTGTCCATGCTCACCAACGCTAAGACCACCATTTCTTGAGGAATAACCAAATCCATAGGGACCATATCGGCCATAACGGTCGAAACAAATGTTCTCGGGTAGGTTCAGGGTCTCGTAGGATCCGATAGCATGCTCAGGGAATCCTTGGGGGCGACCATTATAGTATCGGAGCTGGGGAACCCGGACTGTGCCGTCAGCATCTATAAAACACTCTTTGATTCCGGTCTCCTTGCTTCGATTCGCATAACCGCTCCAGTCGTTGCTCTTAGGGAGGCTCTTCTTGTCAGCCTTGGAATCATCCTGGGGCTTGTTCTCCTTTTCCTCCGTGGCACCACCTTTTGTCTCGGCCTTAACGTCGTCCTTTGGCTTGGCTTCGTCCCTTGCTTCCTTCTTGGTAGGTTTTGTGCCTTGAGCTTGGGCTTCAATTTCTTCGGTAGCGGCCTTATCGGTTTCGTCGGTATCCTTGTCGCTCTTAATCTCGTTTTGCTTGCTCCAGTCATTGCCTTCACTTAGCATCTCAGGCTCGTCCTTCACATGAGGCCATTCCGGCTTTAGCTCCTCGAAAGTGGCCAAGCTCTTGAGGCCGCCATAGTACCTTTCCAAGAAGGGGAACTTCTCCCAAGCAGGTGGCGGTGGCGGTGGGCGGTTATCAACCTTACCATTGGCGACTTTCCAGTTCTCAACTTGGCTGGCTCGTACAAGACTCAACACCATGACAATAATGAATGTAATCACAGTGCAAAATAAGTAGCGAGTGACCTTGTTTGGCATTCGGTAGGGGTATACTTTGGCAATCCTTCGTCTAAGAGGGAGCGGTTTCTTTTGGTGACTGGGCAACATCAAGAGCCCACTGCTCGCAGACGCAGATGTATGCCTTGAGGAGCCGGCCGAAGAGCTCTCGGGGGAGTATGGCTCGTCTTCGTAGTCATCTTCATCATCGGTTGAATAGTCGTCATCGGAATACCGCTCCTTCGTGGGAGAGTTGACTTTTTGATAGAGTGGGAGCTGAGGCTCGCGCGGCCGCAGTGGGTTTGATAGCAATCCCATAATGGGACTATTATATATGTCTCTGGGAAGGAATGTTAGCGATTGCGAGAGCAACGAGAGGTCTCAGAACTAACTGAGGGTACTGACCCTTTTGACCAGACTGGGCAATTTCTCAGCACTTCGTGATACCCAATTGTCGTAGTTAGAGTGCCTTGGTGATGCTTAAAAGAACGAGTTATTGAAAAGACACGAACTCCTGAATATTGCAAATAATTGTCATAGAAAGTACAGAAACCTGGAAAGAGGTTATTGTTTCGCTGCTCTTTAGACCGCTCTTAGCTGTGGTTGACCCATGATGGGAGCTCTGTCATTCGCTGGTTTGTTTTGTTACGGATCCGGCTGTTGCTGAGCAACGTGGAGCTTGGACTTAGCTGCGACGTCAGCTATGGACACGGCTTGTACTGCCAAGCATGACAAGCAATAGCCGCTGACGAGCCAAAGATTATTTGGATGCATGGATATGAGGCCCTCCATTCTTGACTTTCCCAGAGTCTTTCGACACTTCGTCTTGCATGTTTCCCAATGCCTGTGTGGTTGTGTTGATCAATGCAGACAGGCAGTGCCTCAACTTTGGTTCTGAATCAAGGATAAGGAATGAGATGAATAAGGAAACACCCGAGTTACAGTGCTTCTCCCTTGTCAAATGCTATGTGAATACTTGAAAACCTGCTCCCTTGGCGTTTAGATAGCGCGAAGATATTATTCTGACCACCATCACAGCGCCTTGTCCAGGGTAGCCTTGACGACCTCGGATCCAAACTAAGTCAAGTTTCACAGAACACTCAATCATATCAGTCTGTGCCGTCTTACCTTTTTGGCCTTTCTCCTTGCGATCCAATGCGCCGCTCACTAGTGACATAATCTTGTCCTATTCGTCAAAAATTCCAGAGCCACAAGACTGTGTAGCTTCAATTCAACGTCATGCCCCGCCGACGGCTGCAGCGCATATCAATTCACTACTGTTCAACCAAACAGATGCGATCAATTCCAAGGCTTGCTTTGCAGCTCGCTACGGTGGCTGCCAATACGCCTGTCGGAACGTCGGGGTTGGGTTGGTTAGCTGCGACGCTGGCTGAGCATCAGATGACGATCCCCTCTTGTCGGTTCTTTCACCGTCTCCAATTCTTGACTTGACCTTGCCCTGTAAGACTCGGCTGTTGTCTCATGCGATTTATTTAAATACTGCAGTTGTTCACTCTCCGATTTTATTCGGGAGAGGTCGATCGTTATTAATGGTTCCATAAGTTAAAAGACAGCTCTCATCAATATCACATCACACTTACACGGCTCTCAAAACACCCCGCTCTCCAACCACATAGCGGCATTGTGGTCGCCAATTTGTCCCAAACAGGCCCCTTTCATCTTCAAAGAAAGAGACTACACACTCTTTTTTATCTTGAAATGCCGTCAATTGCAATCACTTCAGCTGAGACCTTGTCTTCTCCCCCTCCCGATCTCCAGGGCGAAGCTGAATTGGAAAATCTCAAGATCTCCTACGCCCTTCGCCAGCAGCCCATTTCCGTAACTCTTGATGGTAAAACTATCTTCCTGTCGTCACTTGTCCTAGTTCTGCTTATTCACTTCCTTGATTCATATCACGCCGAGGTTGTCATTGCTTCATTCCCAATTGTGTTGCTCGTCCACAACGACTATCAGAACTTCCTCAACCTTGGCCCTGGTGGCACGCCCTCAACTTTCAGTGGCTACCTGCGTATATCATGGTTTCGTCTTTGGGCTCTCAGCGACCCCTTTGAGGCCCCAGAGCCTGACCCTATGCGTCTCCCAACATCAGGTATCCTCCGACGCCAGCGTCTCCCATACCGCGCAGGTCCTCGACCCGTTGTTGCTGGCATAGCACCCCAAAGACAACTTGATCAGCACGGGTCTCGAGTATGCTACCGAGCTCTCCGTTGGTCCATGGCCAAGTTAGCGAATAGGAGCCCTAAAAAGTTTGGCACCGAGAAGTCCTGCATAGAGAAGCATGGGTTGGCATTGTTTGCCAGGCATCCAGTACAAACGAACTGCCAGGGCGAGATCTGCCATGTTCACGACTCGGACCACTCCATGCATATGTGCTTACACCCGGACGATATCAAGGAGGTGTTAGAGAAAGGCTGGGGTCAGAGGCACCCACTCGCCTGGAGAAGTCGGTTCCTCAAGAGCCCTGTCTCCCCAGACTTTGTCATGATCTATGCACCACGAGGTGAGATTTGCTTCTAGGCAACCAGCAAGAACTTACGAGCACAACAATGGGCTAACGAGACTTTCATTAGATGACGAAGAATTGCAGGTCATCTGCAATATTATCGAAGCTGCTATATGGTACACTGTTGCCGAAGAACTCGAAATGGGGATCTGTCCAAAACCCACGTAAACCTACATTGAGTTAGGCATATGGATGGGAATAGAGAAATGTTCATATTGTAAAAGCGAATCATTGCTTAGGATGTGGCTTCTAGCATCAGTGTTAATGGGTATCTTACAATGCAATAAAATCTTCCTTCCAATGTCAACATCGGATGCAGCCGTCTAATCTGAGTCTCCCTGGTTCGCATCGTCCTTCGATTGCTTGAACTTCTCTTTTCCTGTCGCTAGGAAAGCCTCCACTGTTCGACCATCAAAACTTCTCCCATGCATGAGGTTGATACACGCAAGGGCTGACTCTGCATCCTTGAACTTGACTGAGACTATGCCTTCCGGTTCTTGATCAAATAGGACAACATTTGTCACTGTACCCAACTTGGCGCATTCTTCTCGGATGTCCTCCTTGATTTCCAGCAGGGCAGCAGGGTCTTCCTCAAGCTCTTCCAGCGTGAACATATGCCGAAGAATCACAAGCTTGTCCCACTTAGTCGCTGTCTCCGGCTGGCCCGGGTAGGGCACATCGTCATCCCAGTCTGCCAGCTTCGCATCGAGTTTCTGAGTCTTTTTGATGATCTTTTGCCTGTCGCGATCCTTGTTCTGTGGTTTCCGCTCAGCTGTAACATCCCCCCTTTCCCCACCTGCACCACCTTCCTGGTCGTATTTAACTTTCTTGTAACTCGAGTCTGCGGCCTGAACACGTATTCGTCCTTCATGTGTGCCACTGGGAGTGATTCTGAAGTCTGTGTCATCAAGAAGCATAATGGCCATCTCGACACTCTGGGGCTTGAAGAAGACAATCAGAGCGTCACCCTTGAAGTTGCCCTCCGAGTCGGTGTATAGTTTGATTCGTGGTGCGCCGCTATCAATTTCCTCTGCGATAACGCCGCCCTTCCGGGAGAAAAGGTCGTAAACTTCCCCAACAGTTGCATCAGCGGGTAAACCTGTGACATAGACGGCTGTATTCTGTTTGGGCTGTTGAGGTGCCTTTTGCTTCTTGTTTTGTCGTGAAGGTTTGCTGGGTTCGGGAGTCTACTCAATAGTTAGCTTGAATAACCTTTCGGTGAACACGCATCGAGTCAGTGTCGACAGCGCAGCGATGCTTGGACCTACTTCAGAACCGTGACTCGATCCATTCTTGCGTTTTTTTGCTCCGCCATCTACAGCATCATGCAATACAGATTCTGTGAAGTCATCGAGCGCGCCAGTCGCTGGTGGTTCTAGTGGCTTCTCATCTGCAAGCACCCATCGCTTGGAATCGGCGTCAAACTCGTACTCGTTGCCGTCATCGTGAACTGCAATGAACTTCTGGTCAAGCTTGGAGAACGATATGCGATCATCGCTATCGAATTCGCGAGGGTCCGTAGGGAATGAGACATCCATCGCGATAATATTAGAGTGTTTAAGCACGTCGGGGAGGCGTTTGAATGAAGTTGTAACTAAAAAGCACTTGAGGTGTAGCTTGGATTTTGGTTGTTGATGAGCTAGCTTGAAATGTAACATACCCTGAGGAATGGTGCGGTACGTCAGTCTGCGTCTCTATGCTTGCCTCGTGGGGGCCAACCTGGGCAACGATCTCATGCCCCACCTAGGGACCTAGGTACCTAAGGTACCTAAGGACACCTACATTAATAGGTCTCTTACCCAGTAACAATAACGTACCGACTCCGATGGCTAAAACAACAAGTTGTGGTTGTAATGATAGTCCAATGGTATGAGTCTCAAATTTCTATTTCGGAAAACCGATCTTAGAACGATGGATCTATCTTAATTCTAAAATCACAAAGAGAGACTAGGAGAAGTGGTCTAATCTCTAAAATCCATTTGATGCTGGACATTTTCTACTAGGTATCAATCTTTATCATGATATCTTAAGTATTGCTTCTTTCATGTCATCAAGAGCGCAAGCCCGGAGTTAAGAATATACCTCGGGAGAATGCATCCTCATTTCATTTCAATTCTTCTCGTCCTCGACAGTCTTCTTAACGCCATTCACGAATGCCTCAACAGCTTGGCCACCACCCAAGGGCATGCCGCTGCCTCTTAGGTATCCTCCATCTTGAACCTTTACCCCAAGAGCATCCGCAATGCTTGGCAAACCACCATCCCGTATGGCCATCGTGAGACTTGCCAGGGCTTGGTTGAACTGAGGACTTCTCAGAACCTTCTTCAACAGCGTCCGTTTGTCATCCAGGGATAATGAGGCTTTGGCAGCTTCCACAGCCGAAGCTGACGGCTCCGATTTCCCATCGACAGAATCTGTTGAACCACTCGCAAGGACAACAACAGTAGGAGGGAGAAAGCTGATCAATGTGTCTGTGAACTCTTCCGGAGCCGAGTCAACCATAGGTATTGTGATGGAAGTGGGAAGTAGGTGGTTGAGATGAGGGTATGCCTTGTCGGCGGTTTGTTGCTGCTGTCCACCAGAGAGTCCTGACGGGCCTCGAAGGCTGTCCAAAAAGCTCTTCACAGCGGCAGCAGCATCCGCATCAGGGGCTGATGAAGAGGCCCTGGAACAACGTCAGCACAGTCACATTTTAGAGTTGATGCCACAGATCCAGCGCCAGGACACTAGTTCCCAATTCTCCTCTCACAGTGAAGAAATCTAGTTTTACACAGTTGACCGGTTGTCCCAGATCTGTGATCTACAAGCCAAGCCCATCGCTCGCTAGCATGCCATCCAATTTAACCATGCAAAGGGAATCACCTACGCTCTAGCACCATCAGCTCCGCCCTCTCGTGAGCCCTCGCCCTCCTCTCGAACGTCTCCACCCGTAGCGTCAGGTCCTGCACCTCCGCTGCCGCTTCCTCGGTGGTCTCGAGGTGCCCGCTGGGTATCGGCGTCTTCCATGGTCTCATCCTCGTCGTCGGGTCGGTTATCGTTGTTACGAAGAGCTGACAACTCCTCAGCCACATCCACCTCCTCGCCCTGTAGTAGTTGATGGACTATTTCGCCAATCTTGCGGTCACGGGGACTGTAATAGGCAGGGTCTCCGTCTTCGCCCTGAGACTTTGACTGAAGCCAGAAGAGATATCGTTGGGATGACGAAGTAAACTTTAGGACAAAGATACGGCCGTTAGTCTTGGAGGTGGGCTCGGAAGACGATGTGTATTCGTGAGGAGTGAAGCTGCCATCGCCGGGGACCATGATCAGGTCAAGCTCGGGGTTGTCGAGGGGTTCGCTTCGCTTGCGCCAGCAGAAATGCACGAGATCTGGTCCGTCATTAGCCATGCAGCAATAGCAAGAACGAGCCTGAAAATTCACCATCTTCGGAGTATAGGTAGATATAGCCCGGCTCAGGCTGCGGCTTCACCTTGTAAGGCTTGGAGGAGGCCTGGAGACAAGTTAAGTTAGTGCATGCTCCTGATTCTCGGGCGCCGGATAAGACGTACATCAACCTCGCACTGGCCGGCTTTGAAGGTAATAATTGGTGAGATTGGCATGTTCGGAAGATTTGGGTTTGTGTCGGAAGAGAAAATTGTGGTGTGTTGAAGAAAAGTTGTACAACGACCTTTGATTCACAAGGCGGCAGAAGCTCTTACGTCGTCCAGCTGTGATATAGAATGGAGTTACCTAAGATAGGAAGCTCAGGCCCACCTGCACCTTAGCTCAATGACGCTTGTAGACCGGCTAGCGGAGAGAATTAATCCGTCACCTTTCCCGCCCCTCACTTAGCACTTAGCAGCGAGCCCCAGTCAAAGCAGATTAGGTGAAAAATCTCATAAACCCCACCTGGACATCGACCAGACAACCCATTTTCCTTCTCACATCTCTCCCAGCTCTACAAATACCCGACCTTTCTCTTCTTTCCGACTTAACTTTTCACATCCTTCAAAATGGGCTTCACCGATCTCGTTTCCGATGCTGGGCTTACCGGTACGTCCCTGGCCTACTATTTTTCTTGCGCCTCTCTTTTCCGCGCCATGGACACTGACACCTGAAATCAGTGCTCAACAGCTGGTTGAGCACCCGCTCTTACATTGTTGGGTATGTATTGAACCGTCTCGCTCGTTCTTTTTCTCCCATTCCGAACTTCTATGATGAGACAAATTGGTCCGTGTTTCGGAGGCGGACTCAAGACCCGCCGTTTGACGAAACAACAAGCCCTTGTGCAACTCTGAGTAGTTTTCAAAATATCCGATATTCTGTTCTTGAATAACGAGTTGAGAATATGTGCTAATATACACTGTCAGCCAATCTGCCTCTCAGGCTGATGTCGCTACCTTCAAGGCTCTCTCTAGCGCCCCTGACGCTGAGAAGTACCCCCACGCCGCTCGATGGTACAAGCACATCGCCAGCTACGAGAGCCAGTTCGCTACCCTCCCTGGTGATGCTGCTGCTCCCTACACCACCTACGGCCCTGAGACCGCGGAGGTGACCGTCAACCCCGCCCAGGCCCCTGAGAAGGCCGAGGGAGGTGACGATGACGATGTCGACCTGTTCGGCAGCGATGATGAGGAGGAGGATGAGGAGGCTGCCCGCGTCCGTGAGGAGCGTCTTGCTGAGTACAAGAAGAAGAAGGAGGCTAAGCCTAAGACCATCGCCAAGTCCGTCGTCACTCTCGACGTCAAGCCTTGGGGTACGTTCCTCTCTTCCTTCTCTGAAGAATTCCTATGCTAACAATGTTTAGATGACGAGACCGATATGGTTGCCCTCGAGGCTGCCGTCCGTGCTATTGAGAAGGACGGTCTCGTCTGGGGTGCTTCCAAGCTTGTCCCCGTCGGCTTCGGTGTCAAGAAGCTCCAGATCAACATGGTTGTCGAGGACGAGAAGATCTCCGTTGCCGACCTTGAGGAGGAGATCCAGGAGCTTGAGGATTACGTCCAGTCCACTGACGTCGCTGCCATGCAGAAGCTGTAAAAAGCTATGGAAGCTATGTCAAACTTACGATGAGGCACGACGGCGAGGATTTATGACCAACGGGATCTTATGACTTCGAATGAGTTACGTACAGGTGGAAAAGTCATGAATCCTACCCCTTCGTACCGACCATAGATTATGAAAACAAAAATAAAAACGATTTGAGTACAATATTGATTGCCAGTAGCTCTCAGGACAGTTCACCCCGCAAGTTGGAGCCACTCGTATGTGATAAAGCATCCACGTTGATAGGGAAGGGGAAAAAGAAAAAAAAAAGGCCTACCCCACTGTTATCACAGACCTCTGACTCAGGTCTGTGATGGGACTGTGAGGGGTCTCAAGTTGCAACTACTGGATCGTATCGCTTTAAGCCATATTATGGCGGGGTAAAATTGGACTTGGCGAGCGCGTCCAGGCAATTCGCTAGTCGCGGTCAAATGTCCCTACCTTAGCCAACGCAGCACAACATTTCTGCCGTTCAAAACAAAAGTGAAGATGACATCGCCTGGAACATAGTTCGGTCTGGCAGTCCTCAAATCATCCTCTATCACTTCTCCTACTTAATTTATGTGAAAGACATGAGAACAGCTTAACAAGATACCCGACACGCTCATAGACCTAGACCAGCTGCATCATGTATGGCGACTTAGGCAACAAGCTGGTATTCTATCTGTCAAGATACTCCTGACTTAGATCTGACATATAAACTACAGGTCCAACACGCCAAAAGAACCCAAAATTTGACCCATCTTCCACCTTATCAGACCGAAATCGTTCGAGCGGTGACAAGAGAAGTGAGAGATCTGGACAAAGATGTAGCAGAACTTCTTGAGCCGTTTCAAGGCTCGTTTGATCCAAGCGCCGACCAAGATGTTGCCTGCACTCTGCTGGTAAATCACCTTTCGATGCGAAGGAACAAGCGTTGCTTGCTTGCGTACCACCGGACACGGACAGACAAGCTTGAAGAGTTGGTATGGAATGGATCAGACGTAGTAGATCTGTCTGGGCAACAAGTACGGGATCCTGCGAGTGCTTCCGGTGCGGGAGGTAGTGATGTATCAAAGAGTAGTCTAAGCCCCCAAGAGGAGGAATATGTCAGGCAGTACAGCGACCTGTTGGCAGCCTACAAGGGGCAATGGACAGATATCGACCTTACAGGGAGCCTAGAGCCGCCACGAGACCTGTTCATCGATGTGCGAGTCCTCAAGGATGCAGGTGAAATCCAAACAGAATACGGGTGAGTTGCGCAATATCAACATCACTTGCGCCTCACGCGATGAACTGACCATGAATTCAGGGCTATAACATTGACCAAGAACAGCCAGTTTTATGTACGCCAAGGGGACGTCGAGAGACTCATTGCACAGGGATATTTGCATAAACTTGGATGAGAGAACGCGGGGTCTGAGCAAGTGATAAGGAACTTGATGGTCGCATGTTATTTCTGTTATTATACCCTGCCTCATGAATATTGATAAGATCACATGTCAAGTTATCGCATTCATTCATGCTCTTTTCTAAACATCAATTCGTATTCTCATAGCTTAATGCAGTATGTCAACCACAGAGAGACTTGGCCTTCCAATAGGTTTAGGCTAGTTGAGCACTCGTCAATGGATAATCGCTTCCACAACGGTTGCTCCTCAAAGTTGTAGTGACGGTGGAACCACAAGACATCATTGGATGTGTGGTGAGGAGATGCACACAACCTCAAGACAACCAAATATGATACGTCCTAAAATAGACTTGATTTCACGGAAAAGAGGCAATTAGCCCAATGCCTCAGGTTATTCCTTGTTGATATTGCTCAAGCAAGGCATTGATATCGTAGGACGAATAACTTGACTTAGTTTCCCAGATCAAAATGAGATCTAGATGCCCCCTGCAAACACTCCATCATGACTGGATAATAGATAAATACACAGATAGGAATAGATCCTTATGAACAAGACAATACTTACCTAAACATGAATCCTGACTTACCTAACCATTGGCGTCTTATCATTTCTCACCTCAACATCCCCTTGCGCTAACCAACTCGGCCCGTCCGGCGAGCCTCGGCGGCCGTTACGACCAAGTTTGACATGTTTTTAGGCCGTGGCGATTGTTAGTGGGTTCTCGGCCAGTCTTAGCGGGGCGTTCGCCCACCTCATGCAGAAAGAAAAAAGCTGCAGGACATGCAGTTCATGGCTCATGACAAGGATTCCAGAACATATACTTCTACAGTATGGGAGGATCAAGTCTGATTCTAGTAGCATTAGAGCATCATGATAACGAGAGATCAAGGAGATTCTGTGATCTTTAAGCCGCTCATTTATTGGCCGGTGACAACAAATTTGACTTTTGCGTGTTTTTCATGTATTTGTTGCCCTTTGATAATCCATAAACTGACGGGCGTATGAGCCTAAGTTTGATAGTGTCATGAGACGACCCACCTCACTTTGATCGCCCTGGTCATTCAGTTGCGCTACGCTGCGTTGCGTCGGGTTGCAGTTGACATTCGTCACTCCATTCCCTACGAAATCCTCGCCATCTCTCTTTATCGTGAAAGCTTCACTTGGAATGTTTGTCTCGCTCATTATTGTTTGAATTTCCCTTGTTTTTGGACTCTAGAAGGGAATCAGGAAGAAAAGAAACCTTGAAAGATAATCGATCGTCGACCTTTTGTATTGCTCATGCGACAGCGTTGAAGTGAGCTGCAACCCGCGCTCATAGGTGCCTTCGCGGCCGCCCAACACCTATACAATGTCGTCGCCGCTCAATTTTACACCATGGAGGAGAAGAGCTTTGAGTGCTGCTTCGCAATCGGAAAGCGAGCAAGCTCAATTGCAACGCGACGAGCCTTCAACTTCTCCTGCTCAGCACGGCCATAGTCCCCATGTCCCAATTGCTGCTGCAAGACCGTCCTCTAGCTCTGCAGCTCACAGAGAACCTATCAGATCTTTCATCCACGGTTCTGTGCGAGACGGCTTAGGTATGTTACATCCCATTCTTTCGTCTGCCCGGATTTTCAGCTAATTGCTCCATCTGCAACAGCACCAGTTGATAGTGCTCAGAACGCTTTATCTGTCCGGCAGGATACTGCAGAGCTTGCGACTTATTTGCTCTCCGACCCGAAGACACAGCAGAGCTCGGCCGTTCTCCAACGTGCAAGGGTTTCGTACCAGGACTCAATTGACTCGGAGGTTATCGACGACTCATCTACGGCCGACAACGCCCGCTCCTCCAAAACAATCCTTGAAGTTTCCGAGCCACCGTCTCCAGACGGTCACGATGACGATCCCGACGCGGATGCCGGTCCGTCCGTACTAGCAAACCTTTTGAAGCGATCTCCTCCCCAATCGATTGCGCCAAACCAACCACAGGTCGAGGATGAGGAGCCAAACGGTGACGCATGTCGACCGGAGGGGGAGCAAGCTCGAGTTGCACACGCAGAGGATGCTACGGAGCAGACCCCTCTACTCACTCGGATAACATCCGCTGGTCGAAGGTCCTACTCTGACCTCGAGGGTCAAAAGCCTCAAACGAAGCGACCATGGTTTAGTGGTCTTGTGGAAGCCGGCAATAAGATGGAAGAAAGGGTTTCGAAAGGAGTGACCATCGCCATCAACCCCAAGAAGTGGGATCGTCATGCGCTTTGGAATAATGCGGTCCTCACACCAACTTCATGTTTACCTGCTGTTGCTGTCGGTCTGCTGCTTAATATCTTGGATGCTCTATCATATGGTATGTTTTGTTGTTCGAAGTTTATGCATGATATCTAACAAGCCTAGGAATGATCCTCTTTCCTCTAGGAAAGCCAATTTTTTCTCACCTAGGATCTGCTGGAATTTCTGTTTTCTATGTTAGCACTATTGTTTCACAAATAACATTCTCATCTGGTAGCATCTTCAAGGGTGCCGTTGGTTCAGAACTGGTAGGTCGCACCCCTTACTGTCAATTGATGCCTGCTAACCATCCTAGATTGAAGTGGTTCCGTTCTTTCATAACATGGCTGCAAAGATCACCGAAATTGTTGGGGAAGATAATCCTGATGCCGTGATCGCCACCACTATTGTGTCATTTTCCGTCAGCGCCATGATTACAGGTCTTGTCTTCTATCTGATGGGACGATTTAAAGTCGGTTATATGGTGGGATTTATTCCCAGGCATATTCTTATTGGCTGTATTGGAGGTGTCGGTTGGTTCCTGATCGCAACCGGGTTCGAGGTTTCTGCTCGACTAGATGGCAGCCTCCAGTACAACCTCGACACTCTTAAGCAGCTCTCAGACCCAGCCACCGTCCCTCTCTGGGTTGTCCCCCTAGTTCTCGCCATTGTTCTCTTTTATGGCCAGTCTAAGATCACATCCAAATTCTTTCTTCCCCTATTTATTCTAGCGATCCCCCTCATCTTCTATTTCTTTGTCCTTGCCTTGGATTCGTTGGATGTCGATGTGCTACGCGACCATGGCTGGATCTTTGAGGGACCTCCCTCCGGGGAGCCATGGTGGTACTTCTACACTCTTTACAGTGAGTCCAATGCCCCCTCCCCCCTTTTCACTACCATACTAACCACTACTTTCAGAGTTCAAACTTGTACGCTGGGACGCAGTGATCGAATGTGTGCCTGCTATGCTTGCATTGACATTCTTTGGCATTTTGCATGTCCCAATCAACGTCCCTGCCTTAGCCCTCAACTGCGGCGAGGATCATGCTGATCTTGACAAGGAGCTAAGGTTACATGGATACTCCAACTTCTTGTCCGGTTGTTTTGGTAGTATTCAAAATTACTTGGTCTATGCAAACACTGTTTTCTTTATGCGGTCTGGAGGCAATAGCCGGCTTGCAGGTTATATGCTGGCCGCAGCAACGTTTGGTGTCATGGTCATTGGTCCATCACTCATTGGTTTCATCCCAGTTATGATGGTGGGCACTCTGATCTATGATCTAGGTTTCGAGCTGCTGCTTGAAGCTCTGTGGCTTCCACGAAAGAAGCTCAAGCTGGCAGAGTATCTAACTGTTGTGGTAATTGTTCTTGTCATGGGCATTCATGACTTTGTCGTTGGTATCGGAGTTGGTATACTATTGGCATTTGTTTCCTTGGTTCTACAGACCTCTCGTGTGTCGGCCATTCGTGGAAACTACTCTGGAGATATTGTTTCCTCCACTGTGCGACGCAACCCTTCTCAGCATCATTACTTGCACGAGGTCGGCCGACAGATTTATATCATAAAGCTTACAGGCTATCTCTTCTTTGGGACCATCGTCAGCGTTGAGGCAAAGATTCGGGGCCTCTTGGAGGACAGCACATTCACCAAGCAGCCCATCAAGTTCCTGATTCTTGACATGTGGCACGTTACTGGACTCGACTATTCCGCAGGTGAGGCTTTCAACACCATCAGCCGCTTACTCGATAACAAGGATGTCGTCCTCGTTTTGAGTGGCGTGGACTCAGAAACTCAACTTGGTCGCAACCTACGAGCTGTCGGACTTGGAAACGATGGTATCGAGGTCATGATGTTACCAAATCTGAACTCTGCTCTCGAGAGCTGCGAAAATGAGCTTCTGAAGACTCTGTACGCCCGACAGGAAGAGATGAACTCCCTGAGACGTATATCGGCACACTCAGCGCAGAATCTGGACGTGCCTCCCAACAAATCATCTGGTTTCTCCTCCTTCGATCCACCCTTCAATTCCCCGCGTCGTAATCACCTTGCTGAGGCCGCTCGCGATGCTTTGAGCAGTGTGGAAGTACAACGTCCGAAGAAATGGCAAAGTTTCAAGGAGCCCCTCCGTCTTATGCTGCAGGTCTTCCAGGGCTTGAGTGACAAGAACGAGGACTTTTGGTTCCCAGCAGCCTCTTACTTCTCTCGGCGTGAGATTCCTGCCGGAACAGTTCTGTTCCGACGTGGGGAGCCAGCTAATGGGTTCTACCTCGTCGAACGTGGTATTGTACGTGCTGAGTATGATCTTCCTCAGGGCTGGCTTTGCGAGAGTATCGTGGCTGGAACGACTCTCGGCGAGCTACCTTTCTTCTCTGAAACAGATCGAACTGCAACTGCTGTCGTGGAGCGTGACTGTGTGGTTTGGCTGATGGATCGAGACCAGTGGGACAGAATCCAGAAGAAGGAACCAGAAATTGGAAGAGAGCTGCTGAAGATATCACTGAAGCTGACAAGTGAGAGGATGAGTGCTATCACTTCATATATCCTGACAACAGCGGGTTGAGTTAGCAAGTGACCCATAATTTATGTCAATTAATAGCTATTGGCTGTTTCCTCGAAGTCTGACAACGGGGGTTGGTGATCACCAAGCACGAAACTCGAAGCGTTAGTCAGCCACACGGGTCTAGGGTACTTTTTGTTCGGCAGTTGGATAGGCATCAATTTGATTTGCACATTGGAGCTCTCATAGTCTTTGGATTTTCTTGTCTTATGAATGTCTAGAAGTCAGTTTCGATGGGTCCTGATCCTTCCTTTAAATGAGCCTTTCTTCAAGGTTCGAGAGTCGAGTCAAACTTCAAGTTCTCCACCAATTCGCCACCCGAATATAAGGGCGTATGACATTGAACAACAATTGCTTGGTCAGAGATTATATTTGACAACATTTCTCTGCCGTCAACACCTAGTCATCCAACATGCCACAAACCATAAGGTCTATACTCGGCAAGTCAGGTCGAATCACCAAACCTTTAAAGACATCACCGCCGTCTCGCAAATGTTCTGACTCAACCCCGCGAAGACCAGCCCGCAAGTCTAAGCATCAAGACATAGATCTATTCCATGATAAACTCGACGATATAGGCCTAACAAAGGTTTTGGAAGAAGACCTGACGTTAAGAGATGTCGTCCAAGCTATGCGGTACATCCGTGCTCGGATGTTCAGTCCCGTGCCTCAAACAGGTTTCAACTCAACGCGAACTACTGAGATTCTTAACTACCGCGCAACTACGGCACCTCTCGTTACTGTAGGCCATCTCAATTCTATTCTTAGTTCACCGGGAAAAGTTGAACGGGAACTTGCAGAGTTGGCGACAAATGGCATAGTGCGGAGAGTGAGAGTTGAGAGACGTGGTGGAGGAGGTGAAGCCTTGATAGAGATGACGGACTACAATGAGATGCTAAGCAAAGCATCACTAAACGAGGAGACGAGGAACTCATTCAGGTCTTTTCTGAAAGAGAACGCGACTACGCAGATATTATATAAGGGTGCACTGGAAAGCACACAGGCCGATGAGCTTGTTCGTGCAGGCTTTCTTACAAGCTCGACACCTTCAACACCAGAAAGTACTCTCGATATTCGGCCTGAAAATCGAACGACGCTGACATCGATTCACCATGTCTCACGATTCGCATCAGGCACAGCCTCTGCCGTGGGCGGCCATAATGCCATCCATCTTGCTGGCGGCGGGGGAGGCGCCCCGACGCTTACGCGCTCTTCCTCAACACCATCCGGCCTCCGAATATCAGTCCCAGGTCATGGCCGACATCTAAAGCTGGCGGCCGCTACCGTGGACTGGGTGCGAGACTCCCTACGACGGACTCGTTGGGGGGAAGGACCAGAGAGCTGGTTAAAGGAGCGCTTCGAAGGTGGTGGACTCTATGGGCCGCGGTGGAAGGAGTTCTGGGGAGTTGAATGGTCCTGGGTCTTGGGAGAAGCCGTGGGACTGGGCGTTGTGGAAGTCTTTGAGACGGGAAGCGTAGGAAGGGGAGTGAGAGCACTGGGAGGTTGACATGAAGCGTCAAAGAGTACACGGCATTGTTTTTCGATCTTCAGTTTGTCGGCACATGAGACTATGGTCTTACTCGTGGAAAGCTTATTTTGAGATTCATTTATGAGGTTCAAATGCGACGATTACAACGAACTTCGATGATGCATCAAAGTGCGGGAGATACACTCGGTTTTATTAGATCTAGACTCAAGTCATAAACATGCGGTTTCCAATTGAATCACTCGCCAACAGCAACAAGGCCGACTGAATTTCATGTCGCAACACATGTACTGCATATATGCGACCCGTAATAGAACAGATAAGTCTTCTACAGTGTTGCTGACGCTATAATATGAGCAGGGTACTTATACGGGCGTGCATGAATTCCGCTCACATTGAGACATTCGATTGGAGTGGAAAGGCTTCTAGGTGTGACAGTTGTGATTGAATTGTGATCGAACTGTGATAGGGAATGCTTGACAGGCATTGGATCCAACACTGACACTCTGCGTAGGCGAGTACAAGGGTCTGCGTTCGTCAAACAGTGTTGGGGGTTTTGACTTTCTGTTTGTTCATACGTTTTGATAGAATGCATGCTGAGAACGATGTTCTGCTTTCTCGATCCTTCAAACGACATAACCCCCCACCATCCTTTAAAGCACAAGTCCATGGTTTTTTTTTTCCAGCTGTTATTATAGCTGTTTTCGAGGAAGGAGCATAAGAAAGCGACAAGTTCGTGATCATGCGGGCCAGCATATCGATAGATGTCTGAAACCCGAAATATATACCGGGTTTGCTCTCCATGCCCGAGAGTTCGTTCATTAGAAGAGAAAGGTTTGATGTCTTGATGCCTGTTCTAGGGTTGTTTCCAAAGCTTAGAGTCGTCATGTGTGAGCTGCCCATTCGTTATCGAGCTTTGAACTGGGGTTGTCATCTGGGAATATCAAGACAAGCAAGGGGGTTTCACCTGATATGGCTTAGGCATGAAAGACAAAAGCAAGACAATGTCAGATCAGACCAGGCCAGACTTTTAACGAGAAAGAAAAGAGAAGAGTCTGCATATGCAATGTTGATCTTGAGTGGGCACGATCCTAGCAAGTCTGATGCAGTCATCCAGACTGGCATGGAGTATAAAGTTACAGGTGTGCTGGGTCTACCCAATTCTGTCTCAACAACCATCTGAGGTGGTGACATTAGGTACTAACACATTGTCATCGGCCTTCGCTTGTCGTCCATTGATAACAAATCATCATGCATATGTGGTTGGTCAAAATCGCATGCGCTCAGATGTCAGCTTTTAGAGAGCATACTGTACTGCGAAGTAGTAGGAGATTATCTCCGGAGAACGAACCAATGCGATATCCAACCGTCGATTAAAGTGATAATCCACGTACCATCAAGATTTGTGATAGGCGGAGAAGACCCTCATGGTACCAGGAGCGAGATGAGCCTTGAGTGAGCGATTCGTTAAGACGGGTGCAACGGCCGTCAAAGAACCGTTGATGGTGGAACCCTAAAGCAAGTGGACGAGGCTGTCACATTGGAAGGAAAAATAAAGCGAGAATACCCTTGCAGGTGCGCATGTTTTTATCCTATGGACAGGCTTGACAGCATGTTAGTCGGACAGACGTAGTAAGTCAGTAATAATGGTTTTTTTCAGCTGATCGGCAGAACTTTCACTATCCACCATTGATGTTCAAGTAACATGCTACCAATGTGATAAGTATGTGCAGCTGCAAATGGGCTATATAATCCTGTGATAAAGTTTAGTTCCATCTATAGGTCTACGACGATTTACCAAAACCTTGTGGCTCAACACAGTCGCGCTATCAGTTATGGAGCATTGGGGTCCTGGTGAAAGGGGCACAGACAAGGGTCCCTTAATGCCTATTGATGAGCCGTGCAAAACTGGAAGACTATCCGTACAGTCCAGGGGTTTATAAAATTGCACCTTGTGGTTTCTGATATCCAGACCAATGATGGATGAGCCTGTCAACGCCAGCGAGTTTGCTCCCACAACATCGGGACAAGGCAAAAGCTGAAGACTGTTGACGGAATGCGCCATCACAGTGAGCATGTTTCTTTTCAATTTCACGCCGTTATTTTGTTTGAGCGTGATTTGGAACAGTCCCATCTCGTATCGGAGTTTAGGACTGTTGCGATCTGATGTAGCATCGAGTCTCGTGTCAACTGGTACGATGAGACCTGCGTGCAAGGGGCTGTATTCATGATCAACAATTGTGAGCTGTAGCCTGTTGACCAACACTCATAAGTTTCCTTGTCTATAGGGTGGGTTATAAGCTGGTAACAGGGACACTCTCAGCAGGGGTCTCATTATTGAGACACTCCGATCCATGGAATTTGCAAATCTTGAAGGGTCTCCGTTGTGGGAAGGGTATGCAGGTACAGTACTACTGTACTCCGAACGTGAGGATCATTGGATCTTTTTGTGGACAATCCAAGACTGAACGGATCTCCCTAGTGCATGCTTTATATGAGTAATAATAAGACACTGCACGAGACGAACTAACAAAGACGACACTCATCACCGTCTGATGTGGGATCTGCCACATCCGAAGATGCCTTTCTTGGTAGGTGTGATTGTCGTTGATACGATCGAATTTCGAAGCATCCGGTAATAGCGCTCCGCCAACAAGGAGCAAAAATCATTGCGAAGGGTCCAGTCCTTATACGGAAAGGGGCGACCGGCTGTTATGGCCAACTTGAGCTAAGCTAGCTGGGTTGGGAGCAGGTCAATGGTGCCCTTGAAGGTTGGCAGGGGAGCAAGTCGAGGTGCAAGGAGTTGGCGCCATTGAAGAAGTTGAGACAACGACGCTTGGGCGATCTAGACATCTGTATCATTCACACATGTGCATATGTATGCAGAAGGAGGAAGCATTGCCGTGGCAAGACAACACCAAGGAAAAGGCTTGGAATTCTAAGTGAAGGGAAGAATTTTCAGCTCAAGAGCAAGGAGCCGGATATGAAACAGAAAAGTTTAATGATCAATGTTAGTGCTTGAGCCAAACACCCTAGGGCAAGATGTCAAGTTAGGTAGGCGCAATTGTTGTACAGTATTCATTAGGTACCTACGGAGGTAGGTATCTACTCGTACAAACTCAGTAGAGTATGATGATATTCGAAACAAACCTCCATTTCTGGACCAAGTTTTGCTATTCTAACCAGGCACAACCGGTAGTACCTGCGTTAGCTGTTTGAGGTTGCTCGGGTCCCGGGAACTAAATCACAGGTGCCGTAGCTTCCTCTCAAAGACCCAATAGAGAGGGAAGTGGGTGATTTCAGAAGCTCCCTTCAGGCTACAGCTCGGTCGGTACATTACTGTAGGCGCGATCGACGACGCAGTTACCCGACGAACTTGTGGATAATTCTTATGTTAATAAGGGCAACTTCCGGGCCGTCCTTTAGTATCTTACTTGGCGCATCGCTATTGGATTAGCAGAAGAATTTTATGTGAGCGAAAAGGTTCAAATTCAAGTCCATGTATAACAATTGGATGGACCGTCTTTTGACATGATGAGGGGAGTCAGGGATATCAGTTCTGAGATTGAACCGTGTTCCCTGGATTTTTACAGACTTCACAGCATTACGATAGTCGGCCTAGCTGGATGGTACAATAATGTTTTCTTTTGTGTCCTGCAGTCTAACCATAATGGTCGTAGGTTAAAAGACCAGCCGGGGAAGATATCCTCAAGCGTCCAGGCAAGACACTCTGGTTGGCTCGCCCCATAAAGTTGAGCTCATTATCTTGACTGGGTGGCTTTTTAGACCGTGCATCCCGGGCCAATCGAGTTTTAGCATGCAATGTTACTCGACGACGTGACCTGGGCTTGCATATCGTAATTACAGTCCTTGTTCTAGTGTTGCAGCGATATCCTCGAAGCCCTTGCGGTTACAAGATGCATACTCACATCCAATCTAGATGCATTAAGAGGCCTCAGAAGACACGATGTCTGGGACCTCATCTACGATAAACATTTACTATGAGATTATCCAAACAAACATTTGCTGGCCATAGATCCATAGTCTAAGTAAAGTAAGTTGTTGAATACCCCCACGCTAGTGCTGTCGGCGCTTCAACTGGAACGCATCAGTCCTCAACTTAGTGCACCAGTCCTCTAAAATCCAAAGTGCTTCAGGTGCTTGAGCGGGCCGTTTTCAGCCCAGGCACAGAGGTGGGCTTCTCACCCATCCACATCTCAACCGCGTTCGTCATTATCTGGATCTCTCCTTCACTGTCTTCATTTCAATTCTACGGGATTTATAGGTCTTTTTTCTTATTGCTGTTGTCTGATAACCCTTTTCCAAGACTCTCCCTTGTCCCTCTTCTCTACGTCACGCCACTCGTACCCTCACTTTCTTCTCTGTGCTTGTGCTGCGGCTTGTGGTGGGACTGCATTAGAACCTCCATCCCAGTTGTCTAGCCATTTACACCTCCACCCCAAACTCGACTGACCTCGACGGCTTCTTTCAATTCATTTCTCCCCACATCAACACTGGTCTAGGCAAGGCAAAGACGGCACCTCACACGGTAATCTCAGCTGTATGTGTCTGTGTCATACATACATAACATTACCGAAACTGATCTTCCTTTTGCCCTTGTTCTCCCCAGCTGCAAACATCGACGCCAGACTCCATTTATCACTCGCTTCCGCGCCAATACTGTCTGCTAGCTCTTGAATCAAGACTCGGTCTACGATCTTCTGTTCGCAGTCAACTGCCCGCTTTGTCCCGGCCTTGGTCTGTGTCTTTTTCCCGGTCTCGATTATTGCAACCCGAGAGGTCAGAGACTGGCATCGTCACCGTGCTCAACCAAGGCCACCCGCCGCGCTAGTCGAGGTACACTAACCTTAGCCTTACTTGGCCTTGTTCTCTGTGGTTTGCTTTTTATCAAGGGTAAGGGTTCACTTCCTCTCCTGTTGCGTTGCTACTTCGAAGACGGCACCTGGAACGCTCTCATATGCCACCCCCCTTTCCATTACAATCCTCCCCTCAATCAAAGAATTCAACGGCCGAGTACGTTGCTGGCGGTTTTATTCTGCTTTGAAATTGCTTCTTTTCAATATCGATCCCCTTCTCTCATTGTGCTGGCTAGAGCTAGAATCTTTACACTATTATGCGCTATTGCGTCGTCCCTTCTCAGGTCACTGACAATACACAGCCAAGTCGATACCACTTTTGAGAGACATACATCCGATTCCGCGCAGCTTCCCGCGTTCCACCGATCTATTACTCCCTTGATCAACCAAACTAGACCATCCTTACGAAGGACTAGAATCCACACGTTTTGCGACATTCTTTTTTATATTACATTCGACTTTCGAGGGTGACAATAATCGAGCGAAGCCGTCCGACATTTGTCTTCAGTCGACTTAGTTAATGGACCGACCGGCCTTTTAGGACGCCTGAAAAGCCATTGCACCAGGCCTCCGACTTCGAGCCTGCGCGCATTCCAATCCTTGTATTGCTTTTTTGCACATTCGATCTCAAGTTACAATGACGACAACGTTGCCGCGCCCATCGCGGCCGTCAGTTGGGCCTCCCAATATGGCACTGCCGGCTCTACCAGTGAGCAAGACGCGCAAGAGTACAGGAAATATCCCTTCGCCCACAGGTTCGATCAGATCAGCCCCAGGAACCCCCCGATCCGGTCTTCGAACGCCATCGACAATGAGCCTGGTCCCTCCAGGCCCAGCACCGTCAGCCGCACTCCCACAGCCCAGGACTGGCTCAGGTGTTAATGGTGCCGGAAAGACTCTCCGCAAGAGTGTCAGCATCAACTCTTTTCCACAACCGCCAAGGGGCGATACACGTTCAAGCAGCGGCGTTCCGCCCAGCCCAAGGGCCGTAGACAAACCCCGATCGACGAGGAAATCCTCGAAAGCCGCGAAGGAATCGATGTACAGCACCATTAGTTCGAGCACACCAAGCTTCCTTAATGGTAGCGGAGAAGGAAAGTCAATTCCCAGCGTGCGCATGTCAGACGGCTTGATCAGTGTTGCATCACCACCCCAAAGTCGTAGTTCTTCAGCACAAGATTCATACTCGACATCAGCTACGACGTATGATGACCCCGCGGAAGGATCGGGCCAGAAATCTGATGCCTCAACCGACAAGCGAGCATCCAAACATGATGGCAAGGGTAATGTCGTTGTGAGTGTCAGGGTTCGGCCAGATGCCAACGGAAACAACGGGAGCCCCGAGGGTGAGTGGATGGTCGATGGGCGCAAGTCGCTCATCTCGTTCAGAGGGAAGGATGGCGGTGACCATTACTACGGTATGTACCTCAGCAAATGAAGGCTTACCTAGACTGACATTTTCAGACAATGTTTTCACGACACATGACAATAACTCCAGAGTATACGACCATATTGCGAAACGGCTAGTCCGACGGGTTATGGAGGGTTACCATGGTACTGTCTTTGCGTACGGTATGACCGGTACCGGAAAGACATTTTCTATGCAAGGAACCGCTTCATCACCAGGCGTGATTCCTCTTGCAATCACCGATATCTTTTCATACATCCGAGAAACGCCATCACGAGAATTTTTGCTGCGTGTCAGCTACCTGGAGATTTACAATGAAAAAATCCATGATCTATTAAGTATGCCCACTGTGAATGGCGTTGGAGGCGGTGCGCAGCAAGAAGAGATCAAGCTCCGTGAAGACAGCAAGCGGGGTGTGTATGCTACCCCGCTGAAGGAGGAGATCGTTCAGAGTCCTACACAGCTGCTGCGAGTCATTGCACGAGGTGATCAAGCTCGAAGAACCGCTAGCACCCAGTTCAACGCTCGGAGTTCACGAAGTCATGCAGTCGTTCAGATCGTTGTGGAGTCTCGAGAGAGAATACCAGGCGTTTCAGTTGCGGGCGACGGTAAGCGGTCTGGCCTTTTGCCTGGTGGCGTGCGAGTGTCAACACTCAGCTTGATCGATCTTGCTGGCTCCGAGAAGGCTGCTGAGTCTAAGGAGCGTAGACAAGAAGGTGCTCATATCAACAAGAGTCTGCTCACTCTGGGAACTGTTATCTCAAAACTTTCAGAGTGGAAGGAGAAAGAAGCAAAGGGCGTAGATAAGGAAGGGAAGCATCTTCCATATCGCGATAGCAAACTCACTCGGCTGCTGCAGGGAGCTTTATCTGGAAATTCTCTAGTGAGTATTCTTTGCACGATACAGATCGGAGCCGGGAACAGCGCGGCCTTGGCCAACAACCACACCCTGGAAACGATCAATACCCTCAAATTTGCCTCGAGAGCCAAGAATAATATCGTCAGCCATGCAAAGAAGGCCGAGGAAGCCCTTGGAGCTGGTGGCGAAGGCGGAGCTAGAGTTCTTCTTGAGCGTTATCGCATGGAAATCTCGGAATTGCGCCAACAACTCGAGTCCCAGGCAAAAAAGAAAAAAGGGGAAGTGGTGGAGGAAGAAAAGATGCATAACGAAGAGGAAGAAAAGGCCAGAGAAGCTGAGGCTGCAGAGCGACACGAGGAGCAAATTCTCGAGATGCAACTCGCCCGAACAGCCCTGAAGGAACGAATCGACCATCTGAACCGTCTCATTCTCAGCTCAAAGTCCATCGGTGTCAACTCGAATGGGTCAATAAGCTCTCTCGGTCAATATGCCCGGTTTTCCCAGTTCTCGCAGATATCTTTGCCAGCATCAATTCGCTCATCAGTTGCTACTTCTGTGGGGGGCAAACCACTGATGGAACGAACATCATCGATGACATCGGCATCTTCTACCATTGGCCGTCGCTCTAGTGGTGGACAGAAGATCGGAGATGAAGTTGCTGATGTTGAAGATGATAGTGCAGGGGAATTTGGTGACGGTACAGCATCCTTGACGGCTCAAAATCGTGCCCTGCAAGCCGATCTTGCAGACAAGAACCGGTATATTGCGACATTAGAGAAGCGTCTTCTTCAAGCACGTCGTGCGAGCTCTAGTCGGGCATCCGTGGGTTTTGCGGCACCGAACAAAGCTATTATGGTTGGGGAAGATCACAGCGTATCTGCTGCTTTGAGGGAGAAAGACTCCGAGATAGCAGATCTTCGAGCAAGACTTGACGATAAGGACAGAATGTTGGCCGCTTTAAGAAGTGCGGCACGATCACGCGACACAGCCGAAGCAACTGTTGAGCCTCGTTCTCCGCCCCCTCAACAAGAGGTGCACGCCGACGTGGCAAGCAGCACGAAGCCAGTGGAGGTAGAAAAGAAGCGAACCCGAGGTGTTGATGAGATGAATAATCTTTTGGACGAGATGCTACAAGATCGAGTTGAGAGAGGCCAGGTGGTACGTGGCAAGCGAGGTAGCGTACGCCTGGCTGGTGGACAGAAGATGGACTCTTTAGCAGAACCCAACTTCGAACCTTTACGACGAACTCCCACACCAAATCCCCCTGAGGAGCGAAGAGATTTGTCGGCAGAGGCATAGAAGGTGATACAAAGTCGAGGAACTCACTTTATCGCCCCCTTTCTGGAGTAAATCGGGTGGGAGAATTATTGAGCATACAGGCGTTTCAGGAAATTGGCATTGTTTGTTGCGGGAAAAGGGGTTTTATTTGCGTTATACCCGATTATACTTTCTTTTGTCGCTGGGCGAGAGAAAGCGGAACGGAAGGATCAACGAAGACTTTTCTCTCTTGGGGCTCATGCAAGCGGCCGTATTTTATGTTTGTTTCAGGGACTCGGTGAGAAACAGCGAACCGCAGAGCCCGTTTGTGTTTTGTGAACAATTTTCTTTGTGCCAGGAAGCGGGCGACAACCGTTTAACAGGACATTATTACCTTCGTTTTACTTTATTCTTTGGGGGACAGAGAGCTTAGTTATGTACTTATACCATGATGAGCTGTGGGAGATTTGACAGCAACATCAGGATGCAGCACTTGGCTGTTGCAGTGAGTTAATGATGGGGAACGAGAAAACATGAGACAGAGAGATAAGAATGAAGGAATTCTGAGGACTCGCGTTCCAATCATAATGCGAGACATGTGTAATGTGTATGCTAATGTGAGGTTGTACGTGATCAGAGCCCTCCATGATACTAGTTGTGATCATGGTGAAGGGCGATGCTTCAAGATGCATTGAAACACCGGCTTCCAGAGCCCCAATGTCACTAAAACAACAAAGCAACGTGATAAGGCACATCGCATTATATCTTATATTGCCCAAGGCTTCATACTGGCACGACTGTCGAGTCAGACAACTTCACACGATCCTCATGCTGGGACCCGAGATTGTTTCTCATACAAACATAAAACACGAGGGGAAAGAAGCTTCCGGCAGCTTGCACGGCACATCGTTTCTCTCAACTCCCGTTCCCAATCTGTAATGATCGGTTTGCTCAGCCCCATGAAGGATGTGTCTTCAAAACATCGGAGAGCTTCTTTGTTTCTTGTTGTGTGTGATTGAAACATTAAGCCCAAGATATTCCATGGTTCTTGTTTTTGGTTGGGTTGATTTGCTGTGGCCCTTGAGATTATCACCAGTAGGAAGTTGAATGGGTCCGAGATCATAACTCTTTTTGATTGGCCTTGACCGTTAGAAGCTACTTAATCTGAAACAGGTCTGAAATTAGCGAAAACCCGAGAACCCCGGCATTTTTTGCCTTGCTTTGCTGCTCTACCCCTGTCAAGGCGGACAGGAGCTGTACCTTGCAGAACCGCGGACTAGGGTGGGAGGCTCTCGGACCTCGTAAGAGCTAGCTGGTGACAATGTTCGTCAAGGACCGAAGAATCCGCGAATTGAAAGGGCTGGAAGTGCTTTGAGCTAGAGTGGCACACAGGAAGAGTAGCATAATTGTTTCGGCTGCTAGCCACCACATCCCGTTGATAGCTTTTGTCTGGTGATTGATGGGTCGCCAGCAAGCCCATCGCCATCTCATCCGTGGAAGCGCCGCCACATAGTTGGCTGTCTCTCAAACATCTGTAACGGCTCTCAACTCAAACGGCGCAAGATCTGTCGGCTTCCATGTGATGATCGTCGGCAACCGGAACACGATATGTTTCCTGTTGATGTTATGATGACATGGCGGAAAGCACTTTTGTGCACAGCATATTGTGCCCCTGCCTGCGTAATCAGTCTGAGGTAAATCATCGTCAAACCCTGGCGCTCCTTCGTTTGCTGTCTTTGAGGAACCCCACGTAATGTGACACGACTGTCGGACTAAGCTTAGCTTGCGATGCTTCCTCTTTCAACAGTCTGAGGTCGATCTGGACCTCTGAGGAACGGCCTGTTATATATAGTTTAATGAGTATGGAAGTGATAGGATTTGAAGGAATATGTTAAGGTTCGTGGCTATCAAATTATGCCTTATCTTTCTGCTTACCTTTTGACTTCAAGGAAAGTGTAAAGCTCCCGGTGTTGAAACAGGTACTTAGCATAGGTACCTTAGCCATGTTTTTGCACATTGTGCCTCCCTAATGTGATGTTTTATCCGTGCTCAAGTATCCAGCAGAAGGTGTTGCTTCGGAGTTGCTTCCCATCCGGGGTACTCCCTGTCGTGGCCCGAGCCCCATCCAGTCTTCGTCTTCTTTTCAGGTCCATGATCCGGAGGATTTCATATCCTCAACGTCTGATTTCTAGAATTCTTGTTTCCCTTTCTTTGTGCCCCACGGGGATATTCTTCTTCTTCTTCTTCTTTGCAGTGCAGGTCGAAGGCTTGATGTCTACACTCGCAACTTGAGCTCTTGTTCGATTCGTTACATGTTCCTTACCTTACATTCTATTTTTGTCATATTCTGAACATTTGGTCACTCGCCCATTCGAATTTTGATTCTACTACTTATCTTCGGATATATCACTGCCTTGTCCGAGGAACTGGAAGGATAACTTGAACGGTTAGCTTCCCCATAGGACTACCAAAGTCAGATGAAGAACTTCCACCGAGAGGCTTGTTTGTCTATAGGAAAGGAAATCGTCCCGTTCGAGAGTATCTACAATCACTACCAAAGGAATACGGGCAATTTTTGCTTGTGCTACACGAACAGGCAAAGCAAAGCAAATAAAGCTGTCATAGGCCTTCCTTTGTAAGTCAATCCGACAAGTTCGACCTGGTTTGTCGTCTACCGGACCCTTTGTCGTTACATTCGCAGTTCAAGCGTAACAGTTTTGGGTTCTCAATTGAGAATTCTTTTTTTCTCATCTTGCTTGATTCTCCTACGCTACGTTTATTTTCGTTCATTTTCATACAATTCCATGATGTCTGGTCCAACTCAATCAAAGATGCTGGTGGTGCCGCCAGCACTCAACTTGCGCCGAGCTAGCTCTTACAACGCCCAAGATCGTGGACCTATTTCTTCAACTTCATCCCGTTTCAATTTCAACCACCTATTCTTTTCACCGCCCGCTTCTCCAGCACTTCCAGCTCTGGTACCTCGACCTCCAAAAAGGACCTCGAGCCAGATCTTGGTCGCTCGACCAAGCCGAGTCTTTCGACGACTTTTCCTTCTCGGTATCTTGCTCTCGATCACATACCTTGTAGCATTGGCTTTTCAGAATCCAGATGCCATTCCAGCAGCAGTGTGGCCTTATTTTGGGCAAGAGGAGTTTGAGATGGTTGGCCAGGATGCCTTTCCAGATTTCCCTACGCCCATTCTTATCAACGACAACAAGGGTCGCTCGAAATGGACCGTCTTTATACCACCAAACGGGGATTTCCCCTTGACTATGGACCAATATGCGGAGATGGGCAGCCAATGTCGAGAGGTTTCTTCCCGGGCAAGAGATATTCATCACAAGGCCCCACTCACCGAAAAGGCCATCATCAACTACGATGCTAAAGACGAATACTATATCGATGTGTACGATGCTGAAAGATCAGGTCTTCTGACGCCTTACAAAGGCATTCGTGCCAAAAATAAGGGCAAATTTGTTGGGGTGGACAAAAAGCACTTGAAGCATAAGCCGGTCTGTGAAAGCACCATGACTTTTGTTTTGGAATCCTCAGATGCCGGCCTTGGGAATACACTCATGATGCTATGGACCTTTTACGGACTAGCGAAGCAACTCGACCGTGAGTTCTTCATTGTGGATAAACGTTGGGCCTACGGACCCTGGACCGAGATTTTTGAAGCCCCTCCTGTCCCTGACTGTCGTCCCCCTCCTCGACACCACATGGTTCCTTGTCCTTTCCAAGCCCGCCACTTGGTTGTTTCCTCCGCGACAGCTAAGGAGGTATTCCCGGCATTGCTGGCCCAAAATCATCGAGTTGCAGGAACTGAGGATGGATTGCGGGATCTCTTCGAACTGGCTCGTATTGGATATGAAGATCTGTTTATTTTGAGTGATGAGGATCAGGCTTATGTTGATGAGCGTGTGACTGCACTTCAAGCCAAAGCCAACACTGAGGACAGCCTCACGACGCATATACCTATCATTGGGCTTCACGTTCGCCATGGTGACCAGCACCCACTCGAGTTCCAATATCGGGATACCTATATCCCGGCCGACGTCTACCTTAAACAAGTCATCCGTTATGTGGACGAATACTACAACATGACAGGGACGGAGGATAACACCCAACGCCGACATATCACTCTCCTGGCTTCAGACGACCCCACAGTCCATGAGGAGCCTGAGTTTTCTCATACCATTCTTTCCCAAGATCGAATTCGTTTGGCTTCGAAAGGTGCGATTGCCCGCGCAAGTGGCAACCAGCATTCGCTAAATGACTTTGTCGAGAATACTTTCGGCTGGGAGGGCGGTTTCTTTGCTCCCCTTTTTTGGAATCTCGGTGTTGACAGCAAGAACAATGCTGCTGAAGCACCCGCAGGAGTAAATGTCGATGGTGTGAACGAAGAAGCCAGACATATGGCACCGCCTTCCGAAGAAACACTCCGACTCCGTAGCCTCGTAGGCCGAGCCTATATGATGGATCTGGCCGTCCTCTCTGAGTCGAGTGATAAGATAGTTTGCACCGTGAGTGCTTCAGGTTGCCGGCTACTGGCCGTGATGATGGGTTGGGAGGATGGCATGGAAAACAGGGGCTGGCATAACGTTGACGGAACCTATGGCTGGGCAGGCATCGACTGGTGACGTAAAGACATATTTTTCTTCTTTATCAATTTTTCTCTCTCTTGTGTGAAAATAAGTACAGAGGGACATGAGGACAACTGTAAGACGTACTTGATGTCACGAACATAGGATGGTGTTGGTTGGCGTTGATTCTGGATAGCGAATAAGATACCAATCTTTCCTCTTTTACTCAATGGAAATACATTACAAACAATGGTTTGCAACGTGGTTAGGCTTTATCCTTATCCTGAAGTATAAGTATGAAGTTTTATATCAGCGACTAAGTACACTACGGAGATAATTTGGAGGCGATCATGATTTCAAACAATGCCCTATCAACTGCCAGCGGATAAAAGTGGGCCATGCGGTCCATGATGCGCGCGCAGCGCGATTCCTTTATGGATTCCGTTTCAATCTTATCAGCACACCTACCTCAACGTGAACGAAAGGACACATCATTTCCAAGCAGCGCTTTTTGTCAGTGCGGCTTTGCACCCTCCTTCTCCCCTGCCTCCGAGTCACACGGAACGAATCCCATACTTGACGCAGTTTCTCCTCGCTTGAATTAAGCATCGTGGATATCTTAGCTCTGCAAGCTCCCCGTCTCCAACATGTCGACACCGACACCGACACCAAAAGATGGTCAACCACTCGCAAAGCCTCGTCTGAAGATTAACGTCAGCCGGTCGTCCTCTTTCGTCGCTGATGCAAATGTGACTCCTTCAGCCTCGGCCCCGGCTGGCCCAGCTGCTCCGACTCCAACGCCAACGGAAGGTAGTCGCAAAGTGAAGCTCAAGATCGGAAAATCACAACCCTCAACGCCTGCGGAACAGCCCCCGGTCAAGACGAAAGCTGGGCGACAACCCAAGCCCACTCAGAAACTTGTTGAGAGCAAGAAGCGCGCACACGATGAACTGGATGATGAACTAGGCTTGGCGCATCCAACAACAAAAATCAAACTTAAGCAGACGAAATCAGGACTCACTCCAACGGTCGTGGTGAAGCCGAAGGGACGCGCACCAGTGCATCCGCCAGGAGATGGCTATGATTCAGAAGCGAGCGATCGGGAGAAGGATCCATCCATAGAGGAACAGTTTGTCCTGAGAATGCTGCCGGGAGAGCACTGTGACTATGTGCGCTGGTGCATGGAGAATGGCAAGATGGGCATTCCTCGGAGCCAGGGAGGAGCAGACATTCAACTCAAATTCTTTGAAGAGGATTCTCGAAGGGCGGTCGTGACGGTCAAGGGTCAACCGTTTGCCGCTGTCATGGTGGACCTGCCTACAGTTACAGAAGCGATGAAGACATGGGATCGCAAATCATTTCTCAAGTCTGCAGACATCTGCCAAATGCTTCTGGTTTACCAGAAAGTTTCCACCGAAGCTGAAGCGAGACAAACGCCTCTACCAAGCATGATCGACCAACACTTCAGATGGCCACACGGCCTAACGCCGCCCATGCACGATTGTGTGAACCGACGATTCGCCAAGACTATCAGTCGAAAGGAGATTGAAGATAAAGAAGCAGAAGTCGAACGCCTGCTCGCCGAGGATGCTAAAGCCGGCTCTACGCGATGGGAATGGGTCGACGAGAGCAAAGACGATGAGGAGGAAGGCGGAGAAGAGGATGCCGAAGGTGATATGGATGATGATGATGGTATGGACTACTTCCAGAGCCAAGACGTATTCGGAGATGGCGACGATGACCTTGCAGCCGATTTGGAGGCTGCTTTCGGGGAAATGGGTGATGAAATTCCCGCTACCGGTATGGATGCTCCAACGCCAATGACAACCACACAGGTCAATACCCCCGCGCCACTGCAAGATAGCATTGAGTCGGATGAGTCCGAGGAAGTTTCGGATGATGATGATGATGACGACGATGATGAAGACCTGGACGAGGATGCTCGAGCCCAGCGCGACGAGGAAAAGGGTGTCAAGTCTTTCATCAACGACCTGAAGAACCAGCTTGCCAGCAAGCAAGAAGAACTGGCTCGTAATACAAACAAGCTCCTCCGGACGCGCATTGAGCAGACCATCAAGCAGCTCAAGGCAGAGATTGAACTCAAGAACTCGTCCATCGGTATCGAGACAGATGATTGATGAGGGTGTAGAAATTGGTGCATGGTGTCTATCAGTTGCTGGGAAAGCAGCTGAATTCATGGCAGGTAGACGGCGTTAAGGCGTAGCCCAAAAGTTGGGCAAGCGATGATTTGATTCGGGACTCAGACCCCAAATACCACATTGACTATTCCTCAACCAACTGCTAGTAATGCTTTATTACCTGTCTTCTATCTTTTGTCCTCTTTGACAGTGATCCTCTCCAGGCTCCGATCAAAATACACCAACATTCCATATAATATGTCCACTCTTGGTTCAAGCTTGCTTCAGATATTGAAGGGTCTGCGTTTTGTTGACCACCAGAACTTCCGTCGCTGAGTCTATGACATCTTGCCACGATGTTTTGCGGCAAGTTTCCTCGAGGCCTGGTAGTTTCTTTGCCTTGCCAGTTCTTGTCTTTGCCTTTGATGCGCGCTTCCGAATCGCCTGAAGGAGTACCTTGGCGAGTTCCGCGTCTCGTTGCCCTTGCTTCTTAAGGTAGCTGATAATGAACTGATTATCCCTCATCTTTGTGGCCTTGTGTTCGCGGTTCCAGCGTTTGGTGGAGTTGATTGCATCGTTGATGCGTGACTCTAGAGTCGACGAGCTAGGAGAGGCTTCGTCATACGTTAGTACTTGAGAAATAGTCTTGAATCGGAATGACTTACTCTGCTGCTTATGGACACTCGAGCTGATATCCGTTTTTGTCTTTCGCATTGCTCGTGTTTCTATTCCTGGCACCAGAGATGGGCTTGTCTGTATCTCATTTCCCTTGACACCCACATGCCGCGGAACGTTATTCATTCGACCTGAAATCTCGTCTATCTTGGTCCTTGCGTCCTCCAGCTGGGTGTTCCACTCCATTGTGGTATCACTCATAGCTTGCTGTAACCTCTCGATATCCGCTCGTGTGGCAGGCTCATGATTATGTCCAATGCGAGCCATGTGAGCCTTGACTGCTTGGACTTCAATCATCATCTTCGTCATTCTTTCTTCATTCTGGCGCCTGAATTCCTGGTCATCAGCGGTGCGGAAAACTAGCTGCTGGACTTCTTTTTCAAGTCGGCTTGCAAGGGAGAAGACCGTATGGAGGCTGAGTTCAAAATGCATATTCGCAAGCGCCTCTGCCTGTTTTAAAAGTTGATTTTCTTCGCTTTTGGGGTTGTTTGGGGTTGTCTGGGTGGGCGAATACGCGACATTGGGGATGGTTTTCGATGCAGTCATTGCTGGAGACCAGTTGGCCGAATTTTGACTTGAAGGGGGCGACAGAGGTGCACCGGTTCCCTTAGGAACTGAGCGGTGGCGGTTCTGGCTCATGTTGAAGTATTGAAGCAAGTTTTATTTCTCTATTTGACAAAGGAAGCAAGACAGATATCGTGGAATGAACGTTGTTTATCAGAACATGACAAAATTGGTGGTGATGTAGGAGGTATGGAGAAGGAGAAGACATAATGCCTCTATGAGATTCCAATCATTGTTTCGCTTTCCTATCTACCTTACCTAAGTTAAAGTACGGGAAGGTGCGAGGTGTTGAGTGCTTCCTCCCAAGTGAATGAGCTCCCAATTTGGTATCGAAGAGGGGAGGAAGGAAGGGGCTAGAGAAGGGAACAGGAGGCAAGAGCAGCTTTGATGACTTGCAACTAACACATATGTTAGTAGAGGTTAGCCCTGTCTCATATATACAGCTCGAGATCTACACCGTCTTCCGCCTCGCCTTATAAGTAATAAGATTTACTGAGCATCGCGCTCTACAACGTTGAGGTATGCTTCTGGCAAATGGTACCTCATAGCGCAACGAAACCACTACATATATCAGACCTTGACTCGGACGGTTTGAGCGCATGCAAACTCAACGCATCAAATAGCTCGTTTTTTTGCCAGAATAACGTATGTACTCGTAAAAGGCCGACATCTGTATTGTTCAAAGGCCTTCACACCATGGCCTCCTTTACTCCAAGTCACCAATAACTTCAGCCTCTTTCCCCTTCAATCTCTCCTTACCAATCCAATCCATAAATATGCCGACATCCTTAGCTATCGCCCCAGAAAGACCTAGCTTCTGTGCCCACATAGGCACCAAGCCTTTCGCATCCGATGCTGTCCCCATCACCCATTCCAAGCTTCCATCTCCTAATTCTCTAACCCTCTCAACGCTTGTGTAAGCCGCCCGAATTGGGCCATCGTGTTTAGCCACGTCTGTTGCATCGTCACTGGCACGGATGGCGATTTGAATGACAAGGAACTCCCTGCGTCCACGAACAGCAGCTGTGGCCTGTAGAACGGGAAAGACACGCTTTGACAACGGCCCGGGAAGGTCATGGACAGACTCTTCATGACGCAGTGTCCAGTCAACCCAAGTTTCGTCATTCAGCTGAATCTCAATGCCCGAGCAATCCCATTCCTGCAGTCGCTTGAAGCTCACCACGCTTGGCGTAAAGGTCTTCTCCGCTTCGCCATGCTTCTCCTTGAAACATCTCACAAACTCATCCCAATCTGCCGTGCCCTTCTCTTTCTTTGCTTCGTGAGTGCTCCGTCGAAGCGCCCAAAGCTCTGACTGAGCTTTATCGGACGGGATCCCAAGCCCAGGGTTCTTCTGAGCGACAACCCCGAGAGTCTCAGCATCAACAGTGCGCTCGAATACATGGACAGGAGCGGCGGATCCGTCGTATGTCTTGACTGTCTTGTGTTTCCAGAGATCACTTGTGGAGCGGAGCTCAGTAGCAGGCTCCACGGAAGGGATCTCGGAAGGGACGGAGTTTATAAAAGGCAAGGCTTCGAGAATAATTGAGGAGAGAAGGACCTTGAGCTCTTCGGGTTGTGCCCCTGCAGCTGGAAGTTTAGCAGGATGTATACCCCAGAGGCGGACAAGAGGGCCATATGACTCGCTCATGATGTCTGGATAAGGTGCTGGTCCCTGGCCTGGTTAAGGGTACTGATGTAAGTGGTATTGATAAACGGTTGCTTGCTAAGTGAACACGTCGAATCTTTGTAGTCAAATGATTTCAAGACCGGAAACACAGAGCTGATGTCATTGCTGGTAACAGACGTTTTGCCAGTCTCATCACAGAATAACAACGCTACCTCTCAGACTGGTATGAATGCAGCACAGTCGTCATTGATGGCGCTCAGCTTAGTGGGGTTCAATTGCCAACTTCCAACTTGACCTCGCCATAGCAGGAATGTCCCTTGAGATCGCCTCACTTAGACATCAGATCATTACAGTCAGGGGAAATCATGCAGAAAATTGAGTTAATTCATAATTTGATCGTTGCTTATTAAAAACTTATAGATTCTATCGCCAGATCTTTGCTGGCATGGCATGACAATTGACTTCTTTTTGGAAAACCCAGCCCAGCCATTACTAAACACTCAACTCCTCAGCATGCCCATTGCATTTGCCGCATATATACAACTTGTTTCGTGTTGTCTCATCATTGCTTTCGAGCCACAAATCTACTGCTGGCGTCTCTCCCAGTGAATGTTGGCGGGCTCCAAAGGTCGCGAGAAGAGCGAAGCGTAATCGGTGTCGATCAGAGTGTTGCCGCCATCCACGTTGCGGAACTTGAACTCACGCACAACCTCAGCAACAATTGTCTGAAGCTGGGCGTTGGCAAAGTGCTCGCCAATGCATCGGTGACGACCAGCACCGAAGGGCAGATAAGGAGAGGCGGAACCCTTGCTGACAAGACCATAGCCATAGTCGATCTTCTCTTCATCATCGCCACGGGTAGCCATTCTAGGGAAGTTAGGAGAGTCGGTCTCCCATCGGTGAGGATCCCACTCATCGGGGTTGGGGAAGTAGGCTGAGTCGGTAGCGCTGACGCCAGGGGCGGCGAGAAGAGTGTGCGAGGTTGGGATGGTGTACTTGGTTCCAGGGACCGGCATGGGAGACTTGACGGCGCGCATGATAGAGTGGATAGGGGCGTGAAGGCGGAGAGTCTCCTTGATAATGGCCTGGTTGAGAGGCAGCTTGGCAAGGTTGTCATAAGTCAGGGGAGGCAGATCGGCACCGAGTTCTCTGACCTGCTCCTGGTACAGCTCCTCCATGATGTGAGGGTACTGAGCGAGACGGAGCATGATCCAAGAGCTGGTAGAAGAAGAAGAGTGCTGGCCGGCCATGAGAAGAGCAATCATCATGTGGGCGACTTCATGGTCAGGGACAGGGGTGCCGTTCTTGTAAGTAGAGTTCATGAGATGCTTCATCATATCGTGCTCAGTGTCATCGTTGTCCTTAGCTCGGCGCTCCTTAATGGTGTCCATATAGATTTTGGCAACAGTGCGCTGGGCGTGGTCACGCTTGCGGTTCCAGGGGAGAGGAGCCCAGTGAAGCATGAAGTTGATGGGGGTGAAACCCATATCAAGATCGTGGTAGAGAGCGGCCAGAGACTCGTCAAACTTGTTGCGAATGACGCTGCCCTGAAGGGCATGCGAAGCAGTGAAGATAGTGATCTCGGCCATCTTCTTAGGGATGTCGACAATACCGGACTTGCCCTTAAAATCAGGGCTCTTCTTAAAGTAATCGCGAACCTCGGCGGAGATGATAGGGACGTAGGATCGGAAGGCCTCGGTGGTAAGGGCGATCTTCATGAACTAAAGGCACTTCTATCAGCATGTTTGCTACGTAAGGATCTGACTTTCGTTTCTGACCTTCTTCTGTTCCATGAGTTTGGCATTAGGGCAGTCGTAGACGACATCCTTGCCAAAGACAGGAGTAGTGAGAACAGTATAAATCTCCTCGGCAGAGACATCCTTGAGCTTTCCGTTGAGAATGAAGTCGTTTCCAGTGGGGCCAACAGCGACGGTGGTTTTCTTTCCAAGGAGGACAAAGGTGAAGACATCGCCATGCTAGCGCAAAGTCAGCTTTTTGTCACGCTTTTATTTCTAGCATAAGAGCCTTGGGCTCCTGGCGCCATGTGTGGCCAGGATTCGCCTCCAATCCTGGATTTTGGGCTAATTAAACGTACCTTGGCGCGGTTCTCCTTGAAGAACTTGGGGGGGTCCATTCCGTATGTGATAGTGCTTCCAATGAAGGGGAACCAGTGGAAGACCAGAGGGGGTTCATTGCGGTTCTTGAAGAGCAGCTGGTTGAGTACATTGATAACAACAGAGAGAACGACGAACGCTCCGAAGCCAATTCCAATCTGCTGGCCCAGGGGAAGCTCCTGGAATTGTTGTGCGAGCGGGTGGCTCGCAAGTTCTTGGAGGAGACCCATGGTTGGGTGTTGTAGGGAGGAGATTAGGGGTTTCGTTCCGTTTCGAAGGATGGAATTACTGTAAAGTAGTAAAAAAGAAGAAAGTGTCGTCCTTGGCGCCAGGAAGCATAAGAAATCCCAATGGCGAGTCTATCGAAAGTAGAGACTGACAGGAAAATAAAAGAGAACGATGGCGAAGGAGATTAACTGATATGTAATTGCGACAGACCCCGACGTCTTTTTTCGGACTGGGGTGTCTTAGTCTGGTAGAAGGGACCCCACACACCTGCCGAGCAAAAACAGCCAACAGCACGGCACACCGCCTGCGCTCTGTCCAGATTAAGCCCCTAGAATTGCCTCCCCCCTGTGCGGTTCACAGTTTACAGCACTCCTGCTGCCCTGTAAAACGGAACCCGATGGGGCCTATGGACGGTTCCTGGAAATAATGGGGCATCATGCCGTCCCGTCGCGAAAGGGTGTGATATGATTGGCTCAGAGTTGCGGATTCGTATTCGCATCTACTTTGTGGTGCCAGATCTTGAGCCCCTCCATCCCTCCTTTTTCGCATTCTTATCTGCCCGCCAATAGAATTATTTATTTGATCGCATTAATTGCTTATGTACCTACATTCTGTACACTGGTTGTGCCAAGTTTAATGGAATTTTGGCCAGAGGTTAGGTAAGTTCAACCCCCAACCCGTATTTTTATCCTACTTCTCAGATCGACAATTCATCAAGCTTACATACAACGGTCAGCAGTCATGTGAGGTTTCGATGAAAAAATGTTATTTTCTCCCTCGTGTCAATGATCCACCGATCACTTCACGGCCCTTCTTTCTCTACCCCTTGCACTGAACGACTGAACTCTTAAAATGGTCTGATGAGTTGGTTCACAGAGTTTCTGATTGGCTTCATCGCTATGGTCCGAATAAGAACCCGACTCTTCATGAGCCGTGAACTACCCGGCTATTTAATGTGACGATTCTCGAATCATTTTCAGGGTCCTCGATGAATAAGACCATATTGGTTATTGGTCAATGGCTTTTGACGTGTCCAGGATGAGAAAATACGGATCAAGGGTAGGATCAGTATTCACATGTTGATCTGCTACCTAATGGCTGATGGAGTCCTTGTAATAAGAGAACACAATGCAGATTTAGGAGAACTCACAAAACTCTTTGGTGTTCTGGGACCTCAATTGGAAGTCTAGATGGGCATTGATTTGAACAAGTTGCTCAAATATCAAGGGCCGCTTCTATTGGAGCTGTTACGACTGTAAATGGTTGCTCGAGAAATTTCGAGGCTACGATACCGCCGGAAATGCTACAAAATAGCCTGAAGCTACCCCTGAAGCCGCCACAATAAACAATGGAAAACATATCATGTTTGTTCCCAGCCCCGGATCACTCCGATCATAGAAACCATCTCGCCTGTAAAGCCCCGCTTAATATGGGCTGACGCTCGCGGGGCTCATCTTGTATGAAGAAGTAAAACGTCGCCCGACTCACTTCCGTATTCGTGAGACGGAACGGTCAAGAATAGCCCCGTCACCGGGGCCTATCCGTCCCGGCCGGCGCCGAACTGACGTGATGGTCCGGGGGAGGACTGTGAGAAGGGTCGGCATCTGTGACTAGGCACCGGGTTTGAGACTTTTCTGCAATCTTTCTCTGTTGATGGCTTTACAGACTGCACGTTATGCCCCAGTGCCAGTTGTGAAACCACGTCCCGGAAGTGTCTGAGATGACTGCCATGCCAGGATGTTGTCCGCACAATAGTGAATTATCTGCTTGCTAGGTTTTGTTGTTCCTTGACGTCAACCTAGCCTGTTACAGTGCCTGTCCTCATCTTTGTAGGAGGTCCAAAAGGCGGCCGTCCACGTTTCTATTATCGTGAAATATTCGAAACTGCTCACGCGACCAAGACAATGGGGTTGACCGACGTATTCTGGTCGTATATGTTGGATAGTAACACTGTGCCGTATAAAACCACAAGTCTTCCCTGGAAATCCGGGTGATTACAACTCAAAAAAGGATGTATGAATATATTTTTTATTCCTGTGCCCTAAACTATGAATCGTGAAAATCATGAGGGGAATATTATCGACGCCTGTAATCAGAGTATCTACCAAGAGCAAACACAGACTCGCCAGGCAATAAAATATGTGAATGAGTAAAGTCATGCCAAATTCTCCATGTATCCCCATGAATGCATGCAAATTGCATCAATGCTCGAAATCAGCCTATACATAGTGAGCCGTCAGGTAAGATAAACGCGAACATCATGTTAGGACCGCTGCTTTGCTTGTGTCATAACCATAACCGTCAAAGTCGTCTTACAAACCCCAACTCTCTACAAATCTGCCCCAAACCTCGTGAGAGATATCGTCTGCACTCACCATCGAAGCGCCAGACATTTCGAGAATCATGTTTTCTAAGCGACGATGCTCTTTCCGACAGCACCCCATCGAAGTTTGCGAAGTCCACTGCCCGAAGATCGGATTACTTCCTGGCCGCAGGATGTTGTTTCGTTGACGCTGCCAACGCTGGCAGCCAGCGCCTCTTGCTTGCCAACCTCACGACCGATAACATAACCAGCACCAAACCCCACCACAGATACAAGCACGACAACCCCGGCGCTGACAACCCATGTGAGAAGGGTTGGCGAGATGCTTGCTGGCTCTTCGATCTGGGCTACCTTCTTTTTCTTAGTAGCCCGCGGGGCCGTTGGCGATCCGGAGCCGTGCTTGCCTCTTTCAGAGGTTCGTGAAGGAGACCTTGCGGGAGAGCCGCGTTTGCGGGGTGGAGATGGGCCCGCGGGTCGTTGGGCTCGTCTCGGCGGCTCCGTTGACAGCTCCGACTCTGGTACGAACCGGAGTTCCATGGGTTGACTGCTAGGACCTACACCTGCGTTGGAAATCCTCTGGGCCTCTGCCTCCTCCTTTGACTTGGGCAGACCTCTAGCAGCATGCGCGCAAGAAAGAAGAGTAGTGAGGGACGCACGAAGGGCAGCATCGTTCTCTTCGCGGACAGCGGGGGACATAAAGCTTGGACCCGCACGGTGGGGCCGTGTCTGCGATCGCTGGGAGAAGGATGGCCGTGTAAGACCATTATGAGGATGAGGAGGAGGAGGAGCACTTGGGATAGCTGGAGCAGAGTCTCTTCTTTGCGTGGATGGGTGAGTGAAGGCGTTTGGCTGAGGTCGAAAGACAGGTTCGGTAGGTTGATCGGAGACACGTCCGAGCGCGGTGACGTTATCACCATCTGACTCGGCCTCTGAATCCATATCCATCTCCTTCTCGGACCGCTGAGCGTTCTCGGTCGAGCTGGTAAGCAGGCGATCATCTTCGCTATCGCTCTCGTCGTATTCCTCCTGGCTGCTCAAATCGGCGGCGTTCACATTATGAATAGCAGTCTGCTGTTGAGGGAGTGATCGTGCCGATTGCTGTAAGCGTCGTCGGCGCACATATGGATTTCCGACGCGTAGGCCGGTAGTAACAATCTCATCGCCGATACTGGACAGAGAAGAAGATGAGGGCTGCGATGCTACTTCTACCCAAGATTCTAGGATTGTTAACAGACAAGTTTCAGCAGGTTGACCTACGTTGTGAGACTTACCATCGTGACGTCTCTGTTGGGGAAGTCCAGGACTCGATCTCGCTCCATTTGGAGACACCCTATTTCCTTGCCAACTCTGATTTCCTTCTCCGTCCATTCTTTCTCCTTTTCGCATAGATAAGATCGAAGTTTGTCGAAAGTCGAGTTGTTGGGACACACGGTATTCAAGTTCCGAGGCGGAGTACAAGAAGGCACGGGCTCAGTATGCTAGTCAACAGTGCAACTTCGCTTATCTCTGAGCTATGGGGTGATGTTATTCAGGAGGCTACCAAAAAGTCGAAAGATGGCGAAGCAGAAGAAAGACAGATCGTGTACAAAGTGAGGGTATAAAAAGGATAGAGTGGTGAATTCTTGGCCAGCGAAGTCGGGGCTGGGGGAAACCGTTGGTAAAGAAGGGTGGACGATTGCTTCTTTGTTACAGGCACGAGAGCACGTCTCGCTGCCCAGTGATAACGACTAAGTAGCGGTACTTGTCGCGTGAGTGGGGAGACAGTGCGGGCGCATGGCTCACATCTATGAAGCATCACATTCTTAATGCCGGACATGTTGCCTAGGTTGCCCATTTGGTGTAACTGCACTGATGCTGTAACGATGACGCTCATCTTGTCGCACACTGTATATTGGTGGCCTCGAGAGCGGTGAAGCAGCTTTCTACAAGTATTGGTACATCAGCCCCCGCCTCTGCGACTGAGCACGCAGCACGAACACTACGGTCATGAGTACAAGGCGGGGTTTAGACCACCTAAATAAGCTCGCAGCCGACCTCCCAAAAGAAATATCAGCACCGTAAAAAGAATTACAGGTAGTTAGAAGAGGAAAAGGGGCTGGCTGAGGCTGCTGACGTTATCCTCCAGCTCATATTGCGAAACGTACTGTTTACTTTGTGCAGCTTGGACATGTTTCAATATGTAAGGAAGTCTTTCGATGTCTCATACTATCTACAAAGTACTTTGTCGACGTGGATCAAACAAAGACCCTTTATCAAGCTCTGGGCTCATAGATCTGTCGACTTTCATGGATCTGCACTATACGTGAAACAAAATCATGGAATAATACCCTGAACCATTTAATCTCCGTGGGCCTTGATAGTTATGGCGCAACGATCATTACCCAGCGTAGCCAGCGCCTCAATACAGCACGGCACTACAGCCCAGTAAAAACAGAACTTATCAGGAACGCCTTGGTCAACTGTCACAATACTTTGTTGGTTTGCGTCATCTGTAGACTTCGAACAATATTGGAACTCAAGACCAAAACACATCTCGTCTATCAACTAGTTACTGTAGCTCGACACCTCCCACAACCATACCTAGCAGCTGACTCTCATGACTGACCTCCTTGATATTCTCTTCGTTCTTCCCAACAAATGTACCACGATTATCAGTGTACGGCCATAGTGTTAACTTGCTCACGTGTAAGTAGTATCTCTCGAGACTGGTCATTCCGTCCCCACCATCCCTGTTTGATTCACGGTTTAGATGACACAGCCATCACACGCTGTGCATATAGATCCCCCAACTGCACATTTTGATAGGCTACAGCTACCTCCTAATTCTGCAACAGTTTGTTATGAATGAACTTTCCATCCTTGTGCTATAACTACCTGGCCCAAGATGAGTTCATACCCATAATCCAAGCGTTTTATCTGCAGTATCATATGTGAAGAACAGATGATCTCGACAATAATATCATCCCACCGCAAAAGACTCACTAACACTATGCATTCACTTTCGATACATTCACTCATGAGGACCCTTGTGACGTCATTGAAAGAAACATGATCGAACTTTTATTGCGCCCCTATAATCGAGATGTGGACTAATCCCGTTGCTACATAAATCGAAAGAATAACGGCAGTGGTATACTCACCAACATCAAACGATGAAACAGTGTACATGGTATAAGAAATCAGAATGGTCTAGTCATCAAAGGCAGGAGATCGTCGTCAACTGGATCCGAGGTTAGCCATAGGCATCGTCGTATCGTTTCGAAAAGCCCCCAGGACCCTCAAGAGTATTCGCGAGAACCGACTTGGTCCACTCCGCAATGTCTGGAAGACAGAAGGAGCCTCTTCCCAAAGAGTCGTCAACAAATCCCTCAGAAGCCCACGTGGTGTCTGCCTTGTAGACAGACTTGATCAAAAAGCCAGAGGCACCAGAAAGGTGCTTTATGAAGATGCCACGAGCCCACGGTCCCTCAAGTGTAATAGCCCCCAGGTCTATAACTGCTTTACGCGTGTGATGCGTATTCTCAAAGCCCACTACTCCATGGAGTTTTGTCTTGTGTTGAATCGACAGCCCACAAAAGCCCACTTATTGGTAAACCCGCCAGAAGCCCTCAGTTCGGAACTGTTGTGCATCAACCCACGTTTAATCGAAAGAAATCTTGGAGCCAGAGAAAGTGGTAGGAGTGCGGTTAGCACCAGTGCCGAAGCTACCACCGCGACCACCACCACGGCCACGACCACCACCACCACCGCGACCACCTCCACGGCCGCCGAAGCCACCACGGCCGCCACCGCGACCACCTCCACGACCACCACCAAAGCCGCCGCCGCCGCCGCCCTGTTGAGGCCTGCTGCTAGCATAGTCCAGGCGAACGCTGCGGGACATACGTCCGTTGCCGATAGGGGCACCATTCTTGGCCTCGAAGACCTGCTTGGCATCCTCAACCGAGTTGAAGCTGACATAACCGAAACCCTTGAGGTTACCGCTATCACTGTTGAGAGTTAGTAACTGGAGCACGGAGGCAAAGTGGACATTGCTACTTACGGATCGGTAGGGAGGCGAACGCTGGCAACTTCAGCGACGTCGCTGAAGAACTCTCGGACGATGTCCTGGTCGACATCGAAAGGAAGGTTACCGACGAAGAGGGTATCGCTCTCGGGGCTGACAGTGTCACCATGACGCTGGGCACGATCGGCAGCGCGAGACTGGGGGTTGGCATCAGCGGGACGAGCGTTGGCGTAGTCGAGGTTGATGGCACGGCCCTCAAGCTCAACACCCTGCATGGTCTCGTAGGCCTTGGTGCAAGAGGCAGCATCGTTGAAGTCGACATAACCGAAGCCACGGCTGCGACCAGTACCCTTCTCAGTCATGACACGGGCGTTGGCAAGACCCTCAATATGCTTGAAAGCCTCGTAAAGGGCGTTGTCGTCAATGGACCAGCTCAGGCTGCCGGCGAAGAGAGTAGTGGGCTCGTCGGTCTTGGTCTTCTTTGCATCGGCATCACCATCATCCTCAGCCTTGCGCTTCTTGGAGGGAGCCTCCTCGGTCTTCTCAACCTTGGCGCCAGCCTCCTCATCAGAGTCGCTGCTGTCACTGTCATTGGAGTCATCCTCGGAATCGTCAGAGTCGGAGTCGTCAGAAGAATCGGCCTTCTATATGCGTGGTTAGTAACAAGTAGCTTCGGTAGATAGAGTTTGGGCGTACGAACCTTCTCAGCAGCCTTAGCAGCAGGCTTCTCCTCCTCGCTCTCATCATCGGAGTCAGAGTCGGAGTCAGAGCCGGAGCCGGACTCGGACTCGGAAGAGTCGGAAGACTCAGCCTTCTTAGCGGGAGCGGCAGCCTTAGCAGTGCCGTTGACCTTGGTAGCCTTGGCCTTGGGCTTCTCCTCTTCAGACTCGCTATCGGAGTCGGAATCAGAACCGGACTCGGACTCAGAAGAAGACTCAGCGGCCTTGGCCTTAGCCTTGGTGGCAGGCTTCTTAGTAACCTTCTTCTCCTCCTCAGAGGAAGAAGAGTCGGAATCGGAGTCGGAAGCCTCAGACTCGCTCTCAGACTCAGATTCGGAAGAAGACTCGGGCTCGGCCTTCTTCTTGCTCTTCTTGGCGTCTTTCTCCTTGGTGACCTTCTTGGCGGCAGCCTTAGCAAGCTCCTTGGACTTGGACTTGGAGGATTTGGAAGGCTTGGTGATGCCTCCAGCCTTGACGGTGCTGAGAGGCTCAGCGACCTTGGGCTTGCTCTCCTTTGTCTTTGTCTTAGCCATTGTGATTATGTATTAAGGTAGAGGGGGGGTAAAGAGGTGGTAGGGAAAGGGTAAATGTCTAGTCGGGGAGAATAAACAGGAAGAAAAATGGGAAGAGGGCGGATGCAGAAAGCAGACTTTTAAGCTGGTGGTTGGCCTTGTCTTTTTTTTTTCTCTCTTTTTTTTTTCCTGCCGTCAGAATGGTGGGGCTCCCGAGGGCGGTGAGGACCCTTCGACTGACAGGGAAGGTGGTCTTTGTGGTCTTGTGGGCCTGTGCTTGCCTGAGAAATCAGGTCGCCTGTTATTCGACATCCAATTCACCTACTTGAGCTTCAAGCTACTCGGACATACCAAGGTGCCGATATCGATTGAGTCCCCATTGTCAGCCTTGCACGCCGTTCCTCGCTACAATTCGGCAATCTACTCAAAAGCCAAGAAGGCGCACTCAGATTCACCATGCCTACCCCGAGTCCGAGCAGTTTAAGGCTCAGAAGCCTACCGTTCCTCCCACCTTCAATGGCGTCGACTACGATGATACCAAAGCCTTCAAGGCTGCCGAGGATGCCCTCATCCGAGAACAATGGGTTGGCGCTATGATGACCCGTCTTGTTGGAGAGGAGCTCAACAAGTGCTACGTCCGAGAGGGTGTTAACCATTTGGAGAACTGCGGCCACCTCCGAGGTTAGTTTGTTTGAATATGGAGCTTTCCCGAGAGCTACCGAGACTACGCTTTTGAGCGTTTACTGACTTGGAAAATAGAGAGATATTTGCAATTGTTGAAGACAAACAAGATCAAGGGTACCAAGTTCTTGCAACAAAACTATGTTGACCAGAAGGATCAAGAGCTTGATCTCGCTGCTAGAGTTCATACTAGCGACAAGATTGCCAAGCTCAACCACGGCCGATTCTCTTCGTAAGCCTTTAATAAATCAGAATCTGAGGTGGGAAGGGATTGCGCGAATGGGATGTTTAGATGAGAGGGAATTATGGTCTAGATATCATGATTTGAGTTTCTCGGCTTACCAAAAAGGGTGAAGCAATCATCTGACCTTGTATGACTGTGTATATATCAGGAAGAAACGAATCAAAAGAAACTATAAGACAACAGCACAGTTTCATTTATGAGAGCCAATTCGTAATCGTAGTTCAAGATTTCAGAGGCTTTGGGCGCGAGGCTGACAATTTACATCTTAGATCACCTCTCATTGGCTCTCCACCAAATGGACCTCCAAAATTTCTCCAGAACTTCGAGCCTCGTCACACTTCGTCTTCCACCAACCCACCATCAGCAATCATAATGTTCTGCGCTCGGTGTCTGCGCGCCACCGCCTTGCGGCGCTCACAGCCGATTCTTCGACAGTTTTCGACGACGACGAATTTCCGTTCCGCCGAACCTCAACTTTCGACTCCCGTTACAGCGCCTGGTGAGGCACAGAAGGATGTCCCTGCTGCACGATCATCATGTGCACCCGGAACTGTTCTCAATGGCCTCAACTATACCAAGGGTGGACAAGACCCTGTTGCAAAGAACGATGATGAATACCCAGAATGGTTGTGGTCTTGCTTGGAAGTATTGAAGAAGAGTGCCGATTCGGCGGATGCAGATGCTGGCGATGAATTCTGTATGTTTTATGCCTGATATCGTACCACAAGGGTGGGCCTTACTAACAACACTAAAGCAAAGTCGAAGAAGCAGAGGAAACTGGCAGCCAAGCGTCAAAAGGCCCTCGAGGCCAAGCTGTTGGCTGAGGGCAACCTCGAGGCTCTGGCTCCTAAGATTCCTCTCCAGCGCCAGTCTATTAATATCCTCGGCGAGGAGAATCGAGGAGTCGAGCATAACATCGAGGCCGCACAGAAGCGAGAGGAACTCAAGAAGGCGATGCGCAAGGAGAGAAGGGCCAAGATTAAGGAAACCAACTACCTCAAGTCTATGTAAATTTGAGATGACTATTTATATATGTACACTACTTAAGAGTATGTAACTCGACTGTACCATACTATGGCATGAAGAAAATGATTCGATAGATTCAAGTCATGACCAGCATCATTCACGATACACACCAAATCGCCTTGACTGCTTCATCTGCATGATATGTTGAGTCGTATTTATCTAGAATATCCAATCTGTTTAACGATCGCCATGCTGCTCATCTCATCATGAATGGCACAGCTTGATCATCAAACTGTTCGAGAGCACATCTCTATTGGCCTAAGGTGTATGATACTCACAGAATACTCAAATCCAACGGTACACTGCTACCTCTTCCCGCCCTATATTTTCTTGTTCCACCTACAAAGTCCCTGGGTTTCGGGAACAAACCTTCGTCCTTGAACTGCCACCTAGAGTCGTTGATCACGATACGTGTCCCACCACCAACACCGGGAGTTTGCGCTGGTGAGTGCTTCGGGCTTGGCGATTTTGCTCCATTGGCTGTCAGGGTAAACATACTTGGGTCCAACATGGACTGACGAAGTGATGAACCTCGAGAACGTGTCGTTGGTGGTGGAGGCGAAGGTGCGCTTGGAGGTACTGGTACTGATCCAGAAGGCGGGGGTGGGGGAGGAGGAGGCGCAGCGCTTGGAGATGCTTGACCAGCGGCACGAATAGCAGCTACTGCAGCAAGAGATGGTGTCGAGTGAGATGCTGCAGGCGGTGGAGGCGGAGGCGGCGGTACTGAAGATCGCGAAGCCGGCGACTGACCGGGCAGAGGAGGTGCTGCAGAAGGGGGTGGAGGAGGAGGAGCGGCAGGAGCTGGCGCGCTGTTTGATGGAGGAGGAGGTGGAGCAGGGGGCGCTGAGGATGGTGAGGGCGCGGATGGTGGCAGAGACATTGATGAAGGCTTTCGTGACGTCGGCAGTGGAGGTGGCTTTTTCCCTATAGGAGGAGGGGGAGGTTTGGATCCCACTGGTGTCGTCTTTCTCAAGTTCGCTGCTCCTCCCGGAGGCGGTACTGGAGGTCCTCGCCCAGGGATTGCAGGCGCAGCTGCTGAAGGAAGCCTTGGTGCGGATCCGACTGGAGGCTTGGGTGCTGAGGTAGTAGATTCGGGATCCGATCGATATGAAGAATCAGCATTTGCGCCTGTGTCAATACCTCCCCTGCTCTTTTTCAACTTGGGCATTCCACCAGCGAAAAGACCACCCAGCTGTGGCGCGGCATCCATGCCTGCCGTCGAATCGCGAGATCCTTGATCACTATTACTCCTCCCTCGTCCTCCTGGGACCGGTGGTGCTAGTCCTCCGGGGGGCTTAGGAGCACCACCCAAGCCGGGGACAGGAGGTGCGCCGCCAACAGGAGGACCTGCCGACGAGTTTGATGTGTTTGCAACTTGAGGTGCTGAACGGTCATTGGTAACAGCTTTCTTGAGGGCCTTGCCTTTGTGGATATCTGATAGAAGTGCGCCCTGGAGAGAATTGTCAGATCCTGGTCAAGCCAACTCTTGCGACGGATATATGTATTCGCAGTAATGAACATACTCTGTTACCTGCCCCAGCAGGCGGACGGGCAGGAAGACCTCCTGGAGGAGGTGGAGGCGGCGGAGGAGGACCGCCCATGGTGCCAGGCGGCGGCGGAGGGGGTGGTGGTGGTGGAGGAGGCATCACGAAGTCGTTCTATGTTCTGGGTTGCGTGGGATGGGGTGGTTGAGGTTGTCTGGCGGATGAATAAGAGATAGTCGGGGTCTTCGGACTTCGACAGTGGGGGTCCGGACCTTGAGGTTATATACGAGTCCTATGACACAGCCTGGGGAGGCAGCAGTGAAAGTGAGGACCAGCCAAGGAGCGGATATAAGGTCAAGGTTGAGCTCAAGGCACTGAATCAGTTCGGATACCTCAAGGCGAGAGCCACCTCATGTTTCGTCATGGCCAATAGCACGCTTACGCCGCATGGAAAGAATGGAAGGCAGCACCGCTACTTACAGTGGACACGCTGGGCATGGATGGTCTGGGCTGCGCCCCGCTTTCTTGTAACCCAAAGTTCCATGAAGATATCTTGGGCTTCTTTCTTTAAAGCTAGGTACACTGACAGCCAGCGACGATTAAAACATATGCCAGAAACATAATGGTATTCTTCACTATAGGGCAGCAATAATTATCTGTGAGAAATATGAACAGGTTACTCCAAATACAGCACCTGGTTATGTCTATTCAACAAGCGATATGACTTACATAAAGTTGGCTTCCACTAGAATTTGCTTGGAACTTAACAGCCTATCAAATTTGTCAATCACTAACAGGTGGGGCTTCCCGCTCGCGTATCATGGCTGCGAAATTCAGAGTCGGTTCCTGAATAGCATCAACGACAATCAAGACGGGAAGAGTTTTACGGAAGAAGGACGCTGGCGATTGGGGATAGAGAAACGACTAGAGCTTCGAGTAAGCAGAACCGACTATCGTATTTCTGAAATACAATCATGTCACGAGTCGGCACCCGACAGATTGGCAATATCTGCCATCGATGCGCTTTCTCACCAGCACCGACAATCGCAAACCAAGCCTTCGTTAGCGGAACACTCCTAGCTTCCATTCGCCATGGGAGAAGGATAATACTAAAGGGCCCGGGCGCACGATGGGCTGCGACCACATCAGCATACCCAGACCTCAACATCCAGCCGGCCGATGCCGAAAAAGTTCCTCGACAATTGACTGATCCGACACAACTGGCAAATATCGTAGAGAGCACGAAGGAGAAGTTCTTGGCGACAGATGGAATTCCGGCGAAGCAATTGACGACTGCGGCTCTCGAGACATGCCTCAAGGCTGCTCAAGCCCTCCAACCTCAAATCCACAGGGCTGAGGCTCAGTCACGGACATCCACATCAAAGCTCATGGAGTTGGGAGCAGAGCGAACTGGCCAAAGACCAAATTCCATGGACCCCCAACTTGCCGATAGCGTCAAAAAGATATCGTACTCGGCCTATGCAATCGTTTCGCAACCCAATGTCGAGATAACACCCGCCTTCCTTGAACTCTACGTTGCTATTCAGTCTTCACTAGGCCGGCCTGAGTCGCTTCCTGCTGTATTCGAGATGTTTGCGACCAAGAAGAAGCCAGTTGTCAAGAATGGAGTGGTCCAATATGTGGCCTCAAACCCCAACGCTGCAGTCAAAGCAATTGAGAAGGGCGTTGCTGATATGGCTCTGCAGACTGCTATTGATGCCAAGAATCTGGACTCAGCACTGGGCGTTGTTGAGGCTTCCTTCAGTCTTCCCGCATTCAAGCGTCAGAAGCTTATCAAGCACTCCACTACCCCTGCTCTCGCCCTTGGTTCTCTTCCCTTTGGAATCTTTGGCCTTGCATCAGCATATGCTGCCTACTGGCAGAACACCATGGATATATCCACAGCAACTGGACTCGGTGTCGCTGGTATCTCTGGATATTTCTTGGTTGTGGGATCAATGGGTATGATTGCCAAATTGAGTAATAAGGATCAGATGAAGCGTGTGACTTGGGCGCCTGGCACACCACTACGCCTCAGGTGGCTGAGGGAAGAGGAGCGAGCTGCTATGGACAAGATTGCTTGTGCCTGGGGTTTCAAGGAACCTTGGAGGCATGGAGAGGAGTCGGGCCCTGAGTGGGAGGGTCTCAAGGAGTACATGGGTTACCGTCAGATGATCCTCGATCGTGTTGAGTTTATGGAGGGCATGAGTTAGTTTCTCCGCTGTTCCCCCAGTGTATATCATATCTGTAAAGAAGAAACTTGGATGAAATATTTTGCGCTCTCCCCGAGCAAGCGACGGCCCCGTAATCTAACGTCATATGGTGGGCAAAATGAGAATAAAGAGAAGAACATGATATATATTGAACATGCATAGACCTGAAAGTTTGCTATATATAGCCCATGCCCCAGACTAGGGGTTGGCCTCTGGGTTAGTCTCATATGTAACCCCATACTCAACAGTCTTCCTTATCACACCTGCAGCACTTGCCAATGTCGACGGTGTATCAGTTCTTTCTAACGAGCCCAATATGACTTCCTCACTTACTTCATCATTTGGAAGTACGACACTTCGTGTAAGGCCCTGTACACTTCTGGGCCCAACGTAAGGATTCCACGAGCCAGTCTGACCTCGAGATCCATCGATGTGTTGAGAAACACTGTGTGATGATATTTTTGACCTAGAGAAACATGATGGGAGGATTATAGCAAGGGGGATGCGGCACATAGGGAGACATGTGCAGATAATAGCCAAGTTTTGTTCGATTATAGTCCACATTATGGAGCTAATGTCGACTGGAACAATGTCAGTAAGATCAACTGTGCATTCTTACGCAAGGTGCATACAGGTTGTATCGGGAGTTTTGGTTGCCAGATCGAGAGTTGTCATGCGCACGATGGATGTCACTATAACACTAAGTCGAATAAGTTCACCTGGTGCTTGACTGGCTTCGAATTTTACTTACACACCGCCACCCATGGTAAGAACCATTATGAGTGCTCGTTTGTGCGTGACGGGGAGTTGACTTATCCATATAGGTTGCATCGGTAACATCAATATCAGAGTATCCGTGCCGATGGAAAACCCAGCATTCGCGTGCCAGTTCTTGTTCAGGCTGATGCAAGTTGGCTGGATAGACTTGTCCCAGGCACCTCTGAGTGGATGGCACTGCCAGATTGATAAGGCCGAGGCTATCGACAAATAGCAGGCGATGATGCCTATGAGGGTATAGCAGCATCTGCGGAACCATTTTTGGACAAATATACGGAGATATAGTAGGAGTATCGAAATTTTGGCGAGATTGACAGTGAGTTTGTAGAATACCTGAGCGACATAGAATAACTAAAACTGTTAGAGCTCTCATGTAGTGAATGTTGTAGAAGCTATGTAGTAAATGCTACTCACCTTGAGCGCCATCAACTTGTCATCTGTTTTCAAGGTTTCGATATGGCGGCCAAATCCGTAGCTGCAGGAGACTACCATAACAGTTTGTACAGTCAAGGCAGATGACTGTTTCGCTGGTTTCAGTCTTTTGATGAGTACTAGTCCAGACAAAACTTACAAAGGATATAATGATGGCTGTGTCATCCCAACCCAGACCCGATCTTCTAGCTACACGGCTCCAAAAACGGAAAAGGATAAAGATAGGCGTGACAACAAAGAATGCAACGCTTGGGGCGTAAATCAGCACCGCGTTGCTATCGCTTGGGATATCCTCCGAGATCATCGTTGGCAATTGAAGACGTGAGGCATGTGTTCAGAGCTAGGTGACACTGAGACGCCAGGATCATGGGAACAACTGATCTGGAGAGGGATCACTTATAATTAAAACTTGTCTCTTTATAAGTTTCTTGACTTGGCTTCGGTTTCGACTGGGAGCACTAGAAACAACAATCTGCATGCTTGTTGCTTCTGTGCAAGGGGTTAATGGTATGCGATAAATTAATAACACGAAGGACATCCACCTATAGCTCATAACATCTAGAGAATGAATCTTGGATGACCTAGTACTCAATAAGTCATCTTAGCTATGTTCAAGTAAGAACAGCTTGTTTGAGACCATCCATTTGTTGAGTGATCAGTTGCAAAGTTTCGAGCTATATCAGCAACTAGTTGCTCAGGGAGCGACCAGCCACTACTAGATTTCCCACCGAAATTATATGAAAGAAGATAAGAACCAGTGTTCTTTTGCAAAATCATTGACATTGACTTCGTCTGATTTTTGCAACTGGAAGAGATTTTATTATCCTGTAAGCTCCTATGGGGTTAGTCTACACTTTGCTTCTTTTCCTGCAAGTGACTCTATGCAACAACTGGAAACAGACCGCTTCATTTATCCTAGACAAAAATTCCAAACCTCGGCAAATCCTGGCGAGTGGTGACTTACGGTCTGCTTTCGTTCTGCTTTACTTGGTTCCAACACGTTATTTCTTGCAGATGAATTCAAGGATGACCCAGGAACTGCAGAAAAAAGCAATGCGTACAGGAGGGAGTCGATCCAACGCGAAAATGCTTTAACTCTTGATTTGAGCTACATTTCATGCTCATGATTGCTATGATGTTGATGGTACATCATCCCAGCATTTTATATCAAGGTGTGTCAAGAGAAAATATCGCTGATTTTTTTTTTCTCCTGCTAGTAGTTCGGATACCTGTAATAATGTAATATCCATGAAACCGCTACTGTGAAAATGTGCTATGCCTCTGAGCTGACAGAATAAATGGCTGGTCTTGTGTACAAAGATGTTAATAGACTGATTTTATTTTAGGGGAAATTGGGCAAGACTAGATAAGTTACAACGAAACACGAAAGCCTATAAAAGCCTGTATCTTTTCATCTTTTAAATTATAATTTCATCTGTTTTCTGAAAGCCTTTTAAAATTTCATCTAAGACCGGCTGTCTTTGCCGTCACTCCCAAGCATGCTTAAAAGTAACTAGAGCACGAAGTAATCATGAAACATCTCGCTCGAGTTGCCGTTTTTAGACGTCGATGCTACCCTGCAGCTCCGATTGATGTGGAGAAGGAGACCGATGAAGCCCACCTTTCCCGGCGCCGTACCCCCGGGGGCACCGAGTGCTTATCAGACAGGATATTTTTGTGAGAACTGACAAGAGCCAGCGAGGGAAACTTGGTATATCCCCACTGGCAAGTATCACATCGACTCTGGTCTTGGCCTCCCAGATCTACATGACTATTGACAGACGTCGCTTTGTTTGGTGGCGGGTGAGGAAACGAACAATCTGGTTTATTAGTGTCAAACAAAAGGTGATCAGTTGAGTAAGTAGTCCACAAACAGTATTTTAGATGTCTTGCCTCTTTGAATATTGAATCTAAATATGACGTGATATTGTGTAGGCCGAGCATATTGGTGGTAGGAGTGACGGCACTGCTGGCACTGCTTCGCACATCTGCCATTTACTAACTACCTTACCTAGTCTATAGGTATAGAGCCATCACGAGCGGATCATTTAACTCCGACATTGTCTCCTCCATACACATAATCTTCACAGACAGAGAAAGGAGGAAAATACTACAAGTCCGCGGTCTGTAACAGGTGGTAAGTCCCTGAAGTATACGATGAGCAACATCACTGACCTCACACGAAGCCAAGGAGTCGAGAAATGGCGGCAAATCCAATAAGTGTGCCCGGAAAGGCACGCACCGTAATGTTCGAGTCTATCAGCGGCCGAGGTCCTCAAGGCGAGCCTCATCTTCTCGGAATAGACAATGAGCAGAAGCCCTTCTACTCAATGTCACGCTGCGTCCTTGCCGAAACTCTCATCAAAGATATCTCAAAGACAGTCCACCGTGTATTCTTCTACAACGATGTCGATGCCGCTGATTGGAATGAACTCCCCCCGGTCAGAAGACCCATGTGGTCTTCTGGAACCCAGAACCTTTTCTTTCCTCACAACAGCACTGATGCGTACACCTGGAACCATCACCATGCCGTTATCGGCAATGGTATACCTCTCAGACATCAGCGCTCACACACTGGAGTTGAGGTTCGGATGGGTTCTGGAGGACCTATCGGAGAGTGGCACCTCGAAGGTATCTACCATTACAAAGGCATGGAACTTTACCCTGACCTCAAATCTTATCTTCGAGTTCCTTTTGGTAGCGCAACTTGCATTAAGCTCAGCTTCGAAATCGATGACGAGGACGATAACGGCATGACGATGATGATTTCGGGCGTGGAGAGCGTGGTCCCTGAACGACCTATCTCACCGCTGGACTGGCATGATTCCGTCCGAGTTGACATCGCGCAGGAAGGGCATCCACATATAATCTCGCTCAACATGCGCTTCGTTGAGTCGCAACATCCAGACCCTGATGTTCCTCACATGACTCGTGTTGCAATCTTTAGTATCAAAGAAATTGCCTTGCTGGACACCGATAATACCACGATTAATGGGAGAAGAGTGCACAACTATCATTATCACGTCAAATTGAGGCACTATCAGGGTTGGGACTCAAAGAAAAAGAGTTGAAAGGGTCAGATTTCTATGATGAGATTTGATTCACGGCTACTAGATATCACTGCGACCTGTATGACGGAATCCTAGGCGAAATAAAGAGTGTCCCGTTGCACAACCTTGAGATTGCTTCCATTAACTGACTGACAGCCATCCTGAGCAACATGAATCACGCACACATTCCGTCCGGCCTTATTCTTCTTTGTTACCGTGATGTAACTTTTACTTCTCCCTCTTACAACGGATCTAGGCGCCTGTTCATGCTCCTGCCTACAAGCTTGGCGTCTCCTCACGACGTACAAGAGAACAAGCACCTCCATTCAGCACACTCCATGTTCAGCGAAACAATGCTATCAACCGACGAATCGAACAGTCAAATGCCCGCTAGCATCGGTTGAATATCGATATATAAATAAATCCTCCCGCTCAAGTCAGACTCTAAGCCACACACAAACACTATTAACAAGCTCTGCTGGAACCCTTCCGGCGGTAACGTAACCTGTACGACAGGATAGCTTCTCGTGATCAATTGTTTTAGTATCTGCTCTACAACTACCGAGCACATTGCACAAGAAGCAATTACCAAAACATAACGATCATAAAAAGACCAAGGTAGGTTTTTCCAAGCCCCGATCGAGAGAACTAACAGAGAGAGATAGGCCCGAGGAACGAATATGTCTCATCGACGCGCTGTGAGTGCGTCGCATGCCCAAAGCGTACAATCTGGATACCGTAAAGTGGATTATGGCCACGTTGAGCCTCGCAGATATGCATCGTCCACAAGTGGAATCACTTATGCGCATTGCTCGGGGGACTTTTCTGCAACAGACGAAGGAGACTTCACAGATGAAGACTCCTACTACATAGAAGGTCCAAGTCCCCACGGAACATATTATACCACGGCAAATCCTCGAACCAATGCCTCGCATCCTAGGCCTATTCCTCAAAGCGAGAGCAATACTCATCCTCATGCTAATGGGTGTTCCAGACACCGCTCTGGAAACGACCAACCCAGAAGCATCCCTTGCTCCGAACACGGGCTTCCCAGAGGTTCTTATTCTGGAAACTTCAGCCGACCAGGTCGATATGCAACGAGCTACCAGAATCGCAGGGCATATTCCGCCTCCCATGGAGGTCGCAATCTACGACAGACCTACCCCTCAGATCACTACGATGAAGCAGGGAACTATGTTGGACCTCCCGCAGTCGACTCTTACTCTAGCGACCTTGTTTCGTTCCCACGACTTCCCGAGTCTGATCACTCTTCACCGGAGCTCGATCACGGAGATCAGGGATGTTTGCGGCAAAACTCCATGTCAGAAACACCTAATAAACGATCTTTCTCAGAACAGCTCGTCGACGGTGTACGTGGGCTCTTGGCTACAGAATCGAAAGAGGACGAGGTTCCTCCGCAGCCGCCTCGTACAGGTGTCTATCTCTTTTGTCGTCATTATTTAATCGAGGAGTGTGCTTGTATCACCCCTCTTGAAGATGGTGGACCGGGTAATTACTGTCAGAGGTGCTGGGAGGGGCGTTGTCATGGACCGCGGCCTCCTGGGTCGGTGGTGAGAAGGTCATTATGGTGAGAAAAGCAGAGTATTAAGATGAGCCAGGAGTTTAGTATGGGTAGGTCCACCTTTGAAATGGCGCCGCAGCAGTAGTCTTGGAGTCTGCATATGGTTAATTGCTCAATAATAGTCATTTGGTCTTTGCTATTAGCTATTAGTATTACAGAGGAAACATTATTTGTACAGAACATGTCCTACCAGAACACGTTTCAAAGGGGAACATGATGTGAATTGTATACATTGTCAAGTGACATTGGTCTATTTGTCCGTTGTAGTTGGTCTTTCAAACCAGCAAAGAATTTGTGCCTGTATGATTGACAACAGGAACCATGGACATGTGGCTCCAAGAAATAAAATGAATCGAAAACAAAGAGGCCCAACTCCATCCGCTATGCATATCTTCTTAACGCCTTGCTTATACATCAGAGATACAATCTCTCGAACCCACAGGCAAAAACGTCAGCACTAGCATCAACTCTTTTATGATGTGACGCGTCTGACCCAGAGAGATGAAGGTTCAAAAGCCGCCTCTCTTTCAAGACGTTTATTGGCTCGGTAGAGCTTCAAGCCCAAGTCGTGCTCCTCCCTCTGAATCTCCGCCAGCTCCTCCTTGAGCCCTTCCACTTTCTTCTTCTCAATCTCACGCTTGCGAATCACATCTGTATTAGACAGAAGCCTGTCGGTGGGCATCAACTCTGTCATCTGCTTAATACTCTTGTTGATGTTATTGCGACGGTGGGCCAGACTGTCAAGTCGAGCCGTGAGATATGCCACACGATCGTTTGCCGACTGCATCTCCGGCGGCGCCGGTGGAAGTGCCTTATCTGTAGAAATGATAGACGCAGGGCGATCATTAGATGGCGAAGCTGACTTCATCGATATGATGATCGGTACATTCGACGCTCTCCTGAAGTTATCTCCGCCTGGAACTGGTCTCCTACGATCCATTACTGACGGTTGCTGCTTCGGTGTGTCCGGGGGAGAAGCTTGACCTTCATTGTCAGCTAAACGAGGTGTTTCAGGGGCAGCAGTGTTGCATGTCGTGACACTGAAGCGAGAAGTAGGCTGTACCCAGGGGTCTTCTGGCGTCGACAGACTTCCTGGCCCTATGGAGTTAATGGCCGGCTTGTTGCCAAGGAGTGTATCTTCGGTCATTGCGGAATAAACGGAACTTGACCACGACGTATGTGGGTTATGACTCGATGGCGATGGTTTTCTTTTGACAGCCTTGAGTTGGTCAGGGACCATGTTAGGGTTGAGCATGGGTGCAGCGGCAGCATGCGTGATCGTGGGCTGAGAGGGAGGAGAGCCGGTATTGGGCGGACTAGGATATGAGTGAGAAACGAGTTCGGGAGATGGTGTTTTATAAGCCTCCTTAAGCTTCTGGGTGGACCGTGAAGGCAGGAGTCGTCGAGATGTTCCAGCATTGCCGCTAGGTGTTTCAGGAGACGGGCCACCACCAAGTCCAACACGCTTGCTGACCCTACGCTGCAAGCTCAACGGTGCAACAGTTAGATCGTCCCGAACCGGATCAACCATAGGCGCACGGCCACTTGCCCCATTCCATGGTGGCCTGGTGTCAACAGGCTCTGGCTTAGCTCTAGCAAACTTGCGAATTCGCTGTCCTAGTGAAGGAGAAGGATTACCGGAAGTGGTACGCTGCGGCCCAGTGACGACTGTTGTGAGTCCAAATGTTTGCTGGGGACTGTCGGATGAGCCAGCCGGTGGCTCCATGGTTTCCCACGGAGTGGTAGTGGTGATATCTGCAAGCTGATCGGTTGATCTAGTCGTGCGGAGTGGTGAAGGTTGACCAGGGCTTGTTGGCTTATCGCGACGCATAGTTGGTATTTGGCTACGAAGCTGTGTTTGTGATTGCCTGGGTGTGAGGCGGCGTTCTCCCAGAAGGTCCAGCTGAGATAAACTTGGGCTCTCATCAATTGGCGAGACATCCTGAGAGTTTGGCCTGCAAGCAAAGCATCGTATTAGTGATTGTACGCTGATTCGGACGGATCGCATTTTGAGGATAGCACGCCGAGTGCTAACAAATTCCAAAAAGAATCAATAAGTCACGACAAGAATGCCCAAGAAACCTGCAACGAAAAGGATTCAGAACCAAGATTACTCACTCGTAACGTGCAGCATCAAACTCGGGGGAGCTTGGAGGGGAGATTTCGATTGAACGCCCGTACATGTCTTTGGCAGGCGCCTTGGAGCGTGATAATCGATGGTGTAAGTGACGAGAGTGGCGCTTGCTCGAGTCGAATTCGTCGTCGGGATAAACAGACGAGGCAGGTCTCCAAGGAGAGTCGTCCTCGCCTTTTCGAGGGTTTCGAGGAGGAGCTTTCGCTCGGATGTCGTCTGAGCCGAGAGCAGGGGAGCTGAAAGACGACAATATGTTAGTCAGGAACTGACATACGGTTGTTATTGCCAAGTCGTATCAGGCGTATGAGAAGCATTAAAGGTGCCCTCGTGGAAGGGGCAAGAAAACTTGGGACCTCTATCCTATGGAAGTGACAAAAAGATAAGGTAGATTTATTATAGACTCAGTAGGCCTTTAGATTGGTCATTTTTGTCACTTTAGGATAAAAGTCCCAAGTTTTGCACATGTCTGCAGGCCTGTCGATGTTGAGCGTACGTACTATATGACGAACGACTCCAGCATTTGCCGATCCTCAACTGGCTAGAAGAGACTGATGAACCTTCATCGCTTTGTTGTACTCGGCACGTGCTAAGAATGAGGCGTGCGCATGCAGGGAACCCTGCTGCGCCAGCTCGACTCATGTTCATGCGTTCTAACAAAGCTCTTGATGGGCCCTTTGTCATGATGGGCTGTGTTGGGTTGCATCCTTTCGGCGCAGCAGTTCCGAATCGTTTTCGGTGTAGTGTATGGAATAGAAGTATAGACCGAAAGAAAGCTAGCACTTACAGACGAGGTGGGCCTGCGTTATATGGTTGTCGAACTGTCTTACCACGTCGAATTTCGTATCTGAAAGGACCGTTTTGAATTCCGAGACCGTTAAGACGGTTTTCGAAATCGTCTTGGAGATATGTTTGGTTGTCGTAGTTGCTGTCGCGTGACTTGTTCGAATTTCTACCGTTGCTGCTATTGACGCTTGTGGTGGATCTATTCTGTGGCAGTGCCTGTGATGAATTCGAACTCTGGGTCTGACGGAGAAAGGGTCGGTTCTTGAGCTCTTGAGGTGGTTGTTGATGAATGCTGGGGCCAGTGCCAGTTTTGAAGCTGTCCCACATGGCAGGCATCTTTGTTGTCAGCTGCCAGTCAGTGACAGTGACAGTTGGAAAATTGTAGGGGTCGTTGAGCTGAAAGTGCCTCGTGCTGCCGCTACTGTATTCAGGTTGTTATTTTTGGGCGTGAATCCTTCAGCTTCACCTCGATATGGCGATGTAAGTGACTGTGCAGTGCTGACGGCAGCAATAGCTCAAACGGCGGCGGGACCTGAGTGTGGCGGAGGCCTTCCAGAAGCTGGGGCTGGAACGAGTGTGCTTAAAGCTGTAGCAATGGATGACCCGAGTTTGGAAGGCTCTGGAGTGGATAAGCATAAGGGAAAAAGCAATTGAATCGTCGTCGTATACTGTAGGCACGAGTCCAGCTCCAAGCCTGGATTCAAGTTGAATGAATTAATGTGGGCTAGAGTGAAGAAGAGCGAAAAATGAAAATGAAAAAGAGCAAGAGACAGACAGACGGACAAACAAGAGAGGGAAGACTCGAGCACAACAGGGAAATGATTCCTTGTTGACGACATGGAACCTGGGGGTTCTTTAATCAAAACCTTTTCAAAATTAGGTGCAATGGCTGTTGGCTGGTCAGTCCCCTGGAGCCCACTGCAGCTGTGGTGTATTAATTTAAGGCCTGGTGCTTGCACCCAGCGCCAACCGATTGCCTTGTTCCCCGGCCCTCGAGGCTGTTGGCGCCTCTTGTTTAAATGAGGCAGGGATACGACAATACGACGGCATAGGATGATGGGTATCTACCGTAAAATTGTGGCTCTCGATAGCCAACCGACCGAGAGTAACGCCAGTGCTTTGCTGGAGTGTTTAGCCAGCGGGTCTTGTTTTGATATCATGATGTATGGACGGACAGCAGTTGTGTTGGATATACAGGCGCCAAAGTATAATATTCCCAAGCGCCGTGGCCTTGTTGTGGCATCTGAAGACTGGAGATGCAGTTTGACTGGCTTGAATGAGCCGCCATTAGTCGCTCTGGCGCTAGGTTCCATCAAGACGTACCAGAGAAAGCCGTGACATATCCTCTAATAAGTGCTAACGAGAACTCTTGTCAAGAAGCTTATTTTACCTCAAAAATGCAGTAAAAAGGAGAGTTCGGATGAACAGTCACTCTTCACCTGCTAGAACCAGGAGTGATCATCCCCGTCATCACAAGCTTTCACAAGCCGAACAACACCAGAAGGTAAAGATTGACACTCTAGAAAAAGTATATTGGTAGGATCGTCCAGACCATGAAAGAGATCTTTCCATTTTTGGGCCTGTACCTGTCAATTCAGCAGGGGGCCAGAGCGGACTTGTTTCAGATTGCTCAGGGGCTATGATTTGAAACTTGGGGCATCATCTTCCGTGCACTCAAAGCTGACGGCCAAGTGGAACCACCAACAGGAAAAAGAAACAACATCTCATTTACATGAATTGCGAACCTTTCCTAGCCTTTTCCCGCTCAGTCCACACAAAGCTAGAGGTTGGCGGATCATCACCCTAAAACACCAAACCTTGCGACAGCTGTTGAAGCTAAGCTCTCTCTGTATTTCTCCGTCGGGGATATCGTCTATTTTCTTGCTGAGCCTTACGAAGGACCCTGATCCCAGCTATTTCACATCGTCCCCTGTTGTCTTTTGCCGGAAGACCCGTTTGTTACCGCTGTTGCCGTTCACCTCTTATGGCATGGCAAGCATAGCATGTCAGGAGATTTCGAGTTGCCACTTTTCTTCCTGGTCCCTGGACCATTGGAGGCCGACAGATAACGAGCAGTTTTACTCAAATCGACTTCATCATCTCCTTATCGGGTATCAGTTGCCCGATCGCTAACTTAAGCAACAACGTCCCAAGTTTCAAGTGGCAATCCATGGTCTTATTAAAGAAAGTAGGAGGCAATATGCCGTACATGGTAAGGACTAACGAGGGTCTGTCTCTGTTCGGTCAGACCTAGCCCCAGCAAGGCCTTGGAATTAACGAACTGTCACTGATGATCAACCACTAACACGAGACCGATTTCAACTATCAACCACAGCAAAGCGAACTTCAGAATCATCCCAACTCACTGCCATCCGTTCAGAACTGTATCACTCTGATGAATCCCTGCCGCCTCCAGGCCATAGCTCCACAAGGCTTTCCTCTTGGCGTCATCTTTTGCTTCCTTGCCGGTCTCGAGTTCGTCTGTACCATTCAGATACAGCAGCTCACCCGTCGGCGCCTCAATTTCAAAGGCAAGCCGAACTGCATCTTCAGCACTCTTCCACAATGGACGGAACTCTCCATTGGGTTTGAACCTGGCCTGAAGAGATATAACTGGCGCCAGGATCTTTAGGAAGTGAGACATGACTAAACTGCCGCGTCGATGTAGATCTGAACCCATGGCACCGGGATCAAGACCTACCACGGTGATATTGGATAGTTGTGGATCCTGAACGAGACGACTGGCGAGTTCGTACCTGGAGTCGTCAGATGATAACTCCGTCAAAAGGCTTGGTGGACTTACATGAGCATCACCGCACATAGCTTGCTTGCCCCATATCGTCGATATCCCGTCAGCCATCCTCCGCCAGAGTCTGGTCTGCTCCATCTTCCCTTGGCGAGCTCTTCTGGTCCAGGGAAGAGGCTGTCGTATCCAGTGTAACACTTTATACTTGTGTTGTTCCGCTCATCGTTGATACTGCATTTCTTATCAGCGAATGCTGTCTTGCACATATGCTACGACTTACTCATGAGACCAGCTTCCTATCAGAAGTATCCTACCATTTTCTCTATCCATGCTCTGAAGCAGGAGAAGAGTCAGTAGTTGATTGGCCAAGAAATTGACTTGCCAAGTCATCTCGTATCCATCATCCGACATGCTCTGTTTATGATGAGTACAAGGCATCTCTGACCGTTGGGCTCGAACTCACAATCTCCACGTGGTCTTGATATCCAGCGTTAAGGATGAGTGCTCTGATGGGAGGCAAGTCTCCAGCAGCAACCCTACGGTTGATTCTGGCTGCCATTGTTCTGACACTCGCCAATGAGCTAAGGTCCAAGTCAACGACATCATGCCTATGAGCCTCTGGAGCTGACTTCAAAGCCTGTTGAAGCCGAGTTGCCGTTGCTGCTCTTCTGACAGCATAGACACCAGTGTAGTTGCTAGCCAGTTCTGGTTTGCCCAGGATATTGGTCACAATGGCTGAACCAAGACCTCCATTGGTCCCGGTGATCAGAATAGTACCTTGAGAAGAGGACATCGTCACGAAGTTTTGAATGCAAATGGAAAAGAAATACAGAGTTTGTTTAATCCGTCTTTGCTGCACTTATACAACTGACCCTCGGCGTTAGCCCTCGTACACCCAGGGCATGCATACAGTCCCGTGCAAAAGTTCCGACACATCCGAGGTCCGGACCCCGCTTTCAATTAAACATCAACATCAACACCACAACTTCATCGCGTTATTTCTATAGGAAAAGATGCCTCGAATACGGCAAAAAACACATCATTCTCCTTGCAAAAGAACGAGGTTTGTGACGATGTACGAATCAGGTGTTCGCGTGCAGGATATCGCAGACAGTGAGGGGCTAAGTCGGCACGCGATCTATGGAGTCATTCGACGGTACCGTCACCAACAATCAGCAAAAGATTTACCTCGCTCTGGAAGGCCATCACGACTATCAGATATAGATAAAAATCATATCAAAATACTCATTGGAAGAAACGCTTTTATCTCATACCAAGAAATAATTGATTGCACCTGTTTGAACTGCAAAAGAAGCACAATTCGTCGCTGGCTTATCAATCAGAAGATACAACACAAGCTTGCACTTCGACGCCCGTTTCTCAGCGAAGAAAGTGCTCAATTGAGAAAAGCTTTCTGTGAAAAATATCGTCATGAAGATGAGTCTTTTTGGTATAGCTGGTGGTTTTCTGATGAGGTCTCTATCGACCGTACAGACGGTGACTATACCAAGTGGTCATTTTACTCTGCTGTAAGTCTAGCCCCTTCTATTTCAGAAGCTTCTTTTGACAACACCACAGGGTGAGAGACTCCATCAAGATAAGGTGCAGCCCTGTAGACGGCCTGCCAGACATTCTCAGATGTTCTTTGGTGCAATTCACTATGATAAGCCGTCTAGGATCGTCCCTCTTGCCGGCGATCCTGAGTCTGAGAGGGGAGGCGTAACAGGAAGGATTATTCTATCCTGTTTACAGTCTTATCTTCCCGGACTGGTCGAGGAAGGAGAGACTTTTCAGCACGACAACGCCCGTACATATAAATGCCGGAAAGTTCAGAATTGGCTGCTGCCCTGGGCAAGAAGAACAGGAGTCTTTCTTGCTGACTGGCCGCCATACAGCCCTGATCTCAACCCCATTGAAAATCTATGGAAAGTCCTGAAGAAGAGGATATGCGATAGATATCCTGAAATTGCTGCTTATCCAAAGTCTGCAGCAGCTTTGGCCCGGCTGATTGAAGCTGCAGAGGAGCTTTGGTCGGAGGTCGAAGATGAAGTGGTCAAAAACGTGATAAAATCGATGCCCGACCGGTTGAACGCCTGTTACAACGCAAATGGCTATTATACCAAGTATTAAACTATATTTCTGGAATCTCCTTTTAAGTCTCTACAGATTGATATATATATTATCTAAATTGAAGAATTATTGCCCATGCAATTGCAATCCGAAATGGCAGTATGAGATCGAGGTAGTTGGGGTGGATCCGGAATGTGTCGGAACTTTTGCACGCCCACTGTAGCCCCATTTTTATTAGTGATTATTGGTATTCCAGGTGCTTTCTTCACCAAAGATTGAGACTGGTCTTAACACTCCTGGCTGATATAAGCCAGCTTGTCGCAGTTGGCTACTGGAGGAACTTCAACTAAGCCCGCCTGGTTATGTCATACATTATATCAAATGTCCTTGAGGGCTAGCTATCTCTTAGCTTTCGACAGCGGTACGGTAATCATAGACTAACCGTCGTGATGGGGTTTGAGATAGCACATTTTAGAAAATTGGTAATGGAACACATATTACTTCGTATCCTCTCAACAGATATGTATGACTGCTTTCTGACATCTGTATCAACTGCACGTTCACTTGAGACTTCGATAAGTAGATATTCAGCATCAAGTGACTGATTGTTATGTATGTGTTCTCTCATTACTAATATGTACATTGAAAACTATGATTTGACCAGGAGCGTGGAGCATCTCGTACTGCCAAACCTGATTTGTTTAGTGAAACAACTCGACGGCGTCAAAGATAAAGTTGGGGCTCAGGAAGTCAGCGCCGGAGCTACCAGAGATAACCTCAATAGTAATGGTATTAGTGCCCGCCTTGAGGGTGCCAGCAGGAATAACAGCATCGTATACCTCACCAAATCCACGGTAAGCTCCCCGCGTAACACCTCGAGAGTCGATCTTTACGGGAGCATCGAAGGCCTTCTTGAAGCTGCCGATGGTGACCTGGGGTCGACCACTTGCAAATGCAAGAGTGGTACCGATACGGAGGGTAGCTTGGGTAGAGATGGCAGAGGGGAGGTTAAACTTGATAGTAACTGGGTTGTTGGCAGCCTTGAAGATCGCCATGGGAAAGTCGCCAACAGAGCTAGAGCCTACAGTGTAGGTGAGAGGACCCCAGCTAGCCATGCGCTTGTCACTGGGATGCATGCGCAGCTGATTGGCAGCGTTGCGGAAACCCTTAGGCTGGCCATCCCAATCGCCAATTCGAAAGACAGAGGTGTGCTTTCCTGTGGTAATGTCGGAGTTGGCGGCGATAGAAGAAGAGGCAGTACTGCCAGCAGAGACGCTCACACTCTTAGAGGCAACCTTGAGCTCACCCTGGTAGAGAACTTGAGTGTAAGTTCCTGGTACCATGAATGGGGAAGTGAAAGCGCCGTTGGATGAGGTGTAGGTCCAGTACTGGAAGTCCTTGTTGAACCAATGCACAACACCCTGGAAGCCAGACTGAACGCCAGTCGCAGTACCACTCACTCGGCCACGAGAGGAGTCGGCGGTGTAGTTAGGAATAGACAGGTCCTTGAAGAAAGACATGTCAATATCCTGAGCCTTGGGAACACCGGATCGTGAGAAAGACAAAGCGTAAGGGCCGTGGAAGCCCTGGCGGAACTCTTCAGTCTTGACATGACCAGAGTTCATATAGAAGGTGAGAGCACTGAAGTCGCCGTTGTTGTTGCTGTTAATGTCACGGAAGAATGGACCGCCTGAGCTCTTCTCGTAGGAGCGCGAGGCGTGAGTGACCATGCATGCGTGCACATCCTTGGCGCTGCTCTGGAAGCACCAGACATCGTTGTCGATGAAACGCTGGGATGAGTAGAACTTGGAACGAGTCTGGCCGTTGACATTGAAGACATCGGAGCCCTCAACCGCAGAACCACCTGAAGTATTAGAGGCCTCGCCGAAAGGTATCTCGTTGGGCAGTTGAGAGCGATCGAGGCGAGTAATGTAGCGAAGCTCGCCAATGGCAGGTTGCGACTTTGTGTCAGTAGCCATGTAGACCACGCTTTGGCCATTCTGGACGACATAGTAGTGAGTCAGGTCAAAGTCGCCTGACTTGGTGGTGCAGGTGACCTTGATGTACTTGTCTACGCCACAGTCAGCATGTTACAACGTTTGAAACACATCTTTTTACTCACTGTTGAGAACAGTGGACTGGACACTGGAAGACCCCAGACCAGAAGCAATGTGAGAGGTCTGAGACTTGTACTGGTACTCAGCTCCGCGGTATTTGATCGAATTAATGGAGCAGTCACTCTTGCTGACGGTGACAGAGAAACCGTTGGAGTTGCCAGAGTCAACGACGAGATTGTTACCGCTGGTGGTGACGCCAAAGGCTGCCAGAGCCGGGGCAGCACTCGCAAGAGCACCGAGATACTTGAAGCTGACCATATTTACGATTACCAGATCGCCAAGTAAGGGCAGTATGAAAGAAGGGAAGATTTAGCGGAAAAGATCGTTTTCGAATGGAACGAGAGACTAGAAAACGATTCAAAGAAGCAAAGGGGAAACCATAACAAGTTAACAACGGCATAAGATGAGTATATATTCACCCATTGCATGCTTGGCGTAGTGCTCCTTGCAAACCCAGAGATATAATGATACAGAGACGCTAATTGGAGGAGAAACTATAAATATCGTGATGTGGGAAGAATGCTGAAACAGACGCTAGTTTTCCGAGCGATGTAGCGATGCCCGTGCTCCTAGGACCGAGATTGGGGCAAGGATGGCAGTTCTGAGCGGACATTGTTTCTTGAAGTGAACTCTTCTCGGTGATGATTTGCGAAGAATGCCGAAACTGCCGTCTTATGTTGACTCAATTTGGGGAGAGTTGCAATGAAATCTCTCCGAAGTTGACGTGATTTCCGTTTATGGTATCTTGACGGAATGGTATTGGTGGGGGAATTGCCCACTTCAATGTGAACCCTTGTGCTATTTCGTAACCTAACCATCTGGATCATTATCACGGTATGTCGCAAGAACTATTTGTCAGGGTGTGAAAATCGGTTCCTGTTTAACGTTTTCTGTGCTTCGTTTACCCTCTTCAATCAGAGGTTTCCTTTATGGAATGGCAGCAGATGCTCAGATCGTAACAATCTTAGCTCAAAACACCAGTGATCATGATAAACCTCTGAGCCTAGCAAAGAATTCCCAGAGCAATCCACAAACAAGAAATGACCGCCATAGTAATTCCGCTTGCCGAACCTCTTGATCCCAAGTTAGATCCTCTACTGCTCTGACCTTCAGCACGCCCATCGCCATTCGCTTGTCCATCATGCTCGATTCGAAAATTATAGTCATCAGTGTATCCCGCTGGCTCACATTTTGTCCCTTCAGCCATAGCCATCTTGATCGACCAGTGTCCACCCGCGCATCTCTGAAATGAGTTGGTCATACAGTGCCACTGGCCCTCTGTGCTGCATCCCGAACCTGCTTCCTCATCGCGTTTAAATAATGTGTTGTGGGCATTTTTTGAGTCTGATGATGCCAGAACGAGGCATGAGGAGAATAGAAGAAGTACCGCTAACGTTGCTGGTAGCTTTAAAATAGAGGTGGGACGCATTTTGATGTAATTGGGCCCTCCGGATTCCGGATGAGATCGGCGGCTTCGGAGGCGGAGCCGGCGTTGTGTGGGGTTAGTGGGTCGAAGCAAAGAAACAGATGACTTCTAGAAATTGTAGATCTTTGTTTCAACGTCAACGTTCCAAAACCGTAGAGATCAGAGGTTTAAATACTTCCCCTCTGAGACACCGATATTTGACCTCCTTTCATATTCACATACCGCCTCACATCGTATCGCCTTGGCTTGGCTTGAATGAACTGTTGCTGCCCAGCGTGGGTCATGTACTGGACGTGGATCAGTCTCATTGGAGAACTTGAAAAGCAAGACAAGCGACAATGGGGAGATGGCTTTTTGGGAACGAGGCTCGAGGTCTGTCACACTGTGTGATTTCATGTGGGGATGAAATATTAGCTGTGATGAGTCTTGCATAGGGTTGAGGTACGTTTGGCTTTGAGTGTGATTTGATGCTGCACTTGTAAGTGAGGGCTTGTGGCAGCTCATGAGCCAATCAAGGACAAGGCGAGCATCCTGGGACGACGTTGGAATAATTTTGTACCTGGAATGTAGTAATTGACCAATTATGAAAGTTCTAAACTAACTATTCTTTTACTAGGTATCAATGCAACATTACGGGCGACCAGGAGTAGCATCATTCACAGCATTAGAAGAACAATCGGGCACCCTGTGAGCTGAACTGCCGCAACCACAGCTGTCAATTGAGATAAAGATGAATGCGTGTAGATTCAAATAGCTCCGACTCCCTTGCTCAAGAAATGAATGTTTTATGTTGTTTTTCAGACAGTCAGATCCTTCTGTCTCTCAACTTCCACCCACAATTCCCCCTCACCAACATCCTGTTCAGACTATCACCCTATGATAGACACTACTTTGGCTCCCCATGTTGCTGAATCAGACATACTCAGAGGCGCTGACAGTCTTGGTCGCGGCCTGCTGGTCCTTAATCTTTCGAGCCCGCTCTTTGAAGAACATGCAAGCCACTCCAACGATGGCGACGAAGAAAACAGAGCCAATCATGACTCCTCCGATGATGACCGCCTCGTTGTGGCTACCGGCCTTGTCGGCAATGTACTTGGCGGAACTATCGTGGCCATTGGTGCTGAAGGGGCCCATAGAAGCATCCATGATTGTTGTAAAGTGTGAAGTTTGAAGTATGATATTTGTGATGTTCCTAGACTCGTGAGTAAGCGCTCCTTATCTAAGGCAAGGAATGACTAACAGTCTTGTATATGTTGGGTGTTGGCAAAAGATCGTGGATCAAAGGACGACAACTTGAGTGAGATTGCTCAACTGCTTGCACCAGGCTCGCAATGCGTGAGAACGAATGGAATGGTTGAGTTTGGCATTGCTGTCTTGCGGGTTTGCCTAGTATTTATTTTCATTAGAAAAATAGTGGTAATGATGAATCGTTTTCTTCTTAGTATTGTTCTTGAATAATGTGGATTTCTGCCTCTCTTGAATGTTTCGGACATTATTTATGTCTGCGTCTAACATGCGGTCAAACTTACCAGGCTCGTATGCGCCACGACTTCTAGAAGCTCTGAGATGATATATCATTCTTCTGACCGCAGCTAGCACGCTAGTCAGCCGTCAGATTATATTCAACAGCCATAATGTACACTCTAGCAGGGTTCAGCCAATTTCGTTACGCAAGATGTGAGTTTCATGCTTTGTTCTGCATCTTTAATTAAAGAAGATTGATATTTATTGGTATTATTCATTACATGCGGCAAAACGTCCCAGCGCTTGGTCCGCTTACCTCCTTTCGCTGGGTCTATTAAACTGTGCCCAATATTACAAGGAAACCATCATGCTATGCCAGTTATCCTTCCTGTTCGCCATGCTGCTTACCCTTTTGTCTATTTCCCCCGTCGAATGCATGCTGAATTCGTAGCTGAGTAATACTTCAACTTTTCGCAAATTGTTTGAAATCAGATCGCCAATGCTGTGCCATTCCAGGCCGGGTAAGAGGTGTGCCATGCGCCATTATCATGTGTCTTTGAGGCAGAGCTTGGCTCAGGGGTGCTATTTTCGGTGTTTGAAGTAGTAGTGGTAGTAAATGTGATAAAAGTCGTGGGCGCTACAGGGGGCTCATAAGGTACGGCGGCAGTAGACCAGGATTCATCCTGAGTCGCATGGCCTTCAGCAAAGGTCTCCTGTGAAGGAATAGGCGCCACTGGAGCGTCCGGTGCAGGACGTTCAGTTTGTTCTGGAGCTCTAGCACCCTCGCTTGTCTGGGTAAGGAGTGTGGTTGGTTCCGAAGCCGGAGCTGAGCTTTCGATAGTGGGAGGAGGCTGGGCGACTGTCTCAACTGGTGGTGGATAGTAAGTGATGTAGGTGGTCGACAATGTTTCAGTAGTCTGAGGCGACTCAATGTTGGTAGGTGATTCAGGCTCAGGTTCAGGTTGGGGTACGGGTTGAGGCTGAGGTCTGGGCTGAGATGTCACTCCTGGAGCGGCGGCCGAGCTCAAATCAGTTGGACTTTGTATAATCGGCTCTCGCTCGTCGGTATTAGTGCCGGGCTTCTGTGTGATTGTCGGCTTCTCCGGTGCTTTGGGCTTTGAGCTGGGGTGAGAGACAGTGACAGTCTCAGTGACTGGCTCATCGTCCATGTTGACAACCGAGACGGTAGTAGGGACTGCCTTGGTGACAGTCTTTCCGGGAGCAGTGATGATACTGGGCTTTTCAGTTTGGGTGACAATTTTTGTGACTGGCTTTCGTGTCACAGTTCGGATGACTGTCACGACGCCATCTCCGTCGTTGTCACTACTACCGCCACCGCTACCATTGCTGCTGCCCCCATTTCCATTCCCATTCCCATTTCCTCCACCAAGGTCGCCTGAGGCGGGGTCATCGTCGCCAGGTTCCAAAGGAACGACTGAGTACTTTGGTTTGGCTGTAGCATCACGGTGCACGATTCTAGGCTGGGGAAGTGCAGTGACGGTTGTATACGAAGTAGAAAGAGCCAGAAGAAGGGGGATGAACCCGCGCATCTTGACGAGGCTGTTTCGCCGAATATGTTTGTTGTTTGCAGATAGTGAGTTCGGTGTTGTTTTGCGAAGAACAGGAAATGACTGCGTGGTAGTGCTTTAATGTGCTTGCGGATGCTGGCACTGGCAGCTAACAAGAGACCATCAAGGGCGGGTGAATGCTGGGGAGTGATTCACAACTGAGTGAAGGATAATCACAGTCTGAAAATGAGAGACAAATGTTGAATCTTACGTGAAACCAAAAAGACAAGATAAGAGAAAGAGGCACAAACCTGGCATGTCCTAGGAATAGTTTTATTTCAATTGCAATTGAGATGGCTGGTGAAAGCTGCTATCCCTTGCAAGTCCCGAGACGTGAATTCATGGAGGTTGGAGTGACACCAAAACCGCGCTAGCATCTTCTGGTCAGGAACAATCGGGGGCTCCAACGACGTTAGTCCTAGCAAGCGATTCCCCAACCACCTGTAAGAGCAAATATAGAGCTTTGATTGGGTTGAATTGTGAGCCAACGTTATCTCGAATGCATCGTTCAGCTGCAAAGCATCGGCGGGGTTATCCGAAAAATGAAAATCAACAAATTCAATCCCTTATTTGGCCATTTATGGTCTAATCTATTCTTTAGGTTTCCAGTCCCTCTTTCTTGACTCTGCTCTGGAACTATGATGAAGTTGAGTTGCGCGTTCGTGGCGGTGGAGTGGCGCTTTTGTCACTTTGAAGTGGCTGGAGGACGTCTCCAAATCCGGCAAATCCAATAATCAGGATTGCCTGTCTGAGTGAACCCATGATCATGGCAGTTGAGAGTCCGAACAGGTGATTGCGATGACGACTCGCGCGAGCTTGGCAGTGAGCTCTTATTCCCCGCGCATCCGTCAACACATCCACTCAGCCTCGAATGGTGGTCATTTTGTCGGGAATAGGTGACAAAAATCGTCTCCGCATCTTCATCGAAGACTAGGTTCCCATGCTACAGAAGCGGGTCAGGCATTCTTTGACACTCATTTCTTGCATCTGTCCAAGATATTTCGGACTCTTGCTGCATGTTATCCGAGTCTCAGCTGCATTGACCAGATGCTTAAATCACGATGCCCCTCCCAAAGTTTCTCGAATGAGGGGCAAAAACATGTCAACAAGACGGTCTGTGTGGTGCAAATGACGTTCCATCCGATCCTAAGTTTAGGATCTTGGCTGTTGGCTTGCTCCGCCTCTGGGCAACCCACATGGATCGCCATTATTGAGATAGCGCCTCAAGGCTGAGCAGCATATGCGCGTCTCTCTTCAGCCCAAGGCAACTCAGGTACCATAAGTAGCTTCGGTTTTAAATAAGAGACCTAGGTGCCACTGTCCGTTTCCATTCCACCAGCACTTCCGTACATACTCCGCTTGTACAAAACCCATCATTTCCCCTCATAACACCCCGCAATACCCGTACAAATTTAACATCACATCACCTTACACCACATAGACGAAATAGTCATACGCACCATGTCTTACCAAGGTTACGGTGCTCCCTACGGCCGTAAGTAATGCTGTCTATATCTACAACAGGCAAGGCAATCTGACGCGATTAACATGTAGAACCGCCGCCTCCACAAGGTTATGGTCAATATCCCCCACCACAACAGCCGTATGGTGGTTATCAACAACCTCCTCCCGGACAATATCCTCCTCAGCAAGGCGGGTATCAGCAACCTCACGGCCATTATCCTCCTCCCGGAGGCCCTCCTCCGCCTCAGCAACCTTACGGCGGATACCAGCAGCAACCTCCTCCTCCACAACATTACGGCGCACCTCCCGGTCCTCCACAGGGCCATTACGGCGCGCCTCCTCCTCACCAGCAACATCATCAACCCTACGGTCAACCTTCACCTGCGCCGCCCAGTCAGTACGGCGCGCCTCCTCCTCAACAATATGGTGCGCCGCCAGTCCAACCTACTCCGCCCTCACTTGGCTACGGACCGCCTCAGATCATCCAATGGAATGGTGGCCCTGACGCTGACGCTCTGCGCAAAGCCATGAAGGGTTTTGGTACCGACGAGAAAGCATTGATCGCCATTTTGGCCAATAAGGATCCTCTGCAAGTTGATACGATCCGTGCTGCTTACGAGCGCAACCATCGTCGCAAACTGGTATCTGATATTCAGAGTGAGACAAGTTCATGGTTCCAGAAGGCTTTGGTCTCACTGGCCCGCGGTCCGCTCCTGTCTGACGTGCATGCCTTGCATGACGCCATGTCTGGACCTGGAACTAAAGAGATTGTTCTCAACGATGTTCTGCTTGGTCGATCAAATGCAGATCTCAAGGCAATCAAGAGCGCGTATTATCAAACTTTCCACGACAAGCTCGAGGATGTAGTGAAGGGCGATTTGAGCATGAAGACTGAGCGACACTTCATGATTGTTCTCGGCGCTACGAGAGCTGAGGACGCCGCGCCGGTCGACCCTCGACAGGTTGATGACGATGTCATGCAGATCTACAAGGCTACCGAGGGCAAGCTGGGCACCGATGAGATTCTCGTATGCAGCATTCTCAGCACAAGGAACGATAATCAAATACGGGCCATTGCGCACACCTACAAGCAGAAGTTTAATAAGGACCTTGAAAAGGTTATCAAGAGCGTGAGTTCATTTGACACTACAATAAGAAACAACTGACTAATGTGACTTAGGAATTTTCTGGCCACATGGAGGATGCTCTTCTTTTCCAGCTGCGCAATGCCACAGACAAGTACATGCATGCAGCTAAGCTCCTCGAAGATTCAATGGCTGGTATGGGAACAAAGGATCACCTTCTTGTTTCAAGAACAATCCGCTACCATTGGGATCGAAACACACTTAACAACGTCAAGGGCGCATACCAACAAAGATACGGTAAGAGTCTGGGTAAACGGATTTATGGCGAGACCTCGGGTGACTACCGAAAAACCCTGCTGGCAGCAATTGGCGAGCCCTATTAAGACATGGAGGGAGACGAAAAGACAGACGAAAGGGCAGACTCACGCGCTTAGAAGGGCATGACATGGATAAGGGCTTCACAGCCTCTCACGGCCGATGCTCAATATAATGATAAGGCGTTGGCTTTGACGATACACTGTCTTGAATTTTAGCGGCTACTGGCGACCTGTGGAGAATGACATTAAGATACCAAGTATGAATTAAGAATTATGTTAACTGTTAATGAGTTTGAAGAGTCAATTGTGTGACCTTGGGTCTAAATATTAGGGAGCTTATCTATTTAGTATTATACTGGCAATATGTAAGTCTTTTACTAAAACTTATTAATTATTACTATGAAGTTATAGGTAGGACGATAATATATACAGGCTGTATAAGTTCTTATAATACTGAAATTAATTAATAAGGTAAAAATATTAATTAAGGTTTACTACTAGCTATTCCTAGTTATATTATTACTTATGTGCTTAAGCATAAGCTATCACGTGGCCTTTTAACACTCTTAGAAGCTATTTTTGAATCACGCTAGCGCTAATAACGCGCTAATGGAATTTTATGAAGCTACAGGCTCCCCCTTTAAGCAATAACCCTCCCTAACTTTTTCACGCCCTTGGCGCATCCATAGGAAACAGAGCCCCTGCTAACTTTTATGCCCCTAGCGCGCAAGCAAGTGCGAACGCGTCTTGAAGGCATTTGGCATTTGGGCATAGAAGAAGGCACAACGATATTCATCAGTTGGTGAAGGCTCACAGTCAGCTCTGCTCGCTGCTTGCTTGCATCCTCCTCTTTACTCTGTTTCTTGTTTTCGAGCTCATTCATTATTAAACCACATTCGATGATAACTGAACAATCTCCATCAACTCTGGATACACTCCTCTGAAGTTTTCGAGATTCTGAGATATCAGCTGAGAGCGAAGTGAACCGCGACATTTTTTCTCTGGGGTGTTTGGAAACAGGAGAATGGCGACACAAGCTACATCTCCGCCAGCTGGTGTATCACTGCAGAATGGTGTAAATGGTGCAAAGAGTCCTAATCAAACTATCGCTCATCCGCACGGCCAAACACCAGTACCTCTGCCGAGCTATGCTCCTCCTTCGCGATCTGCGTCAGTCACCTCTGCCCCTACTGCGCAAAAGCCAAGCGCTTCCCCTACGCAAACAACTCCTTTTCTTCCACCAGGACAGCACCAATCTCCGCCAATGCAAGCAAACACTTTGAACCAGACAATTCCGCAACGCCCTCAGACGCAGACGCCCAATGCTCCACCGCAGGCACGAGGTCTGATGTCGCCACCACTGAACCAATTGCCGCAGTCCGTCGAATCGTCAAATCACTACCATGAATTGACTGCTTTAGTCGAGAAGACGCCGGCTTCTGTTGTTCGCCAAGTTGTTCGAGACAAATGGGAAAAGTCTCTTGCGGGCTCACAGTATCACATTGCTTTCTTGGTAAGTTCCCCATTCGCTCGATTTTGTTCAAGTCTACCTTTATTCTCATCTTTTAAGCGCGTTGGTTTCATCACAACTCCTACACTTTTCTGCTCATGCTTCCTATGATCTTGCTAATTGTCTCATAGTTGAATGCGACTATGCACCAAGCATCTCCTGATACTATTGCTAAGGCCGTCCAGGAGTTCGGTGCAAGCCTAGTACAAAAGTCTAAGCGTGAGTTATTGGGTCACCTCAACGCGAGTGACTTTGACGAGCTCGCCGACCTGATACTCCCTCGGGTTAGTACACAGTTTCTGGACAGGGCGCTTGCAAGGCGTCTGGAGACGGTACCAGCCCGACAGCTTGTCAACGCGTTGGCGCGTGCAGAACGGCTGGGCTACGATGTCAAGGATATCGTCCAAGAGCATAATGAGCATGTCATCCCTTCCTTGCACTCGTTGCCGGTGCAGCCGCAGCCGCAGCCCATGGGGCCTCTAACAGACACGGCACTTAGTGCGAGGCAGTATCATACTCACCCCGTCGCTTCGCAAACTCCCCCACCGCCAATGCAATATGTGAATCAACCAGTGGCTCAAACTCCAAAGACGAACTACCCGTCAGACCTTCCAGGACTCGTTTGGTGTAAGTGTGGTTGGCCATGCGCTTCGCAAGCGGCACTCGATTATGTACGTTACGAGCTCAAATAAGTTGATTGGATTTTTTTGGATGTGTCTAATAGCAAACAGCACCACAAGAAGAGCGCTTGCAACAGAATCCAAGCGAATGACGTAGCTGGAAGAGATATTTGCCTCTTTTGCGGTTGCAGATTCGGTAGTGGCGGTGGTTTACTCTACCACGAGAAGTCCAACGTCTGCGGAAACCACTCCCGTGAGAATGCTGAAAAGATGCGGAAGTTGCTTCTTGCTCTTCGTCCTGAGAATCCCCAGCCTCCTGTGCCAGACGCCTCTACTCAAATCACACACATCCCATACACTCAAGTGCCAATACCGTCAACTCAGCCACAAACAGCCTGGGCTCACTCAACGCCATCACATCCTGCTGGTACTCCAAGTCGTGATTCGGGTCGCGATCCATACGCTCACCTCAGTCCTGAGGATTTGAACAGGTTTAATGATATCATGAAAAGTGCCGAAGCAAAGTACGGAGGTCTGATGAAAGATGCCATGCTTCTCGACGAGCCAGAGAGATCGAAACGATTAGCAAGTCTAAAGAACTCGTACAACACAAAACAAAGCACCACTCGCAAGAAATTTGGTATCCGTCTTCGCGAGAGGCGAACCAGAGGAGAGATCGAGGCTGAGGAGGCTCGACTGATCGGGACTCCAAGTGGCACCGCGACTCCACCACAGGCTACAGCCACATCTGATGGCGATTTTCACTCAAGGAAGAGGGCACGAACCGACGATGACCAGCTGCCGTCGTCGAGCGCAATAAATAGGACGCAAGAGAGTCCCCAGAAGAGGGTTCCTGTATCAGAGATGGGCGGACTCTCGGGGTCATCAGCAACCGCAGAGCTCACAGATCCTACGGCATACTTGAACCCAGCTCAACCCCGTTATGCGCTGTCAAAAGCAGCCGCCCGCGGTGACCAGCCCAAGGCGTTTGGTTCTGCGGAGCGAAGCAGAACATCGATGGGAGGAACCCTCGATGATCCCATGTCGATTGACGACGATGACGATTCGGAAACAGACAGCGATAACGATAGCGATAGTGATGGCGACATTCCGGCTACTATCTCCTAATCTTACAGATTCGCAAGCATGAGCATGGCGTTTGGGACTATACGTTTTGATACCCCTGACATCAGGATGTGAAAGCACAAGAAAGTCAGGTTTGGGGTGCATTGGGGATGGAGTTTAATAAGCATTTTGACGGGCGCCGGTTAACATAAACAATGATACTGCGCTAATGGGAATCCTAGGAGGGTAAGACATCAGAGTTGCTCCCAGGGCAACTGGGTTTTGGCTGTGAGCACTGGTTTCTAAATAATCATCGATCGAAATAGGCGTCGAGGAAATATCCTTGAGCGTATATATGAGCGTGTATATACTGCACTAGGGGATCTCGACGTGAAAAGAGTTTTGGAATCAACAGGTATCATGAAAACGCTGTACATTAGTAATACAATACCATTAGGATGCTAACGACTCTTGGTGAACTCTGTAGAGAATGCTGCAATGGTGTGCAGAATTGTGGAGGTAACGCCTTTGAATATTCAAGTATTTTACTCGAAGCTGTAGATGGTTCGCAGCAGGGAGAGTGAACAACACCAACAAGAATTGATGGCCCCACGCATGACTCAGTACAACTTCAAGTCACGAGAGATTTTACTTGAGAAGGACGCGACAGGCGATAGGTGTTTCAGCCAAGAGGAAAGGATAGGGGTGGTAGAATCGAGACCGTGCCTTGGATAACCGCCTACCTACCTGTAGGTGGCTAACGTGGGCGGAAGGTTCCTCCCGTTCAAGGTCTGGTGGAAAGTTCACAGACAAGGGCATGTTCAGTGGAGCGCCTGCGCAAACACTGAAGAGACAATGCCTTGTTCGAAACCAAAGAAACGTCTCATTTATAGAGTAACTTTGAGCTTATTCTGGTTAACGAGATATTTCCTCTCTGTTCTAAATCTGGCCATTATCACTTTTAATGGCGTTGTGTTACTTCACGATAGCATTCATCCCTCGTCGGCTGTTAAACATCCAGAGGTGCGTCTGAAGGACCTCGGTTTCATACCATGGCAAAATAGACCCCTGATGCCCGATACGAGTTGACGCAGGAACAAGAGATTAACTTACCGAAAGCCCGCACAGAATCGTGGCAAAAAGAACGATGCGCGTTGATAAGCTGAGCGTCTTCTCCTCTCTCATCCCTATCGCGATATCCAACTGGCTGACCAGGCGCCAGCGCGGGGCCGCAGGCTATATGGTTCGACCTATGATAGCCTGAAGCGCTGTGCAGCACAGATGCATCTGCAAATGCAGTGCGCAAGTGTGACGGACATGGAAGCTGATGCAAGGGTCCTCACGCTGACTGGACGGAATATCCGCACGAGGGGGCCCGTTTTGGATCCGACCTTTTTGAAACGTCCAAGGCCTCTGGATCAATAGGCTTCTCTGCTCACTGTATCGCCACGAGGATGCCCAGAACGCTAGCTGCCTTCAAGGCTAGAACATGCCCCCAAATGATCGCCTTGAAACCCACTAGCGACCGCCTTTGGTGTTGATGATGTACATGGATGGCGCTATGATTGGCCGATTATCGAAGCTCCTTGTCGTTCTGGCAAGGGGCTCAAGCGAGCTCTGTCTGAGGACTTCTTTTTCTCTCCTCAGATACTTGATAATCCTGCCATGAGCCACTCCTGGTGACGGCCTTTCTGTTTCGAATTCTCCTCTTGTTTTGTTTTGCTATCAACTGGCCGGCCCAGCACTTTCCTTCTACATACAGACTGATTTAGTTTTATATTTGTTTCTTACCCCCTCAACACCCTCTTCCCTCTGTTTCCTTTCGGGTCTCGTCCTTTACTGAAACTCACAAAACACTCTTGTCAACTGTTCCAAGAGACATCTACGACGATCATGGTTCCTCTGTTCAGCCCCTCTGGCTTTGGCCGTTTCAAGGATAGCCATGGCCGTTTGACAGCGACTGCTTCACAGAAGTCAGTTCCGTCGCCAATGCCATCGCCTTCACAACCTTCGCCTGAACCAATGGCGACTGTACTTATTGGTCCCAAACAACAGCGCTTCAAGATCAATAAGCAACTATTATGTGCAACTTCGCCTTTCTTTGCCGACCGTTTTGGCGATCCTTCAAGTTCCAAGTCAATCTCGTTATGGCTACCTCGCGAATCATCCTCTATGTTCGGTTTGTTTGTTGATTGGGTTCACCTCGGTCTCCGGTTTCGTCCACATCTTGATGAGATGATTTCTAATGCCTACGATGCCGGCCTTGAAGCCTCGCAAAACATTCACTGGTCTCTAATCCGCTTGCACCTCTTTGCATCGCGCCTTGGGCTCTATCGACTTCAGGACCTCGCCATGGACTCCATCCAAGACCTCTATCTTCGCTGCGATTGGGACGTTCCCTCTGGTCTCATCACTTTCCTCTACACAGAATGCGAAGATCTCGCTGCTATCCGACTTCGACGATGGGCTGTCGCCATGGTCGCCTTCTCCTTTACCGGCGGGCCCCGTCTCACCTTCCATCCTCAGGAATCTGCTACTTCGGAACCCACCCGCTTCAGTGATCTACTCGAAGAACTTCCGGAATTTGCAAGCGACTATGACATACATATGGAAAAAATGCGGCTCTCAGGTCTCGACATTCGCTTCAAGAACCCGCAGCTGCGCATTCCAGCTAACCGCCTCCGCAATGACGAACGCGCATTTGGTTTCCGTCAATGTTCTTTCCACTCACATCGCTCAAGCGTTGGCGAGCGACGATGCCCTCACGAATCAGGCTCAACAAAGCACCGCCGTGTTTATCAATCATCGGTAAAGGATTCAGGGCCAGAGTCCACAGGTTTAAGCGCCCCAACCCGGAGATATCGCGATGTCGTGCCCAGACCACTCTTTTCCGGACCAGTAGACTCAGATATCGGGGAGGACGACGATGACGAGATTTCAAAAGCGATAAAGCATGTGAGATCTATTTCAAGTACACTCAAGACCTGAAGGGAGACAACCTTTGCTGAAGAGAGTGGCTGGTGAGAATCAATCCGGCAAGGGGGCTGGGCATGAAACTCTGATCTGCTTGATCGCCGTCATGACCCCCATCATTCTCAAACAGCCCCAAGACAACTCAAAGAACTTGACTTGAAACCTGGTCATCAAGATCAAACAGGACGGCAACTGGACCAGGTCGCGTTTCTCGAGCACGTCCAGAAAGTTACATCACTGTCTCTCAGTCAGGGAGTTCGAGGACCTTTATACACATCGCCTCATGTCTGTGACATGGGCCTTCGTCATACGACGATACTGGTTGTTCCACCAGTTTTTTCCCTTTCTTTTTTATGCACAACCTAGTCATTTCTCCCGGAGAGAGATGGCCAACGTCCAAGCGAGTCTCAGAACAAGATAATATTCTTTGTAAAATAGTATTTAATGTACATAACGACAAGATATCCTATCATATCAAGAGAATAATCAAACATCATGGACTCTCCAACTATCTCACTCTATTGCAATCAAGGATAATGTCTATGTTCACTTTCGATGGACGGTTCATTTATGAAAAGTATTTTTTTTACATCATTCAGATCGTTGCTCGTTCTATGGATATTAAGTTCCATTGCATCATTCGTCGAAGCTTGATACATGTTCATGGTTCGAGCCCACAGAGAGCTTGAATACATCGTGGCTCTCATCACAACATCCCCATTTACGGGGATGTCTGTTTTACTCAATTCCAAGGGTAAAAAATAACACGGCAAACGTAAGGCTCTGTTTGGCCAGCGTGCTGTTCGTTCCATCATATCATCATGAGCTGTTGAAAAATCATCCCGTTCTGGGAAGAATTGAAAGAAACTTGACAAGTTGTGTCGTTGGGCGATTGTCGAGAGAGAAAGCGCAATGAGCAAAGACGCTCGCCTGCGTGCTGGGAAATCCCAGTGTATAAGAAAGGTGAAACAAAGTGTAGAAGCGGAAGGAAACCAGAAAACGAAGGCTATCGTCGGATAGACTGCTGCTGTCTAGATGCATATGCAAATGTTGAGTCGTGGTCCCAACAAGATTCGATCAATGTGTGTCGGTGTCCATGAACTCATAAAACTCATCAGGTGACATAACCTTGTGGAATGTACAAAGAAAAGAAAAAAAAACACAAATGTGGTGTGTTAAAGCGGTGACTCGGAACGTCGACGTGGTTGGTCTCGACGACGGAAATCCTTAAGTCTTTCGTCGATATAAGCCAGTCGGCTTGCTAGCGATGATCGGGTAACTCCCTGGTTGCTTTCGCTGGATTGTTGCACGGTTGCGAACGGCCGGCGAAGAGCATCGGGGTCGTTGCCAGCTCCATGTGACAGGCGATTCGGGAAGGAAAAACTAGATCCTCCAAAAGCGAAAGGTGAGCCTAGTCGAGGGGGCACGTCTCCGACTGGAGGGGCCAGCGATTGCTGCTGAGCAGCTAGTGGCTGTGAAGCTTCGAACAGCTGTTGGAGATTCTTGCGTGGGACAACGACGTCAGAGTCTATCTCAGGTTCAGTCTGAGGCGTTGCGAACTGGTCGTTGGTGGCTGATAAGTCGACAATTGAGGCTGGGTCAACCCAAAGGTCGGAACCGAGACTGGGTCGCTTAATCTTCCGAGCCTCAAGATGGTTGGACCGGCGCTTGTGGGTCGATCGGCTACGTGTAAGTCGGACCGGAGACATAAGAGCGCGGCGCGGGCCGCCTGTGTGAGTTTGTCTTTGCAACTTAGGATCCACAACGAAGTTTGAGGGTAGCGAGCTTGATGAGCTAGGACCATAGCTTCGCGCTCCAAAGGGAGATGCAAGTTGTATGTGCTTCATTTCAACTGGCTCCAACGTCTCGTGATTCGGTGGAGGCAACGAAAGTTCGTCGGTTTGAGGCTCAGGTTGCGAGTTTGTTAATTGAGCCAGAGGACCTTGCAGTTGCATTGAATCAGAAGTGCTAACTGCCAATGACATAGCCATATCTTGGCCCGAGAATACCGAGGGGGAGCGACCGAGGACCGTTCGACGATTCCAATAACGGACTGCGGATTTGTTGTATGGAGAAGGGCTGGGAGCTAAATATTGTGAACCCCGCGCCTTAGACCTGGCGTTCATCTTGCAAAGCTCCCGCAGTTGGGCGCGAGTGGCAGCACAGGTATGAGGCCACTGAACAAATGGACCAGCAGCTCCTTGCGTGGGAGTGATGCTCCCACTACTGAGATCAATATTCGCCTGGGCTTTAGACCCCTTCCAACTCCTCTTCGCCTCTCGAGCCACACGCAAGCAAACTCCATGAGGAGGGATGCCGCTCTTACCAATACGGAAAGGCGTGACCTTAGGGTCTTGCAAATACATCATATAGGTAGACCATAGGTGTTGGTTCATAGGTTTTGTCCAGGGCGCTCTTCGAATGGTATCTCGAGGAACCTCCGTTTTAGTAGGCTTGAGAGTTTTACTATTGTCGTCGGCATTTGATAGCTCGTTCGCAAGACCTGCGTGCTCATTGTCTGGGCTGATGCATTGGCTCAAATCCTCCGAGCTGATAGAAAAGTAGCTCAGCAGGGAAGCGCTCGTGTGTGTTGAATGAGCTGTTGAAGGCCGGCTGGACTCATAATCGGGACTAGATTCGAGGCTACTGAGAGTAGAATCGATAGACCAGTTTGGATATTGTTTGGGGGTCAAAGTTGGTAACACGCCTGGAGCAGGAGTCTTTGGAGGCGAAAACATGCGCTCTGAACCACCGTGGGGTGTGAAGGGTATATCCTCCATGTCGTTAAAATGTGACATCGGGTACAATGTCTCTGCCATCTCCTCGTCAAGTACACGAGGCTCCTCGATACTGGGAATAGGGATGTCTGCAGCGGCAACTGACGCTAGAAATTGCTCTGTGGGCGCATTGAGATTTGACGCATTCCTCCTCTTGACTCGGAATCGGGGTCGCGGCGGGGATGGTGGTTGAGTCTCGCCATCTAGAGCAGGCTCGGGGGTTCTAGGGAGGTCCTCGCGACGTGCGCTTCTCGGCCAAGGGGCCGCAAGAGATTGGAAGTGCGACATGGCGGGTCACAAGGAACGCGAATGCGCTCCAGAGTCGCGCGAACTCCGAAATGGTGGTATAAGTATTCGAGGGAGAGCAGCGATGAGCGGGGCGATTTGAGTGCAGAATGAGTCGAGGCGAATGTTTCGGGATGCGGCAGCGCTGTCTTAGATCTCGTCAAGATGTCGCACAGCAACTCAAACGATACTGAGCTCGAAATTGTCGATAAAGTTTTCGGCGATGTGATTTCAAGCGCCGGAGCAGTTGTAGAGTATAAGATCGAGTCGAAGGTTAAAGCGCGACAGGATGCGACTGGTTGTTTATTTGTGCGCGCGCCAATACTATCCAGGGAATAGGCGAAAACACAAGAAAACCTGTTGATTGTTCGATCGCGCGTCGTCGAGTTTGGTATGTGATAGACGGTAATAAAACAAGGAAAAGTATGTCTTAGACGAGAGTCGTTGTCGTGGTTATGGTCGTCATATGTGAGGCGATGGCCCTTTGTTGTCACCGTCGCGGGATTTGTGGAGGTCTCCCAATCGCAAATAAACAACAGCGGGTAGCGAGCGGTCTCGGTTCGACGCGCCGTCGCAGTTGATGGTCCCGTAGACAAGCAGTGAACAAGCTGAGCTCGCGCGACCGACAGTCGGCGCAAAGCACGGGAGCACGAGAGACGAAGGGAGTATTGGGCGCAAGCGAGAGACTGGAATGGAGAAAAGGTGAGTGGGAAGAGAAAGGAAAGTAGACCGGGACGATGTGGGTGTACTGGGCGGGAGTGTGCGCTATGTATGAATGGGCAAGCCAAATGGTCAACGGGAGGTGAGTGGAGAGCAGGGCCAGCTGGGAATGGACGGGCGGCTCGTTAAGCACAGTACGTCTCCTCTTCCTTGTCTCTCGACCCAACCGGGGTAGAGAAAAACTTGAAGCACACTGGTTAAGGCCGTGGATGTGGGCCAACAGCGAACAGCGGGTGGCGCGAACGCTGCAGTCCAAGTAAGTAGGTACAGTACCTGGCAGAAGAGCTGTGCAATGCTTGTTGGCAAAATACTGGCTCGCTAGATGCCGGTCGGTCCCAACGTTGCTTTGTTTCTCCAACACTCTGCTCCAACTGAGGTCAAAGCAGGGAAAAGGACTTGTTCCACGACAAGACACGATATTGATGTTATATTATATGATGCGCTGCGCTGTACTTTGCAGTCGTGTCTTGACCTCTACGGTTTCTGGAGATCCACTGGTGAGTCCCTTGACGGTGGTGAGGACGGCAGTAAGCCCCCAACAGGCGGCGTGCTAGCGCAAAGCCCTTGTCAAGTCAACCCCGGCAGCGTCCGTGACAAGGAAGAGCTCAAGCAGCGGTCAGTGGGCGATGAGGGCACGTTGTGCCAGCTTGAGCGATGACCCTGGAAGGCAGAGCGGCCGTGATAGGTCTGATGAAGATGTTGATGATTCTCGAGGTGATCGAGACCATGTGATGGAATGGAGACAAAAGGACAACCGACTGAGACCCTGCGTGCCTTGTTGCGTTGCAAGCGTACAGTACCGTACAGTATCTAGGAAGATCTCGGTTGACCCCAGTTAGTGTTTATTTGCTTGATGTGAGCTTTGCTTCCCCGTTATCGTTGCTGGCGTGTTGAGGAACCCAGGATTGGCAGTTTTTTTGTATTCAAGTACCATTCCCTGGTCTTTGTTCCTCTGGTTCTGGAGCGGTCAACTCTCGGCGGCCGGCCGTTGGTATTGACTTAGACTCGCTCGGGACCTCGCATAGAGATGCGGCGTATGGCCAGTCTCTTGGGTTGGGAGCGGCTGCAGATATGCAAATGTGAATAATGGCCGAGAGTCTGTCACACATGGAACAATCAAAAATATAATTTTGGGTATGAAAGAGTTCAAGTTTCTCAAATATGAGCGTTTGGTCGATGACATTCTGAAAACAACACAGAAAAGACGCGATCAAACTCATGTTTGTTTGTTATGATCTGAGAGCCTCAGATGAGACAACAGTGACCCAGGTTTTCCACGCTCCCCGTTGGCTAACCTTGAAGTCGGGTACCACTTATTGGTGACCTAACGCACCCAGCATGTGTTCGTCTGCAGAGAGTGAGTTGATGACAGAATTGCTTGGTTGAGAGCAAAGGGCGAGGGGAGATGCGTCGAGAGCTAGCAGATAGCAACATAATGTGACGATCCAACGAGAGGGCAGATTGCCTCTATTTAGACAGGACTCAACACCAGCACGTTTCGACCCCTGCCCAAGCACCAAGCCAGAGCTGCACGTCGGCGGCAAGAATGAAAGACAGCGCAGGGAAAGGACGCACAGCACAACTATCGCCCGCACTCGCATGCATTCGCTCTAAATAAACGACCTTTTGGGGTTGAATGTGGATGAGCGTGATGGGGTTGTTTGTTTGAATACCTTTAGGTTTAAAGGTGTGGATGTCAGTCTGAGGGTGAGGGGTTGATAAGCGAAACAGAGAAATGGGTCAATATGACGCTGCATGTAAACAACTCAAAACTCGGGAAATACCTTGGGGACCGACCTTTCTATCGATCTTGCCTTCCATTGTAGAGGAAGCATAGACTTCCTCACTTCCAACTAACCTAGTGCACTCAACTCACTCAAGGAAGCAACTAGAAATAGTACACTATAAAAACTTGGAACAAAGATGGCTGGGGATTAACGCGAAAACTGAACGCGTCGACGCGTCACTCTCAACAAGCCAATGAGAAAGCACCTTGATTTGTCTGTCACACGAACTATATCAATACTGTAACTTGAGCAGACCAACTGCGAATCGGACCATTCAATTGATCTCGATGCAGTGCTTTCACTGCTGCATTGAGGAGCTTCTTTACCATCCTTGCCTATAAAGCACAGTGACTATCTCATATTCCATTTGGACAAGCCTGCAGCGCACCTTTCGGTACTACTCCATTCTTATCATAGGAATTCTACCCAGAATCAAAGGATGTCTAGGGTGGCGGCTGGTGTCCTACCCCTCTCAGCTAGGTAGCTCCGCACAGGCCGGGATTGGCTATTAAGCGACTGTCAAATCACAGGTCAAGGTGTGATAGAGAACGGCCTAGAAGGGAAGTGGATAACACTGTGTTTTTCTACAATGTGCTGATCTCATCTGAGCTGATAGGTAGTTGCTACTAACAAAAACACGAGTGCACTGGTGCAGCACTGCAGTCCAAGTTTACGGCTGACACTGATGTCATATTTATTTAGAGATGGACATCCAATCAACAAGATCAATGTCCTAGTCGCGATGGAAAGAAAACATTCAAAAATAATGTATGAGGTGACGTACCCTATTGTATGGATTGAGCCGTTGTTTCGTCAAGGAAGTTAACTGATTGTAACCTCCCTCGCCAAAGGACTCAGTCTTGTTCTTCTTAAAACAAGCGATTCTCATATTCAGGCACTGGACTGCCGTTTAATTACAGCAACTGCTCGTTACAGTACTTGAACTATATGTATGCATAAATGAAAACGAGAGCAGTAACTGGGACGATGTGCTCAAAGGTGGACTTGAGGGTACCATCGTTCGCATGCCAGACAGATATGATCTGGGTTCTTAAATTGTGGCACACACCCTTTCAAATCGAGGAACAAGAAACTCCCAGTACACCTTGAAAAATGAGTACTAGTTGGGAATAAAGTCATGGGTTTTCAGAATAAAGTCATAGGCTTTCAGTTCTCTTACAACTCTTCTCTTGATAAGGGTGGTGGCGTGACATCTATTTACGCATACTCTACTCATATGTAAACCTCGGCTGCACTCAAGACCGCTAACAATCATTCATAGGAATATTCGCCAATATTGGGTCTACGTTGTAAAAAGCCCAGGTCATGTATCTAAACGCTCTTTGCATCCTTGAGGTACCTCGTAAGGCGATCTTCTCAGTAAACGTTCCTTCTACAACAGTCAACAGTGGAAAGATGGCGAGTCGACTCATCGGTTTAATGATTGGAATCTACGGTATAACTGGCACAGTTCTCAACTCGATTCGACGTACCAGCCTCCATACAAAATTTCGAGATTCTAAGGACTCCGTTGTTGAAAGTAAGAATATCGACAAAACCTCAAGCAGCCATCTAGAGTGCAAGGTTGGGTCTAATGGGTACAATATCCATTCGATGACTGAGTACGAGTTAAAAGTGAAGTTAGGAGGTTATAGTCGGGAAGCTTCGGCCTTTCAACATCGAGCAGGCTTATGGACTGATCTTCAGTATGGAATTGAGTCCACCATCAAGGTCAAGGGCAGCTTAGACATGAACACTGCGTAGTCAGTCCACTATTCGAAGGTACTATACATTCGAGATATTGTATCAGGGAGCGCATCAAATATCCAGTGCGATCACCACTGATACTTGTGCATTGACCAACTGTGGAATTAAATGTGTGTACATGGTAGCCAGTGCCCGCTATGCAACTTCTCTACGAGACCGGGATATAAGAACATATCTTGTACTTCAGTGACTCTAGGTAAGGCCATGGGTATAATAGTATTCCGACATAGTATTCAAACATAAACAAAGGGAGATAAGAGAAGAATCCCTGCCGATTTTGAAGGAGCAGATAATCGCACAGTCGAGTTGAAACGCGGCTTCTCACATGTCCTTCTGGCAAGCGCGGTCCTCGCCAATGCGGTGCATCGCTATGTAAGACACATGTTCTTATACATCCTCCCAAGTTTCTTCATGAGTCGCCACTTCAAACCCAGAAGCCTACGCGGAGAGGAAGCCTGGCTCCCAACGTGAAAGGCAAGTTGAGGAGCCAGATTCTGACATCGCCATCAAAAATACTGATTTAACTTCTACATGTAAAGTCAGCCGTTGTTTAGCTGAATGGACAGCTAACACAATGTATCAGTCAAAGGTTCACTAGGAGTAGGCACGGCGATGCGACTCAGGTACACACCAGGCGATGTATTGCCCTAGGAGCATACTTCTAAAAAGAAACGAGAAGAAAGAAAAAGTAGAGGAGGCACAAGCAGTAGAGCTCGTTGTTATGGCGATTGGGCCCTGACTGACGTTCGACGGTACAATTGCGCAACTGAGTTGACAGGATAAGCATCAAAAACTTGGTATTGTCCCTGCCCATTTGCAGGGCGCCCCCTCAGAGACGGCCAGTCACCTTCACATAGCAGCTCGTAAATGCTTGGGGATAATGAACTGTGACACTGATGATAAAATAAAAGAGAGCCGGGTGTGGGTCAAAGAAGTCATAAGAACGCCTAGATGTATAGACAAATATGAAGAACATGCCGAGATCAAGAGCCCATGTCCACAAAAAATATCGTAGCATCACAGGTAAATTCTTCACAACGTTGGTTGTTGGTTGTGCTGTAAGTATACATGAGATGGAGATATGCTTGTGAATACACTTATTGTTAGTCCTAGAACTGAGTAAATAATGCAAAAACAAGGCGCCGTTACTTTGGGCAGGCATATTGCATTTCCATATGATACATCCTTAGGTTCATCAATCACATTTTAATTAATCACTCTTCTGTCTGTCGTGGTAAAAGTATGGATAAGATGCTTTCAGATTGTGGGATGGGATTTGCTGGTAAATCTAAAATATTCTGTGAGAAAACCTGGTTCCTAGTGCTTAACTTATGACATTCAAGTGTTACAATTAAGAAATTCTCCAACAAATAAAAAAGGATAAAGAGAATAGTCTGGGAAACCAATTTGTTGTTACCTGAGTGGCCGGGCCAAGAGCAGAGCGCTCCGGATAATACGGCGCCGTCACGGGGCTTGGGACGGTAACCCCGCAATCATGACGCCCCACATCCCCCGCCAACGTCAAACTTGCACTGAACCAACTTTTGCCTTCTGTTGGAGTCATCTCAGCCTCACCGACACTAACACCAGCTGCAAGCGCATGCTGTATCCTTTGCGCCCAAAATTTTGCATAGATTATAGAAGCGTCTCTCGCTGTGCTTTTCGTCTCCATCGCATTAGTCCGCTGTCAAGGTCAATCATGACCACACATGCTCCCGATATTATTACCCTCGACAATCTGTCGCAGACTCTTACACCTTGGAACCCTCAAGGGGAAAGTCAACTATATGCCATAGTTGATATGGGGAGGTATAAACAGTTCTAAATAAGTCACATAATCCTCATATCTGACAAATATCTCAGCAATGGCATTTGATTCTCCATCACATCTCTAGCGCCTCCATTTACACGCCTCCTTCGTCCCATTTACTCAACTCGCGCTGCCATCTCACTATTTGATGCGCTCCAAAATACACCAAAAGGTCTAGTATTTCTTCCGGAAACCATTGCTGTTGTCTCCAAGACACTTGGGCGTTTTCATCAACTCGCTGTGCGTCATGGAGTGCCAGCAAGGCACATCACCATCCTCGCTACTGAGGCCATGCGTCGGGCTGACAATGCTTCTGACATGCTCGAGGCAATCGCTTCCGTGACCAATGGTCTGAAAGTGAGCATACTTGAGCCCGCTGTTGAGACCCTCTTTGGCGCTGTCATGGGCTCTCGCAGTGGTCTCGTTGGCGTTGAAGGTGGCGCTCTGTTCCTGGACCTCGGGGGCGGCAGTGTGCAGATGACGTGGGTGGACACCAGCAAGCCAAACTACGAGGTCGATGCTGCCAGAGCTGGAGTGAGTCTGCCCTTTGGAGCTGCGAGATTAATTCGCGTGCTGCAAGAGCAGCCAGCCGAGGTTCAGGTTTCTGAGATCTCAAAGCTTCAAACCGGTATGCAACAGGCATACGCCAACCTCTGCTCCAAGTTCCCTGCACTCAACGCTCTTAAGGCCTCTCATGACAAGGATTCTCGCGTGAATGTTTTCATGTGTGGAGGTGGCTTTCGTGGTTATGGCAGCATGCTTATGCACCAAGACCCTGTGAGCCCGTACCCTATTCCTTATACAAACGGCTATACGGCTCCAGGTACACTATTTTCCAAGGTTGAGCACATGCGTCGCATCAACGAGGAACACGATAGTCGCATTTTCGGACTGTCCAAGCGTCGTCGTAAGCAATTTCCTGCAATCGCTACTGTCATTGAGGCATTGCTCGCTGCGGTACCCAATATCGGAAACGTGACATTCTGCGGTGGTTCGAATCGTCAAGGTGCACTTATGATGAAGCTTCCGTTCGAAATCCGCGAGTGTAACCCCCTCAATATTCTTGCTGGGGTCACATCAGATGAGAAACCCGTATTCGATGCTGTGTTGAGCACATTGAGAAATGCTCTTCCTGAAGAAGTCGACTTCTCATCCATGCCGAATGTTTTGACTCCTGGGTTGGACTCTCTTTTTGTGCGGGATGTTTGGACTCGTCAGGGCCACGATTCGGATAACAACTCATCGTTTGTACTACATCATGCAATTACCCGAGATGCAGAGGTCCCTGGACTCTCACACACTGGAAGAGCCCTTCTGGCTCTTTCAACCTCAGCTCGATGGGGAGGCAATCTTGGGCCCTTAGACTCTCAGCTCCAGCAAAGTCTATCGGCACTTCTTGAGAGCCAGCATCCTGACGCACCATTTTGGGCTTCGTATATTGGTGCTGTAGCCGGGCTCATAGCCATGGTTGTACCAATTACCCCGACAACCGCAGATGAGGTAAAAAATGCTATCAGGTTAGTGTCATTCTTCTATGCCAAGTTCTGTTGTCTAACGATCACAGCATAAAAACACTTCTCAAGAAGGCAGAGGATAAGAAAGAGAGAATCGTATTAACGATCGGAGTCGCCTCCGCCAACATAGCAGGTGTCAGTCTAGAAGACCTAGCCGACAGAGTTGAGAGAACCACCAAAAAGACTGGGGGAAAGAAGCCAAGATACAAGATAACTGCCCAAGTAAGCCTATTGCCATGACGCATTTCTTCATCAACATAAACCAACCCAATACACACATGTTTTCCCTTTGATCCAAATCAACCATCACCATATGCAGCGAGCGTCGTTGTATTCGTTGTAATCATAAAAGAACCATCATATCATGCTTTTTTGTTCGTATTTCGTCTTTTCCATATGTTTTTCCTGTTTTGCCTTTTGGTTTGCAAATAAATTTCTGTAATGACTGGACATGATATGTGCAACTATTACGCACTATCACGCGAGCTTCCCTTACTCTTGGTACTACTTCGAGGGCGTCTCTTGTTTGAGATTTTCTTAAGCTCATGGTTAACTACCAAGGCGCTAAGTCGCTCGTCAACCTTGTACGACGAACGCTGAACTCTCTCATCTGGGGATAGGTTAGTGGCACGTCCCACAAAATAAGGTGAGGTGGTCTTACAGAATTCCTTTCTGGCGTCCATCATAGCCTGGGAGAACTGGCGAATTTTGCTGCTATGACGAGCATGAGAAGGATAGTCCTTGAGCCAGTCCATTGACATCTCCATTCTCTTGGGAGTCTTGAATTGGCAGTGATAGAATATGGCTATCAAGGGGAAGAATCCATTGTAAAGGTTCTCAAAAGCCCCAACTGCATATTATTAGCAATCATGTTTGACCTTCAAGTCGAATTGTCGTACCGATATTCTGGTCTCTCTTGGCACTTGGGTTTCGGGCGAAGTAGCCATCATGTGCAATGACCAAGTCTCTATACATGATCATGAGTTGCCACAAGCTGGCCCAAACTGCCATCTTCTCTTGAACTTTTAGAGACTCTTGTTGCGCCAAGCAGTCTTCGAGGAGCTTGAGGATATCATGCTCATGAGACACAAGTGCGTTCCATGCAATGCGTCTAAGCTCGGCTTGAACAGTAAAAGGGACCTGAGAGAGCTTGTTGGACGAGCTGCAGCAGGTGAAGCGCGGAGCTTTCCAGATCCTGAAGAAACAATTCATTGTGTGGACCTTGGAGACGAGGTTGTGCTACAGTAACAGTTAGTTATACTGGAGACTGCAAGGATCAACAAGAGTGGGTTGCGAGTGTTACCTTTGGAAGTCCCTGGCCATCCTCATAATATGAGAGCAAAAAGTTTTGCACCACATGCTCAAATCTAGAGCTGCGTTCTCTTCGGATCTGTGCCTCGACCCAGCGCTGGAGCTCACCATAAGTGGGAAATCTATCCCGCTCAAAAGCAGCGTTTCTTGGGTTCTCATCCGTTCCATTCTGAGAATGGTATGCTTGGACGGATGCTCGAAGAAAAGGTGACTCGGCATCGCGGGTGAAGAAGATGACAATATCTCTGGGTTTCGCAGTGGGAAAACGAGGCTCATGATCAACGACACGCCTCTCTTCCGCAGGGTCGGGAGACCAGACGTCTAAATATGATATGTCTCAGTGTACATGTCTCACTTTGAGATTGGGGACCAGGGGGGTTGTTCAACATACCGGCGATGTGACGAATCACAGGCGGAGCAACCGCAGGGGTCCTACGGGTACAGACCAGGTGTGAGTGGTCTGGGAAGGCCTTACGGCAATAGGGACAGACGCCACAGTCTTGACACTGGGTATTGGCTCAGTTCAGTGTTTGTTTCAGAGGGGCAATGACCTTGTATAGGCATTGTATTGGATTGGATTTCTTACGCGGGTCTTGGAGATACGGCACGGAAGACAGGCTCCACTCTTGCGGACGTCGGCTGTCTGGTCTGGATCAGAGAGCTGTCTTGACCTCTTCTCCACAGAACGCTGACGCTTGACACCAGAGGTTGAGTTTGAGGAGGGAGAGTACGAGTATGTCTTGGTGTGGCTTGAGCGGCGGGACGAGGACTCGTGTACCTGGATCTGATGTGGGTAGCCATACCCCCGGGGGGCGTGCTTGCTAGGTACGGCCTGGGGGTACGTCCACTTATCATCCTGGGCCTGAACCTCTTGGAGGCTGACTCGAGGGCGTCGACGGACATCGTCTACACCATCGAAGAAGACGGAGCCAGAGTGAGACGAAGGAGAGGTACTACCACCTCTAACGAGTTCTGGTGGGGTCTGACCCATGGACTCGGATGTGGTAATCCCTCCATCGTCTGGGCTCAGGCCAGGGGTCATCCTTAGGTATTCGGCCTCGCTCCTGTCAAGAGAAAGATGATCAAGAAAGGAAGGGATATCAGTGATGAGCGAGGGAAGGTCCCTGTAGCTTAGGCGAGGGGAGCTAGAAGCTCCTGGGTAGTCCTGAGACCTGGTCGAGTCACAGTAGAGATCCCAGTCAAAGACAGACCTGAAGAGCTCATCATAGTCCAGGCCCGGGGAGGTGGGAACACGCGGGTTTTCTTGACCTATCTGGGACAAGTCTCTGGACGCAAAGACAACAGCGGAAGCACCTCCTTTATCCATGTTGACGACCTGCCTGCCCTGCAATGTAATGTACTGTTTCCGGTGTAAGTCACGAGGAGCTATCTTGGTGGAACCTCGATGTCTGCGCTGGGCGAATTGAAGCACGCAGCAAATACTTGTCAGAAGACGATAAGGTGAAAAGTTCCAATGTGCCTGATGCTTGCGTGCAAGATTGAGCGATTCAGAGACACGTCCTGGCACCAGAGAGTTATAATTCGGCATTCCTCGACACTCGTGGTAGACTTGTTCACTTACACCATCCTCCTCCTTCAATTCTCGGTGTAAGACAGGGGTTGTATTGGCTAGATCTCACCAATTTCCACTGTAATTGACCAATAGATGATCCTTGTCTTACCGGTTTTCGACTTGAATTGAGTCCGGGAGAACGCTACGAGTTGCTAGTAGACCTAGATCACGGGAATAGTGTATATGACTATTATTGGGATGGAGGAGAGGCGAAACTTTATCGATGGTAAACTAAACGGCTAGAATTATCTAGTGTTGCTGGCGCAATTGCTTGTTGATGCTACCAAACCTTCGTGATGTGCTTTTGGTGTTGATATGTGGATGACCAGACAAGACCATGATATTTAGGCAAGGGCTGCCAATTACCTGCTGGGCTCAATTACGTTTGCGAAACCGTCAATTCGAGCGGCAATTGTCAGTAATGAAACTAGTTCCCTTTGTTATCCTCCGCACGGGCGGTCTCTTAGCCTTGATGTTGTGTCGTAGAGCTATGGAGTATATCTGTGATATATGGGTTGTCAATCCAAACCGAAACACTCAATTGGTCAAACCAAAACTAGATACATATCAGAACCCATCGCAGAAACAAGGGGAAACTTGCGATTGACTTCTTTTTGGGCTTTTCTTCCCAGTGTCAGCACTTAGTTTGGTGGTGTTGCTAGTTCATTGACATCCCAAAGTGGGATCGTGCGGTTGTATAGACAGGGATGTCAACTCTAAGAACTCAAGACTCCAAGAAAGACTCGCCGCGTCCGTCATCAAACTGTCATCGTTCACAAAGTATTGAAATCTGATCTGTTTAATTTGAATGACACCAAGCCGAGTGATTCTAGACACAGGAAATGTAAATATATTGCATAATACTGACAATTGCTTAGCCATTGCAACAACCCAATTTTTATAGCCGACAGGGGCTCAAATTTAAGTCGACTTAATTTTAATCACTGACTGAAAATTTAGATATCGTCTATCAAATTTAGGATTTAAATTTTTCGTCCCGTCTTAATTTAAGCACATGGCGCCCCGTCCCGGCAATGCGGGGCCGACAACGGCTCCGGCCGTGGTTAAATTTAACCTCAGCGCCACCGGAGCTCCGCGTCGGTAAAACTGGAAGCGAGACCCACGCTGGTTGCCTTATTGAGCAAGACAAGATGAGTTGCATGAGACATCAGTCATGTGCCCGGGTTTTCCCAAAGAAATGCACCACCACGACTTTCCTACTTGCTTGTTATTTCATTGAAGAGGTGACTCGGAATAAAATTGACTGCTTGTCTCTATGGTCAAAACTTTGATGAGACGACTTAGGATAATTTTAGTCTAAAGTTCTATAACATAAAATCATAAAGTGAGCCTAAAGTCATCATAAATTATGGATATAAAATGCCTTTTTCATATAACTTTCTGAAATGCCAATTCTAGGGTAGTTTTGCCTTTCAAGAAAACTCGTTAATTCGCTCCTCTATTGACTCATTGATGCATTTTGCTTCCTCTACCATCTGCTTACAGTATGGGAATGTTATGGTGGGTTTTCTAAGGCCAGAGACAGCGTACTCAGGCCTTATTATTTTAAGCTGATTATTTTCAGGGAATTCAAACGAGGAAATAACATCATAAGAAAGTACTTCTACCTCTCCTCCTGCGAATGGGCAGGGCCTCCACTCCACGGACTACTATTACCATTGGAGATTGGAACAAATTCCTCAATGTCTTTTCAGGGTGGAATTCTCTCCAGCGGGCTCCAAAGGACCCGCGATTGCTGAGAAAAAGATCGCAGACACGCATATCGAAGCTGGCACACTTGTATTCACCCTTCCACTATCCAAAAGCGGCACTAGACAACAGAAGCCCAAGCGATGCGCAGGGCAGCCAATTTACTTTGGACTTACCCTGAACTACGAGTCTGGGCCCATCCTCTGGCCTTGGAAAGGTTTCCTCTGCTCAGGAGTGCCCCTAGATGCCGTATGCCTCCTGGATGGCATGACAGAAGTCACCGTGAGAGCCGACGCTGTCTGGAACTATGATGACAACGAGAGACGCCGCATCACCAACTTCAACAAAGAATATGTCAAGGAGAACGCCTGCCGGGCCATCAAGAAATGGTCTCGTGAAGGTTCCCATCCCCAGCCGACCATCGACGCCGAAGACAGTGCGTTGCACATCGCGCAATTGAAGCTTGGAGCTTCGTGTGTTCGCCCTGAAGCGGAGCGTATGGCCAAAGTTGCCGACGAAGTTGAGAACAAACCCCCTGGGCGCAGTCCGGTCTTCCCGTGAAGCGGTCTAACTTTTGAGTCAACGAACAATCAAAATGGGACATATGGAAAGGAGGGTGAGACTACAACCAGTGTTTATCCCCCTCACTAGGGATTTAGCCTCATAATAAATCCATTATCAACAACTATTTTATGTGCATCAACGTGAAGCCCTTTTTCTGGAAAGCTTAGTATCAAGTGACGGTCAATGGTTTGAAAGTAAGGTAAGTGTTTCAGTAAAGCTAGTATATTTCATCCCATTTTGTTCCTAACACATTTCCTTTTTTTGTTTTAACGAATGGGCGTGGAAGTCGGGAAGACCTAGGCCTTCCCGAACCTCTCGCACTAACCTATACGACCCGTCGCTACAGAGGAAGGCTCGATCACCATAGATCTTGTTTGTTTCATGGTAGGTTCCAAGGTACAACATCAGCAACCCTTCGAAGAACACTGTAAGCCACCGTTGGATATCCTGGTTTGAAGCCTGGCCATTGAGCAGAGCAGGATTCTGCCACAATCCTGCAATACGGAAGTTGGGCGCAACACACTCCTTCCTGCAGAAGGTGTAATACATCGCCCTTGTCGCAGTTGCAGTTGCATTATGGATCTCTCGCTCATGCATATCTATACGACTGAACCCTCCTGCTTTTGCAATTGAGGAGCCGATATATATCTTGGTGGGCATGGATGGGGTGAGTGGTGTTGTCGATGTTTTCACCGGTCGTTTACCGCAGATAATTGACTCTTCGAGGGCGATGTTTTCAGTGCCAACCTTAACAGCGACGTTCAGATATACAATACGCTGGGCAAACCTTTTTGGGATCTGTGGCAGGTTAAGAAGGTCTCCAGGGGTTAGGGCAACTCTGCCAAGTACTTCTTGAGTCTTTGCTGGCGTATGGTGTATCGAGTCCCCTGCGAGCTGTCCAAGTTTGCTAGCATTGCCCTGAAACCAATTGTCGCTCTCGATCACTTCGACTTAGCTTCGACTAAGAGCTGAAGTCTCCAGCGAAATCAGAGTGCGCCCATTGTGATTATGGATTCGGCCAGAAATACCTAAAGGAGAGTCTTATTTTCAATATAACCGTAATTGCTCTGCTGTTATCGGACAGATTGATTCTTTAAGGTGCTTGATATGCTTCAAGTCGCATTGGTGTGCTCCTTGCCTCACCCTTGCCGTACAGCAAGTACAACCCCTCAGGGAGCAAGAAAACTTCTGACCTGAAGGAATGGTGCGAAAAATAGCCAAGGTAGTCCAAGATCTACTCATTCAATACTAGATTTACCTAAGTCTTTTGATCACTTAGGATAGAGACCCTAAGTTTTCTTGCCTCCCCTTGACCCGAACCACCTCCTTCCCATTCGGCAAGAACTGTCTTCTTCTGGACCTCTATAGGTGGATTTTGAGAATGAATGGCTAGCATGAATTCAAGCATTCACCATTTTGTGCATGAGTTGCTACTTTCCTCACTGATACATTGCATTATGGTCTTTCTGATGCGTGATCGTTTGCTGCTACTTTTGGTCTTCTCGAAGTCAGTGCAAGATATTACGCCGAGGTCAACTGAACTTAGTTCTTAGCTCGAGATATTGGTTTTTGAATAACTTCCATAGACGCAGATTCCGCAAATCCCCTTCCCTTCCTGAGGTGCATGGTGCTGTTTTGAAAACGGAACCTCAAAGCTCTTGATCTATATTTCTGCATTAAACTCCAAACTTGAACCCCCTTCATGTATTATTCTCTCTAAGAGGTCAGGAGTATGTATCATGAGAATCACTATAGATGTTCCTGGTTTCAATGGTCTTTTGCCCAATATCATAGTCAAACTCCAGTGATGCGATATAAGTAATAATGAGCCCTTATTGTGAGGGGAGAGTCTGATGGATATATACAGGCGGCGCATATAACTATATATCAGTCTGCAAGTAATAAATCATAATCAACATAAGAAGATGGTAACTCTTTTTACTAATATGGATCTTACTTATGAGCAAATTATCACGATCTGAGCTACATTTAAGGTGAGAGGACTGTGCATCTTCAATTCTTGCGAATTAATAATAGAGTCAGACTGTGTAAGGTTTATTTAATATAATGCTTTTCAAGACGGCTGCTTGCTGACTTGTACGTCATGGTAACCATTCGGGTTGCCTATTAAACGTAATATAATTCGTACGGTTTGATGTTAACGATATCTAAGCTCACACAACCACTGAACCAAAACACTTGAGCAACAGAAACAATCACGTTATGTTTAGTTGTTTCGGTTTCAATCCCGCTTCTCGATCGAGTATCATTCTGCGCAGCAGTTGATCGTGTGATGCTGACATGGACATCGACTCTCTTTCTAAGAAACAGTCAGCTCTTGTTCCATAGAGAAAATTAAAGCCACTAACGGAAATAGAAGCTCTCAGTGCGTAAGCTCATAAAGGCTTCAATGAGAGACTCGTCATCGTTGAGAAGCTTGCGTGTTGCAGCTACCCGGAAGTCGGCATAAAGCGGACTGGTTACGCGGAAAAGGGCCGCGTAGATAGATACGAGATAGTGATAGAAATGCGTCCCGACTTCTAACTTGCACTCTGGAAATCCGCTATAATCTTCAGGTACATGGCAAGGGAATTCTTGGAAGGCCATATATGTGTGGACCAGTTTCCGATACATCAGGATCAGACACCAGAGGCTGGCCCAGAGGGCTATTGAGTTATCAGGCCCGATACCTGCAGTACCAAAGACAATCTTCTCGAGCTCAAGAAGAACTTCTTTCTCTATTGGTTGGGAGGCCGCTTTTGAGATCTGGCCAAACTGGGTATGCAACGCACAAGAGGGCGGAGTCATATTCCCCTCCCTTTCCACGCAAAGAATGAGACCCAAACGTATTTTTGTTAGGCAATTGAGCCTGTGTACTTTGCGGACAAAGCCGTGCTATGTCGTGTAAGTGGGCTGAGCAAGGCGTCAATATATGATTTTGCTTACCATAGGCAGGGATGCTTCCGATTGACTGTACCTCAATATGAATGAATCCATGGTTTGCTGGAAGCCTATACAGCGGGTATCCTGATGAACGATCATTCTTTCGACCCAGTCAATCAGTTGGCTTGGTGGAAGAAGCTGCGGTAAGGCATAGCGGGCGCTTTCTTGGCGATATGATTCGACTTGCTCGCCGACTTGGTCTGTCACGACCCAGCAACAGAACCATGGTGGTGTTGTGTTTCCATAATAATCCTGCACTTCAACTTCTAGAGCTGGATTGTCAAGATAGTCCATGGACAAGGAGACTTTTCGATGTGGTCCAAGATGAGTTGTGCCTGCGATAAGCTCCTGGTTTAGCAACCTCGCAGTATAATCGATATAGTGAAGATCTGAAACTATTAGCCGACTTAAACAAATGCCGGTCAGATGCAGTCTTACCTCCTGAGCTGAATCTCATTTTCGTCAACTTCTCGCGGATACATAACTGAGTTCCAAGAATACCAGCCGCTTTTTCACATGCTTGACATGGAGCCCCTACGCCACACTAAATGGTCAGCTTCTGTATGTACGTGCTTGGGTATAAGTCAATGAGACATACAGATATTCTTCGAACTTTGCATCTGAAACAAGCACCGGTTTTCCGGACTTGAGCAACTTCAAGCCTCCTTTTCTCATCAAAGTCCTTCCTCTTCTTCTTGATACCATCGGGTTTGGTGGGGTTAGAGGGGAAACATATAACAGAATATTCAGGGACTGAGACAATTGAACGCGTTCCTCTGCGCCTTGGCTGATCAAATGATCGATTTCTCTCATGGCCACGTTGTGTATCATCTTGTCTCTTCTTGTCGGAACATTCCTGCTCGCTAGTGGCAGCAGGGATAGGGATCTCGTTTAAAGGTGTAAAAGGTTGGGCTGGTTTTGAGGGTGTTGAAGTTCCCTCACAGAGGCGCTCAACGTCGAGGAACTCTTCAAGATCAATAACTTTAGGAGAGGATGGCTCAAGGCGTTCTTCTTGGAGCATCATTGTTTCCATTTTCAAGAACTTATAAGTTGATAGTAGATCAAGATCATCTAGACATCCTATTCTTTGGACTTGTGATATCCTTTCATCAGTCATTAGGATAACGGGAAAGGCGGGGCAACGGCCTCTACTGTCCTATCAGACCATAGCTAAACAGCGGATCCTCGGTGAGAGCTTGGATGAGCCATAATAGGAAAGTTTACGTCACGTGAAGCTACTGCATACACTGAGAGACGAATAGCAATGCTTGGAAACCTTCCCTTTTTGACAGATGCCTCGAGTCAAGTACAAACATAGACTTTGACTGAAACAAGCTTGACTGCGGATGGCTGAAGACAAGCATCGCATTGGAATGTATGTTGGGGTCCAGACCGCCCTCTTTAGTATCTTACGTATAAGCACTTGTTGGGTTTCCCAAATTAAGCCGACATTCACAATGATGATACCACGAAGCATTGATCAAACCCACTTCAGTAATAAGATTCGGGCATAGGTAATATGCATATTTCCTGCAACTCTATTACTCTATCTCTGTCTACACCTGAAGTGTTACAATGAATGCAGTGGGCCTAGATCACAAGTACGAGAGTTCATCCGACAGTCCGTCTCAGACAAAGTGCACAAAATTTTGGTCAGCGGAATAACAACACAGCACAGGCGCCGAGCTGAGTCTCGTCCAGTAGGGATAAAGATCCACATGGCCGTTTTTGGCGTATTTCTTGGGGCGAACAGACACCAGACCAGGTTACAAGGGTGGGACGATTTTCCGGAATGTTCTATAAAAAGGTACCAGACACGGAGCAGCACAGCCATGCAGACGCAGCAGACGAGCATGCACCCGAGAACTGGATCCGACGACGGAGCCAAGACTTTAAGGAGCCATTAGAATCTCGACAACTTCTCACGATCCTTCGTCTCTTCCTGGGCAAAATGGATTCTCTCTCCCTTTTCTGTCTGATGTGCAGAGCCAATCTCGGCTACCGCTAAGCCCCTCAAAAACGACCGATGGAGCACCAAAGCCAGGGGTCTAAAGTATGACGCAGCTGGCCTGGAGATCTGATGTACCTTTGTGGTGTAGTGTGCGGCAATTGGGGGTTTATTTTTCACTGTCCAAATCATCTCCATAATCAACTCCCAACCTGATGGTCTGGATTGTGAAGCACAACATGAGGCGTACCGCCATGCGCCATTCTGACAGGCATTTCTGTACACACACACACATGAATTTATTACTGCGGCGTCAATTATTGAGCTCGGTCTCCGGGGTGGCACGTACTTGATGACAGGTAAGTTGTAACCTGTCGACGAAATCCCTGAGGTTTGTTTGGGTCGAGGAGCATGAGTTAGAGGCGATGATCATGGACCGTAAGCCCCCTGTTTTACGGACACTTTCCCCTAAGGCGCAATTGGTGACTCGTGTAACTGCTGGCCCGCTGGACATCACACATGAGTCGGCCGAGAGGAATCTGGAGAACACAGAGTACGAGTCGGGTACCGAAGTCTAAAATCTTCCAAGACTTTACTGATGGAGATCTGTCTTGAGTATACGATATTTACCCATCATGTGCTGTCAAGTCGGTCTGAAATACGAGAAGCGAAACATCGTAACCGGGTAGATTTCCCCAGTTTATTGATTTCCTACTGCAACCTCTGCGCCAGACGATCCATTCTGTTGAGAGCGGCCAACCACGGCTGGGCGTTGTATTTTTGTGAGTTGGTTTTTGCAGATCTTATGAGGGCGAGAACCAGCCACAGACAAATGGGAATAAGATAATTCCGATGTGAGGGAATAGGGGGCCAATGCAGGAGTCTGAAGTAGGGCGAGACTTATTGGAGTTTCTCAATTTCTGACTGCGATGACGAGTTTTGTTTTGACCTCCAATGGGAATGACGACAGGTGAAGCTTATGATGGTGGTGAATAAGAAGCGAGGACTTTTGATGATTCGAGGTGCCGATGCCGATAAATGTAACCGGTTTGGGTGTCGTCGACGGCAGAAGGCAGCCACAAGATCAATACCAAGACCAACCACCAGGAACATGACTGTTTCGGGATGTGGCTGATTCCCGGGAGTCCCAAAAACTTTGCTTCCTGCAGATCACAGTTTGTAGTCGAAGACAAAACAACAGCAAGAAGATTAGACCGGATATGGGGAAATTGAGCGATCGAATTGTACGTAACTGATAATCTTAGACTAGAAACCCACAACCTCAATCTGTTATCTGGTATTAAATGTGAGGCAACCGTTCGGGGGAACGCCCAGAAGGAAACGCTGAAACTTCGAAACGGCCAAGCACTGTGAGTGACAGGGAGACCGTGGGGTTGACGGTTGGCTCTCGCTGATCCATCCTGCTTCTCCGATCCCTGGCATAATAATAGTGCTGGTACTGGCCAAGTAATGAAGCATCAAGGAGATGTAATTCCAATCTCTAAGCCAATCCAACCGTACTGTTGCATTACTCTCAACACCAATTCAGCCTGGTTGAGGATCATCATAAACAATCTGAGCATCAGATGTCTAAAGTCACTCTCAGGTACTTGCAGGTACCACACGCAGGGTCCATTCGTATCGTGTCAGTGTGTTTACTCTGCGTAGGCCCTTGAGGCTCAATCCCACTCTGCCTACCACAGCTGCATCTTTGAACTCGCCATAGCGGCAGCTAATTGCACCAGATGAGCACCACTAGTTAATAATTATGTTGCACACTGATTTTTCTCGGCCTTTTCTCAACGCCCCGGACTTCCTTGTCGTCGGCGACCCCATGCACTTTGACACTCACAAGAGAGAAAAGCACCTCACCTCATCCCTGAGGAGAAATGTGCGCACCGTTGGCCAAAGCCACCCTGGACTGAGCATTGGGCAATGAAGATTCGCAATGCTTGCTCTAGAAGGCTTCCTCTCAGTATTCACAGCCATGCCTCAGCTGTTGATGGTGAGGGGGGCCCTCAGGTGCGTTTTATGCTGGTGCAATAGAAGGGATCTAGGGACTCAGAGATTTACAGAGGTTTGTAGATCAAACATTGAAATACGAGGAACCCTAGGCGCATGTTTCGAAGTGGCAGGGTCTCGAGGGTCGTTCAATGTGGTATTTATTCATTCAACTCCCAGACAATAAGTGGCATCATCGCAATATAGACAGCTAGCTTACCAGGGAAGCTATGTTGAAGCTGCAAAATGCAGGATCAATTACTTCATAACCGAGCGTCTTTCAAACAGACTAATAATATGAATTGATCAATCGCTTCCCTGCCGACATTAGATAATGTCTTTCTCTCTCTCCCTTTCAAGTCTCAGTCTTGGCTTTTGTGGTGAATCAAATGTCTTCTCCACTTGTCATCAGTCAGGAGATGGATGAGGCGCCCAGACCAGAAATGACCCGCTGCTATGAAAAGGATTCAAGGATTCGAATTGGATGCCTCGTTTCCATTGTCACGGATCCGTAATGGTATTGGTAGCGGCGTAGCTAAACTACAGCACCTGCGACACGACACGGCACAACACGAGTAACAAGGCGATAAACATGAGCAGAGCACAAGCACGAGCCTGTCTGGGCCTGGAGAAAAGAGAGACATGGCATCCCATCGTGAGAGGGTGAATACAGATGCATGCATGTGGATAGCGCACTGTTCTAGACACGGTATATCCGGCTTCCACAGTTGACAAGTCAACTGAATCAGCGGAGGTTTTGGTGATTCAAATGTCTTTGACTGACAGCTCCCGTTCAGCCCGTAGTCGTCCGTCTTTCTGGGCTTTTTTTCCCTCAGTTTAGGAGAAGCCAACCCCTCTAAAGCACTCGCACTCACACTCAAGCAGGCAACGTCATTGCGTATCCACCAAGTCCCGAGCCCCCGAACCCGGACCAGACCCCGTTGATCCAGAGACACACCCAAAAGTAGCAGCAAAACCACCCAAGTACCAGGCGAGTACCTGAAGTACCTGCTAATTAACCAGCCAGCGTCAAGCTTTCCCAGGCCTTTTATGGGCCTTGAGTCTCCATCTTTTGGGGGGCTTGTCCCCGGCGCAGGGAAGACCCGTCCTAGATCTGACACGCAGCCACAGACTAAAATACTGTGTGCCCTGCGTATTCCCTACCTTAGTTTCTAGTGGAAAAGGGCTTTTGCCTGACTTTTTTTTCTTAGTTGACGCTTGTTGCCGTCTCTTCCACTCCAGTCTGAAAGTCAAGTTCTCCGTTAAGCTCTCAGTTTCAGTTTCTTTTCTTTCTTCTTTCTTTTGTTGCTGGCAGTTCCCTGACATAAAGAATTGTCCATCCGCCGGTCCCCTCTTACACACCTTTTACCGGTTTCTTACTTACCAGCTTACTTGCTGCCTTGCCTGAACAAGCTTGCATAGCTTAGCTCGCCTTGCTTGCCCTACCTTGCATTGCCTTGTTCTCTTTGAACTGTCACTCGTTTTGCCACACGCACCCTCTGCTGCCATTCTTAGCATACTCTACCTTTCCTGTTCCTCTGCTTTGCTGCATGTAACGCTGGCGTCTGGACGATCTGGTCACCTCTTGCATTTACTTGCTAGGACGAACGAATTACATTGCCCGTCATGACGTCGAGCAGGTCCTTCCGGGCTTCTATAATGCCCTCTATGCTGCGGTCAAACACAGATCCTGATTCTTCATCTTCTACTCGCAAGAGTGTAAAAAAGTCAAACACTTCCGATCTGGCTCACCTGCGTGGTTCAAACATTGGGTCTTCAAAGTCCACCACAAACTTGCCTCACATGGGCTCCAACTCGCAGCAAGACCAAGACGCTGTACAACACAACCGTCCTCGTTCCGCCGAGCAAAAGACTATTCGTAAACGCAACGACTCAACTCAAAAAGTGTCCTTGCCCAAATCCCAGTCGACGACAAACCTCTCTCCTACCAAAGGTTCAACTCGCTGGAGAAATCGACTTTCATCTTTTCTACCATCGCTCGTTCTGCCATCTGAGCCTACACCACATTCAACTACACCAAAACCTGTACCAACACCTCCAGTACCCGCGGCGCCCTCCGCTCCCGCTTCCGCTGCCACAGCCGCTGTTTCTCCTGCACCCACCAAATCTTCTTCTCCCACGGATACTTCGACCACCGCTAACACCGCTGCAACCCCTCCTACAACTGTTGACGATAGTGCCTCGTCTATTTCTCCCAGCATCATCGACTCCACCGTTCGGATGACGAGCGATTACCACGACGCCCTCACCCACCAGGCTCATGGCCAATACCAGCCTGGTCATGCTGGTTCCCCGCCTAGTCCGGACTCGATTCCAACCCGCGGCAGCGACAGCCTCGATGGCCCATTAAACCCTCACCCTCAGATCATGGCGCCGATTCCTCCATCCCCAGAGGTCCAACGAGCCACCATGAGCCCCCAGGAACCTAACATGCCTCCTCCTCCGATTCCTACTTCTCCTTCAGATAATGTCAGCAGTGGTAGTGGGAAGTTGCGAAAGGAAAACCCCGCTGCTCGATCACGAAGTGGCTCCCTCCAGCATACATCTAGCAACTCCAATGGCGACTCCATCCAGGCTCTCAAGACTCGACAAACTTCCCCAGTTCCTGATCGTGGTCGCCGCGCATCTTCAGTCCAGTCTCCCAACAGCCGCAACAGCAACACCAAGAGCCGCGTAGTTTCCACACCCCTCGCCATCAGACCAGGTTCATCAAAGGGCGATGCGAGCCAGAGCCCAACGCGGGGTCGTCTCCGAAGAAGTTGGTTGCCTGGTGGAAGATCGCGGTCAAACTCGATGGATGTCTCCAACGCAAATACCTCAACGGCGTGGGTTCTGTCCGACGATACACAAGCTGAGTACAATGCTTCGTTTCTCAAGAACGGAGAAAAGGTAAGTGACGTTGCTCTACCGTTGAAACTCAGTTTCAGAGTTAATCTTTGCGCTCGATTAGGTTCCGGAACTTTGGAACGAAAGCGGAGCTGTGCTTGTCTACCTTTACCCCAAGGGCAGTGGCTTCGGGCCGTCATTCAAGGTTCAAGAATTCACAATCAGTTCGTCCTGGGTTTTCAATGAACTTATTCAGCGAGAGCGAGAGATGCCTATGGGTCGAGACCGAACTAGGAGTTTCAGCGGCCGTGACAGCCTGACGGCCGAAGATGCGAACCGATTCATCTCTCCACCAAACTCCCCTCCTGCTCCGGATGACGGATATGATGATTGCCTCCACTTGTATCTTCCCACTGGAACTCCCGGCCAAGAAACACCACCCGACATGGATCGCTTAATTGCTATCCGCAACCTGTTTGCTTTCTTGACCGGACAGCCTCTCGTTGCGACTAAGGCTCGCCCTACCAACTTCCACGCTTTTGTGGAGATCTCCAAACTTTTAGAAGAGTACGGCTTCACGAGTTATGATGGTACCACCTTTGGAGACGCTGTTGATCTCAGTTTCGAGTTTTACATGGACCAGCACGCTCTTGCGGACTGCCGGAACAGCCGGGAGAAGACGCTCGAGGCATTGATTCTGGGTGAGCGCATGCGATCGGCCGATCTCTACAATGAGGCATTTGCCCATGCTGCGGGCAAGCTTCCAGCTATTCAAGATCTGAAGCTTCCTCTATGGAACCAGGTTTCGGAAAAGACACGCACGAACCTGGAACGTGCCAGTACCGATCTGAGTAACCGCCAGCATAACGCCAATATGCACTTGGAGCAATTCGAATTCCCTGCACTTTTCTCAGGTATTGCAAACTCAACTTCCATGTCAGAGCTTAGAAGCGTCCGCTTCAAGGTGTGGAAGCAATCATTCACCAAGATGCGAAATTTCGCTCTGAGCTACTACAAGACAGCATTCGGCAACTGGCCACCCAAAGCCAGCAGCAAAAAGAACCCATTCTCTGAGAGCGGTCTCAACAGACTTGTCCTCAAGGTTTTGTACTCTGACATGTGTGCTCTTTATGACTTGCTCGTCGACCGCACCAACCGAACTTCGAGAATCATGGATGCTGTTCCTGAACTTTCTAACGATCCCGACAAGATGATCATGTCTGCACTGCGAAACATCATGTCCGAGTTCGATCGCTCGAAACCGCCTGTTCTTCCTCCCATTCCTTACGATTGCCCGCAATTACCTACTGCGACATCCATCCTGGAAACCTACGATACGCTGTCGCCTAAGAAGCAGGCAAAATTCGACAAGAACATCAAGGAACATGAACTCATGCTCATGTTAAATAAGGCTTACAATTATGACACCAATGCCACCAAGGTTCCCTTCTTGGACAAGTTTAAGGAGTTTGAGCTTCGTGAGGCTCGAGGCAAGACGCCTCAAGATTTTGCTGACCAGCGCATTGGTTACTGGTTGTTCCTTTACGTTGTGATTCAGTCACTTCCTGTCTTGGTTGTGGATGCTCCAGGCATGCAGTTCACTGAGGGTGTTGAATACTTTCTCTGTGAGCCTCCTCTGGGTAACCCTCCCTGGGTTCCGGATCAGCAAGTCAAGAAGATGTGGTATGAGGTGGCCGGTACAGGTGGCTTGGTCGAGCTCTCTCAAGATGCCGTTCTTTTCAGCGTGGAAGCCACTTACCATCGAAGTCACTGTTGGCTTGCCGCTACTCAGTGGGAGAGCGGCGGTTCAGGACTTCAAGCCCAGGCACCAACTGAACCTTCGCTGTCACCTTTGCAGCCCCCACGGTCCATGTTCCTGGATGATGACTTTATGCCCACACCACCACCATCTTTTGGCAACGGTTACAACACTCCTCCATCTCCTATTGGCAGCCCTTCGGGCTCTCTTCGCCCTCGAACTCACTCCCCTGGTGGAAACCGAGCCAATCAAGCTTGGCGATCCAGTATCGCCTTGGGACTGGAGCCTGTACCTCTCCAGCCCCCAAGCCCATTCGGAGAGCGTAGCAGTTCTCTGGGAGGACGTCCCCCCAGTCTCATGATGGGTTCGCGAAACTCATCTGTGGGTAACCTGGCCGCCTTTGGCCACCCGGGCTTTGCTCAAACAGAGTCACCTCCTCCTGAGCAGACCGGCGCAACCTTCGACGATATCTTGCGCAGCGATGCCATGAAGAAAGAAAAGAAGAAGAGTCGCTTTTTCTAATTCCAGTTGGTTTTCTTGATCAGAACTTCCCCGGCGTCATTCGAAGAGCTCTGGAGCTCCGTCTTGGTACAGTTAACTGCCGGATTCTCACTCTGTATGCGTGCACGACTTTTCGCCAGCTTTAGCGTGTTTTTATCCAATCACGGCAACCTTAATAGAGTGACGACCTCCTCAGCCGAAGGTTCATTGCGAAGTACATTTTGACTACTTTGCGGGCTGTTACTTCTCCTTTCACTTTCCTTTCCTTTTCTCTCTCATCTACTTCATCTTATACGCAACATCACATACTTTTGGAAAGGAGGTCCTGGGCGGCACAAGAACCTAGCCCTTTTACTATTTAACGACGTTTAGCATGAGAAGAACAAAATCAAAAATCTACACAGATATGTAGTCGGGACGGGATCATAACTATCTTGTTTTTACTTAGACATGGTTGATAGAAACAATGTCTTTAATTGGCGGGAAGAAAAAAATGTTTAATTGTTTACTTTTTTTGCATATGAAAGGCTTTGGCGTATACAGCAAGTTTATTGATATTGCAAGGCAGAGCACAACGGCGTTTATTCGGTGGCATTGGTAGCCTCCGTCTTAATTACTTGAGCTAAATACATGGGTTCACACGTACGTTGCGTTTATTTTTATGTTCTTTGGCTGAGCCAATATGGAGATTCCGATACTACATATTGACACTTACATTATATCTTTAAGATTAAATCTATATAGCGACTGGAAAGTATGTGAACATTGTGACTGAATGTCATTTGACATTCTCTTTATTTATTCATATATATTTGATGTGCCTATGCTATGAGCCCAATCTTGTTTACCAATGTAAGCGAGAACGCCATATGATGATGTCCCTGAACCTCGGGACTTCCCATGAATATATACCGTGCCATTCCATTCCAGTTCCTCATACGTGCCGGCCGTAAATCATAACCATGCTATTATACCCTCAAGACCTTTGGTATATTTTCAGGTGAGCACCCTCAAAGAGTGACTTTGGTCCACCGGCCTCTCTCTGTATGCCACCATCTTTCTTTCTCCTTCTTATCCGCCACGATGCCATCACGCATATTCCAGCGTCCAGTGCATCCTTCCCTGCCACCGGCGAGACTTTCACCAGCATCACTCTCTAGATCTCTCACATCAATAAGACCGCCTTTGTCGTCTGTAGTACCCCGGTCGGGGAGAAGGTGGTACTTGATTGGGCTTCCAGCCGTACCAATGAATCCAGCCATGGAGAAGGTCTCAGTGATAGTCCCGTCCTCATCTATCACATTGACGGTGAATTTTGGTCGGGAACGTGCTGCTTCGAGACGGGTTTGGGCGGCAAGCCGTGCGGTATGAAGGCTTGTGTAAGGGCGGCGTGTGTCGCCGAATGGAGATATCGGAGTCCGTGGAGAAGCGAGAGGTGAGTTGTTGGACTTGAACAACCGCGTGGGAGACATTGGGCTTGCCGAGCTCGGAGGAAATGCGAAAGGTGATGAGCTCTCTGGTTGTTCGGCGGTTCGGAATCGATCAGAAGGAAGATCAATTCTCTCGACGGGGTAGCAAAGATCCTGAAAGATGCCGTCTGGGTCGTTAAGAGCTCGAAGAATCTTCAAAGCTGGAAATCCCCCTGCAGCGATACTACGAGCGAGAATATCATCCGCTGCATTGACGCATGTAGCATGGCTGGTGATATCCCAGTGGAGCTTTTGAACACTGTTGTTTGCAAGATATGGCATCATCCAGAGTGCGAAGCTATCATTTTCCGGCATGACGGGTGGGAAAGTCTGAATCAGAGAAAAGTTGACCAAGTTTCTTAAATTAGATAAGATGCGCGCTAGAGCAGCGAGAGATGTGAGAGGCGTGTGTCGGAGAGTAAGCTTACGCAGATGAAGGCTGGAGGACTGCGTTGCGAATGATGATAGCCCGCTCGAGGTTATACCGCTGATGTGAGATAACGTCAAGGAGTGTAGAGGCGGTAGGGCGAGGAGAGTTGAGTCGTCGAAGCTGTTGGGCGGTAGGTTACAGAGATGAAGATGTTTGAGGTTCGGAAGACGCTTGAGTGTTGATGTGAGAAGGGTCTCGGGCGTGACAGTAGCTCCTGGGAGACAATGTACAGTCAAGGTTTCCAGGCGAGACCAATTATCATGATATGTCAAAAAGGCAGCTTCCTGGGAAGGCTTGAGTTCTCCAGGCATTACCAAACCAAGCTGCTGAGTATTCGATTGGATTCTCTGTTGTCTCTGATGCGGCGATGCTTGTACAAGCCAGTTCATTTCTCTTAACATGGGTCTTGTTGACAACGCATGGAAGATCTTCTTGAAGGAGTGGTCGTACGTAACCGATAGACCAGTGAGGCTCTCGAGATTGGGGCACGCCATGACGAGCGTCGCAATAATATCCTCATATTCGGCAGTTCCGGAGCCTTTGGCGACAATTTCAGGGGCCGGAACTTTAAGTGCGCGAACGATTCCGGCGATGTGAGGATTAGAGCGGAGTATGCGCCGGAGCATGAGGACACGAACGCCCTGCGTCATTTTGAACTTCTTCTTGAGGGTTGCTGAGTCTGGGCCTACAAGTTGGATGTTTTGATATCTGAGACCAGTTAGTTTTTTCTCTTGTGTGGTTGGAAGAGATGCTGACTTACAGTGCTATTTGAGCGGGCCTGTACCACTTGCGGCAAGACACTGCGACGTTACAAGCATCTCGCATCCAACAAGTTGCACAGCTCCCGCTTTTGTCCTCCAAGTGAAGATCTCTCAATTGTTCCAGAATATTTGAGAGGATCTCTGAGGGTAATCTGGCAAAGAGCTCATTCGGCTGAAGGGGAACTCGTGAAGAAGACAGTTTCTTGATAGGCATTGGTCGTTGATACATATACTCAGGTCGCCATGCCGATTCGTTCGTTTCCATTCTCGTTCTGTTTCCCCAAGAAGGCGTTCGTCTTGCTGAGATCATACTTTCTCGAGATTGAAAGGACGATGCAGTCGTAACTGAGTTGTTGGACAGTTTTCGAGGACGATTGAGGGCCGCATTTGCCTTCGCATTTGTAGGATCTGCTAGGGGAGTTTCGAGGACAGCATATGTTGGTCGAGGATACGCTGTTGGGGCAAAGTTGTCTTGTTTGCTCTTTGGAGATTCGGTGTTTGCAAGGAAAGCGTTGATAGCATTTTCTTGAACTGAAGATAGGTCTGTTGGTGAGCCAAAATACGGCGGGTGAACAGGCCGGACAGTAACTGTAGGGTCCTTCATTGTTGTAGTAGTGTCGAGCTTGAGCTGGTTCTTGTGCTGCTTGTCATTGGGCTTTGTTACTGGCGGTGATCCAGCATATGCAGAAGCTCTTTTCGATCTCAGTTTGTTTGAACCAGGACGACTATACAAATAGAATCAAATTATTAGTATTAAGAAAAAAACGTGTGCTTGAAAACAACGACAACAACCTCCGCGAGTCAACGGAAATCGTAGGTATATCATTCAACATGGGTGCTAAAGAAGAAAAAAGTCCTAGAATCACACCACTTCCCCATGGTACACGCAAATGCCTAAACTAGGCATAATTGGCCTCTTTAGACAAAGATCTGACGTAGGCAGAGAGATGTTTTTGGCTGTGCCTTTGCGGTAGACAGGGAGCTTGAAGCGCCACGCAGGGGAAAATGTGGACATGTAATTTAAAAAAACATCGAGATGTGAGAGCCTCGCTGTTGGAGCTGAATGCGCTAGAGCGGGAGTCGCATGCGGCCAATACCAACACCAACACCAACACCAAGACACTAAGACGCCGGGTTTAGGGGCTGATTGAGATGAGGCGTTCTTGTTCTTCTTCCGGATGTCTTCTAGGGGTTTTACTTTGGAACTTTCCAAGGGTGAAGAGAGGGAGAATAATAGAAAAGAAGGGGTTATAAAATAGACAATGCATTATGTTGCGTGGTATAGGAATGGGATGTTGAGTATAGCTGACTGTAAAACAGGTGACGGACGATAATGAAAGAAACTCTTTTACTCACACAAGGTCAATCGATTGGCGGTTCTTCTTCTTCCCACTCCCTGCCAATGGATCCTCATCAATCATAGTAACCGCCCAGACATGTCTCCTAAACTCTTCTGCCCTCTTATCCTCAATGGCAGACATTGAGCTTCGACCATGATGAAAGAAGCGCTTGAAGTCTTGTCCATGGTGGTTATGTTGAACCTCGAACATGGTCGCTAATGTGGAGTTTGAAGATGATCGACGGAGGCTATTATTGTGACAGGGTGTTTTTTTTTTTGTCTATCGATATTCGTTTATGTTGCACCAGATTGTCGTGATAATGTTCCGATGTTGACTGCCGGACCAATAGAGTCGATAATATCGTAACCGAAGAAATAATATGATTGTTGAAGTATAGGACAAGGACGAAGCGGCTCAGGGGGACATCAGGACTTAAGAGGCAGACGATAAGTTTGATCAGGGAGGGAGACTTGTCCTATAATCACACCATTGGAAGCTATCCAATGCAAAATACACGGTCAAGTCAAACGCCTCTGCATCGTTTGGCGTAGGGGTATCTCAGACATGCAGCCCCCTTCGTCAGCAGAGTCGATATACTTTTTAGTTGACCAGGTGAGAAGTACAGTATTAGTACTAAGTGAGAAGACCCAAGACTTTGGTAAACCTCCCGAAACGGGCTTGCGTCAACCTTAAGTAACTTATGGATTGTGCACAGTCGCTCAAGTGACGCACGCAGCTCCCGATCGATCTCACAAAACAAAATCCATTCTAGCAAAGCCACAGGGAAAAACCAAGATTCAGGTTTGAGAGTACGGAGCCAATAGAGATCCGTAACTTGGGTGGTCGAGAACGAGAACCCTGCCTTGTCCCCTGCTTGCTTGTGTTTTGGATTTGCTGGGGTTGTACTGTAAATCTTGAAGACGTAGACCTGGGGTTTGACCAGTAGAGGACTGTACAACAGTAAACATTTGAGGAATATATAAATGGCTTGAGAACTTCGATATTAACATGATCATACTCCAGTGCTTGAATTATCAATAGAGCGGAATACTTGAGCAGTGCATCGCCTCTTAGGAGTACCTAGAGACCCAACCGCCAGTTCAAAAATAGCATCGCCTCAGGAACACAGCTCATCCCTGTCTTTCTGCTTGTAACACCCAATTTTCTATGCTTTGCAGAAACTCCATACCAATACCAAGCAAAACACAGCCAACGCAGCGGGGTCTCATGACCTCAACATCAACTCAATCCTTCAACAACTCAGACAATTCTTTACCGAATTCTTAGGTTGGCTGCAGAGTAATTCTGTGGCTGGAAATATGTACCAAGTACTTTTCGGGACGTTCGATCCGTTAAACTTGTGCATATTGACAGGACCTCAATAACCATTTGTGCAACAAGGGACCCCTAGACTCCTCTCATCCGATCAGAGCAGGGAATGTTTTCCATCCTTGGGAAGAAAAACACACAGACATTTCAATAGCATAAAATCTCGGAGATTTGTACGGGTACCCACGCTATATCGACTAGCCATCCCTCCACAAAATGTGCATTTCACAATTATCGCCAAGTCTTGAAAGCGTCGGGTAAAACTACGGTGATGCGAATCCTCCTGACGGTTCACCGTAATGCGTACCCATATGTACAGTACATACGTGCATCTTGGGTGTGTTGGCATTTGTTATGGGGGGGGCTCGTCATGAGAACCGACATATCCGCAATGGTTGAAAGTTTAGGATACAACTGGACAGTCATGGTCTCGTTCTTATTGATCTCAGGTTTGTGCTCCCTCTGAACAAAGAGTTATCGAACCCTTGACTTACCATTCTATACCGCTTCTTCTCAATTGCTGAGCCTCAATACAGTGCCTACAGGGATACCTTGTTATGAAGTAACCGCTGCCAATGTACGGTATATTCTGTTTTCAACATCAAAGATGTCATTTTCCCATCACTCTTTCACTCTGCTTCGCTTACAGAAGCTAACAAACAGCCCCATTTTCTGTCCAAGTTTGAGGCTCTTGGTAACCAGGAACACCAGGCTAAGTTCATTTTCGTTGCTGATTTTCCAGGTGGCTGGTCTCTAGCTTGCAGGTACATTTAATGGGTGGCTATATGCGATACTCCATACATCTTAGCTTCTCTCAACTAGCAATTGAATTCTTCTTCCATGACGCCAAACTCCAAACTCTTCCATGTGCATGTGCATCTTTCAGCTTGTATCTGCAATGTTTAACCAACTTCTGACTTGGTTCTGAAACTAGGCTTCCCACTCGCCACACCTCAGTGCGGGGATGTGGCAGTGCGTGGCGCAGTTCTGCACACCCAGTAGGTGGGCAGGTGGGATACTTCTTCACCCTTCATCCGAACCGCACTCTCTTCGCTGGCCGCGCGGCAAGATCCCTTATGTTGGATGACGAGTCTATGTGTTGACCCTGATCTCGACCAACTGTGACTGCATCAAACTGTGTGTTTCGTTTCTTCATATTCGCCATCTCGAGAGACCTCAGCACTCTCCCATCAGATCTTGGAGTCTCGTCCAGTACCAAGCCTTCATCAGGATGTATAGTCCTTCCAAATCCTCGCCTAAAAACGTATTGCGGTGTATCTAGAGGTGCCATCTGATCCTCTTTACTGAACTCGCCCCCCGGCAATGGTGTGATCCGGGTATTCTTGACCCAGTCGTAAATTGGGCCATCATCCAGAATGGATTGAACTCGGCGGTGTTCAGCCTGCGTCATGTGTTCTTTGCGTTCTAAGATAACCTCCTCTATACTGTTTTTCAGTACTAGCGTCTCGACAAAGACCGGCTTTTGCTGGCTGATCCTTCGCGCACGCCCAATTGCCTGCGCTTCAACTTGAGGGTTTAGGACTGGGCTGATAAAGTAGATTCTTGACGCAACTCTCATATCTAGGCCGAAAGCTGCCTGTGAGATGTCCATGAGGAGAACTCTTCATCCTTGTTAGCCCATAGCATCAAAGGTGGTTCAGAAACTCACCTGAAATCATCATTGTGATTGAAAGTGTTGACGTATTGTGATCTTCTCTGTACGGTCAATCCTTTGGCATATATTAGATGTTGTACTTGAAGCTGCTTGAAGTTAGTATTGGGTTGATCACAGGCATATCCTTCCTTACAACTTCCAGCACACCGGCTAGATACCATGCGATATTGTCGTTTTCATAGAAGATAAGTATCTTCTCATCTTCCTGATACTTGAGAACGCCATCAATCAGGTACGAAAGTTTGGCTGACACCGTGGATATAATCTTAACTGTTTCCAACGGCCCAAGTGCACCATCAGCGGTAGCTTCGACTTCTGCTTTCACATCACTGACGCCATGAGCATTCGTGATTCGGTGTTTGTCATCTCCCAGTGTCGTATTCCCGGCTAAGATTTGCGAGCTGTTTGTTGTCTCATCTGATGCGAGCATACGCATTCTTGAATCGATCCCTTCTTGAATCAATCGGCCATTCAATAGAGAATTGAGCTCCTCGGGTTTTGATGCTGATTTATAAATGAGTTTCTGCAGTGTCACCAACATGGTTGATGAGCTGCATATGTGTTCCCCTGCTTCACGGTCGAGCGACCAAGATGCGCTGACATTGTGGGGTAAACCGTGGACGCTGAGCGGCATCTCATGAAATGCATTGCTAAGAGCCTTGACCTTGTTGCTGGAAACAACATGCCCAAACTCAATCGCTTGCTCAAGGAGTTCTCGATCTTGGTCACTGATAGGTACTTTTTTCTCTACAAGGAAATCTTCAGCGGTCTTGACAGCTTTTTCTATATCTTGCTGAGAATAGAAAGATCCTCCAAAGAAGCTCGCCTGCTTCAAGTTGTGCACAATCTGAAGGAGAGCCTTTCGCTGTTTGTTGTGAAAAAAGTAATCCATATCAGTTCGTTGGGACTGCACTGAGTTGAAGATGATCATCATGGAGAAGATGTTGAGGGACATCTGGTCCTGGTATGAACCTTCCAATACAACGAGCTTCTCGTTGACCGCTGGGAAGAGACTATTAACTTCTGTGATCTGATGTCTGATGATGAGAGAGTTGAGGGTTGATCTCAAGCAATCCCAACGGCCTCCACTATTCTTTTTGTGTTTCGGAAGTAGCAGGTAAGTGGCCCAGTCCGCCATGGTATCACCAACGTCCAGGGTCGTGTTCGCCCATGGCCGGGCTCTCAGGTAGAGTGCTGCCATAATACCAATCCTTTCCAGATCTCTTTTTTCCATTTCTAGGATAGAGTTTCTGGTTGCGTTGCTAATCGGCATTGAACCACCCTTTTCAGGTTGTGCTACAGATAGTCGTGTTTTTGCCTGCATGTCGACTCCATACAAGCCTTGAGATGGAGTTCCTGTCACGATCCATCGCGCAGAGAAATGCAAAGCATCTAGAACGAGAAGCATATTGCTCTTGCTGCTCATCCTCGAATGCCCAAGCTTGTGTCCTTCATCAACGATGCATCGCTTGAAATGGACCTTAGACAGCGGAGATTGTTCAACTCCACCCTCATGTCGCAGCAAAGCCTCCAGCCTCGATTGGGTGAAGAGGATGAGATCAAATTTCAACAAGTCTTCGGGTTTAGGCAGTGGCTGATCCCGGGTCACAACGAGAACCTCCAGGCCATCAGTATGCTTGCTGATCTCCTGCTTCCACTGCACCAATAAGTTTGGGGGCACAACCACGATACTCCCATTACTGAGGTAGAGCCGCTTCTTTTTGGACTGAATTCCGGTACAAAATCTCGTAGTTCGTCGGTTTTCAGATGACTGAATAGAGTAGTACCCTGGGTTTCTTTCTAGTGCTTCGATGCATCTCTCATACTCGTCTCCTGACTGTGCCTTGTAAAGGTCGAAATAGGGTTGCCACGGAACTGCATTCCTTGTGGCACAAGACGCAGCCATTTCAGCCAACGAGGCCAGACGCTTCCTGATCGGGGCTTTTTCAGCACAAACGTATTCAGGTGGTTGAGTAGGCAGTCCTTTTGTTGCAAGAATGAGCGCGAGACAAATGATAGTCTTTCCAGAGCCCATCTCTTCAGCAAGGATGCCGCCGCAGACGCCATCATAGTATCGTGGCTCCCTAAGCACTGTACCAGCTACAGTATCAATGTACCATGATCCCCCCTCTTGATCTTTCACGCGAAGTAGACGCGGGTCAAGCACTTGCTCGGGTTGTACCTCTTTTTGCAGCATCATGGCCGACGACCTTCGCTGATACGGGTACAGCTCCGACTTCAAGCCTGGAACTTGGCCGTCCAAAAGATCGCACATGGCAGACTTTGAGTAAGTTTCCTCGATGCTGCTGATTCTAGGCGTAGGTGACGGGATTTTGTTGAAAAGTTGCAACAGAGACATGCCCTCGTTCAAATCATCATTCTGGACAACAGCTTCGTGGAGGAGTGGCTTGTCCAACCATATTGCGTTTGGATTTCCAGCCCAGGCTTCTTGTGAGTAGTTCAATTGTCCAAGGACAGTGTTTCTTGCCTTCAATAGAGAAGGATTTGAACGGTCCACCGTGCAACGTAGGACATCATCAGGCAGAAGATAGACTCTAAGAATGCCATTATCGGAATCGTTGTTCTGAATGCTAAATTGGAGTTTTGCCCAGGATGCTCGGAAAAGTTTGATACATGATCGGAGTGTCCCTATTTGAGTCAAAGCAATTTCCAAGTTATCGGGGAGGAAGGGTTCGTCATCGTCTAAGTCTGCTTCGCCTATTTCTTTCGATGACGAGCCGAAGGATCTCCATTCTCGAAGTTCGTCTAAGAACCATTCTGAATCTATTTTTATCTCTGCTCTCTTGACCGGCATACACCCAGCGGGTATGAAAGCTGTTCTTTTTGGTGGCATCGTGATCTGAGTAAGGCTGCTACGAGGTATGAGCAGGCGGCTTTTCAAGAAGGGCGAACATTAATTCTTCATTGCAAATTCAAGTCCGCAGTGGCAAGCTCATGTGCTCATTAGGGTTTTTCGAAGATCTGATACAAGATTTCCCTTGGTCTTGGTCCATGCGAGGGGAATGTTGGTCAGAGGAAGAGAACACAAGTGGCTGCCTACAGATAGATAAAACGTACAGTTCGAGCAGCTTCGCTGCACAGTGTTCTCGACTGGTTTGTGGTTGCTCTTACTGTGTTTGCATACTGTGGAGAGATATTCACTGACGCTGTGTAACCGGGGTAATTAATACCTGCCAATCTAGATAACAGCTGGATTTTAACACATTTATTCTATTGGATACCAAGAGAGTTTTTTTCATAGCAAGTCAAGAAATATATTGATCTCCTATCATCAAGACGCAGGTTCCCATCTCTCAAGCAGTCCCACTTTCCACTCCTTGAATGTCCTTTCTTGGACTGGTAGTAATTGACTGCTCGATAACAAGCAAACATCTGCTGCTTTGATGGCTTCCTCAGGCAAACTTATCTCCTGGACATCTGAGGTCATGGACGTGATAAGCTTCTCACTCTCTACTGAATCGATATGCTTGTAGAGTATCTTCATCGCCGTCTTGCGGTCAGCGGTAGAGGACGCTGTATATACAACATTGGGATTCAACACCCAGAGATGAAGGTTCTGGTGAGCAACTGCTTCAGATTTTGCATTCCCAGGAATATGCGGCGTGATAATAGACTTGGATGACCCCGACCTCGAAATCGTAGCCAGCAGAGTTGCCGCAAGACACTCGGGACTGCTTGGGCTAGGATCTGAGGTCTTGGTTTGGCAAGTAATTTTCCATTTGAACAGTGTGACAGACAATGCCGCGATATTGTACAAGCCAACTTCTGTCGTGCATTCCCGGCAAAAGATGTGCAAAAACTTCTTGCTTTCGTCGTTATTGAGCGCCAACGAAGATAAATCGAACCCAGCATCTGGTGTTGAGGAAGAATACTGTAGTGTGTAAGTAAACTGTCAATGATCAAAAACGTCAAGCAATTTCTTGAGCAATATACCTCTCAGTAATCTCTAAACACTCATATCTATGAGAGGTTAGATGAAAAAGAGAGGCCGCGTCTTCAGATTACCTTAGGATCCCGTTCTGTAAAGAAGGTTTCCAGAAAGCTGACTGCCCATCGGGGTGGGAACGACAAGTGCATTCATATTGGGGAGTTGTATCGATGGCCAAATCACTGAGAGGTTTGGGATACCGACATGGACATCTTCTTTCTCCCCATGGATTGATTGATTGAGGTTTGGCCAAGCGTAGTCAAGGACAAATCAGTGCTGCTGGATTGATACTTACTTGCAGGCCTCGGCAGTCGGACTCCGAGAACAGGAATGATGTCAGGTCGACGAAGCCAACGCCCTGTTGGGCGGATATAGCATGATTGGCACCATAGCCTTTGGTGGCCAAAGACTCAGGATCTTGGTGGTCATGGTCATGAGGTTTATGGCAATGCCAAAATTCCATCATTTCGGCCCAGTTCTCACTCGGTAAGTCTTTCCATGTATTTATGACACTTTGCGCGACAAACTCGCTTCCACAGCTTCGGCAGGCTACCGATGAGCCAGTCGTGATATCGACTGATGTCCATGGCAACGCCTGGCTTTCTAAAGAGAAATGAGAGGGCCTCGCTTCTGCTGGTGAGGCTGGAAGCCTCCATGATAGACTTGAACGACCAATCTGGGCTACAGGCAATGAGCCTATGACAGATGTTTGTGCCGGTAGAGTGACGTGCTCTATATGGCCATGGTGTGTTACGCTGAGTTGCCGGCCCTCCGGTGAGATTTCTGCTTTTGTCGAAGAGTCGACTGGTGTGACTAGTGATGCAACAACAGAAATTTGTCTGATATTCGACAGTAGTTCTGCATATATCGTGGAGGTTTGAGACGTCATCCTCAGGGGATTTCGTTGAAGTGAGTGGCTTGCTCGGTTTAAAGATTTTTGAGCGAGACGCGAGACTTGAAGATTGATAATTGTGTGGCCCGTGCACGCGTCATTGGGGAACCGCTGTGTTACAGTGTCACCCCTGCCCCCAAAGAAAAGGTCTGCCCCGCTATCATTTATTAGTGCCCGTTGGAAGCCCCAACGGAAGATTGATTTCATTGTTCGATTCAACGTCATGAGCATTTGATAATTTCTCCTCATAATAACCTCAAATCAGTCAGCTTTTCTCGTCTTGCGATCCTAAAATGTCCGGGATTCTTGCTCAAGTTCCTGTGGTTAATAAACTGCTAGGACTTGATGGTAATCGCCAAGCCATCAACATCCCCTCAGTTGAGATTCATCACATTGAGACAAACCCAAGCAAACGGGCAAGATGTCTAAAGCACCTTTTGAAAGCGAATCATGCCAACTACTCAATCGTCTATAACAACCTTCAATACGATAATCACAACGCTCATATCCTCAGCTCAGCATACCTCTTGGGAGCAAGTGTTCCTCAACTAAATGACATCTATGACAGAGAAATCCGCGAGCTGGAGGCATGGGTACCGTCACCCGCTGAGATTGGAGAAGATGACTGGCAAGAGCTTCGCGGTGATGCTAGGTACCAGCGGGCTTTTGTGGACTTTTTTGAAGACAAGCTCGTTATGCGATTCCATTATGACTGGCACCAAGAAATGGAGCATTATCTGTTCACCGGCGATGAGCCTCTAATCAATGGTCTGATCGGTGGTCGTAAGTCTACAATCCTATATAAACCAAATATGTCTTTGCTAACACTTACAGTCGGGCACCCGCTGATCCACTTAGGCTATGCCTTCGAGATGGATTGTAAGGAACTTGCCATGGAAGCTCTTGGACTTGCCTGTGTTCAGCATGACTTCCTCCACAAGTACCTCGACGACAAGTCGTACACCAGAAAGGCCCCTTTCACCTCGGCCTCCCCGCTAGATCTTCTCACCAAATTGTCTAAGGATGACCGGTTTGATGCCGTCGGATTCGGCCTGTATGATCTGGAAGAGCTCTTCAGCAAGCATGAGGATATCATACTGGAGTACTGGAACGCATGGGAAATCACAGATCCTGTGAAGCAGTTCGAACTGTCCCAAGAAGCTGCAGCTGCGTTACTTGTTGCCACAGTCAAGCCAGGCACCCATGCATTCAACTTCATGCTCGTTCATATACTAACAACCAGTCATGCCGTCCGAGTTCTGCTTCCATTCATTCCCGAGAAATATCATGTTCCTCTTGTTCGGCAATGGTGGCTTCTGGCCTTGGGCCTTTTTATCGTGAAAGGCCGACCACTCCCTGATCCGGATAATGTGGACAGCGATACCAAACAACGAGGCTGGAAGTACGTGGAGGACAAGGCAGTGAACTCTGACTGGGCTACAGATGCTCATTACGTCAAAGGTAAGGTCATATCTCCAATTGCCATATCCCCTCCACTAACCCTGTGACAGCAATTCGGGCGTTGAAGGAGGCTTCAAAAACATGGGGCGATGTTCACGACCGATACCTTCTGGCTGCCCTGACCTTCGTCGACAACTTCAAAGGATGGACATACTGAGATGGGAAGCGTGTATTATAAGGACATGAGATACCTGGGATGATGGTCTGAGAAAATGAAGCAACAGTGTACCCCGGATAACGGATCAGTTATGTACTTTCTTGTAAAATCACCTTCAGATTGATGACATTGCGAAATGGTAGCACTACGGTACAATGCGAAAACGAACTAATGAAACTGTCGCGAACATGCTGTGGCTAGTGATTCATTTGTTTAAAATCGATCCTCCATCCGGCAGTCAATTTAAGCAGACGGTAGATGTTAATACAACGTGCTTCAGTGGGTCATACACTGTACTGCGGGTCCCAATTCACGATAACGCTCCATCAAAGCTATCAGATAGTCCAACATCATCACCATCTCTCCACGGCATGCGAAAATCTCCAGCACGCACCCCCAAATCAATCGCGTACCCCTTCAGAACGTTATGCTGTTGCTGTAAATGCACCCTCTGCGCCGATGGCTCCGCCCGCGAAGCGCCGCCGGCGGAATGTCGTTGACGCTTCAGATGATGAAGACGAACCGTCCCGTGCAAACACCCTGACCAAGTTTCTGGTTACTTCACCAAGCTCCTCTACGAAAAGTCGCGTCACTACAGCTTCGCCGAGTCCGACAAAACCTAAGATCGTCGCCAACAAGCCAACCAAGAATGGCTCGCTCCGTCTACCTCGTCGAGCGCAACCGAAGAGCAATAGCATGAGTCCAAACGCGAAACGTACCAAGGATGTTGGCAAAGCCGCAGATACGGGAAAGACAGCTGATTTGAAGACACTCTTTTCGAATCAGGCACAAAGGGCCGCACGTTCGGGAGCTGGAGATAGGCGATCCGTTCCTCTTGAAGATATTATCAGTGATCCTATCTCAGAGGATGATGAGATCTCAGAACATAAGACAAGTTCTGCAAGCTTGGTCGGGCAACATGCTAAGAAGAGATTACGAAACGGCTCGCAATCATCGTTGTCGAGTGTACCCAGCGCCAGCCAAAAGTTTATCAAACCACCTAAGCCAGTACCTATAGCTACGCCAAATGATGATACACGCCCTTGGTCAGAACGATTTGGACCTCGAAATCTGGAGGAATTGGCAGTACACAAGAAAAAGGTCTCCGATGTGAGGAGATGGTTGGAGGATGTGATAGCAGGGCGCATGCGCCAGCGTCTACTTATTCTCAAAGGCGCAGCTGGGTCCGGAAAGACAACGACTATGCGACTTCTGGCAAACGATATGGGCAGTGAGCTTCTTGAATGGCGAAATCCTGCGGGAGGCTCTGGACTGGGTTTCGTTTCAGCATCTGCGCAATTTCAAGAGTTTCTTGGTCGTGGTGGTAAATTTGGAGCATTGGAGATCGATACTCCCGTGCCGTCGACCCAGAACAGCTCTCAGATCACCCGAAAGAATGATTCGAAACGAATTATTCTCATCGAGGAGTTTCCCAACACATTTTCAAGATCTTCAACGGCTTTGACATCCTTCCGGAACACTGTTTTACAGTACCTTGCTGATAGCACACCGTCTTTATCCATGTTTGCGAAGCCTTCGCAGCATGAGCCTATAACGCCCGTGGTCATGGTCATTTCAGAGACTCATCTGACTACGACTTCTGCATCGGCGGACAGTTTTACTGCCCATCGACTTTTGGGCCCGGAAATCTTACAACATCCAGGGGTTGGTATGATAGAGTTCAATGCCATCGCCCCATCGTTACTCCTGAAGGCACTCGAGCTTGTTGTCCAGAAAGAGGCCAGAAAATCTGGTCGCAGGACAACCCCAGGTCCTCAAGTTCTAAAACGCCTCGGTGAAATAGGAGACATCAGAAACGCCGTGTCATCTCTCGAGTTCCTATGTCTGAAGGGTGACCAGCAAGGAGATTGGGGCAACAAAGTCGTGCTCACAAAGCAGACTAAGGGCGTGAAAGATGCTATCAAGCTCACACAAGGCGAAGAGGAGAGTCTGGAACAAGTATCTCAACGTGAAGCGAGTCTAGGTATTTTCCATGCTGTTGGAAAAGTCGTCTACAACAAACGAGATGAACTTCCTCCACGAGGTGACAATGTCGAGAATCTGCCAAGCTTCCTTTCGCATTTCTCGAGACCGAAACGCTCACAAGTGTCTGTTGACACGCTCATTGACGAGACGGGCACAGATACACATACTTTTGTCTCGGCATTACACGAAAACTACGTTCTGTCGTGTGAGAGCACAGATCCGATGGACTTGTCAACACCAATGGATTACGTTAACGACTGTATCGAGTATCTGTCACAAGCAGATCTCCTCTCACCGTCAAGAGACATCTTCTTCGGTGGCAGAGGTGGCTTTTCAGGCCCAGACTCTGGCAGCCATGTGCTGCGACAGGATGAAATAACCTTCCAGGTGGCTGTCAGGGGCATGTTATTCTCACTCCCTAACCCTGTTAAGCGCAAATCATCAACCATGTCCAAGGGCAGCGACGCCTTCAAGATGTTCTACCCAACGAGTCTGAAACTCTGGCGTGCCAAGGAAGAGTTAGAAGGCTTTGTGGATATGTGGTCTACAAAACTACTTAAAGGCGATGATGGAGCAACGAAAAACCTCACCGATGGAGCCACAGCGTTTCGTCGTCCTCAGCAATCCTCTAGCGAAACTTCCTGGATGCAGCGTAAACAGCAAAATCGTCAAGCCATGGTAAAACAGCAGCAGCAAGAAAACGATCCTGATAGTGCGCCGCTTCTCTCACTTGGCAGCGCAGCCCGGCGCGAGATGCTCCTTGAGCGTCTCCCATACATGGCGCATATAGCGCGTGCTCGAAAAACATCCAGCTTCCGTCTGCGCGAACTCGAGAAGGTGGTTGCATTCAAAGGCATTAATACTGCCGATGAAGAGTCCGACGCAGATGACGACATGCTACCGGGAGAAGCTTGGGCAACAGATAAGCCGTCAGAGGAAATGAGTCCTCGGAAGAGAAGTGCGGGTATAAAGGAAGGAAACGTTTCGGGACTTCTCGCTCAGAAATTGGTGCTGAGTGATGATGATATCGAGGATTAAGGAGATAAAGGGTTGGTACGTAAGGGGTGTATGGAAACAAGGCGATTTGAGGTTTATCTGGTTTTTATTTGCGCTTGGTGTCGCGATCATGACAACAATGGAACGGAGCAACGGGGATAGATAATTTTGGGTTGGGTCACGGTCTCGCGTATACCGACTTTGGTGCGAGAGGGGACAGATGGACATGGACGGAAAGCTTTTACAAATGGTTTAAATCATCATCATCACGTTGAAGTGAGCGTCTGGGCGCGGTGTTAAGTCTATCATATATACAATATCGCAATCGTACAGATCACAATTTCTGGGAATCCTTCTTTGCCAGGCCAAACCTTTCAGACCTGTTTTTACTTTTCCTTTTCCATTTCCATTTCCATATCAAATTGCAAAAACTTTGAATGAGGTATCATTTAGTGGTGGAACAGACGAATGTTCTGCTCGACAAAGGTAATGCCCAGCTTCTCAGCGGTATCGAAGACGGCGGCATCGTTTTGGCTACCGCCAGGAGCGGCAACATACTTGGCCCCTGACTGAGCAACGCGGAAGACGTTATCAATGAAGGGGAACTATCATCCATGTTAGCAAAGCTCAATCGGCCAATGGGTATACTACTTACGAAAGCGTCGCTGGAAACGCAAACATCCTTAAGCTGCTTCATCCAAGCCTCACGTTCCTCAGGGGTAAAGGCAGCTGGGACCTCCTCGAAGACACCCTCGAAAGCCTCGCGCTCAGGGCCATCCTTAGGGAGCTGGCCACTGACGAGCAGGTCAATGGCGTTGCTCTTGTCGGGGCGCTTGGTACCCTTCTTCCACTTAATGCCAAGGACACGCTCATGGAAGCGCATCCACCAGTTGTCGGCCTTGTCACCGGCAAGTCGGGTGCAATGAATTCGGGACTGTTGGCCAGCACCGAGGCCAACGACCTGGCCGTTGTAGGCGTAGCACACGGAGTTGCTTTGAGTGTACTTAAGAGTAATAGTAGCAATAGTCAAATCGCGAGCTGCGCTCTCGGGGAGAGAAGCAGTGTCCTTGGGGGTAATGATTGTGCTGAAATGCTTGGGAGTGATCTCAACATCGTTGCGGTGCTGCTGAAGGTTGATGCCGTATACGGTGCGGGTCTCGGTAGCAGGAGGGTTGTACTCGGGGTCGATTTGAAGAACAAGGTATCGGCCGCCCTTCTTCTTCTTGAGGATCTCAAGAGCGGCATCCTCGTAGCCAGGAGCAATGACACCATCAGAGACCTCCTTGGAGATGATGCGTGCAGTGGGAACGTCAACGACGTCACTGAGAGCGATCATATCGCCAAAGCTGCTCATGCGGTCGGCACCTCGAGCACGAGCATAGGCTTGGGCAAGGCTAGACTCATCAATACCCTCGATGTCATGGACGAAGTAGACCTTCTTCTCGTCCTCAGTAAGGGGCAGGCCGATGGCAGCACCAGCGGGAGAGACGTGCTTGAAGCTGGCGGCAGCAGGCTTGCCAAGAGCCTTCTTGAGCTCCTTGACCAGAGGCCAGGCGTTGAGGGAGTCGAGAAGGTTGATATAACCGGGTGAGCCGCACAGAACCTTGAAGGGCAGGTTGCCCTCGGAAACATAGGCGGCGGCAGGCTTCTGGTGAGGGTTGGCGCCATATCGAAGGGCGCTGTACTGTTCGCCGTTACCGGCGTACTCCTTGCGGAAGAACTGGGAGATAGCAGCATCGTAGTCGGCAGTGTGCTCGAAAGCCTTGAGGGCATATCGGTTGCGGCTGGACTCGGTGATCTCGCCCTTCTCGAGCTCCTTGAGGAAGCCAGCGTAGTCGTTAGGGTCGCTGAGGATAGTGACGCGCTTGTGGTTCTTGGCGGCAGCACGGATAAGGGTAACACCACCAATGTCAATCTCCTCGACGGCCTCGGGGATGCTGACGTTGATCTTGGCGACGGTATCCTTGAAGGGGTAGAGGTTGCAGATGACATAATCGACCTTGTTGATGTTCTGCTCGGCGAGGTCCTTCTCATCGGAGGCGAGATCACGGGCCAGGATACCTGCATGAACGGCAGGGTGAAGCGTCTTGACGCGACCAGCAAGCATCTCGGGGGCCTTGGTGATGGCAGAGACGTCCCTGCAGAAGTCAATTAGCTCTACTATCAAGCGATTGAGCGTTTGTATTGACTTACTCGACAGGGAAGCCCGACTCTCGGATCATCTTGGAGGTACCTCCAGAAGCGAGAATTCGAACATTCTGCTGGACAAGGCCCTTAGCCAGGTCCAAAAGACCGGTCTTGTCGTAGACCGAGACGATGGCGATCTTCTGCTGGGAGGACATCTTGGAGGCTAGAAAAGAGAAGCTTTTGGGAGAGATAAAGGGAAAAAGACGAAAGACAGAAGGGGACGAGGAAGAAAAAGAAGAAAAGATGTAAGTGGGAAGAGGGCGTCTCATTCGGGTTTGGATTGGGCTCTCGGGCGAGTAAGGAAAGGCCAAAAGGAAAAAAGTTTGGCGGGGTAGTAGCGATTGCGGAAGAGCAATGGAGGGGGCGGGGCAGTAGCAGAAAAATACAGTAATAAGCGTGGGCCGTTGCTGTGAATTGTTACAATTATCAATTTTTTACAGGGGAATCAGCCTTAAACACTTGGTCAAAGCTTGAGATATGACGAACAAATGCGGAGGTTGAAATTGGTCTCTACTGGGGGAACTGTTTGGAGGGAAGCAAGCTCTGTTGTCAGTATTGGTAATAGCTATAGATTGAGTTTAAGCCTTGGAAGCTTGCAAAGATTGGAGCTTAGACTTTTTGCGATGATGTCGTGGGAAAACTCCGTCATCGCACGAGCGGCACAAAGGAACTTGGCTTCCTTGATAGGAACAGCAAAAAGCAAAAAGAATAACTGATGAGACTGGGACTCGAACCCAGGAGGATTGCTCCACCAGGAAATTGGTGTCAAGGTTAACCTTAACCTGGCGCCATAACCAACTCGGCCATCTCACCGAAGCTGTATTGCTTTTAGGGATTAGTGTCATAGGATGAGACATATACCTCGATCTGAGATAGCATGAGAAGCCAGTAAAATCAGTTTACCTACTCAGTTTTCAAGCAGTATATAATAATACTTTCTCATTAGAGGCACAAATGGTATATTATAGGTCTTTATTCTAGGATTTAATATTATTCTATACTTGAATTGAGATTTTAGAAGATATTATCTGACATTTAACCACAAGCTACTTACCCTGCATAATGTGTTTTAAGCAAAGGCGTTGTAATATTAAACTCCATCTATTACGGGCATACTGCTTGGGACTTTCTTTTTACATTGGAAATTTTCTAGGTCAGTAAGTACCTTGTCTTACTGTTGAATGAGTTGTCTTAATTGGTGCAACATGTTTCACAAACTGGCTTCCAACCCATTCACACTTCACACAACGCACACACGGCCTTTAAACCTTCTCACAAAACCCCTATTGCTGCAGCCTGCTTACACCAACCTACCTACGCAATCACCTTCCATACCACCCCGCCTCGCCATTACTCACCTACCGTTTACACAACACCACAACACAAGACATCGTCACCATGCCTCGCAAGACGCTTCGTATACTATGCTTTGGAGACTCTCTAACCTCGGGATATTTCTGCCATGGCATGGACTCACATCCATACGCTCTAAAGCTGGAAGACCGGCTCACGGGGACATTTCCCGAAGTGGATTTTGAGATCGTGCTGAATGCTGTGCCGGGTGATGTTGCTTCTTTCAATCGCTTCAAAGATAGAATGGATGCTGCTTGTATGTGAACGTCATTATGTGGTGTTTATTTGGAGTCTTACGTAGCATTTAACCGGCTAACAAGGAGGTACAGGGAAGGATAAGTCATATGACTGGACAATTGTCCTTGGCGGTACGAAGTGAGTTATACAACCCTCTTCTGCCAGATACAAAGATGCTGATATGTACAACTATAGCGATATAGCGTACGGTGTCCCACCTGAAAATATCTTTTCTGCCCTTAAGGATATATACGATGTCCCTCTGAGCCGAGAATTCAAAGTCCTTGCTCTTACGGTTCCGGAAAGCAAGTCAAAAGGGAAGAGAGGCACGTCATCAAGAAACGAGCTCAACCAGAGCATTCTCAAGAACAAAGACACGGGATAGTAAGTTGAACGGTGGTTACAATAGTTTTACATGATTTCATAATTCTTATCTGGCTGTCTATGCTGTCAGTTGATGCTGATTTTTGACAGCTACGCCTTTGACCTTCATTCCAAGATACCCTACCATTCGCTTTCAGAACAGGATCGCGAAAGGTACTGGGATGACGGTCTCCATCTTCGAGACGAGGGCTACGACTGGATGGGTAACCACATCGCCGACGCTCTTATAGACATCCTCTGGAGCGAAGGCACATTTGAAGAGCCCTCTAACTCCAAAACCTTAGAAGTCTTAGTACTGGAAGATGAACTCCAGTTCGATGAAGAGGATGGCAACCCTCGGAATATCAATGAAGGATACGTGGTGGTCCGCAAGAAAGACTTGGACTAGAGCTTTTGGCTTATTATCATTGCCAGTCTACAACCAAAGGGATCCATGTGCTATGCATTGGACATAAACAGCCCTTGATCATCCCAACCCCTAAACGCCATACCCACTAGAAGGTTCTAATTCGTCCTTTTCTCATACAACAAGGGTTGCGGCAACAAATTCCTATTACATAGAGTCAGTATGAGATTAATCAAGGTCATGGCCAATAATTGGAGCACTTACGGGAAACTCCTTTTGCAGCGCATTGGTGACATTCTCCACCTCCTCAGCCAAACTCTCAACGTTGGCATCCCAATTTCGCATTTCTTTGCCAACAATGATTTCTGCTCGCCCACTCCCCTTCTCTCCAGATGCCTCACCACCCTCAAAGTACACGATGCCATCAATCTGATCTATACGTCCGACTAAACGGCCCTGCTCGATCATGCGTGCAGTAGTTTCTTCAGCCTTATCAGCATCCAGGCCCAATAGTGTTCCCAGGGCCTCGAATCGAATGTTGCTATAAAGTCTGGATGCGCCGAGAAGATTGTGCTCGACGACAGCCTTGGCAAGTACCGTCGAGCCATCTGAAGTAGTTGCTAGTTGATGGGGCTGGAGTCCCTCTGCAAACTTGTCAACCTCCTCAGGAGACAAGAGCCGGTCAAGGAACATCTTTTCCAGAATACCAAATTCCTCAAGTTGCGAAGAACGTTCATCTTTGTAAAGGCGACTCAATGTTCGGTTTCTCATGGGACCAGCGGGAGCTAGAACAGCACACTTCACCGCCATACTGAGCGTGTGTAGGCGTTCCTCCTCGTCGATCGCAGGCGAGAAGCTGATCTCGTGGTATCGTTGAGATGCGGATAAAAAGTCACGCTGAGCGTCCAGAATACGGGCTTGTGAGAGTTTGAAGTGCAAGTTCAGTTCCTGATCAGATACGGTATGCATGATGTTCTTGAGCTTGTTGATATACATCTCGGCGGCCGTAGAGTCGTCCACTTCGAGGTAGTTTCGAACGATGCGAATCCATGTGCGAGCCTTTTCCTCATCGGTGATCTTGCGCTGAGAACTATCGAGCGGAATATCGGCCAGAGTCTTTGCAGCATCAAGGAAGTCACCGTTGCTTTCGTGGGCCGTAGCAATGAGCTCACGGATCGTGGCGACGGCATCAACGAAGGAAGAAGATGATGGTTGAGCGGCGATGGTGTTTAGCGTACGATTTCCGACCCCGATCCACATATCCTCGTCCTTTAGTTCTCGGAGTGTCGCAATGAAAGACGCGAGGACGGTCCGCGTAGCCACGACGCCGAGCGCCTGGCCAAAGAAGGAGTCGATGATAGCATTTAGGTCGTCGGTAGCGGTGGACGGGGATGAAATGTTCTTGATTTCGGAGAGCAGTTGCTCGTAGAGAGGTCCCTTCTCTCCAGAGGAAGACTCGGCATTCGAGATCGCCTCCGCAACTTTGGGATTTGGTGCCATGGTTGTCGGTCTGTAGGAGTTTGAAAGAGACAAAGTGATGGACTGAGGTGGAGGTATAGCAGCCTGGAGGTAAAGTTGAGGCTCACTACAGGCGTCAGTGTGGAGGGGCAAGCAGGGGTCAGCTCTAAGTTAGTGGGGTAGTTTACCAGATTAGCGCGATATGGCTGAGGCAGCTATTAAAGCTGGACTTCCACTTCGAGTTACCTACTAAGGTATCCATTGAGATGGGAGATACCGTGATGTGTGAAGAAAACGTTGTATTAACAAGACGCTCAGCTCAAAAGGAAGTTTACAAGACGTGCCCAAAAAAAAGCTGCTTAAGGACACGGAGATGCCACGATAACCATTCCTTGATCAACCTCTATCATATTTGTTGTCATGTATCCATAGTCTACTCATGCTTCCTACAAACCCAAAGGCCCAGCCTACAACGACTGCAATGCTAAAGCAATGAATCCCGATATGCAAAATTATCAAGCATCTCTCACGCCCAACGCCAAACCAACTAACCGACAGAAATATCACCCTCGAAACCACCCGTCTATTTGTTATGCCAAAGCAAAGTCCGGAGCGAGTCAAAGTCATTGCAGTCCTTATAAATGTACGTCATACTGCTTCTCAAGCTCGACTGAAGCTCCTCGGGATGATATCGGAAGATCAACATAACCATAGCCCATGAGAGCGACGCGAACGCAGGCCAGGCATATTGATTAATGATTCCATGAAGAGGCTCGGATGACACGAATGGGAATCCGTGGCCTGGCTTCACGGCGATACGGGCGAGAGCGAGCATCACTCGCGCAAAGACGTAGATGACGATCTGCTGGTTGACTGATGAGATCTTTCCCGTACGCTTGGAACGACCGCCGAAGACAAAGTATCCGCCCACAAGACCGCCAACGAAGGAGTCGTATGTTCCTACTTAGAGTTAGAATTCTGGGTAATATGTTGACGTTGAGTTTCGTTGACGATGACGTACCCTCCTTTCCTGGCTCGGCACCAAAGTATTTGAGCGCAAGCATGGTCAGCTTATAAATAAGGGCGAAGCGCGCCAAGTTGGTTGCATGATGTCTCGTCGCTCGAAGGACTAGGTTGACTTTCTGTGGGAATCTGTTGTTGCACGTCAGCTCGTTGTTGCAGGTAGGGTGTCATGACATGTCGAACGTACGTTCCAGAGCGGAAGAGAAACACCATCCTGTTCATGTTTGTCAGTAATGAGGTGCTGAAGAGATTGCATATGACTTACACCAGCGCATGCGGAAACCGCACCTTGGTTCCGTAGATAATACCATTGCGCGCCGTCTTGACTAAAGACAAGAGATCATGGTATCGCGGGTCCTTAACAATCTCCTCCAGCGTGTTCTACCCAAAACCTGTCAGCGCAAACTCTATTGTGTCGCAAGTCGATAAAACCAGTACCTTTAACACTTCCAGCGAAGATGACATAGCCATCTTGTCCCCAGGCCTCGGCAAAAGAACGTAAAGAGAGATTCGGTCGCAGCGTCAGGAGAGGATGTTTGTCGCGAAGCGCTTCAGTCTCAAGGCATCGAATGTCGTCGCGTGATTTTGTAGGTCAGATTTCACGTGCGGAAGAGTCGTATAGGAGCATGGATGGATTCAGAGGTATCGATAAAGTTGGTAGGTTCATGGGTTTTGAAGGCGCCCCGGATTATGGATACATGCTATGTCACCTGTCTGCTGAGCCTCGGATGTTTGGGCTTTGCGCTCGGCTTGTGTTGCGGAGAGTGGCCCCGGCAATAATATGCCCCCACTGGAAGAATACACTACAGTGCCTAGTTGACTATGACGCAGCGGGAGCTATCCACTGAAAGGTGTTGATACTTGGAGAGAAGAATGGATCTAAGGAATTTCACATGTGAATGGCGGTTCAATGGAAGTTCCAGTTGCATTAGCCAAGATCTGGGGAAAGCACACATCAGTCAGATTCACATGAGACGACCAGGTACGTATATATCTAATTTTCATGCCTTCACAGAATGCTTCAAAATCTATCTCCTCATGCGAATGGACCCCATCTCCATTTTCTAACCCCGAAACTCCACGCTATTCAGGTACCCTTGATTCATTCCCGAAAATCCTCCACTTTGACCTCGGTAGACAAAAACTGAAATCGTGAGGCTCTGTTATGTTGTGCGACGCCTCCGCAGTTGTACCTTGATAAACGAATTCTTATCACTGGTTGGAGTCCCTCAACACCACCGCTCCTGAGGCTCTCTCCACTTGACCCCCAGAATATCGAATATCTTTCTTTCATCTCGTCCCTCAACAAGCTCTCCCTCAGTGACCTTGACCCGTTGCGGTCCTAGCATCGCATCCTTGTATAAACCCCGATGATTCAGTCGCATTCCTTTCTTGGAAGCCAATAGTCGCATGCTGCGATTAAAGATGTCATTGCCAGTGAAATAGATCAGGGCCGCACCCATCTCTGATTCGGGAACCAGGAGAAAGTCGATCCGGCGCCATACGGGTTTGTAACGTTCCTCGTTGAAGCCGCTGATCTTGGGGAGTACACAGCAGCCATGCCATTTACTTCCGTCGCTGACAGATCGTGATGACGCGAGCCGTGCCACAAGAAAGTCTTCAGCTTCAAGGCGTTGGACAAGACTATCGAGGAAAGGCCTAAGTTCAGCCGATGACTCGGTATTCGACTTGGTGATGATGAAATCGATATCACCTGACGTTTCTGCTCCTCTTCGATAACTACCCCCAATAATCAACTCCACCTGAGGATCAACACGCTGAGCACCTCTTTTCACAACAGCACCCAAGGCCTCAATCTCACGACGCGGAATCCTGGTACGGAGATCATCATAGTGCTCGATGCCTATGAGCTGATTTGGTGAAAGTTTCGCATTCGTTTTCAAGTCGTCCAGTGTCCGGAATCCTTGAGCCAACCACTGCTGGGCCTGACTGTTTCCAACACCATAAATTCCAAGGAACAATTGAAGTGCCTCGTCCATCGGCTCTTTCTGGGCGTACTCAAGTCGCTGGAGTCTATCTGTAGTGACGATTTCTTCAATCTTCTGCGCCAGACGCGGTCCCACACTGGGTAGTCTTTGTGCCTCCTCGGCCGTCGTGATTTTCGCCTCTTGACGCTTTAGGGTGCTGATGACTTTTCGATAGGCGGTTGTTCGCCAGTGATCGTTCACCCGGTTGTAGTAATCAGCCATGGATTGGAGAACCTCGATTGTGCGGGCATTTTGATTCCCCGCTTTGGCGTCTTTCGCCCCGGCTGAGTTGCATGAGAATCGGTCTTCGAAGGTAATGTCTTTGCGACCAGATCTAGTCTTTCTTCGTGACCTTCGTTTGTTGGCCCGTTCATCTTCTGAGCCTGAATGGGATTGTTCTCCGGATTCCAGGTCTTCCAGGTCCGTAACTGTTTGGGCATCATCGTCGTCCGCATCTAATGGGAGGTCCTTATACTCCGACATTATCTTGATGTACTCGGACAGCTCATCCTTATGGCGATCTTCTTCTGGGCGCTGCATAGAGCCACTAGGTTCTTGAACATATATCGTGGAATTTTGTCGGGAGATGGTAGCTCTTTCACTAACCGCAGGATGAGATGAGGCCATCCCCTTAAGATCAAGCACAACTGGCTGGGAATCTGTCGGGATAGGAGTCCTGGCAACTTGGCTGCGACGAGGAGACTCCTCACTCCTTTCAGGAGTCCCCGTGAGAGGAACAAAATCCCACTTCTTCGAATTCCTATGATGCGGTTTCTCTTGCAGAGACTTATTAGACTTCTCAGAGCTTGACGGCAGAGGTGGCAGGTTATCCTCTTCCTGGACTATCGGCTGGCCTGTAAGCCGATACTTATTTTGGCTGCATTGAAGCAGTGCTTTGAATTGGATGCAGTCAACGGGATATTCCTCGTTGACAACTTTAGGCGGGAGGTTCTTGTTCGTATTCTTTAATACGCTCTCGATATCTTTGTACTGTATATGTTTCTCAACAACAATATGAGTTGCAATGCGTGGAGTTCGCACCCATGTTGCACCAAACTCGCGCGCCTTGGTGATACGTAATCGACGAGCTGGTGAAATATCGTCATCGGGGACGTAGTAAAATGTGAGGTCCTTGAAGATCTGCTCACTCTCTGGCCTGAGTTTGATCATACTTTCACGCTTTCGCTTTTTCATTGCTAAGCTCGGGGAAGGCGAGTCGCCTACCATTTGAGCGAGATTTCGTCCCGACGGGAACAGAGGTGTAGACCCGCTCCTAGGAAGTCTTCTCTGTGTCTGCCGTGCAGAGTCAGGGATAGGTGTATCATCGACCAGAATAGCCCCAGCGCTGCGTTGATTCATGAGCGTGCCGAGCTTGCTCTTTTGGCCGATCGCAGTCATCGGAGTGCCTTTGATAACTCTTGTGCCTTCAGCAGGTGCTGGCGTCGGAAGTGAAGTGACCCTTCTAGGTGTCACTCTCAACTTTTGAGATTCACCGTTAGTTAGGTCAAGCACGACAGACTCCTTTGCTGGTGGTTTGGGGCGTGTTTTGGCGGCGAAGAACCTCCGAGAGCGCATCCTTTCTTTTTGTTGGTTCGCATCAAGCTCATCATCGCTATAGAGGGGTTTAAGCTGATCGAAGAAAGCTGCCTTCTCTTGCAGGGAGGTCATGGTGAGGTTCCGGTGTTTGTTTATGGTTGAGAGACTTGCGCAATGAATCGCGACTGAAAAGGCAGAGTTTCGGTCATATCCCAAAATCCCTCACTGATGCCTGACGTAAGATATCGAGGGCCATGTGAGTCTGAGTGTCATAGTAGTGTACAGATTTAGAAGTTCAGGTTGCTGATATGAGTAAAGAGGAGATGTTCAATGTTCATGGTGCATTCAAGACTCAGAGAGATTGCCAAGTTGAAAGATGATTGTTTCGCCTGATTGGCCAGTCTAATGCATGAACCGCTAAAATCGCCAGGCTTCAGCACTGAATCACGGTCCGACCCGCTAATTAACAAGGATAATCGTGAACACGGAAAAGTTGACATGGAGACTAGAGAGGTCCGTGGATGAAAAAATATGCTTTTTGTCTTTGATACTAAAATGTCTATCCAGGCTAATACAATAATGAAACTATATACTATACAACTAAATCATCCAACAAGATCGGTCCAAGAACCGGGGTATCTATAACTCAACAATTCCAAACCCATGGCGCCGTTCGATGCGTACAAATTGACTCAATACATATAGCCCTCCCGCCTGTCATAAGCAACCTCACTGTGGAAACGACACAGGGGCATGCGCGGGCTGGCCACCAAACATGCGAGCATCAATCATAGGGATGTGGTTCTTTTCGTAATGGTGGAACGCCGTAGGATCAGCCGAGTATCGGCTTCCAGACTCGTTGTCAATATCGCTGACGACTTCGCGAGTAAGCTCCACGTAATCGTATGCGAACTCTCCAATCTCGGCATCGTCAATGCCCTGAACTTCGGCATCCGAATCAACTCGTAGACGCAGACCGGGAATGAGGTTCATGAGGAATAGGATGATGCAAGTGACGACGAAGGAGTATAGGCCTCCGCAGATAGAGTCGGCCAGTTGATAACCCATCTGCGCCCAGTGACGTTCAACCCAGCCGCCCTTGATGTGAGAGTAGCCGTCGAGAGCAGCGATGCTGGGTGTGGCGAAGAAGGCGGTGCAGATATTGCCAATCAAACCACCAATGCCGTGGACGGCAAAGATATCGAGTGCATCATCAATTCCAAGGAGGAACTTGACCTTAGTAGCGTAGTTAGAGCCAGCAGCGCCGACAACACCGAAAATGACAGCAGCCCATGGAGGGACGTAACCTAGACTGGTGTTAGCTCATGTTGGTTTTGAAAGATTATGGTCTACTCACCAGAGCCAGGAGTGATGCAGACGAGACCGGCAACAACGCCAGAGCAAAAGCCGACAGTGGAGAACTTTCTCTCCAGACGATAGTCCAAGAGACACCAGGTCATGCCACCGACACAAGCAGCAAGGTTAGTTACGACGGCGGCCATTACGCCACGAAGGTTAGCAGATAGGGCAGAGCCGGCGTTGAAGCCAAACCATCCAACCCAAAGGAAGACCGTTCCGGTCACGATATGAGTAGCATTGTGAGGGCGGTAGTTGAGCTCATGTGTTCCATGACCACTACGCTTGCCCAGCATCATGGAATAAGCCAGAGCAGCGCTTCCAGAAGCGATGTGCACAGGGGTACCTCCAGCAAAATCGAGGCCGCCCATCTTGTTAGACCAGCCATTAGGGTTCCAGGTCCAGCAGGCGATGGGGTCGTACACGACAGTGGCCCACACGAAGATGAAGATAATACAGGGGAGCATGCGGCCACGCTCGGCGACGGCACCGGTAGCGAGAGCGACAGTTAAGGCGGAGAACATGCCCTGGTAAACGGCGAAGAGCATATCGGGGAGATGCGCGGAACCAACCGAGGGCCGGGCCAGGACATCGCGGAAGCCAAAGTTGGCAAGGTCACCGATAAACGGGCCGGCCGTATGCGAGAATGTGAGAGAGAAGCCCCAGAAGAACCATTGGAAGGTTGTCACTGCGGCGCTCATTACTGAGAGCCATATAAGCGACAGAGCCGACTTGCGACGTGCGAGGCCTGAATAGAAGAAGCTATGGGCACAAACGTCAGCAAATGAGACCACTAACCCAATGGAACAGAGCCATAAAGACTTACCCGACGCCAGGAATCATTAACAGCACTAGAGCTGTGGCCGAGAGCATCCAGGCGATATCTCCAGGCTGCGGGCGCAAAATGTCAGCTTGCGGGCGTTCAAGATATTGGAGGGGCCACTATTCAACGTGACCCACTGCCTGTCTCAGGACTTTCTCAGACTCTTTTTTGGGTGAGAGAAGAAAGATGAGAAGACTGAGAGATCAAGAGAAATAGAAAGTGAACAGAGTGAGGATCAAACAGGAGACTATGAGAGACGGAGATAGACAACTCACCTCGTACCAGATATTGACATCCATGTTGAGCGGATTAGCACCTGTTGCGCCTGTACCGTTATACTTGAGCTGTGTTGCTCCTCGAGCATCACCATCGCCTCCCATAGCCATGACGCCGGTTCTGACTTGGGAGGAGTGATATAGAAATAGAAATGCCAACGTCGATAAAGAGGGATGATGTGACAAGGTCAAGGAGGTTGCACTGCGTGACAGCGGAAGTGATAGTGACATGCTGGGCCAACAGTAAAGTAGGAAGAAGGGAGGAAGAGACTCAAAAGATAAGAGATCCAGGCAGGGGGTGCAATTGGTGTTGAGAGTGTGCACGGCTGAGATTGAGAATGTGAGAGAAAAAGGGCGCGATTCCGGTTCAGGCGGGAGAGAGATAAGAGATCCCTGGAGGTGAGCTTGGCTGTGCAACCCCTGGGACGACGTAATATACCGAGTTAGAGTATCTGGTCTGACTCCGTGGGCTTTTGGTTAAGAGGGAAAATATGGAGGAGAGACGACGACGCGAAAAGGGTCTCGAGACTACCGGTACCGCCGTGACGTTTTTTTGGGGCGAGGCAATTCGACTCTGAGCTAGAGTGGGAGACGACAGAATAACCTGAGTAGTCACACATGTCACTCTGGTGATTCAAGACTGCTTTATTCTGTCAACTACTATACAGTGGGGGTCACCCCAGACTAGACGATCCAGTATAGCGGGCGCTTGTCGGTTTGCGGCAGAGTTATCCTTAGTTAAGCCTCGCCACTCTCTTCTCACTCTCACACTACCTATCCTCATCACCAGCCTTCGTCTCAATTGTATTGTGAATGAGCATCCATATGAAGTGCCCGCAAACGAAGGCATCAACTATTACTACGGGCGCACTTTCACTACAACTTAGTTCATGAGCTCACTTAAAGTTTCCCCTTATACTCAGTCCCCTTCTATAACCATTCCAATCCTGTTCGACCACGCCATGTCGCCTCGTAAGGAATTCATCGCAAACTTATCTAGTTCTAGCCCTGACAAGGCTTCGATATGCAGGAACGCATATCAGTCTCCATCGCGGTGGCATCAGGCTTCTCTCACTGCTACGATATCTCGCTTCACTTTCCCAAAAGCTCATGTAAAACTCACGACAAATGGCAAAAACTGCCTATATCAGTCGCTGTAAAACCCCAGATCTTCGTTCTGATAAGACATCATCCCCAGACCCCAACCTGCCCCTGACTGCTTACATGTAATGTAGATCTATTTGCCTCTGGCTTCCCCGGAGATGCAGATTGATGCTCGACAAGGAAGTTACACATAATCCTACACTCACTGTTATCTCTTCACAACTCGCCGCTCACCCGGAGTATAAATGACAGGACTCGACCTTCTTCTCTTGTATAAAAAGCAAAGAAATCGTCAACTCGAGTCAAACCGTCACACATGACGAAACCTCCTCCTAGCCACTGAGCTGAAGCTCACCCATGGTCTCTGATAAGCACTTTCACCTTGATTGGTCCAGCCAAGGTGTGGGGGTCTCATCTTGGACGCCCAGCTTCAATAGACCTCCGGTGAGCGAAGACAGACGTCAAAGCTCAGAGTTCGTCATGTCACATCTCCAGTCTCTCGACAGTCTTTGGAAGGTGGCTTAAATCGTCATGTTCACGTTTCTTATTGTAATGTGATATCTGACATGTCTCGTTTCATCATCATGCTCTGTCTTTCAGGTCAGGCTCCGCCAAGTTAGATGATGAATCCTGGCGAGCATCTCCTCGGACTTCATGACGAGATAAAGCATAAGAAAATGAATGGGATTGTAAATATGCTAATTACGATATCTGAGTTCTGCACTGCCCCTCAGAAGATGAAGTTGACATGTCAAGAATCAGCGGCACTTGAAAGTTTTGGGTGAGATGAAACTCAGCAAAATATTGACAATGACAATAACATTAGTAAAATTTAAAACAGATGCTGTTAGGTCTTATCAGAGATAATAATCCATGCTGTCCAACTCTCCTTACTTGCCCCTGTTCACATGCAGAGAGCCGTTGGAACCTGAATCGTAGCCAGGCAATATGCATATGCATTGTTATGCAGGCATCGCGGTGTAAGAATTATTGAGACTCTAGATCGAGGGGCCGCAAACAGCTGATCAAAGAGCTCGCCAAGGCTATCCTACAATATCCTAAATTTATCTCGGTATTTTTATTACTTTAAGATCGAAGTCTGAGGTTTTCTGCCATCCCGTAGGCTGGCGATCTAGGTCCTTTGGTCGAAAACTATGACAACAACAATAACGTTTCTCTTGCGCCTCAAGTCGAGTGACCTGTTTCTTCCGTTAAATTGTGACTTCAAATAAGGCGTTTTGTTTCACTCAGTGCGTTTACATGGCAAGCATGCCTAATCACGGACACTGGAGCAAGTACCCATCAGGTTCTATTCTGGTCAATCTGTGCAAAACAGAGCTGCATACGCTGTATAGAGATTAGGTCTTTGTAATGAGACACGCTTCTTGATTCCTAGTCGTCATGAACGCTTTCAACGTTTCCACTCGCTGGTCCAGTCATCGTTAGGACATGTCGCAGTTTCCTAGAAGAAACCCTTAGCATCCTCGCAAGTAAGGCCATCCCCTATCTACATCGACTCGATAGGTGTCGCCGTGCCAATGAATGCTTCTTCATTGTTTTGCTTCAAAAACAGTGACTGCCAGAAAGCCGTCTCAATTACACTAAAAAGAAGCCAGGCGACTACCATGACAAAAATCCTATGGCAAACCCGCGTGTACTAAAGGGGTTTCTGCATAAGCTCAAGTCTCTTCTTATACCATTCTGCGCAGATTTTGGAAGAAATGGCGTACAGGACCTGATTTCGCATTAGTTTATGTTTCTCAGCACGTCTCAAAAACCTACAGTCTCAGCAATATCAATGAGTGGCACCAGTAACCAAACACGAATGAGAATATCGGGGCCACTGAGGCTATCGGCGAACCAGACACCAGGCCACCAAGGCCAATACTGCAGCTTTATATAAAGGGAACACTCTACAAGGATTCCCATGACCACCAAGCTACAGAATCCCATTAATGTCGATGCCCAAGGCCCTGGCCCTTCGTTGCATAATATACAACAGTAGGAGAACATCCCCATGCCAGACACTTCGATGTCCCAGCGCTAAAAATAACTCATAAGCAAACTAACGAGCTTGAACGGAATAGCAACTACTCACATTATGTCTGATTGGTTCCAGAGTGCCTATGACTAGAAAGCTCACGAGTACTCGACCAACTGACTGGAGGTGGTCGTTTCCAACAGTCTCACCAAATCCAGGTAGAGGCTCTGTACGAGTGAACAGAATCCCCAGAGACATATAGTACAGAGCATCAAGGTACTTCCAGGCAAAGTTGAAGAAGGACTGCTGGGTGGTAGTGTATCGACCAGTCGATTTCTTCCGGAGTCGTTGTGCCACCGCTATGTTCTGAAGAGTTCTATTCCCGTTGGACAGTTTCGCATTCCCATTTTGGGTCGACTCCTTTTCAAAATGAACTGCTCGAGGCTTGCCATTGGCACCTTGGGCGGGCTTCTTCCGGCCCTTGTTGGTTTTTTTCCCTTTCGCATTGCCGTTTCTGGATTCAACTTCCTTCGTGATGCCGTTCTCCTCTACGGGCTTTTCGAGATCGGCCGCCTCGATGTTCCCACTGAACTTGGCCACGCCTTCTTCTACTCCTCGACAATAGTCTTGAAGTCCGTTTGAATAGGGGCGTGCAACAAAATACATTGAGAGGCAAATAGTCGCAAATTCGACCTCGTTAATATAGCTCGTAGAAATTCCATGGCTGGAGAGAAGCTTCCGGATGCTGGTAAGAGGAATTGTCAAGAGTGAAAAGACCCAGTAGAGGGCGTGATGCTTGAACGAGAGCATTGCGTTCAATCAAGCTTGGGGGTTAAAGGATAGTAGAAATGCTTTGGCTTGAATTATTATGGTACACACAATGTGACAAGTTGAAAGAAATAAGTCTTGAAATCGTTACATGTTGTAAAATGCGAGAGTAATGAACAAGTTAGCAAAGTGTATGGCAACTTCCAAATCGGGTTGTAAATGGCCTCAACAGCAATCGCGACCACGATGGCATAGAGCGACTTCCAATCGTGTTTCGAGATAGTTTTAACAGAAATCGCCCCTGCCTTTGAACCAACTAGGTACCTTATGTAGAGGAGCAAACACCAGAACTTGAGAACGTGAAGCTTTCTACACTAAGATTATACAAATTATCAAACAGCGTGCACAGACACAAGGCAAACACTCGTCACAGATTTGATGTACTTGAATATGCATTATAATTAAACTCGATTGATATACAACGGTTGACTTGACCGGTTGGTTATCCATTCCAATATCCTACAAACCAACAGGTTGCAAACACCCCGACAAACCCATAGTCAAACGAGAATACAAAACATTATACACACAATAAACACGTCCTTTTGCGGTCTGTGTTCGATGCAAAACAAGTATCAACTAGTCAACACAAATGTTTCCCAAGCGCTCCTTTTCCAATGCACGCGTATGTGAGCGCGATGATAGGTACCCAATAGAGTACTCCAAGACTCTTTAAAGTCCGTGTAGAATGCGTGCCCGAGTCTTTGTTTACTGGTCGCTGAGAATCATTACCAAATAATGATGATGGTAAAATCAGATAACTCCGTCTCGCTAAATGCAACATGGGCACCAACCGTGAAAGGTGCTCCCATCATGATACTCCAATCCATGTGGTCTTATTTATTCACATTCCTTCTCTTTCAAACGCTGCCACTAAGCGTCTTAAATCTATCCTCAAATGATTTCATTTGCTCTTGCTCCAGAAGCTTCTGTAGGCGTCGTGTCTCGCGGACAGCGGCCTCTCGCTCATCTTGCAGGTTGAGCACCTCAATCTGGGCGGTGCTCATCCTGGCCACGACGTCCTGCATCTCTTGCTCAGCGTCCTCGAGTGCCTTCTCCAACTCAGCAATGCGGTTGCGGAGCACCTCCATCTGGGCGGCATCCTCAAAAGACTTCTCGGGCAGGCGAGGGGAGCGTAGAGCGCCAGGGAATCGTGGCGATAGGGGGCTGAGGAGTGAAGGCTTGCGGTTGGCCTGAAAGTTAGGAGATCGGGGGCCGCTGAGTCCGGTGTTGTTGCTCATGCGCTGGAGCTGGGCATTATGCGCCTCGCGAATAGCAGCAATCTCCTCCTCGTGACGGTTGACACGATCTTCAGATGCTGACTGGGCAGCGATGAGTTGCTCTTCCATAGACTTGAGCCGGACTTGTAGGTCAGCGATTCGATCCGAGTTAGCCTTGCGATCGTTGTCGCCTCGCACGACAGCGTTAGAGAGACGCTCTCGAAGCTGAGCATTTGCCGCCAGTTGTTGTTGAACCTGGGTTGCAAGCTCTCCAACTCGACGAGCAGAGTCGTTAAGCTCGTCGGCAAGAGCGCGCTCACTTTCCATAGTCTTGACCTCGTATTCGCTCATGGTATCATACTGATTTTTGAGATTCTCAACCTCGTGTTGAGCGGCATCGCGTTCAGAGACTGCAATGGACAGAGTGCGCTCTAGTCGCTGAACAGCGAGCTGAGTCTTCTCATCGCCAACGGTCTCATGCTCGAGCTGCTTGATCCGCTCGAGTGACTCAGCATAAGCAGCCTTGAGCTCATTGTAGGCCTTGGCAAGCGACTCAGATGTAACCGGCGTACTCAGGTTACCAAACGAGCTGCTTGCGTTGCTGGAGCCACTTGAGCGGGCGAATGATTCGGGAATAAGGATGTCCTTCTCCTTGAGGAGGTTGCGAAGCAAAGAAATTTCCTCTTCAGCCTTATCCAAATCCATCTTCAGTCCGCCCAGACCGCTTTCGACCTGCCACTTCTGCTCAAGCGCATCTTCAGCTCGGCGACGAAGAACGTTGATCTCTGTGCGCAGGTTTGAAATTTCTCTTTCAAACCCGGCCTTCCGTGGAGATGCTGAGAGGAGCCTCTCTCGTTCGTTCTGTAGCATTCTGATCTTCTTTTCGTTTTCGCGGTTCTGAAACTCTTGTCGATCAAGGAGGTTTTTCAGTGCCTTGTGGAGGGCATCTCTCTGGGCCTCGACATCCTTTAGTCGCTCAGAAAGGGACTCTCTGGACTCGTTCTGTAGGTTCTTAACACTGTTAGACCTTGATAGACCCGAGGGTCGTTGGCCACGGAACGAGCCAGTCGCAACCGAGTTTGATCGGGCAAGGCCGCCACCAAAACCGCCAGACATGGCACGAGACATGCGGTTCATTGAAGGCGTTGGGGAACCAGATCTTGATGAGCCTCGTAAGTTGTCGTATTCTTTCCTGAGCATATGGAGCTCTTGCTGCATTTTGGAGGACTCGTAGGTCAAGTTCGAGTATTCAGCAGCCTCTATCTCGAGGCCCTCGACACGAGCCCTCAGTTGGGGAACAACTTCGTCGCGAAGGTTATCTCGCTCACTGGTAGCCTCGTGAAGCTCTCCCCTGATGGCATTGATGAGGTCCTCAAAGTTGTTCTTAACAACACGCTCCTCAGACAGTCGCCTCCTGAGATCGCCGCATGTAGTCTCGAGATCCTTAAGTCGACCACTGGCATCCTGATTATTCAATTGCGCCAGGTCGATTTGCGATGCTTTTTCGGCAAGCTCTTTGATCTGGTGGTCGAGCGCTTTTCGTTTGCCCCTTTCATCCTGAAGCTTATTTGTGAGCTCTAATCTTATCGAGGCCTTCTCTTGTTCGGCCCTCCTTTGAATCTTCTCAAGTTCCTCTCGACTCGGTTCGGCTTCACTCATCTTTGCCGAACTATAACCCGAGTCGGAGTAATAATCGCTTGACCTCTTACCGGGAGCTTGAGGGTTGTTGACTTGTTCCTGGAGTCGATCTACCAGGTCTTCCAGATCCATCTCGCGCCGGATTGAGCTTGCCAGCTCGGCGCTGATGGCCTTTAATTCATCTTCCATTTCGTCGATTTGCGCGTAAGTAGGGGACTGTGAAACCGATGAGTATGAGTTACGAGAGCTCGAGATATCCGTCACGCTTGAGGAATCTTCGCGAATATAATAAGGGTTGCTAACCGTAGAATAGGGGGTATCATTGGCCGCGCCGCGTTTCGAAGGGGAGATTGGCGATGATGTGGACGAAAATTCCGTCGCAGAGGGAGATGGTGATGGTGCTGCCCAGTGGAAAAGAGAAGCGAATGGTGAATTCTGGCTCGGCGACTTGGGTAATGGTTTGTTGAGCTGTGGTGTTCCTTGACCTGAGGGGGAATGTGGTTCATCCGGTGATGTGTCGTAGTTCGCAACGTCAATTGTGACCTTGTCGAGTTTGAGATGTGGTGGTGTTGGCTTTGGAACAAACATGGGGGCGGAAGCGAGAGTCTGTTCTGATATAGTATCGTCAGATGCAGGTGATCGGGTTCCTTGAACCTCTGTTTCAGAGCGATCGGTTGGCTCGGCAGTTTTAGGAACAATGGCGGTTTCTTTGTCGCTTGAATGAATCTTCTGGACCTTGTCGTCGTCGCTATCGCTCCCATCAAGGATGGTCTCGGAGGTAATGTCTGGTGCAGAATCTAATTTTGAGTCTGATATCAAATCATCATACCCATCCAGGACGTCAGAGAAGTCTGAACTTGAGATGGTAGGGCTGTGTCCTGGAATGTTTTGTGATCCAGGGGTTGTCGCGGCAAGGGACGCCAGGTTGGCGTCGGGAGCTCTACCAGAGGAATTCCAGTTAGCCACAGATTCTGCAAGGGAAGTGAGGGGAAGTCCGGTTGGCCGTGTAAGACATGGACACAAAGGGACAAAGAATCAAGTTGACAAGAGGACTCACGGGGCAGCTGGTGGTGCGGCGCGTTGCGCAGGAGAGAATTCGTAGAGGGTCGGACTGTCGACTGAACAAGGTCTCGCGAATCTCTGGCTCGGCTTTCCAAGGTCCAGAGGTGACGGCAAGGGAGATCCCGACGCAGAGTATCGCAATGCCAATGCTGATGCTGATGATGACAGAGGTTTGCGCTTAATTGGACCTCTGATGGGAGACTGAACGGAACCGGAAGGCGACGCAATAGAGCCGGAGACGGAGGACGAGCCGGGTAGGACGTCTACCGTCTGAGATCGAGCGTGTGCGGGAGAGGATTTCGGAGAAGGTGGATGCGACTCTTTTTCGATTTGAAGCGGGTGGGCTGATGGTGAGGATAATGGAATAGAGTTATCGGCAGGGACAAAGGAAGTTGTAGCAGATGTTGCAGATGGGACGTCGACAGGAGGTGTCTTGGTATCAGAACGAGTATCAGATGTCGCAGAAGGCTCCGTTACTCCAGACCCCGGAGCGGAGGCCAGGGCGGGTTCCATATTTGGAAGATATACCGGTCCTCGCTACGAGCCACCCAAAGGTACCGTACTATACGGTTCGTGAGGTCTTGGGTAGTAGAGCCGCGGCGGTAAGAGAGTGAAGCTGGTGTGTGTGCGTGATGGGAGGTGTGAAAGAGAAGAAGGGAGTGGGGTGTGTGACGAGTGAGGCGACGACGTATCGACGGCTGACCCAGGGGCCACCAGCAAGCGATAGGTAGTGAGGTTCAGGTAGTATAGTACAGTAGTAGTAGCAATACTAATGTCTTATCACCGGAATAAGGCCTCAATCACCAACGTGTGAGGGAGGAAAGAAGTGAAATTTGGCCCCTGGGATGAAGCGAAGGGAGCGAGAATGGATGGAAAACAAGCCCAGCAACTAAAGAGAGGAGAATTGCGACGATGGCTGGGGACCATGCACGATAGTCTAAGCTAAGGTCAGGGGTCCGATAATTACAGCTCTGTTAGCTTGGCCTCTCACCAGCCAAAAGGGATCCAACCCCTGATCCGCAAGCGTGAACTCCCCACAAGGCTTTATGTTTGGCCAAAAGCTCTCGAACTGGTTGGTTTGCTGATTTCTTATGTGAGGGGCTAATTGGATCTCGGAAGAGGGACAAGAGGAATGATGAGGCTTGGAAGCAGAGCTGGTCTAGGTCCTTTGACGTCTTTCATCGCATTGGATCGCAATTAATAAAGGAGTGACCAGTCAAAGACTGTTTTCGCAAAGAAACAATCTGTGCCTGAAGAACATGAGCGGGCTAATCAACCAATTGCAATTAAACGACCAGGGGTTATTTGTGGTGAAGGTGGTGACAGAGATGGTAGAGTACCTGCGCTAGCGCCATAACCTAGGCGCTACCATGACCACAACGTTCAGGGGTATTAAGGTGGTGAGCCAGATTCGATTGATTGCGCCGCGCAAAGAGCGGCATGTTCAGACCAATTCGGACCATCCAAACTCTTTGAGTGGATGGTTACGATGTTACCTTCCAGATATTAACTGTCGATCGCTTTAAATGGACAATCCTTTGTCTTGGAGTGGCACAGCTTCCACTGAATATGTTTTTTTCCTGCGCGTAGAAGGAGAAACAGCTCAGGGTCCCCTATTATCCGTCTTATGAATATCATCTCATCTGTTTGTCCATCAACTATACATAAAGTAAACGGAACGAGAGCGATCTATCATCGGCCAATCTGTGGTCAATGCCTCAGGTAGCGGTTGGACGAGGCATGGACAAGACTAAAAACAGGGTTAATAAACATAGAAGTTCAGGGATCATCTGTCCTCGGCCGCGTTCTTTCAAAAAAAGCATTGTTCCACGACAGCGCGTAATTATGTTACCGTTATATCGTGGAGGCGGCTATCAAAACATTCCATGATTCTATGCATATGCAAGTAGCCGCTCGTCAGCGGGTGAAACTCCTTTTCTCTTTCTTTTCTTCTTCTATGGATGGAAGCACTTAAACTTGCAGGCGCACTCGTTGCTGTAGTTGTTGATCAATTCGCTTGTGTAATATCAAGACAACCTTGATGATTCCCAGTTACTGCTTCAGCTCTACCGCCTCATAGCCCAGGGGTCGTGGGTTACCCCTTGTCTAGCGCTTCACGTGCTCGACAGGGAGTCTAATAAGCTGTTAGACAAAAATAAGAGAAGGCGTTTAGCCCATGGCAAACATCCACGAACCAACGTCGAGCTTCGATATCCTCCGTTGGCATTTATTTTATTTTACGAAAATTATACGTTACCCCGGTGCAGTGCAGAAAACAAGCGGTGAAGATTGTCGACGCGAACTAATTCTCGGTGGTTCATCGAGGCATTTGACTCTTATTTGGTGCCTGATCCGTCGATAACTTGTATAGTAAAGGCACTTGTAGATATTTGAACGAACTCACCACAGGGTGTTTCCCTGCTGTATTCTCGTATTGTAGCAGAAATGACATCTTCTTTTTCAGGGTCTTTTTACTGTGTTCTTGTCTATTGCCGACTGGAACTCTATTGTCATGACAAGCCAGGATTCGGCAGTCAAACCGGAGAATAGAATCGAACGATGTTGAACTTACAGTATAAGCAAGCCACGGAATAGTTTCGTATCATGTTCTCGTCTGGACACTCTGCAGTATTCAAGTTAGAGGTTTCTTGAGTCATGGTAAGTCCATCTGTTGGCTGTTGCATGGACCACTCCATCTCATGCTATCCAAGGCTAAGAAGTCTGTCGTGCAGCAGCACAAACCTCTCCAGCCACAGGCTAATACGCACATTATCATGTAGTTGTAGTTGTAGTTGTAGTTGTACGTTGTAGCTTCATATTACCATTATAAACGGAGAGTTTCCTGGCGCCAAACGCTCGCATCCAGCAAATACCACGGCAAACTGCCGATCCTTACACCACACAAGGATACATCGGAAGGCTGCCAAAATCGACAGCAAATGCAACTACCGACCTTGCTTTTTCTATCAAAAACCCTCATGATCATTCTCCCCCCACTGACTCGAAATTAGGTGGCGCTTTGAGCGGCTCGTGGTCTAATGTTGATCGATCTGCTAGTTACAGTCTCACACTCCTTCCATGCGACCTGGAGCGTTGAAATCGCAACGACGCTATCGTTGCTGTTTCGACGACGTTAAATTCTAGCGCATCGCAATCTCCCCTATGGTATGGGGATAGGCTGCCTCTCTCTGAGCTTGGTGTCGAAGCGATGAGTATAGGGTATGAGTATTGCTCAATCGCAAAGCCTTGGTGAGAGTTTGAACTTTTGTAGTGAACCACCAACAAAGCCTGATGCAGTTTCAGCTTAATAATTGGCTTCTCTTCGGTATTGTCCAAAGATTAAGTCTAGACTTGAGTTGCATGCCTCTAGTAGATTCTCATGGCTTGATGATGAAGCATGTTGCCCCCATTAGTGAGACACCATAATCAAGATAAACGGTTCCAAATTCGCCGAGACCTTCGATCCAGTCTAGCCAGTGCTGAACCCACCCCGATATGTGACCAGTGACAGTACCAATAACCCGGGAGGCGGGAGAATCTCCATGCTGAGACAGGCTATTATGGCACCTGTAAATCTTCTACTAACTAGTTATACTGAGAATATATGGGATAAACAAGTAGACTCTTACATCAAAGATGATAAACCTCAAGAGCATCGAGAAAACACGATCTTGTCGTTACTTGTTGTATACTACTACTAACCTATTATGCCACTCTAATCCTATGCAGTTAATACCAATCACCCAAATATACGCCTCTCAAACTTCAAAATCTCACGCGACGTGTCCCTTGGGAAGCAATGTCCATTGCCCTCCACAAGAGCACTTACGTTGTTGACCCAGAACAAATGTAAACCCAGAGCGACTCCCAAACACATCCTCCATGACCGCAGTACACCTCGAGCACCGTCTCCACTGCTTGTTGGGGGAGGGTCTGATCTGCATGCGTTTGAACACATCCACATACACCATGCCCCGTGCCTTCTTCGCTGCCAAGCTATGTTCGTCATCCTGGACTTCGAGAAGATCGTAATTTGCAAAGAACAACCGGCCTGGATCTATAGTGTTCCGAAACGCTGGCAAGTCTGCGTTGAAGAACTTCTTGATGATCTGGAGGAACGGTGCAGGGGGCGCAGCTGAGAGAAGGATGGAGAGCTCCATCTGAACGCGGGCCGCCTTCATCGTCATATCCAGCTGCTTCCCCTGAGACTGATTATTTTGGCTTTTGGCGAGGGATGGAAGGAAGATTTGATAGGCTTGTCGGATCTCATTACTCAGACCTGTGAGAAGAGTCTCAACCTCAGACACTTTGACGAGAGCTGAAGATGTAACCTGTTGCATTGCCTGGTATGCTTGTTGTAGTTGAGGGGCTGCTCGACCGCTAGCTGCACCTTCGACGACAGCCGATTGCTTTCGATAGAACTCGATAGCCCTGCCGCTTAGGGCCTCAAGGTGTGCCAGTCTGCGGCAAATGGCCGAAAGAAATCCTCGACTAGAGGAGCTCATCAAGAAATGAAAAGCGACATTGTTCTTCTCGTGAAGATAAGGAGCAAGCTCATGAAAACGTTCACGAGTCAAGAGCTCTTGGAAATGATTATCGTTCATAAGCTCGAAGAGACAATCCATGAGCCAAGCGATCAGATCCAGCGCCCATCGTGCACAACCGACAAGTGTCTCAATGACTTCTGTATTGATGTGAGTAGCTATAAACAAACCAAAGGAGTATGCAGGATAACTTACCAGGATCATCAAGGGGGCTCAGCTTTTCCCTAACAGTGACTGGTGTATTACTGGCAATTGTGATGAGGACTACTACGTTCCGCACATTCAGAAATAGCATCGAGAACTTGCCCTGGAAAGATCGAGGATGAAAGTCTCCACGGAATCCGAGTGCGTTCATTATACTGAGGCAATACTGCAGAGATCCATTCCTGACAAGTGAATCATGATGGATCTCTTCAGAGTAATCGATCTGGATCTTCAGAATTCTGATAAGTTCGGTCACCAAATCCTGGACGAATCCTATTTTTTGTGAGCAGACATGCGGGAGATATAAAAAGATGGACGTACTCTTCTTGGTAGTATACGGTCGTATAATGGCAAGTAGATCATCATAGTTGTTCTGGTAGAACATTGACGGTGCTGCGGTCACGGTTAAGGCCGCAATGCTGCCACAATATTGAGCTGCACTTGGTTAGTAACTCGCCAATCCTCTCATCATTAACATACCATCGTGCATAGAATTTCCAATATCACCCATAGGGTAATGCAGTTTGTTCCACTTGATCTTTCCATCTTCGCCCATTTGCACCATGGAACAATAAGTAGGGGAGAATGCAACTTGCTGGCCTACAACTCTTGTTAGACAAGATCAACACTCTGGAATATAGATACTTACATGGCCCTTCATCTGTAAAACTCCAGCCTACTTGTCGAAGGTTCTGAACCTTATTCAACTCCTGGGTTGTATATAGTTCTTCGAACGTCAGTCGGTCACGGTATTCTACAGTGCCATCTGCGAAAGCCAGGACCAGGATTTTGCCAAAACTGGTAGTTTGGAACGCAACCACAACCTTGTTGGCCATAACAGGAGCAACCTTCTGCAGCTGTGTCACCGCGGGTAGCTCTGAAGAGATGCTGTTTCGTCGACTTCCGAGCTGCTCATAGGCTGATGGCAGGTTCTGCTTTTGCTCGATAGCTTCCCATCGATCAACGATACTCTGACTCCCCTGGTACGAGCTCTCAGTAGGAGTGCGTGACCGTGCCGTGACAATCATGGGCGGTGTGGTGTTCTTGCCCGTGTTATCAATCACAGAAGGAAGAACTTCCAAGTGAGACAGCTCGATCATGGATGTGTCGAGGCTCGAATCACCAGGGCCACCTTGAAGCCAGTTTGTGGTGGCCAAATGTTTCTCAACCAGAGAAGGGCTTAGGTTTCCTGCGGGCCGACCAGTCGCCTTGTCCGCTTGTGATGCTTGGCCCCATTGAATCTCGATTTTGATTAGTTTCAGCTGCTTTGAGGTTGTAGCAACGGCGAGAAGGAGGTGTTCTGCCAGCTGTTAGTGACAAACGCAAAGCAATACGATAGGTTGGATGCATACTCTTTTCGGATGCAAAAGATGCATGTGTAATGAGCTCATCAGAAGCACTTATACTTTCAAGCTCCATGGTGGTCTCCTCAAGTCGATTGGTATTCTGTGACCAAAACATCCTGATAACGCCATGCGTTGTGATAGTGAGCAGGGCACTCTTGGCAGGGCTGGGGTGGGTTGGTCCTCCAGCATGAACGAATGAGCTTTCATAGGTATACCCATTGCCATGTTTTGTAGCTGGCCCATACATGACATTGTATGATGACTGCTAAAAGTCAGAAACACTGATAAACCTCATCAAGCAACACATACCTGCTGATTTGGAGGAGCAACGTTAAGCCAGTAAGCACCGACGACGGTATGCACATCGTCAGTTGGGTCAGCGTCCCATTTCCGTTGAGGGAAAGGGTGATTTAGTGAGATAGAGAAGCTGACGATAGAGACGCGACCAACGGCATCTATTACCGCTAGGTCTGGACTGCTGGTACCAGCCCATACCAAGTGAACGATAGGAATGGTTGGGAGGCCTTTGACAAAGGGGCATGTGGTGGGTTCACTGAGGTCCCAGGAGCCATCTTCTGGGGAGCGTCGCAGAAAGCGAAGTTCAAGGTTCTGACCATCAGGTGTGATGTTGGCAATCGTTCCTGTCCTTGACCACGCCACAGTCCTATCGAGGGTTAGCAAAAACGTGCATAAGTGCCTGCGGGCTGAGCTGAGCCTTCTTACTGGCAACATCCTCGAATCCTGATATCGTCCATTCTTTGTTGGAGCTGTTTACTCTGCGCCCTCACGGGCAGAGACAGACCAACTCCATCGCCGAAAAGGTCATCTACATCGTTGAGTTCCACTGGCATGGGGTTATCCAGGATGAGCGGCATCTTTTCCGATGTCATCGGTGGTAGTACGGGGTATCAAGAAAGAATACTCAAAAAAACAATAGTGGATGGAAAGTGAAGTTTTTACATCAAGATAACAAACGCGATGAGTGAATATATATCATGATTCAGTTATAGTTTTTACCTGGTCCGCACGATGACCTAAAGTTTAAGTGATAAGAGAGGCTGAAGAAGAAGTCAAATGTTGACTGAGGTAAGAAAGGCTGAGGCTTCCTCGAGGCTGAAGCCAAATGTGCCGTCCTGTAAGCTGTATCATTGGTTCAGAGCTGTTAATGAGTGGATGCGCAATTTATAGAATGACCGTGTTTTGACCAATGAACGACACGACACGTCTTGTTAGTTTACACGAAGAGTGCTGCACATGTCTTGAATACTATGTGACTCTTATCTGTAATATATTTCCAATACGAATGCCATTCAGCAGTGCATAATACATTGGTGGTTGGTCCCATTCGCTCATTTACAAAGGAGCTTATGGTCCGATTGACCTGGAAACATGACCTTGACCCAGTAAGTTCCGTGATTCTTGTGCTACCATATTTGAGTTCAGACATACGACTAACACTCGAGAGTACACAAGAATCATTGGCCAATGCTGAATCTGATCCCCTCGAATAAAACAACGAAGCACCTTCTACCATTCTCGCCTGATCCATTTGAGAGTCCCTTTTCACCTCCTCAACACACCATCTAGTTCAGAAGCTGGACCTTGCTTTCTATCTGACACACCGGGAACACCCTGTTCAACTCCGCGATAGTTCATCGGGCACTGGTACATCTCGTAAAGAGCCATAGTTAGTCCTCCCACCGGAAGATGGAGCCATTCTTCCACCACAGACCTCTCAAGGCACGTGTATGATGAATCTCATATGCGCGACAGAATCAGACCGCATGTTGTGGCGCTGAGAAGCGAAGCCTGAAGCTTGCATCGCATCGTCTGTGCATCGCACGTCGTGATCCACACTCCGCCAAACAGTTTCAGGTTGATGTAGCACAACTAGACTACACTATTTCCCTCGACGATAGAAACATACTCCATAATTCCCTACACCGCATCATGATTTTCTAGTACCTATACGGTGTTTGATCCGTGATCGAAACTTGGACCTTGTTATCTTTCTCGTAGGGCGAATCCCACAAGCCGCGCAACCCGAGGACAACTAGGCAGAGTCCTCCTGAGGTCTTGAAAGAGTTTCAACAGTGGGGGAAACATATTCCACGGACCTACACGGACGCTGACAGTGCCTTGACTCCGATATGTCATCTACCTAGTTATATCTGAGTCTTGTAAGTGGTAACTGCCGACAGGTCCGGGACCTCTACAAGATCCATGCCTTCCAGACCAGGTACAAAACTCATGAGATCAAGATGGAAAATTCCCGAAACTTAAAGAAGTATTCGATACAGCTAAGGACCAAGGAAATCACCAATGCGGAAATGCTTGCACTCGCAAGTAGATGTACTTCGTATAAGGGCCCTGTGTCTGTTGCACCGGGCCATGGGTTGAAACTGCATACTACCATAGTATGTCCGTGAACACACTTTGAGCAACCTAGAGCAAATTCAACTCCAAGAGTCTGCAGGACAACGTGTACTCGTGTCACCGACATCATTGGTAGCAGAAGTTTAGGATTCGTAGGATCCAGATCCGTAAATGCCGAACCCCTTTAATAGAGCCAACAATACCGCTTCTACGGAGCTCCCGAATGCTACCAGGGACAGCAGACAGCGAAAAGGCAGCGTCGTGATAGCTGGCTTGACCCAAGATCAGGGTTGAATGCGGCACAGCAAATGTATGTTCCAGGGGCTTGTTTTTGAGCTGAGTTGGTTGAGCAAGATATTATCCAAGACAGGCTGTCCTATTGTCCAACTACACACTACTCGGCGGGCTCTCCGAGAGATCTTCAGAATAAATGCTACAAACTCGGGTCAGATTCCCAAAGCGATATGGCTGGTTGGTGGGATTAAAGTCAATCTAGCGGAGCGCTTCAAGGGTCTTACTGTGAGTGAGTTGGCCTGTGACCAGTGGTATTAGGCGTCGCTTAAACAGATTGAACAGCGAAGTACTCTGCTTGTCAGATATCAGCCCTTGCACGCCGTAGTATGATAGCGTTGCATGGGAATCTGTCACTTGGATGAGCTAAGAAATGTCTGGAAGTGATGAGCACTATCAATGCCTTGAGCAGGCAGGTGATTGTGATCATTAACTTGGTCCCTTGTGGGGGTGATGAATTTGAAAGCTGGAAATAAGGTGGATAGACCGACAAGTTATATTGATCGGTACCAAGAAGCCGAAGTCTACCCAGAATATTACGCGGGGACACCTAATAATAAACAATCTTGGGTTTCATCAACTCTTATCATAAAGTTGATGTGGTAAGGTTACCCTGGTACCGATGAGTTGTTCGCCAGTTATGCTGACTGTCATTGGCATTATTCGCTGTCGATATAATAACAAGACATGATATGGTGTGCGGTGCGTGTCGGAAACTTAGCTGAACACGTCTATCTCATAATGGAACCAAGAAACGTGGATCTGCAGATGTTTGCTTTTTTAGGTCGCTTCAGGTGTGACCCTCCCGCCGTCGTGCGTCTTTGCTTCCTTCAACTGTGGAGGTAATAATGGAAGAAGTCCGATGAATTGCGGTCTTCAAGTCATAAACTTCAGTGCCCCAGAAATGAGCTAAACCAACTCAGGGGTAGAAAAGCGGCTTCACCCTCAGTCACTCGATTGTGACTCCAGTCCCACTCAAGTACGAATTATCTTGACTTAAGCCTCAGTGATACCTATTCGAGACAGTCCGGTTACAGCGCCTGAATGAATGTCAGCATAAACACACCAACAAGTCAGGTACTGTGCAGATTGTAGCTGCACTTGTCCCAATAGAGGTTGGCTTATCGACCTCTGTGCCCGGAAACTTGGGACTCCGCTGCACTGCTAGACCCAGAGGCTAAGCAGATTGGCTTTTGGGTTGGGTTTTGGGAGGTGGGTTCACCGTTCATGAACCCACCTCGCCAACTGTTGTGGTGTTGCCAGGGAGTTGGGACCAGTTACCTGCAGCACAGCGTTAAGCTAAGCTACAGGGATCGAGGTTGATGGTGATGGGACGGGCATCGACATATTCTGAAGCACCGCCGTGATTTCTGAGCAGAAAGCGGTCGTATCCATCCATGCCTGCTCGCTAGGGACTCGTTCCATACGAATCTGGCCTCGATGCCGGAGCTGACGCCCATTAAGACACGACACAGCAGCACACGACACCACGACGCACGGCACGGAACGGCGCGACATTTGGACTGAGGTTTGGTTAACTCTTCGGAGTATTATTCCTTAGAATTTGTGTTATGTATGGAGTAGGTATCCGTAGTTGACCGAACTTCTTTTCCTTCTTCTTTTCCTCTCTTTCTTCCATCTCCATTGTATCACATGTACACTTCAGGGACAACAACGAATTTTGACGCCAACCTACCAACCTTTAACGCCAAAGTCACATCGTCGATTTCTGCATTGCCTCAGACACTTTGTCACCCCTAACGTTCTCTCACCGCTGCTGGGAGCTAATTCGAGTTTGGTCCTCGAGCAATTGGCAAATTCCGTGTCTACTACTACCGTGCTGTACCTTACTTTTTAGTTGAGGCTTGGCTCTTGTACCCGCTTAACCAAAATTGAAGCCGTGCTTGCCCTTTTACGATCTCTATTTACGGCACTTTACAACGAGTCCTCGGGAATTGCATTCGCTTATGAACTTTGACCGTTGAAATATTTCGACGAGGCACGAGCAAAAATAATAGCATCTTCCACAATTACCGATCTGCCTCTCATATCGACTCTTCCCGAATCGACACTTTGTTTACTGCAACTCTCCTCCTTGCAAACCTTCGACTTCGATCGGCCCTCGTTTACCGGTAGACACTGTCAACCGAGTGTCAATCACATCCCACAGCAAGGGACGAGGAGTGTAGGAACGGTGCCTGCGGGGGCCAACTTGACAGCAGTGGACCTTGCATCGCCGTTCCTTTCCGATTGCCTCATGATCAGCAGTCACTAGGTAGCTAGCTATTCGGCCTCATCACCACTCCCTGTCGCCAAATCTCGACAACCCTGCTGCGCAGCTCTAGCACGAGCCGAAGTCTCAACTCGACTTCGTCATGGGCCAGGGTGATGGAATTGCAGCGTTGGATTCGACCCTGATGTGGAACGAGGATCAATGGCCAAATCGAGCTGAAGCAGTGGTGGCTCTCGACAGCAATAACATGAATCCAAGAGATAGCGGCAGCGTTATTAGCCAGGGCCCAGGCCGACCTGATGATATTATGAGCTTCTTCGACAACGAGACTCTCTCCTCGGGTTCTGCAAGTTTATCTCAACCACTTTATCCTAGACCTCTGCATCACTACCCAAATCAACCGAGTCACATCAACAAGAGCCGCATACATGCACAACCCTCGCATGTGTATGCACCCGTTTTCGAAACCATGCATTCTCTACAGCGCCCAAAGCCACCACTGCAGCCGCAACGCCGACGCCGTATTCCCACAAAGCTCGATACTAACGATTCTGCGGATACCAGCGCCATGGATCAAAGCCAAGGCCTCGGTGATCACAGCTTTTTACTGCCTTCTCGACCTATCAGCATTGCGACTACAGATGCAACGACCACAACAGATGATCCAACATGCAGTATGAGCTTGTATCGCGCCTGGGCAGAAGAGGAGCAGATCGAGCTACGAATACAGTCGGAGACAAGTCCTGATAACGATAACCTACGGCACAACTCGCAATATCATGACTTGCTCAGTGAAATCGATACAGAGTGCCTCTTTCCCGACGATGGCCTCACTGCAGATCACCGTCCATCATCTTCCCGCAGTCACCTACTTCAGTGGCGACGTAGTCCAAGCGCCGCTGCTTCCACTTCTTCAAAACATCAGAGGGTATCTTCCGATGTCCAGCCTCCGACCACAGATAATCGACCATCAACAATCATTACGAGACAAGAATTCGAGGCTCTTCCACCAACGATTCAACGAAAAGTAAGTTCGTGGCTTTCATTGCTTTGCGGATCCCTTGCCGCGTGTCCCATATTTTGTTTCTCACGGTTGTTTCGATACTACCATAAGGGAGTCGCAGCAGATGAAGATTTGAGGCCCCTAGTGATGCGATCAATCGATTTCTCATGCCACCGCAATCCTCATCACCCTTTGCTTTTTCAGCGAAACAAGGTTTCACATTTCGACAAGCGTCTCTGCCCGTCTCGTATGGGTTAGTTTATGGGGTTTGGCGGTACGAAATCAATATGACTTGGCGAGGTTGAGTCTACTGTGTGTACCTGCCTGCATATGGGTCCTCTTGCAGCTGCCGGGGGCTAGTCGCCGCCTAATCGTCAAATGGAGGAACCCAGGGACCTTGAGGAAGGGGGAACCATCAGGAATCGCTAAAAGAAGCCACTGTCCAATACCCATGTCTAGTCCTTGCCCTGTCTGGTTTGGCTCGCGGTGGCCGTTTGGGCGGCTCCACGCACTTCGTCCGCTCAGTGCCTAGCCATTGGCCGATCCTCCCATGTCTTGTCTACGCAACCCCTGATACAAACCAGACAGGAGCAAGAAAGTGCTCGCTTTCGATCAGCAATCACATCCCCCCAACGTAAGGCGCTGTGACGACGCCCTAGACGTGCAGTTCCTGGATGATCCATGCCACCCGGTGCACCAACGTGCTTGTGTACCAGCAATCACCAGGCGTCATACACCCAAGACATTCGAGTCGTGCCCCACGAGCCTTTTAGTCGACAACTCTCTGCATTAGCTCTGCCGTTTCGTTCCTGAATTGAGACATAACCATTCCCGCCCCTCTACTGTACCTTAAGAACCAGGGTTTCCCCTTCATGACTTATCTGCATTTTCATGTTTGCTCTATTTAGTGAAATTGCTACATGAGCTATATCATCTGGTGTCTCGTACTGAACATTTCTCCTTGACAGTACTTCTCAACTATCGAGCGATCGCAACTAGCTCAATCACCCGACCTTGGACATTGTCAACGGCCCGGTAGCGTCGGACAAGATCAACTTCTCTCCTCTTGGACACCACTCCCCAAACCTAGAGGGAGCTACGAGCATCAAGAAAGGCCTATTACTTCGGATGATTCTATCCTGCGCACAGATTGCCCACGAATTACTGAAACAGACCAAAAATTCTACGCCAACCTTCCTGAAAAGATAAAACGCCGCCACCTTACAGAGGAGGAGCTCCAGTTGGCGTATAAGTCACAAAACACTTTCACCAACGCGCCAGAAGCAGTATCGGACAAATCCGACAAACTCCCGTCTAAAGAGATCAAAATGCCGTCGCCACTCCCAAGTCCTGGATTGTCTGAAGGAACGTCGTCATTCTCGGGTATGCTGTCAAGGCAAAATGACAGAGGCATGCCGAGCTCAGACATTAAGCGGTCGGATTCCTTCTATGATAGTTTCCGGTGGCTTGACGATGAAGAGGGTTTGGATCTACGTTTATATCTCGATGACTATCACATCAACCTGCGAGAGGAGATACCGGTTCCCAACAAGAGCCGGAGACCATCGTTCCGCCGCCATTTGTCAATTAATAAGCTACCTTTTGGAAAACCCTCTGTCAATGGACTAGGAGAAGGCCCTGCTTCCCCCACCGCTCTACCGCCGTCTGCCTCGCACAGTTCTAGCGTTGGCTCATCTGGCCATGTGCGGAAGAAGTCTCGTGCTCGCGCGCTGTCGTTGATATCTGCCAACAGACAAACACCCTTGGCCTCTCCCTCTCCCTTGACCCCACCCCTCGACCCTTCTGCAGCTCATTACCGAGACCCTGAGGCTCGAAAGAAGCTTCGGGCGTATCTCGCTTCACCGCAGAAATTTGATGAGGCCATTGAGTTTGGATTCTCTTCCAAAGACGGACCCCGACCACACACGGGATTCAACAAGGCCTCTGCATACGAGCCGGACAGATTGCGAAGCTTTTTGGAAGATGATCGATCGTCAAGATACAGCGACGATGCTTCTGCAGCTGAACCTGATTCTCCAAAAACTCCTCAATTGTTCGACAAGACACCTCATATTCGATCTCTACGAAGCAGCATCGAGCACTCATCATACTCAAGAGGAGAGAAATCTATATACGACCCAGCAGCGAGTCGAGAAATGACACTTCGCATGACTTTGACACGGCCAGATCTTCGCCAAAGCGAGGACCAGATCTATGGCTGGAAACAAACTGGTAGTCGAGTGAGCTCAAGTCGTGGAGAGCATACACCTAGCTCAGCCTCGTACGCTCGTGAAGGAAATCCCAAACAGAGCATTGAAAGACAGCTCGCTGCTCTAGACCAGTGGGAAGATCCTGTCGATCATGACAACCGCACCGTGAAAAGATTCTGGAATCGAGTCAAGCGGTCATAGTCCGAGCCATAGCGCCACAGCGCAACCACCTGCACCGGTGCATTCAGCACCTAGGCGTTTCAGACTATATCAAAATATCCTAACCCAAATCATGTATGGGTTGTCAATCTTTGAGCAGCAAGCATTATTTTATACATTCTTTTGTTTTTTCTTTACTACCAAATACCCCAAATCGTTTAATTGCTATCTTAGACCTGTCACTACATCGCATTTGCTATGGTCCGGTTTATATATAGGCATTTACATGAGCAAAACAGTCTCGGTTACTCATTGGAAGGAGTTGAGGGAGTTTGTCTAATATTTTGGTGTATCCGTTGCGTTGAGAAATAATCTTGGCTGCAATGGCATTAGACATGAATAGAACAAGGTCTACTTCACAGACTATATCACAGCAAGCATGGCGCAAAAGGGGTTTCGGAATCGCAAATATAAATCAAATATGATGGACATATAGCTCTGAGCTGCACGGATCTATCCATACAATACCACTTAGTGACATTGGCAACAACTCAATAGTGCCTTTGTGACTAGTCATAGTTGTCGAAATCGCTTCAATTACACTATTCGTGCAATATCTTGAGGTCCTTATCCCAGTCCACCGGACGTTATAACATGAGCTATCAGCCAAGCAATTGGATTCTTTGTCATGCAGCCAGCACGGATATATCACACGGCAAGTGTGATACCCGTGCATCTATCACCAAACCATGAGTTTTTCGCAAAAGAAATGACCGGAACGAATATCCACTTCCGGTCACTACCTCCTTGTTTGTGCCTCAGATAGTTCATGCGAGTCTTAGCTGGCATGTCTGAGCTGAATGATTACTGTCAGCATGATCTTCAGGGGGATTGAAGTTGGTGTATGATGAGTAAGATCATACCCTCTGCGACAATGAGTGTGTCTCGTTCTTGTGGAGTGAGTTATGTAGCCAAAGCACATTTGAAGTGATGATTATAACATGGTGTCTGCCTGTCTTCCTGTTCTATATCTCCTACTATACTAGTCCTATCTTCTTACCAAACGCTCATATCATTCCATCGCATTCATCTTTTCAGCAAATAAGAAAAAGTCTCCCAATAACACACCATATCATAGTACAGTCCTGATTTCACGTCGTAGCTCGTACATTCTTCTTGCTCAAACCTCTTCGTCGCTCTCCTCACCGAGCAGCTCGCCCTCGTCGTCATCGACCATGGAGTAATCGCCCCGTCCTCGGGCGAAGCTATCACGTGTGGTATATCGTCTTGACCAGTTGCCCCCTCTGCTTCGGTTTGAGACGCGCTCGTAGACTCCAGTGGCGGATCGCCAGATGGAAGTCAGGACGAGTGGTAGGGCAGCAACAACGGCTGCCAGCGCTGAAATGGCAATGACGGGATACTTGATCCAAGGTTGCTCGCTGTCAAAGGTTGCACTGTTATCACCCAGTCGAATCTGACCAAATTTGCCGCTCCAGTTGCGCCAAGCATACCAGCCAAAAGCGGCTGCCAGTCCAATGGGGATGATGATAGCAAAGAAAATAGCCCAGCCTGAAGCGCCACGCTTGCGTTCAAACTCCTCCTCGTGTCCTGCGCAAGCGTGCTCTGTAGAGGTCTTATCCAGCTCTTGGCCACCTTCGCAGGTGGTTAAGGGGATGCGACGGTATCCTGTAGGGTCGAAGTACGATGTCTCATTGGGATGTTGCTTACACCACTCCTCGCCCGAGATCGCATCATGGTCCGGAACCAGAGTGCATTGCCCATGATTGTCTAGTTCGAAGTTATATGCACTGCGACTTATTAGTCTATATTCTCGAAAACGTTCAGTTGCCATATACTTACCATTCAAAATCTCGCCGAGTACACTCGCAATTTTCGTATCCTCGCAATCGTGACATGCTTGCTTGATTGTAGCACTTGCGATCCGTCTTCTTTCGTAGATACTTGGCTTTATGTCCGAAAAGGCAATCATCCTTTTGGAGGGGATGCTTAGGAGACCAGAGATTGTAGTCTGAAGAAGAATCATCAGAGTACTTGCAAGGCTGATTTGTGAGTCCTGTAAAGTCGAGGTTGGCAGCGAAGAGTTTCTTGTCATCTGTTTGGTACCAAACCAGGAAGTTTCGGGAAGTTCCACTATGGACAGATGTCAAGTCTTGAATAGTAACTTCCTTGTCGGTGAACTTATAGTCAGTCCAAGTATTGCCCTCATCTGTTGAGTATGAGACAATATTTGACTTGACCTTGTTCCCGTGGGTAGCACGCTGTGCGAGCACAATGATCGAGCCCTGGTCACCATACTGCCACGTCCAAACACCTTTCTTAACGCTCTTCCAGTTGATTCCGCCATCAGCTGACATGAAAGTGTCAGCATCCTTGATATCTCCAAGGCTTGGTCCAACATTTCCATAACCAAAGATCAAACCAACAGCGGTGCTTGCTGAGAAAGTTCTGCCCTTGTTCTCTCGCTCAGTATAGTGATGTAGATGGAGAGCACATTTGCTATCACCCGAAGAGCTGCATGAATAAGACTTGCCATCGGCAGCCTTTGATGGAGGAGGGAGGAAACCCCATTCAGCACCGTCGTTATGCGAAATCTTCGTCTGAATCACCTTCTTTCCGCTCTTGTCATCAGGGTTCGCAACAGCATTGATAAGAGTGACACCCTCAAGACCCGCGACCTTTTCGAAATCCACGTAGCCCAGTTCATCTGAGTTGACATTGGATGCGCTGAGGACATATGTTGTACCGTTGGAGTTACTCTTGATTATTGACCCGCGCCGTCGGCCTTCGGAAAGATCAGTGGCGACAAATAGATTCACGGCATGGTTAGAGCTATCAAGAACGGTGTACAACGACGAGTGGGAGTCGTGGAAGTTGCGTGGGAATTGGGCTGCTTCGAAATGCTTTCCGTCCATACTAGCAATGGCTTGCAGGCCGGCGCTGTCCTTGCCATCTTCGGCAATCTCATCCGTTGCGAGGATAAACTCATTCATAGTTGCAAACGCTGCAACCGTGCCATTGTGAACAATCTTGTCGTCAGCAGAGAAGTCCTCTATGGTAACAATGGTTTTGTCGTTGTCGATGTTCTCGTCCTTGTAAACAAGACAAACGATTTGGTTCTGAGCGCGGAACTTGAAAGCAGAGTTTCCTGTGAACTCGCACTTGGTCGCGTAGCGTTGTAAAGTCTTCCAGTTGTCACCACGATCAGTGGAGATCGAGGCTTCAGGATAACAATTCTCACTACCCGCAACGTCACCACAGCGATTTCCGATCCAGATCATCCAGTCCTTCTTGTCTGGGTGGAAACTCATTGCCGCACTAGGATCGGAAAATGGTGTCTTAAAGCTGTGAAAGCTATGACCGCGGTCGATGGTGTAGATGACTTTTTCGGAATCTGTATGGAAGAAGACGACTTCCCTGAAGTAGGTATGAGGAATCAGTGCCAAGATATTCTCCTTTTCAAGGATGCGCTTCCAAGTTTTGCCATGATCAGCTGTGATCCATAGCTTGTTTTCCACTTCGACTCTACTGTCAGGTAGCTTCTCACCAATAGGTCGAGCAATAACAACTTCACTGGTAGGGCTCTCAGACTCGACACCCATGAGGTAGAATTTCTGCATGTCCTGGCCTTTGATGTCTGAGAACTCATTGACCTTGAGCGAAATTTCACCACTGGCCGGAGCACCAGGTGTCGAACCGCCACCTGAGCTGCCGCCGTCGGAGCACTTGCGTTCAACTGGGTCATCCTTCTGAGCGCCACTCTTTCGCGTGCATGTGTTTCCTGGAATAAGGCGCCACCCGGACGATCCCTTGAAAGTCTCGTCCTTTCCCTTACAAGAGCCCTCTGGAATGGGAATTGGCCCGACCTTCTTGCAGACCGTGTTGTCATCGGGATCCCTCTGAAAGTTGTAGTCGCATTCGAAGTCGGCATTGGTACATTCGCAATTCTCGATGACGGGTTCAGGATCACGGAAATCGGCCTTGAGGAAGCAATCTGCCGATTTCTTGCGGCGGTTGTATGTCTGCTTGTGACCCATGATGCAAGTTGCCTCTCCCTTGTCGTCGACACGTGCATACCATGACTCCATGTCCTTGCTTTCACAAGTGCGCTTCTCCATGCCCTCAAAGTTGATGGCAATCATGTGGAAGGTTCTGTCCTTCTCACCAACAAGCAGAAACTTGAGGCTCGTCGAATCCTGAGTAGTTGTCAGGATAACAGGTCTAACCTTCAGGCCATCAGGGAGCGGGGCAGACTCCCAGTTCTCTCCATAGTCCAGGGAGAAGGAAATCTTATCGACGTCCTCCTTGAGAGAATCCCTAACAGCGACCAATATACCACCTGTGTCACCGAATTCATACTTGTGAGGACCTTCGAGTGCCTTTTTCCATGACACGCCAGCATTGTCAGAAACATAAAGATTGGAACTCTCGAACTCGCCAAGCGCGGCGCCCGTGTTTCCATTGCCCATAACAAGACCAGGGGCCGGGCTCGAGAAGATGCGTCCGATATTGTCAATGTCTGTCATGGAATGTAGGTGAATGCGGTCTTGTCCAGCTTTGACTGGCTCAAAGGTTCTTCCATCATCAAATGTGATTTGAGTCACCACAACCTTCCTTGCGCTCTTTGCATCAACTTCCTTGCCGTTTTCAACGGTGTTGACCAGGAAGATACCTTGGATTCCACTGATTTTCTCGAAGTCGACGTGGCCCTTGACATTGCGGTTGGTATATGGGATGTTCTCTGTGAAGTATGTACCGTTCGAGTTGCTGGTGAAGATGACACCCATAGGCGTAGACGGGTGAGAAGTCATGACATCGACTTGAATGCTGTAGTTGGTGCTCTCGAGCACGGTGTAAGCTTCTTGGTTGATCTTGTGGGAATGATCGTGACTGTCGTCTGTGGGGAACATGGCTCGGTGCCAGAACTGAGCATCACTGGTAACGAAGAGAGTCATCTCATCACTGCCAGCGGATGACGAGGCAAGCAGAATAAAGCTCTTGACGGCTGCAATGCTAACAACACCGGTTACATCACGTTGACCATCCAAACTTGGCTCAAATTCGTCAAATTTTCCACCACTGCCCTTGGCAAAGAACTTATCCGAAACGCATAACTTCTGGCTTGTCTTGAAGAGGCTCAGGGGATCAGTAACGATGCAAAGAATCCTGGTCTTGTCCAGCTCAGCATCACCAGTTGTAAACTCTCGGTTTGCCTTGGCCCACCAGCAACCCGATGTGCTAGGACGCAGCTGCTGTACAGTCTTGAAACCATCAATCGTATATGTAGTTTCCTCGTCGCAGAAAATTCCATCGCAGTTCATGCCGTTGAAAATGATGCGCTTCGGGTCGCCGGCGTGGAAGACAAGAGTATCGGGTTGGAAAGCACTAGGCATTGTGCCACTGTTGAATTCACTCCAGCTTTTGCCACGGTCTTCGGTTTTGTAATGCTTCCGATCTTTTGTAAGAACAAAAGCAGCATTGGAGTCGAAAGGGTGAAGATATAAGAAGGTTGCGCTTCGGTCGGGGATGTCAGGGACTTGCGCCCATGTTTTGCCTGCATCTTCGGACCTCCAGATGTTTCTCTCCTCGATATCTTGGAAGACAACGACGTCACTGTCCTCAAAATAATTCAGGTTGAGAGGTGGATGCTTTGCAACGGAAGCGTCGACCGTCGGCTTATCCTGTTTTGCTGCCACAGCTGTCCATAGCAGCGAGAATACGAAGGCGCGCCATGAGAGTGCGGCCCAGGCTGAGGACCTCATCATTGCGGCGGAACTTGCAGTAAAGATATCATGAAGAAGCGAACACAGCCGGGAGGTGCGAGGATCTCGCAATTTCGAAAGAATCCGTGCAACAGAGAAGTGGCTGGCTCTGAAGTATCGTTATGAAGTCGTGTTTGAGATGTGTTGATGAGGTTTACCAGGCAGGACACTTTGCTCCTTACGAGTTAAGTTACGAGGCACGTCAGCAATGAGGCGGCAGCTGTTTCGTCTGGTTGGTGTGGCGTCGAACTTCGCCACACTAGTTGCTCCTTACACGTCAGTCTTTTAGTGAAGCGGCTGATGGTCTAAAAAAGATAAGATTAAGTGCTGGAGGAAAACGATTCACAGTACAATTTGCTGATAGCTATTCTGGAATTACCTAGGTAGCTAACATTATTCGACCTTTCTTTCTTTCCCTTTAAAAATGCTGGAATGCATGAAGTGGCGCCATCAGCAATTATCAGCGCCTCGGATACCTAGTCTAAATTGTCATGGTTGGAAGATCGCATTCTTGGCGCCGATGATCAGTGAATAACCTCGAACTAGAAAAGCCGAGCATTCAAATGGAGACTTTATGAATGTTGAATTCCAGTAGTTTATGCATATTGTGCAATGGCGAACCCACTGAGCCTGAATGATCATGCCCGTTATGAAGAACTTTTAACATCACAAATGAAGCATTAGGTTGTGCCTTTATTGGATTGCACTATGAATCAATGAGGATCAGATAAGATAGCACATGTTAGCCTATAAGTTCATCTACTTACTACTTGATGCTCTCAGGAACATATATGAGCGCTCATACAGATATTCATGGATAGGTACATGCTCCGCCTAGAATCTCGTGAAGGTTGCACATTAACGGCAGCATCGAATCCGTGACGCCCCATAGGGCTAAGTTATAGCGAGCTTCTGTTTACTGGTGAGTAACACATGCAGATCAAGTCTTTCGCGTCAGAGTTTCCATCACTGATGAATTTGTGACAAATATTACACCATTAGAGGAAACCTCTATACATCAGCCATAGCCTTTGATGGCGACAGAGCAACACGACAATGCCCAGATATTCCTAGATAGGAAAGGTGTATCAAAGGAGCTGAAACGCTGTGGAGTAGCGAGGTGATGCGGCCCCTGGTTCAGCCTGGGGCTCCGTATTTCTCAGGTACGGTACATTAGTCTCACATGGAAGCCATGCCCGTTTTAGACGTAGACTCAAATTGTGGCACAGACGCGTACGAGCATAATAAGCATACATTATCGATGCATTGACTTAATATGAACCAAGTGACGCTTTGCCGCTGAACCGTAAGGAGAGATATCACCTGCATATAATGGCACTGGCCTGACTGCGTTCTCGAAACTTGTGACAAGAGCCAATCTGACCTTAATATTCATCCCGTCTACAAGTGGGACTCGAGAGCAACTTGGATCCATGTTGTTAGTGCCAATACGACCTCACCTAGGCAAACGAAACTAAACAAACAAGACAAACAAATCCATAAGGATGAAGGTGGGCCTAATAAGAGTTATGTGTACCGCTCAAGCAATATAGATCGATGTAGCAGTTTTGGTTGAATGTCGAGATACCCCGGTTTAAAGGTCCGAAACGTGGAAGGGAGGTCCTATCTGAGTGAGTACCTAGTAGTGAGCCGACTGTCAATACCTTCAGGGCTATTTACAAGAGCGTTCCTGAAGCCACAGCGTAACTCTATTACAAGTTTTCTCCAGCAGCAGAAACGAATTGCGACTAGCTACAACTCCAAGAAACCTGTATTATTAGTGTATATACGATTGGATGAAGAGTGGTAGCCTATGACTGGCAGGAACAAACAAGCATCGTGTAAGTGCATCATTTCTGGCCAGGGCTATCATCCCTTTCATTTCAACGTTCCCCTCAGATCCAACCAAGATTAGAAACGTTAGCTCTTTGACTGCGCCATCATGAGAAAATCCTAGAATTCATCATGCTTGGCTAGGGGAGATGAGGGGGAACTACAGTGTAAGGTAAGGGGGCCGTTAGTCCCAGCACCAATAGGCAGGTCCCTTTGGACCCCTGACTCGCCCGCTAAGATCCCGATCCCACCTTCACTTCCAACTCCACGTGCTTGTTTTGAATCCGTGTTTTCCATTCTCCCTTCATTTTCATTTTTATTCTCCTTCTCCCCAACCCAAAGCTTTCGCAACTTGTTTCTTGCCTCATCATTGTCTTCGCCGTCGTATTATTCTGCTTCGGTCACCTCGATCCGCGGCTCTTTGTGCTCTCTTATTCTGCCGCCAACTCATTTAATACATCAACAACGCTCCTTACCCTGCATAAGTCGCAACTTCGTCATCAACATGGCGGCCACTTATAAGCAGTTCCTTGCTGCGCCTAGCTCGTCTCTGCTGGCTGATACGGCTGCGCTGCACTACGTTACCACGACCACGACCTTTTCTGGTCCTACTGAGATCATCAAACATCTGAATGCGCTTCAGAAGCAGGTCGCAAAGAAGAAGGAGGAAGTGTTCAATATTGTTGATGGACAAAACGTCATTGTCTTAGAAGTTGACACAGGTCTCGGCTTTCAAACTGGAGGCGGCCCTTATCTCCCCGGCCTTGATGACAATTTTTTGTCTGCTCGTGATGTTTACCTCCCCATTGTATGTTGCTTATCTGCTTCGAATGCTCCTTTCTGCTTTGCGCCAACACAAATCACATATTAACTACTCCCCACACAGACTCACTTTGTGACCTTCGATGAAGCTGGAAAAATTCTTCAGATTCGACTTCAATGGGATCAGGGCTCGCTTCTCAAGCAAGTTGAAGTGATTGGAAAGTCTGGCCGCAACTGGCCTATTAAAGATAGCCGAGAGCAGATCGCATTTATCCAGTCTTGCATCAGAACGGCTGGCACTGCTGCCCCTGTCGCTCCCAGCCACAACGAGACCGTTGCGCGAAACCGAACTAATTCCACTAATGCTCTCCGCGACCCCCATGCATCCTTGAGGCTGTTTGGCCCTCGAGACGAAATTGAGGCGGAGCCCGCCAGTGTTGTATCCCCTTACGCTGGCACTGGCCGCCCTCGACAGCGGTCTTTCACCGAGATTTTGGGTGACGAACCCACTTCACCCAGCTCTGGCCGTCGAAATATGTCGCCTTCGAAGCGTGGCCAGGGTAAGAACTTCCAGCCTTCGCGAATTTTCGATGGTCAAGAGCATGTCGAGCAACCGGAGGAGCAGCCTCAGCCCAAGAACAAGCGATATATCCGCCCTAACCCAAAGAAGTTCTCTCATTTCGACTTTGCCGACGGTAGCGACCCTCAGGACGCCCCCCAGCCGGGCCAATCCTTTGATGAGAGGCCAAAGTCTAAGCACGACAGCCAATGGTCTTTCCAGGATTTCGTGACGCCACAGAAAGTGAAGCCCTCCAGAACTATGCGTACCCAAGATGTTCGCCATTGGGACACTGACAAGGATGTTGTGGATGAGACACCAGGCCAACCAGCTGCCAAGCCTCGACGCGATGCCGACGCACACTTCGAGCTACTCGACGACGGTGAGAGAGTGCCCCAGCAACCGCGCCCCGGTTCCCACCCCCCGGGCTATGCTCATAACGAGGGCCTAGGGCTTTATAAGAATCAATTGTTTGACAAGGAGGACTTAGGACAAAACGAACGCGCTTTAGGCAACATCACCAACGTGAAAGACCGCGGAAAAGATTTTGACCACCACTTCGATATCAGTGACAAGTCACCAGCCCACCCCCAAGATCGTGTCCCGGAAGGTCACCAAAAAGCTGTCCAAATGATGCAACACAACTGGGACACATACGACAGGTCTCCTGCCGCTCAGAAGGAGAACCGACCAACCGAGAACACCGATAGCCACAAGATCAACATCGCCGGTGATGGTATGGGAGGGCGAAAGGGCACCAACCGGGACTGGCTCTATGGGGAGACTCAAGATGTCCCTCAGTCGATTCCCACCCGCAAGCAACCCAACGTTGTTGCTTCGGGCGTTCCCCTGACCAAGAATGCCAAGATTCACATTGCAGGCGACGGCATGGGCGGCAAGAAGGGTACTGAACGAGACTGGCTCTACAATGAGACTAGCGAGACAGCCGGTGACTCGAAGACCACCAAACCGATCCCTACACGAACACCGGGTTCCAACGCCGCACCTGCCAGTGAAATCAAGGAGAATACCGACAAGCACAAGATCAACATCGCAGGTGATGGTATGGGCGGTAAGAAGGGTACTGAGCGTGACTGGCTCTACAATGAGACGAGCGAGACATCTGGCGGTCAAGCAACAGCCACTAAATCGATCCCTACCCGAACACCAGGATCCAGCACCGCACCCACCAACGAAGTCAGAGAGAACACAGATAAGCACAAGATCAACATCGCAGGTGACGGCATGGGTGGTCGAAAGGGTACCAACCGAGACTGGCTCTATGGTGAACTGGACGAGCAGCCTCTTCCCACACGGCAAAACGCATCCTCCAAGAAGGACTTTTGGGACTTTTAGAGGAGGAGTGCTTTGCTAGGGAGAACACCCGGACTTGAGATAGATCTCAATGTGCGTCCTGCTGTATTGCTTCAGTCTTCAGTGTTTTATGTTTTGTGCATACCTACATGCACACGCACGAGTTATGATTCATGAGGGTTCATCAGCATTACTTTCCGCCTTGGAAACCCCGCTTGAAAAAGCATCAGAGCCCTCGGGATTTCGTCTTTTATCTTATTTGCTTATTTCACAGCGTCACTTACGTAGGGGTGCTGAAGAAGAATTACTTGGCAGGAAGCGGACGATTAGCCTACTTGATATGCGGGCATGTTCTCAAGACCACGTATTAATGTTATATGAGGACTCGAAACAGATACATTGCTATCGCACTGATTGAAGCTTCATCGTAATGGGCATAGGAGTGCCTGTCAGTGATTAAAATTAATTGATGCCTTGGCCTGGTATTGAATTACGCTCAGTACACCGTCGCAGCTGTGAATGGAATTGACTCGGGACAGGTGTGTATAAGCATGGCGTTATTACAAGAGCAGCATTATCCATATGTATATATAGTATAGTGGGTGATCATAAATAACGAAATCCCGCGCAATCCGTGCATCCATTCAACTCCATGCTAACCTGAGTAATAACCAAATCCAGAATGATACATATCCAACGCCTCTTATTATTTCGTCATAACTTTCATGGCTCAGCACATAAACTTATAATATCTCTTCCATCGGGGCCAACCTTCTCGTTCCTCTCGTTCCTGAGCGACAAGAATAGGGACGTTGAAGTCCCGACGTCCAGTGTCGACGTCCATATCTCGTATCCTCACAAACGTAGTTCGGAAATAAAGCTTGTGGAATATGTAAAAGGCCAAAACGCAGGGTGCACCAACCCATTTGTGGAAGAAATTCTGTGTGACTTGGGCGCTTGTTAATTCTTGCCAGCCAATGGGAAAGGCACCGACCCAGAATTGCGCGATGATGACAAGAACGTTCAGTGTGATACCAACCCAAGAACCCACAACGCCGACCTGGGACTGAAAGGGTAACTCGGAGACGGAGCGGCCTCGGGCAGCCCATGCACGACGGAAACGGATGTGACAGACGCAGATAGAGCCCCATGTAAATATGGTTGACAAGCCTGAGATGGCCATCAGCCAGTCGAGGACAGCTCCTTGTTCGGGAAGATCTGCGAGGAAAGCGATGAGGCCGAAGGCGCTTGCGATCGCAATAGCGACGAGCGGGCGGCCTTTGCGGTCGACGTAGCCGACGATCTTGGGGGCTTGTCGAAGGTTTGCAAGAGCGGCGAGGGTACGCGAGGAACCGAAGACGGCAGAGTTACCGACGGACAGGACGGCAGTAAGGATGACTGCGTTCATGACAGACGGTAGGACCTGAATGCCGGCTTCTTCAATGGCTATGACGAAAGGGGAGGCTGATGCATCCGCATCGCTGTTACCACCCACGAGGCGAGGGTCAGTATGTGGAACGAGCAGTCCTACCAAAGTCAAAGCAACGATATAGAAAAGCGTGATTCTCCAAAACACCTGCTTCAAAGCCGTTGGCAGCGATTTTCGCGGATTAGCCGTTTCGGCGGCAGCAAGACCAATGAGCTCAGTACCAGCAAAGGAGAAAGCTGCTGTAACAAACACATTACACATTCCTTTAAAGCCGTTATTGAAAGCACCAGGGTTTTGCCAATAACGGCCCCCAATGTAGCCGCTGTCTGGCGTTCCGCCACAGTTGAGAACAATGCCGAGAAGGCTGGGTGGAATGTTAATTCTGCAACGCTTGAGGACATGCAATTGAAAGCACTCACATGAAGCCTATAACGGCAATGACCTTAATAATAGAAAAGATAAATTCGGCTTCACCGTAGCCTTTGACGCCAAACATATTAATGACTATGATGACGACTAGGAATACGGAGACGAAAATGGCGCGTGTGAGACTCTCGTCCCAGTAAGAGAGGGTTAGGGATGCGGCGATGATCTCGAGTGGTAACACGATGAGCCATTGCATCGCGTAGCTGTGTCAGTCAATATATAAAGCCAGGCTCGCAGTAAAAGAGCAACACTCACTTCCACCCCATTGCGAATCCCCAAGACGGATCAATGAACCGAGTCGCCCACGATGAAAATGATCCAGCAATTGGGAATATGACTGCAAGCTCACCCAGCGCTTGACATGTACAAAAGAGCATGGCGCCCACAATTGTAAAAGCTAACAAGATCGATGCTGGACCTCCATCTGCCAAAGCTCTTCCCGATGCGACAAAAAGCCCAGTACCTGTGTCTATGTCTTAGTTTCTCCATCAAGCCATGTTGTAGCCACCATGAATAAACTCACCGATAGAGCCTCCAATTGCAATCATTTGCAAATGTCTTCCTTTCAACTCTCTCGCGAGGCCCGAATTCGCCGTCTCCAACATCGCACTCTGGATATCGTAGTAATGCGCTCCATCATGCACCCTCCCGGATCCCTCATGCTGCCCCAACGGATCATTCGTGAACAGACTCGATCTCTGATCGCGCCTAAACCCATCGACAAATCGATCCCAGTACGACGGCGGGGAAATATCACCGTACTCAGGCTCGCGCATGCTAAAAGAACTTCCGGGGGCGAGCGACTCCTCTTTCATCTTGCTAATGCTCCCGCGCTCGACATCGTGAGGCGCCATTCTTGCGCTTGAGCCTGCGCGCTGGGCGCGGGCCGAGCTCACGGTTGGTCGATCCCGAACGGGGGGATGACTGGAGCTGGCCCTCCGCTGAGGATTGTTGTCGGAGTTGTAAGCGTAGGCGTACGCGGATGTGGGAGGTGAGTGGGAGGTATATGTTGTGAGTAAGCGGTTTGTCGGCGGAGGACGCTGGTTCGTGGGGTTCGTCAGGGTCACAGTGCTTTAGCGATCGACTCAAGGTGTGTGGAAAGGTGGTTGTATTTGATGTAATGTATTGGTTTGCTGATATCTTGATCGCCTTGATAATCGTAGTGAGCCGGCCAGCATATCGCCACCAAGAAGGTAGTGGCGTAAAAAGAGCAGTGATGTAGTTGTCGTGAAGAGTGGATATGTGTCATATAAGTCGACATGCAATGTTTAAGTTTAGAGCTGAAAATGGGGGCAGTCAAGTTTAATGGACTGCTTGTGCGCAATCAAGCAATTAATCAAAGCAACAGAGAGAGAAACAAGGTAGTAGATAACGTCAAGGTCGTGTGAGAAGGGGCTGGAGGTGGGCTTATCATTCTAGACTCAGAGGGAGCAATACAGTCGGTGACAGTTGCTTGGCGTTGGACGACCCCCCCAATGGGCAGAGGGATCCTTGGTATCAAATCAAATCATCTTCTGACCACTTACAGCAAATCCTAATTCGAAGTCAACTAAGACGCCACTGAGATCGAGCTGTCAAACGCTCCGAGCGTTGAGGAATAACCACGGGCATTGGTGGAGAGGGACCGAGGGGACGCTATCGCAGTGGAGGTGGGGAAGCCTTAGAACGCCTAGAGCGAGTCGTTGTAACGCTGTCACGCCTTTTGGCTGGGCCCCCCCCGCACGCTGAAGATACCGCCTGGACCATGCTGCCGGGTTCTGTCTGTCTGTGCATTCGATCAGTCTTGATTGAATACGTAAAGAATTGAAGATGTGGATTCACTATTCGGCATTGAAAATGGTGGATTCCATCTTAGATCTCCCAGAGACTAAACATCAGATCTTGGTCAATATCCACATCCCACGGCCCAACGGAATGTCCAAGATAAATCACAAGCTAATCCTTCAAAACCAACAGTAGCAACCCCTGTCTTCTCAAGTAACCCACCTAAACCATCTTCAGCAGGTGCAGTCACCACTAACTTTGACTATCACACTCCCGTCCCTCCCTCTTCCAATTCAATTCAGCCCTGATACGAGGACCCTTCCATTCATCGGCTAACTGTGTCTCCCCTCTTCTCGGTCCCGACAAAAGCAAATCCCCTTGTTCAACCATACGTTCTAGCCCTCACGAGTCTCGATTTATAGATACGAGAATGTAGGGCCCTATCGCAAAATACCATCACATGCCAAGAGCAAAACACGGGGAAGCGGATCCTTTCCTATCTGTCTCCTTGTTCTTGCTTGTCCCCCCCAAACAAATTGACAAGAACCAGCCCGTAAGCCATCGAACCATTTTTCGAGATCGTCGCAACCTTGTCTCCCTTGAAGCTTGGACAAGGAAGGCAGCTGCAAAGCCACGAAAAGAGTATCTGTCTTGACCAGAAAGGATATCTGAGACAACAAATTCAGTACTAATGTTTCGGGCTTCTATTCAAGTCTTTGCCCATGCTCAAACAGTACCATATGTCAGATAAATGCTACATACGCTCAACGTAACTTCGCCACGCTGTATCACTTAAGCTTATTCACAGCACCCAATCACCGCACCTACGGTATCAGCTGCTTTAATTCACCTTCTTGGCATCCTGCATAACAGCCTCCTTCTCTTTACTTTCCACCTTGACGGCCGTATCGATGATCTTGCCATTGGCGTCTCTTGACTTTCTCTTCCATCCTGTAGAGAATAACTGTCCCATGTCAAAGCGAGGTAGAGGGTGTCCTTCAGTGTTGATAACGACTTTGTCCAGAGGTAGGAGATCAGGAGGTGAGAACAGGAGATAAAAGTACTTGAGTGTTTCAGCCTGTATGACTACGTTAGCATCTCGATTGCCTGTTCGCTCAAATCTCTCGTCACTTACCAGCCAGAAGCTCTCCATATTGTCCCGCACTTTAGGGGGGACAACATTGGCATTGCGCAGGCTCGTAAAGCCTCCTCCGTTTCTCACGGCTGTGTGGTTCATGAAAGACTTGAACATCTCCCAGCCCCATTCGCGGTATCGGTTGTCGTTGGTGATCCTCCACATGTAAAACAGACTCTCGACGGTCTCCGGACGCTGGAGATTGTGAACATCGCCAGACTTGACTGTAAAGTCCTTGCGCCATTCCGCGTCTGGGCTCGGGTCAAAGTTAACTGGACCTTGTCGAGGGTTACCGTAAGCCGCTGGCGGGTTATCAATCTCGAAGTAGGTGATTTCGGCCGACAATCCAGTTGCCATGTACTTGTACATTCCCCAGCATGTCTCCATGATTTCGCGCGCCAGCTGTATATCCTCCTCATTCTTCTTGGACCATGTCGGTAGTTTGCGCGCCTGAGCCTCAGTGAGGCCTTCCGTGGCCGCTAATGCTATCGTACCGGGCATGAAACATACAAGGTGGTCCATCTTGGGGCTCAGAGGCATCTCTAACCCATTCGGTCGCTCTCCGATGATGGTAAACTTCGAGTTCGAGGTATATGTGACGAGGTGTTTGCGAACGCCTTGAAGCGCCTCGTACCACATATCCTGATAGACAGGCTCCTGTTTATTCGTCTGAAGATATTGCTTGATAAGATACTCGTAGTATGAGTCGCCGCGGCTTCCCAGACGGATGTTTTCGCCCCTGAATTCGCCCGAGGTTGCATAGATAAAGATGGGGACCAAGCCATCTTGAGCTCCCTGGTTGTCGACAAGTTTCATGACATTTTCCACACGATCCCAAAAGTCTTTTTCTCCTGTGAGCTTTGCGAGGTACTTAAATTCAAGCTGGAGAGTTGTGGCCTCTGCTGTCGACGACGCTCCCATGTCTGCGTGTGAGGGGATGCCCTCGAACTTAGCAAGATTGACACTCGCATATGGGATGCCAGACGGGGAGTCAAATGCGCTCATGAGACGATCAGCCAGGTCTTTAGCTTTCTCAAGATACAAATCTTCGCCGGCTGCCCCCTCGTCATCCTCGGCCAGTGGCGCAAGCCCCGGAAACTCGGTAGATAAATAGTGTGCGCTTAGAAGACCACCTAGCATTCGAATTGTCGTCTCAAAGGTGTTGACATCCTGGTCCTGATCCCATGTCAAAGAGTCCGAGATCCAATGACGAGCGTCTTGGACACGAGATGTAAGGTTCATGAGGATCATAGTATCCAAAGAGTCGATTATGATCCAGCCGAGTCCTTTTGGTGCCATATTTTCGCCTGTCTTGCTTATTGGGTGGTATTCATCAAATCCTGTCGAATTCTTTGGTCAGCCAATTTGAATCGTCTGCCCATGATATTCGGCCAAACGTACCCCAGGCATATCGCTTATAGGCATCCCAGCTCAGCTCGAATGCCTCGACCACACGATCTCTTCTGTGGTCCCAGTTCGCCTTTCTATCATCTTTGGACAAGCCTGTGTAGCTCCAATCGGTCGTTACAGTTCGCTTCGTTGATGGTTTCTTGGAGGATCCAGTCCAATATATTAATGTCAAGATAACGAAGGCAATAAGAGCCATCCACTTCCTCCGCTTCCAGAACGGCCTATCTTCGTCGTCGTAAGGCGACGCATAAGGTTTGTCTTTGTACATTGGGAGTCGATCCGACTTGTTGGATCTCTGGCCAGAACCCCAGAATCGATCTTCAAGCTCTCGTTGACGACTGTCAAAGGACGGAACGGTTCGGGGCATAGAGAATGCCATAGCTAATTCATCGGCCTCGGCCCGCGACGGCGCAGGAATGTTTCGAGATTGCGGGCGACTAAAGGTGCTTGTGGTTCGGTGGATGTTGAACGGATCTCGAATCATTGACTTGGTGTTTTCATTTCTAGGCGGGACTAGCCAGTAGGGTGAGAGCAAATGACTCGAAAAGACGCTAGAATTTACAGTGCAAGACAAGACAAGAACTATTATGTACAGATCGCAAGCACGGAAGCAGTTGACAAAGAATGTGGCAAGTAAAGTCTCAAGTTTGAGACGAAACAACCAGAACCAATTGAGGACAGAAAATACAGACAGAACCGAAATCAGGAGCTTGGGGTAGCTTTTACTTTACAGCACGCGACCAGGGTTATACAAAAGGTGTCGTTTGCGATTGCGACACCGACTCTCGGTCAAGTTTAGCGCCCTGGCCCGAGCACTCGGACCCAGCAATTCCGTTTCCCTTTTATATTGCGAAACCAATTCGTTGCAACTCGACATACTACAGTAGGACGTATTTGAAGTTACTGGCATGAAAAAAGCAGACTTGACTAATGATGCCATTGCCTGAGCTGCCATCAGTTGACTTATATGTTATCTATGCCTTGTAGTAGGAGAGCAAAGCAATCGTGGTTGATGATGTGAAGGTGTTTCTTTTTCTGTGACATCAAGTCAACACTCACCTTTGGCTCCTTACCTAAGGTAGGGAGCTCCTAGGAACAAATAACTAACAAATTAAAGCTTAGATAGATGTTACATCCAACCAAATAGTCCTGTCAAACAATCATGCTGTGCTAGATCTACGCACTAAGATGACCACCAGCTCAGGTACGTGGACCCTTCACACCTAAAATAACTGCACGTGGAAGCGATACCCAACTTAATCACAACTTCACCTCTGATACCAAAACTCTCCAAACGTCGACCACAATAATCCTAGTCGGAATGAGCATCGAAAACTTCCCTTCTCTTACCACAGAAGAGTTCTCAGAAGCATGCCATCACCTTGACAGACAATACTGCCAAGCGTCCTTAGGCCCCCAACGAGCACGGTGGAAACTGAGGCTCTGCAATGCTCTTTGCACAGACTTCGCCTATGGTGGGGGTTTCACAACGTATATCCAAATAAGGCGGCCTCTCGAGTTTGATCTGGATCATGGGGATCTTTCACTAAATTTGGATGGATTCTCCTTCTCAGACGACAAAAAACATGTACAAATAGGCGGGGATAAGGATATGTTAGATGCCGAAGAAGCAGACGAGGTAACTTATCTTCAATAGAATATCTTCTAAATGTTGAACTTCGTCTTACAGATTATTCCAGGCCGCTCTAATCAGACAACGAACTCGCCCAGAAGGTGCCATGGTGGAATACGAAATTCACCTTCACCCCACGTATCGTGTGCCATGTCTATGGTTCAATCTACGCAACCTACCTGCCGATGAGCCCGCATTCGACATTGACACCGTCTTTCGCCGCCTTGTACCAGACGAGTACAAGGCCGGGCTTCGGGCACTGGGCAATGTAGGCGGGATATCGGCCGATGTACGTCTTCTGAGGAGAGCTGTTTGCACAAGTCAATTTCAAGATTCTGGGTATCGTCAAGATTGGTCGGCCTAACTAACACCTTGCTCACAGCACCACCCGATCACGGGCGTCCCATCCTTCTTTGTCCACCCTTGCTTGCTGGGAGACGCAATCTCCGAATTCGAGTGCGACAGAACGAACTATCTCATGATATGGCTCGGACTTGTAGGAGGTTGCGTAGGGCTATGGGCCCCCAAAGAATTGGCAATGCAGTAGCGGATCGATTGCGTCTCTCAGAGATGTCGCCGACCTTCATGGGCTCATTCTTGTTCATCAATCATCGTCACTGTCCTCCTCCATGGCAACATCCGAATCACTATCCTCATCGTCACGGGTTCGCTTCTGTCCTCGGCCACCCGGTGTATCGGCGTCTTCCATAACATGGTCCGCGTTCGCAGCAGGCTTCGCAGGAAGACCAGAGCCGGGCGTGGGTGCCGGTGCTGATCCGGGAGGGGGAGCGTTGAAGATGCTCTGTTGCAGTTCAGTCTGCTCGACATTGGTGGCACCTGCGACATTGGGGATCTTAAAAGTGCCGTCGAGTTTGGCCACAAAGTTGGACTTGGATTTCGCATATTGTATTTTCTAGGCAACGAGTTAGACTGATTCCACCACCACGGAAAGGTTCCACTAACCAAGTCGCGACCGAGGAATGCTTGTCCCTCGAGAGATCTCATAGCTTGTGTAGCAGACTGAACGTCCCGAAATACGATGTGGGCTTGACCGCGCATCTTCATTGTCTTAAGAGCGACAACGTCGAGGACAGGTCCGTATGTGGAAAAGAGGAGGTAAAGGGCGGTTCGTAGGTCGGCTTTCTGGATTTTTGAGGAGGGGAGATTCGTTACATAGAGGCTGAGGAGTCAGCACGAGTTGAGAAGCAGCAGGGCAGTAGAAGACTCACGTCTGATTAGGAGGAATAGGTTGAACCTTGGCTGGTAAAGATGCGTTTGGTTGAAGACCACGAGGCGCGGTTGTTGCAGCGGCCATTGTGGTAGTTGAAAAGGCGCAGGTAGTTCTATGTTGATATTCGATGTGTCGCAATCGATAATTTAGCACTTTCTCGATACTGCCTATACCAAGACTTTGCTATTAATGATGGGCGCAACTGAATTCAATGATATTGATATTCGGCGGTGTTGATGGTTTGGAGATTTTTCGCCGAGCCTAGAATTGCCAGCCTCGCGCTACAAGACAAGCACAGCCGCTGTGGCCCAAGCTTACCATCCGTTGGAGCTTCAGCACTACGTAACCCCCCACCCCCACCGCCAACTTGGAGTCCATAGATCATCAGCACCCAACTCAACACGACCTTTCTTACTTTCCTATACTCTCAATCAGCTTCAAGGCGATAGTAGAGAGCTACTCCTATCGCGAATAACATCACTATGACCGCCCCCGAAGTCCACCACCTCTTCCACAACCCCATCGCCGATCATTCCTTCTCGGCCGATCACTCCGTCCTCGCTGTCGCTCGGGACACTGCTGTCGAGCTCTATGGCAAGGTTGGCGATGCCTTTAAGCTAAAGGACGAGCTCAAGGGCCACGACAAGACGGTCACTAGTGTCGATATTGCTCCCAACAGTGGACGTATCGTTACTTGCTCTCAAGGTTAGTGTACATGGAATTACCCCTATGTAGTATTTCGTTCAGTACCTTACATGACAATCAGATCGCAACGCTCTGGTCTGGGAACCCTCCCCAACCGGTTATAAGCCTACCCTGGTCCTTCTTCGAATCAGCCGAGCCGCTACCTTCGTCCGATGGTCTCCCTCTGAGAACAAGTTCGCCGTGGGATCCGGTGACCGCGTCATTGCCGTCTGCTACTTCGAAGAGGAGAACGACTGGTGGGTGTCCAAGCACCTGAAGAAGCCCATCCGTAGCACCATTACCAGCGTCGCTTGGCACCCCAACTCTGTTCTCCTGGCTGCTGGGTCCACTGATGCTCACGCCAGAGTCTTCTCCGCCTTCATCAAGGGTATGGACTCCCGTCCTGCTCCGGGAGTCTGGGGCGAGCGACTCCCTTTCAACACCGTTTGTGGAGAGTTCTTGAACAACTCAGCTGGATGGGTACACTCTGTCTCTTTCTCTCCCAGTGGAGACAGTCTTGCATTCGCGGCGCATGATAGTAGCATCACTGTCGTCTACCCATCTGGCCCTGAGCAGCCCCCTCGTGCGGTTGTCACCGTCTCCACTCAGCAGCTTCCTTTCAAGAGTCTGATCTGGACCAGCGAAGATGAGATTATTGCTGCCGGTTACGACTGCGAGGCTTTCCGCTTCCAAGGTGGTGAGGCAGGCTGGCAGCTGGCTGGTGCTATTGAGCAGAAGGGCCGTCCTGGTCTGGGCGAGCACCGTGAGGAATCTGCTTTGAACATGTTCAGACAGATGGATCTCAAGGGCAAGACTAAGGATGACACTCAACTTAAGACTATTCACCAAAACACCATCAGCACCGTCAGGCCTTTCGAAACATCTGGTGACCGCGTCACCAGGTTCAGCAGTAAGTACAAAGCGGTACCTATAAGATGCGTAAACTGACAAAGATTGTAGCAAGCGGCGTCGATGGCAGGGTTGTGGTGTGGAGCACTTAGATAGTTTGTATAAACAATATATACTGCTGTAGAAAGCGGGCAGATTACATTGTAACTTCGCAATGGTCTATAAACTGCATACCTCCCACGGACAAATCTCCACTGACTTTGGTTTATATTGGGACGCTTACAGTACTTTATGTACCGTATGTATTCAGCAGGAAGTCTCGTTCTAAACCCTTGATGTGTTTCTCGATCCTTCTCCCTCATGAATCTTAACTTGCTACATATCCAACAACTCAGGCATTCATGATGCCTCATGAGACGAACCGTCTGTTTGCTCCAGAACTTCCAACTTCAACAATACCAAGCTATACTGATCATCTTTCTTGGTATGTGTCTCCGATGCAAGTCATTCAAGTGGTTAACAATAAGCTCTTTCGAGATATCCGTCAAAACTCGACAGCACGCCCTGCCTGTGCTTCACTAGCTAAAGGAAACACCAAAAAACTTAGTAATTCTATACCAGATGATGTTTCTTATTCCGGCCTCATCACCTACTACTCCTTTCGCAATGCCTCCTCCCTCGGTCACTCAAGACACTATCAGGAACAAAGTTGCATTCATTCATACAGCATGTTTTGAAGCTAATCAAAGCTATTTCAGAGCATTTCGGGAAGACTATGCCTCATGCGACCCGAAGCGTCATCATAATGATCTTGAGCGGGTGGCAATGGCGATAGGTGGGCATGCCATACCGCTTGATTCTTTTTTGCTTCCCATGGACGCATTTTGCCAAGTTTTAAGCATACAGGGAGGTATCACAAACCTGTTCAGGGTCGAAAAGCACTAGTCTACCGACAGGAAAATCGAGGAATCGACTTAAGCAACCAGTAAAATTGTAGCCGCTGTTAACCTTGTTTAAGACAAAGACTCCCATATCGATATCAATGACGAACCATCGAAACATCTCTTCGCTCATACCATAAAGCTCTGCCAGTCGTTAGATCGGGAAGGAGATAAAACGCGCGAACTGGTGAAATATGGCAAGGAAGTCTACGGAGACTGGTTTGATGGTTTTATGGCAATAGGAAGACTTTAGTCCCAAAGACTCACGATTCTCACGGATTCCGAAGTATTGCAAAATTGTTTTCATCAAGTTCTATTTTATTGCGAGCCTTGGTTTTGTTTAGCCTTTGCCTCTATGGAAGAGCAATGACCTCAATCTCAACGTCAACGTTCTTGGGAAGAGTCTTGACAGCCACACAGCTGCGGGCAGGCTTGTGTGAAAACCACTTCTCGTACTCAGTGTTGATTTCCTAGAAGCTGTCAGTAACTCAATGGGAGAATGGCCTTGCTGGGGCACTGACAGCAAAGTAGGACATGTCAGAGATGAAGACCGTGGTCTTGACAACCTTGGAAATAGACGAGCCTGCCGCCTCAACAACAGCCTGGACATTCTTGCAAGCCTGGCGGGTCTGTTCGGTGATACCCTGAACCATCTCACCCTCGGGCGTAAGAGGAATCTGGCCAGAGCAGTAGATCATGTTGGGGGTCTTAATGGCTTGAGACTGGTTTGAAATATCATGAGTGTTGGCCTTGTCAGTGAGGGGTAGTTTTACATACGTAAGGGCCAAGCGCTTCAACATTGTCAGTAAAGGCTTTATCAGAAATGGAATCCGTGAAACTTACCCGCAGGGGCGTCCTTGGTGAAAATGATCTGCTGGTCGGAAGACATTGTCGATTGGTGTCTGCTTGAACGTGTGAACTTGGCTGTCGCTACGATATGCTGGCGGGGAGCTGTCCGGATGGACGAGGTGATAAAGCGTGAAGCTCTACGCGCAATGGGAGAGAATGACATTGCAGAAAAAGGTTGACAATTGTAATTATCGACGTACCTAGAGTGTAAGGAGAATGTTCAAATTGAAGTCACGGAGCTGAGGTTATGTTAAGTTAGTTTCCAAGGGGTTCAAGTAAGCTTTGGTTGCCGTGTTTTGGACGAGAGCTCCGGAGGTTCGGTGAGTACTCGGAGGGGTAAACCGAAGCTAGCCAATGGAAGGCACCTTGAGAGAATGGATTGGACTTGGTACCTAGTCTCTGGTCAATACATAAAATCAGTTAATTACTGCTGCTGAGCTCCGTTGATCGGCTAACTTGTGGTAGGTCTGACGACGTCTCCAGGCCGCCCCACATTGCGCCCTCCGGACACGGCGGCCGAGGAACGTCTGGAAGAGCTCTGAGAATGAGATTTTTTGGGAGCTCTATTATTATAGCTACCCGTTGGCTCGAGCCGGGGGGGGGCCAACTAAGCAAGCTTAGTTGGGCATAAAACCGTGAGACATGCACAAAAGGGTGAGACAGGAGGAGCTGATAAGATAAGAGATAATAAACTTAAAAAATAATATAAAAGAGGAAATAAAATAGCTAATAAATATTTAAAAATTATATTAATATAATATAAAGCTTATAAAAAATTTAGAATTTTAGTTTAGAATTTTATTAGCTTATATAGGCTATTAAATATTAGTTTTAAATATTAAAAAAGTAATTTTTTTATAATTCTTTAATAATTAAAGAAATATCTTATTAATTAAATAATATATTTTTTATATTTATTTCCTTAATTATACTTAAAATTTAAGTAATAACCTTAAAGATAATTTTATTTATATTTTAAAATATAATATTAATTAAAAATAATAAATAATATTTTTATATACTTATAAGTTAGTTAGAAATTTTAAGGAATTTTTATATAATATAAATATATTAATAAAATATAAATAAAGCTTAAAATATATACTTAAAGCTAATATAAGCTATAAAATTAAGCTTTAAATATTTTAAAATACTTATTTAAAAAAGCCTTTACTTATTAAATAAATTAATTAGAATTTTTTAATAATTATATTTAAAATATTTAAGATATAAATATATTATATAAAAATATATATAAATTCTCTAAGCTATATATAAGCTTTAAACTTAAAGTATATTCCTTAGTAAATCTTTAAAATTTAAAAATTAAAATTCTTAAGGAAAATATTATAAATTAAAATAATTAATTATAGAAAAATCCTATAAACTTAAAGAAAATATTTCTAAATAATCTTTTTATAAAGAATATTTAAATTCTTTATATTAATTACTAATTAAGCTAGATCTTATATAGTAGCTATAATAAGAGGAATTTTCCCTATCACGTGACTTTTTTACCTAAAATTTGGTGTGATCCGTCTGTCTCACCCTTTTGTGCATGTCTCACGGTTTTGTGCCCAACTAAGCTTGCTTAGTTGGCCCCCCCCCCCCGGCTCGAGCCAACGGGTATTGCTGTATGTAATTTGAGGGGTAGAGACAGAGAATGACATAATGATGTTTCATCTTCGTTGTTTGGTTATTGACATGAAGCCACGGCGTCTGCATATTGGACGGATTGTATATCTCAGAGTGTTTGTTCAAGAGTTCGATTTAAATGCTTTGGCAAACAAGACTTGTAGTTGATGTTTGAACAAAAAGGTTCTCTATTGATGCTCTATTCAACACCCGAAGGAGGATAGTCAGCTGTTTGTTATAAGTGTAGCTTCACTTGTCTCTTTGTACTTTGCCACCAACCCAAGTTTCAGCGTGACCAACTACAAGAAAGTTAGTACTCCACTTGTAAAAGATCCACGATGTTCGAAGCATTCGTGTTCAATTGAAAATCGGGATTGGCGTTCAACCAGTAATCACAAATTGCTCACCGCATGCTTCCAGCCCTGTTGCTGAGCATCGCCAAAACCGGCATCATCAGCAAAGCTTGGTCGAAGTCATTCCCACTCAAGCTAAAACACGACGGGACCCAATTGGTTCCCGTAACTCCTTATTCACTTCCCTCGAAGACATCCAACTGTTAGCAGCCTCAGCTGTCAAGTGGCTGAGAGCTAACACAAGTGGGGTCTTACCCCTGCGTCCATCCCATCTAGCCCAGACTCCTCCAGTGACAGGGGGTAAAAAAAGGCAAGCTGGCCAGGTTGTCCTCGACGCCAGAAGCATCAACTTGATCCCATAACTTCTACCACAGGGAGGTTTCTCTTTTTAATCAACCGCCCCTTTTTCTTTCCTTTCTTTTTATTTTGTGAAACTTATCGATTGAGGTGCGCAATTGCTTCTGGCAGCTACCTCTACTTGCTCTTCTATCGTTCCTTTGTTTACCTATTTCTTCTCCTCTTCTATAAATCACTTGGTGTAACCAGGGCACTACTATCTAACCCCTGAGGTAAGCCTGAGACCTACGGTTCCTCTGAATCGTTTGTGAGACGTGGTTGTTTGCATATTTCATACCTTGTTCTTTTCTTACATCTATGCAACAAGGCCGTTAACTGATTGTCGCATCTATAGCTTACGGCCAACTTCAATCATGGCTCGAAGCTCCACGCCGCAGGGCAGTCTGCGACAGAGGGGCGCACCATTAAAGAAGCCCTCCGAAGAAGACTCTTTCGATCCTAATATCGAGCTTGACAAGCTTGCCAAGGCTGGCGCTCAGCGAGCCGCTGCCCAGAGCGAGACCGAGTACAAGATTGGCCTTTTCCTCATCACTATCTTGTCCTTCGTTACTCGATTCTGGGGCATTAGCCATCCGAACGAGGTTGTCTTTGACGAGGTGCACTTTGGGAAGGTAAGCACAATTGAATTCACTTGTAGTCGAAGCTATGGCTAACTGTTGCTTGATAGTTCGCCTCATACTACCTCGAGCGAACCTACTTCTTCGATGTCCACCCTCCCTTCGGCAAGCTCCTCTTCGCCTTCGTCGGCTGGCTCGTTGGTTATGATGGAAACTTCCACTTCGAGAACATCGGCGACTCCTACATTGCGAATAAGGTTCCTTATGTCGCGTACCGAGCTCTCCCCGCTACTCTAGGTGCTTTGACTGTTTCGGTCACATATCTCATTATGTGGGAGTCTGGCTACAGCCTCCCCGCTTGCATCCTCGCCGCTGGTCTTGTCCTCCTCGACAATGCCCACATTGGCCAGACCCGACTCATCCTCCTTGATGCTACTTTGGTCCTCGCCATGGCCTGCAGTCTTCTCTTCTACATCAAGTGGTACAAGCTCCGACATGAGCCTTTCTCCCGAAAGTGGTGGAAGTGGCTCATCCTTACCGGATTCGCTCTGTCTTGCGATATCTCGGTCAAGTACGTCGGTGTATTTGCCTTCGTTACCATTGGCTCTGCTGTTGTTATTGATCTCTGGGACCTCCTTAACATTAACCGACCCGGTGGTGCCATCAGCTTGCAGGAATTTACTAAGCACTTTGCCGCTCGGGCTTTTGGTTTGATCATCATGCCCTTCTTGTTCTACCTCTTCTGGTTCCAGGTTCACTTCGCCGTTCTCTACAGATCCGGTCCCGGTGACGATTTCATGACTCCTGAATTCCAGGAGACCCTGAGCGACAACGTTATGCTGGCCAATTCGATCGACATTCAGTACTATGACCAGATCACGATTCGACACAAGGAGACCAAGACATATCTCCACAGTCATGAGGACCGTTACCCTCTCCGATACGATGATGGCCGTGTTTCGTCCCAAGGCCAGCAGATCACTGGTTACCCTTACAACGACACCAACAACTACTGGGAGATCCTGCCTGCCAATAACGATAAGCAGATTGGCCGCATTGTCAAGAACCACGAACTGGTTCGCCTTCGCCACGTTGGTACCGACAAGATTTTACTCTCCCACGATGTCGCTTCTCCTTACTACCCCACCAACCAGGAATTCACTGCTGTTACTCCCGAGGAGGCTTTCGGCAAGCGTGAGAAGGACACGCTTTTCGAGGTCCGAATTGAGCACGGCAAGAAGAACCAGAACTTCAAGACTGTCGCTGGCCACTTTAAGCTCATTCACAACCCAAGCAAGGTTGCCATGTGGACTCATACTAAGCCTCTTCCTGAGTGGGGTTACAAGCAGCAGGAGATCAACGGTAACAAGCAGATTGCGCCCAGCTCCAACGTCTGGATCGCTGAGGACATCCCCTCTCTGCCTGCTGATCACCCTCGTCGCCAGAAGCCTGAGCGCAAGGTCAAGTCTCTGCCCTTCCTCCAGAAGTGGTTCGAGCTCCAGCGCGCCATGTTCTACCATAACAGCAAGCTTACCAGCAGCCACCCTTACGCTAGCCACCCTTACCAGTGGCCTTTCCTGCTCCGTGGTGTGAGCTTCTGGACTCAGAGCGAGACGCGCCAACAGATTTACTTTTTGGGCAACCCTATTGGCTGGTGGCTCGCTAGCAGTCTTCTCGCTGTTTATGCCGGTATTCTTCTCGCTGATCAGGTGTCTCTGCGCCGTGGTGTTGATGCTCTCGACCGCCGTAAGTCTTGTCGAAATACATCTTGAGAATTGATTTACTAACGAATTTTTAGGAACTCGCTCGCGCCTGTATAACTCTACCGGTTTCTTCTTCCTTGCTTGGGCTACTCATTACTTCCCATTCTTCCTCATGGGACGACAACTTTTCTTGCATCATTACCTTCCAGCTCACCTCGCTTCTTGTCTTGTTGCTGGTGCTCTTCTTGAGTTCATCTTCAACTCTGAGGCTCCTGAGGAGGTCACTATCAAGGATAAGAAGGGACCCGTTAGCCCCAGGCACCACGTCACCGCCCGTGAGCGCTTCGCCGGCCAGAGCATGCTCGGTGCTTGGATTGCCTGTGGTGCTATTCTGTCCCTGATCATTGCTGGCTGGTACTTCTTCCTGCCTCTCACCTATGGTTACCCTGGTCTGTCCGTTGATGCCATTCTCCGAAGGAAGTGGCTCGGATATGACCTTCACTTTGCCAAATAGATGGTGATGGGATGATTTGACCAATCTTGAATTTGAAGATTCTTGAGCCGTCAAAATTTAAGTGGACGTATCACTGGCATTTTTCCATGAGACTCGGGTCGAGTTAATGAAGCCGTCATGACGCTGATCATGACAAGATTAGCTACGGGATATACCAGGTCGACGGAGGTTGGACCATAAGTGCCAGACAAAACCAATCTCCCGTTATCTGTATATGATAAAATACGTGAAGGAAGATGTGTAAGCTATTGAAAGCATAGAGAAGCTAATCTGATATTTGATTGAACATTTGGACGCAATGCTCATCCATTCGTTGAATGTCTAAGAACTACAGTGGAGCTCAGTGGGCCTTGGCAGGGGCCCCTATAATGTGCTGAGACCTAGCCTCCAAATCGACGGGCAGTCATGATGACCGGGTTGTTGGATGTCTGATCAAAGTGTTTCGATGTCTTTATAGAAAGGGTTAGATTTCAGATATCCCGCTCTTTCGACGTAGATCCAGGACAAAAGGAATAAATTCAGATGCGTCCCTCATATGCATCTTTCTTTCTATTTTGAAATTACATGATATCATGGATCCCTGTTATGATGATAATGGGCTGTGCCGGCAGGGCAAGAGGCTGAACCCAAATACATACTGTACGAATTACAAAGGTAAGGTAGGTAGTCGACATGAGCCAAGCAAGGGATGGATCCAATGTCAATTGTGCAGTCAACATCGCAACCAACGATGATTTTTCTTCTCGGATGATATTCCATGCTCTTGTCCGCTAAATTGCGCAGAGGTTACACCAATCTTACTAGTTCCACTCTCTATGATGATACTTTGCTGTCCTCATAACCACGCATAAGGAATCATGGTCTCGCATACGAACCGCCTCTACCTGCGCCGCCTCCTACGCTCACGCTTCCCCAAGATAGTCTTCATCCTCGTCGTCATAATAAACATTCTCGATGTCCTTCGAATCCATAGAAACCTCCTCGATGCCGATCGCACTCCAGCCCCGAAGCTCTCGCAGCCTCCGGGGCGCATCTATATCGCAAGCATGCACTTCAACAACGAGCGCGTGATAAGAGACCACTGGGGTCCTGCGGTGATAGAACTTGCAAAACTTTTCGGGCGAGAGAATGTCTTTGTTAGTGTGTATGAGAGCGGGAGCTGGGACAAGACCAAACAGGAGCTGCACAAAATAGATCAGGAGCTCGAGAGACTGGGAGTGCCCCATCGTGTGGAGATGTCGGATGTTACGCATAAAGATGAGATTGAGAATCCGAATAAGGGAGAAGGTTGGATCGATACACCTAGGGGGAAGCGCGAGTTGAGAAGGATACCGTTTCTCGCAAAGCTGAGGAACAGGACGTTGCAGGACTTGATAGACCTATCCAAGAAAGGAGAGCATTTTGATAAGGTTCTCTTTCTCAATGATGTCGTCTTCACGGTACGTCAACTGCTCTTCCAGGGTGGTCAGCATCTCACAAAGTTTACAGACAGACGATGTGCTCAAGCTCCTTAGCACGAATGGCGGCGACTACGCTGCAGCTTGCTCGCTTGATTTCTCGAAACCGCCGCAGTATTATGATACATTTGCGCTGAGGGATACAAATGGACAGGCGCATGCGATGCCAACCTGGCCGTATTTCAAGGGCAGTGTTTCGAGGAATGCGCTTGTTAATCACTTGGATGCTGTGCCTGTGGCGAGCTGCTGGAATGGAATTGGTTTGTTTCCTTGCCCTTGAAGACGAGTGCTTCCTCACTGACTGCCTCACTAGTTGCCATGCCCGTAGAACCTTTCACTTCGTCGTCAAAGCTGCGCTTCCGAGGTATTCCAGACTCTTTAGCTGAACACCACCTCGAAGGCTGCGAATGCTGCCTTATCCACGCTGACAATCCCCTCTCAAAAACGAGAGGTGTATACCTCAATCCCCACGTCCGCGTAGGCTATAACCTACGCGCATACCAGGCCGTGCATCCCGAACAAGGCGCATGGGTGTCGACATGGCAGATCTTCTCCGGTCTCTGGATCAACCGCATTATGCGATGGGTATCATCACCGTTCGACGCATGGGTGGTTAGGAGACGTGTGGCGGAGTGGGAGAAGTTAGGGGGAAGAGAACCTGGCGAGTTTTGCCTGATTAACGAGATGCAGGTTCTTGTTGAAAGAGGTTGGGCACATGTTTAGACGTTTGGTGGCGAGAAGGAAAAAGAATGGTGGTAAGATACCCATAGTGTCAATTTGAAAGATTGTCTATTCTAAACGTGAAGAGTCCTAGGATATGCAGAAACACAATCCGATCTTAAAGAAACGCCCGATGATATTATGCAAGATGGTCCAAACATACTATTTTCCGTTTCTAAAAGCCAGATCAAATAGCCAACGACTTTTCTCGTGACACCTGCACCTGGAGGCTGGGACCAACCCTCTCCGTTCTTAATTCGTTTCCTTCTCGTTTCTCTTTCACTGAGATCAATTCGACCAACGACCTCTTTCAATCACGTTATCAATCGGATTAGGGAGAACCTAGAACTCGGTTTCCTGAGCTTACTTGCGGTCGAGCAGGTAGGTGGATCAAAGTTGGTCGACCAACTGGAGAAACTAGTATCGATCGCACAGCGGCAGGCTTTTCCTCGTCCTCTTCGTTTTCCTCGTTTTCCTCTTCCTCATACCCGTCTTCGGTGGCCTCGGCTGTAGATGCAACACCAAATGCAAGAGATGAAGCGTTTAAAGAAGTCCCAGGGTCTGACGAGAAGCCCTCTATAGGAGAGGGACTGGCAAGGGATGTGTGAGACTGTAAAGCTTCACAAAAACCGCCAGTCGTAATACGAAGAGCTCTGCGAGGGTTTCTGCACACCATAGCCATGGAGGCCGTAGCTCTTATTCTCCCATATAATTCTTCATCTGAATCCTCATAGGACTCAGAAGAAGATGACTGAAAGCGTCTGCGCAGCTTAACTATGGATTGCGCAGCTTGCATCTTCATATCTGATTCGTCGTCTAATTCCTCATCGGACTCAGAAGAAGAGGATAGTAAGGGCCAGCGAACCGTCTCGGCAGGAAGGGTAGCAGCTTCCTCTGGGCTTGGGTGGACAGTCATCTCTGTGGTGCTTAACATATGACTACTAGAAGGGATAGGAGCGTTCTCATCAGAGTGTCTTATAGGCGGGATGAAATACCCATTCTCAATATACCCCAAACTGGAGAAGTCAGAACTCCTTGGAGTGGGAGAAGCAAGAGATTGGCTATGAGACTCCTGGTCACGCGATCTAGTCTCATAGTAACGGGTTGTACGAAGGGGTACCCGCGCAATTGGAACCTCACTGATAGGAATTTCCATTGAACAAAGCCCTGTGTCCCAGGTCGATCTGGTCTCGGGAATAGGGGGTTCAGGTGGTGATGCTCCAGTCAACCAACGAATAAGTCTCGTTATACACCAACGTGACCAAATGAGATATGGCATGACCTTTTCCCACCGTACTCGTGCTTGGGGGCATTGATCTTGTTGTCGACCGGCGACAGAGGGATAATGAGTCTGTTCATGGGAGGGCATTTTGTTGGAGCGTTTTGGCCAGGGCATAGAATAGAAATATCCTTATCTTGGCGAAAGCGATTGAACGCTGAGGAGCTTTTTATCGTATCGTCTTTTGCCTGAAAAGAGAGAGTGGCTTGGTTGTTCAATAGAATAGATGCAGGAGTTTAGACGTACCTAGACTGCAGACTTGTTCATCGATACCTTCACATGAACACAGAATACGTACATATCCTTATTCTCTGTCACAACTACCTGGTTGTCTGAACATTTGTAACGACGTTGAACAAGAATATGACCAAAGTCTTTGTTCAGTTTGCTCACGTATTTGGCAGTTGTTCACCATTAGGACAGAGAAACAGCCTCAAGTTTCAAACAACGACGATCAAGTATATATAGTAATCGTGGCGATCCCTTTATTTTTCTACAAAACTTGCAGCACAATCTTAACAAACTCCCCCTTTGAGACGCGGAATATCATCAAGCCAACGTATCAACCACCCAAGGTTCCATTTCTGCGCCTACATTACAAAACAAAGCACTTTCCATCCTAACGTACCAGCACAATGTGCCGCGACATTTACCACAACTACCAGCAGTGCCAGCATCACAAGTTCATCAGAACTGAATCTTGCTGGCAAGATCGTTGGGAGGCTTTTTGCCCCTGTTTGTCCTTCCCTGGGGTATTCCCCTACAAGGGCGCGCATAGGAGTACCGAGGATCGTTACGTTCGGCCAGGTATGTGTTCTAACTGTGAGGAGTCGAGAAAGAAGAGAACAAGGAGGGACTATGAAGGATTCACTGCTCAGCAGACTCATGGTCCTGGATCCTCCCATGGTACGAGACAGGTGCAGGCACCACAGTCTACTGGAGTTCATCAGGAGGTGAGAGCTCCTGATAGAGCCCACCAATACGGGGCATATAAAGAGCAGCTTCGAATGAATATGGCACCACAGCCTGCATCCCATAGATGCTTCACCAGCCCCCCAGGTGTACGCGCCCGGAACTTCTCCCCTTCACCAGGCCAAGGTGCATCGCAGGTTGGTCAAACATCTCAGGGAATCAAGCTAACTAATCTGCAGCCACGAAGACAACGCGATGATCCTTACGCAGGCTTTCCCAAACGCGAACGTGCCGTTCGCGGTCGAAAAATCGGGTACAAAGTCGTCATGGACAAGTCCGCACCAGCGCCGCATCAGAGACTGTTCGAGGTAGCAGATCCCAGCAAATCTAGCAGTGCGAGGGATCTTATTGATCGATCTGATACCGTTTCTCCTCTTACAGAGGATGATAGAAACGCTCCTCATGTGGATATCCCAGCACATGATGAGTATGCGCATTGGGTATAGGACTGTGAGATTACCTTGTGATCGTCATCTGGTTTGACTTGGCGTTGGCATTGGCATGTGGAATAGATAAGAGGTTCAAGTGAATCATCGGAGTTATAAAAATTCAATGTCTTTTTAGTTTTTTCTTTCATTAATACGTCTTTAAACTACTTATGTGATTGTACTGTGACAAATGATTCATGACAAGTTGGAACGGAACGCTGTCCCGCTCATATGTTCCACCAAGATTTTACACCGAAGGTTTTGAGACTTCAGGGGACTTCTCATATCTTTCTTGCAGAACTTCAACCGTTTCATCGCACGCTTCTACGGCATTCAGCTATACGGGACTCATCATATCTAAAATAGGGACATGTCTAAATGGGTCTTGGAGTCTGGGCCTACAGGTAGACAGGCAACGAGTTAAGGGGACTTGTGCAAGGACCCATAACTAAGGAAGATCTAGATAGATACTGATCACCGCTAGGATCTTGTAATCAAAACATGGATCATTGAATCTACCTATGTCATTGTCAAATCAAAAGTCCCAATTCGCGGGTGCCTTGATCACGAGCTCCCTCGTTAAGCTTGTCAAGAAGTTATTCTAGTTTGCTTGCGCCATAAGACCCCTAGACTAGTAGCACCGTCAACAATCATATAGGGGTGACTTAATAACATGCTCGTGTCAAAAGCGACTTGTATTACTGGCCGATTCCAGGAAACGACAAAAATGCATACGTATCCCCTGCGAACCAGAAATACGGATGCCTTGAGAATGCGGTTCACCACTCGAGGCATCCAGATTTGTCCCTGGACACAAGAGGGTCTTTAATAGGCTGCTTGATAAAATAGACTCTGATTGGCTCATGGTAGGGACGTTTAAAAATGGCTGACAGTGTAGGACTTGATAACATCGTACAAGACAAAAAGTTCTTGAAATAAATGAACGAGTTGCAACTAGGGCTGAAATGAAACACCGAGCTTGCGTGGATATTTACGTAGTCGGTGGTTGTTTTTTATCGAAAGGGCGTATGCATATTGCGTACGTGTATCTTGGTTGGTTGTGAGAAGGAATACGGTGACAGGATACCTAAACTTGGCAAATGATACCAACTGGTACGATGGCTTCATACAGTTGCAAAAGAACCCTTGTGTTTTCGTGCTATCCCCGAAAAGATATGCCAAGACGTGAGAATCTACAAACGCGTGATTACTGACGCAGATTCAACGAGCGGGCGTCAACGATGACTCGACTTGTCTTGATCAATGGATGAGACTTCTTCTGGTGGTGGCTACGGATTCCGGCTGGTAAATCTAGGACAAGCGGCCTCAATCTGGGACGCATGCTTCAGGGCAGAAGCTCTGAAAGGTTAGCAGTGCGATGAAATGCAATGCAACGGCTTGGAAAAAGATGGGGGTCCACGCTCGTAACCAAAACGGGAAATCGCCGGCCATTGAGTCAACGGTGACATGACCTCTGTTTCGACCAACCCCTGCGGAGAGAAGCAGCCCTATGCGTGGAGTAAATGCAGTATCGGTCCACTGGCTGTGGGCCGATGCTACGGGAAAGGAGGCGTTGGCGGTGGAGAGTCCATGGAGACAGGAACAGGAACAGGAACAGGAACCAGTTGAAGGAGAATTCTTGAGGTTGGTGTGTCTTGTGTTCGATCTAGATGCAGCCAAGGTGAGGTATTGGTGATGTTTGATAACGCGTGTGAGTCGTCGTGTCCTCTTCTCTTCAATGAAGGTTGTCGGTCGATCATACCTGTTTCAAGCACTGGGATTTATCTGCTCAAAGGGTCCGGCGACGAAATGCATATTTCGGTGAGTCTCCCTCCTAACGAGTTACAAAACATTCCTGTTACGATCAATCAAAACAGTTCGAGGTTCCCAAAGTCCCTGCCAAATCAATGCACATAAAATATGCAGAGAGGCTGCGCATCGCCATCGATTGCAAGGCACAGCCGTCAAAGAGGGCTGAGGTGGAGGGTGGAAATGCAATGCATCGACTGCAACACCAATGCGTCTCGTCAATCAGAGACCACCGACGAATAGAATAGCGACTAGTTTATGCCACAGTAGCGTAGTCAACGCCAATGAGCTCCCGGATGAGTATCTGTAAGATGTCAGAATGGCCACACGAGGATCATTCGGAAAAGAGGCAGGCATTGACTGTATACCAAACGAGGGCATGCAGTCTGTCAGCATAATAGAAAACACGTTTTTGCAAGAACAGTTCTCTCATAAGTTTAGGCGAATATCAGGATCATTATTCCGAGAAGGTTGAAATACTGATCTTGGTATTCATACCAGAAGAATTCCGAGTTCTTCCCGGACTACTAAACCGAAGTCACTCTATTGCTGACAGTCAACGGTCACGGACCACCAAAAAGATGCGCGCGGTGTCGATCCCTGCAGACTCTCCGCAAGGCGTTTTCCATAGGTTCACAACAGTGAAAATGGTTGCCAAACCACCACGATCCGACGTCATCTGTAAGTAAATTATTAGCACAATTAGTAGACAACACCAATTTCTCTTTTCCCCTTGCGTTTGGTTTGTGATCGTGACCTCCCAAGATTAGAATTGGTTTCATCTAAAACACGAGCTTATTTGAAACCGAAATGAAAACAAACACCGTCATTTCGCGGAGAAACAGAGGGCCACGACAGTCAATACGCAATGGTGTTATTTTCGGCCCCCAAAATCATCGTCAACTGCTCCTTGGCTTTTCCTTCAGATCAATAACAAGCTTGGAAATTCTTCTGCCTCATGCGCCTCTGAGACAGACAGACAGAACTGGATGATGCGCAGTGAACCACAAAGGTTCTAAGGGTGCGGGAGAGGAGCGGTCGGATCTGGCGGAGTTTGTGGGGATACAGAAAGGTCGCTTGTCATAGTCGAGGTACTCCAAGTCATAACTCCGAGTCTGAGTCCGTTGAGGCTCTGCGAGGGAATTGGTGCGAGTCTTGGTGTCAGATGCTCAGTAATTGGAGAGTCAGAGAGTTAGACTTTTAATTCTGTTAGTGATTGGAGTACTACCGCGGGGAGGATGCTATCACACTCAACCTTGCGCAGGGGGGATCCTGCGCCTCAGCCCGTACCATGCTCGAAAAGGATTTAGCGTCCAGGATTTTAGGCAACAGTGGCCATGGGCTGAGAGATTGCGGAGCCCATTTCCAGTCGGTTTCTAAGCATAACCTCGCTCGTCCGTAGACGCTTCCCATTTCGCCCTCTTCCTCTCTCTAACCTCTCTCTCACCTCGCCAATTTCTTCGTTATCCTGAGGCCGCCGCCAGCTTCAGCATCTCAACCACCCCGGTCTCTTTCCGTTTAGATTTACACACCCTGCGGGTCCCGAAATTGTACACCCTTTCGGTCAACACTCATATACCCTTTTCCGCCCGTCCTCTTCCTTCCTCCAGTTCCACCCGCCTTTCGCATCGCCAACATTCAACGCTGCGTTTGTTTCATTCATCGATCTCTCACACGTTTGTCACTCGACGTCTCGTCTCGCTTAACGCATTGCTTCGAGTCTCGCCGAGTCGTCTTACCGCCTGAGCAATATATTATTCAGTCCATCGCTCGCCTTCCCTGTCGTTCTATCGTCTTGCGCCACCTCCACCGCATTGGTTCCTCGACATCAAGGCTGATCATCTGCATACATCTTCCGTCTCTGACCTGGTACGGTTCATATTTTATATCGTCTTGACATCTCAGTCTCGTCTCTTCACTTCGACTTTATCTTGTTTTCGAATTTCCCCGGTGTCACTTTCAACTCCTTGTATTGGTCAATCACCCCGTGTCCCAATCTGGCCTTTATCAACGTCTAGCTAGGCCTTTGTGTCCTGGGTGTGGGATTTAAGAATCTCGACTGTGACTCACTTCCCCGTCCTTCACTACCAAGCACTTGCTTGCATCAAAGGTCGCACTCTTGAACTAACGGGACTCCCCCTCTTAGCTTCAGGACTCCTGTGGCCATCAGTCGACTGTCTCTTTATCTCATACCCACCTTGCGTCTAAGCCATGTCCTTCTCCCACCCTCGTCGAAGGACTCCGGTGACTCGCCCGGACAGCGACACCGACAATGCCTTGTCCCTTAAGAACAGCTCTACCCTCCGTAAGGGTGCGACATTCCACTCTCCTACTTCATCATCTTCGACTCTGGACATCGCATTTGTCCCTCCCACGCTGCCTCGTGCCCAGTCTCACTTGGATGATGTCGTCGATGCCAACCGTCGACGTGTGGCCTTGGCTCTGAACGATATTGACGAGGCTCTGTCCCTGGATCAGCTCTCTCTGTCGCCAAAGTCTAAGATCAAGACCCTTCGAGACACCAGTCTCCCCATCCCTCGTGGCTTTCTCGAGGGACCTATCGTCGACCCCAAGATGACAAAAGAAGAGGAGAGGCGCGTTCTGCGCCCTCGTTCTGTTCGCCACTCACGGCACCATGAGTCTGATAGCGGTTTGGGTACATCGGTGGCTTCCACAAACGAGAAGCGGGGTGCAGTCACTTCGGCAAAGAAGGAGACAAAGGTGCAAACACGATCCGCCATTACAAGATCCGTTGCCGCAGCGTCGGAAAAGCTTCCCTCTCTGGGGCCCAAGGCTATTAACCGCATTCACGAGCACACTTTGCGCCCTTTGTTGGCAAAGCCGACTCTCAAGGAGTTTGAGCCCATTGTTCTTGACATCCCACGACGAATTCGATCAAAGGAAATTATTTGCTTGCGAGATCTTGAGAAAACATTGATCTTTATGGCACCGGTAAGTCAGCTTCTGACTGGTTTTGGCGTTTGGGAAAATACTTATCGGAATTTGTGTTTGAAGGAGAAGACCAAGTCAGCAACTTTGTACCTGGATTTCTGCCTTACGTCCGTGCAATGCATTCAAGCGACCGTCGAATATCTCAGCGACCGCGAACAAATCCGACCTGCTGACCGGCCTTACACTAACGGATACTTCCTCGACCTTAAGGATCAGATTCTACAATACGGAAAACAACTTGCCGCAAAGAACAGCGGTGACGATATGGATATCGACGCGTATGTACCCAGCTTCGTTCCCTTGGACTACCCAACTAACTCTCGCCGAAGTTCTGATGAGATCAAACTCATCGGTGGTCTGCACGAAGGCCGTCCCGTTGAGCTCGTCCGTGTCCGCAAGGACGGCACATACATCTCTCTGGACACTGGTAAGCCTGTCGAGGTTGACAGCGACTCGCCAATGCAAGTAAAACGCTCCCTGAGCCAGCAGCTCGAGGACGAGGAGGAGATCCAGCGATCCATGGCTCGCCGCAAGAAGAATGCTTCACCCGAGGAGCTAGCTCCCAAGAAGTGCCGCGAGCCCGGCTGCAACAAGGAGTTCAAGCGTCCTTGCGATCTTACCAAGCACGAAAAGACTCACTCTCGCCCTTGGAAGTGCCCTGTCCCGACTTGCAAGTACCACACCTACGGATGGCCCACTGAGAAGGAAATGGACCGTCACCACAACGACAAGCACTCTGCTGCCCCTGCCATGTATGAGTGCATGTTCAAGCCTTGCCCTTATAAGTCGAAACGTGAATCCAACTGCAAGCAGCACATGGAGAAAGCTCATGGCTGGACGTATGTTCGAACCAAGACCAACGGAAAGAAGCTACCATCAGTTGCTGGCAGCGTTCAGCAACAAACTCCGCCTCTGGGTAACATGTCAACACCTTCTTCTACTGAATACAACGGTGTGCCCACTCCTCCTCAGAACGACGTAACCCAGTTCGTTGGTGGTGACTTCCCTCTTTACCCTAATGACTCTGACTGGATGTCAATCAACAACATTCCCACCGAGACCCTTCACCTGGATCTGAGTATGGATTCCACTTCGCCTGCTTCAGCTAGTTCCTACGAGCAGTATGCGCCTTACCAGAACGGCTCGGCCTTCATACTCGATAATGAGGACCTCTATGCTGCCCATATGCAGCTTCCAGCTCAGCTTCCCACACCTGAGCAGGCTATCATGTATAACCCCAACCCCAAGATGATGCAACAGCAATTGCCTATGTATCAGCAACCTCAGCAGCAGATTCCCATCCAGACTGCTGCTCCTCACTTTTCGCCAACTGGCCAGGAAACCGCCATGCTTTATACTCCAAATTCATTACGGGATGTTGATGAAGGATTCGACGACTCCTTTGCAGGAGACGGAATGGATTTCCCGCTCTTCCCTAATGACAATGGCAATGGTATGACCAAGGCCAATGATTACCAGTCGCTGTTTGGTGAAATCCCCAGCGCCAACCTGGGCTTCTCCCAGAACTCTCAGGACATCTTTCAAATGATGGACTGGTCAAACGTTGATTTCCCGCAGAACCTCGGAGAATAGGGATTCGACCTTCTGCCGTGGAACTTCCCGAATATTGGGTAAAGGGGCACTTACTCAAAATTGTATAATCTTCCCCAACAAAATTGCCAAACAGTTTTTTTTTTGGTTTGATGAGACACGACACTTTCATAGGCCACCCAGTGCGGGTTAGGGCTTCTTCATGTATTTCAGACGTTTGTTAACTCCTTGAGCTTGTGACTTACCTCAGGTTGAGATTCGGATGGAGGAATGAGCCATCAGGGCTCAGGACAATGGTTTTTGTTTTTGCCTCGGAGGATATTCTTAGCAGTCAGATTGGGTATTGGAGTGAAACACCATCTCACATCACCGCTTCGCAGTGCATTTCGATTCGGCAAAGAATTGGTTTTAGCTGGTATAGAGATCGCCTCTCTTCCCTGTTTTTTTTTTTTTTTTGGGGATAGAAATACACACAATTTTTCCCTTAAGTGACCACAACATATCGCTGCATGACGGAGCATCTGTGTAATTACTCAACAGCGATACCCCATGATACAGCGTTAGATTAGTCCTGTGGTTATGTTGGGCTTTTATGCTTTTCACAGCAGACGGTAAACCCTATCCGACTCACACAATATCTATCTGTGCAAGCTCAAAGGGAAAAGGCAAGAATTTATAATGGTTAAAAATATTTCTTACAGCAATTGCAAATCAAGAATTAAGTACCAGCTCCACTCACTACCTTCCGTGCACATTAGAGTGTAGGGTAAACTTGCTCCGGAGTGGATCTGCAATATTTCGCTTCCAGTAATGAATCAATTTCAACTACACCAACAAGCTTGCAACTCTTCCAACCGCGTCTTCGCCCTTTCAGCAACGCGCAAAAATGTGCGGAATCCATGCTATCATATCCTCAAGCCCCGAACAAACACTGTCATCCGTGTTAGAGCGATGTTTGGTAAATAGAGGACCTGATCATACAGGAACTGTCAAGACGCAGCTTGATGATCTCTTCCTGACCTTTACATCAACCGTGTTATCACTGCGAGGTGATCACATAGCAAAGCAGCCGCTTGTGGATCATGTGACTGAATCTGTCCTATGCTGGAATGGCGAGGCCTGGGGTATTCGAGGAGAGTCTGTACAAGGCAACGATGGTGAAGCTATTCTTGCTTTGCTGGCTGAAGCGAGTCGTGGCGCAGGAGATGTCATGGACATCCTGCAGACCATTGAAGGGCCTTTCGCGTTTATCTACCTGGATAAACCTGCCAAGCGGCTTTACTACGGACGCGATCGACTAGGCCGCCGGTCGTTGCTGGTCAGAGATGGGTCTCCGTTTGTTCTGTCAAGTATCGCTGAGACACCGGTCGATGGATGGACCGAGGTCGAGGCTGATGGATGCTATACTCTGGATCTCTCCAAGGGCGCTTCGTCTGATGGAATTGTGCCAGACCGGCACGATTGGACCGCGGATACTTCTTTGGTAAGTTCAGCGTGAGTATGACCCCGAAAAGCCTGCTACTTACGTCCTCAGATATCGAGTATCGGTAGTTTTAACGAAGATCTCCCGCAGCAGAATTCTGCTCTCGGACAAGATTCAAGATCTGTGCAAGAGCTGCATTCTCGCTTAGTCGAGTCTCTTCGACTACGAGTTCTAGATGTGCCACTACCCCCAAAGGCTACTCCTACGGATGCGAGAGTTGCAGTGCTATTCTCAGGTGGCCTTGACTGTACTGTGCTTGCGAGGTTGTCTCATGACATGATTCCTGCGGATCAGTGTATTGACTTGATCAATGTTGCGTTTGAGAATCCCAGAATAGCAGGACAGTTTAAGAACCTGTCCCGGGAGGAGCTTTATGAGAAGTGCCCGGATCGAATGACAGGGAGAAATGCCTTTGCAGAGCTCAGCGGTGTCTGTCCCGGCAGGACATGGCGGTTTGTGGCGGTATGTAAACCTGGATTCACCCCGGGCTAGATGACTGACAGTAGGCAGGTGAACGTGCCTTATGCTGAGAACCTAGAGCATAGAGCTGAAGTCATTCGTCTCATCTATCCTCACAACACAGAGATGGATTTGTCCATTGCGTGTGCTTTATACTTTGCTGCAAGAGGACAAGGACTTGGCGAAACAACCATCGACTCAAATCCGCAGCCTTATAGCACGACAGCGCGAGTGTTGCTGTCCGGTCTGGGTGCCGATGAGCTGTTTGGTGGATACGGTCGACACGGCGTGGCTTACACGCATCGTGGCTACGCAGGAGTTGTACAGGAGCTGAAGCTCGACGTCAGTCGGCTTGGGAAGAGAAATCTCGGTCGAGATGACCGGGTTATGGCACACTGGGGTCGAGAAGTGAGATTCCCCTATCTTGATGAGCGTTTTGTCAAGTGGGCAATCGAGTCTCCTGTGTGGGAGAAGTGTGATTTTGAAACGCCTGGTGGTGAAGGAAATCTCGACGCCGAGAAAAGAGTGTTGCGGCTAGTGGCTCAATCACTTGGCATGAGCTCTGTTTCAAAAGAGAAGAAGCGAGCTGTAAGTGCCCATCTGGCTCCGACGACTTCCTACTGATAAGCTGCAACAGATACAATTCGGTGCGAGAACGGCCAAGATGGAGAGTGGAAAGGTTAAAGGGACGACAGTGCTTTCAACATGATATTCGAGTCAAGTGGCTTATACTGTATACATGACGGGAACAACTCGGCAGTGATGATTCTTCAGATACTTCTGAGACATATGCAACCATGGGCCAAACATTGACTGGAAGTCGTGTGTTTGCAGTTCATCGACTGCTAACCCTCTTCTCGGCGTGTTTTATGCATGGATCATGTCATTGAAGTCGTAAAGGCAAGTCTGAGCTGAGGTAATCGGAATTGAGTTAAAGCAGAGGGTGGTAGATAGATAGATAAGTTATGGCATGAACACGGTGATCCTTGAACAATGATGCAAGATAACGATAACGCCCGAACCCCTGCGGCGTAGCGAAGGTCAGAGGCTGTAGCATGTGGTAGCATCTAAGCAAGGAGGCAGCCCAAAGCAGTCAAAACCCGTGTCTTCAACCGCCAAAAGCTTCGATATCAATCGGCATGAAACAAGCGCAGGACCCAATCACGTCTCGCCAAGAAAAGAGTGCCATCATTCGATACCGAGAGAGCCGGTGGGATACACCAAAATTAGAAGGGCGTTCCACTGTTTTCTGCGGCGGTTAGACGGTGGCCAACTGAAAACAGTGGTTGTGGTGCGACGTGCCCCTGCAGATGAACGCATTTCAGGCCCGCGTTTAGGCCTCTAAGCGGAAGATCGATACGATACGAGGAGAAAAAACCCCTTGCGCTGTGGATGGAATGGGAACTGGCGCGCGCCAAAGGGAGAGGTCAAGACATGACAAGAAAACATCGCTTGAATTCGTTCTTTTTCTTCTTTTATTATTTCGGTTGTTCCTCATTGTTTTCGGTCTTTCATTATTCTTGATCAATTCATTTTATTCTTTCGTTTTTGATTGTTTTAGTATTCATTCTTTCTTTTCTTTTACTCTTTCTCTCATTACAAATACAACATTATCGACGCCTCCGATCAAATCGCCATCTCATTCATTCATTCATTATACCTCATTGACCTCATTATACTTCTTCATGCTTAGCAAGTTCATCGACTTAAGGGATCGAGATTCCTACTCAACCTTCACATCAGCAACTGGCATCAACCTTCTCACATCATTCCTCACCGAAGAAACCGACGACATGCGTAAAGGAACTCGACCACCACCTCTGAACCTCAGCATCGTCACGAGGCCGAGATCTCTCCCGCGGCTATCAACTACACCAATTGCAAGGGAACTCACGCCGCTACTTACGCCTCTACCTGAAGAAGTTGAGGAGCCGGCGGGTGCTGTTGTCAGAGCTGTTAGGGTCGCGGTGGATTTTATGCAGATTGTTTCATGTCTGCTTGTCATTTTGATGCTGGCCATCTTTCTTGTTTCGTATTCTGGAGCTGCAGTTTCCAGCCATGGGTATGCGTCACATCTCTAGATCATCATAGTAAGAGCCACAGACTGACTAAGATTTGTAGCATCAAGGCGTTTATTCTCATTGCGGCTCTGGCCTGTGATGTAGGCCTTGGCATGTGGTCTATCGTGCACCACGACAGACCCTGGTCCGGTCCCGCAGTCCTGCTCCGGACACTCACAGCGTCAGTGCTTCTCGGCAGTCTAGTATGTTTCCTTGCAGCGGAGAGCGTGTTCCCGTCAGACTACACGTACTGGGGCCTGCCTCTTTCACAAACTGGTGCACCTGTACTAGGTCTCGTCTCTGCTATCTTGTAAGTGCCCTTCAACATGCAACAAGTGATATAGACTAATTGGTCATAGGGGATGGGATCTTGTTCATGTTGTTCTGTCTCAACGAATTGTCGAGTGCTGGGCCCGTATGTGCTCCTGGGGACACCGACAGATGCTTCGACGTCGATGGCTATCTACCAGGGGACATAGAAGGGGTCGAAGCGGACCCTGGTGGTTCAACTCGCGGCAGATAGCTTTGGAAAAGCGAGGCTGGACCTGTGTTTCGGTCTCATGAGTTATGAATTTCCTTGTTGTTTGGAAGGAGGAAAATGAAAGAACAAGCTGTGGGATATGTGTTGAACCACGTATCCCATTTATTGCATCTGCAGTATCCATACATATTGGAACACAGAGCGGAGTATAAACGCGGAGGTAATGTTCTTGTCTTTAGTGCTAAGGCAGGCAAGAGGAGCAAGCAAAACAATCTGTATGTGGCAAAGACCACAACTCATGAATAAATTTTCTTGAATCAACCACATCGAACCTGCTTCTGTTATGCGAATATAAATCCATGATAAGTTCAACCTACGAGTTCTTAGTGTTGCGGGGACTTGTAAAGCGATTCCTGAGTACATCAAGTATCCCTGGTTTATTTCAATATCAAAATACCAATCTAGCAGCACAAAAAGTGAGGCCAAAGGTATACAGGCAAGATAACACAATAAGAGTGTTTGTTTTTTTACATAATATAATATAAGGTATCATATATTACGCCCAAAAAAAAAAAAAAAAAAAAAAAAAAAAAAAAAAAACCATAATAACCTTAATATTAAGTCTCAGCAGATCATACAGCTGCTGCCTTAAACCTTGAGATCTAACTGAATAAGTCGGCGGGTTAGTAATAGATTAGATCAGGTCGCAAGACAATGCAGTAGGATAAACACAGTTCAATAACACTTGGGATCCCTGGTTTATATTAAACAGTAATGGCTTTGATAGGAGGGAATTTATTCATCTGGTAGTTAAGAGCCCTAATATTAGGAGGAGGGTATTTCAGCATCAAATTGCTGATGTGATACCATGCATGACTTACATAGACAGATGATAGATTTTATGCTCTTTCATGTATGTTCAATCAAGCGCTAGATCAGCGAGTATAGGGTATGCTTCTCGAAGTTTTTGAACAAAACTGACATCCATTATCAAGAGAACACACTGCTTTGTTCTCTTAAATGACTGACAATAGTAACTTTCGTATTTCCCTTCTATCACTGTCGTGTGATTCAATACCTGATGCATGCTGCGTCTGACTTGTTGGGCATTCTGCGTTCATATTTATCTCACAATCGCTTCTTCAGATTTGATAAAACTGTTTTTATCTAGTGCTGTGTTACTTTACTTGGGCGGAATCACCGAGAAACAGTGTTACGGGTGGAAATAAGCGCAAATAAGGTATATTTGGAATTCTGGTGGATGCCGATAGTTCATTGTCCAAGATGGAGTCATGGGACCCATTCAAGAGTCATGACTTACACTCAAAACTATCAGTACGTAGTACAGTCAACATCGGGAACACGAGAGCATGGTCTCAAGAACCCTTCAGGTCAATAATCATGTCCTCTCGCCTGACGGTGCGTGCTGAAGAAACCTTAAACCATTGACATATAGAAACAAAACAACGCAGAACATGATTGCCAACAAGGATGGTCCATGTGGATATGTACTAAAACAAACCCAGCTCCTAAGTCAGAAACGATCGCTAAAGCCATCACCGCTGCCACCAACAATGAACCGTGCATGAGCCGCTATTTAGCTATGGGCTACCAGAGCCTGAAACCTCGGAGCTGCAAGTGAATATTCTCTTCTGGGAGAAAGACTGCTTCTAGATCTGTAGCTGTTCTTTGATGATCCACTACCAAGACTTATGCGTGCGGTTTGGCTGGTGCAGCTCAATGATGCGCCCTGAAGAATTGCCCAGAGGGCTGAGTTTGAAAGAGATCTCACATATTGAGTTTACAAGCTAATACCATGAAGGTTTGGACGTGCTGTAAAACACAACGTCATCATGTTACATTACCAAGTTGCTGCTATGATAACACTGGCTCTACTATAGCACGATATCGGAAGCACCCGAACAGAACCTCAGCTTGACAGATCACGACAGGGAAAAAAATCATCAACAGGGAAGAAAACACTGTCGATCTGCCGAAGGTCAAAACATCCCAGCAAATGTTTCAACTCCACAACCCCAAAAGCCTCCCCTCCTCCATAAACCTCGGATATAATTGTATCACATAAACCACATCCCCACACATCTTAAAATAGAGACACATAAACAACTCACTCTTGCAGTTTTCTCCAAGGCCAGTCCTTGATATCTTCCTTCGGGACAAAAAACTCAGCTGAATTGTGCAGTGCAGCTTTCTCAGGCCTGAAACATGCTGTTGGTTAAATTAAAGAAACGCCTCGTCGTGATAGCTTTGCCTCTTTGGGTAAGTGGTGAGCTGATTTCTTGGATGGACCAGCGCGGCCCGAGAAATGAAACATTGTATCTGTGACTATGCAGGTAAACCTCCTTTTTGGTGGAATCTAATTTACCAAGCCGACTTCCGATCGGAGTTTACTTGTGGGCAGAACGTCGAACGGACTTGATCTTTGTTTCAACGGGGATGATCAATGGAGGACTAAGTTATGCTTATCGAGTGAAGTTTGAGATTGAGACTCGGTTCTTGCTGTAATATATTGCTTAATGTGAAGACTCAACAATGTCTGTCCCAATAACCAGTATTATGGATATCAACGACAGAGCTTCTTCTCAGTATAATATCACTGAAGCTCTATGATAGCCCCCTCATCTCGACAACAATTCAGACTCGACCAACAGCCCGTACCCAAGTGTCTGCATAACTCGTCAACAACATGCACATCGAATATCAAGCCAGCCAAGGTCATTCCGTGAACTCACACCAGCCTACTCCTGGTTAGCCCCTCGCAAGCATCTCCATCTATCAGCTTGATCTTGGCCGAAAAACGTCCAGACTCAGCTTGTGCTTGGACCTCTCGACACTATCACCGGCATCGCCTGACTAGCAGGGAAATACGGAGTCTGTAATGTAACATTGAGGACTGAGCCGTCTTGAAGACTTCGCAGTGACCATGTGATAAAAATATCCTCGGCTTCATAGAAAGAACTCATGATGGCTATATAAACAGTCTGGATATCCTGTACAATTAACTCTTTCTCATCAGCATCTCTCTCTTCTATCAACCTCTTCAGCTTACATTCGCTTCAACAAAGCCTCAAAGGCATATTTAACATTCTTTCACTTCTTACAACCATTTCAAACAAATAAACACTCTCTATCTTACTGCCAAATCTCCTACATCATCAAAATGTACTTCTCCAACTTCCTCGTCACTCTGGCCTCGATGGCCTCTATGGCTTCTGCCATCCCCGCCCCTGATGCCCTCCTCGACACCACATCCAACATCTCCTCTAGCGACTTCACCATCCGCTCCGACTCCAACAACCTTGAGGCTCGCACCACCTTCTCCTGCCCTGGTGCCATGTCCTACTGCCCCTGGACCAAGGCCTGCTCATGCCCTCCTGGCCAGTCCTGGGATGGCAAGGCCAAGAAGTGCGCTGGTAAGAAGGCTTCCGGCTGCTGGCCCAAGCCCGGCGCCAGTGTCTACGCCAGCGCCGGTGTTGACGTCAAGCTCGGCACTTACTGTGCTGCTTCTCCCTACAAGATCGTCAAGTACGATACCAAGCACGCCTACTGCTAGGCCAGCCTCAAGAACACTGTCTTCCTTGCTCCTCTCTCCATTGGCGCCGAGGTTGCTCTCTATGGCGGTGCTGCCATCAACGTCAAGGGCCAGCTGAGCGCCAGCCTCAAGACTGTCTGTGGTGGTCTTGCCGGTCTCTACCTCGAGAGCAGCGCTGATGCCGTCGCCCTCTTCAACACCAACAAGTACGGATATGCTGTTCGCCCTGGCAGCGTCACTGGCGGTCTCGTCTACGCTGTTGTTGACTTCGTCAAGAGCATCACCTGCTTCCTCGGTCTCGGCAACTGCCAGGTCTATGACTGTGTCTCTTACTGCTCCAAGGGCTGCAAGAACTACGTCGATGTCCGTGGTAGCATCGGTGGCTACGTCAACGGTCTCGTTGGTTTCTGCATTGTCAAGGACACCGTTCTCTTTGTCAACAAGGTCGGAGCTTGTGCTTCTCTCAAGATCCAGGGCCTCATTCGCATCGTCGCTAGCATCCACGTCAGCCTCAAGGGTATCTTCGGATGCAACTGCTAAGCGGCCAAAAATGATATGGACGAATAGTTGGGTACTCACGGTGTAATATGTAATGGATGGAGGATGACCTGGAACTGGAATGTTTTTCTTTGATGGGGATTACCGGATAATCCCACTCGTCTGTCTCGATGTTTTCTGTTTCTCATCACAAAATTAAATAATTCATATGATAACGCTAAAACTTGAACGCATCATGTTTCCTCGGCCTTGAGTTTGTGTTTAGTGATGATTATTAATGAATGAGATTTCCCTTGAACAACTCCTAGGTCTAAACTGACTTCGAACCTTTTCCCGAATTAGCTGAAAGAGGACCACCAACAAAAACCAAAAACCAAAAAAAAAAAAAAAAAAACCAGCGCCTGCTCTTTTCCCATTAAGCACCCACAGGTTCCATGATCTGACGCCCAGCTCCATCGACCAAAAAGTGACTGAACGATTCTTCGTCGTTCTCATCCATGAGAAGTGACCTGTCTTCCGTGTCAGGTAGTAATTGGGAGTATAACCCCTGGCCAGCCTTTGCCCAAGTTGGCGGCAGAATATCAACATTATCTTCCTCTGGCGCACTTGTAATGACTTCTATGACCCGAGTGCGTTTGAGGATCTTCTTCGTAGTCTTTTGCTTCGGCTTTGCTGCTCTGTTGACAAGGACATGACCATGTCGAGGTTTCTCGTCATGCTTTGTTTTAGGAGGGCGAGAGGTGTTTAATAATTGACTGACCCAGTCTGGCGAATCGAACATGGGCATTTCAGGATGCCGTTTTGAGATTGATACAAGTACATCAACAAGAAGGTTTGGCTTCAGCTGATCGCATAACGATAAAATGTTAAGGAGATCCGTCTTTGGCATCGATTCAAAGTATTCTGCTCGCTATCGTAACGTGAGTCATGCTATCCTTCTCGAGTGTCGTAGTACTTACTGAGATATCCGAAGCCCGGCCAGCACCAAACCCCACAAGATGAGGTTTTGCAGGAACAACGCCCTTGGGGAGAGCAGACAGACGTTTTCGTCGAAGCCGATCGATCTCATGTTGCCGCTGCTGGCTAACTCTGCCTCTGAGCTTGACTGTCTGCTCTCTGCCCGCAATGCAGCCCGCACAGGTGAAGTTTGCAGAAGACATATCCTCATCCCTGATCAAAGGAGAATGGCACTTTTGATGCCAAGATGCAAGACATCTGATGCATGTGACTAAGGAGGAAACTTGAGCAGAACCATCACACATTGAACATCGGGTTTCCTCCCTGGTATGCTGAGCCTCGATAGTAGCTTTTTGATTTGGAGAGGGGCCTTTCCATGGGAAAGGGATAGTACTTTGAGTCAGATCAATCTTTTCCGACGGCTCTTCTCGTTTTCGTTTCACACCTGCATTGAGAGAGAGTGATAGTGAGGATTGGCCTTTGGCTTTAGTAGGTGTCGGCATAGTCAATGTGTCTTTCAAGTGCGCGACGACGTTCTCTCTGGCATTCCCATTACCGTCTGTTTGGGAATCGCTCTTGAGACGGTTCAGGATGACTGAGCTCTCTGATGAGAACTGGAGTGTGTATGAGAGTTTTGGTGCCGGCGGCATTGAAACGACATCTTTGACAGACATGCCCTCCATCGTGACATCTTGATCAATGGATTTCGGGGATTCGACGCGTAATTGTTGTGTGTCTTGGTCCATCATGTATATTCTCGTCCTCTTTAAGATGGTTTGTTAGTGATCATTCGTGGGCTGATGTCAAAGTCCGTAACTGTCGCGGAACAGTCAACGTCCAAAACTGTAAAAAAGACTGCAAAATGAGAGGAAGGTCCTGTTCCAGGGCTGATTGCCATATGGAATAAGAGCTATTTGAGAACGGGATTGCCAAAGTCAACTATTGTTGAAATTGGAAACAATGAATTTAGATGGCAAAGTGAGATGTTCAATTCGAATCAGTGACACGTGTGGTCACGTGGAGTACTTTCATCAAGCAAGGCAAGAACCACCCTGGGTGTTCAGTTTAGTTCCTGCCATTGTTCACAACCACTAAAACAGCTGGAGACCTGGAAGTTGAAGTACTCAAGTGTTTTTCTTTTCTTTTTCGCGCTTCATGATTTATCTGTACGTGTTCTATCCGACGATTCCCTTTTCTCTCAATGCAGTAATATCAGTTTTACTCAGCCCAAGATGCTCTTGTAGCACTTCATTAGTATGCTGACCCAACATAGGCGGCGCGCTGCGAATCGTTGGAGGAGTTTCCGACAGCTTTATAGGTGTGTTGACCATTTTTAGAGGGCCGCACTCGTCGTGTTCCATCTCGACAACCATGTTGCGGGCCTTTGTATGCTCGTGGTTGAGCGTCCCCTGGACGTCATTGATGGCAGCGTAGGGCATACCCTTGCCTTCGAAGATCTCAAGCCATTCTTGGGTTGTCTTGAGTTTTGTAATTGCCTCAATCTTGGCCTCTAGATCGTTTCGATGTTCGACTCTATCAGCGTTGGTTTTGTATCGCGCGTCTTCCTTCCACTGCGGTTGACCTAAACCATCGCAGAGAACACCGAACAGCCGATCGTTGCCTCCACCAAACAGAATACCCCCATCTTTGGTCTCGAAAGACTTGTATGGGACAATGGAAGCTTTCTGAGTTAGCATTAATATTCTTTTTCGGGAGATTCAGACTTACGATGAGCTGTGCCCCAGCGGCCAGAATCCTTCTTTCCACTAACTAAACAGCTGCTGGCGATGTTGGCCAATGTCGCTGTTTGGCAATCACTCAGTGCGACATCGATATGTTGACCTTTTCCTGACTTGGCCCGTCCCAGAAGCGCCGCCATAACGCTGTTGCTGGTGTAGAGACCAGTCGTCAGGTCAGTTACCGCGACGCCAACCTTGACTGGAGGGCCGTCCCGCTCTCCAGTAATATGCATCAGACCAAATTCAGCTTCAACCATAACGTCGTAGCCAGCGCGGTTGGAATACGGCCCTGTTTGGCCATAGCCTGTAATAGAGGCATATATGAGACCTGGGTTAATCTTGCGCAGGGTCTCATAGTCCATGGAATACTTCTTTAGAGTTCCGGGGAGGTAGTTCTCGACCAAGACGTCGCATTTTGCAGCAAGTTTATGAAGAACATCGACTCCTTCTTTGTGTTGGAAGGACAAGCCCAATGACTTTTTGTTCCGATTTGCCTGCAGACGTTATGAGACAAGTTCAGTATAGATGAGGCACAAACTTACCCCCAAGAAGTAGGCAGACTCTCCAGGGCCTTTGGCAGAGGACCCATCCTTGTATTTGGCATATGGAGGTCCCCAAGCTCTGGTATCATCGCCGCGAACAGGATGCTCGATCTTGATCACCTCAGCGCTGCGCATTCGGCCATGTTAAAACGGCGAGGGTAATTGATGACATTAGTAGACTTACCCAAGATCACCCAAAATCTGAGTACAATAAGGCTATGAAGGTCAGCATTTGTCAACAATGTTCATGCAAGAGCTCGACTTACGCCCGCTAAAACTCGGGTCATGTCCAGCACGCGAATGCCCTCAAGGGGGAGTCCGGTTTTTACGGCACTTGAGTACCGGCGCAGTCCATGTGCACAGCTATTGACGGGCTTAGACCTCAGGGATCGAGCAGCAAGGAACAAGCCCATCCTCAGCAGACTGTCAGCTTGGCAGAGCTAAATATGAACCAAGTTAAGCAACTGAGTCGCGAGACTCAAGACCTTGTGCAACGGTATGTAGATATGTATATAGACTGATACTTGAGATGTTGATACCGGTCATCGGAACCGGATGGGTAGCTACGGGAGTTCGGAATTGTGCGTTGAGCTTGTAGTCTAATTGAGCTTTAACAAAGAGCTTCATGCGGGGATTGCACCTCGGCTTTTGGGGAAGATGGCCAATCAGTATGCATTCGGTGCCGAGTGACATTTTGCCGTTGCTGGAGCTTCTCGGCTCCGACGATTAGCGATGGTCTCCATGTGGTAATTGATCACGATGTGAACCTGGGTTTAATTGATGGCTGACAATATGTATTCGCATTATCGGCAACGTTGGAGTTTCGCCGTGTAATTGATGGTGAGCTAATCACCAAAGAAGAAGTTATCAAGACCATTCCATATGGTTGAATGAGAAGGTGTGTAACATGCTGTATTCAGAAGGTCATGCTGCTAGATCGTTAGGTTCATATCCAGGGCCTGGCTCAAATTAGTCTGCTTGGATTTGATCGGTACCCATGAGGCTTGAAGGCACGATAACCGTTAGAAGAATATGAGCAGTGTTTAATGGTTACAGTTCTTTCCAGAGGACTGAGCCCGTGAGATTGCGACAGTGTAATACGTCTCAGTCGGGCGCAGCATTGTCGATCAATAACTTAGTAGCAAACTGGTGATGCTTCAGCCACACTCCCCTCTCAGCGAAAAGTGAACCCTCACGAAAAGATTCTTTCTCAACTTGAACCCGCAAGATATTATAATTATCAGCTGAGCCTGTAAAGATTCTGTTGTACCGTCGTTATGTAATAGATTTTTATCATGTTGTGTCTCACATTAAATTCCAATCGCTAGCTGCATCCCGTTCAAAGTCTTGTCCATGTCAATATCTCGTCCGATTATAGGCTCGACATAGCCACCACCGGCTCGTATTGGTGCTTGGGGGTTGCTCCCATTGGGGATAGCAGGGCTTGTGGTTTGGTCTTGGCTGCTGAGTTTTGCATTCTGAAATAGCCATGGGATTTGGATCCTTGCTTGCCGTCCCATGCTTCTATTTTTCTATCGTGATTTCATGCATCGATGGAAGTCTAGAAACGGACTTCGGAAGAGATCTACTCCAAAGATAGACCTGAAACATGCCGTGACCTGAACTAACCGTTTGTCAATTCCATCAACCAGAATTAAGCGTCTTTGCTCGTGAAGAGACCTTGTCTTGGACCCTGAAAGATATATCAATCACTCGACCCCGGCTCACTCCCATTTATAGAACCGCGCCTCAAGTGTGCGAGCCGCTGTGCGCCCTTAACCACACCATACACAGATCAGTCCAGCCAGGGCAAAGATCAACTAACCTTTGGCCTACGGATAACAGAGCTTCTGCCATGAACTAACATATCATAACCCTCCCCGTAGTTACGTGGCATTGCACGGCACGTAACCGTTTACCCGTTCCTAGGATCATCCATTCATGGCATGTGGTTCCCCAGGATATCCCCGCCCATTCACGGAAGGCTTGAAATCTTATTATAATTACCGATATCTTCTGTCAAAATATTAAAGTAGGCAACTGGCCGGCTATCGATCTCTTGTTCGTCCTCTCATTCGTTCTCTTTCTTTTGTTTTCCTCTCGTATCATCATGCCTATTCTCAGTTATTTATACTCGTGGGTCAAACCACGCCAATACCAACGTGAAGAACGATCTCCTTCTTTCTCTCTCGGCAAGAAGAAGCGCACAAAGTCAGGGCTAGAAAAGAACGAAAAGGAAGATTTTCAGCGATCTAAGATAATTCGAAAGTCACTACAAAGTCGCGCCTCTTCACGAGCGACTGTGCGACAGGAAGATGAGAACGACACTGAAGAAGAAGATCGCAACACAAGTCTCAGGACTGACTGGAAAGCATACGAAGCTGATATTCAGCGAAACAAATCAACACTGATGCGAAGCCACCCAGGAGTCGATCGCTCGAGAATACAGACTCACGCAGGATCCTCCTCGTCCCGACCTCAACCACAATCTTTCTCATCAAGTTCAACAAACCCCTACTCTCCTCTTTCACCAACGACATCAACATCAACAACAAGCCCAGCTTCGCCAGCAATAGGAAGGGCTTTTTAAATACAACAAGCTCAAAGCATGAAGCATGGACCATGAAGCAAAACCCACAATCACGACACATATACCAGCGTATCTCTACATAACTTTATACAAAGACTGGAATTATTTATACCATGGAGCAGCGGCGTTGAGAAGACGGGAAAGATCTTTGGCATGTCAGAGGTGTAATGAGAATGAAGCCTTTATGTATGATGACATTTTCAGTCGTAATAATATATTCCTATCTCAAGCGCCGATCTCATTTGTGACCTTGACAAACTTTTCCCACTGTCTCCAGGCTTCACCGCTCTTGAGAGCCCAGCGAGCTCTTCGAATACCCTCTTTCCAGCGCTGCCCACCAGGGCCGCGCTCAGTGATAACCTTGCCGTCATCCCCCTCACCCATGTTGCTGGTATCAGACTCGCAGATACCTGATGTGACGAGCAAAGCCGCAGTGTTGAGGAGAACAAACTCAAGAATCGGGTCATCGTCAGGCAACTCGTTGTGCAGAATTCGAGACAAGATCTGTGCATTCTCGGAGGGTTCTTTACCAGATGACACTGTATCCAGGGGATGGGTGCTCAGACCAAAGTCGCTCGGGTGCACGGTGAAGTGCTCAACCTCGAGCCTTCCAGCACTGGTCTCGTTGACCCTCCAGCATAGAGTGTTACCAGCGCAGCTGACTTCATCAAGCTCTTCCTCGCCGCAGATGATGAGAGCCTTTTTGAACCCAGCCATGCACAGCGCCTCAGCGAAGGCCGGGCCAAGATCCCTTCGGCCAACACCAATTACACGGGCTTCAAGGACATCTTCAACAGGGTTGGCTAAGGGGCCGAGGTTGTTGAAAACTGTCCTCCAGGGGAGTTGCTTGCGTATGGGTGCGACATAGCGCATGCCAGTGTGGAACACAGGGGCAAATAGAAAAGTGTAGTTAGTCTCAGAGTAAGCCTTGACCAAAGTGTCAGGGCGGACGGCGCTGATGATAGGAGGCTGAGGCTTCATGCAAGCGACCAAGTCAGCACTGCCAGACTTTGAAGTGCTGGCTTTGTTACCGTGCTTGGAAACCATGAGCAAGGCTGAGGCCAGGATGGATGAGGTGGTGCTGATGTTGAAGGTATCATGGCCATCACCTCCAGTTCCAACAATGTCACACTGAGATTATGTTAGCAATTGCTCATTAATGAAGTAGACTTGGTCCGATTACTTACCAATCCACCGTTGTAGCCTCCCTCCTTTCGCCCTCTTCGCTCAATGACTTCCTTGAGCTCCTCTACAGGAATAGGTGCAGCAGCCTCTCGCATGACACGGGCACACTCAGCCAAAACATCAGCTCTGAAATCAAGCTTTGTGAAATGCAATGCCATGAGAAGAGAAGCTGTTTGAGCCTCGGTGACCTGGTTTGTGAAAAAGTGTGAGATCGCCTCGGCAATCTCCTGAGGAGAGACAGCAGACTCGTTAGGCCAGAGCTTGGTGAGAAGAGGCTTGATATTGACAGGTGGGAGGGCATTTTGCCGACTGTCTTGGGATTGAGATGCCATCTTGGTGCTTTGCTAGAACGACCGGGAGGCCTGGATAGAGAGTGATGGTGGAGAGAATCGAACAAGCACAGTGGGTGAGTTGATCGGGGAATCACTCTTCTTTGTTTAATGTTGAGATGTTTGTTCTAGTGACTCAACTTGTGAATGAGTCGAAAGTACGTACTGCGGAGTGGTCCTTCGGCACTTGATGATTGGCCGACCTCGGACAATAGAAACTCTAGCGCATCGTTGATGGAGGAGGACAAAATAAAGAGACATTTCATGATGGGCCTAATCATGGAGTACCATGAAATCTAACATAGAGAGATGAGGTTATATCTTAATCTGCTAAAATATGAGCCAAGACCGGTATTACTATTACCAAAGACTAACTTCGACAACACTTCATGAGATGAACTACCCGAATTACCTTAAGTGAAAAACAGCTTGAAGGAATGACGTCGAAGGGAGAGCTTACAGTCTAGTAGCTTAAAGTCTTGGCAGGGAACAGTCCCCGCCGTGGCTGGAACAAAGTATTACTATATTCGGGTACCTACCTAAGGTCGCGATGACTACGCTTGCTTGGGACGACCCAGAGATTTGTGGTGAATGGAGTGAAAAGAATCAATGGCCGCCCGGGGAAACAGATGTGCGCATCCGTATCCAGAATCATCAAGTCTGGGGTAAGTTTCATGTTTGAGTTGGCCTGTCAGGCTCAGGACAAAGCATCGACAGCTCAGGGACTACCTACATAGGTACCTAAATAGGCAGGGACGAATAAGTATCACGGAGTAATCAAGCCAAGCCTAGGTATGAGAACAAAACAAGCTAACTTGCTTCGAAGCTTTATTTGTTCAAGGTTTCTTTGTAGGAATAATAAAATTTGTAAACTTTCCCCAAGGTTCTGCAGAATCTGTCAGCAACAACAAAGAGATCACGTGCTCACGTAAGTAGTTCTAGGTACTAATCTACCACCTGTTCTTCAGTACGCACTTATGAACTCTAGCACTGAATGCCGATCTTATTTATTTATTTTCGAACGCAACCTGAATAACTGTCCTTAATCTTTTCCTTTTGTGATTCATTCAGAAGCTGGGCTGTGCCAGGTAAGGTATTTAATCAAGCTGCCTACCTACCCAAGGTCTGGAGCCTAAACGCCATCGCAGTCAGAGCTCGCTTAGTCATTCTTATCATACAATCCATTGGACAAAGCGCCCTTCCTCACCTAACTTCGCCGCATCTCGTTTTCAAACAAAACATCCTCATCAACCTAAACGGCAGAACGTGCCGCCTCAAATGATGCCCCCTAACGGCAGCGATGCGCCTGCTTTTGAGGAAGACCTCAGTAACATCCTAGTATGCCCCGAGTGCAACATCAGTCCGCCCCACCTAGTCGAGGAGTTCTCCAGCGGTGATACAGTATGCGAAGACTGCGGCATGGTAGTCGGCTCAAGAATCATTGATACGAGATCAGAATGGCGAACTTTTGCAAACGACGATCAGGGAGGTGACGACCCCAGCCGTGTTGGTGGCCCGCAGGATGAATTTGTCGAGGGTCAGCAACTCGCGACAACTGTAGCCTTTTCCGAGACCAAGGCACACAAGGCTTTATCCAGGACGCAAAACAACACCAACCAAGACAAATCACAGAAGGGCCTCATGCAAGCTTACAAGGAGATTGTTGCTTACTGCGAAGCTATCAATATGGGCACGAACGTATCCAACGCTGCAAAGCACATCTTCAAGCTCGTGGACAAGCACAAGTTCCTCAAGGGAAAACCCCAAGAGGCTGTGATTGCAGGCTGCATCTTCATCGCGTGCCGGCAGAACAACGTGCCTCGAACCTTCCGTGAAATCTTCAACCTGACTAGCGTGAGCAAGAAGGAAGTCGGCCGAGTTTTCAAGCAACTTCAGAGCTTTCTGCAGAAGCTGCAGGAGCAAGATGGCGAAGCCACAGGTCTCAACACAGTCACCAACTACGAAAACACATCAGTGGGTGCCGAGGATCTTTGCGGTCGTTATGTGTCTCAGCTTGGTTTTACGAAACAGAACAAAATCTCGAAGATCTCTCGCTTGCTGGCAGAGCGGGCCAACAACATTTCGGCACTCGCAGGACGATCGCCTCTATCCGTTGCCGCAGCATGTATCTACATGGCGTGCCAGATCGTTGGAGAATCGCGCAGCTCACTACCTATAGCCAAGCAGGCGGGTGTCAGCGATGGTACAGTCAAGACTGCTTACAAACACTTGTACCATGCCCGCGAGCAGCTCATCACGAAGGAGTGGTTCGAGGGAGGGGCTAGCATGGAGAAGCTCGCACCGGCTACTGCGGCATAGGAGCGCCCATGTGCTATTAGAGCTCCATGTGCTATCATGGTCTAGAATGACGTTGTTCCGGCATTAAAGGATGTTATTAAGAAATTGCCGCCTTGTATTTTTTTCTTACTCTTTTTCTAAACATAGCGAAGTCCCGGAGTGGACCGTAAGCAGCGTATTGAATTTACACAAACATTGAAACCAAGGAAGTCTGTGAAGATATAATGATGTTCTGCCTTGAAAACTTAAAGTAAACTCAGTAAAACTCAGACCTTTTATTTTTATTTTTGTAATCCCTTGGCAACTAGTTGGCATTGCCTCTTCTGAGTGCCGGCATGAGTTGTCGTCAGCGGTGGGAATAGATGGGGCGGGAATGCCGTGAAACCGCGGGAGGGACCTTGGATCGCTGCCTGTCATTCTTCAAGGAAAAAGAAAGAAAATTTACACTCTAGAGCGTTATTGGAAGGCTAGGATGTGCTCTAATGCAGATCCGCTGTTGATGTTTCTTCGACGGGGCAGATAAGTCTCCTCTACTCTACAAAAGGAACAATATACCCGGCCGGGTTTATGAAACAAGAGCCAGGCTTGATTTTTGCCGTGGGGGGTCTGTTCGTTCTTTATGATCTGAGGACCCTTTGATAGTAGTCTTGGCATTCTACGGGTTGACGATGCAGGTTGCAGGCTGTTTCCTTGCGTGTCACAGCGTATGTATTAGTACGTGCATAAGGGTATGCAGCAGCTGAAGCTGAAGAAAGCACCGGATGTCTCGCTGCTATTCCCATATGTATGTGTGACGTGAGGAATCAGCCCTTCAAGAGGTTCTAGCTACCTATGAAAAAGACTCGGGTACATAGTTGATGAGGTGCGTGTCAGCAACATCATGTGAATTGTAAGATGGTGTTGCGCCATCGTACTCGAGTGGTGTGAACGAATCCGGAATTCAAGCAAAAGACCAACTGGTGCAAAGACTCGGGCCAGCAGCACTGAATTGAGAAGCGCAGCTAGAGAAGGACCGGATGGATCAAGATGATGCTGGCATATACAATGCTAATGCGCCGCCGGAATAAAGTGGCATGTGTTGTAAGCTAGGCTAAGGCAAGATGCCGTATCTGTATGGATATGGATGTTTAGAATTGCCTCAGACGGCATGGCTAATGGGTCTACGGGGCATCGGATGAGAAGCCAGGTTAGGAAGCCCCACAGATAGAAAGAGAATGAGAACCCTGTAACTGTTGCTGTCCTGTACAGCATGTGCAGTGCATGTGTGTCTTGCATCTTGTGCAGAGTAACCTTGGCGTTGCAGTGTCGTGTCTGCTTTGGGCCATGTTTGATAGGTAATAAAGTGTGATAGCCAGGTTTTTATTTTTGAATTTTGACTCTCTTGACTCAGAAGATACATAAAAAGACAAGAAAAGAGACATTGATAGCATGACGTACTCATATTGTGCATGCCATGTCACGAGTCAATATAATAATTATGTTGTTTGCTACGCACGTCTACTCTAGTTGCATGCCCGCTTAGCCAAAGCCAACAACACAACGCATCGCATCGCAACGCAACGCAACGTTGATAAAACCATGAACCTAAACCTGTAAGGGTGGATTTGGACTGGACCGGATAATCGTGGAATTGTCAGGAGGGCATTCATTAGTTATCGAACATCCTTGAGCACACCAAAGTGCCAGTGACACCCTTGTCGGAGCCGAGTTGACCAGGCTGTCATTGTCTTGGCTTGAGTAAAAAACAGAATAGCTGCATACAGGGTGATTCACTTACTTACGATACACCAGCGGATGTTTAAGGTATTTTCATACATAAGCACCAAAGTATGACCTCGTAATAGGCAAGGCATCTACATATTTCCTGCAGCAATCGTCATTCTCTCGGCTGCTATTCAGCCATTTCCCCTACTGCACATCACATCCCTCCATCCACTACTGTACTTATCACCACCACCACATGCACGCACCCACTCACTACAACTCCCACTCGCACTGATCCATCATATTCCGTCTGCGTTGCCTACCCCCATGCTCATGCCCTTCTCCATAGCCGTTGTCTGCCCCATAACAGCATGGGACCCCCCCTCCGCTCCCCCATGTTTAGTGGACGAGAACCCTGGGCTAATGGCGCGAAATGCAATCACCACCAGGGCCTTGCCGAGGGACGAGGTGCGAAGTTCATCAATTGTTTGCTGCTGCAGAACAAAAAATGCGTGAAATGCAACCATGTCAGACCACGCCTATACCCTGCTCAGTGTCACGGGTCGTAAGATAGACTGCGATTCGTCTGACGGGCCGATGCACCGTGCTCAGAAGCAGAAGCTCGAGGTTGGAGAAATTGACTAATAATTGTACTGTACTGTAAACAGACAATCCAATGCAAATGGATTAAGTTAGCCATACGCGCAGTACAAGAATGGGACATTCGCTGCTGGGTTCATAGTTATCTAAATCTCCCTCTCTCACTTTCCTGAGGCTGGACCTTGACTGGCGAGAAAGAAGGACAAGCGTCCCACGGTAGTATACTGGAAGTCTAAACTAAAGACTCAAGAATCACACATCATGATGCCCAGCTTTAAACGGCTTCACGGCCGCGCCTTGGTCGCTACTGCTCCTGTTTACTGCTCTGGACCAGCTGCTTCGTCGACCATCAAGATGGCTTCATCATCGGCTTCTTGGACGACTTACCTGTGGCGAATTATCCTGAGTGTGTTGGCCCCTTCAACGGCGCTGCTCCAGTTTGGCTCATGGGCCGCTTCGGTCTTGGGCCCTCCTGTTCAGGAGCTGTATCTTCAACCACACTTCTCAGCACTACAAAAAGCGCCAATACAGACTGGTGTTCCCTTTGAAATCTCAACTACCCCTGAGTTTAACTGCTTCAGTCCGAATCTTCCAAATATTACCATCTATGCTACAGGGGGCACTATCGCTGGATCTGCTAGTTCAGCTGACCAAACGACGGGATATCAATCAGCTGCGCTGACCGTTCAATCTCTCATTGATGCGGTGCCACAGCTGTGCAATGTTGCCAACGTGAGAGGCGTTCAATTCGCCAACACAGACAGTATAGACATGAGTTCAGACATGTTGCAAGCGCTGGCGGAGCAAATTCAGCGTGATCTCAACAGTCCTTCTACACAAGGCGCTGTTGTGACGCACGGAACTGACACTCTGGATGAGTCGGCTTTCTTCCTCGATCTCACGATCCAGAGCGATAAACCTGTGGTTGTGACGGGTTCCATGCGTCCTGCAACGGCCATAAGCGCTGATGGGCCCATGAATTTGTTATCTTCAGTGACTTTGGCTGCTAGTGAGAACGCCAGAGGCAGGGGAGTCATGATTGCCATCAACGACCGCATTGGATCTGCTCGCTTCACGACAAAGGTGAACGCCAACCATCTCGATGCTTTTCAAGCTCCGGATAGCGGCTTACTGGGAACATTTGTCAATATCCAGCCCGTCTTCTTTTATCCGCCATCACGACCTCTGGGCCACCACCATTTCAAACTACAGTCCGGACCTCGATCATCAGCACTGCCTCAAGTGGACATCCTCTACGCTTATCAGGAGCTCAGCGTCGGCATGTTCAAGGCGGCCGTTGATCTCGGCGCACGAGGTATCGTCCTCGCAGGCCTAGGAGCTGGATTTTGGACTTCCAAAGGCACGGAGGAGATTCGACGCATAGTCCATGAAACCAACATCCCCGTGATAGTAAGCCGTCGGCCAGAAGGCGGTTTCGTGGGACCCTGTCAGGCAGGAATCGGAGCTGGTTTCCTGAACCCCCAAAAAGCGAGGATCCAACTCCAACTCGCGCTTGAGACCAAAATGGACAACGACGCCATCCGGGCCCTGTTTGAGCACACGGGAGTGCACTAAAGGGGCAAAAGATCAAAGGTTCAGACCACAACGGCATGATACATATTACCAACAGGACCGGTACCTTTTTAGAGGAACTTCCAAAAAGATCACGATCAAATAGGGAAACTCGATACAATTCGGAGGCTTACGCATGCATCAGAAAACGGTTTGGATCTTCAGGGCGCATTTTCTTTGTCTTTTCAGCGAATGTCAAAAATTGGGTGTGGCTATCTGTTTTTTTTTTTTTTTTTTGCAAAGATCGTTTTTCGTTGTTTCATCTGGGAGGCATCTTGAATTGGAGTGGCAAAATGGTTAATACAACCGAAAATGGTGGGAGGCTATCTGCTTTTTTGTTCTGCATTGTTGTGCTTATAAAAGTTGATGCGAGGGGACGATGAAGCTATATGCAGCAACCTGTTTTCCGGTGCTTGACAGGCAGGAGTATAATAAAGTTAATTGTATTCAACATATATACTGAAATTACAACTTAGATGGTTCTCAAAGCAACATATGAGCAAATGCCAAAAGCCAAGATACTCAACGTATTGGATTTGTCGATAACCCTTGCTCGACGCACTCGTAGTGTACTACGGGTAGCTGCACAAGTGACAGCGGAAGAAGCAAAAAAAATCACAAGCGAAACGGCACGAAATCAGGCAATAGCGGTCCAACAAGGGGGTCTGGAGAGGGAGCCAGGGCTCGCTGCAACTGAAGATCCTTGATGTGTGGGTCGTTAAAAGCCCGAGTTGATGCCTCGGGGTTCAAGAAAGATCCGGAAAGATATCCATACCTATTCTTTTCGCGAGATTGCATCATATAATTGTGATAAGTGAGTGTCACATAAGGAATTGGGGTTTGATATTTCCCATGATGTGACTTATGGATTTTCTCTCAGGTACGAGAAAGGGTGGTAAAGATATAAATAGCAATTTCTCAACCTCTCAAAGAGTATATGAAATTAAGCTTAAAGGACATAAATTGACCATACAATGATAGAATGACAGAATTCTAATGGTTGGCGGATGATGAGATTGATACTTGCTGATGATCGTCTCGGTAGACTATAGGTAGTTTCACGATCCACTATGACGGTTGAGAGAGAACCTGGATTTACGGCCAACTGTAAATCGGATAAGGAGATTTCAATCCCAACTTTCTAATCAAGCTCTCTAGAAGTCCTAACCAATTTGTTAAGTCAACTTTTGCTTAGAATCGCATAGATGTAATCACAAAAGTTTATCAGATTAAAATAGTCATAAACTCTGTTGAAGACTTCCTCCAGATTGAGACATAGAGCAGAAGCCTCCCGTTCGGCCTCCACGCTCCGCGCGTACTCCCCATATTTTATCCCTTTACTTGTAAAGCTTGTCATAACATCAATACACCCATCCAAATAGCCTTCTCGAATCATGATAAACTAAATTCATATCTAAATTCATAATCGTTTATTCCCGTTACAACGCGTCAGCCACCTCGTATAAGCTTATCCTTATTATTATCTAGCCGGCATCCATCGGACAAAACAACCCTGACACAGACACGCCACCACCAAATCAAGGCAGGGCAAAATTCCTACTCCAGATCGAGATCAACCACCTTTTCATCCCTTCCATTCTCACTCATGATTTGATTTGCTCAGCTGTCCTTCTCTCCCCTGGGCAGAGACCATTACCCCATGGTTGAACAATTGGGGTCAGGGCAGGAAATACAGCAACAACAGTCACTCGTTTCAAGTTAATCGACCGATCACGCCCAACCAATCCATCGCGACGTCAGCGAACATCCCGCATGTCGGCCAAGAAAACCTCAATACACTCGTTTTACCCCCTCGCCAAGCCGTCATGTTCCAAGACCATTCTGGCTCCGAGGTGCCATCAGGCCCTGAATCACTGAAAGCCAGTTCAAAGGTCAATGTTCGTCGTCGCAACAGTGGTGCCGGCCGTTCCGCACCATTGGTCAATCGCATAAAGGATGGTGCTGCAGATGTATATCAGAAGACCGTTGTTGAACTTATTCTGCGTCGCAAGCATGTTACTGTGTCGACTGATGGACGGCGCATACCTCTCGAACTCGAACACGAAACCCCTTTAATCGATACTCGTCGTGGTCTTGCGTATGTCTCGAACAGCATCCGAACGTCAAGATATACAGTATGGGACTTTATACCGAAGCAACTTTTCTTTCAGTTCTCTCGCGTTGGAAACTTTTACTTCCTCTGCGTTGGTATACCGCAGATGGTGTGTATAAGCAGAATCTTAAGGATGGACTTGTTGCTAACAGCCACACCAGGTCCCAGGCCTTTCGACGACCGGGTCCTACACTACTATTCTACCGCTTTTATTCTTTGTGATGTTAACAATTGTTAAAGAGGGTTACGATGATTATCGAAGGTATCGTCTGGACAAAATCGAGAACGCTGGCTTCGCCACAGTGCTTGGGCGAGAAGACAAATACTCGGGAAAGGTACAACCAGTTAACAAGTGGACGAAGTTTAACCTGTTTTTGACCCATTCGACGGCTGAACCGCATCCCGTACCACAGGAAGAATTTAATGGATTGCGCTGGGTTCCTGTGAGATGGAGCGAGATCAAGGTTGGAGACATTATCAGACTCTGCCGAGACGAGCCTATTCCTGCAGACCTTGTCTTGCTACACAGTGATGGGGAGAACAAGTTGGCGTACATCGAAACCATGGCTCTCGATGGAGAGACCAATCTCAAGAGCAAGCAGGTCACGCCCGCTTTGGAAGGCTGCGACACGATCGAGGGAATTTCCAAGTGCAAGGCTGATTTTGTCGTTGAGAACCCAAACCCTGACCTCTACAATTTTGATGGTCGCGTGACAGTCGGCGAAAAGACTGTGCCCTTGACTTCAAATGAGGTCATATATCGCGGAAGTGTTGTTCGCAACACGAACACAGCAATTGGGCTTGTAATCAACACTGGGGAGGACTGCAAGATTCGCATGAACGCCAACAAGCACCCAAAAGCCAAAAAGCCAGCCCTAGAGCGCGTTGTTAGCAAAATCGTCGTTACTCTTGCCACTTACGTGGTGGTCCTATCTGTTGGCGTATCTATGGGCTACGTCAAATGGCAAAAGAGCACAGAAAGGGATTCGTGGTATCTGGAACAAGCCAGGGTGCCTTTCTACCAGATCATCATTGCATTCATTATTATGTTCAATAACGTTGTACCCCTGTCGCTGTATATCAGTCTCGAAATCGTCAAGATCGGCCAGTTGCTGATGCTGAATTCGGATATTGAGATGTATGATGAAGAGACAGATACCCCTGCCCGATGCAATACGAACACTATCCTTGAGAATCTGGGTCAGGTGGGATACGTCTTTTCAGACAAGACGGGAACCTTGACGGACAATATCATGAAATTTCGAAAGATCAGCGTTGCAGGAACTGTTTGGTTGCATGAGATGGATCTGGAACCAAAGGTCGATGAAGTGGAGACCCTTAAGCTCGATGAAGAGTCAGAGCCAAGTGAGCCTTCAGTTTACAAGACCGACCCTGTCACGGTCGTTATCAGAGAGGAGCAGGCTGAGGCGTCGAATGAACCATCTACGCCACTGGCTCTCGCTTCGCCATCTCGACCCTCTATGTCACCTCGCCCTTCCATGTCTCATCGCCCATCTATGGCACCCTCGAGACCTTCAATGGCACCTTCACGCAATTCGTTTGGGAGTCGTAGGTCTTCGTCCCAATGGCGCTCAACGGGACGTCCGGATCATATTCAGCCTGACGTTACCACGAATGATCTTATTGAATACCTCCGTCTCCGCCCCAACTCAGGGTTTGCTAGGAAAGCGAAGCAGTACATTCTCGCTGTAGCTCTGTGCCACACCTGTTTGCCTGAGTATAAGGAGAATGGAGAGCTAGAGTTTCAAGCAGCATCTCCCGACGAGCTTGCTCTCGTCAGGGCTGCTCAGGAACTCGGTTACCTTGTCATAAACCGAACGACCCAAACCATCACTCTTCAGGTCACTCAGCCTGACGGCCACGAGGAAGAGTTCAAATACGAGGTCCTGGACGTGATTGAATTTACAAGTGCAAGGAAGAAGATGTCGATCGTTGTTCGTTCCCCAGACGGCCGTGTATCGGTTATCTGCAAAGGCGCCGACTCTGCTATCTTGCCTCGTCTGAAGATGTCGCAGATCGCCAAGCAGAAGGCTAGTGAGGTTCGCAAGAGCGCTGAGATTGAACGCGAGATGCACCGACGCAGTGAGCAGCAAGAGCCACGAAATAGTTTTGGTGGAAGGCCCAGCCTCACTATCCGACGAAACCCAGGCGTGTCGAGGGATCGGAGTACAAGCAGACGACCTAATGTGGATAGAAGCAAGTCGTTCGAATTTGGCCGACTTTCTAGACGCTCTGAGGATAAGCCCCGTCTGTCCATTGCGACTCGTGGTGTGTCGATCGATCTCCCTCGAGGCCAGTATCTGAACACTCCCGTTCATTACCAGCAACCAATTCCCGAACACCTGGCCTTCCTCGAGGATCCAGCCCTGCTTGACGATGCCGAGACATTTGCTAAGTGCTTTAAGCATCTGGATGACTTTGCCACCGAAGGCCTTCGTACGCTACTCTTTGCGCAAAAGTTCATTACGGAACAAGAATATCAGGCCTGGAAAAAGATTTGGGACGAGGCTACGACTAGCCTCAATGACCGTCAACAGCGCATTGAGGAGGCTGGTGATATGATCGAGCAGTCGTTCGATCTTGTCGGAGCAACTGCCATTGAGGATAAGCTACAGAAAGGCGTCCCTGAGACAATTGAGAGGTTGCGAAAGGCCAATATCAAGGTTTGGATGCTTACAGGTGATAAGCGAGAAACTGCTATCAACATCGCGCACTCGGCCAGAATTTGCCGGCCTGGTTCAGATCTCTATATTCTCGACATTTCCAAGGGAAGTCTTGACTCGCAGTTGATTGCCCTGCAAGAGGATCTTTCAACTGGTTCAGTCCATAGTGTGGTTGTTATTGATGGCCAAACGCTTGCGGCTGTTGAAAAATCGCCGGAGTTATCTGCCACATTCTTTAAGGTGATGTTGCAAGTCAACTCGGTCATTTGCTGCCGTGCCTCTCCAGCGCAGAAAGCGCTACTTGTCAGCACCGTCCGATCTCGCCTTAAGAAATACCATGGTAGGAAACGTCGAGGCCTGACCCTGGCTATCGGTGATGGTGCAAATGACTTGGCCATGATCTCGGCCAGCCACGTGGGCATTGGTATATCTGGAAAGGAAGGTCTCCAAGCAGCTCGCGTGGCAGACTATGCCATTGCTCAATTCCGGTTCTTGCAGAGGATGTTGCTTGTCCATGGACGATGGAATTACGTCCGTACCGCCAAGTTCATTCTTTACACATTCTGGAAGGAAATGTTCTTTTACCTGCCGACAGCACAGTATCAAAGATACACCGGCTACAGCGGCACGTCTCTGTATGAAGCCACTAGTCTGACCGTGTTCAATACGCTTTTTACGAGTCTCTGCGTTATCTGCATGGGAATCTGGGAGCAGGACCTCAGCGCTGAGACACTGTTGGCCGTTCCCGAGCTTTATGTCTACGGACAGCGCAACCAGGGCCTCAACATCTGGAAGTTTGGTCGATGGATGCTTCTTGGTGCCATTGAGGGTGTGATCTGTTGGTATGGCGTCTGGGCTGGCCATGGTTGGATCACACCGGCAGCACGCGACGAAGGCTTATATGCCCTTGGGACGCTCGCATTTTCAGTTGGAGTTCTCTGGATCAACTGGAAACTTTTGTAAGTGACTACCTCGCTTTGATGCCAAATCATGACTAACGGAATTAGCATCTTCGAAACACACTACAAATCCGCCATCGTCATGGCATCTTTCTTTATTACCACCGTTGGCTGGTTCGCTTGGCTGTGCTTCCTCGACGCAGCCTTCGCGGGCCGCCCGTCTGGGCCGTACGCTATTAGAAATAGTTTCACTGAAGAATTCGGGACCGACGCAGTATGGTGGGCAACATTATTCATCGTGCTCGGGCTCTTGGGTCTGTTCGAGATCGTGCTAAAGTGCGTCAAGCGTCTTCTCCTCATTGCTGGACTTTGGGATTGGCCCCCCTGGGGAAAGAGTCGTCGCGGTGAGAACATTGAAGAATGGGACGTTGAGCTATGGCAGGAATTAGAGCAGGATCCGGCGTTGCGAGAGCGCTTAAAGCGACTTGCTCGTGATGAGCAGGTGGAAGAGGAGGATGAATTCGAGAACGGTATTGAGGAAGGGATCCGGGGGCGTTGATATACGTGTTTATGGCGTTTTGATACCCTATAGATAATCAGTACTTCTATGTCATTGGTATTTGTTACTTGTTGCATAGAATTGGACATGGAACACGATATAGCAGGGAGTCTTCTTCTATACACGATTAAATTATTCACCCAGCACCTCAACTTCTATCTTGACACCTGCTTCTGGCCGCTTTAGCCTCGCTACAAACTCCTCACCCAGTGTTGCGGGTGTCAAAATACCTCCTTGTCTATGAGCAGGTATATTTCCTTGCAGAAGGACCAATACCGCTTGAGTTAGAGCCACGCCTGTAAACACATACGGATCACCATCGTATGCGAACTTGACTTCAACTTTCGGAACAGGTCCAGTTCCTTTGTCGTCTGCTATAGCCAGAGTGCGATACTTGAAGTAGTGACCCCTGCGTGCTTCCTCAGACGGACCTGTTCCTGGTGGGAACATTCGGGTGGCCAAGTAGCGTATAGGAGGTATTTTTGTGATTGCATTTGTGAGAAGGGAGAGACTCGTTCGAAACATCAATGCTGATAAAGCATTAGAACATTTCATTCGTGACGAGAAGAAGAAATTCTCTCCATAGCCTTCTGGGCTTAGAAAGTCTGATCCATGACCAGCGTGTAAGCCCCAACTTCGACCGATGACAGTCGTTTCAATCTGTGAATGGGTACTTTCCACTAAAACACCCAGTTCATCAACAAATTGGACGTCAAGAGCATTGGGAGGCGGGAGAACTCCGTTTTTGGCCACCTGTTGGTCAGTCCTTGGTACAGGAGATAGATCAAAGGGGGCGATATCGACGGGTTCGAGGCTACACAGTGAGCTGAGGCTTCCACCGCTGAAAGAACCGCGGACATCGTCAAGACAGACCAGGACTTCGCGTGTGGGAAGGGAGAAGTGACGTTGAAGTTTTAGAGCGGCGAGATAGACGGATAGATCAGCGGGGACGGCAGCCCAGCCTGTGGTCATGATAATCTAGCAGTGTCAGACAAATACCCGAAAGTAGATAGCCTAATAATCTTACTCTTGAACCTGAGTTACGAGCTGTCGTGTCATACTGGGCGATAATATCTCGCATCCAGGCGGGCTCTCCGCTACTTTGTTGGTGTAAGTCGGAAGCGACGCTGTCAGACGAAGGATGCTTACCAGTCCACATAATCGGTGCCGTTCTCAGCACAGGCTCTGATCACAGCTGTTCCACATGTGGTAGCATAAGGACCAATAGCATTTATAATCACACGAGATGTCTTGACGAGCTCGGAGATGGCTTCGTCGGAAGCGAGGTCAAGAGCGTATACGGTGCCTATAGGCTTTTTTAATAAGTGGACAATACGAGGGGGCACAACAGACATTTTGGTTCTTCAAGTCCAAGTTCTTTGTGTAAGAGTTGCAGTTTACTCTTGTTACGACCTGCGATGGCCCACGATATATTCTCCGGGAGGACCTGTGCCATGTATGATGCACACAGGCGGCCTGTGTAGCCCGTTGCACCTAGGAGGATAATGTCGATCATTCTGTCGACCTGGAAGTTGGGTTTATCAAAAAGAAAATGATACATCAAGATACATCAATGTACTTGCACATCTACCTTATAAGCCGAACTGTGTGTCTCTTCAACGGCTGCTCCGGCCAAGGCAGCCCCACGCATCGGTCTGACTGATGGCCCGGCCGGAGAGATATTGAGGCATAGGATATGATAACGGGGCAATAGAAAAACCGACCCTAACATACATATCACCAAATCAGGAACAAACATCAATGCTGAATATTTGATCTTGCTTTCCTTGTTAAACAGGCCTAACTTTGATTGGCTTCTTTTATGGTGTTGCTGATAGGTATGTCCTCACTTGGGGGGGGATATAAGAAATGGCTGACTAGCTATTTCTTCTGCCACGTTGAAGCCTCATTATCCTCGTCTCTCAACATCCGTATCCTCCTGGTTAACCACACCCTCAGATCTTTCAGGGCGATCAGGTATCTTTCCGATGATTTCCATACTCCTAAAAGTGTACACAACTAATGCAAGTGCAATGAAAAGGATACCAAAGTTCGTCCAAGCTCCAGCGCGAAGACCCTTTAGAGACGGTGCATCCCATTCCTTGACTGATCCAACATCTTGAACACTTACGCCTCTTTCTTTAGCCATGACTGATGACTGAATCGAAGTGGCAATAGCCAGTGCGATAGCACGACCAATCATACCAGATGAGTTGATAAGTGCACCGCCCACAGCTTGATCCTCTTTTGGAAGGGAATGAGAAGTAAAGAGCGTAAGGCAAGGCCAAGCCGTGTCGGCTCCAACAACAGAGAGAATCATAGCCCAGAACCCCCATGCAAAGTATGATGTCGTTGGGGGAATCGGCACGGCATATAAAACAGCAGCAATGCAAACAGCCACGTGTCCGAACGCAAGGATAAAGAAAGTCGGAATCCGTGAGAGGAAGTACGCCGTGAAGAAAGCAACTACAAACCCACTTACACCAGTAGGTATGAATCGCAACATTGTCTGCAGTGGTGAAAGACCTTGGTAATCCTGGAAGTAATACGTTGCGTAAATGAGGTAGTTGTTGAATCCACCAAAGAAAAAGCCCATGATAATCATGACGGCTGTGAAGCGCCAGTTGTTGAAGATGGACACTTTAACAAGTGGTGGTCGATTCGTCTTCTGTTCAAGATACCGTTGCCAAAAGAAGAACGCAACGATGACACCGAACGAAACAACGATGAGCACGGGGATCCAAGGCGCGGTCCAGCCAACGACGTTTCCCTCTGTCAAAGCAAACATAAGTGCAAGGAGTCCGCAGGTGATAAGCGTAGCACCAATCCAGTCCACGGCCGCCGTCTTGGCCCGGAGGCTGTTATGCTCGGGTCGGAGTTCCGGAGGCGGAGGAGGGATGCAAAAGACACCGGCGACGGCGATCATGCCGGCCATGATGGCGAGGGCACCAAAGACCCATTTCCAACTGGCCCATTCAGCAATGAGACCGGAGACAAGATTGCCGCAGACGCTACCGAGGGGGGCACCAGCAGCTGGCGCTGTTAGCAAGTTCCTAATGAGTGTTTGGAGAAAACGCACCGTATGCACTGAAAGCGTAGTTCTTTGCCTTTCCTGGAGGAAATGTAGTCCCGAGGATACCAATCGCCGTGGGAACATTAGCAGCAGCGCCCTAGATATATCAGCCGTATCCTGTGTTACAGCAAGATATAGCTTACCAGCCCGTGAAGGCCACGGAATAGATCAAATGCAATCTCAGTAGGTATGAAAGCATTGACGACACAGCAAATGGTAACCCAGAAAGACCCCAGAATAAAAATCAGCCTCTTTCCGTAGATATCTGCGATTCGACCCCAGAGTAACAGAAAGCAGCCAAATGTCAAGACGTAGGATGATACTACCCATTGAAGTCTCGTATCAGGAACATCAAGGGCCCGGCCAATCTGGGGAAGGATGATAACGACGCTCTGACTGGCAAGAGTCTATTATTGTCAGTGTGTGTTCGATACTTGTTTGGTATAGACTCACGTTGAGAAAAGAAGCTCCTGTGACGGTGCATACGAGAGCTATGCAACGCGCCTTCGATAACCTCAACTCATCCTTCGAATCTACTGATTCTGCATCACCGCTCCCATCATCGTTCGAAGAGATATTCTCTTCAGGCCGATTATCGGAGTTGGCAGGGCGAGAAGACTTTTCGTTACCAATCACATCTCCAGGGACAATCTTTTCCTGACCTGAAAAGGTCAGAGTAGTATTTTGAGAAGCAGAGTCGATGACAAAGTCTGGTCTCTTCTCATTGGATTGATCAGCCATTATCTCTACCCTGTTTTCTCTCTCGAAGGAGTAAGAATGAAGAACGAGAGAGTCTCAAAGTCATGACCTCGGAAACAATGGGGAAATACCCAGGGTAATATATATTACACCGGCGACATTGATCCAAACCCTTGAGAGCCAAGCCTAAACCCCCAACGGATAGCCTAAGGGATGACAGAAAACTTGGGAATTGAATTCTTAGTGATAAAAATACTTGGACAGGCTCAGGATAAATTGGAATAACCTTGGCAGACTCTTTGATTGGGTTATTTTCGTCCCCTGATCCAACGGTCTCAAGGTTCCGTATCAATCAGTCAATTGACTGGGGTAGACTGTGGGGGACGGGGTCTAGCCGAATGGCGAATTCCTTTTCATTTGACGAGGATGATATTATTCCCGGAACTGCAACTCTTGGTTACATTAACAGACAAACAAGCTTCAGTAGAAAACTCTTTTACTAAGGTGATCATCACTATAACAACCTTATCTCAAGGACATAATAAGCTACCTACACGAAGAAACAAACACTCTCTTCTCTCTTGCCATAAGAACATAAGTATTCTTGCATGGTAGATCTTCTCATCTTGAACCCCACTCACCCCTAACTCACATGCCGGGTTCCGCTGCCGAAGAAAGCCTTCCAGCACCAACAACACAATCTGGTCCATCTATTGCCTAATTCTGAAGCAAGAGGTTATTTATCCCGTCATCCTCTCTCTTTCTCCTCTTTTGATTACTGTAGCTCCCCGCTTGAGCTGGTGACTAATCTTCTTTATAGACGAGTTTCACGGTTAACGACTTGGTAGTCAAACATACGAAGCGGGCAGCTTTTTCTCCTCACAGAGACAAACGCAAAGTGTTGCACTGCTATCTACGTGATACAAGTATCATAACCTCAATGGCACCTTTACTTACAAATCAGGTCGGAATCTATCTCCTGTTGGGGGTGCTTGCATGAGTAGGAATTATACCCCCCAACAGGCTTCACTACAATCAACACACTCAATCTATACAATATGCACGTATCCATCACTCCTGTACTCACTTATCACATCATGCTTGACAACTATGCCTCTCCAATAAGTTTTCTCATTTTCATCGATATCATTGGATCAAAGCCCGTATAAGAGAGCTTCTCAATCTCATGTCTGACCAAACCAATTCATTCATTTCCTTTCCATTGCCTTCTCCCATGCACGCCTTGCCTTTTCCCTTTCCTCATCGCCCTACGGTTCAAGTCAAGAAAGAATACATTGTTAAACGAACACGCGTTCAACCCCGTCTCCCAAAAGTTTGTTTGTTGTCGTAAATAAGAAACCAGCCATTGCAGTTGAGCCCTCCCCCGACAAACAACCCAAAATACCATCAAAGCAAGCAAATCCTGATCCAGGGAAAGAAAATGACACGCACGCAATCTCGTTATTTGGCTCCAGGTGTTTCACAAGAAGAAATACCAGGTAGAGTGAGAATGACAGTGAGGAATAAAGAGAGTGAAAGAGAAAAAAGACCATGGCGAAACGCCTTGCCCTTCCATTCCGTTCCCTTTGATTTGTTTTGCCATATGCCACCCTGATCTTTTCTTAAGGCGATTCTCGAAAAAAAAAAAAAAGAAACAATCGTACACGTACACGTAGACACATTTGAGGTGTGAGAGTGAATATTCGTCCGGCTCCATGAAAGCCATATGCATCATGCTGATTATAACCCCCCGACTCCTTGATCATAGTTCACCTCTTCTCCACTCCCTCCCCTCTCCTAAGATATTCCGCAAGGCATTACGTCGGCTACCGCCAAGCCAGTCGTCAGGCATCGGCCTCGTCTGCCGCTACGCTCCTGCTGGGCATCTGATCTCTAATGATAGTTGCCTCCCCAGCCGCCGCGCTGTTGTTGTTGCTGCTGCTGCTGGTTGCCACCGTAGTAACCGCTGCCGCTGAAGCCCTGTCCGTATGATCCGTAGGGACTATTTCCGTGCTGGTTGGTACCGGCGTTACCGCCCATGCCATATGCGTTGCTACCATGGAGGCCATGGCCTTGGAGGTGGCTAGGATAACCGCCGTACGCGCCAACATTCTGAGGTGGCGGGAGACCGCTCTGGGCAGCCGGGGCGTTGGTAGCGGAACCGGGGCGAGCTCCGCCCAGAGATGGAGAAGGGCCAGAAGCGGCCTTGGGCTCGCCGAATGGCTTCAGGTCATCAGCCGCGACATTGCCGGGCTGTGCTGGGCTGTTGAACGACTGACCCTGAGACGGGAAAGCGGAGCCTCCACGGTTGAAGGTGTCATGGACGCTATTGAAAGTGCTTCCACCTAGGCCGGGCTGACTGCCAGCCTGAGTTGTAGCGGCACGACCATAATCTCCAAGACCAGAGCCCAGACCACTGTCTCGATGAAGAGAAGACTGAGCAAATCCAGCAGGGGAGGAGCTGTGATCATAGGGGGCATTGGGGGAGATGCCGTAGGGCTGACCATACATGCCGCCCTTACCGTATGGGCCAAATCCACCTTGACCATATCCAGAGTAGTATTGATGATAGTACGGGTTGCTGTAGTATGGGTGATTGTAGCCGGGATATTGCTGGCCGTGTGACTGAGGCTGAGATCCCTGGCCCGGCTGCTGCTGTTGCTGCTGGCCCGGCTGTTGAGGTTGCTGTTGCTGAGCCTGTGTAGTGGGGTTGGGAGTACTGTTTCCGCTGTTCTGTGCATCCACGGCACTTCCGCCGAATCGTGGCTGGTTGTGCAGACCACTCTGGGGGTATTGGCTAAGGTTATCCGCCTGAGATGCCCCATAACCACCGAAAGGTCGCTGCTGAGACGCAGTGGCATCCTGCTGACCCTGTCCTCCTTGCTGGCCGAACTGTTGGCCGTAGTAGTTGTAGGGGTTTCGATCGGATTGGTTCGCGGTGTAGTAGGAGGAGTAATCGCTGGGGGCGGAGCTGAAAGCCCCACCAGGCTGTTGGGTCTGGGAAGTCTGAGCAGCGAAGTTGTCGAAGGGAGGTTGAGTAGAGGGAGTGCTTTGCTGGTTGAAGGGGTCCAACGGCTTCTGGGGAGCTCCGACAGTCTCCTGGACACCAGCCTGGCCAAATCGACTGTATTGCTGAGCATTAGCAGGACCTTGGCCAGGAATCTGAGCCTGAGCCTGCGCAGCTGGAGCTGTGGAATGTCAGCATTAAAATGATAGCAAACTTGAAAGCAATGACATACCAGTAGGAGCCGCAATAGGGGCAACTGTAGAAGTGGGCTTCTGCGCGAATGAATCGGGAACGGCAGCTTGAGTAGCAGGAGGAAGCGAGGTCCGAGGATGAGTGATAGGCGAGTCGGCAGGAGGTTGTGCTCTAGTCTCGGGCTCCTCTCGGTCGCCGTCAATATCTTCATCGCCATTCAGACTGAAGGCTCCGAATTGAACAGCAGCTCGGTCAACCTCCCGGTTGCCAGGCATACGCACAGCTTCTTCCTGATCGAGGACACGGCGCTGGTGGTGATGATGGCTGGGAGTACGGGTGGTTCGCTCGGCCGTAGCTTTAGCAGCGGTGGCAGCGAATCCGCTGGGAGGGGCGGCATGCTGCTGCTGAGCAGCAGAAATGGGTGTAGCAGTAACACTGGCAGGGTTCTGTCGAGGGTCCCAAGAGTCAGCGGCGGTGCTTGCTACAGTACCAGTCGGAGGCGGTTTGGATTCGTCAACAACCTGTTCAAGATTTGATTCGGTGAGCTCATCCTTGGAGGGGGGAAGAGCCACCTCGGGCTCTACATTAACGTGAGGAACTTCGGCGGGAGTAGCGGTATCGGCAACGGGTGTAGTTTCATCAGCTTCGTCGACGGCGGGGGCAGGTACGGTTTCAGGCTCGGCCTCGGGCACGGCCTCAGCCTCGGGTTCGAGAGGTTCGGGGGCAGATTCAGTTTCAGCGTGTTCGACAGCTGGCTGAGGAGCAGCAGAAGCTTCTTTTGGCTTGGGCGGGGCCTTGGGAGGAGCGGACTGGCGCAGCATGCTTGCCCAGGTCTTCACTGCGGGAGCAGCAGGCTTAGGTGCCTCTGCTGTCGCAGATGGGGCAGGTTGTTCAGCAATGGGTTGGTTCTCCTCTGAGGTATCCTTCTTGGGTTCCTTAGTGCCCCAAGCAGATGACTCCTCTGTGGGAACAGACAAGGCTGAGCTGTCCTTGGTACCAGCACCGTTAGTGGGAGCAACAGCGGATCGGCCACGTGTGCTACGGCCTCCTCGATCTGTAGCTCGGCCTCGACCACGACCTCCCTCAGATACAGCTCGGCCACCACGAGTGGCTCGGGGCCCAGTAGACGTCGCGTCGTTCGAAGATGCGGGAGCTTGGTCCTTCGCCTTAGCTCGGGAAGCCTTCTTGGGCTTCGAGACCTCACCCCATTGAGAGATTGTTCCTAGAAGAGAGCACGTGTTAGCAGCAGAAATAGACGGCATGAGGTCACAGGGGCGGTGGGGAGTTGATGCGCAGCTATCTCGAACAGATTGCACGTGTGTAGCGTGGGCGCGAGGGGTGGACTGAGGTTGAGGTGGGCAAAGAGCGTAACATACCCTCAGCAATGCGGGTGACGGCTTCGTTCTCGTCGCCATTGGTTTCCTGAAGAGCAAAAAGGACATCCGCCTCAGACCAGTCGGGGAACATCTCGCGAATCACCGAAGTCTTGTCGCCATATTGCTTTCGAAGCTCGCCAAAGTCTCCTTCATCTTCGAATGCACCTTGGGAATCAGCGGTGCTGTGGTCGGGCTTGTCGCCATTGGTTCGTCGGCCGCCGCGACCGGCGAAACCTCCTCTACCACCACGGCCAGAGCCTCTGCCACGCGAGGCGGACGTCCGTGAAGTCACTTCGGACATTAGATGGGTTGTGGTTGATTATGTGTTGGATGTGTGTGCGTGCGTGTTGTGCGGGAGGAGAGCTATGGAGGCTCAAACTCAAAGTGTGGAGAGGAAATCAATGGAAGAAAAAAGGAAGCGGCCTGTCAGCTGTCCTCTGCGGGAACAACAGGCAGGTTGAAGGACAAAGTCGACCGTGAATCCGTGGTCGACAGATGAGGGCGTCGATGATGAATGGAGAAGAGAGGAAAGAGTTTATTGTGGTTTGGTTGGTGCTAGTCAAAGGGAGAGGAGGAGGAGACGGGACGAGGTTTTCCCCAGAAGCAAAGCAGAAGAAATGGAGCCTTGGGCTTGCGTTTACGTTCAGGGCACTCAGCACTCCGTCAGTCAGTGGCAGTGGAGGAGGTGGAGGCTACGAAGGTTTTGCCTCTAGCGGCTGGTCACCACTGTGATTCTTCAGGCCTCTTTGGCCCCCTGAGAGACACGTCTACGCTATATCTCAGCCCTCTTACAGTAGCTCAATAGGTGCTCCCGCGCTGCGCTGAACACCCTAACAAAAACGTCCAAGAATCTAAAACATTCAATTCGTCCAATTGAAAACGTCCGACGTCGACACTTTGCCCTGGCCGGAAGCAGATCGACCTAACTATTGGAGACTGTTTGCCAGGTGGCGTCAGTACCTTAACGGCATGACCGCAAGTACAGTTACTTGCTCGATGTATAGCTGTCCTTTGCCGTCTCTGTGTCACTCGGTACCTCGAGTGTCAGAGCCTTGACCTTCCCTTGGTCGCTTAGCCCCAAGTTCAACCAAGGATCTTGGAGTTTGGAGCTCGCCGTGTTCGGGCCCCTGCGAGTAGCCCACACGAGCACGTAACAAAGAATCGGACTTGGACTTGAAATGTTGGAGAAGGACGTCACATTCGCATTTCAGGGACAGGGACTTGCCTATCAGATGCTTCATGCGGAGAATCAAGCATAACGATAATATATGTCCCTACATGAGCTTTTCCATCACCGCTCTTTTCTCAGATGCGCCGAGTCTCATTGAGACGCAATTGGTGGTTACATGTAGGTAAGATAATCAAGCGCCATCCCTCAATACATTGAAAATGGTGGTTTGAGAATGCAGCACCTGAATATTCGGTTGTCAGCACTCACCCGTCAGCTGTGAGGCTCCTGTCAGGTACCCTTCAAATATTATGTACTAGTACTTTTCGAACGACCGCATCTAGCGCTCAAAAGGAATGAGCTAGATCACCATCGAAGTCTCAGTACACCAGACAAGACCAAATTTCAAGCCAGGGGCTGCTGCAACACAAGCACGCTTAGCGCAGTCGGGCTGTGTCCACTCAAGCTCCCTCCACTCCTTGCTTTGCATGTCCATTCGCAATTCATAGTCACGTTTTTGTGTTCATATCTCGCCTTCTATCGGAGGTAAATGGCAGGAATAGCTTTCCGTACTAGCCACTCATACCCAGGGATTAATAGAGGTCGCTATACAGAGGTATTTTGAGAAAAGTATAGCATGACGAGTAAGGGATAAGCAGGGATGTTTTTTTTATGGTGCCTCTTAAGAGCCAAACAGTGGTGGCTTTCCCCATGTTTATGATTGAGCCACCCGAGGCTGGAAGCCCCTTGCATCACATGATACGTCTCAGCGGCCCGCTTTGTGGCGCAACTCGTTCGACGATGGCATCATGCTAGGCTCAACCTCAGAACGCATGACCTGAACCCGTCAACACCAACCCCACTCCACATTGCCTTCCTAACGATCCCTTGCACCCCTACAACCCTTCGGCATCCGCGAGGGCAGGGTTTGCCAATAATACAACCGCTTACCAGACTCAATTACTCTCTAGCCCGCCATGTTCACAACAAAGTCGGTTCAGTCACTCAAGAATCTGTTCGCATCCTATCACGAACCCCTACCCTTGTCGAAACAGCAATCTCAAAAGCTTCTTGACGGTCTCAAGACTTCCTTTCGAAAACAGCTCGATCGCGAATATGGAGAGAGCTCCAATAGTTCATTGCCGACTGCCGCGAAACCTGTAGATGTCGATCCTACCCGATTATCTGCTACAAACCGCCATTTGAAAGATATCTTATCGAACCCGCTGTTCAGCTACAACAAAGATGTCACATCGACGTTTCCTTCAAGCCTATCATCCCCTTCTTTGGTTGCACCAACACGGGATCCTATAGAGGTTTTTGACCATGCCGTAGCTCGAGGATTGATGACACCCAAGGCCGCCATCGGTGTGATGGTCGCCAAAGCAAAGCAGCTCCAAGCAAACGAGCCAGGCCTTGGGAGTCTAGCTACATCGGGGATGTCAGGGCGCATCATAAGATGGCTACGAGCTTGCGGTGCTGAGCAGGATCTACGATTTATGGACAATTATACTTTTATTAGAGCGTTGTCTCCGTTCCTGGTGGCAGAAGGCATGGAGGAGATTGCTTGGGAATGGCTTGTGCGGACAATCAACAACACCTCTGGAGACCTGCCAAAGGAGAAGCGTCTCAGGAGAGCGTCTAATTTACTTGGGGAACTTGTCAAGACAAAGTGTCAGCCTCAGTATGGCAACCTTGATTCAGGCATCTCTACCATGTTACAAGCGCAGCAACTTTTCCAGGCAAGCCCGCTACTATCAGATCTTCTAGTCTCATCATGGAGATCAGTTTCATGGCTCTCGACCGTCGAGTCCTACAGTCGACCCGCTCCATCAGAAGAACTCTTTGATGCTCATATCGCTACGGCTGATCGTCTGCCACAACCTTTTCTTCTGGAGCGTGCTCATTTGCACCTTTACCACCCCACGCATCCCGATCACCTTCCTGCTCTGAACTTCTTTAAAGACAAGCAAAGACTACGAAAGCTAGTGAATACTGTTGAGCCCAAGAGGCTGAAGCCAGATAAACTAAGCACTGTATCATGGCTCGCCTTCTTAGGCCACGACACAGTCAACCACTTGACCCAGTCTGGAAGAACTCAAGAAGCGCAGGGAGTTACGGAACTATTACAGGCAGAAGTAGCCAGCCTTTTTAACGACAAATCTGAACCCGCCCTCGGGTCTTGAAGAGCGAAGGAGTGGACGAAGGCGAGTATGAATCAGATTTTTGGGACATTCACAGGTTTATCATGTACAACAATGGAATCACAGCGATACATAGGGAGTTGGTTATAACGATACCACGATGGAGTTACATGAGACTATCAGGCGAAAGCGTGTCAATTTGCATAAATAAGGCTATTTCAAAAATCTTCATTATCAAATAGACTTTAAATTATTGCAGTGCTTTTAAGTCCTGGTATCTATCGTTGCAACGAAATGCAAGTATCAATCTCTATTTTCAGATCGCTTTTATTCAGAGTCGCTCTCAGCTGCATCAGGTGAAAAGCCTTGGAACTCCTCATCGTCTGGCGCAGCTCCTTCGCCAGCGTCTTCATCATCATCCTCCTCCTCTTCAATCTCAAAGGCACCGGAGATATCCCATCGGTCACCCTTCGCGCTCTTGCTGACGTATTTGACGAACTTGAGGGCACCGCTATCGCGCATGACAATAGTCATCTTGTTCCATGACGCGGCTTGGAAGAAGAGAATGTTGTCGTCGTCATCGCCTGTCTTATATACAGCTGCATCTTCATCGGCGTCATCGTCGCCGGACATGAAGATTTCTTGGCCACCGACTTCAGGTGTTTCCCCCTCCTCCTTGTTCTTTTTCTCGGCAGCCTTGGCTTTGCCCTTTCCTTTACTCTTTATATCCTCGCCGTTCTGATCTTCGGCTTCTTCCTCGGCATCCTCTTCCTCATCATCGCCCCAGCCAGATGTAGGCGTGAATCCGAGGTTGATCTCTACGCGCGCCTTGCCCTCGTGCCCAGTAGCGAGAGTATAGTCGAGACCGCGGCGGAAACGACGCGCGAGGAGATCAGCACTCTCGATGGTGGTTTTGGTGGCCATTTGAAGCCATTGGCGGAACTGACGACTGGGCAGGAAGATGTCGAGAAGCTCAGTGATGGGGGATTCCTCCTGTGAGGTGCGAAGCTGATCAGGTCCGCTGGGTTGTTGGTAGAGATATCGTGCCTTGTGTGGAGGCTTGGCTACACGCCATGAAGTCGTCTTTTCTATCGTAGCAGTATCTTCTTGTGTGGGTTTCTTCTCCTCAGCCTCAACGTAGTCCCTCAAGCGCTGAGCAAACTTCTTGCCCAGAATATCTGGCAAGGTAATCTCAAACATCTCGTTGAAAGTCTCGGAGATCTCTTCCAAGGCATCAGGAACCAGGTACGCAGGTGAGATGTACTTGAGCAGAAACTCAAGATCAGCTTCGTCGAAGCCCTCTTGGCTGGCCTTGTCGACCTTCATGACCTGAGGCTGAGGCATGTCATATTGAGCAGGATTGCCCTGGAGTTGCATTAGGCCGCTGTTCTTGGCATTTCTCTCCTCCTCTCCCTCGATGTAGCCCTCCTCTCCAATCTGGGGAATATGAAACCATCCACTAATAGCCATGCGAATTCGGCCACCGTCCTTCTCTAGCTGCTCCTTGGTTTCGGCGCGGTAGACCTCCTCCACGTCGTGGAAACTCTCTCCAGGCTGGACAGCGAAGAAGCTCAGCTGGTTCCACGCAGGTGGGATGACCTTTGTAACGTCAGGAAGCGGTGTCTTTGCGACCTCGCCCTCCTTGTCCTTGAGCTCCTGTACGGGGAACAGACGGAGTGCGCCACCCCATTCGGGCTTCCAGGGCGTGTCGGGGTCAACGAGGTAGAGGATATAGCTAACGCGACGGCTACCAATGACATCGTCATGGCAAAGGAGGTAGCAGCCGGGAGTATAGATGTTGATAGCCATGTCAGTCTTGCGACCGCTCAATGGGCCGCAGTTGGTAATGTGAGAGACATAGTTGCGGAAGGCTTCGGAGTAGATAGCATCGCGAAGCTTGAGCAGCGAAGGCAGCTTAGCCAGAGACTCGTCGTCTAGACCGTCGAGGTTGGCCAGGTCGCCTGACTGGTGGATCTTGTAGATATCGGTCTCCTTGGGTGTAAACTCGACGTTGGTCTTGATCTCGCTGCGAACCGATCGAAGGAGAGAATCGTCAACCAGGCCGTTGATGACGGCATGCTTATAAGGTTCTGACTGAGCATACTGATCCGTATACGAATTGAGGACGTTCTTGTCGAAAAGGCCAGCGCGAAACCGCTTCTGAGCTTCCTCTGCGCTCAAAGCTGAAAAAGTTCGGTGAGTGGAAGGTCGCGAAAGAGCGATTGGCGGTGCTTACAAGGCTTGGACTTTTTTTTGTTGGCCTTGGAGGCTCCAACAGCTGCTTCCGCTTTTCTCTTCATAATGGCTCACGCAATTGGCTTGATTTCCAGAAGTTGTGCGAGGTGAGAGGGCTTTTGCTGTAGATAAATTGAGGACACGAGAGAAGGAGTGAAAGTTGTGCGAAGTCGCAACGCAAAGAATGGGCTGACGTCGCCAATATTTAAAAATTTGGCTCCGAAAATCGACCCATTCTATGGATGGAAGCGTATGAGCCGCATGTACGTTGCCGATACTACAGGGCCGAGATTTATAGCCACAGGCCACAGCATTTATTTAATATCAACTGTATATGTCAGTCAGACTGAGTGTTTCAGTTTCACTCAGTCGAATCTAAAATTATCATGTTTCAATTGTAGTCAATCCTGCTGTTTATTGACCAACTTTTCCTCATGAACCAGTCATGGGCGCTAAGGGGAGCAGCCATGATGATGGGCCGATGGTGGACCTTATCTGGTCACTGGCTGGAGCCAGCATGATGCATAAAGGTTGTGTAGTGCTATGCATGTACGCGCCGGTTCAACTCTAATCGAGTAAGAATTTCTAGAGATGTCAAGTATGTGATACTATTTCGCGACCTAAGACATGAGCTAGAGTCGCATTGGTCAATTTCTGAACACATTATACGCCGTGGATTGCAGTATCACCTTACCCAAGACTCCCACGAGGCATCCATTATACTTTTTACAAGATCAGAGTAAGCGAGGAAACTCGAGGGAAATGTGAAGAGGTAACAAATTCTTTAACTCATGCTGCTCTCAACTATATTTGACTTCTCTGAATAGCCTTAGAGTTCCATGCAATCACCATCATGACCAGTCAAAGGAAAGAAGAAGGGCGGACAAAAGTACTGAAACAAGTCAGAAACTCTACAATAAAGGGACTTTATTCTGAAAACTCCCTCAACTTTTATATGTTCTTTCGTCTCTCATCATACCATCACTAAACTCCTGTCTATACCTATATCCACACGCATAGTACATCTCAGACTTACTTTGCACTTCGGGCATCAACGGCCTGTCGCAACTGGGCGATAACCTCAGAGGGGTCCTTGGCCCCAAAGACAGCACTGCCTGCAACGATGACATTGGCACCGGCGTCGGCAGCCTCGTCGATTGTCTTGGGTCCAAGACCACCGTCCACTTCAATATTGAGCTCGGGATACTTTTCCCGGAGGGCCTGGACCTTGGGTAATTCTGATGCCATGAACTTTTGACCGCCAAACCCAGGGTATACAGTCATGACTAGGACCATCTGTAGCTATATGTCAATTTGACATGTTTCATGGATACATCAGCGAGACTTACATCAGGTCTCTCCTTCTCGTCGCTATTCTCCAGAATCTCCCACAACACATCAACAGAAGTGTCAGGCTTAATAGCAATACCAGCCAGCAATCCCTGGTCGTGGATGTATCGGATAAGAGCCTTGGGGTTAGTCTTCTCGTCAGTCTGTTGCTCGGGGCTCTCGGCGGCACTGGAGAAGGCGGCCTCGTAGTGGAAGCAGTAGAGGTTGCAGCCAGCTTTCTTGAACTCCTTGACCCATTTCTTGGGCTATCATCCCGGTGTAAGCCAGACGTTGTGTATTCGCATTCGTAAAGGTATTCCTACCTCTGCAATCATCATATGACAATCAAAGGTGCCCCGGCCGTGGGCCTCTGTGGGCTGATCGACGTGTCCTCGGATGGATGCAACGACAGGAGGACCGAATGTAATGTTGGGAACAAAATGGCCATCCCTATTATGTCAGTAAAGTTCCCATTGCTTTACTACTCGCGACCTACATGATATCGACATGAAGCCAGTCTGCGCCCTGTTCCATAGTGCGGGCACAGTCATGGCCAAGCTGAGCAAAGTCAGCTGACAGAATAGAGGGAGCAATGATGGTCTTTGGAGCCATTGTTTGGAGTATACACGATCAAAGGAGGACTGTTGAAGAGTCACGTATGATGGTGGAGAGAGAATTGGTCTATCTTTTGGACCTCGTCGATGGTGGGGTTGTTTTCAATGCTCATCTCGTCCAGTGACGTACGGTTTTGGTGGGGTCATGCCAATGGAAGTTGATGTCCTTGTGCTTTGTGGGGGCCAGGGGCGTTTAAAGGTCATTGGAGGTTGTCAACAGAACCCGGGTCAGATTGACATGTTGGCTGCCTGTCATGGATTTATGTAGAGCTGTTGGTCTGTTCGCTGTTGAAGATGCATCAAACAACCAGGATGCAACTAACCTCCAATTGTGGTGCTGGTGTAAGCGCTTTGTGTTAACTCATGGAACGACGAAAAAGATGTTACACCCAACATCGAACTGAAATAGAAGCATGTTCCAGATCGAGAGCAGGTAGTATGGAATGTGTCTAAGAACGAGTTTTGATTGATATAAATTTATAAATCATCGCCAACAAGAGCGGCCGTGTGGCAACCACATCGTAGTATATGGCTTCAAACTCCATAAATTTGCATGCATAGAACAGAAAATCCCAATTTCTTTGCTTATTCCCAATTATATCCCTCCTCTTGACGATGAAACAACTTGAAACGAAATATAACTATTGTCCCTTACAGGGCAAAGAGCATAGCCATGACAACACCCAGGACACCAGCGGCGCCCTCACGCGCAGCAGCATTGCCGCTATCGCCACCAGCACTGCCAGTCGCCGGCGAGGTCTGGCTACTTCCAGCGCTGGAAGTGGGAGTGGTAGCACCAGTTGCGCTGCCCGAGGCGGCGTTCTTGTCGCATGTAACCTGGTCGGGAAGGTCGGTAACTCCGGCGGTCGAGCAGATCTGCTTAGCGTACTTGACGGCAGTGTCCCTACCGGCGGCATCGCACTTGTCCTCGAGACAGCATGCGATGCCAGAGAGGAAGTCCTTGTTGCTGCAGATGCACTTGACGTCGAGCTGGCCGCATCCAGCGACGCCGCCACCGGTGGTGTACTGGTCAACGCAGGGTTGCTATATAGACAGAAGAGATTAGCATCGTTGAATTGCGAGCGGTAAAGGCTGAAATGGGAATAATCAGCCGATGAGAGAGGTTTTGCGACGTACAGCGCATTTAGGGAGCTTCTCTTGCTGAGCGGCAACAAGGCCTGCCAGGAGGACTGATGTGAATACAGACAGCTTCATAATGAATACTCGACAGTAAAGATATTGTATAGATAATTGAAATCGAATGAATGTCAAGAAGAAAGAGTTTATCGGGTTTCACGTCCACGCGTCGTAGATTTAAAAAGACTCCTTAAGTGAGACAAGACAGTTTTACCCAGCTCTCACCAACGGCAACTAAGCTTACCCAGGAGCTACGCCCGTTATGTACTTTTGAGCACCCTGACCTACCTAAGTTGTAACCATGCTAGCGGGCCTTTCCTTTCGTAAACGCTCACGGTCCCAGAAGCGGCAAAATGTGTGAACCGTATCCGTAGTACCGTACCATTCCCCCAACTCAAATGATATGCAGATCACCAGCCAATCGCCACCTCTCCACGTGTTCTAGACCATTTCGGCAGATTAGACACCGGGACTGGTAGATAGAATCGGGTGAACCGACCCCGTGGGGACGATGATCAATACCCAAACATCTACAATAATTTCAATTGAAAACAAACTTGAACACGATGCATCGTTCTTGTTGTACTGTATGATACAAACACAACATGGGAGATGTGATCAACAAGGGTAGCAAGGTAGCTTGGTTTCAGAAAATATGTCTCAATACAAGCCACTTCATATCAATAGAACTTAGTCTCTTCCTGATCGTCGAGGGCGCTTTTAGAGCATACCAACCTTGGTGCAAGCACACCGAAAGGGGAAATTCATCATCAGGTACGTAAGGAATAGTCTACGAAGGCTTGGAGCAGAAGAACGTCTCGATCCTCCGGGAACGGTTGGCAATCGCTATTGATCCTTTAGCGTCTCAATTCATGCTTCTATCTTTGGGGTCCAGCCCTGTTATTCATAGGAAGTCTATCTCTGTTCAATATACGCCTCCGCCAATAGTTACTCGTGCTAGCTACAACCATCAGAACTTCCTATCATATCCTCTCCTACGGGCTGCAAGGTGCTCAGAGGGAACCTAGGGTGGCAGGTTGCATATTTGCATTTTGCATGACTGTCATATCAACCTACCCACTTTCAATATGCTCTTGGAAGTATAACCCGGCTCTTGGGCCACCACTTGTTGGGTCGGCATCAAACAAGGTTTGATGAAGCCAACGTCATGAGTAACGCGTTAGACCTTGTCAATTTAGTCTTTTTCATACTCTTTTGCCCTGTTTGAGAAGATCCGAAACTTTAGGAGGAAGCACAAGAGCACTCCTGTCGTTTCTGCGAAAAAAATCGACCAGCGAAAGGGCTGTTTTTTCCGGCAAATCTTCGTGAATGAAGTGGCCGGCCTCAGGGAACACTTGCAAGGCATATTTCCCTGTCGATCAATCAGTACACAGTGCTCAGAAAGCAGCATTAGGTGAACGGTTAACAAACCCTGCATCTGACCGATGGTCAACTCAGTGTCCAATCTGTCAGTACCAGCGAGCAGTAGGAGTTTTCCTCCCTTCGCTCCTAAGAACTTCTTGCTCAACCCTATAAACCAACCTTCCCAGTAAGGCTGTGTTGCGCCCAAGTTGGTCCGCCATCGCCACGGCCTTGTTGGGTCGTCGTTCTCGTTAAAGACGAGTAGCGCAGGAACAGATGTCCGAGCAGAAATGGAGTTTCGTATCGTCCGCGATCGGATGTGCCATTCGATACCTGCCTGCAGAGTTGCAAAGCCCAGCGGTCTCGTAGACAAGTAGGTGTGCATGCTTTGTAGAGCATCAATGGCGGAGCCTTCCACAACATCCAGCACAGCATACCCTAAAACTGACGTTCCTAGTCTACCGGACTTGGCCAGGTCAGTAACAACTGCTCCGCCTAAGGAGTGTCCCACGAGCACTATCGGGGGCATCTCTGACCAGGCCATCTCATTCTTTGTGAGCTGCACCATACTAAACAGATCCGAAGATAGAGTGTCCAGTCTCATGTCCAGCGCCTTGTCGCCTGGTGCGTTGGTTGACCCATGACCTCTACAGTCAACAGCCAGGATACCTGCTGTTGACAGCCGCTTCTTTATTTCGGAAGTAACAACAGCGAACGACAACCCGGATGATCCTGCACCATGATGCATCACAAACAGTGGCCCTTTTCCGACCGGTGAAGTGAGATAGGCGTGATAGAGTACTCCCGGTTCCTGCTCTGACTTCAGAGACAACTCGCGCTCAAAGTAGGTTGTCCAGGGGATCTGCTCCAGGGTCCTGCCGCGGGCGACTCTGTAGCCTGTCAGTCCCGCCATGTTTCACTTGATCAAAGTGCTGATTGGAAAGTACCCTTGAGGTCGAGCGAACAGCTTCTGGTTGGGCGATGGTATGATTGTTCCTGTCGAGGAGACGGACGAGGCGGACGAGGCTGAGGAAGAGTCATCGTCGACAGGCTCGGGCAACTCGGGGAGTACATCATTCTCGTGCTCCTCGTCGACCTCATCAAATGTATCGTTAGATATGCCGTATTTGGCCTTGGCCCATGCTCGCTGCAGGTCGCTCATGATAGATACGGTGTGTAGATGACGTAGGTTCCATTCGCACTGCCAATATGCAAAAGCAGATGCGAACGGCACGAGGCGCTGCTGGTGCTGACACTCGTTATAGCCTCTAACTTTCTACGAGCGACGTCGCTTTCGATCAGTACGAGCCGCAGCAGTAGTGTCTTTTGATGTCTTTAGCAACTGGTGATGATGGTCCGGCGATACCCACGTCAGCCAACCAGCACAACCCAAATCAATTTGCCTTTGCGAAGACTGGGGCATAGTGTGTGTCTTTCATACACACTGTACCTGCACGAAAATTGACAGCATATCTACAGTGCGGATGTGTCCTTCATGATCTCTATCCTTTCTTTCTCTTATTTCCTAAACCCCGTCATCAAATTGGTAGTGTATCCTGTAACAATGTTGTTCCATTACTTCCCTGAGCAAACCCGCCCTCTTTGTGAATGCAGACATGTCTTTCACTATGGAAAGCCATTTTGACCGGTCAGTGCTTAGTTGAGTCTCGAACAATAAGTTGATTGCATGGTATATACAGCCTCGGCTATCCCTAGTCTATCGTTTAATTCGATATTAACTGATCGAGGTGTCATCGTGAAATGCCCAAGCATCAATATTCTCACATCTCCATGTTCGATCAAGCCACCGTAAATTCCACATCTCTCCGGTCGAATGGCTAGACTACTATAAGCTTCTGGCCACACTGTTTTCTGATAGGGCTACAAAGTTCTGGTCTGGCGCCTCGCCTAGATCTTAGTTTCGACATATCTTGTCTACAGCATCATAGGTTCTTTCTTTAGATCTTGACGGGTCTGACACCCACCCATGTAGTAGCTCAACTTCTCCGACAGCCTGAGGGGCGACAGCTACAAAGCCCTCGTGGGGAGGTAAAGTGGAAAATCCTATCACGATGTCAAGATGTAGTAGAACTGGATGCTTTCCACGGTTATTTGCCCACCCCTCTTCTTTTGACCTAGGGAAGTATTGAACAGGCAGTTTATGCCATGGCAACTGACACCCAAATGTTCACGCTGGATAATCCGACTACCCTGTAGCCGATACCAATGCCTCGGAATTTTCGGAAGGGGAGACACTCGGCCGAGCAAGAAACTTCGCCTGCCCGAACCCCTGTCGGCAAAAGAAACAGGAACCTTGTTCGACACCCAATCAACCTGAACAGGTTTAGCAGCCCACCGTTCACCGTTCGAGTGCCTAATCTTGCTCAAGCGACTTCGCTGGCGCTCATCTAGCGGCTCCAAGATTCCATGTTCCTGCATCCCGGTCCGATATTGTGGTGCTGGCAAACGAGAACTCAATTTGAAATTCCCCTTCAGCATCTGTTGACTGCAGAGAGGAATGGATAACAAGCTAACTAAAGCAGCAAAGTGGCACAGGAGGAGACACAAAGAAAGCTAGAAACCTAGTGACAAATATTGAGGTCAAAGAAAGTACGTCACAGTGTTGTCATTGCATTTGTGATCAACATGACCTGAACTCTCATTCATTGGTTGCAGCGCGAGTATGTCTGTCTTCGGATATCGCAACCTCACTGATGTGGCCGGGATCACACAGATACTCGTAACTTCTTGAGTAGTTGTTGGCTGCGCAACCCAGGCCATTCACGTAGAAACTAGAATAATAGAATCTATGACCTTTACTAATTTTTAGTGCGCTGTTTCGATCTGAACACTGGCGGAGACGTACGAATAGACATCAGAAGAGGGGGTGGTGAATGAAATTCTGGTGTGGATTAGACTGTTCACAAACTAAAGTGTTGCTCTCATCAGAGCCTTTTCTTGATGCTTGTCAAGCTGCGTGAATCACTCAGAGAAGGTACCCAGATCTGGGCGGGTTGAGTAATGCCATGGTATGTACGTAGTAATGGGATGGTTGTGAATAAAAACGCTACTGGCATGAACTCGTAAACTGTGCAATCCCAGGGTGAAGACTTCTGGCCCCATTTCTTTTTTCTTTTTCGAAAAACTTCAACATGCAGGTCCTTAACAATGACACGACTCCAGTGGCTAGTATGGATGGGAGATACAATTTCAGAAGGCTGGGATCTCCGACTGCATGTGATTCAGGTCACAACTCTTCTCCTCAATTCATAGACCATGATGGACAAAAGCGTCTCTCGGATATTTTTGTAATAGTTCCAAGGGCGAGATCTGAGACTTGAGAGAGCCATCTCAGAGTGGCGCCGCCTTCAACAGCCTGGCGTAAAGATCTAGCGATCGTCGAATAAGATGAATCGGGAGTTTCGAGAGACAGAAGGCTCCTTTTAGCATTTCCCCGAACTCTCACCAACTTGACGGATTCAAATGGTGGGGGTGGCTTCTGAAAGTGAGTGAGTATGCCCCGACAATACGGATAACCTTCAAGTTAGTGGCATAACTATTGAGAGCCTTGAGAGCACATGACGGACTAGCTCAGAGCCGCTGCAATCGTCGCTATGTTTTCGCATCTGGATAATGTTTAAGAAGCTCCTGACATCTATCCCTAGAACTGCACATTGTGTAACACTTGCTGTTGGCATGGGGCACGGAAAATTGTTGGCCAATAACGATGTCAGTCAGTTGCTGCAAGGGCTTGGGTTTGTTATACAGGGGACACGCAACCTAGTCTCATTCTGATAACGGATTTCTTTCCACGCTGGGTGTCTGTGTGGAGTGTTGAGTGATAACTCATTCAGATACTTGGAAATGAAACCACAGTTGATTTGTGGCACGCTTGGTCGATGGACGGGTTTCCCCTGGAGTTGTCCTTGGTTAGAATAATTCTCTCCCTCCCAAGACACTGGATCTCGGCGCACGGTATCAAGCCACATTTCAAATTAAATTCCTGGAAGTTGGTAGGTTGGCCATCTGGGAAGATCCAGGGACCGAACCCTCCCCCACCAGATCGACGCGCAGTCAGACCCTGATGAACTTGGGGTTGGTTTTTCTGACCAGCCTGCCTATTCAATGTCATGGGTGTAACACAAATGATTCGATTATGGGGGGGCATTTTTGCTTTGAGCAAACTTTGACATTGTCAACCTGTTGTAAGGTGTCTAATGCAAGGCCATTATTGGGATGGGCCAATAGGAGTACTCGGACCTGAGACGTACATGGCTCCTCGTTATCTGAATGGCCAGCGTATAGAATCTCCGATGATTCAGCTGATGGTCGCTTCACGTAAATTGTTCAATAAGAAGCCTTTGGTATCTAGCGCCAAATACTCAGAGCATTGGGCTTCTGGAGAGGTTGTTTCAGTTGCAAAGATAGAGGCAGAGAAAAGCCCTGACATATTACCTGCCTCAGCTTTTTCGCAAGGTCTGACCGTCAGCCAGTCAGTGAATAGAACCACGTTGACGGACCAAAACTTCCATTATTACCAGACACAGTCTTCAAGAGGCTTGTCGCGGCACATGACCCGGAGCCCGTACCTTATGGGCCGCGCAAAAGAATGTGCTAATGTCAAGGAAATATTGCGTAGATCTGATCTGCTATTGGTGAGCCGGCACTTGACAAGGTTGGTGGAGAAAAAAAGCAGCTGAAGTGGAGAGGCTAAGGCGTAGCGCAGGTAAGATGGGCTTTCAGAGAGATCTGTGCACCCAAGGCAACCCCAGATAGGAAGTTCAGTGCACGTCAAGGTACGTGCACGTGCGGGAGGCTCGATTCCCGTCAATCAGTAAGTGGGTGGGCAGCCCCTCCCCTGCCAAGCTGGGTTTGGCTGAGGCAGGACTAACAGGAGACAGGAGGCAGGCCTTCTCCGCTGTAAGAGAAGCCTTGGGTTTTAGGCTTTTTGGTCCTCAACTCACAGCTTGCTTGAAACACCCGATCCAAGTCAATTCCGCTCGTCTCCTCTCAAGCCATTGCTCTCTGGTGCCTCCTAGCCCTTTGTCTATTGGCACTAATATTTCCGCAGACTTCGCCCCGTCGATTTAGCGCCGGGAGTATCCTCAGATCGACGTGAAGCCTCTGTCGGGAAGATCTTGAACTCTTTGGCCATCCCGAACTCATGATGACCCAGACACGGCATCACTTATTATATTTATTTGGAAGCAGACTTGCTCCCAAATATCCATTCGGCCCGCGTCTGCGTAAGCTTGCGCCCAGTCAACTCCCTTCCTTCCAGCACTACTGAAAAGGAGTGGCCCTCTTGCACCAAGACACCATTGGCATGGAACCTACCAAAACATCAGCTAGGTGGCGTCTATAAACACAACTGCATGTCTTTAGTTGCAGACATATTCTCAGGTTGATGTTGTGTGAAGGGTCAGGCTCGTATTGGTCTGTGATGTCCTCAGACCTCGTTGCCAATTTGAAGGAGGGGGCGCTGCTGGGAACAGGGGCCTTGCAATCAATTTGCGACAAGCTCCAACTTGGGCTACTCGCTCATTGAAACTCAGTCGCTGGAATCCTTAACTGAGTGCCAGTATTTCGGAGCTGCTGGCTTTGATGCCAGAGTACACAGTCGTCCTGCTCACCTGGCGACACCCACCAAAATTGAACATCAAGAGATCGGCAAATGGATACCTGCAGCGCTTACGGCGATAGACATTTGCCAAGCGAGGTTTCTTGTGATAATCTCGCGTGTGTGCGAAGCTGCAGAGCTGTCAGAGCACAGAGGGAAGCATTGGTGGCGCACAGACATACGACATCAACTTCGCTGAATAAGGAGGGTATTATACCCGAGTTGAGAACTGACCTGGCTCACTTAACGCACACTGAGTGGTTTTGCGTTCTGGCTGAACCTTGTTTTCCGACCCCGTTGCCGCATTGGGACTACCTTGCGGACTGATCAACAACTTTGCTTACCCACAATTTGATTGAAGCCAGGTTCAGCTGGGATGTTAATGGGTTTGTGTCACAATTTTTGGACTTTGCAGTTGGAGCGCAAAGGCCCCCAAGACACACCTATCAAGCCAAAATTGGCCCCATCTTGAAGATTCCCAAAATCGAACAGGAATATGAAAATCTGACTGATGATCCGCGTCTTGTCCGATTCTCAGTGCCATTTGTTCCCCAATTGGGCCAGGATATATACCGACAAAACCCGTTGACCTTTTGTAGCAACTTACTGTAATCTTTGCTTTTTGTCCCTCGCCAAATTCGGCCGACCCGCCCTGGACGTCAATGGCAAATAGATATCAAAACATGCACATATCAATCAGTAAGTGGAGAGAAGGGGTAACATCAACGAGCTGAGACGCATGTGCTGTATTTGTAACGCGCCAATTCGACATTTCGGGCACGAATAGGATTAATGGGGTACTTCAGGAACCATCAACGACTCACTGGTGGCAGCTCTAATTATTTCCAACAAAGTAGGATAGCTACAGTTGCCTGTTGAGCTTTGCTTCAAAATGTCAAAATTGCCCCTTATCGGTAAGGTATTGGCTGACTAGGTAGGTATGCTTCTATCCTCCTTATAACGGCCTACAGAATCAGAGTTTGGTACATACGATGCCGCACTGTCAATAGTTCACACTGACCAAGCCAGCTCTTTACATCTGCTGGGACTGATGCAGGAGAAAGGCCATCACTCACGTCAACTTCAATGCCCCGTGCTCATGCACCGCAACTCATGGGCCATCAAGTCTATGGCATCGGGGCCCCGGCTTTCTTGCCCTTGTGCCCCGGTCCCGGCATTCGTATCCTGACAGGGGTGACGGCCTCGTACTGTAAGCCTCACAAGCAAGAGCAATTGTATTGTTGGCTAGGTTCCTCCGCAAACCGCCATCACCGAACGCAGCTCAGTGGAGGTTGGAGCCACTATACTCTATGGCCCAGCGTACGACCTAAACTCCATAGGATCTTAGGTCGGCAAGCACCTCTCGATAGTTGTTAAAAACCATTGATGAGCTCATATTTCTTTCTGACTCTGGTTGTGAAGCCCCGCGTTATGATTTAGCCGCTCCTTTGCTGGGAAGTATCGAGAGGCTTAAATTGACACTACTCAACAATCACGCTTGCTGAAGGATTACTTGGGAAAAGCAGCTGTGTGATATTGTCCATATCATCCCTGTTGCCTCCAAGGATCTTCAGGTTTAGTTTTGATCTTGCATCCCAGTTGGCACTTATGCTGGCCCATCTTCTGCGGCCCTGGGCCAGGAATGTCTTGGCCGCTTGTCATCAACAAACTTACGTGCTGTTACTTCAGCGGTAGTCTTAGCCCACCACCGCCGGGGCAAGTCGAGAAAAGAAAAGAACACCACACAGGCAGGAGAATATACTAGGGAAAGTATTGAACACCATCGATCTCTGACCTGTCGACAACCGCTTAGGTAGCCAATGTTGCACCCAGCTTGCTCTGAGCCAATATAACATCAGGGTGGCGCTCCAACTACTTCGTTGTCACCACTCATTTTATTATCCACCATTTTAGTCGTCGGTACTCATCAGTGCTAAATCCACAAGAGACTGCATACTAGACCACCTTGGTCGGTTTAGCCTCCGACTCGATCTGAATCCCTCACACCCCCAGACACCCCCCTTTCCTGGTCCATGGCTTAGTTGCCGCTAGATACATTATCTTTAAGAGCATAGACCCTTGTCTGCGTTGACCCTAGAAGTCGATCGTCTTCGGGACCAGAGGTCAAATACATGCCAGGGACCACATTTTGATCTGGTCAGAGACCTGATCCTATTATTGTTGCTATCTTTGAGCTTGATCTTCCCTCACAACGTACTTTCACCTGCTGCCGCGCTGGGGGCTTCTTCTTCGCTGCTTTATCTTTCTGCCAGATTTAGAAAGCCCTGCTGGTCAATGTATACTTCGTTCCCCTAAAAACGGTATCACTATTACGACCCAGGCTCTTCAGCAACGTCGTCTCTAAGGACCTTCTCTATTATATGTCTTCGTCTTGTGTACCGATACTGCAAGGCACCGATACTTCTATCCAAGTGTGTCGTTCCCGACATACCACCTCTACGAAGTTTCCGGCTCCCAGTTACAGCTGGCAGAAGCTCTCGACTCAATTCGATCCGATTATCCATTCTTTTCAAGCAGTCAAATTTGTCTCACGCCTTCGAATGCTGGAAGAGTACCCAGCTAAACTCATTGCCGACAACCACAACCACTGCACCGCATACTGTCCATGGCCATCGCGATAACGTCGCAAGACTGCTCGAAACTTTATTCGTTTAGAGCTGGTAATTCGTGGGAGAGTACATCGTCCGGGTTTCCCATGATTGGCGTTATGTCTTACCATTATCCACCACTATCCCCTGCCGATAATGAGATGGGTATGCCACCCCAAGGCTTCATGCCTTCCTATACGCTTCCTTCTCAACAGCTCTCTTCAATGACGATGGTCGACCCTCATACCCCATTACTAGGCCAAGAGCGTGGTCCGGATATGAAGGGTTCATACTCAGCACCGAACAGTGCTTCCTTACTGGCTTCTGAGGCAGAAGAGCAACAGCAAAACGGGAATATGGGCGAGAAGAAAAGAAACAAACTGGGTTACCATCGTACTTCGGTGGCTTGTGGTAGGTCAAGGTCTGCCAATACATGAGTGTACTCGTCTTAACTTGTTTTCACAAGGGCACTGCCGGCGCCGAAAGATCAGATGCATCACGTCGCCCAATGATACACAAGGACGGTGTATCAACTGTATCCGTTTGAAGAAAGATTGCAGTTTCTTCCCAGTAGACCAAGCATCGATTGACGATTCGCGAGGTAAACAAACATCGAAATCTTCTACAGGTCCAAAGGGAAGCTCGGCAACCTCGTCTCCGGCAACTCCGATCAGCAATCCAGTTGAGCAGCCGAAGAAGGCAAAGCCGCCGTTTGTGCCATCTTCAAAAAGGCCTGGGCCAATTACAGTTCCCAAAATCACGGAAGTTGATGGAGCCAAAGGGTTTCCACCTCAAACAAAAGGTCCATCTATGATTATCAACTTGTCATTATGTTAAGCTAATTGAGAGTTGCAGCTTCAGGGACTTCACCTACAAATATGACACCTCCGGAAGCGGGAAACCAACATCCAACCAGCTGGATAATTACAGCGCCCGAGCAAAGTCCAACTTCGTCTTCCAATTTGAGTACTCCGTGGCATACATATGCCACAGGGTCTCCGATGAGTGCGCAATTCTCTCCATTTACCTCAGTGAACCACTCCCCATCTGGCTGGCCCCCTGGGAACTCGGAGCCAGTACCCCAGGCGGACATGGACATGGCTTGGGGTCAGTTTGCACCACCAACACGGTCCATGTCGTACGGAGGAGAGCCTCTAACCACCAACTATCCTTCCCAATACTCTTTGATGGCTCCAGGTCGACAATTCGAGCGAAGACCATCTGCTTTGTCTGATGCCTATACGACTTCTATGAGCGGTATAGTCCCTGGGTTCGATGGCTCCAATATGAACACAGCGGTCCCCTTCCCACCAAGCGCGGTGCCTGCTACCAACTACGCAACATGGAACCAAACACAGGCATATCCTGGATACACATATGTGAAAAATCAAGAGACCTACGGTGATGGTTGGTCTCATGAAAATAGCGGACAAGTCCAGCAACTTCAGGGGAACTCTGGTCAACATGTCATAAATAATGTGACCATGAATGTATATCAAACCCAATGATGATGGTCTACAGCACAGAAGATATCTTGGGCTTGTAATAGGACGATAATGGTTTATAGTGGCGGCGTTGACAGCTTGCTCAGTCTGTCTAGTGATCTGAGTAAGGCTTTAATGATATATGTATCCTATTTTGGTGTTACTCTGCTGTGTTACTGTGAACTGTTCAACGGCCTGCAGCCTTTTGAATCTAACTTGACCTCAAATCCATTTGTTGATTAAGCCCACTTGTGTGACGTGCTGCCAACACTGATGAAGACAGTAATTCTGAATGTGATACATCACAACTTATTATGCGTTTCATAAAGCTTTGACATATTACTTTACTGTGTAGCTCTAACTCGGCTGCTGTGGCATGACCTGAAAATCCACATCTGGGTTATTGGATTTGCCCCAGGTGACCTTGTAGACTAAGACTGGGTTTTAAATCTTTTATATATATATATGAAAATGCATCTATTCCTCAGACTAACATGGCTTTGCTTGGGTTCTAACAGCGACATCATCCCACCCGCCCACGTCTGTACACCTCGAGTCGAAAGTCTTGGCTTTGTTTCCGACAAGTATCCGTAGCTTAACATCTGTTTATATTCTGTCGCAACAGAGAAGCCACCACGCTGAGTGGATGAGTCCTTGATGGGTATTTGCCATGCATAGCTATGACCAATTCACCCTATCTTGACATCAGGTTCTGGAAGGTGTTCTTCTTTCCTAGTATCAAGCTTCCGTCATGTCTTCAATAAGTATAGACCATTTTTCCTGAGTGCCTGAGCTGGTATGTAAATAGAAGGATATGGAAAATATCAAGCACTTCAACATAACATCATATCTTGTTCGAGGCTCGTAGGTGGTGGCAGTCTCCCCGTCCTTTCTAGGTAGCTTTCCCATTGGCGTTTATCTGGCACGGAACCTAGCCAGACGAGACAGAGCGCATATAACGGAACAACCCATCCAATAAACAAGCCTTGGGTTTTAGTAAGGTGCCATTGTCAGTCCAGAAAATCGGGAGAGCAAGAGCTGAGATGAACCAAGAGAAGCCCAGGGTCACAGCGGCCCAACGCATGGTGTGGTCTGCCATTCCAGGGTCTTTTTCACTGAACGGGGAGACACCAGGCAGCATTTTCGTCTTTATCTGAAATTGGCGACCGTAGTGCACTATCGGATGGCGGAAGTTCTTGACGATGAGCTTTTGGATGAGGTAGAGACATCAGGCGAAGCAGCCTCTCATACAGATTTCGCCTACGCAAGTTGCCAGACACTCCTCCATAATTTATTTCAGGAAGTTGATATTGATGGATGAAGTTTATAGTGTTGTAGAACGATTCGTTTACTTGGTAACGGTCGGAGGAGTGTGTGTTTCCCCCTAGGATCTCCAGGGGCTCGGCGGTTGAGGGATGTGAATTGTTGAAGCAAGCATATAGAAACTCATGAATGATGACCCAACTCATTATTTTAATAATATTTAAGTACTGCATAGTCAGGTGATCAGAAAGTTACAGGCAGAGTTGAAGTAATTCATGAGTTCGTAGTAAAGTTAAACTTTACAATCAATTAATCGCCATCCCCTGTGGGAAAACATATGATTATTAGCGTAATTATCTAGAGTAATTATTAGATAGAGGTAAGTACTTATGCTGCCTGAAATTGTATAGAAAATATAATGTTCTTTCTGATGCGTTGCCTTGATCTATCTTACTGGGATGTTGACAAGATTTGCACAAACTTGATACCATTACTTAAGATCTACTAGACGGGTATCATCAAAATCTACTCTCAGTATTGGGAAAACTATGGATCTTCCCCATCATTATATCCTCAACAGCTAGAGTAATAGTTCATTATCATGTATTCTCAAGACAGGTGAGAGCCAATCCACTCTTTTTCCTTCACTTTGAGTGTAAGGACCTAGGCACACCGGAGAGGATTGAGTCGCAAGCAGCAGGCAGAAGGGGAGTAGATTATCTGCTTCAAATGTGCAAGGTATTATTATCCTGTGAAGAATCTGAGAAAGTCTCAAGATATCCCGGCGTCGTGTTGCATGGATGGCAGTTCCTGACAAGAGAGTGCAAAACCAGGCCTTATGAAACGAGACGCCATGTCAAAACCATCAAAGTTATATACGCACTCAGGCTCAGCATGGTCAGCAACAACACACTGTTCCCACTCGTCCTGAATTTCCGCTTCAGTGACCCGTCCGCGGATTCAGAAGTAAAGAACTGGTTCTGGCCTTCATATCGGCGGTAAATGGCTACTAACATCACTGCAACTCCATATACAGCGAAAAGGGCGCCGATGGCATAGAACTCTTCGGTGAAGACTTTGAGGATGATAAGGGCGAATGAGAACTGGCCGAGAGCTGTGCGGACATAGGCACCTTCGAAGGTACGCTGAGCTGCTCTGATCTCAACGAGCCTGTACATGTCAGCAATTTGCATCATCTTTCTCTCGTTCCTTATAGACTGCGAACAATAACATGTTTTGGTTCTAACACGAGATGGAATATGTATTGTTGGACAGAGTAAATCCTGTCTCAGTGGTACTGCACTTACTCTTGTGTCGTTAATACAACTGAGCGTGCCCTATGAAGACGAAGGTGAAATTGATCACCGGGGTGAGGCTAAATTCAAGAAACATTCTCAGCATCAAATATATAAACCTCAAATTCGGCCACCAACCTGGAACATGGTAAGCGTATTGCCGCCTGAGAGAATGCGAGCAACAATCCCGCATGCAATTATATGAGAGTTCCTGAGCGTTGTGTACAATGGAGTGTAGGTGGATTAGCGATTATAGTCCCGAGTTTCACGAAGATGCAATTCAGTCTTGTTCTTGCGCGAGTATGAAAGAGCTGAGGTTGATGAGACCAATTCCGGTTTAGCGGCTGGGAAATGACATGGGTGCCGCTCATCCCATGTCGCGGTCACGGGTAGGCACACTCCTTGAAGCACTTGACCAGTTCATTCTCGACTTTATTGTTATTAGGTACGATGAAATTAGGTGGGATTTGAATACTACACGTCAGGGCCGATGGATAAAAAGCGCACATGAGAAGGCTGGTTATGTTATGTCTATTGGATGTTAGCTCAATAGGTAGTTGTCTTATTCATGTTGTACGATGTAATCGGAACCATCGCGTGAATCATATATCACGTGCATATTTAAGCATTCATCTATCTCTTTAAGCGGCATAAGGCTCCGGCAGGTCACTCGCCCCACATTGCTTACTAACAACACTAGTACCTGCGGGGTACGTGAAGTTCTCGTCAGACAGCTTCTTCATTCAACACAGCCAAAATCGTCAAAATCCTCATATAAATTGACCCTAACGCATCTTAATTAAAACGATGAGCTCCCAAGAGATACCTGATTATATAGATAATCACAGCTTTAATACCCCGCCTTTGAGGGCGGCTGATGACCCTACCGGCGTGCCTAATTTTCCGCCCGAAGAGGGCTGCGGTGATGATTTTCAACCTTTCAACCTAGAATATCGTGATTTCAAGATCAACCCTCTACCCAAGGAACCACTTAAATTATTCCAGCTTTTCATACCTATTTCCCTTATACAGTCATAGATTAAATACACCAATAGCTAGGTCACTCACTTACTTGAAAATGGCATTATTAACAACTAGAATACCCCCCTTTCCAAACAGTCCCGCATTCTCAAGTGGGAAGGCATCTCCACCGCAACAGCTTATGTATGGCTTGGGGTCCTTATTTACCTAGGAATTCATAGGGAAATATCAATCAAAGACCATTAGAAGTCCCCTAGCCTAGGAGATCAGCGCCCTCTTCACTCAATCATCAAGTTCATGCCATTACGGAAGTTCGAGCTAATCACGAGGTATTTCCGCACTTTTAACTACACCAAGCTCGATATGAGGGATAAGAGCGACCTTCCAAAGACCTTCCAAGCAGCTAAAGAGTGGTCTAATCACATACAAAGCATATCTATCAAGCTCTATTCTCCAGGGACTAACCTCACTATAAATGAGTGTATAATCCCTTTTACAGGCAGATCAAAAGAGACAACAGTCATCAAGAATAAACCCACGCCCGTAGGGTTCAAAGTCTAGGTTATCGCCCAACAGGGCTTCTTTCTGCAGTGGCTTTGGCACGTGAAGGCATCACCATACAAGGCTGTTATAGTCGAGCTACCTACACCAACGCCATATGGCAAGAAGGGAAAGCTACGGACCGAGATTCCTCTCAACAATACACAAAGCGTCGTGGTTTACCTACTAAAAAGGCTATCAACGCAGACACATCACGTCTTCACGGATAACCTCTTCTCGTCGCCGCAGCTCTTCCGCCTTCTTCGGCAGCTTGGCCACGGTGCCACAGGCACGGCACGCCCTAACTGCGGCATCACCACCAAGATAAAGCATATAAAAGAGACCGGAAAAGCTCCTAACAGTATAGCTTTGCAATATAATAAGGTATATTTAATCCCGACACAAGATAAACAGGTATAGATAGCTTTACCTGTATTTCCCTTACTAATTTGTCCTTTTCCTTGCTCCCTAGGTCATCCAAATCGCTTGGAAAGATAGCAGCATCATGCTCTTCCTTTCAACTATGCTTAGCAGAGCCCCTCACAAGCGCATACCAAAAAAGAGGAAAAAGCCCGCCAAAAGAGGCACAAAGGCAGAGTCACAGCGCCTGCAGCAGGTCTTCAATAGTGATAGCTTCAAGATAATCCCTATTCCTACTATTGCCGCTCAGTATAACGATAAAATGAATCACGTTGACCGCGGCGATCAGATACGGTCTTATACAACATATCAGCACCGATTCCGGTGCAGTCCTTAGCAAGCGTTACTTTGGTCTTTCCTCCTTAAAGTCGCACTTGCGAATAGCTTCATTTTACAGAAGAAAACACGGCAGCCTCATTAGAAGCCCTATAGCACGCTTAAAGCTTAGAAGGAGTGCATTTATAATGCCATTTTTAACAGATACGCAACTAAAAGTCATATAAGGAAGAGAGGCCATACAGGAATAGAAGAAGATATCGAGGATACAGAAGCACAGCAAATTCACCTACAAAGAGATATCAATCATGTCCATCGGGGCATACATTCAAGCTGCCTAGCTTGCAAAGGCTTCCGGCAGGGTCAGGCCCGACCCTTTAAAAGGAAGAAGGAAAAAGGAGGTTATCTCCAGCCGATATCAGGAAATGAACGAAGGGTGCAGACCGTGTACGGCTGCAAAGTATGTGATGTAGCTATTTGTAACACGGCTGACTGCTAGTACTTCTATCACACGCAAATTTAGGTGTGTGAGAATGTACTTCAAGTAGCGCTCATTTTGATAGGTCCTATACCCCTGTCGTGACCCCGCCGGAGCTTTATGCCGCCTGAAGAGATAATACGTAAACCCAATCTTTGAGTATCATTTATAAGCCAAGAGAAACCAAATCTGACAAGGATGATACAGTCCCATTCATTGCGACTCTACGGCTACCATAGAAGAACTGAAGCTTCATCGTTTGTTTTTGAGTGCACTGCCACATATTCGATCCACAACCTCATATCCTTTACACAGCAACTAAACAAGCTTTTGGGCTCTGACGCCTTTTAATATGACATGCACAGCCTCAAGCTTAGGCTCGGGATTTAATTGCTTGGCCTCGGTCATGCAGTTCGTCGACTTGGCCCCCATCCAATCCATCGCGATTTCGGCCTCTTCAGGTTGCGCAATGGTTGCCCAATCAGGAACGCAACGCAACAAATGACAGGACCGCGCAGATAAAAATGGAGAACACTGGAGAGCAGTTATATTTCCAAGACTCTTAACGTCACATTTGGGTCATTGTCTATCGACGGGTTTGGTCTAGGTTATCGCTTTCAGCCTTGAAGGGTCAGCCCATGCGATCCACCGACGAGACAACGATACTAATAATGTCACAATGTTAAATCAGGCGAAACGGTCGCATTTAAACTATGCTGGTCCGTCTATCGGGCGCGCAACAATACAACCTCACGTGGTCTCAAGTATGCTTTTACGGAATCAAGGGTAAATAAAGCGGAATTAACTGCGAGACAACTGATGTGATCGACAACGACTCTAATAGCTTTATGCAATGCATCGACTGTGATCTGTGATCTCCAACAGTTGTCAGGCCCTGACAGGCTCATGCATGCACAGCACCCGGGAGGCTGTGTTTTGTAGCGACTTTTGGCCTCAGCCTCGAGACAAAGTGGAAAAACTAAGAGCCACACAAGAAGAACTGAAGCTTGCCAGTTCAATGTTTCAAATGGATGCCTGGAAACTAAGATGGTCGGGCAACAAGCAATGCTGTTTAAACGGGAGCTTGTGCCTTGCTACTGAGACAAGTCTCAGATCGGCAGTGACATCAAGAAAACCCTACAGGGCTGGTGAGAGTGTTTGGTGCGACACGACGCATAGAGACTGTTCGCAATCAGGTAACCGTCCTGCCTCCTCGAGGTCGAACAAAGACCGGCAGCGCCGCAATATCATCACACACAATATACTCGAACTGCAAACTCGGAAATAGAAAAATGCCTTGAGACTTGTCTTCAAGTTCCTGAATGGCCAAGTGATGGACGAGCTGGAACAAGGGTTCATAATGGGGCGTGGGGCTTGGTGAATGCGCCTCGGCAACAGAGCCCCCATTGAGAATGCCTCGTCGAGATGGATGGTCATGCAGAGCACGATAGAGGAATACTAGTATCCAGTGCTGTATGTCAGTGCTCGGTTCAAGTATCGCAGCATCAGTTAATACCAAAATTCATAGACATCAAACAACCGTTTCCCCGACGGCCCGCCTATTGGCAAACGAGTCCCCATCCACAACCCTGCAGCTGGGCGCTCCTCCACTCCTCCTCCTCCAACAAATGCATCACACAAGCGCCAGATTAAAGAGACTGGGGACAAGGAACCAGGCCCAGACTGTACTGTATGTCACGCCTGCGCCTACAACGCCCCTCGTTCTGTTCTCGACCCTACATGTATGTACTGTACCAACTACCGCACGATCTTACCGCCTTGGTCTGGATTTCTCTTAATCAAGACGCCGGCTCTGACTGATCAAGCCTCACTTCTGTTTGGTTCTGCCACAATCTCTTCTTGTCTGCCCTCCGGTCTGCCTTTGGCTGCACTTTGTCTTGTACCTGGACGGCCGCCAATTTGCCTGTACCATTTTGTCTCCATTTCAATCGCGAGCCCCTCCTGCGATCATATCGTAACCAACAGCTTACAGTAACACACCTTATACGTTCTAATCTGTAAAGCGCGAAGCTGCCTCGTCGCTCGGGTCCTGGACAGTTCACCACTTCAGTCCTCCTTGAATCTGCACGCCACAATCCCGCGCCGATCTCAAATCTTGTGCATTTGATACATGAGCTCTGGAGCTGTTGCCCATTGGATTTGATAACCTGGGCTAACTATAGCATCTGGCATAGGTACCGTGCCTTTTAGCTGCGGTACTAAGCAGGGGGCACCCCTAAGCGCTCTTTGATCCGCTTTCGCGCGCAACGCCGCGTTCCAACTTCAGCCCTCTCCCCCTCCTCTCTCTTCTCTTTCACATTTCTTGATCAAGGGATACTACACTGCAATCCTTCGCTTGTTGTTCTCAAATCTCCCGGTAGACTCTGTTTCCCCTGTTCATGAGGCGTAACGGCCCGTGGGATCTCAACGGCATTTATTCTGCAGCTCCGATAGTTCCTCACTGGAGCCGATCCACTTCACTTCTCTACGGTATCACCTCGAAGGCTATGTTCCCTAGCCTGTGATCTGACTCCGGGAGCTCGCCCAGTCAAGGTCCACCTGTTGCATATATACTTCAGCTCCTCCCTGCACTTGATAGCAACCATGGCTTCGACATTTGATGTGCCACCCGCCAGTCTTCATGACAAGGATAATCGCCCTGCTCAACCCTTCCCTACCTCGAACCAGCAAGCACCAACCTCAGCCTTCAACTCGAATCAACTGCCACCCACATTGTCGCGTGTGGATAGCGACTCACTCTCTCCGATCAACTACCTCGAGACACCCGATTCCACCTCCAGCTTGAGTCACTGCCAAGCCAGTGACTTCAGTGATCTAGACGACGACCCTTTCTTTGGTGCCGACTTCAACGCTGATGGAGGTGCTCCCAACTTCCTGGAGCAGGACTTGAACGGACTGGACCAGTCCTTTACTCCAGGCCTTATGCCAGATAAAGACGTGGACTCTGGCACATATCCATTGACGCCTGAGCAGACGGCATCTGTGCATGCTACACCACCTAAGGGTGATCTCTCATACGCTATCAAAGGATCTGCACCATCGGAACTCCCCAACTGTATCTCACCCCAAGAGATTCAAAAACGATTCAACCCTCACCCAATTAACACACAGACGTCTGAGTTGACACCCAGTCACAGTAGCAGCTGCCGATCTAGTGAGGACGGCCTTGTACCAGGTGTCGCTACCATGACGAGCCCTCGTGTTACTGTCTCTATGTGGGGCAACCATAATGAGACTCTCGTTCATACCTCCGTTGAGCGCAGCTTTGAAGACAGCCCCACCACGGTCCGCGGCGGTTTTGAGTCTGCTGGAGATTTAATATCTTCTGGAGACAACTCATCTACCCGTGACTCTGCTGGTAGATGGCAGCAGAACCCACTAACAGGCCAATCTGGTCTTGACCCCAACAATCGCCCCTCCAACGAAGTGCCAAGCATTAATGAGCTCGCAGCTCGTCGAGATGATGATGAACGTAAAGAACTTGTGGGGGATTGGCTGGCCGATAAGATGAACGACCTTTCGGTGAAGCCAGATGACAACTCGCGAGACCAAATCAACGAACTGGACAGCCAACGAGACGATCCACATGACCATGTGATTCCCTTTGGCCGGGAGACTGAGAATAAGTTCATTCCCGGCCAGACCTACTACCGTGACCAGGGCGAAATGAGTCAACAAGACCGCGACATCATCGCTGCTAATCGTAACTGGGCTGACGCACCTATGTTCCCTTCTATCAGCCGCGGAGAACCGGGAAGAAACCAACCTGAGTCATCAGCTGCTGCCATGGAGAGATTTGAGAGGATGTATCGTGATACCGATTCCATTTTGTCGAGAGCAGCAACATGGGGAACCCGACGGCGGAGTCTCCCTAGTGTCTTCGATCTTGATATGGCCGACGGCACCAGTGGTGGTATCCTGAAGAAGCTCTCAAGCAGCCGAGAGAGCAGGTCAAGCAAACCAGGAAGTCTCCTTAGAGATCTTCGAGGACTGGTACGGCGACCTAGCGCGTCTCGTCTCAAGCGTACTCTCAGCAGTGGTAACGACGAGGAGAGCTTACCAAGTAGTGAGGGTAGAGGGAGCCAAGATTCGAAGCGCGATAGTATTTCCAAGCGAGGAGACAGCGTCTCTCACCTTGCACCACCAAACCGCATGGGTAGCTGGGGCAAGAAGCCTATGCCTTCTATCAACACGGCTATTGCTTCCATGGGGAGCAATATCGCGTCCATTGGAACTACGCATGCTCGAAGCGGCTCTGTTAGTGGCAGCGGCACCCCTGGCGGTTCCATCACATCACCAAAGAGCCCCTTTAGTGGTCTTTCAGTGAAAAAGTCGATACGCCGCCCCCGAAGCAAATCCGAACTTCCCAAACCTACCCCAGCTGGCATGCAGACAGAAAGCCATCCCACTCTCGTATCGATGTGGAAGCGTGAGACAGGAGGCCCCCCTGTAGCAGCCCTAGCAAAAACCAAACATGCCGACTTGGATGATGAAGATGACGACGACGACGATTTCAGCGATGAAGCTGATATGAGGACGAACCCCAATGTCATTGACAACATCACCCCTAATCTTGAAGGGTTCCAGCAACACATCATTGACCTGAACCCTGGCCTGGCAACTACCAACACCTTTCTGGTTGATCGCATCGCATACCACCAGGTTCAACGATACAAATACTTACTGAAGAACAAGGTTGCTCATATCGGTCTTGGTGCTGCATGCAACTCCGGAATCATGTGCGTTTCTAGAGGCGGCTCTGCTACATTGTTGGACCAGAATAAGAACGTACGAGAGCTAGACCCCCTTTCATCCCCAAACGATGAGGATGATGGATCTCCAGTCGAAGGTGCTATCAATACCGAGAGCTTCCCTCAAGATATTCCAATGCCTCCAACTTCTCACCTTCCAGCTGAGTTTGAGTGCCGACTTTGCTTCGCTGCCAAGAAGTTCATGAAACCATCTGACTGGACTAAGCACGTCCATGAGGATGTTCAGCCCTTCACTTGCACATGGGACAAATGCCCCGGGCCAAAGATGTTCAAGCGCAAAGCCGATTGGGTCCGACACGAAAACGAAGGACATCGACAGCTTGAGTGGTGGACTTGCGATGTTGAAGCCTGTCACCACCAGTGTTACCGTCGTGATAACTTCCTTCAGCATCTTGTTCGAGAGCACAAGTACCCTGAGCCAAAGGTCAAGAGCAAAGCTGCCGTCAAGAAGGCGGGCGGCTCTGAGCCTACATGGCAAAAGGTTGAACAGTGTCACCACGAGACTACGAAGAAGCCACACGATGAGCCTTGCCGTTTCTGTGGAAAGACATTCCCGACATGGAAGAAATTGACGGTCCATCTGGCCAAGCATATGGAGCAGATATCATTGCCCGTACTCCGACTGGTAGACGCAAAGGCCAGTGACCTCAGCGCAGACACTGTTATTAGCCCAGTACAGGACCCTCCCCCACGCAACATATTGACTACGCCTATTGATCAGACCAATATGCCGATGCAATATCCCCTGGGAGGTCAACACCAACAGATTCCACAAGCAACACCACAGATCTATCAGAACCACAACCAGAACCAGATGGCGTATCCTGTGATGCCAACGGAGCCCTACCACCAACAGCAGCAGCAGCAAGGGTTCTACACTGACCAGTATACGAACGCTGGCAACGTCACCCACAACTTTCCCTCGGCACATGCAGAGATGGGAATGCATCCGATGAACCACCAGAGCTTTAACGCTGCACCTATGCAGGAAATGGCAGCGAGCAGTGCTGGCTACCAGCAAAATGCAAATGCCTTTATGATGCCCAGTAATGGGTTAGAGACATATAACCAGATGAACCCCCTAGGGCTTCAAAGCCATGGAATGCCCATGGGGCAAATGGTATATGACGGGATTACAGACCCTTCGAGTGGAAATGGGAGCCCTTTCAGCGGACAAGGATCCATGTCTCCTTACTCTCATTCCCCAAATCTGAATGCCAACACTGGTAACGGTATGTGGGGTGATAGACGCATGGCCGGATACCAGTAAGAATGGCCACTATACCGGCAGTTCGGATGTCTATTCCTATTTATGAAGGCGTTTTGTGTTCTTGAAAACACACATACGACATGCTATATTGTCCAATCATGAATGAAAAGGGGAGGATGAGAAAAATGTATTCTTGGGTACCATGATGATTCTTACGGCAACGAATTTGTTTTTACAGGCGATAGCCTTGTTTCTTTTCTTGTTCTTCCTGAATGAATAGACGAGGGCTTGCTGTTTCGTCGACGGGGGTGCGTTGAAGGATGATGGGATGGATATCCTGATGTGGAGCGACTGATATTGGAGGATTATGAGGTGAACAAGAGAAGGAAGGGATCGGAACAGGATACGGCGTCTGGATACAGCACTTATGAATGCAAATAGTCTTTCTTGACTCTCTGATCTGCAACTTGGCATTTCTAAATATACCAGATATATGACATATTTCTTGGTCAAGATGGAGGCTCAGCGGAGGCCGCCCTTTCCGTGAGCAAAGTGATTACGAGTCCCTGGGTCTGGCAGTCCGCATCTAGCAGGGTAAAAGATGGAGCGAGGGCAAAGCTAAGCTTTTGGATTCAAAAGGGGTGCAGGGTGGGTGCCGAGGAACGTGGCTTGGAGGATCAAGGGCCAACACACGCAGTGGGGAATGTTGAATAATAGTTGAGCACGGTAAGGGAGGGATATCGTGTATTATAATGCACTAAGTGTTTGAGATTGATGGCGTTAAAATCAATATGGTTCTCATTTCCACGACAATGGGTCAAGTAGGATTTGAGAATTCAATTTACCGCTCTTTACTGTTCCTCAATGAGCATGATTCTCTTATCTTTTGTTTCTCTCTTAATTTAATTTCTTGCGCCGCTTCATGGGAAGCAATTGCCATCGCCAGGGATTTAATGCTAGTAACTGGGATACTCGGATTACCGAGATTTGCAATGGCCTGGTCGCGTGAACATTCTAGGCTCGGCAGGAGAACGATGAGTTTGGCTTGTTAGGGTATGGGAATCTGTTTCTATCTATGGTATAGAATTGTAATAACTTGGCGGTGATTGAGCTGGGGAGGCTATATTGGTGGTTCATCAAAGATCCATGGAGTGGCAGATTGAGGTCAATGCTTCTTGCTAAAAGTCACCGTTTTTGAACTTGTGAATTAGTGACGACGATCATGAATTCAAGATTGTGTAACCTTTCTTCTTTGTGTGACCTGAATTAGTGGTGACATTTTGTGAGACGATTGAGTTTTGGGTCGTGTGTTAGTCGACACATAAAACATAGGGTCCCTTAGCTGTGGGACACTCTGGGACGTGATTTGTGTGGAAAGTTACACCTGCAGAATCGAGCGGATGAAGGGTGAAGCGATGGATTGTTAACGTTCGCAGAACGCAGGCCATTCCTTGCACTCTGTACAGACTTGTGCAAAGTGAGTATGTGACGCTTGGACAGTCATGATATGGGATGGTTCATAAATCCTGGCCAGAAGAACCCAAGGTTCCACTTTGGTTGTTGCTTGTGCAAACATTGGCTCCAGACTGGTGGACGATCGATCTTCGTCAGCTGAGTAGCGAGACAGTGGGAGAGATTTATCGATCGATAGTAGCATTTGTGTTATGTGTCCGTAGTGTAAGTTTGTTGTATGTGTAAAGGAGGCTGACGATGGTGGAGATAGTATCTCTATTATTAGTTCTCAGCTTCCAACCTCAGCAATTCAGTCCAACAACTGCCCAAAGAGCCGTGAAAACCCTTCATTAAACGATTTGTTTCTAGACACACGATGAATGCATATTCACACGCATTCTTGTACACAAAACATACTGGACCGAACCTGTTCTCAACCAAGTTTTTCGACCTCAACTGGCTGGTTTCAGAAGAAGCTGGGGTTGACGTTAGCTTGGCCCGAGACTGGTCAGCCACCCGCGAGGGAAACCCCTGCAGCAACAAGCTTGGCCTCCGTTAATTGTCCGTGATTGGGTGGCCAACACCGCTGGAATAAACCTCATCCACTAAGTTTCCAGCGGACCACTAAAAAGCCCCTGGCCCCTGGCATAGATGGGTCTGGGATCTGGGATGGGTGGTCTCAGGGGTTCAACTTCTTTTTGGCGTGTGGTTCGATGGAAGAGGAAGTGGATGGGATCCGTCTCATGGATGATTCAGAGTGCCCACTGAGAATTGTGATTTGGGGACTTTGGAGGGGACCCTGCACGCTAAAGAGTTGGAGAGACTCCTGGCGTGAGGCTCTGTAGAGCACTTTCTCCCCCAATACCATCTGGAAGCCGTGAGGTCCAGGGCGTCGCTTCAACTTCGTCACCCCCTTCTTGTCCACTCCAAACCTTGCATCTCCTTGGCTTCCTTGCTCGTCTCGTCCATCCTTTCTCCTCTTGGGGCTTTCTCCTCTTTTTTACTCGCATCTTTGCCTTTTGACTTTGTTCTATTCCTTCCCTCTTCTCCCTCTTCCTACTCTCATCGTCTCATATCTCTCTATTTGTTGCATTATAATCTCAAATAAACAAGAAGCGTCTCTGTTTTTTCTTTCCAACTCTCACACTCTCTATTGTTTTGTCAACTATCTGATTTTGCCGTCCGAACAAGGACATGCTGCTTCCTTTGCGGCATTGTCGACTATTAGCCTCTCATTTCAGCGTCACATAGACAGAAAACACCAAACCAACTACGAACAACCAACAAAATTAGACTCGACGACGACCTCATTACGTCTCCCAAAAAGACTCTGGTCTCACGATACGAAACACCCCCGAACGACTTTAACGCCGGCACGTTGGACATTCACGGGTTTTCAGGCAATTCGTTGCCCCTTATCTTCTCTTCTTTCCAGGTTGATCCTCGGCCTACTTCTGTGCGCGTGCTTGCACTGCTTTGCCGACACCTTTGAGATATCTTCTTGATCTCTGACATTCATTGTTCTCTTTCCAAATTGTTTCTCTATCTTCGTCTTTCATTCATCGTCTCTTGATACCATTCCTTAAAGTCTTCTTCCGTCAAACGAATTCCAACTATTCCTCGATCTTTCCTACTCTATATCCCATCCTTCTTTGGATATATCGACATACCTATCACGACAGAAACTTCTTCAAGCCGATTCCTCGATCAATTCCGAACGAGCCACGAATTTCCCGTATTTCTGTAGTATTTTCTTGCACGACATACACTCAACATGACCCGAGTTCACTCTAACTGGAGTGCCTGGAAGGTGGCTGTAACGGCCGCGACCCTCGTCACCGGGGTTCTTGGTGACAACATTCTCAAGACATCCGGGGTTGCTGATTGCGGTTCAGAGCCCGGTATTAGCATCGACAAGCTGGACATTAGTTACGACAACGACAAACAAACTGTCACTTTCGATGTTGCGGGTACCAGTGACAAGCAGCGAAATGTCTCTGCCATCCTCGAAGTCAACGCATATGGCCGCAAGGTCTACGAAAACTCAATCAACCCCTGCAGTAAAGATACTCCCATCCCACAGCTCTGCCCTCTTCCCGACAAGCATTTCGCTGCCGCTGGAAACCAAAAGATAGACTCGGAGTGGGCCAATAAAGTTCCCTCCATTGCTTTTCAGGTCCCTGATATCTCAGCTCAAGCAACTCTCCGACTCGTGTCAGTCGACAATCCTGAAGAGCAGGTTGCGTGTTTCCAGGCTCAGGTCGGCAACGGAAAGACGGCTTCGGTTCCCGCTGTCACTTATCTCTCTGTCGGTGTTGTTGGCGCCGCCCTTCTTGTCTCAGGTGCATCCGCAGCTTCGTCCGCTCTTAGTGGTACTGCAGGTGCTGGACATGGTGGTGCTCCTAGTCCCAGCTTTGCCGAGACTCTCGGATGGTTCCAGGGCATGGCCATGAACGGCATGCTTTCAGTCGACTACCCCCCTGTTTACCGCAGCTTTGTCAAGAACTTTGGCTTCTCAGCTGGTATCATTCCATGGGAGTCTCTGCAGAAGTCTATCGATACCTTCCGTAACATGACCGGAGGTGATCTCACAAACGACAGCTTCGACGTGCTCAGAAATGCTACCCTAGTCTTCTCCGATAACTCTACCAGCCCTCCCGAGGACCACTCGTACAAGGTTAAGCGCGCTTTCAACACCTTTGAGTCCTTGGCCAACCTGGCCATTCGTGGCGTTGAGACTTCAGTGGGCGATGCGTCAGAGAGTGAAGGTGGGCAAAGCCTCAAGAACCAGACTCTCTCAGTTTCTGGAATCTCGGCCTATGTTCAGCAGTATAGTGTGCCCAAGTCCAATACTTTCATGACAGTCCTGCTCGTCGTCGCCATCATCATCGCGACCATCATTGTCAGTATTCTTCTCGTCAAGGCTATCCTCGAGTTCTGGGCTCTATTTGGCAGCTTTCCGCAATCTTTAGCCGGTTTCCGTGAGCATTACTGGGGATCCATTGCTCGAACCATCACCCACCTAATTCTCGTGCTCTACGGCATCTGGGTATTGTACTGTGTGTTCCAGTTCACGGTGGGCGACTCATGGGTCGCACAGCTATTAGCTGGTGTCACGCTCGCAATCTTCACAGCTATTCTCGGCTGGTTCACATGGAAAATCTTCAGCACGGTCAGGAGACTGAAGAATACCGAGGGCAGCGCTGACGCCTTGTACAATGACAAGGAGATTTGGGTCAAGTACTCTCTTTTCTATGAGTCCTATAAGAAAGACTACTGGTGGATCTTCATTCCCACCATTGTCTATCTCTTTGCCAAGGGTTGCACTCTTGCTGTTGGTGATGGTAATGGCATGGCTCAGACTATTGCTCAGCTTGTTGTTGAGTCCATTTTCCTGTGTCTCCTTGTCTGGACTCGACCTTTCGAGCGAAAGTCCAGCAACATCATTGGCATCGCCATCCAGACTGTCCGTGTCCTGTCTGTTGCTCTCATTCTTGTCTTTGTTCATGAGCTCAAGATCCCCCAAGACAGCAAGACAATTGCTGGTGTAGTCCTCATCGCCGTCCAGTCTGCCCTGACTGGTCTCTTGGTTATCCTCATCATTTGGAACGCGATCAACGTTCTCGTCAAGGAGAACCCCCACCGCAAGCGAAGAAAGGAGATGGGTAAGTTGATGTGAAAACCATACACCAGTGAAACATGTACTGACAGATCTTGCAGAGAAAGCCAAGCGTGATATGGACACTCTCACCCCTCTGGATGCCCGCAACTCTCTGCTCCTTGATCGCAAGGACAACAACAACATCTCAATGTTCGCCATGCCCGCTCCTCAAGAAAAGGGCTCGGGCCGATCCATATCCCCTGACCAATACAGGGACGCTGAGTCAGGATATCAACAACCACCACCAAACTACCTGTCTTCGAGCCCCCCTATGCAACGAAACCTAACCACCATGGATCACAACAACGACTCTCAGTACCTGATGGACAACGCCGCACCTGTAGCGTGGACCAACCGAGACCCAAGTCCAGTGGGCATGGGAAGATACGACTCTGGGGATACGGGCTACAGCCCTCTCAACAAGCAACAAACATATGGGTATGGAAATGGAGGCGGATATAGAGGGTTTTGAGGAACAGCTGGCAACGGCTGAATCTCACAGCCCATAATGCAATTTACCAAGCACATTTGGGTATGCTTGTACAAATATCGCCCGCACTCTGGCTCTTATCTATTAGATACGATCTTTGGCTGCTTGTACAAACAAAGATACTCAAAGCCTGGGTATCTCTCATTTACATTTTGGGGACGGAGTACGGAAGTACTCGAGGTTTACAGCGAAAGACTTTGTTTACCACGGAAGCGCATCAAATCATTCATTTTTGTCAATAGAACCTTTTAACTATGCAAACAACACTCTCAATTGTATCCTTCGTAAATTTGATGCAGAATAGCACCGCTTTCCCCCATATTCTCCATTACTCTCCGTGTGTGAGCAGGTAAGAGTTGGATATCGCCTTGAAGCTAAACTGTCCATCCTCGCGCTTAAACACAATTCCCTCCCTCTTTCGCCCATTGATTCCCCTTCCTTCCGCCCGATTAACTAGATCTGTAACCTGGGAACCCATCTCATTTAAGGGTCTATATCCATGTACAGGCACGTGCCTAACGCCCAGTCGTGGTGCCCACGTCTCGTACACGTCTCGTGGTGGTAGGTATCGCTGCTCATCAATGTCATACACTGCAAACAGGAAAAAGCAATGCGTGCCCTTGGGAAATCCTTCAAAATTACTCTGTATGCTTGACCCGCAAAGTTCACCCTGAAGAGCTATGTTACGCCCGATCTTAGGCAACGTCTCGTGGAGATTGAGTGCTCGCGCGGTAGCGTAAAAGAGAGGCGGGCTTCGTGGATGGTTCTCTATCAGAACACGATTCCGCGAGCAAACTGCCACTCCGTCATGTCTCGTCTCGTTCGGGAGTGTGCTAGCAAGGGGGTTGGCATCGTCGAGGTAAAAGACTGTCATGGATGAGCCGTCCATCTTGGTCGACTCTTCGAAAATCTTGGTGCCATGTTCAATGAATATATCTGTGAGGTTCTGCACGCGCTCCTGGTTTGTTCGTGGTATGAAGTCAGGATATTCAGGCAACGGTGTGTCTGATGCTGAAGTCTGTGGAAGTGACATGGCGGGTTTCTCAAACTTTCCCACGTTGAGGATATCCTCAAACCCGATCTCCCGCAGCATATCTGGTGGAATACCATCCAGTTTAGCAACTATTTCCGGAAAATCGGCCAAAGGCAACAAGAGCCCCTGCGACAACACGCCCCGAATCTGAATAGTCTGAACCCGGATATCCGGTGCGGAAGTGGGGCCGTCCGGCCCGATGAACTTCGGCGCCAGAGGAGCAAATCGTGGGTCCGAGGCCGGTAGAAGTGAGTCTATTTCAAAGTATACACCGCGACCCCCCGCTTGAAAGACATTGACGGGAACAACGCATGTCCAACCGTCGACGGTGGCAGCTACAATGCGGTCTGCCCGTGGGATGGCTGTTATGGCCGAAACTTGGCGGACTGTGACGAGCTTTCGAGGCATGATGAAGTGTGTCCTAGATAGTCAATTTCCAAAGAAGAGACTGAGAGGTTTCGAGGAGCATTCTCTTCTTTTAAGCGTAGGAGGCTCAGTGAGTCGGTGATATGACTCAAATCCAAGGATCACATAAGTTTGTACGCGAGAAATATGAAACGGTCTGAGTCAATGTCGTTAGGATTAGAACGTGCTTTTTGCCCTACTGGGATGAAGGATCGTTCAAATCAAAGAGGAGCAGGCATTTGAGCCTATAAGAGAATGAGCCGCGTGCACAAGCAATTATTTCATACAATGTACTCAACAATCTCAAGAATAACTCATTGGCGTGGAATTTTCGAAACGTGAACGAAGTGGAAGCTTGGATTAGGCAGCTTAGCTCTGGTACAGGAACTGTGGACGCCGAGCTTAAGGCACAGAAATTCTGCCAGGAACATTAAGTTTCCCGGATGCTGGGAAATGTGATCGACGAAATCTGAGATAAGCTGTTATTGCGGCTGCAACGTGGCATGCATAATGGTTGGCGCTGATCCTTTTAAGCTCGGCGAGATTGTCTGTGGGCAGCTAACATGCACGTGGTGAAAATCCGGACCGTATTGAAACAAAAAGATGATGGTATTTCTGTTCTATCCTGCTGCCAGTGGAAACCATGGTGGTTGTCATAACCTAAATCGCACCGCGATGCCTCAAGACCAATTAAAAGGAGCGCAGAGGTAAGTTCTTGGCTCCAGCAATTATCTACCCCCCCAGTTGCATTATGTTGAAAGAGCGAGACACGCATCAACAGCCAGGCCGACCCTATAAAATCACGTCAACTTCAGCCCAAAAGACAACGATTTCAGGATCACTTACCTGCCCTCCTTCTCGTAAACCACATCACTTATAACATCCTTGTCCAGGTCAGGAAACATGCCTGCTAATGTTTCGACGACATTTGCATGCTCTGCACGGGAAAGTCGCTGAGCCTCGGCTACTTCAGCGCTCGCCTGCCGTGCGGCAGCCTCTTCAGCAGATAAGGCATGTTTTGGAGGTGGCTGCTGATGTTCGCGAGGCTCCTCACGGCTGAGACGCTCAGGAGGCGCTGGTGTCCGAGGCGCACTACTTGGCCCAGCATCCATGGAAGGACCAGGATCGTCAGAAAACATTCTCCCAATGCTGGAAAGAGGCTTCTGTATAGTCTTGAGAAGACCAGTTATGGCAGCTTTCTCTTCGCCCGTGTACTCGTCATTCGAAGTTGAAGTGCGTGGTCCATCAAGAGAAGGACGAGCAGAAGTTTCTCCAGGAAGTGGCCCAGACTTCTCGTTAAATACTGGCTGTTGGGTGACTGGCGGTGATTGAGCATGCTTTTCAGCAATGGCTGAGACGGCCTGTTCCACATGCTTCTCAAACTCCTCATCAGTAATGGTTAGAGTAGTTCTGTCCATGTTTTCAATGAACTGAACAGCACCCATCTATAATGTGTTAAATTTTGACTACTTCCAAAGCGAACTAACATACCAACGAGGACAAGTAGTAGCCTGCTTCACCCCCGAGCTTTTCCTGGTTTCTGAAGCGCAAGATGTATTGCACATTAGACACAAGGTGCTCGGGATTTGATTGCAGAACAACATAAATAAGCAGGGGCATGAAGGAGTCAGCTGAGGAATCAGACTTGTTATGCTTTAATAAACCTATCAGCCGTCAATATGATTAATACAACTGTAACTTTTCAGCTATCTTACCAAAGATCACCTTGCAACAGTTCAACACACAAATGATCTTGTCTCGCGGTGCCCTGTAGGATTTTATTTTGAGTAACTCTGAATCAGGTTAGTAAATACTGACAGGCTGTAACCTTGAACTGACCTTGCTGAGCAAGTTTCAAAAACCGACGTCCACTGTCACCGACTGGCGGGATGTCCAAATGTTCCTCCCTCACCCAGCCATAAATGCTCATTTTCTGCCTAACAATATCATCTCTCTCAACATCTTCTTGGTGTTGGCCTCGTCTGCCGGGACCAAGAGGAATATCACCGCCCTTGCGCTTCGGCTTAGCCCCAGGAATAGGTTTGGGCGCTTGGATTGCAGGTGAAAATGTCTGAGTATACAGTCTGTTCATGACCAGCTTTTCCATCCCCTCACGAGCGTTATCGAACTCGGCGTCAGATACATCCCTCCAGACCTCGCATTGTGCCATCTTGTTGGCAATAAATGCTAGAAAATCTCCTATAATCTTGACCTGCTCATGAACCATCCATTGTCGTTTGCCAAACTCAGAGAGGAAAGACTTGAGGTACCTTGCCACAGGATCTGCCTTCTTGTTTCGCAATTGCTCGAGGAACCGGTGGAAATCAAAGGGTTGAGTAGGCTCTGGCTCTGGCTCAGGAGGAGGAGGCCGGTGTGACTGCGCTGGTGAGCTAGGAGAAGCAACGCTCATGTTCCGCTCTATTTTAGGACGCGGAGGTGTTCCATGAACACCATCCTTGGGTGGAACAGGCGGCCCCAGATCCTCAACACCAGTGTTGTTTGGAGTTTCAGATGGAGGGGAACTCGTGGAGATGTGTAGGCCCTGCATCTGACCGGAGAGCGTAGGCACAAGAGGTTCCAGACTGGACTTTCGAGGAGGATGTTGAACGGGATGACCTAGCATCGGCGAAGCAATCTCCAGTCTGGGACTCATGACTTCTTCTTCGCCAGGACCACCACCAAACTCGCTGAATTGCTCCATGATGCTTTGAATTTCGGATTGTGAACCGCCTTCGTGCTCATCTTCGCTTACATATCGTCTCTCGTCAAATTCTGCATCTGATTTCGGAGGAGTAGAATCTCCAGAGACATGGGAGCGTGCAGCATTTGAAGGGGTCCGCGAAGGCGGCTGAGAGGTTGTTGGGGTCGCAGGCGTGGGGTCAACATATGTGGACGGTTCGGCGGTGAGGTATTGCGTGGTAGCATCGTTCGACGAGGGTAATGCAATAGGCTTGATTTTGGCCGCTGTTGAGGCGTGAGTGTTCAAGTAACCGCTTGGAGCCTGTTGATCATCGGCAGCTTGCTTGCCCTTAACCGTTTCCGAGGGACCTTGCTCGGCGTCAGCCTCATGTTCGTTTGACGGAACGTCACCTGGCTGATCACCAAAGTCAATCAAATTATCCTCCTTTCCAGTATTGTCCCCTGAGTTCGATCCGTGGCCATGGTTATCTGTGTTTCCAGGCTTCCCTACCACAGGGTCCTGAGCAGGCGTCAACTCAACATTGGGTTTGCTAGACAGCGTCTCGTCTAAGACCGGCTGGCTGGATGAAGATGTAGATTGCTCCGGCGGAGACATGCAAAGCTTCTCAAGATTTGACGGCGAGGTAGCTGTTTTTAGGGATCGGGTTCAAGACGAAAGGTTGACTCGTGCAAGACAAAAGATAGTGCCCATTCGCTGTCCTACGAGGCTGAAGCCTAAAGCTGTATCGTGGGTATTCGGTGAGCGGTGGTCGTCGATGTCGATAAGGTTGATTAAAGTTTAGGGCTTGCTGGAACCGAATCGCTTCGCAGGTGATCAACAACTACCACGGGGTTATTGTTATTTGGAGATGTTGTCGGGTCAGCGTTTTCGAATACTTGGAGTTCAGCAATGGATGCCTGTAGTTAGAGCCCAGGCACAGGACAGTAACAACAACAAGCACATGGCAGGACCCCTCATTCTCCATCCTCCAAGCTAGGCTTCCTTCCAGCAACCAGTGCCTCAGCTTTTGGTCAGGCGCACACTTCTTGGAGCTCCAAGGAGTGGGGCAATTGGTCCTTCTTGCAGGAGCTTGGTTACAGTGTGTTTACAAGGGGGCTTAGCTGTGACGTCGCGATAGTTACAGGGGATATGCTGCAGTGTAAGTTCCAAATCCTTCGGACAAGCTGCGACCCGACGATATTGACCACAACTTCCTAAGCCTGCAGTCTCAACAAGAATGAAAAAAAAGAAAAAAAAAAAGACAAGGATGGAATTAGGGGCAGGAGGGTCAGATGTATTCCAAAGAGTAAAAAGGAGCAAAAGCTAAATTGCTGGAAGGGAGGTTTGAACTCCCGCCTCTTTCGAGAGTGGTGTTAAATAGATTTAACTTAAAACCACCGCCTTAGACCACTCGGCCATTCCAGCTATGAAGAATGAAGTAGCAAAACTAGTTGCTGTAACCAACTATAATGGTTTGTCATTCCGAGTACGCTTGTGTCAACCAGTTGAGAGCTGAGCCACCACCAATCCTTTCACCGAAAGAGTCACCAGAGTAAGGCGTTGGTGTATGCAATATGTGATAGATATAAAGCCAAGGCTTTTTTATGCTTGGGCCGGCCACCGTAGGACGTCTTACCGTCATTAAACAAACATCATCGACCTCAATCGTCCTCTCCATAATGTCAACCGCACTTTCAACCGCTCCCTACCGCCAAATCCGCGCCTGTTACAATGACACCACTATAACAGTGTACCAAGCCTACAAGGAATCCATTGCCAAAGCCGCTGTAGATGCCCAGAAGCTCAATGCGTCCCCGGATTTCAAGCCAGGTCGAATGACGTGGATCAAGCCCAGCTGGGCATGGATGATGTACCGCGCCGGATACTCTTACAAAGACCCTGGCCAATCCCGCATCTTGGCTTTGCGAATGAAACACGAGCACTTCATCAACCTCCTTGAGCGAGGTGTGTTATCAAGTCACGCTCACAAGCTCAACTCTGGCGAGAAGCGTGAGAAGACGGTCGATGTGAGAATTCAGTGGGACCCGGAGCGGACACCGAGGCTGGATGTGTTGCCATATAGGAGTATTCAAATTGGTATACCAGGGGCGTTGAGTGAGCAGTGGGTGAATGAATGGATTGTAGAGATTGAGGATGTCACGGATAAGGCATGTGAGTTGAAGAGGGTGATTGATGAGCGGCCAGGTATCACCGACGGAGAACTGCTGAATATGGGTCTGATATTCGAGGAGAGGCCGCTCGAGGTGCCAGAAGCAGTTCATACTAAGCTGGAAATGACAAACGTTCCTGTACAATAGTAACAAGCGAAAAGTCTCGAACCAAGTCTGTCTATGTCCTCAAAACCAGGTATTGCTTTTCCGGTTACTCTCAATCTCCAGAGTCAAGCTATAGAATAAGCTCGAATACCTGCTTTCGATTCCAATTTTAGCCTTCACTATATCTGGTACTCTCCATTCCAGCCTTCGCTGTGCCTTATCCAAAACTCTTGAAAAGTCCTGCTTTGCAATCCAAGTCTGTTCTTCAAACGCGTACCATGGTAAGAAGTAAAGAGGCATCGTTTGAAAAGGGTTTGGGGGCAAAGGCTCTAGTCCTATAACCAGGCACTGCTTGGAATCTGAGCTGCCTAGATCAAGCTCCAATGCTCCCAGAACTAGTGGTTCTTGTAATGATCCAAGTGAAGGGCCAGGTGCTAGGTCAAAGTTAATCTCATATGATTCTGGCGTGGTGGAGGGACCTCTTCGAGCATCGACAAAATATTGCCATGTTGGTGATCGTGAGCGCACTCTGACAACCATCCTACTCTCCTTTACAAGGCCTTTTATCTCCGGACGAAATATCACACCCTTCAGATATCTTAGGTCCGGGGTATTATGTGGTACGAAGATCTGTCGCGGAACGGCCTCCTGCAAAACATCATTTTGACCACTTCGTATCATATTCAAGAGTTCGTCAGGAAGAATGATGCTGTTCATCATGGACAACGCTAATATGTCTGGTCGAATTCGTACAAAATGTGAGTCTCTGTCCCACGCTGCCCTTTGAAGGAGGATAGCCGGGTTGATAGATGTTTGACCCCTTCGAAACTCGCAGTTCAAGAAGGCTAGGAAAATGGTCCCTGATGTATCGATTGGGAAAGGCGTTAATGGAAGCTCTAAATCCAGCCCACGGTTCGTCATAGACAACGAGCTTCCTGATCTAAGAGATAGGTATTTGGATCTCTTAGGCACTAGACCATTAAGATCTTTCGAGGTCTGGCCGAGATCAAAAGCTGAAGGGCTGTTTGCAAGAAGGCTCCAATATGTTTTCCCTTCGACCCGATACCGAGGCTGCCGCCAAGCGTAGATTGACTCGTCATCAGTAGATTTCATAATCTCCTCTTGTAAGCGCTTGAAAGCTTTGACTTGACCTTCGCCATAGAGCAAAGGCATATTTATATCGAATATACCCAGCAAGCAATAGGCGATGTCTTCAGGCCTTGTCGTTTCGCGTCCAGCAGCCCAAAACATCTTCTGGGCGACTGAAAATTCACCGAGCTGACTTTTCCTGATCTCCGCCATGTGGTGTGTTGCGTCGAGAAGCTCATAATTGATCCCAGTGACACGCTTTATATCTTCTTTGAGTTCAGCTCTACTACCCAGTCGCTGCCAGTTTCGTCCGTAGAAAATGACCTTGCCCGGTGCGATGAGCTCTTGGAGTGTCCAACCTCTGGTAAACCAACGGCTGGTCTCGAAAGCGTTTCCCTGTTCCTCTTCAGACTCTGAGGAGGAAACGTCTTCGAGAAAGGCGATGCAGATGGTCGATTCAGCATACCAACGAAACATCGAGTTGATAGCTTCCGACAGCTCGGCACTGCTGCTTTTATCAATACAGCAAGTATCTATCCATAGATAGTCCAACTTCAAAGAGCGTGCCATTTTACAGCTCTCACGCAGCTTGCTATAGCGTTCAAGATGAAGCGCTTCCTTGGGATCACTTGAAGCAACATCTTGGAAAGTGACCTCATCGTCACCCCAGACATGGGATAGGATGGCATATCGACGCGATCCGCCAGTGTAAAACTCAAGTTGAAGAGTATGTGTGTTTATGAGTCTCATGTCGAGTTGGATCTTGGAAATGAGCTGGTGACTAACTATAATGACTTACTCATCTCATATTAGCTGTTGAGTTTGAAGGCTTCCAGGTTATCGAGAGTGGCGAGGGAACAAGTAAAAATAAGTCAGAACAATAAGCACTCTAGAATAAGATATAGCAGTGTAAAATGAGTATGACGAAGGTGAAATTTGGGAATCCTTTATTGCTAGAGGGGCCATGCATAGGTGGAAACGGGCTTGATGAGACGAAGTCATTCTAAAGAATTTATATACAGTGTAAATTGATGACAGCTCCGCACTGTCCTTTTAAAGACCTTTCAGAGCAATGGAAGTAAAGTGCAATAGAAATTTTGTTCTTTGATTAATGTTTTATTAATATAGTGGCTTTCTCATTCTATTTTCTCCTAGCGATTCCTAACCGTTGACAATTGTACCGCCGTTGCAGTGAATGGTCTGTCCACTAACACACGAGCTGTCACTCGAGGCCAGGAAGACCACGCACGTAGCAATCTCTGAAGGCTGAGCGGGTCGTCCCATGGGGCTTGTGAACTGCTTCTGTGCTTCATCGTCCATTGTGGCGGGAATGAGAGGTGTCCAAACTATGCATTGTTAGTCGTATCATGCATTGGTGAGATCAGCTTAACATACCAGGTCCAGGAGCGACAGCATTAACACGAATACCTTTGCTGACATATTGATTACTGAGACCCCGTGTGAAGGAAACGATGGCTCCCTTTGTGGATGTGTAATCGAGGAGATCGGGGCGGCCGATGTAGGCGTTGATGGAAGCATTGTTGATAATAGTGGCCCCGGTCTTCATGTGAGGGAGGGCGTATTTAGAGATATAGAAAAAGGAGTGGATATTGATGTTAAAGGTGTGAATCCATTGCTCCTCGGGAAGGTCTTTGATATCTTGAACCACCATTTGGTCTAGATCAATTGTCAGATACAGTCGATATGCTCAATACTGCCAGATCAACTTACAAGCTGCATTGTTGAATAGAATGTCAATTCCATTCATCTTCTCCACGGCAAAGTCGACGAGTTTCTTGCAGTTCTCCTGCTTCGAAAGGTCAAGAGAGATAAGATGGACCTTGGCACCCTCATTCTCAACCTGCTTTTTGGTGTCCTGAGCATCCTGCTCCTCTTCTGGTAGATAGGCAATGACAATATCCGAAACGCCTTCTCGGCCGAAGAGAAGAGCAGAAGCAGCACCAATGCCACTGTCACCTCCAGTGATCAATGCCTTCTTGCCCTTAAGCTTTCCAGAGCCTTGGTATGTCCTCGAATTACCGCCGGCCTCGGGGAGCTCGTCACGAGTGGCCTTGGGGTTAGGCATCTCCCTCTCGGTACCAGGGAAGTCCTGGTGGGAGACAGGGATATCCTTCTCTAATGCTTGGTCAGTTGTTGTCTCGTTGAGTTGCAGAGTCTCGAGGGAGAAACTACCATTCTTGAAGTTCTGAGTCGTCATGTTGGTGGCTGGGATTATAGTCAATTGTGCGATTAACTTCTCAGGCTGGAGGAAAATAAAAATCCTTTCAGAAAGTATTCAGAAGAGCCTTCTCTTTTTAACACTCGTCATGTAAGAACACACGGAGCATTTAATCCGAATCCTGATGAAGATCGATCGATGACGACACTACAGTCAGGGTTGAACATTTCTTCGTCACATTAACGGGGCCAGCCAAGCAAGAATGAATATCCATGCTGGCAGCTCTTTCTCTAATCTGGTGTCCGGCTATTCATGATGTGGGAGCTCCTCTATCAGTTCACAGAAAGCACGAGGTATCGGCCAATCGTCAAGATCGCACGCCGGTTTATGACGGCAGAACCTAGCAAAAAGTTTATGATCCTTTCGCTATCTTCACGCGAACATGACGATCCTGTTGTTAAAAAGAGGGGCGCATATGTACGGTACGTTGTTAATAAGCTCGATGCTGATTAGGTTGCTGTGACGTACAAAGTTGCTAACAATGGAACCATCAAACGGCCACCGAACGGCTTGCATCCGTTCGGCACCACCCGGAGCGGCCCCACTGTCCCGGTCCGTCGCCTAATCGTGACGTCCGGCCGACACTCCTGACCAGGGAAACCCGATTGTTATACAGAATACGGATACCTCGCGGGGCATCAATTTCCCCCTCCCATCTGCGCACTCATGGTAGGACAATTTTGGTTGAGATATTGAAGAGGTGGTCCTACGAAAATAGCTTCAGGAGCTAAACCAAGCTTGAACATACGTATTGCTGGCCTGGTTCGTCCGGCATAGCAATATCATTTGAGCCGCTTAAGACAATATGTTGCATTACAAGATGCATTGTAGGAAGCAAACTGAACAAACCGCCTAAACCATAGAATAATCCGTACATCGCGTGCCCTTGGACAGTATACGCGTCTTGATCATCGTCTTATGCTGATCTTCTCTCCTGCACTGGCAACCGTAATGCTCGCCTTTCAAACTCTCCTGCACTGGTAACCGTAATGCTCATCTTTCAAATAAAATGCAATTCCCAACTCAAATCAATAAATGTCCAGAACGCCAGGTTCCGTGTCGTGCTCTACTCGCCGATTGATAGTATTGTTACAGAGCGATCGCGCCTCGGCGGCTTTCTCGGGTATGGAGGAATCCTTGGAAGCCACAAAAGACGAAGAAAGCCTATGTTTGTCAGTAAGATGCAAGATTGGGTTCGGATTGCGGATGTCCGATCCGTTTGGTCGCGAGGACGTACAACGTAGACGAGGACGGCGATGAAGATGGTGTCTGAAACTGCCTTGCCATCTTCGGGATCATCTACGCCACCAGTGAATTCTTCATGGTTGCTCCGGTAGAGACCTGCGAGAGCGCTGAGGATAATAATGGCGAAAACGGAGAGAACGGTGCTGGAAGTTTCATGTTAGCTTCATCATGATAGAACCAAGGCAGTTGAAGGAATTGGCGAACCAGGACCATGCGTTGAAGGCGCTGACGACGGGCTTCATGATGGGCGTATATGGAAAGAGCTCAATTATGAATGGCCAATCGATGTATCGCTGAGAGTGTTATGGTGATGGACTGTTGTTTGCGACGTTGATAGCTATAGCTCCGTCGGTGCTGGTGGTAATGCGTCAATGTGTCGCCGTTTAGCTCCTTTCCTGCCTCAGCAACAAGGCTGGAGAATGAGCCACATGCACCGCCACATCTTGGATGCGCCACTATATCACCATAAACCCATACTGGTCAACTGGATTTTGACCAGGCACGGACGACTACGCTTTGAAATTTCCGGTGTGATTATCAGGGTAAGATGCATATTTCCGTGTTTATTCTATGTTATTTTTTCCTAATTTGTTCTGATGCTGGCCGCAGTTGAGCAAACAGTGCTAACCATAATCCCCACAAATCAATGTTTAGATGCTGGCTTACACGGATGGTCTAGGATGTGAACCTAGTGAAATCCGAAAGAATAGTTGATCTTCCCCAACACGGAATTCGGGATCAGAGCAGCGTAACGTTGAAATCAAGATATTATCTTGGCTGACAAGAGGCAACCATAATCATGGCGTGCAGTTTGAATATTCTGAAACCCGACACACAACTGAATACCAATAAGGTGTGTGAGTTAGCCATGTGGCCACTAAAACTGCGTAACTGTTTCTTTGTTGTTCTTGATCACGGAGGTTAACTGAACTTTCTCGTCGCATTATACCAGGATACTGAATGGTGAATACATTGGAGCTTATTAAAACTGCTAAGCTTCTGACTGGAATGGCAGAAATGTATTGGTGTCTTAAGCGACCTTGGCATTCGAGCTCTGTGCTTCACGTTCCAATAGCTCCAGGAACACCTCTGCCCAGAGCTCAACACGAAACGAAACGAAACGAAACGAAATATGCAAGCGCCATGTTTATGATCGCCAAAGTGATAGTCAAGATATGGTTACCACGGAGGGTTCCATTCCGTCAGATGACGGCCTTATCAGAGACTTTAGATTATTGGCCCTAATGAAGTAATACCAAGGCTCGGAAGTTGAGAGCATCTCATTAAAAGGAAATTTGTGATGCCATCATTCGCACACGGTTTGGCTTGTTGTGCAACAGCGGCACAAACAGCAAGATCTCAAGCCAAGACTTAGTAAATGGATGTTGCTTAGACGCCGTGTGAGGTTACGCAACCCTCCCTTGTTGCTTGTTGGCTGTCTGTCGCCTGTCAGTGATGCACCACCCCCAGCACGGTCCTAGCAAACATGGGGTTCCGTGTGCCGAAGAGCCTTCAAAGGGCTTAAGTTGTCCATTGATGCCCCATGCTGTGCTTGGCCGTCATAGCCGTTGAATCAAAAGGTGAACAAACGCATGGCGCCGTGTCCTTTGAAACAAGCAAAGCCTAAGCCACGTCGCTCGTGAATACGGGTTGTCCCCTGTAAGCACCAATCGTTGGACAGATATCTCGGCAGAGGGAGACTATTGCTTGCTGCAGGACCTAGAATGGATCGTCTTCCCCCCGCGCTATTTGCTAGGCAATTCATTCGCTGGGAGGTGAAGAGCCTCTTTTTGATGCACAAATTCATACTGGGCTTTGCCCAACACGGATTGGGGACTTTAGCATTTCCTCGTTTATGCGGCTTGGACTGACAACTGCTTACATTTTGACCAATCCATGTTGATTTATCCTCTAGGATTATCACCTAGTGATGACGCTCTTGGCAAGCTTCAGCGCCCACGCTATATATAGCTCCGGCTGCCACTGCCACTGTCATTGTCACTGCCGTTCATCATCTCATCTCAACCTAAGATCCTTTGATTCACTTTTGAGCCAATCTCAGCACCTGAATAAACCTGTCGGGCCCTAGTGGTCATTTCGCTCGCTCGTATTCATTTAATATCGAGATCCTACTTCGCCTCGACGGTCTTTAAGTTGCACCTGCTTGCCTTACACACAGCCTACATATATTGCACAGCTTTACCATCTCACTCAAAATGCGCACTCAAGCTATCGTGACCGTCCTGTTCTCGGCTCTTGCAGGACAGGTTATTGCCCAGGATGACTCTCACGATGCGCCCCGAGTCAACGACAACCCTCCTGGTGTCAAATACAAGGCTACCCTTCCTAAGGAGCCTTTCTTCAAAGATGCCGCAATCGACGGCAATGTCAAGGGGTTCATCCAGGCTGAAGCTCCAAGCGATGGACACGGCGTTCAGTTCAAGGTCCAGTTCAGCAACCTTCCCAAGGAGGGAGGTCCCTTCAGTAATTGCTCAAGTATCACTCAACCAGACTATATCTGACTTTGCTATAGCATACCACATCCACGTTGAACCTGTCCCTGAGAACGGCAACTGTACCGCGACTCTCGCCCATCTCGACCCTTTTGCTCGTGGCGAGGAGCCTCCCTGTGACCCTGAGAAACCTGCATCTTGCCAGGTCGGAGACAACAGTGGAAAGCATGGAAAGATCACCAGCGACCCCTTCACGGCCGACTACATCGACTACTACGCCTCGACCAAGGAAGGGATCGGCGCCTACTTTGGCAACCGGTCCTTTGTTCTTCATTACGCCAACAAGACCCGTCTGACATGCGCCAACTTTGTTAACTTGAACCCGGGCGTTATCGGGTCGAATTTCACTGCCCCAGCTTACCTCCCTACTCCGACTGAGACTGTCAACCCTGAGACGAACACTCCTACTCCATCCGGCACAGGCACTGGTGGCAAGCCTATTTCTACTGAGACTAGCGTTGTTAGTCCCAACGGTGCCTCGTCTGCCACGCTCCCGATCAACCTTGCTTTGGCCGGTGTCTTTGTTCTCGTTCTTGCGATGTGATGGGAGTGAATGATGAAACTGGGTTTGATGCTGCGAGGGGCGATTTCAGTTCGTTGATTGTACATTAAAAATTCATGTATGGAGGCAGATTGCTGTTCCCACTAACAAAGCTTGCTTGATACAAGCTGCAGGGTGTTCTAGTCTGTTGACAAGCAGACATAATGAAGAAAAAAAACCTATTTGAAACCTTGACTTTACGGCTGTGGCGCATGTTGAAGTGAAAATGAATGCAAATCGGCGGTTAGAGGTCACAGGTTGGCGGCCAGTATTGTACGGCGCAGACGGGTTGTGCTGGCCATCACTGGCCTATTGAAATACAAATCTTATGTCAGTTGATGAATATCAGGGTACGTATAAGAATGCTGATCTATCACTTAAATGGAAATCTCGGAAGCTTTTATTTTATCACCTTAAGTAGTTTATAGGAACCTTTGTAAAAACTCCTTGATTAGATTCAAGCTGCTTAACTGCTATCAGATTCCATGTGAGAAGCTCACAAAATCGCGAGGAACTATAGTTGTATCTGTCAACCAAAGTTAATTTATACGCTCAGGGCTTTCAGAAATCGAAGACAAAACACTTTTCAAAGGAAGGAGATGGTCAGTGAAGCATTAAGATTCATTTTAAGCGCTGTTTCTTGTTTCTTCATGAAGCAGCGGTATCAGTCGATTGCTGTAGAAGATTCCGGATTCTATTACACCCCTGCTCGCATGAAGGCCGGGATTGCGTGCAATGTTTGGAAAGGATGCCGAGCAACCATCGATCTACTGCATCTATTTTAGTGCACTTCTGCCCCCAAATCATTGTTGTCGAGGCCCGGCCCTAGCGCACGTAAGAATCACTAGAGCTGACCAGCCAAGCCTAAGGATTTTAGCTGCATCCATCTCTTCTTTCAGCTGGAACTCAGGCTGCTCAGCTCAACAACATGAAAAGCATCGGTCAACGTTCAACGTTCAAGGTTCTAAGCCTTTGAGCAATCAAGCAGCTCTTGGCCAAAGTCTCTTCAAATCCTTGTTACCGCAATAAGCATTGCTTCCTTGATTTGGCCTTGAGTAGCTGACTAGCGTTCACTTCGGGAATGTTCTATCACATGGAAAGAGGAAAAGAGATAAAAAAGAGAAACGACCCTAGCTTGGACGTGCAGATGCAGGTGCAGGCCAAGCCGAGGAACCGGGCTGATCAGATCAGAGTTGTGTCATATATCGATTCTGGTTGGTGAGCGGTTGCGAACAAGGTGGTGATTTATCCCCGGATATCCCTTGACCATAGTTCCTTGCTTGCAAAGTCAATTAAAGTACATGTTGCCCGATCTCGATGGTTCTTATCGTTGAAGATTCGTTTTTCTTCCGAGACTGTCTCAGCGTCCATTAATACTCAGGGAAGTCTCTATCTCCCTTCCCAAACACAGCTGCTTGTCAATCAACTGCCTCCATGTCCCCCTCAGTCATGGTACGTCAGCTTTGTAATCCAGAGCCACCAATCTGTCTATCTTGAAATGAGACTGATTACATGCTCAGGCAGACACAACTACAGCGCTCGAACAGCGTTCAGAGCGAGATATACGTTCTCCAGACATGGAATACAACTCATCGGTTGAAGATTTTCGAGAATACGAGTATCCCAACATGGCACAAGGTGTGCCAGTCTTACTCCTTCGTTCTTCATCCTCAGATCCGCTGACGCTTGCTTACAGGGGCTTATCTTGATCATGGAGGAGCTACCATATATGCGCGATCACTTATAACCGGCTTCTCCCAAGCAATGATTGGTAACCTTTGGGGTAATCCACACTCAGAGAATCTCCCGGCAAAGTTGTCGGGTGATATGGTTGATAATATCCGTGCAAAAGCCCTTAATTTTCTTGGTGCTGATCCAAAGTATTTCGACCTCGTCTTCGTCGCCAATGCTACGGCTGCTATCAAGCTCGTTGCTGACGCGTTCCGGGACATTGGAGAGAAGACCCCTACCAAGGGTTTCTGGTATGGATGTCATAAAGAAGCCCACACCAGCATTATTGGGGTTCGTGCACTCACGTCAGGGGACTATCATTGCTTTGAAGATGATGAGAGTGTTGAAGAATGGATCTCACGGCCTTTCAGCTGCCAGTCCCGAAAAGGAAAATCGACCAGTCTGGGCTTGTTCGCATATCCAGGCCAGTCGAATCTTAGTGGACGCCGGTTACCACAGGGCTGGTCGAGAAGAATACGGCAACACCCTCAGCTTCGAAATGTCTATACCCTTTTCGATGCTGCGGCTCTCGCCATGACTAGCTCCCTCAGCTCCCTGTTCCACGATCCAATGAATGCACCCGACTTTACTTGCCTTTCGTTTTACAAGATATTTGGCTTCCCTGATTTGGGAGCATTGGTTGTTCGGCGGGCGTCTGGACATATACTGAACTTGAGGAGATACTTTGGTGGAGGAACAATTGCTCAGTTATCCCCCTCAAAAGACACCCGGGTTATGAAGAAAGTCCCCGGGTTGGGGGATCTGCACAAGATATGGGATATCCATGAAGGTGTCGAGGATGGCACACTGCCATTTCACAGTATCTTGGCGCTTGGGGTGGCCATCGATACACACCTTAGGCTTTATGGCTCAATGGTGAGTTGTCATGACACTTTAAAATTAAGATTAACTGACCGTTGATCGCAGGATGTGATATCTCGTCATTGCTGTTACCTCGCTCGCTACTTATATGAACGTCTTGTGGATCTGAAGCACCGAAACGGGTCTCCATTGATCGAGCTATATGTCGATAGTCCATTCATGTATGGCGATCCTTCACTCCAGGGACCAACTTTTGCCTTCAACATTATGAGAGAGGATGGTTCATATATCCCCTGGACGGAGGTAGAGAGGCTTGCCAATAGCGCCGGAGTATACATACGAGCAGGAGGTAAGGACATCATCTGGATACATGTTAACTCTGCTGACGACTGCGCTTCAGGCGTTTGCTGTCCTGGTGGTGTCGCTAAAGCCTTGGATTATGAGGACTGGGAATGGGACAGAATCTTCTCAAGCGGACACGCCTGTGGTTCGAGTGAGATGGCAGTCATACATAATAAGCCAACAGGGTATGTTTCATCACAATCAACAAATTCATCAACTGACGGAGTAGTATCGTTCGCGCAAGTCTCGGTCCCATGACGACGAAGCGAGATATACAGGCCTTGATATCATTTCTTTGCAACGAGTTCATCACAAAAAGCGCACCAATACCACGATTGCTTGGGACAGCAAAGGATTTACCGCTACGGGAGAAGTTCCCCTATCTAACATCCGAAAAGGAGTTCAATGAGCGCGACCTTGTTTATGAGCAATGACACATATTTTAGAGGAGCTTGATGTTTATTTGAATTTATATGAGGAGGGGACCGAAGAGCTCGGTGTGCATCATGGGCGCTTTGTATGAAACTGGGGTGATATTTGTATCTTTGTGTATCCGTGGATCGCAACATAAGCCGTTGGGGATAGGTCTCATGTATGGGAATATCCGCAGTCATTTACACATTAATTTCACATCCTAATCTACTTAAGTTAATGCTTTTTTATTTCCCTTAGAGGGAGAAAGAGAAAAAAAAAAAGGTATCTCGGGTCACGCCAAGTCAATTATCCAACAGTAGAAGAATTGCAGAGGTTCCATTTATTATAGGTGCTTCAGACTTTGTCTTCATCTTCTCGCCAGGGACAGTGTATTCGCGGAACTAAGAGCTTTTATATGAAAAGATGATCAGAGAAGACCTAAAAGATATCTCAGCATGACCTTCCGTGACAGAGAGAGCCCAAGGATGACATTTAAAGATTGGCAAACTTATAAATGATCTTAGATCAATAGGTATTTCCAATTTGTTCCATTATGAACACCTTAGGAAAGGTAGCTTTCATTCCTGGTTGCGGCTGGTTACCCTTCGCTTATTGTTGAAAGGCGCCTTCCTCAGCAACTTCGCAGCTCTATGCCTTCACGTGATTTACATCATATCTAAACCACCTTACTTTACTACAGAGAAAAGACGACGATTGCCTGCGTTCGAGCACATCATCAGTCCGACGATTTTATTGTTTTTGGGCCACAAAATCCTTAAGAGCTTTCTCCCTCCCAGCCAACATCAATATAGTCGGAATTTCTTAGCTTTTCATCTCGTCCCTCATGCAATCGTCGCAACTAGATTCTTTACACTTACCCCACGTCTTCGATACCAGAATACACCCTTGATCGATCTACGCATTGCGGTCTGCGATCAAGCCGGTTCGGAGATCTCGAGGTTGTATACCAGCGCACAAAGCATCTGTTCGCACTTTTCGCCCACGCCGCTATTTCAGTAATAAAAATGGCAAAGAAAAAAAGCAATCAGACTTCTAGTGGTGAGGGGCAGAATGCGACCCTTGACAACGCTTCGCAAACGCATCCACAAACCTCAAATGCTACGGATACAAATGGAGGGAGTCAAAAGAAGAAACCCAAGACGTCTAAGGAAGGATCTTCTTCTTCGTCTTCGTCTTTCCAGACACTTAGCATTTGTCGGAACAAGTATGTTTGGTTATGCGCCGCTGATTTTCTTGCCAAGTTGCCATTTGCGATCCATTAGATTACGGCGTTAACGCTTTACCTTAGGCATTGGCGATATATATCTTCTTTCCACGGTCCTTGGCTCCAAATGCCTATCGAGATTCTCGAAACAATTGCCAACGTCAACTACAATACCCCTCGGCCGTGCCCTATTGACCCTGCCGTCCTCTATGACCTACTGAAGATTCGCCGTCTCGTTGACGAAGCCACCAATCTCGCCGTGAGAGCTGCTAGTGATATTGCCTCACCTGTGTTGACCAACGTGCATGGTGGGCTACCCGGCGCATCTTCGATGTCTGTATTGGGAATGACAGGACCAGGACATGGGACAAGATTGAGCCGCGAGCGCAAGTTTCGAATGAGGGAGCAGGCAAGCCAGAAGCTTAGCCGCGCATACCATCTAGACGAAATTGCTTGCAGCGTTGCAACAATGCAGGGTGCGTCTCCAATAGATGAGATTGGGGCGTTGGTGCTGTTGCGTAACCCACAGGATCCAGATGCCAAATATGTACATTTCTTTCATGAGAAAATACCCTCCCGCCAGTTGGCAGAGTCTACTAGTCTGCAACCCTTGACAGACATCATATCCGAGAAGCCCAACGAGGGCGAAGCTCTCCGAACGCGTGCAATCGTCAAAACTTTTAAGGAGGATTTCGAAGGTGCGGCTCATGACTTGACCGTCGCTCTCACAGTGTGTCGAATACATCAACAGCCCCATCGACCCAGTGGGGACGAACTCGAGTCGCAGCATTCACATCGAGGCAGAAGATGGCGTCAGGAAATTATCCCATCTGAGAAAGATCAACCGAGTAGTTTAGAATGTCAGTTGTTATTCCTTCGTGGCGCGGCGTATCTATCGCTGGCATGTCAGTATATCGAAGATGGCATCCCAACAACTCAGAGCCAGAATGGGCATGCCGAAACGCACAGCCCAGACGAGGCCTTTGATCCAGAAGTCAGTGGCTGCAAGCCGCCAGAGATTGAAGAAAAGTCTCTTCATAAACAGACCGAAGCGCGAAAGCTTGTCAAGAAATATGCAAAGTGGGCGCTTCGAGACCTCCTCACCTTTATGTCACATTTCGAGTACGCGCCCAATCTACCATCCTCCATCGCAAAGGACTTTAATGACCGGGTTAATAACTCCGCAAAAGGCGCTCGCCATCCTCGGCCTTCTGAGGCTACATACTCTCTCGAGCCACATACCACTTACACCATCTCCGAACTCTTCGCCGCCGTCCCTCCTTCAGACCTCCCTCCCTATCCTAATCAAGAGGTAACAAACTCCAATGGCAAAACTCAGCCATCCATTATGCCGCAGACATGCGAATGGTCGACGTACCACCCCCTTATGGCCGACGCCCTCCACTCCCTCCTCCTTTGTCACTGTCTCGCCCAAACCTCGGCCAAGGAGCTTCAACGCCACACCTACATGGCGGCAAGACTGATCCGTCTCGCCGATGGCTATCCGGTCTTCCAACCTAGTCGCTCCCCTGCTCGGTCTGACTGGGTTGAAATTCTCCGCCGCGCCGACGACAACTGGCTACAGCTCAGCGCCTCGTGGGAGACCTTATGCATACCTGCGCCCCTCCCGTTCTTATACGATACCCTCCCCCAGGATATCTCGAAGATGCACATCGGCGCTTCTCGTAAGGAAGCTGCCGCCGCCGCCGCATCTCTAATCAATGGTGGATCTGATAACACTAGACCAGCCGTACTGAGTCCGGCAGACAAGCGTCGACAGCGCAAGCGGGAACATGACCAGCGAGTCTGCGAAGCCCTTAACGATGAACGAGTCTGTGATGAGGTCACCTTCCGCGCATCCATTGAGGCCAGAGAGAAGCGCGATGAGAAACAACGTGCTGCAACTGCCGCTGCTGCCAATGGTTCATCATCCAATGCCACATCTACTAACAATTCAGGTCTCAAGGGATGGTCTGACGACGATAGCAAGGACTATCCCGTTTGCACTGTGAGGGCTAGTCTTATCGCACAGTGGGTGCAGGAAGCACCCATCGTCACAGGTACCACGCGACGCAAGAAGCGTACTAAGAAGGCTGTCAGTAGGACAGACTCACTGGCTGGCCTTCCAGAGAGGCGGAGCCTTGAAGACGGAGAACAAACTATGCCGCCATAACGACTCTTTGCTAACCCCGTATTTATTTGGTTGCCCTTTTGGCCACTCAGTTGGTGTGTCGCCTCCCCCCATGCTGGAACCTTAAATGATGAAGAGTAAGCTTGATATCCGAATGATGACATTTCGTGGACTTCACTGCGTGATCTCGGGACGGAACTTGTCATGACAAAAGAGTCTCATATAGTATAGAACAAGACTTGGAACAAGAGCAGGTCTATAATTCAGCGTCCTTCCGCAGACAATGTCTAATGCTTTATAACCAAGAAACGCCGCCCATGCTTACATATCCTGTGAAACCAATCCGTTACCTGAATTCATTTCATCCTATCTTGTGTTTAGCAATAATCTTAATACCACCTGTTGTTAGACATATTTCCCCCGTTGAGGAATGCGTCAATGTCTCCCATACCCTCAGTCTCGAGCACATTCATCAACTCAAGCTGCTGAGACTGTGTAAGGCTACCTTGCCGAGCAAAACCATAGTCAAACTGAGGAGGGGCATTCCCTCCTTGAATATTCTGTAGCCCAAGACCAGAGCCTGGCATATCGCCATAGTTCCCGGGATTAGCCATAGAATCGTTGAAAAAGCTGTTGCTCATGTTGTTAAAGGCGTACGGGGAAATAAATGGTGCAGGAGGCGAGAACCAATCGCCAATGCCGCTTGGAGTTGGCAGAGGCCTTTGGGTAGGTGCAGCCTGTGGATTTTGGGGTACAACAAACGTGGGCCCACGGTGAGATGGTTCAATCTTAATAGGGGGGGACATATTTGTCTGCACGGGCACCAGGGGAACTCCAGCTGGCGAGGCATGCTGCATGATTGGTGTAGGATGGGCTGTCATGGTGTTTGAGGGCGATAAAGTATTACTAGGTGTTGGTGTTGCCATGTTGCCGGTCGGGATGCTGTCAGGAGGAGTTGGCAATTGCTCGGACATGTGATCCGGAGGCGATGTCATATGTTGCTCAGGGGTTGTGGTAGCTGGCGGTGTTGGGTCATCTATCATGGTCTCGCTGGGTTGCATAAAGTCGGGTGGGAAGTACGAGAATCTTCGCCCCGTAGGTTCATTGCTCGCAGGGTTGAAGAAGATGGAGTTAGACCTGAAGCTCGGCTGAGGTGGAGGAAAGTTGGGATCGAAGGCGTAAGCATTCATGGCCTCTGGTGGTGAGTTGAAGACGTGGTTGAACTGGGGTGGGTTCTGATAAGGGGCTTGAGCTTGTTGAAGGTTCTGGAAGGCTTCGGGCGAGTTAGGGTCCGCGAAGGAAGGGGGCGTGGTGAAGAAGCCGGCTGTCTGTCCCGTCATAGGGCGTTCATCATAGCCCTGTAAACAAGCTTTCGAGAAGATGGAGTAAAGTTGCGAGGCGGATGCAGTTCCGGGCCATCTTTCTGTACAACGATCCAAAACCTCCATGGAAGTCTGAACGAGGTTTTCAACTTCGTGGCGGGGATGCGCTTGACGCACCTCTGGATACGAAACAGTCCATAAGAGTGTGTTAAGCGACATGTTCACGGTCAGAAGGAAAACCCATGTGAGATCTGCGCCACTTCCCATCTGCTTAGCATTGAGCTGGATGATATACGCTGCGCTCTCGTAACAAATCGCAGCGGCGCGAGGTGATGGCTTTGGAATCTGCGGAGAAGGTCTATACATGAATATCCTCATCTGATGATATCTGCCGGTGAACCTATCGAATCGCATTAGATATAGACAGCAAATTTTACGGAGGGGGCATACCAAGGCTTGCACCAATCAGGGCTTGTAGGTGATGCATCTAGCCATTCTTTGTTCATCTTCTCAATTCTTGCAAACCAAGGGTGTGAGTCGTTCTTTGGTTCTTCCTTCTTCTTCTCATACAAAGCTCTTCGGATCTCGGCTTGGCACATTCTCATCCTGTAGAAATGAATAGCAACAAGTTTCCGTTCACTGGGAGGGCCAGGCTGGATGCCCTGGTCAGTGATATTGTCGTCGTCAACTGCTGCGAAGAATTCGACGTCCAGTCGGTCGTCGCCTGTTGCAAAATTGTTGGGCCTGCCCATACTGTGCGCCAAGCCATATTCCATCGCGGCCACAGTCCAGATAATTCGCCTCCTCATATCGATTGTTTTAGCATCCAAGTTATACCCTGTAGAAATAGTCTTCTCGCTGGCTAGTCCTTCCTGCTGGCATATTCTAGCTGCCAGACCGATCACATAGTAGATCGGTGTCCTTGTAGGGGTGAGAAGCGAATATTCTCCAAGAAGAACGAGACATTGCAATGTCTTGAGATCCTTGGGGCGGACGACATCTTCGAATAATTGCATTGCTGCCAAGTAGTAGCTGTCCGCCAAACCAGCATATTGCGTGTCAAGCTTTTGTAAGCTGATGGCTACAAGCATTCTGACAATGAAAAGTCGATATGGATCAGAATCGCCATTGTAGACCGCATCTAAATCCTGCAGAAGATCCTTTTCGTGCAGAACCGGCCAGAAGAGTTGAGCTTCTATAAGTTAGCATTCCCAATGGAGTAGTACAAAATAGAATTGAGGTTCACCTTTCTGGTTAAAGATCTCCAGTAACTTATCTGCAACAGCTCTGGTGGGCAAACTTTCGGCTGGATGTTGGCTAATCATAGGATAACTCTTTCTCCTTGCCGAAGGCCCCGTCATTTGTATAGACTGCATACGAGCTTGTCTGGCGCGGACACTGGGGATGAGATCGGAGATGCGTTTGGAATCCGTGTATCGTTTCGCTTGCTCCATAAGAAGACGTGTCATTGCGATACCGCTACTGGGTCCTAGGTATCGAGGGGTCTCATCGCCACCATTCAGACGTACCATTCCGCCCGGCCGTACCATGTCTTCGTTACTCTTAGGATACTCATTTTCGTCGTCGGTATATTGGCTGAGCTCCGCCTCAAGTTGCCTGACTTTGTCCTGTAGCCTAATAACATAATGCCTGTTGATCTTGCGACCTTTGGCTGCATCAAGGTATTCGCAGGTCGATCCGGATCTCTCACATGGCAAGCAGCGGGGTAAAGTTGGATCGCAGCGGGTTTTCCTCTATGCAGGAGTATATTAGCATGTGGCTCAGATATCGAGTTGCAACAAGAGGGTCGGGTCGGTACCTGTCGACAACGGCAACAAGCTGTCAGAGTGTGGGCAATGCGGTGACCCGAGCCGTCGCCATCCGAAGTTTCGTCGGTCTGCTGTACAGGTTTCCTAAAAGCCGGCGGAGGTGGCGGCTGCTGCTGGAACTGGACCATATGATGTTGAGGGTGACCCATGAAGACGGGATTCTGGCGGGGAGCGACTTGGCCGAAGCCTTGTCGGAAGATGTCTGCCGGGTCCATTGGATGTATCGGCGCAATCGCCTATAAGGTAGGTTGAACTTGATCGCGCGCAGGCATCCGATGCCGAGATTATCGATATCGAGAGGCCGATGCGCTGAGATGCACGGTTACGCACACGAGGAATGGAGATGAAGCAAGCAGGGCACAGGGACGGGCCGGGGCCTTGAAAGTGACCAAAACGATGACGATAGAGTATAGCTCCAGGACCAGAGCAGGCGTTTATGGACAATCCGTGATGGTAAGAGATATATACGCTGATGGCAGCATCACCGCTGGTTGACTGAATAATATCGGTCAGACGATTGTGTTGTAGGGAGTATTTGGTGAAGGACACAGGCAAGGTGATTGTGTATGGATGGTATGAACGCCAAAAAGCAGGTCATTTCCAGTTCGACGACGCCCGGGCGGAAAGGAGGGGCAAGGCAACAGGTCGTGGGCAGGTTAGTAGCTGTTGATTGGCTGTTTGACTCTTGCTATGCCCAAGCGTCCAGGGCAAACGAGGTCGCAATAGCGGGGAAACTGTTCAAAGTCGATGCTCGCTAACGAGACCCTGAGAAATTTGAAGCTTCCACTGGAGTTGAAAGCGGCACAAAAGGCTAGGCAGGTCAGGTATGGATGTCAACGCATCACCAGTACCTTGGTAAGTTGACCTAGAGGATTAGGGACTTGGGTGGAAATTAAGAGAGAATGGATCTTGACATTAATCTGTCGCTGGTCTAGACCACAATTTATTTGCTTGAATCCGCTAAAAGGATAAGGTTTGCAGGTTTCGTGATGAGTACCAGAAGTCACGGGCTGTTTAACTCGGCGCAACATATTGGCTGAGTGATGAATGTTTCAACATTCATGAAAGGTTGGTTTCATTCAGGAAACCCGCCCCAGACAAGTTGGACGAAAATTAGCTTTACCTCGACAGGACTAGTCTTAGCTTCTTTTAGTGCAGATCCTTGAATGACGGGTGCTGAAATGTGCTGAAATGTATTGTTCGGTCAGCCCGCTCTGGGACCCTTCAACGTTGATTCCAGGACATGCATCTCACGTGGATCATGTGGCTGAGAAGCTATATACGACATTCGATGGCGTGCGTACGAAGAACGATCGATATGCGATACTCGTGTCAGCAATGACATGTCGCGCAAAGAGGCCAAATATGGTCAGGATGTCCCTCAACAACACGTAAAGGACCTATGTACGATTCCCTATTATAGATTCAGGCATCTGCCGTAATCTGATAGAGCCCACTCCAGCTTTGACCGAACATCGTGTCACATCGTGTTATGGGTTGCGGAACTTGAACTCGATACTCAAGTACCGAGCGGAATTGATGCTCCTCCAGCCGAACATCCAGCCGGGCGAATAGTTATGCATGCATGATTTCTTCTGTTTTCATCTGCCATGGATGTCTTGCTCACAAGACCCGCTAATATTATCCTGACCTTGAAGTCTGTTCAGCCTCCATCAGTTGATAAATAAGCTACAAAACCTTGGCATCCCACGTTCAATGTTTGATACCGGTACTTTGTTTTGTGTGGACCAGCGCTGTACAAAACTCAATCTTACAGGCTACTCAAGTACTCACGTTTACAAACTGTAAGTCAGTCGTTAATAATGTTATAGTATTTACTTATCGCTAGTCCAAGTATGATGCGCTCAGCTGAGCCCATTGCGGAACGAGTTTCGATCTGAAGTAGAGAAAGCTGTAGCTCTATTCAGATCAATATTGCTTGACATGTCGTAACGAGGTTGAGGGGGCTACGATTATACAGTGTTCTGCAGGTCAAGTACGTACATATATGAGTATTCGGCAGTATTTAAAGTATAGCATTGAACTGACGTGCATCGGGGAAACGATTCCGGTCCGTCCGTCTCAGATTTGCCGTATCCCAAAATTCGCACTGTTTTTACTGACTCTGTATTTCTGTGGCTTAATACGACATAAGACAGCAGATGATAGAGTTCGGAACCTTTGTGCACAGGGAAATTTGTTAGTAGGAGTTGGCATATATACCTTAGATATTGAAGCTTCGGGGAGTTATTGATCACTGTCCCTTGTAATCTTGTTGTGAGGTTGATGAATAGAGTTTACGATCATCAACCGAGGTAGTTGTTCTACTGACGCCTGCCTGGGATGAGCTTACCTACCTACCTATAGTATCTGACTTGTCCGTACTGTCATGGAGGCTCGCCTTATCTTTTTCTTCCTTACACCTATGTCGCTGTCATCCTTGATGCAACTGTAACAACAACAACAACAACAACAACAACCATTGTCACTGTCAGAAATAGCAATACGTTCTTCAATACCAAAACTGCCCATTACAGACCATAGGACCTGTACCTCTTGCTAATCGTCATCTGTGCCGCTGTATAACCGCACTACGCCATCTATCCTCTATCCACCCACATTTGTTGCCCCGCCCCGCTCGACAACTCGAGGGACACGACTCGACTTGATGAGACAATAGCACTTTTATTATCTTTGTTTTCGCCCAAACTACATTGCCATGTGTTGCGAATGAGCTGTCACTTTCCTCTCGTCATCTTCTGAGCCAGTCCTTTTCAGAGACTTAGAGAGAGGTCTGAAACCCCCATACAACGCGTTATCGACGCATCGAGTTCTTTCAGTCCATTCCTGGATGATTGTCCCGCAACCGTCCACTCAGAAGAACTACCTTAGCCAACGACGCCACGGAACAGTGGATTGACTACCTGCACAAGACCACGCCCATTTTCCACGCCCCTTTCTGATCGCGCTTCTCGTTGTGGTCAGGCTCTTTTAGATTATTCAAGGTCAACTACAATCTCTTCGTATTACCGGAGTCGACGGCTTAGACTACAGGTCAATCTATTGGCTCTTGCCCACTGACTTTTGGAACCAACCTGGTCCTCGTGGTCTTAATTGTCCCGCTTCCGAGTGGAGAAATTTGACGACACTCGAACGAACTGTTACCCCAGACTTCACCCATTAACTACTATCGCCAGCCAAGCTCTATTCGTTACGCTTGTTGTAGTTGATTGGACGGACACTCTGCAATATCAGTCCTTCAGGACTTTTCTCGTTGCATACCTTCTGTTAGTTCGGCATCTACAGGCTAACAAAATGCCACGTCCAAGTTTCTCTCACAATCCTCTATTGAGGGTGTCAAGGCCAGTGTCCGCCTGCTCTCGGTGTAAGTAGTGAGCCTATATTCTTTCGAGGGGCCAAGTTTGCTGACTGACTCCATGTATAAGGCCGCGCTGCCAAGGTCAAGGTAAACAACTAGCTTGCCGTTCATATGTTGCGGGCAGAGGCTAACATCATATAGTGTGATGGCAAATTGCCTGCTTGTACAGCCTGTGAAAAGGCTGGCCGTTCAAACGAATGTTCAGCGGCAAATGACCAGTTCGCTCGAGGCAAGGAAAGAAGGTTAGTCGATAACTTGGTCGTTGAGAGGAAGAACCGAGCTAATTCTTGTGCTCAGTTACGTGGCGGCCTTGGAATTACGCATAGAAAAGCTTGAAAAACGGCTTCAGTTTGCAAAATCACGCAAGGCATCCGTTGCACTCCATGATACGGATGCATCGGTCTTTAATGTGCAACAGATGGACCGTAGAGATTCTCTTGCGCTCATTCGCGCCGCTATACATCGCAAAGCGGCACAAAAGCGGGAGACTTCTGATGTCAACTCTCTTGTATCCGACTTTGGCTTTCTGTAAGTACTAAACAGCAAGTTCAGTCCTTGATGTTGTTACTAATATGCCTCAATAGTTCTGTCAATGCTACAACGCGAGACTTTGAACCTATATCAACAAACATGACGTTTGCTAGACTAGTCTTGGCGGCAACAACGAACGATGCCCTTCCAGAGTCTGATCAAGCCCGCTTACCCCCGAGGCAAACTGCCCATGTGCTGGTGCAGCATTACATGGACAACATTTATTCGTTGTTTCCCTGCTTTTTGGAAACCTCTCTTTTAACCGCTCTTGACGACATATATCAAGAAGATACCCGGACTATCAAAGACTCAGACTATTGGATGGTGTACATGGTCCTTGCCATTGGCTCTATAGCCCAAAGCAAACGTAGCCAAGATACACACTATCTTACTGGCCTCGAGTATGCCTCAAGAGCTATGAATCATGCTGATGGTGCTCTTACTCCCGGATACGTGACACAAATCCAGTCGCTTCTTCTATTGACGCAATATGCCATGTTGGACCCTGCCCACTTCGATAGCTGGCATTTGATAGGTTTCACAGCGCGCGCGATAGTTGACCTAGGTTTTCACCAAGACCCTCCTTTGTCTTCTGTGCCTGACAAATCTTCTCTGGACATGCGACGCAAGATCTTTTACTGCGTCTATGCTCTTGATCGGCAAGTCTACATCACCCTTTCTTTGTGAACCAGCCCGCATCTGCTAACCCACACTCTCTAGTGCCATCAGTATGGTCCATGCCCGAACTTTCTCGTTTACTGATGATACTGTCAATGTCGCCTTCCCCCAGGCGTCCAATAACGCGAGAAAGAGTTCTGTGTCAGGTCCCATCACTGGTCCCCAACCCGCAGACCCTGCTCTGCTGCTCTTTCAACTCCGACGAGCGCAATCCCATTGGTATCAGGAGTTGTATCAATCAGGATCGGTGCCTCTGCAGGATCCAATCTCCTATATTTGGAAGATGTGTCTTGATATGCGGGAATGGCAAGACACTCTGCCGACGAATTTGGCTCCTGAAATCCGACAATTGTTCGACCAGGAGCTGAGGTATAGCTACGTCTACTGTATCGCACCCTCGGCCAGGGCACCCAGCATCACCGACTATAACCGTATTCTGATTTTTGAGCACTCGATGGCGTACCTTGACACTGTCCATGAGATAGCACATGGCGCGCAAAACTCCGGATTCTATACATACCATGACGTGTTGAGGGTCTATTTTATGGCGAATCAGTTCCTCGCGGTTCTAAGGGATGCGGAAGATATGCTTCTTTCAGGAATGCCGGTTCCAATTCCAATTTCTCGCCCGGGTGCTGCACCTGCCCCTCCTCTCCCAAGACGATTACAACCCCAAGGAATGAGTGGAGACGATAACCTTGATCGCAGCTTGAGATGTCTCGATAAAGTCTCGCAGACATTAGATACCTACGGAGACCGTTGGGCAGATGCCTCGACCTGGAGAGAAAGTTTTGGTATGATATCCCAGGAAATGGTGGATCGACTTTCGAGGCGAAAGCAAATACGTGATACTGCTAGAGAACGATATCAATTGCAGTATCAGGGCAGAGGTATACCACCCCAAACTCAGGCTGGTTTTTAAATACAAAGCTCACAGCAGTTCAAGGGGATGCCATGGGGAGGAGTTGATATACACAGATGGTCCACGGTGGCACCTGCCGATAAGACATCCCAGAATCGGTCTCTGGGAGACGACGGTGGAACCATTCGCCATGCTCAACTCCAAAGCACGCTCTGGGGCCAAGATTCTCAGGGTAGAGTTCAAGCCTAACTTTGTGGTGTTTCGAGACGCAGTGTACAATAACTGACTCAATGTGTTGGTAGAGGAGTTGGAGTCTACAATTCCACTGACACAGGTTGGCCGCAGCATTAGCACTGGACTCTAAGTTAGATATAGGGAAATCAAATGCATAGGCATACTCATAAACGTTACCATTCAAGTAATTCCAAAATGGCACATAATCTCAATTCTTGTGTCTTCATAAGGCCATACAATAGGTTAGGCAGGATGTTCCGACTGTGTAATACTTTTGATGTCCGTTGAGCAGCCGTGTTCTGGACGAAGCGTATTGCTAGAGTAAGTCCAGACTCAATTATTTTGAAGATGCCATTGAATCAGGATAATTGATGGCGTGTGAGCTGCATTGGCAGGATTGAATAGCCTACCTATTTCAGAAAGGCAATGCCTTCTGTGACTCTACGACTATGACCTATGGTCAGCCACTCGACTAGTGCTCCTGGTTAGCTTGTCTATCTGATAATGCAGTTGTAGCAACCTCAGTGTTTCCCGTAAAGCAACTTATTGGTTAAAGTGAGGGAAGTATGTTGAACACCGCTGTATATATTCTCATTTAGCCGAGAGCAATTGTGCATCGTTTAGTGTATGAAAATTGGGGACAGGCGCAAAGTTTGGGGGTGACAATGCTGTCATTAGGAGTTGGAATGATGAAGTCAAGACACAACAGAAAGACAGTATTCGCTGTCAGTTAGCAATCGGCCAACTTCGCTGAACATAAGAGTCATATGTATCTCTCCTAGAAGAGTCAACCAGTGTTGACCATGCAACGTAGAGAGAAACCGTGAAGTTTCCATACTAGATACTCTACAAAGGCTACCCACTTGCGAGGTAGAATACTACTTCTTAGTTAGACAAAGGAAGCATCGGTCTGTTGTCAGTGGCGCCTGACACCCTGGTTAAATCGTACTTGGCATTAAGATTTATGGTGTGGTGGTATGTTGTTGTCGCCTACGCGGAATGGTCAAGATGCAATATGACAACTTGTAAGAGGGTGTAAGATCGGGCTGAATAAGGGGTCGATGTCTTGGCTAGAGCGGGAGCTGAAGCTGAAGCTATGTGGTTCAGTTTTGGAGTCAATCAAGTCATGTCACGCCTTGACCAGGTCTGCTACATACATAAGGTCGCTGTTAATTTGGAGGACCCTTGAGTCTTACGTTTTGGGGTTCCTTTGCTCTCTGTGTTGTTCAGGTTGACTCAACTGTCAGAGGAATAGGTGGTTTAGCGCCATCAGACCCAGTCACTAATGGCAATGTATCGCAGCACACGGAATAGACAGAATATTAATGATCACAGAGTAACCACTTCCCAATAACCGCTTATCTTTGTTTGCCTTCTCCCCGAGATTCTTCTCCATATCCAAGCTAGCCAAGGTAAATCCAATGCGGGGAAGAGATCCAGGAAAACGAGAAGCGGTCTACTCCGCACGGGTGAATCGTGGAGGTGGATACATGGAGCAAGGCTTGGAACGGGTCTAGGACGGGCAGAGTTAAATTTTGACTATTTTGACGGAGTAATTATTTCCTTAGTTATTCCACCAATCGTAGCTTTTGGTGCCCTGCGACCTGGCCACGCGGTATGGCCACCATCAGCCGCAAAATGACGTTTCCCCCCATTCTCCACTCCCCCCAAGGAAAGCCAATTCCACAGAGAATCAAGGTCTAAGAGAAAGCCAGAAAGAAATTGCTCCAACAGGCGTTGAGCATACCACCCAAAACTGACAGAGGCGCCGAGCCGGTGGAGGACTCGACAGGGATTAGCGACCTGGGCAGACGGAACTCGGCACGGCACAGTAGCATCACGAGTCTAATTAAGGGAGTCTTCTTTTGATACATTGGATTGAATTCTATTATTTAGATTCTTGTTAAATGAATCGTGGGGGAGTAGGATACAACTTTGGGGGTTCCGATCTTGAGCTAAGTCTTTCAAAAGTTGCGGGGGTTTGAACTTTGAAGGCTCGACGATGGGATGAAGGGATCAGACTCAGTGCTAGAAAAGTGGAAACAACAACAATTAAGCGAATCCTCAACGTTCGATAAGAGGGATATGTACATGGAACCAATATACTAGACGCTTTATCGTCAAGTATCAGGGGCCGAGTTACGGGCGTAAATGATGGATGTAAATGCTGCCTCATCCTCGAGACCTCCGAGTCAATAGTCAAGTTAAAATTTAAGGAGACAACGAAAACAGCAGAAAGAGAGTCTAGCCATTCAAAGTTGAGACATCAGATTTACTACAAGTAGAGGCTTCTGGATGGTGGGGAAGGTGCGTCCGTCCGTAAACCATCCATAGCCGCAACGCAAACCGCAACCGCATCCTGGGGTCAGGTCTGGGGTTAACCTAGGATAGACATAGTCTGGGGTCTGGGGGCAAGAAAGACGGCTCTAGCCTCTGGGGGTTCCTTCCTCATCTCGAGATAAAAAGATAACAAGGGAAGCATCATCTTCACTTCTTCTCTCCTCTGTTCTTCGTCCCACCATCCTCATTCTCTTCTCTGCCTCCTCTCGAGACCGACCTTTCTCATTCTTGAGTCATATAATCGGCAAGTCTAGATAAAAGACACCCGAAAAAAACAGGCACAGGGCCAAACAACGCCAACATGCCTAGCAAGACCAGAGTCTATAACTGGTTCATTGCCATGGTAGCTGCGTCTTGTATGACGCTCTACGGCTTTGACTCCAGTGTTTTCAACGCTCTCCAGGCCTCGGAGAACTGGCTGAACTGGTTCAACCTCGACCTCAAGAACGACAGTTACACAGTCGGTCTCATCAACACATGCTACACCATCGGTGCTATCGTCAGTGGTTTCTTCATCGGTGGCCCCCTGGCTGATTGGCTCGGCCGACGTGCCGGTATGGGTATTGGTTGCTTCATCACCATCATCGCCGCTATCATTCAGGCTTTTGCCCCCAAGGGAAAGCTTGGAGTCTTCATTCTCGGCCGTGTTCTCATCGGTATTGGTCAGGGTACCGCTCTCAGTAAGTTATATACTTTCACCAGCTCCTGTATCTGGTCACTGACTTTCTCCAGCTGCTGGCCCTGTTTACATTGGTGAAGTCTCTCCCCCTGAGATTCGAGGTCAGGTCATGACCTTCTGGCAACTCTTCTACTCGGTCGGTGCCTTTATTGCCTACTGGATCAACTTCGCCTGCGGCAAGAATCGAGAGAAGCTCGGCGAGTGGGATTGGCGCATGGTCGTTATCTTCCAGGTCCTCGTTCCCATCTTGGTCATCGTCCTGCTCCCATTCCAGCCAGAGTCTCCCCGTTTCCTCATCAAGAAGGGCAAGATCGACGATGCCCGGTCCGCCCTTCGAAGTATCCGTGACACCGAAGAGGAGGTTGAGGATGAGGTCCTGGCTATCCAGGCTGCTATCGAGTACGAGAAGGAGGCTATCAGCCCCGGATACCGTGCCCTTTTCAAGGACCCCTCTATCAGGAAGCGTTTCGGTATTGCTGTTGTCCTCAACGTCGGCCAGCAGCTCACCGGCCAGGGTACCCTCAACACCTACTCCACTTCCATTTACAAGCAAGTCTGGACCTCAACTGAAAAGATCAACCTCATCAACGCTTTGTGGGCCACCATGGGTATTCTGTTCACTTTGAACGCTGTATGGACCGCCGATCGCTTCGGTCGCCGATGGCTCTTCATGGTCGGTGCCGCGGGTATGGCTGTCTGCATGTTGATTGTTCCCGTTATTGGCCTCGCTACTCCCACCCCCAAGACCGAGCCCACTGCTATTGGCATTGTTGTTATGCTCTACCTCTTTATGTGAGTTTTCTCGTGCTTCGCCTTTCTTATAACACACTAACATATATCTACAGCTTCTTCTACAAGCCTTCATGGGGTGCCGGTGTCTGGATGTGGACAAGTGAAGTCTTCTCTGCCAACGTCCGAACCCAGGCCGTCGGCATGGCCTCTCAGTGCCAGAATGTGGCCAACACCATTTTTCAGCAGTTCTTCCCAACATTCCTCGCCAAGACTGGCCTCAAGTGCCTCTTCTTCTTCTTTGCCGTCAACATCCTGCTCTGCGTTTTCGTGTTCTTCTTTGTCCCTGAAACCAAGGGTATCTCCCTTGAGCACATGGATACTGTTTTTGGTGGTGCCGATCACACTGAGAAGGGTGCCCAGATGCTCGGCGTTGACGTTGCTCAGCATCAGACCCAGGAGTTCAAGGACGGGGCTGAGATTCAGCAGAGCGAGAAGAAGCGCGAGTCTGTTTAAGAAGATCTATTGTAATTGATGGGAGATTCAAGATGGGATAATTTTACATCTTGGCATTCGAGATGTGGAAAGCAATCGTTTTAGCGTATATCTACCTAGACATACGTGTTGATATAAGGATATAATGAAATATGGAGACATTATTGTGATCCCAGGAAAACTCCAGTACCCAGAAAGTGATATGTCTGATCCAGATCGCGTAACATTAGGTAGCGGGCAGATATCATATCATGAAGTCGACACTGGAGTGCTTTGCCTTTGTGTTGGGCTCGAAGCTTCTTTGAACTCCCCAACCTTATCCATACAGTAGAGTGGATATTCGCAACACCCATATTATCCCTAAGATCTTGGTCTGCTATGTTGTGTTCCCATATCATCTTGACGACAATATTGACATTTATTTCTTGGCCACATCGTTTCCTGCCAAGAATACCGAACGGGCGTCCCAGAAAGCTATGGATTATCTTAGAGAGATAGTCGGCAGAATCGCTACTCATACAGAAACTTCAAAACGAGTCAGGTAAGAGATAGGTTGATAACGACAGTTGTAACTATTTTCTACCGATGTATATAACAATAGAGGCAAAGGTCGCTTTTTATTGCGCGAGACAAACGAAGGGCAAAAAAAGAGCACAAAGCATTCGGAAAACTGAAAGCCAACCCCTGTCCTCCCACATCAATTTCATCTCATCCACACACTTCTCCTTGATCGTCCACTCATCACATCGTTTCTCAATCTCATGCTAGATAGCTCGGCAAGCCCTTTACTGGCACTGAGAGTAGAAGTCGTTGATCTTCTTGCAGGTGAAAGGAGACTTGCACGTCGTGGGGCCGCTGTAGTTCTGGCCACCGCACTGTCCCCACTGGTCGACGCTGCCGGCAGGGGGGTTGGTGGGAGTGGAAGAACCAGTAGTGCTGCTGCTGGCAGGAGGGTTGGGGGTGGTGCCGTCGCTCTTGTAGGTGCTTCCGATGGGACCGAACTTGATGTTGGAGAAGGAAACCTTGGAGTTGGGGACATCTCGCTCAAGGTCGGAGGGCTTGCCAGAAGTGATAGCGCAAGAACCTCGTTGAGATCCAACCTTGGTAGAGTCGGTGGGGTAGGTAGAGTCGAGCCAGAGCATGTTGGAGTGGTGCTGTAGAGAGAGTCAGTATGTCGTGTTCTTATATCAGATATGAATGAGAGGGTTGCATTAGACTTACATCGTGCCAGAGAGACATAACAAGAACCATAGGGGCAGATAGAGCATCGCTTATGCCGTTCCAGCCACCCTTCTTAGAGAAGTCATCGATATCGCCAAAGACGGTCTTCTGCTTGGTGCAGAAGTCAGAGGTGAGAGAGCTACCGGGGTTGCCTGCAATCTTGGACTCAGAGTTGGCAATGACCTTGCCGTTCTGGACATACAGACGGGTGATCTCAGAGAGACGTCCGTTGCTGCCCTTGTGAAACTGAGTGACGACAGTCATCTTCTTGGTGGTGTCGATGTTGAAGTTGGATCCAGGACCGTAGAAGGTCTTGTTGCCCTGGCGGTAGGCGTTGAAATCACAACCGTCGGCATCGCAAGTACCGCCATATCGGTCATTAGAGTAGGTTCCACCACAAGAGTCGCCAGTGCAAGAGTGCTGGGTGAGCTTGGTGCAAGGGTGGGGAGTGAAGGCGGTGGAGATGGAGTTGGCCTCCCAGATATCCATCTCAGGGCAGCAGGTGCCCAGATTACCAATGCCAGCGTTAACATCACTGTTAGAGGGCTTCCAGCCATCAGAGTTGGCCTTTAATACTTGTTAGCCTCTGTCTCAAACCTGGATCGTGCTCTATGTTAATACTTACAACTCCGTTGATGAACTTGACATCACGAGGGCACTGGGCATCACAGTAACCAGTTCCGTACTTGGCTCCGGCCTTGTTGCCGGAGTACTTGGCCTTGCCACCATCCTCGTCCATGCTGACGAAGTAGAGGGCACCGTTCAGACCGCAGCCGATACCCGAGACATCGACATCAAAGGTGAACTCATTTCCCAGAAGCTGGAACATCTGGTAGGTGTTCTCGTTCTCCATGAGGTAGGTTCGGCTGCCGATGTTCTTGCTGTAGGGTCCGTTGGTGACGAATCCAAGGCTGAGCTGGTTGCCGCTGGAGGTGATTCCGTAGGTACCAGAATAGTCGGCACCATCAAGACAGCACTTGTCGGCGCAGGTCTTGCCGTCAGTGCAGATAGAGGTGTCCCACTTGTTTCCAGTGTAACAGTTGGTAGACGAAGAAGTCTGGTGAGTCCATCGCCAGTTGGCATCAATAACAACGGAGCCCTTGACATCGCTGCAGCCGCTGGATGTACACTTGGACCAAGTCAAGGCAGGCTTGGTCTCGGTGTTCAAGGAGCAGACCTGTTGAGCCCGAGCAGCGGCAATAAGAGCCGAGGCGGTTGCGACGATGCGATACATTGTGAAGTGAAGCTAGACCGTTGGATAGATGAGGCTGAGTTGACTGGAGAAGATGTGATGAGTGAGGAGTGGTGAGTTTGATTTGGATTGGGGATCCGGGCTTGTTATATACTCGTCGAAAAGAAGATCTGGAACTTACAAGATCGCCCCCTTCACCCATGTCTAAGTTTGAAAGAAAGGAGCGATCAACAACAAAGAGAAGCCGCCATACCGATGAGGCTCCAGTTTCAGAGCTTTAGGAGAAAGCCGGGTCTCGGGCCGCGTGCCCTTGGACAGTATGAAGGTGAGAGGAACCTTGCTAAGCCAGTGATGTCTTACTTGGTGATAACAGGCAAAGCATGGCATGCCTCCAGAGCGGAGACTTGTCGAGTAGAGCCACAATGAGGTACGGTGACTGCAAGGGGGCCGTTTCTGAGCCGATCTCCGTGATAGCCTCCGGTGGCGTACGGTAAGTGTCCGATGAATACCTACAATAGCAAAGAGAACGAGTAGGCCGGTCCGCAGTTCCCGAAGGAGAGCGACGTCTGGCCTCCGAAGAGGCTGCACTCACGATCTTCGCTCATTGGAGGAACCTTGTAACTTAGACTAGCGAGGCCGTGTAAGAATAAGAGCAAGTTTCCGAATTATTGTTCTCACAGACCTCTGAAGGATAGGAACATCGTTCGTTTTTCGGGCCGTCGCTTCCATCACCTCTTTACCGTGGACTAATGAGACCCGTGATATAATCCACAGAATGATCGTGAGGTAGTCTAGTTACCAATCCCGGAAAGGCAACTAGGAGTGAACGGTCACCTTGCAATCACCCTGCCATCTTTACCAGATGGATCTCCGCACAGGGTTGATTCTACTTAGCCGTACTTCTGGTGAGGAGGCTGACCCCACAACCTGTTGATTCTCTCAAGGACCCAAAACTTTGGCCCGTTTGTCACTATTCGAGCATGTGGTTTACCAATTATGCGGTGCTGTGACATCTTCGTCTGGATTCAATATGGAGAAGCCTGTCTTCTAGATCCACAAGTGCCTTACACCACGGGCATAATGCTCCTCAGTAGATATCGCTTCCGTGGGCCGTAGCTCCGGTAAAGATTGTATATCCATTTGGAGGCAATTTGATGCATACTGGTCTGTTAATGGAAGTGAAGAGCACCTTGACATCATGCTGTCTGTCGAGCATCCGCTTCCAGCTGATCAGTCTTTGGTGGCGCTGATGTTCATTTTTCCATCTGCAAACCGGAACTCGATACATTGGCGATGTATACTTGACTTCAAGTTTCATAGCTCATATGCTCTTGATGGTGGAACAATTACAGCCGTAGAACCTAAGATGAGTTGTCCTGGTAAAAGGGATCTCACGGTACTTCGGGATTCAGTCCGTCCGCTTAAAAGAAGTCTCAAGACCGCAACTGCAGGTATCGTGGAAGAATTTCCGTCAAATTTAGTTTGTTCATGTGTTCGTCGTGCGCCCATGCTCATCTCGAAAACAGCTGTTGTTGGTCAGCTGCCGGGCAATGCGGAGGTGGCAGAAGTTAAACCCCTGACATAGCGCATGGAGGTAAGGGTTTGAAGAGCTTTTTCGTCCAAATTCAGCAGTTTCGGATACATCATGACCGAGATAGTGGCTATAACCCCGGCATATTGTTGATTATAGACCAGGATTCTCCTGCCGGTCATGTGTAAAGGCCTTGCCAGGCAAGTAGGCAGGCAACCAGGTCTTGTTTGTGACTGGTAGTCTCATGTGATGGCTGGTGAATGTGCAGCGCGCAATCGACACGAATGTTACGGTGATTCAATTGTTCCGCCGGGTCTTGACTGGCTGCACTCAATCTATGAGCTCTTCCAGGCTGTTGTTTGTTTTCGCGGCCTCAATTCTGAGAGGTTTTACCCTCTGTTCTCCAATCTTCGAAGCACTCGCAACGATAATACAGGCTCCTCAGACTGCCGAGGCTTTCGAACGGAATACCTCTTTCAGACACGGAAGACGGCTAACGAGGGGTATCAAAGTCAACAACCCTGCATGAATCGGCAGCATCTTCTCGGCTCGAACCGCCTTGGTGGCGCCTCCAAGTCGTCCAGTACCCCAGTGGGACGTGATATCCACTGTTTCGGAAGATACAGAATAGCCCATTTCAGAAGTGCGGGGTGTAAGTTAATCGTTCCTTAGGCTGTGATGTGGTGCATTAGAATGGACGGATTGGATCGTGGAGGAGGTTCTTCCGGATTACCCCAAAGCGTGGTGCTGCTTTGTCTGGGTGGTTCGACAGCCAATGTAATGCTATGCAACAGCAAGGGTCCAGAGGTGACTTGCATATTTGGGTAGTACGCATGATGCTGTGTTGAAGTTACGTATTTTGCCTAACGGGGCCGTGTTAAGGATAGAATGAGGTTGTTGTGGTCAGGTTTAGGAAATATGGAGGTCGAGTCAAGTTGGCACACGTGATGGCCGACCACATATCACCTATAGTACCTGTCTCTATCAGCCATCTACACATGTCCAGCCAATATCTTGAGGTTAAAATCATGTCTTTGAGTTCACCACCTCACGCTGCCTGGCTCTTCGTACAAACATAACCCTGAGTTAAGCTCAACCCATATACAGTTTAAGATGCGAGAGCGTCAATGGACGCATCACAAACACCCGATGTAAACCACCCGCATCAATATAATCTACAAGGATGCGTACTTCGCAATACTACATCTCATGTCCTTCCCGCAATTACCAACGTTGCAAAGAAAGGGGAAAAAAGTATCATCCACATGAGGAACCCTAAATCCTCCCGAGACGCCGTATAATCATCCCTTCCAATTTCCACCCCCAAAAAGCTTTTGCTCGCAAAAACAGTTACCACCATCGCTGGCTGTCAGGTTGAGGTGTTACCACTGCTGTTCGCCTTTCCCCGTCAATCGGTGGACCCCGTTCAATTGCCTCGATATTCAGAACCAAAGCACTGAATGACATTTGCCTGCCTCTCCTGCTTTCTTGCGCATGTTTGCAGGAGAATTCGAGTGCAACCAGATGTCCTTTCCTTGTCAAAACCGGACTGGCGGGACTTCTATCCACGGATATCTGATATATGGATGTTTTTACTTTGACGGGGCAGTCTCTGGTCACGCTCGTAGAGATAACCACAGTTGGCACATAGAGTCTGAGTAATGTTAGCAATGAAAACGGATCCGCCAAGCCTCGAACTTACTCTTGGACCTGCTGGTCCATCTCTCACGGCCCAGACGCTTGTGCCCCATATCCTGCAGTGCATGCACCTCCATTGATATCTCTCTTGATCCGTCAAAGCGCCGCCACCTCCATATCCTCCCACGTCTGGTGTCCCTCGCCCTCCCGGTGTACCACCTCGGCCAAGGGGACTCAAGCTTCGGAAACGCCGCTTCTTTTTGGATCGTTCGCCTCGCCCCATTCTCTCCTCCTCGACTTCCATCGGCGCACCAAAGGGCGTGCCTCCGAGCATGCCTGTTGTAGAGCTGAACCGTGCCGTCTCACGGCGTAATCGACGAACTTCACGTTCTCGGTCGCCTTCTCTCTTCTCAATCTCTTCCTTGCTCAGGAATTCCACCTTCGGCTCCCAGTCATCTCCAAGGTGCTCCGGGTCATACCTCCAGCCAGCCTCTGAGCCATGGGCGGCATCGTTTGGTAATTCCTGCTGCATTCCACCCCATCCAGCAACGAGGCCACCAGCCTCGCATGCTTCCTTTTTCAGCCGCAGAACCGCCTCGTAGATGGCATGCGTCATTGCTGGTATCCACTCTCCTGTCAGCCCGAGGTCTGTACAAGTGACCTTGGCGAACGCTTCAGCAGTTCCTGGCGGATGCAATAGAGACCATTCAAACTTATCAGTGTAGAGCATTGATGCCAGATTAAGGTTCAAGTTGATGATGCATCGATAGGTATCGTCAGGGTTGTAGTCGTCAGAATCAGGAAGAATGGGCGTCGCCTCTGCGGTGACATCTGGAACTTGGGATTGCGAAGGAGTGGCCGCGCCTCCTGTCTGCGCCGGCGTGTCAGGCCGGGAGGCACCTCGGATGGCGGAGACTGGGGAGTCATCCCGAGACTTCAGCACGAAGCTTGGCCGCGGCGTCAGTGCAGCAGTCGTGGGCTGTGGAACAGAGGGAACCTGCGGGTCACTATGAAATAGTGGGTGAAGGGCAACACCCGAGTATTCTTCAAGTTGCGTCCGGATTTGCTTGCTGATATCAGCAATGACTGCCTGCCGATTTGGCAGATCGAGGTCCTGCACTAGAGTTTGGGCAAACTGATCGGTAGAGATAAGGGTCTCGTGGAGATTCCAGCAAAAGATGTCCCGAAGTTTATACGGCACTGTCGCCTCCTGTTGGCGATACTGAGGAAGTGAGGTGTCCACGGTACTAGAATTATGCGGCATAGGATATGGAGCCGGTGGGATGAATGCGGGGACATCCACATCGATTCGAATCGGAATCAGGGTGAGAGGCAACGTTGCTTGTACGGCATTCTGTTGGTCGCTCCTCAGCAGCCTGTGTTTGGCAATCCAATCGCGCCAGACGCCCTGCACCTCGACAGGCTCTTTGGTGTCTTTGCCAATCTTGTCGGCGAGATCTTGTCTGCTGACCGAGTCCTCCTTTCGCAAGCTCCTCAAGCCTGTCGGTCGTCGTCTGGGATCATCGCTATCATCTTCCAGGTCATCATAACCATCTTCGGCATAATTTATGATCGTTGTCCCTCGCTTTGTGGTTCTCGAAGTCGGTCCGGCAGGCGCACTGCTTGGTAGAACGGGCGTGAGGAGAGAGTTGTTGTAGGCGCGCAGTCGCGGCGCGTAGCTTGTCAAGAAAGCCTGGGGCTTTGATCGTTCCATTGTATGTGCTATGAGGTGTCGATGGTCATCTCATGCTGCGGAAAAGGAGCTACGCCAATACGCGAAAAGTCTCTTGTCGCTATCGCCAGATGCTGAGACAGATACAAGCGATTCAGATGCCAAGATTTACCCGACGATGATAGCACTATCGATGCGGGCTAAAGGTGTCGAGATATGTGGAGTTTTCTATCTGTCGTGATGGCTTCAACGTTCAATGCTTGATGGAGTCGCGCGAACGGGGACCTTTTTCTCAATCGCGTTGCTCGTTGTTCCACCAGGTTGCAGGGGAGTGCACGGGCCAATCGACTGGCTGTGATTATATAAGCCGGTTGCCTACCCTGTAGCCACCGTATTCTTTTATCACAGGATTGAAGGACGAGATGGATATCATGAAGAAAGGTTCTGATTTATCACTACTAGCAAAGCAAACTCTTAGTCTCACCACCTATTCCATCATATAACACCGCATGTGATCGTTTAATCATCGCATCCTTTGTGATGGTAACCGTAAGGACAGGGGTCTTCACAGTCATGATCATCCAGCACACTGCACAAACCGTCAGTTATTTCTCTTTGACTTGATATACAGAGGACAACATACCGATCTTCACGGGAAGAGAATATACAAACTGTATAAAAAACGCAGTGATTGTCACGATCATATGACCGACCACATCCGATTTGATCTGCCTCAGGCGCCATGCATTCGTCTAGCCTATCAGTTGATGTGAATATTACAATAGAGCGTAGTAATCACTTACGATAGTTATGGTAGTCTTCTGATTCACAGTTGGGCCTGTACATGGCAGTGAGCCAGAAGTTCGCAGCAGATTCGAAGGTACGCTTATGTGGTTGACCCGCGCAAATGGCCGAAGTCTCCGTGTATACAGTTCTCCCCGGCTTCGTTCGGCTAGGTGCCACCGCGCCACAGCCTAAATGGATGGCATAGTCTTGCGCATCGGAGGCGAGGGCAGTGTCCCAAATCAAAGGACCGCGCCCCTTTACACCACGTGCTGAATTGAGCCTGAGGAGGCCATGCGTGATGTCTTGCGATTCTATAACCGAATCTCCGGGACGGAAGTCCATGCAACACAACGAGGCAGCAAGAGTTGTGAGTCGCATGTTTTGAGGATACAAAGACGGCCAATCTGGCGAGGAGAGATGATGATGCTTGGTGTTTGATAAGGTGTGCACAGCTATGAATGACAAAGGGATATCGGAATAATGTACGAAAACGGAACTGGGAGAAGAAAAAGAAAAGAGAACGACAAAAAGCAGAAAACGATCCAGGGAGGTAAGTATATAAGTTGGCAAGAAGAAGTCTTCACTTCATGGGAGGAAGGAAGGAAGTCGGGTCTATGTACCTGCCTGGAGATGTGAGGACAGGGGACTCACGATTCAATTGCACTTAAAGGCTGTTATAAGGAAGGAGTACCTTCTAATTAACCACTATTCGACACATTGTTTATGAAGACAGGATCAGAAGCACAGTAGGTATCATTATCAAGTTAATGCTTAACCTTAGGCTAGAAGATCATTAGCTTATCGTATAAAAAAGTTACATATTCTCTACCTAACTTCCGGGATATCTAGGTAAGATGCTCGAGGTAACGCAGGCATATATGCTTCTTTTAATGCCTACTACGTGAGTCACATTATTTTGTAGCAGTGAAAGGCGTGTAAGTGATAGGAACGATATGATTCGCTGACCTTCCACCATCTTTCCTAATATGGATAGCCCCACAAATGACGTCTCAAGACCAAGACCCTTCTTCAATTGAAAACATTTCCCCGACCTTCACCTTCCAAGTCAATCGAATTTCGCAAAATGGCCTCACGAACGCCTTCTTTCGCCTCTAAAGTTCTGCGTCGGCTGCCAACGCAACCGAAGCACCTCTCACCATTCTTGCGCGCTCCTCTTATTCGCCCTGCCACTACAAATCTTCAGTCCTTCCGCGAAGCGCATAACATTCCACGACCACCTACCCAAACATACGCCAAACCAAAACCTGAGCAGGCGCAAACAGGCGAGACGCCAAAAAGCGAAGGAGAAAGGCCCGAGATCAAGGCATCGCACTACCAGTTATCATTTACGTGCATTCCATGTGGCCATCGCTCTCACCACAATGTCTCTAAGCAGGGCTACCATTATGGCTCTACGCTCATCACATGTCCCGAGTGTAGGAACAGACACGTCATCAGCGACCACTTGAACATTTTTGGCGACAGAAAAGTCACCATCGAAGACCTTATGAGGGAAAAGGGTCGGCTTGTTAAGAGGGGAAGCTTAGGCGAAGACGGCGATATTGAGTTTTGGCCAGAGGAATCTCTTCCAGCAGACATCTAAGCTGGTAACACCGAGAGCTCATGATAGTCTGTGGCTAGAGGGCTGTAACAATAGAGTGAAAAAGATGAGGTTTGTAAGATACCTAGGTTGAGCAAAAGCATTGGGTGGCGTTGATGGGATACCCTCCACTGGGGGTCCAAGACAGACACAAAACATAGACCTGGAATTAAAATAAGCTTAGTCTCCTCTGTCCTAAGCCTTGGGTATTCTTAAGTGGTAATATTATATTCTTATCACATTGATTTTATTATAAATCCGCACTTATTAGCTGGTAGTTTGGCCGAACATGAGAACTGGACGACCATCTGTTGGGCCTGGTTGGCCAGTAATACCACTCTTGCTCAGGCTTTCATCACCCTTGTTCACTGAGCATCACCTTAACCCTCTGCAGGCGGCATGTAAGTCCATAAGCTTTATCAACACACAAACCAACACTGTGCTTTACCAGCTTCATATCATGTTCAGCATGGTTCAGAATCCAGTCACACGCGCCAGAGGTGACAAGGGAGGGCAGACTACAGTAGTCAGTGGACCTTTACTAGCGAGTTGTGCTACTTGAAACAAGAATACCTTTATTTCAGTGTAAGTCCGTTACAAATTGAAGTCACTTTACAGTATACTGCATATTGCTAGCACCGTCTAAAGAACATAGCTCTATTTGGCCAGCGGATTCTTTGATGTTTGACTAATAAGCTCAAAAAGTGTTACAAGATCATCCTGCTCCTCCAAAGACAACACTATCTCCTCAATCTTTTCTACTACTTCATTAGCAACAATGTCCTTTGTTAGTTGCCTCCATTTGGCCACTATATCTTCGTTAGATAGAGGTGGATCCACGCCAAACGCATTCGGCACACCGTGACGTAGGACTGTCCCGTCTTCAAACTTAATCCTCACTTCTTGACAGCCGATTGAGTCACCATCAGTAATATGGAGTCTGCACTCAGTGAGATCGACAAGTCTCCAGACATCCTTATCAACGAGCATCTCGGGGGTAAACTGCGGCATCAAAACTTGTCCATGAACAATCTGTGTTGCGGTCGTGAACGAGTTGCTCATCTGGGCTCCTGTTGCTGTGAGAGGCTTGACGGCTCTCCAGCCTCCGTGATGGAAAGCAGCTTCGCCAAGAAGGATGTCGATTTCCTTTATCTCGTCGAACCCCTTCATTCGATCAGGATTTTGTTCCTGTAGACGGCGGATACAGCCAATGCTAGGATGTGTACCTGCCATCGCTCCATACGGCTTGATCCGAATACCGTCCGTCTGCCACTTAGTTCCCAGCTCGCTCGTCAACTCTTCTAGTCGATATTGGGGCTGCTTCCCATTTCCAGAACTGAATTGTTTAAAGAAGCCTCCATACTCGCGCTCGAAAACTCGCTTGATACCCACATAACCGCCTTGTGCTAAGACAGCAGCCAGAAGACCGTTCCGTGCTGCAAACCCATGGTGCATGCGCTTGACGTCGCTCTCAAACTTGGCAGACATGAGCCCACACGCCTAGGTACACGCTATCCCAAAAGAATCCTCGATCTTGTCTGCATTGAGCCCGTAAAGCTTGCTCACGCTGGCGGCAGCAGCAGCAGGTCCGAAGACTGCTCCAGAATGCCAGCCTGATGAGAGAACCTGTGTGCCCCAGAGGGAGCGTCCTACACGTGGCCCTGTCTCGTAACCCGCGATAGTCGCGAGCAGGAAGTCTTGTCCGGAGGTTGTGGAGTGAGATACATGTGCATTGGCTTGTTGCGTAGCGGCAAGCAGAGCTGGCAGAATGATGCTGTTCGAATGAAGGGGAGCCCCGCTGTGCCAGTCATCCAGCTCGAAACCCTGGATAAAAGTTCCATTTAGAAGCGCGGCAGTGAGAGCGGTAACCTTGCGTCCTTCCCACCTGATGAGCGACGCATCTCCCTGCATTGGCTCCAGGTTGAGGATCGCCTGCGCTGCCGTCTCGGACCAAGGTAGATGAGATCCGACAAATGCACATGCCAGTCCATCGAGGATTAGGTACTTTGCTCGAGTACGAACTCGCTCCGGGATGTCATCCAGCTTCAGCTTTGATACCCATTGTGACACTTGCACCGTCGGGCTTGATGGCTTAGGCTTTGGTTCACTCATGCTGAAGTCGTAGGCGGATGGAGAAGAATTGAAAGGACACCACTGCCTTGGGTTACTCAAGCCTCTTATACATGACCTCTTTGCGGTGCGATTCAGTATGCGATCCCAACGGCATGTTGCTCAGGCTTTCCTGTGCGGTCGGCTCATCAAGTTGAAGGCGTCGGAGTCGTCTTAGTTCAAAGTCTACTACGCAAATGTGACCCCGGTTTCGACCGGAATTCCGAACAATGCCATAGCTACGAAACCCGGCAGTTTATAAAGAAGAAGCCACAAGGAGGCCCAAGATCACCTCTAATGCTATAGCTGCATTCTGAACTGGGCCATTCCTAATGAGCTTCGGGATTCCCGTACAGTGGTAGTTGATTATATTACTACGGCTGACTATACTAATGCTAATCTCCTGGAAGTATGCGTCTGTACTGGAGGCTCGTGGGGAAGTCATCGTCGGAGTTCCGAGTCATAGTTTACCCTCAGACTGCCTCCGTGCCACCCCCGCCAGATCCTCGAGGCTATTGAAGGTTCGCATAATCCGCCCTGATTTCAGGTCGTGGAAGTATTAAAACCGCGGGCATGGGCGAGAACTTTTGATGGAGGCCATCCAGCTTACTCATTAAAATTCGTATTGTACCACCTAAGTGTCAACGCAAATACCATCAAGGCCTCAGCAATTTATCATGTCTGAAGAAAAGGCTCAGCAGGGTACCTTTGAGAGTGTGACAGAGCAAAGAAGTCCTGTCACTGGCGAGAGAATGGCTCTTGTCACAGCAGCTGAGGAGAAGGCTGTACTACGCAAGCTTGACTTACATATCTTGCCTCTTCTGTTCCTGGTCTACACCTTTTCCAATTTGGATCGCAGCAACCTGGGCAATGCTCGTCTTGCAGGACTGCCAGATTCTGTGAATCTAGAGGGCAAACGCTACGACTGGCTCGGAACGGCTTTCTATGTTGCATGTAAGTCAATGAATTAACACAAGAGGCCAGGTTCACCTCGCTGATAAGACAATATATATTTGTTCTCAGTGGACGGCCGTTGGGTTCAAACGATTTCCTCCACATAATTGGGTCTTCTTCTCTGCTATTGGGTTTTCGACTATATCAGCATGTCAAGCCGCTGTCACCAATTACGCCAGTCTGGTCGCCCTACGTGTGCTGCTCGGTTGCTTCGAAGGCATGTTTTCCGGGGTGCCTCTATACCTGTCCTTCTTCTACCCCAAGGACAAAGTTGGCTTCCGCCAAGGCATCTTCCTCTCTGGTTCTGCCCTTGCAAACGCATATGGAGGCGTTTTGGGCTACGCTATTTTAAGTATTCGGGGCTCAGTTGCGCCGTGGCGATGCCTGTTCCTCATTGAAGGGTTGCCAGTATGGATCGTTGCCATCCTGGTCTGGTTCTATCTCCCGGACGATCTTCTCAGCGCCAAATTTCTCACCGACAGAGAAAAAGAAGTTGCTTGGCAGTGTGTTGGACGCGGACAGACTGTCGACTCACAGGGCGCGGGAGGGGTTAGCTGGGCAGAATGGCGTTCAGCATTCTTGGACTGGCGGAGTGAGTAGTTCCATTATTCTTTACAGGTTCGGACTGATGACTTATTGTGTTAGGTTTTGTGCCAGGCTTGATGTACTTCTCCTGCAACGTATGCTTCGGCTCGCTACCTCTCTTCGTTCCGACTATCATCTCCGAAATGGGCACATTCAACCACCAGGCAAGCAATGGACTCTCCGCTCCTCCATACGCTCTCTCCTTTGTCACGATTCTAGCATGCGCTTTTGCTAGCGACCGCGCCAAATTGCGTGGACCATTTGTGGCCGCTGCCGCCATTGTATCAACAGTAGGATACTGTCTTCTTGGCGTTTCAGAGGGGGTTGCTGCTCGATACACCGGAGTCTTTCTCAGTGTGCAAATCTTTGTCAGTATCAGCATTCTTCTTCCATGGGTTTCCAGTGTACACCACACTGAGAGCAAGCGCGCTGGTGGATGGGCCATCTTTGCTACGCTGGGCCAGTTTGGGCCCTTGGTTGGCACGAACATATTCCCCAAAGACCAGGGACCGTACTACCACAAGGGTGCCTGGATCTCCTGTGTGTTTACCTCCTTGGTCGTGCTACTCAGCATGACCTACTCACTTTTACTCCGCTGGGAGAATAAGCGACTGGACAGAGCAATGATTGAGAATACCGGTCCAGGAACGGAAGACGATGATCATCCCAGGGGGTTCCGATATGTTGTCTGACCGGATTTATACAGTGAAGCCCAAAATAACATTCGGTTACGACCAGAAGGCCGACTTCTTGTACTACTTACACATGGACACAATACATAATGATATGCAATAATCGTACCGCCCAGAACGATTGCGTCACATACAGAAACTTGGAAGGCTACCATATCAAAAGTGCGATGATGACTACAGTAACAATCACGTTCATGCGCTTGCTAAGAACTGCCACACCTCGGGACGTTGGATTGGGGATAATAGAGATTCCGCTTCTCTGTGATCTAGACACTTTCCAGTAAAAAGCTATATGCCGGAAACTCGAACCCCGCGTCGATCAGGCACGGTAGACCCGAACTGCCGAAGAACCCGCAGTCGGAATTCCATACATACATAACTAATGCTCGCCGATCGTGGGGAAGTTGTTCCATCTCCTGACCCCGAATTCATAAGTCAATCGTTCAGGCAATACGGCAGCCCTTGCCGAACTGTCTCCAGCAGCCCTAGGGGACTCAATCATGCGTATGACAAGTCGCATGAAAGCCTGTGCTCGTTGTAGGCGACAAAAGGTCCAGAGGTTCCTTGCGCCCAGGAAAATTGAATTTTGCTAATTCATGGCTTACAGTTGAGGTGCGACTTGTATCAGCACCCTGGGCAACCATGTTCACGTTGTAGACGCATGCATCTAGAATGTAACAATAGAGTGGAAGCTCCAGAGGCTACTTTAGAAGCTTCGCCAGCCCGGTCTAATCGGACGACTATAGGAACTTCCAGCAGTGCCTTGATCTAGGCGCTGCAAAGCCATCACTTGAAGATGACTCATCATATGCTATACGATCAGGCCGATCTTCATCGCTTTCTGAAATCTTGAGTCGAGAGGATATCGCGATGAAACAGATAGACGATTGCTTCGCCCGGTAAGCGTTGTCTACCACACACAGTTGATGGATCACTAACTGAAACCGTTAGGTTCTTCAGCCACTACAGTAAGCTCCTACCTGGACTCTTCAGTGAAAACGATGTAAGCTCCGAATCTTACTTCAAAGAGTCTTCTCTTCTCTTCTAGACAATAATTGCCACAGGCGCCAGGCACATGGAGCACGCCACCAAGCTGTACCGGATAGCTGCTCAAGAGATCAGAGTTGGAACGTTCCAGCCCCTTTTGCACATCACGAACCCCATCCCAATAATAAAAAGCTCCCTGATTCTGTGCATCTGGCCTCTACCGGTAGACACAATGTGGAAAGTCCCTTCACATGTCCATGCAGCCACAGCCCATTCTCTCGCTGTTCAGAATGGGCTTTTCGACAACGGCCACGAACAAGATTTTGCACGGACGCACACTTCTTTGACCAAAGAGATGAGAGATACTAGGTCTCATCTCTGGCTCAATTGATGTTTGGTATTTCAAGCGTAAGTTCTCTTGTCTGTAAAATGATGGTAATTGCTCAAGGTGAACAGTACTAGCCTCTGTGATGGCTTTCCGTATCTTTCTATTGCTGAATCCGAGTCCTACCAGAGAAAGGCTAGGCTCGAGGAGATCGTGGACGCCTCATTTCATTACCGCCTCGAGTGCCATGACATCTTGATTGATGCCACCAGAGCATTTGGCAACATCATAAACGAGCAGGGCGAGGGCAGCAAGTCCCTGCTACCCCTGATCAGGATCTTCAGTGAACAAGTGAAAATCCTGCCACTTCCTCTCCGTGATGACTTGTGTATGTGTGAGCTGGCTTCACAAACAGTATCATTGGACTGAATTTAATTAACTGACCAGGTTACCTTACCCGGTGCTGCACCCGTCTCGCAATATCAGCCTACTACTTCTTCTTACAGAGTCATGACTTCAAAAAATCAGGCTTGGTCACAAACTTTTCAATGGCCACGGAAGTTCTTGATGTCGTGTCCCGCTTAGATGCTATGCAGGATTTCGCGTTATACGCGTCAAACTCCTATACCCGCATGACCTTGCTCGCGGCGTTTTGCATCCTACGAATCGTTCGAAGCAACCTGAAAGAGCACATTGACCTGCGTGATGCTCAACAGTCGTTATTCAAGGCGATATCATTCGTCAAAAGGCGGTCCATGCAACACGGCGACCTGGATGAGAGGTATGGGACGATCCTCTCGCAGTTGTGGTCAAACAGCGATCCGATGGATACTACTGCAGCTAATGGGTTGGATCTGAGGATTCGTAGTCGTTTGGTACGTGCAAAAGAGAACACCTTCAAGTCTATTTATTTACCTAACTATCATAGTTTATGAGCGTGGTATTTGACTCTCTTTGGTGGTGGCGAGTCGAATATAACGGGCAAGGCAGTCCATACGACATGAACAAGACTGCGTCAGAATCTGCCCAGACAGATGCGACAGATGCGGCGGATGCCAGCACGTATTGGAACTCGACAGCTATGCCTGTAGGCGACGGCTTCGGGGCATCCAACTTTCCCGAGGTTTACATGGACTGGAACTTTCCTCTCAATATTGATTATCTTGGGTAGAGAAAGCACGGATGCTCCAAGGAGCTACATACAGCGTCTTCTATGCAACGCGTTTTGATATTCAGCCTGGAGTGTAACATGACATTCTAAGGCGTATCAGTCCACGCCACCTTGGAAGTTGGAAGCTCCAGCATCCTCATCAATTTTCATCGACTCGTCGAGCCCGCATACTCGAAACAAGTCCTGTGGCGTAAGCTCGGTATCTGCCAAACCGGTTTCCTTCAGCTTTTGCAGACCAGCCTTGATTGCAGTATAAGCCGGAGCCAGCGTAGCCAGCGGCACAATCATCATGCTGAATCCCAAGTCCTTTGCTTCTTTAGCAGACAGTTTCGGCGTGACGCTATTCTCCACCATGTTCAGCAATACAGGCCATGTTGCGAGATCAGCGATCATCCGCCGCGCCTCTTCAACTGACCGAAGACCCTCAGGGAAAGCAACATCAGCTCCAGCATCGCGTGCAGCACGGAGCCGTGTCAATGCTTCTTCATATCCATGCTTCTGGATAGAGTCTGTTCGTGCGATGATGACTATGTCGCTTCCCATCCTTCGACGTGCTTGCACGGCAGCACGTATACGGGCCAAATACTCGTTCAAGTCCACCAGGACCTTTCCAGCGAGATGTCCGCATCGCTTCGTCTGCACCTGGTCTTCAATATGTAGCGCCCCAACACCTGGGCGCGAATATTGTTCAACTGTACGTGCCACCATGATTGGTCCGCCGTAGCCGGTGTCCGCGTCAGCAATGACAGGCGTAGACGGTGACAAACTGGCGATCATTTCTGCGCTCTGCCGCATATCGTTTAGTGTTGCGATCCCTAGGTCAGCACATCCGTGAACGGATGCTGTGAGTCCTGCTCCAGTCTATACTTGTCAGTGGAACCTTTGATGGCGAACCATAGCAGACTAACCATGTACAGGACATCAAATCCAACCTCGAGCGCAATGCGCGCAGAAAACCCATCGTATACACCAGGAGCAAGGATGAAATCACCCGCTTCTATCCTTTGGCGTAGCAACTTCCCCGCAGTAATAGTTTTGCAGACATCTTCTCCTTGCGAGCTCATGACTGAATTGTATGGCGTAGAGGAATGCTGTTCTGGTGAGATTTGAGACTTATCTAGGGAGACCTATGTTGAATTGTGGTTTATTTAATTCAGAATTAATACGTTACGAAGCCCCTTTTCGTATATTTGCTAAGGGTGGGTTGGGGTGGGACTTCGGAGTTCCTAACGATGACAAGTTTGAGCGATGCTGCACACTCGGAATTCCGAATATCTGGTCCAACTCAATCATGATGATGAACCCCAGGTCGCGAGTATCAGTACAGGACGTCATGTTGTGTAAAGACCATACCGCCGTCCCCGGGCGTCGGATGAGGACTTTGTACTGATGGATGGCGTATAGATATCCGATTATTGGATTGTATTGGATTGGAAACTCCAGGAAAGACAGGAGTCCAGCTCATGCAGGAGAAGGATATTGTTTCAACTGATATGTAGCCCTTGCGTGTAGAGATAGAGAAATGAGTTACAAGTGGTAATAGCTGAATTTTCTTTTCACCTTCTTCTATAAATGACTTTTACTATATATCCAGATCATAACGCCGAGGAACAATTTACCTAATGTCACAAATTCCTAACGCCAGTTGATGCAACGACGTCCATCATCCTTACCACCGCTTGAAAGACTGTCGCATGACCTTCTGCTCCTTTGACCGAGTCTTTTTGCGCTCCTTGTTCTTCTCAAACTTCTTTCTCTTATCTCTTCCATACTTCTCCGGCTGTGCAAGCGCCTCGATCTTTCTCTTGCTTGAACGCTGTTCTCTCTTGGTCCTCACCTCCTCTCGAATGGCAAGAAGCTGCTTGGAGTACTCAGCCGTACCAAATTTCTTTTGAAGGGAATCCATGAGGATCTGCGCTCTTGTCTTGAGGGCCTCGTGTTTCGTCTTGAAGAGTTCATCGTTGGAAAAAGGAGGTGCAATGGAGGGGTCAGTAAGATTGTGAAGGGGCACGAGGATAGTCTTGAAAGATGGTCGCAGGCGATCGGGTGAAGACCTCCGGCAAATCGTTTCAAGAAGTTCCATCGCAGCCACCTTTGGTGTAATGGCCACAGCCCTAGGGGGGATCTCTCGTCGAATGATGTGAGAGATCTTCCAGAACAGATGTTGAAGATCAGTCTTTCGTTGAGTCCCCTCAACCTGCTCTTCTTCTTCCTCCTCTTCCTCCTCATCCTGCTGCTCTTGCTCGACCTCATCATCGGACCTCTCACCTTCTATTACAGGTCGAAGAGGGAGGCGAGGAGCCAAGAAAGCAAGGACCTGGACAGCTTCCGCTCCGAGCTTCTCGTCAATATCTCGGGTTGCCAAGACACCCAACCCAAGTCTCACCAAATTCTGGACCTTCGGCAAATCAAGTGTAAGGCCATGACTACCGACAACTGCTTCGCCAACCGCTACATCACTGGCTTGTTGAGCAAAATCAGCCAAGTATGAGCTTGTTAACCCAATAGATGACAGTTTGACCGAAGTTGATTGGTGTGACAGGCATCTCAAGATGTTGGACCACATCTTCTCGCTGCTGCTTGACAGAATCTTATCGGGGAACACAGACAACGAGACCCGGATGACTTCAAGTGCCGCCTCCAAGAGTTCTCCATCGGCCTCTCGAATATCCTCCGCCTCAATGACGCTGTTGATCTTTCCTAGAACAAGTTTGAAATCCCTCTTGTTCTTGGATGCGTTTTCGTCGGACTCCAGGTAGAAGCCGAAAACCTGGAAGGCAAGCTTGAGAACTACCTCATTTCCATCCTGATCCAACCATGTTCGCACAAGTCCAAGGAAAGTTTGAGTCCTCTCCTTATCAGCCTTGCGGAATATCTCCTTTAGTAGTCCAGCAGCTGCAACTCGACACTTCTCGCTGTCGTCATTGGCGAGGACAAAGAAGAGCGGAAGGAAACATGTGGAAGAAATCTCTTGAACAAAGTCATCAGATGACTTCATAAGAAGCAGGTGAACAATCTCCATAACAGACAGCCGACCACCCTCTCGCTCGTATTTGAGATTGGCCACAATGAAGGTCAATTGCTTAGCCCATCTGGCCTTCTTCTGGGGATATTCACGAATGAATTGGAAAAAGGCACCTCGAGCAAGGTCACGAGTGTCCTTATCATCATTGGTAATCATGACTGTGCCAACATAGTCAAGAGTGTCGTATACGGTAGCGGTTTCCAGATGTCGGTCCAGAACTGAACGCAGAAAGTTGAATGTGACATGACGGTAAAGGGGTTCAGTAAGATCGTCCTTCAACTTGGCAAGTAGCATATCAACCGCTGCATCCTTCACGACAACGTCACGACGCTCTCGAAGGACAACAGCCAGCATTTTGAGAGCTGCTTGAGATAAGTCGGTTGTGGTAGAAACTGCCGTGGAGATGCTCTTGGTTGCTTCCTTGACCGCAACCCTGTACAACTTTGATCCCTCATCGTCAAGGAATGGCACCTTGACAATGACAGCAAGTAGTCGGAACGCTGAGATCTTCACTTCGTCCTCTCCGCCAACCATAGCATCGCCAAGAATGGGAATAAATCCGGAAATGTTGGTAGGGGTTCGCAAGCTATCGTGCTTCTTCAGTATTGCCCTCAGAATGTCCACCGCGAAGCGAATTAGCTTGTATGTGTGTTTGGTCGTTTTGCCTCGATCGCCGCTCTTCTTCGCACCCTTTTGGACAAGGTATTTCTTAACTCGAGGGTCCAGTTTCTCCTCAACCTCAGGCTTTTGAGAGTTGTAGACGTCCTGAATGACCTCATAACAGAAAACAAGGGTATCGCGACTTTCGGCGGCAGGGTTTTGCAGAAGTCCGGCAGTAATACGCGCCATCAGGGTATCAAGCTTCCGAACCATCTTGAGATCAACCTTTTGCATTAGAAGTGCGCGCAGTGGCTTGACCAGTGCGATAAGCCGACCAATCGAAGCGTTCTTGGCTATAAGCTCCATCGAATCTTGACTCTTGCTGCTCTTGATCTCCTTGGTCTGGGTGGTATAGCCCTCAGCGTCCTTCTCTTGACCGATGACGCCGAAAATATCATCCATAATGACCGTTACGACGAATGTAAGGCAGTAATCCAAATCACCAGGAGAGCAGATAGGAATGAGTGCAACCAGAATTGAGTGCATGGTGTATGAAAGCACATGGAGCTGGTAACCTCTGGTTAGAGCTCCTCGCAACTCCTTTAGGATGAAGCCAAAGTACGACGAGCCGAGAATAACAGCAATCTTGACTAATGTGTCTCGAGCCATGTCACGAGCTTCAACAGACTTGCTGCGAAGAATGTGACTAATATCAGTCAAGACACCAGCCAGTTTCTGGTCCATTTGATCCAAGGGCAGCAACTTCAGAAGTCTGACAATGATCACACCAACGGGGACACGGTAACTGACTTCCGACTCGTCTTTTTCGTGAAGATGCTTGACAAGTGTGGGCAGGAAGGAGTTAGTAACCTCTATGCTCAATTTCTCTGCCTTCGGAATAGTGAGGGGGAGTCTGGTGGTGGCTGATGAGGATGCATCAACCTCATCAATCTCCATGCGCTCCTGCGGTGCATTCTCAGCTGCATCGACAAGTGCATCGGCAACCTTGCTTAAAAGTCGAATTGTTAGCTTCTGTTGGTCGGGCTTGGCTTCGACATAGCCGATGTATCTTTGGAGAGTGGTGCGGTAGTGTTTCCAGTGCAGAGAGGTTGCAAGGTTACCGATGGTGATAATTGCTTGAGCACCAAGCCCATGATCATCAACTCCATCAGCGCGACCAAAAATGAAGTGCTCAAGGAGTGGAATGAAGAACTGGGCCAGGTTCTGGCTTCCCATCTCCTTCTGCTTGTTGGCTGCCTCCAAAATGTGCAGAGCCTCCAACTGTTTTGCGGTTGCAGGACTAAGGATATTGAAGAAGAAGGTCAGCTCAGCGCTGTCTTCGGTACGATCATTCAACAATGCGCTGAGGTCAGCTACAGGTTCCCATTCGGGCATTGTTGATAAGAGATGACCCATAACTCGAAGATACTCTCGTCGAGCTGTGTCGGATGGCTCCCGGGCTCCGGCGTAAAGAGCAGGCATGATGACACCTCTCAAATGAATGTCGAATTTCCCCTTCGAAATTTCGGAAGAGCATGTCGCTGCATCCATGATGAAACGCCGAAGTCCATCGGCCGAGTTGGACGAAAGAATACCGAACTCAGCATCGTCTCGAATATGAAAAGTCAAGTTATGTAGCAAAGGTAGCCACTGCTTTGGAGTCAATTGAGTCTCCCGATCGCCTGAAATTGCACTGTAAGCGGCCAGGCGTCTATCATAATCCGGCTCATCGATTCGGCCCTCTTTGAAAGAATTGAGAGCTGCACAGAGACCAGCAACTTCCTGGAGGCTGCCATCCTTCCCAGCAATAGCCAGCATTGCTCTGGAAAGAGATTGTCTGTTTTCGCGATCTTTAAAGTAACTGAAAAGAGACGATATAGTGTCGTAAACATTGTCGAGAAGTGCTTGGTTCTCAAACGCACTGGAACGAGTGACATATTGTTCAACAATGAGCAGGATTCTGCCCTTGAGCTTGGGACTGACTCTCCGCGGAGGTTGGTTCAGAAGGAAGATCGAGATCTCAATCACGGCTTGGATATCCTCGGTGTCCTGAACAATAGGAGCCATAGTCAGGATTGTCTCTACACAAGCCTCCATCAAGTCATTGCTAATACCGGACATATCCAGAACAGTAGAGATCTGTGTCAAAATTGTTTTCGAGTTGGTGTCGAGAAGCTCGGCTTTGATGACTTCATTAAACTCGGACTCCTGTGCAGGCGCAGTAGCAAGTTTGATCAGGTTTCGAATTATAGTAAGGACATGAATCTTGACTTCATCCTTACCCTTCTCAATTGAAAGACATTCAATAACTTTGGGAAGAATACCCTCAGAAACCTTGCTATGTGGTGCAAGGAATAGTGCAATCCTGGGGAGAACAGACCAGGTAGCAAAGAGCTGCAGCATGCCGGAAACCCCTTGTGTTGTCTCGCTGGGCAAGTTTTCTAACCTTGGGGCCACAACATCCTCAAGAATGATATCCTGGTATGGTGCCCATTGGAAAGATTGGGCGTTTTGGAAAAGGGCGATCAAACATTTTAAACCAGTTGATCGAATGACCCTGAGAAGAGACTGCGTGCTAGCCTTCTCCTCCTCTTCTTCAGAAGAGTTCTCTGGGCCCATACCCTGTCCGTTAAGTTCACGGCAGGCAAAAACAAGACAGTACAAGACAGCATTGAGAAGTGTCTCCAAATAGGGCGTGGCGTTGGTGCCAAGTTCTGAGATGACGGAGGAAATCATGTTGAGGAAACCGACTTGCTTTCTGATGGGAAGGATAGGCTCCTCGAAGATCGTCTTTGAGGCGCCGACAACCTTGACATCTTTCAGCTTGCCCGTGGCAATGTCCAAAAAGCTCCCCATGTCTTCGACACTGAGGTTTCGAAGGACAGCCAGCCGAGTGGCTTGTAAGCCATGTCTACCACTTGCTGCACCCTTCTTGGAGATTGTACGACCGTAAAGCAATCTAAGGAGAACAGGCATCAAATCAGCCCTGTGCTCCGGCTTGATTGCGTTCTCATCTTGAAGGAAAACTGTGAGCTCATTTTTGAAACGAGCTTCATCTAGCAGGAACTCCAGGTTTTCTTGATAGGTCTTGATCGCCTCCTGTTTCCAGGCGAGAATGGCCTTGAGGGTAACCTTCTGTACCTCAACGTCACCATTCTCCATCAATTGCATGAGCGCGGTATAAACCTCTTCATGCTGGTACAAGACCCGAGGGTTGATAAACTCTGAAAAGACACTAAGCATAGCCTTGCGATCGGCGAGAGACCAAGTGGCACCTTCGGAGACATTTTGGTCGTTTACTGAATCAGGGGTTCGGTCTTCACTCGCCCAGGCCAAGAAATGTGGCACAAGTAGACGTGATCTCCTCTCTGCAATTGAGGGAATCGCGTTAAACACTTTCAGCGCACGAGACCTAGAGTTTCCAGCGGTTGTTTCCGCAGTCCGCTGCTTGTCATCGAAACTCTGCAGCATTAACTCATCAGGGTGATCGATAATATTCTCCACCTCAGTGGCGACTTCTTCAAGTCGACGCACATTAGTGCATTCGAAATCGGAAACGAATGCGGGACGCGAGCTTTGAGTTTCAGGTTGTGAGGGACCCCAGCGAGCTGAGGGAATCTTCAGCCAGCGGAAAGCAACCTCACAAATTGCCTCTTCACCGGCCTTGGTCTGTGTGATCTGCTTCATAGTCTCCACCGAATCATCCCACACAGGCGACAGCTTGACTGTCAGCATACCAAATAAGAAAGCAGGCACAGCTCGTTGCAGCCAAGAGCCCTCCTCAAACGAAGCGTAATTCTGACCCAGCTTGCGAAGATGCATGGCGATTGTCCTTGTATGTGCAAGACTTAACGGAGTCTCCTCAATCTCAATCATAGTCTCGACAGTGTTCCAGTTGTCTGGCGTCGGGCTGAGTGCTTTAAGCAGGTTCAAGGACGCTAGCCTCAAATCGTGGGATGGGGAGCTCAGGTTTTCAATCAATGATGTAGTCACTGGATCCTCCTCACTGGATGAGCTATCACTACTGGTACTGTCTTGTCTCTGGGCCATCTCCTTGCTTTGCAGGATTTCTTCGTATGCGAGATAGGCATGTAGAAAGCTTACTGACTGGGAGAAACGTGGAACAGCAGCACGGAGCAGGGGGCTCAGGGTAATGTCCACGGAGCCGGCAGCCTTGCTCATACGAAGGTAAGAATGAAATCCTTGACCAACAATGAAATGAACTTCGTCGGATGCCAGGGTAGATGAAGGGCGAAGCGCGAGCTTGAGTTTCCTGAGCAGAAGTTCGGCGATACGAGCATTTGTTGAGGGGTGAACTGTCGTCAACTCAAGTATCTGGAGAAGAGCCGAGTACTTTGGCAAGCATCTATCTCGCCAAACTTGGGGATCTTTGTTATAAGGCCCCCTTTCAGGAAATGGCGAGATCTCTAGGCGCTCGAACTTGGAGACAATCTGATCCTGCCAACCTTGTGGCATTCTGCAACTGTCTTTCTCACCGGCTGGTGGAAAAGCACGATTTTCAATCATCTTTGGTAACAGAATGCAAAGCATGTCCTCATTAGGCTCCTCAGACCAGTGGTTCGCAATAAATCTAACACAGTCAGCAAACAACCTAAAGCCTCTCTCATCAAATATGCTTACCTTTGAAAATCGTTGCGGAAGAGGCTTCCAAAGCGCTGGGCGTCCAGCTCGCAGAAATAAGAGCAAAAGGGGATGAACCACTTCATGAAGGGCTCCCTGCTCAGTGATTGAGTAAGAGGAACGATATGGGGTATCAATGCATCGATAGGTGCATGGTGGCAGACAATGGCAATATTGACGATAACAAATTTCCAAACAGCACTTGCGGCATCCTGTGGCACCTCTAGACCAGCTTTTGAAATCCCAGATAACAGTTCGACAAAGTTCTTGATAAGTGGTGCCCAGTCCGTAAGGCGATTTCCTTTCCGAACACCAGCCAGGGTGCCGTATATCCTGAAGAGGGGAACGGCTTGCCACTGACGATCAGCAGGAGATACACGCTCCATGTTGGCTCGAACGGTCTCATGGACTCCGGTGGCAAAATCTCCAAAAGTATCAACAGTCGCATGGTGGATGACACTGGTGAGAACGCCACAGACGATGTCGGTCCAAATGGTGTCTTCGGTAAGAGTTCGCTCCTCATCAGGAATTGCATCAACGAGAGCTGCAAAAACAGCCGGGCCAGTTGAGTGAATGATATTGTCGGTACCCTTGATTGCCTCGGCAAACATATTCATCAATCCATCCTTATACAAAATAAACTGGCGGTCATCCTTAATACTCAAAAGATCATCTCGCGCACATTCGACCAGGCGCTTCAAAGCTGTCTCGCGGTGTGAGGGGGCAGCCGCCTTCTTGACCAAAAAGCTAAGGGCTTCAGCCGCAAATCGAGCAATATGGGGAGGGTGTCGCGACTTTCCGAGGAGGGGTGACATGACGTTAAAGGTAGGTCGCAAGTCTGGTACAAGAAGCTTAGACAGATACTTGAACAAAAAGGCGAGGGCACCAAACGTCCACTCTATAACATCGACATCCTGGGGCTTCGCAGCAATAGCCACAATCAAATCCAAACTCCTGCCATAATGTTTCTCGAATCGAACTCCCAGATCGTGAGAGAAGGCGGTGAGAAGGTCCAGTAGCGGCTCCAGAGCTTCCTTATCCTGTCCTGCTATGAAATCGGCCAACAAATCCATTATCCTCTGTTCGAAATGGAGGAGTTGCGGGAGGCTCTCGCATAGCGGCCAGACCTTGGTTTTGAACGCAGAAAACGGTTTTGACACATTGAGTTCTCCCCATTTCTGAAGTCCGGTCTGGAAGTAGGACGTTGTCGTGGAAAGGTCTTCGTTATCGAGGTCATGGCGGCGAACCTTTCGCAATGGTTGGAGCGAGTTGAATTTGGATATTTTCGTAGTAAACGACTCCCATCGGTGATTCTTTTGATGGGGTGTTGTGTTTTTGTTCTTCCGCGCCTTGGTGATGCGCCCTGACGAGTTGGACGGCATCTTGGCGGTATTGCTTTGTGGAAGGACAAAATTCTCAGACAATTTGAAGATCCAGATCTTGCTGCGAAAAGAGCTTCACATACCACGAAAATGCGTCCCTCCAAAACTTTTTTGCCGGCTAATAGGCGGTAAAACCGATAAGGTGACGCTAATGTAAGAAGCCCCACTATGGCCAATCATAGGCGCGCCGCATCCTCTTATCTTCCTTAAGCTCAACGCGCTTCAGTATGCACTTTCATCATAGCTCCTTCATTCATGCCTGAGAGAGAAGTTATCGTGACAACCTCACAAAAACACAACCACAACCAAAATGGCTGCACCAAAAATGTAAGTTTCGCTGCAACTTTACTACCTGTTTTTACGGACTGACAATTCGCATAAAGTATTGTTTTGGGTAGCCTCAATGGCCAGCTTGAACCGGCGTTCAAAAAGCTAGCGACATTACATACCAAAAACAGTTTCTCCATGGCCATCCTCACAGGCGATGTCTTTAGCGCAGCCCAAGACGATGGCTCCGTGAACGCGCTTCTAGATGGAACCATCGAAGTCCCTCTACCAACCTATTTCACCGTCGGAACCCACCCACTCCCTCCTCGTATTGCTGCCAAGGTTGAAGCCGAGGAGGAGATATGCGAGAACCTACATTTCCTGGGCAAGCGCAGCATTACCAAGACGTCCGACGGTATGAGGATTGTCGCTTTGGGTGGCCAATTGGATCCCAACCTCATTGCAGGACTATCTAAGGAACAGCACCTCCCATTTCACACAGCGGATGATGCAAAGAGCCTGCGCGGCGCGAACAACGCTGATATTCTCTTGACGTCAATATGGCCTGCAAGTATTTGGACTGGCTCTCAGGTTGCGCTCGATCCCACAAACCAAACGTCACTCAACGTTTCGGACAGTATTGCAGAACTATGTGCAGCGCTAAAACCGCGCTATCACCTATCAGCTTCACCAAAAGCCTTCTTCTACGAACGAGAGGCTTTTGTTCACCCTACCGAGAAGGAAACGGATAACACTTGCGTCACTCGCTTCATTTCAATGGCGCCTTTCGGCAATGACGCCAAAGCAAAGTCTTTGTACGCTTTTAGTCTCAACAAAGGAGACGCCTCAGTGCCCCCTGGCGCGACAGCCTCACCGTTCAACCCTAAGACCAAGAAGCGTGCACCCAAAGATGACTCTTACAGTCGATACGGGGGCGATGATAACAGCAGAGGACATAGAGGCCGACGCCAGAAGCATCGTCATCGGTCGCCGCCTCCGGGTCCTGATCGATGCTACTTCTGTCTCTCCAATCCCAACCTATCTGCCCACATGTGCTGTAGTATCGGCGACGACGCCTACATCTCCACAGCCAAAGGTCCTCTGCCAACCTCAAACACGTTTGCGGAGCAAGGCCTTACCTTTCCAGGCCACTTGATCATCATTCCACTACCACACAACCCTACAATACCTAGTATCGGCCCCGTCACTGATCCAGCAGGAGAAGCTGCAAAAACATACAATGAAATGACACGCTTCCGAGAAGCTATCCAAGCTATGATTGCTTCCAAAAGCTCACACAAGCTCGGAGTCGTCACGTGGGAGATCAGCCGAGATCGCAATGTTCACCTTATCTGGCAACTAATGCCTCTTGCAGCCGATCTCATTCGCAAAGGCGTCGCGGAAGCCGCTTTTAAGGTCGAGGCGGAGAATCAGTCTCTTCCAGCATTCACTGCTCGGGAGCTCACGCTCGAACAACAGGCCGAGTCAGGGGGTGACTTCTTCCGTGTATGGCTATGGGCGGACGATGGCGAAGACCGTATTAAGGGCAAGGTCCTCGTCATGCCTCTGCCCTCAGATATGCGGTTCGACCTTCAATTCGGACGTCGTGTGCTAGCTAAGCTTCTTGGTCTTGAAAATCGTATGGTATGGAAGGATTGTGAACAGACTGTTGAGGAGGAGACGAAAGACGTCGAGGCATTTCGGGAGGCGTTCAAGGAATGGGATTTCACTCTTCAAGATGTTGTTGCTTGAGTTCTTCGGTTTTGTATACTATACCAGATGCATGGGCGGCGTTTAAAAGAAACGAGTTGTGGGTGGGCTCAAGGGTTTCTTGATATAAGGAACCGTGATTTTCTTCCATCTGGTCTGAGAGGCTCTGAATAACGATGCGGAATAGATGCCCGTCTTAGAAGACTACAAATAATGCTGCGTGTCTCATTAAAATCTTGCGTAGCGAGATCAACAAGCATTTGATGTCATACCATCTCGCAGAATCACACGGCAAAGCTCAAATCACGTTAAGAAGCAGCACGTTAACTTTTAACTGTTTTGTCCCTCAATTTTCAGGTATCTAGCCAGGGGTACCTTCAAAGTCAAGTGATGTACAACTAGCAAAACCACTTTTCGCCAGCCATGTGCATCTTCCACGCTGCTCCGCCAGCTAGATTTACAGAAAGCATCGCAGTATCAATCTTTCATAATACTGCGACATGCGGCCTGTGCCTATTACGGACAGAGAATAAATACATTCCAGGCCTGAGGGTGATATGTAGTTTCCATCTTCCCAGCATTTCCCTTGTGGGAAGGGTTTGTTTGAATATGTAGTGAAGAACAAAAAAAAAAGAGGTGAACCATTCCCGTTTTGTAAGGTCAGGGGGTATAGGTGCGACAATATGCGCAGATGGGATGTTATAGGGTGGGTATCCATGATTTTAGGATACTGGTATCAAAAAGACTGTCGAATAGGGTACCGAGTAACAGATGCGAGTCATGCTGTGCCTGGCCAAAGTATTGCTTCTGTAAAAAGGGGTATTATGTGTCCCCAAGGGTGAAGCCACTGAGAGGCCGAGACATGTGGTATCGAAATGTCTATTGCGAACAGCGCCACAGTCGTCAGGGAAAGCTTGTTCCCGAGACATGTTTTAGAAGCCAAAAATGCAAGTCCGGAAATCGCCAAAGCAGATGTAATTGAGTGAAAGGAAAGGAAAGAATAATGCGCGCCCTAATGCAGAATAGGAGTAAGTTGGCTCCTTGGTAAATGAGGTTCCATCGTTGGACCATGTACGTAAGCGTGAAAAGTCGAAAACCATGAATGGGTCTGTCTGCTGATGCGTAAAACGTAGAAAAAAGAAAATATCAGGCGATGAGTGAGAACTCGTGTCAGTGATCTAAAAGCGAAGAAGTCGTTGCGGTCGTGGTGGTGCTATGAGCATGAGAATGATTAATCGTAGTGAAGATTAGTTGCAAGGCCAAGTTGTCGAAGCAGAGCATAGCATGTATTACTGGCTTTTGAAACGCCGTGGTCGGATTGACCGTTGGATTCATCAAAGCGGATGGGGTTGTATGAAGAATCCCCTTGACAACATTGTTGGGAGGAGACGGGAGAGAGGAATGACCATAGACCTGAAGGAGCAGACAAGGTGAAACCAGCACCAATAGAGTCGATCTCTACCACGTGCAAAACAGACCGAGTCGTAAAGATCAGAACGTCTAATAAGAGGCCATACGGCGAGCATGTGATCGGTCGCCGATAATAGGGGAGGCACCAAGAAGGGAGATTGGTGCATGGAGATTTCGTGACTGAGGTCTGCTGGGAGCAGTTGGTGACTCGTCCACACAAGGCTCACGCTGACCAAAAGCAAAAGTAGCGGCACGGCTGAGACCTTTACGAGATTTCAATCGACCCATTTCGCGTTCGCAAGTGCGCTGGTGAGCCTCATCTGACATCTCAACGTATTCTTGAGGATAGCAACGACCCCGGTGTTCAGTGAAGAAGCCAGAATAACCACCGTCTAGAATGTAGACTTCAGGATATGTAAGTCTGGGGTAGAATTCAGCATTCACAGTGCGGTCCTCAGATCGAACATGACGAGCCATCAGGGGGGCACGGTGGGCTGAGTACTCGCAGTGGAAGATGAGAAGCGTCCGTCCATCCATAGGAGTCTGGAAGAGCTGGTTTGTGAGCAGGTCCTTATCATTGTAGTTGACAGCACCGTCAATGTGGCCACCCTCATACTCATACTCAAACCGGCAGTCGATCACGATCTTCTGGTCGAAGTGGGAGCTGTACTTGCCATCCAAAACGTCGACCAGTGTCTCTCGAGTAATGCGAGGAATGGTATCGGTGGGGTCTTCCAGGAGGAAATGGGGGAGGACGGGCTCTTGAGCCTCCTCCACATCCATAACCGATTGAAGCGCAGAGGACGTAGTCTCCTCTCCCTCAGAATTGCTCTTCATAATGTCAGCGGGATGCTCGAACATGCTCAGTGACCGACGGAACTGCTTTCGATTTCTGAGAAACGGATTGGACTGTCGCCGGGAATGTGAGTTCATGGAAGGAGAGCCATTGTTGCGAGAGCATGCATTGAAGTTGAGGAATTGGGGTCTAGTGCGGCCAATAGAAATACCAGGGCATGGGCTGTTGGCAGATACGGGTCTGCGCTCCTGAGGTGGTGATGTCGACTCGAAGCATTCGCTCAGAGACAAGTTGGAGCTGGTATGGTTCAGGCGAGAGCCAGCACCGAAGCGGAACGGAGGCAGCTCCGTGTCAGCCTGACGACTCGGTACCGCCGTGGTACTGAAACCCTTCATCCGAGTTAGGGATGGTCTTCGTGGGACAGCTATTCTACGGTTTCTGAAAGACGTCAGTTGTAGTTCCAGGAAGAATGTGGGAATATGAGACTGACTCGGCCATGATGGGCTTGGGAGGTTCCAAGGAAGACTGCCGAGAGATAGGAGCCGGTGAGTCAAGTACCATTTCATCGTCAGCGGCTGGTGTAGACCCCGGAGTTGGAGAAGTTATCTCGAACTGGGTGAAGAAGGGTATCTTGTGAGGCAGAGGTGATACCTCCATCAACTCCTTAAGCTCGGCCAGTGGGGCAGGCGACGAGGACGGTAATGGGGGAGTCGTGACTGAATCTGTAGGAACATGCCAATTAGCCACGAGGTTCTGTGTTCTAGACCTTGTTGGTCTTGCTCACCTCGACCTTCCAAGCTGCCCATCATGCCAGCAGTGAAGAGTGCTCTTCTGGGAGTGGGGAACTGGGGACTGGAAGTATGTTAACCAAGACACTTTAATCCGGTTACCAGGCGCCGTAACGAACCTCGAATCGCTGTCAAGTCGGAAGTTCTGGGAAAGATCAGCAGCCAAACTCGCAGCGGGCGAAGAGCCTCGTACGTCCTTGACGTTGAAATAGTCTCCAGAATGCTTGTGGATTTGCTCGCGTAGACTCATGCTTGCAGATGTGACAGAGGATGTAGCGTAATGAGGGTGCCCGCGAAAGACATCTCGACTACCCCAACTAGGGAGCATTGAAGGACGGTGTAAGGCCGCCAGAGGTGAAGAGGCTTCCATTGTGAATGGTGGCAATGAAGCAGCGGGGCGATTCGAGGGAACCCGAGTTTAATCGAGTTCTGTCGAAGCACGTCAGCTACTAAGAGCTACTCGATATCAAAAACACCGCGATGGAGGGGATTGAAGAGGTAGTTCTGCAGTAAGTCAATGCTGCAGTAACACCTCTATAATGCTATTAAACGAGCGTCTGAGCAAATGCCTTGAAGCCAAGGTTTGTACAGACTGAATTGTATTAAAATCGACTCGTGGGCGAACCAAGTATTAGATGGATGATGGGAGATTAGCTCGTGGCGGGGTTTCGACGATAGCGTGTGTCGGTCGTTACAATCGTTCGAATGACATTTGAAGGAGGGACGAACGAGACTCGATAGAGACGTAATCGTGAATGCGTCCGACGACAGGGAGAGACGTCGCCGTTACGATTATAAGGCAAAGAGTCAAGTCGAGTCGAGAAGACGTCGAGGTCTTAGTCTATCTCGAGAGGGATCGAGATGGTTGAGCTGATCCAGACCAAGTGCCAAATTGACCAGGGGTGGGCGTTGCTGGGCGGATGGCGGAGGACCAGAGTACTAAATCGCACAGGTCTCAAATACGCACAGTACAGTACAGGCGATGGGAAAGATAAGGTTACTGAGTACCGTAATGCTAAAACTAGCACACAGAGACAGACAGAAAGCCTTTTTTCCAAGAACGAGATTTGAATTTCCCCCGTGTTTCTTGTCTTTTAATGCTCTTCCCGTTTTTCTCTGAACCTGTTCGATATCCGAGGGTGGGTGTCGAGTTCAAGCTAGTTAGTACTACTGTTGGCTGGATCGAAGGACTGGTTTGGGATCCAATTGATTGAAAGAACGAGCGGTTGTCGAAGTTGGATATAAAGGTGGCTAGCCGTAACCGTATTTGCCTTTTGGAGAGACTGTCAGACGGGATGAGTGGGAAGGGGGAGCAAGGTAAGATGTGAATGCGGGAGCTGAAGCCTTTTGAATGGATTCAACCAAGCCCAGTCCAGGCAAAGGCTTGTCTGGTTGGAGTTTTTTCCCAGGCGATTCCCACCAAGGTTGTTAGGGGTGATTTAGGAGCGTGCTGGGGCCCTGGGGTCGCTGGGGAGCACCGACTTACAGTGGAGTTTAGTGGACGAAAGCTACACGCCCAGGGCAATGAAGGGAGAGGTGTGAGGGTGTGAAAGGGGCGTGTCGAGCCAAGTCCACCAAGATCCCACATTGGATAGATGCCGTGCCTTCGGTGGGCACCTCACTTTCACATCTCACTTGCACCTTCAGGGCCTCAAGGCAAGGCACAAGGCACCGGGCAGCACAGCAGAGCTCCCGTAGGTCGTTTTGCGTCCTGCAGCAAAGGCCTGCGCTGCTGAAGCAAATCATATCTCTCGCCAGTCCCCTCCCCAGCCGGTCTACTGCCCACTTACCAGGTATCATTCGATGCTGAATGGACGTCGCCCCGGAGGACAGCGCGCGGTTGCTCAGCGGAGGTGGGGATGTCACCTTGGACCTTTGGTGGCATCCTTGTCCTGGATTCGTCTGGCGCTTAACAGAATAAGACCAGGGCATTGTAGGCACCTTACGTAGTATGGTAAGGTCAAGCAGCACCTCAGTTATGGTACCGTGTGGGAGCTTGTCCTTAGCCAAGGCAGGGCAGAGCTATGCTATGTTTGTGAAGCTGTGCCTTGAATTGGATGATATGCAGTTGAATTTGGATGTTTTGCATCACACTTGGTTCTGCCAGGCTTTCCTGAATTAGTTGACGAGATAATCCTGTTTACTTTCCTTGAATAACCTTTGATAGCGTCTTGGGTAAGGTAAGGTATCCTGATTGTCATTTATGTCTTTCAACTCAGTCATGTGCATTCCCGGCTTCTAGAGCTTCCATTAACTATAATGGATCCATTGCACAGACATAAACGTCAGGGCAGTTCCAGTTCGCATAAAGAATACCACCCACGGAGTCATGATAAATTAAACAGTTATCGATGAATACTCAACAAACTCTCATAACAGCGAAAAACGCCATCTGCTTGCTGTTTTTGTCTCAAACTCATATGGCATGAGATTCAACTCTTGGCTATTCATAGACTATCTCATCGTCTTTGTTCATCTCGATTTAGCACAGATATACCGACAAACTTGATCCCATTGCGTGAATGATCGACCGTTTATTTTCGACGCCCATTCCCCTGGTCAGCCTCGACACACGCAACACATCCAATCGATGGATATCTTACACAATTGCTCAATGCATTTCTCTATGCCATCAGCCATGCACCGACCAACCGGGTTACATCATCGCCCTAGGATAAGAAGCGGTGAGGGCATCGACATGTGTAGTAAAGTATACTGACACCCATGCGTCCTCCCGAACCGCGATGCTGGATATGTTAATTCAACAGCTGGATCCATGACCATGCGTCGACCCAGTAACGTGAATGAGAAGACAAGACAGGAGATGAGTTATCACCATAATGGCAACAAGAAAGGAGAATCAAATATTCTCAAAGCATGGATACCGTTGCCTGCATAAACGTTGAACAAAGAAACTCACCCTGCAGCTGAGACTTTGTTGAAGCCATATTGATGTGCAGTCTCAAAGAGATCAACCTCAAAAACAATCCACAATAAGCCACTAAAAAAGGGTTCAAAGATAAAGTGGAGGTACGTAGTATATTTCTCTATTTCCGTAGCGAACTTACCTATTAAACAATTAATTGAACGACGACACACAGTCAAACGCAGTACTATCTGGATAACCCATTCTGTTACTCTGAGCCAAAGCTGGTCTTCACACCAATCAAGTCCTAGAATCATCATTTCTCAATCCGGAGTCTTTCTCAAGCCTCCCGATCAAAGACTGAGCACTTGACTGTGATCAATCGAGCCTGTATTGCTGTGGCTTGGTGCAGCTTCTATGTCCTAGTCTCATGCCAAAAAAATCACCGTCGCTTCGGGATTGGATAAACAACCTCGAGTTTAAACAATAAGTGAAGTCACGTCAGCTCTTTGTCAGTTCCCTGACGGATTGTCGCTCCGCCAAAAACAGCGGCTCCAGTGGCGTGAGGAGCCGATATAACTCAGACAAAGGAACCGTGAACGCCTCTTGTCTGAGAATCTCGATGCTCGTTGGCCACCAGGATCTCGGAACTACGACGTGCCTCCGCGACTGGGTTGAGACAGCGACAACGATAGTGACACTGGCGGTAGAGATTTAATATGGATGTGAAAGATGTGTCAGGTCGGAACGAAGAAACGAGTCAGATGAATAGAGTGATTTGTGAGTCGACTGCCCTACGGCTACGGATACAGCTTCATTCTCACCGTGAGCTATCTCTCCCTGCGTAGGTGAATCTCCCTCCCTTGGGCAAGACCACGGTCAAGTCCATGATAATTTCCATATTTCGTAACCCAACGTTCAATTCAGCATCTTTGTAATCACATTATTATGTCTGTGTCTCGGATGAAAAAGTAAAGAGCCCCAATTTCTCCATTCTGCTGCTCCAGTTCAAATGTCAAAATGTCGCCTCCCTTTCTTTGGTGCCGGGTTTTTGTTCTGTGCTGGGAATAGCACACAGCTTTGGCACCTGGGGCAGGCAGGCAGGCATTTCCCATGTCGAAACTCGCACAATTGACAACCGTGCTGCTGGTCTTTATTCCGGGGATCCAGCATTAGAGCTCCAGTTGTAAGTGCGTGCCTTGAGTGCCCTGAGGCATGACGTTAACCACCCACTGGGATCTTGGTCCAAGTTACTTCCAGCGGCCAAAACCGGTTCTTGTTTTGGAAAACTGCCTCAACCGTAACAGAACCGTTCTTCAACCCCTGGTCGACCTCGACTCTGCACTGGACAACTTGATATCCGTCCTTGTCACCTGTACAGCCCTGTCCGCTTGCCTCATGTGCGCGCTGTTGTTTCAATGCCTGGTCTATGCTTATGCTAAATGGGAAGCTATGTTCACATATGCTCAATGTGCTCATCATCGTGGCCCAGGGACTTAGCAGCCTCGGTGTCTCTCGGTTGCCTGGGCCCCCAATCGTCAACTCGGGGGCTGTTCCCTGTACTGGGTTCCTCAACTCTGAAGCCGCCGGCGCCCGTTGAACGCTCTTAAGAATGACGCCTCTCGAGGCCTCGACCGTGTTCCTGAAAAGCATGTCCTTGTAGAGAACATTCCGCTTAGACCCGTGACTAGAGCTCAGGTCCAGGGCAAGAGTCCATCAAAGCGGCTCCGTAGACATTGAAAGAGGATGGAGCCATCTATCTCTGTAAAAACTCAGGGTCCTTTTCTTCTTGTGAGACAATCACACTCTGACTAGGGCCCTTGTTTAGAAACACAGCGGTTCCACAGCGAGCACAACGAATGACAATGGTGAATTAGCGATTCAGAAGACTCAAAGCGATTCCCTATTCAGCCTGATGTCGTTCTCTATTTGGTGAAAGGGCAATTTTAAACCATCGAGGCCCAGTGCAATTATCATGTGGAATCCTCCGAGAGACATATCCGCATTCCCAGCATGATAGATGAATCGCGATGATTGACTCGACTGGACTGGGCTGAGAATTACATGACATGATGGTTCCTGAGTGAATGCAAGGCATTGTGAGTTGTGCAAGGTTACGATCAATTTACGCAGCGTTGTTGGGTCAGAAGCAAGATCCAACCCTTGTCTAGCCCGATGCTAGTGTCCAGATAGAGCAGTTGGAGACAAGCTACAGAAGCAACGCCATGGATTAACAAGCGAGGTGGGGGTGAATAGAGAAGATCCAAAAAAGGGCAGTTCATGCTTGCAACTCAGGATTCGCGTCGCCAACTTACATACATCCTACATACATACGACTGACTTGCAGCAGGAATCAGGTACCCGAACTTCTCATCACTGATCAGGTCAGATATCCAATGCCTTGTAGCTTGCGGGTTGGTGCTGTATGAGCATGGCGCTGTTGCAAGCTATCCAAGATTTAAATGCGGTTCGCAGATCAGTCCAACCCTGTCCTTGATTTTGCTGCAGATACGTACTATCGGACTTGATACCATCCATAAGATGTTCGCAGTACCTTTTTCGCAATATGTGCAGCTTCTGCAGAATGAAAACGACTTCCAGACTTTCCATTGCAGGCATTTGACTTTACTCAGTGTTGGTCCCCCACGTGTGCATAACAGCGTGAGGAATGCAGGCAGTTGGGCGACAACTATCATGTGAAACCTTCTGAAGATTTGATACTCGTATAGATTTTGAAAGGCTGGCCAAGGGACCGGACCCTTGAATTCCTTCGGGAGGCGTTTCGTTCCCAGGCTCTGGGTGCTGAGTTCAGTTTTGGATGGACATCGGCTGATGGACAACGTTCTCTAACCATAGTCCCCGAGCAACTTGCATTGCTCTCGTCCAAGATGGGAACCAACACAGCCAGAACAAGCTATCTCAAGGTGGTATATTCAGCGCTATCGATGGCGACAGCACCTTGGGAGGTGTTATTCGCGCGGGGTCTCCGACGCCAAGGTCAGAAATCCTCTTACACCTAAAGTCAGACTCCTCAGCACCAACACGAAGTCGTCCAATGGCAAGGCTGAAGCGCCATATGACGAGCGAACCTGTTTGCTGATCGTGGCTCCTTCGCTTCACATCCTTGTTCAGTTTACAGCCTTGTGTTTCTGTATGAGTGCTCGTAGTTGGTATCACGATGCGATCCATCTCTATGCGTCTTATCCTCGGCATTCAAAGGTCCGAAGCCTGTGACCCCAGCGGGACGATCGTGGATCTTTGTTTCTTCGAGACGCTCGAGTCAATCGAGATAGTTTTTTTTTTGTCTGATTCCTTTGTCGTCTTTGTCATCTTTGTTGGTTTGCTAAAACTTCCCCTCACCAATGATATGTTGATCGTTTAGACAATAAGAATTGACTTTAACCGATACGATATTCAGCCATGATTGCTCAATTGACTCAAAGAAAAGGCTGAAAATTTAGCTTCTGATCGCTAACTTGGTAGTATACTAATTGCCGGTAGCCGCTGCCCCCTCCTCTCGAAACAAAGCTCTCAGTCAAACCATCACCATTGTCGTTAGCTCATATAGGCGTCACCTTTACTCTCTCACCAAGCACAGCCTCCGCTACCAAGCTGATGCTATTGCTGACACTGCAGCAACCCTCCATCTTCCTCACAAGGTTTACCAGGGTTCTTCCCTGTCGCCAGGTTCGAGGTGCATGCTGATCATGAAAGAATGATGTGAGGGGAAGCTGGAGTTGATGACATTCGGCGCAGTCTGTGAGAAGGGCAACAGCATCAATTGCAATTATAAATGCCATTCTTGAAAGACCTCGGAACAATCATAACAGAGGAAGAAAAGTCCGACACATAGACATTGATTATGTATGAATATTCTCATGTCTTCTTCCACTGCAAAATTAACATCAACATCTTAAACCGCGTCTTGACGCGATCAAAGAAGAGAAAAAAAAGCCAATTGTTTACTTCGAACCGCTTTTGGTATCAAGCTGTCTGTGTCCAACCCACCCCATCCAGTTCTTCGGTTACATTGCATTGCATTGTTCGTGCCTGGAAGATGCAGCTTTTTGAGTGCGCGGCTCCGACCTTGTGACTGAGTACAGCATGATATCCAGCGACTCAGCTTTGAGAATTTAGCAATGGCCCTTGTCAATGTTGTATCGACACAACATCATCAGTTAATATCAGAATCAGAAACACAGCTTCAGCCTGGGTTGTACACGAATCTTCAAGTTTCATAGTAACAGGCTCGGTCCATTGGTCTCTCTGTACATGGCCTATGCTTGGCTCGTTTCTTAGCTTCCATATATCAAACCACCTAAGGATGGAGACTCCATTCTTCCCCGTCGGTTTCCACCAGAAGTACAGTAACCGTTACGAGTGTCTCCATCATGTTTGGTGGAGTTATGTCAATCGCTATATTTCTGCCTCTGTTCCCTGGATCTCACCAAGATTCAAAACTCGGCGGTTCATGCAGAAGAATGCCCTTTTGCTTGTTTGCCCAGGCCTTCTCCATTGAAGCCTTCCCAACAGCGGGGACTTGTCGGGTCTGTTCTCCAAGGGTACTACACTTGAAGTTTTTTAGACTGTTACGAAGGTTCAATGGTGTCGCTGTTGGTCGAAAGAAGAAAAAAATGGCGTGTTGTTAGTGATATGCGATGACGAGACACTGCCTAGACTATCCTTCAACCATCCTCATCAGCCTTGATCTGCCTTAGCGGTACCAAAACGAGCTGTGGCAGGTTTCTTAATCAATTCAAGATCGCCAATCTCGATTTCAGTGTCGACATGGCTGTCTCAATCAAGTTATCGCTCAACTTCATGGGCGGGGGATATTCCTGTTTAGTGGCGTCTAAAAGCCTCTCGAGGGATTATCAATGGCCAAAGTAAACAATAACACAGCTGAAAACCAGGTTTATCCTTTCATGCTATAACGAATTCGAGCAGACCTACACTAACCTCTCTCGCTGTATTGGGTCGACCTTTGACAGATTGACGAGCCGTCTGCTCGGCCTTGCACCCAGTATGCCAGTGCCTGTCAAAACTCCCTGTATCAGTAAGTGCCCAGAGTTCGGGTATTCTGGGACCTTGAACTTGGACGACCCGGCCAGGAGGACATGGCCCCAGTGCGCGGTATCTTTATCGTCGATCCACGACCTTAATTCCCGATCCTCCCCTATGGCACCGTCTCAAGATTCGACGTCATTCTTGGCCGTGACCGTCTTTCTCTTATTAAAACATCGTCATCGCACCGGAGTTGAGTTGGTATACTGGGCATAATAATTAACTGCGCAAACGGGTAACCCGTGTTTAGGCCCGGTTTACGGTGCGCACACACTGCCGCTTGTCTAAGCCGAGCCTCATCGCAGGCCATTGCGCATGCCTAATGAAGACGGCTATCGAAGAACTTGCATTCCCTTGCATTGCGGCCCGTGGGTGAGCAAATTCTGAAGAGCCAAGAGCAGTGGCTTCGCAAGCTTTGAGTTCTCTCAATAGTTCACCTCTAGCTGCCACTTACCAGCCATCAAAGGCCGACATGCGACGGCGTAGGCTAGTAACTATGCGGATACTTCACAGTATCTTCTTACCATATCTTTTATTGTTTACTTAATTGACATCTCCCCAGAGACGAATGACACTGCAGAAGCCGGGTTCCACGTTGTGGTGAGTTGCAGCCAAAACCCCATAATTTATCAGAGACGCCCTCAGCGACCCAATCGCTTCGCATCAGTTGGTTAGTCCGCTGCTCGTCAGCTCTCCAGCTCGTCTGAGGATCCATTACCACCTCCTAATGCGGGATGGACTCACGGCTTAAACTCCACCACGTCACCCCTCCTCAAAGCCCTCCCGACGCTACCAGAGGCTCACCATCCCTGAGCCTTGCCGGATTTCAACGCGAAAGCGTCTCCTGACCGTCGAATGAGGGGTAAACTCGACGGTAAGTTTCCTCACTAATGTGATGGTGTGATGCCTCGTGCAGAATTCTGTTAGAGAATTGACATGGGCACAGAGAGTTGTGAATGTTCGCTGCGGCGCAGTTGCAATTACCATGTTCCCAGTTCCATTGGACGTCGTGGGGTAAGGGAGATAATTGGCACCCGCTTTCTAAAGTAAACAAATAGGAAACGTGTCGCGTCTTCTTTTTCTTCTTTTTCTATGGGTCTAACGCGACGTCACGTGCATCTATGCTATCTCAACTCTCCAGCTTTCTTTCGCTTCATGAACAGTTAGTCTAGATGAGGTCGATATCCGAGACTCCCGGCCACTTTATAGATTCACAGATATCTTGCTAAACATTGTACTCAATCTAACTTACTCCTCGGCTTTGAATCGTTCTCTAGCTTCAGAATTGCCTCACCATTGGCGGACGTCAAACTTAGCCAATCTCTCCAATCTATTGTTGACAAGGATGAGATTCGCTCTGTAATCTACAAATTTGTTCGTGGCGCAGATCGCAAGATCCGCCATCTTATCCAGTCTGTTTATCACCCAGATGCTATTGATAATCATAGCTCGTTTAATGGACCTGCGAAGGACTTCTACGATATAATGACTGCTGGTGATTCGATACGTGCTGTGCATTATCAAATCGGCTAATCTTTGATCGAACTCGGACCGGATGGCATAACTGCAAATGCTGAGACATACTGCACCGCCATAACAATCAACGAGGCCGATGGTCAAGAGACTTGGATTACTTTCTTGGTCTGATATATAGGCTAATTCGAGAAGAGAGACGGATCGTGGAAGATCTCGCACCGTTTTGTTGCCTTTGATGCCGTCTTAGATAAGGCTATTATGCAATACTTGCCGAAAGCTAACCTAGGCACTCGAGATGAGGAAGACTATTCTAGGAGGGTATTGGAAGATTGATGGGTTTGCTAAAGGCGTGATCTGTGAGATCAAATTGCAGCTATTGTACTAAGTCAGTACATGTAGACACCCTTCTTAGACACATTCATTCATCACAGCCTCCCATAATATGTCTCCTTCCTTTTCGTGCTCCCTTTCTGCTTTAGTGGACCGACCCACGCTCCCGGGATTTTGAGGCGCCAAGAGAGAGGCCCTAAGCAAACATCAAATCTACGATCCATATCTTATTTTTTTCTCTCTGTCGGCGACGACATGTCACCATAAGAAAAGGTGGCTTACCATATTTTGACGCCTCCTCTCCCTTAGTCGCATTTCCTTTCTTTTTTTGGCCTCGACTAAAATATTCTGACTTTCTTCGTCTTTCAAAACTCTGTCTCTGGCCTGTCCTTGTCATTTTGCCTTCCAGCTCTCCCCAGCTTTGATCCTTGAATTGTTGCTCAGGCGATCTACGCTTGAGCTACGGTTGCTAGTACGAGCATCGACCAACATTCATTTTGGCACCTTCTAGTCCCTTTCTATGAGTCAACAGACTCATTTCCCGGACCAGGAAGTTCATCAAGCCGGCTCTTGAAGTGAGGCTGTAGACCTAGACTTCGACTTAGACATTGCATTATATTATATGTCTTGCTATGTCAGTGTTCCGCATACCATAGCTTCCAAGTTCCTGGCCCGTCATCCGAGCTTTTCACACGTCACTGTCATACTACGTAGCATACAATGACATCGCCGTGTTCGCATTTATATGCTTAATTGGAATCTTTAATATCATTAGTTATATCGTAAACGGCTGAAAGACTCAGCACCATGTCACTATGCTTGAGAGTGGGAGCCTCGATCTTCTAATTCATGCCCGTGTCTTCTTCATCGGTGAATCCTAGTCAGACTTATACATGATTATCCATGCTTGGCATGGACAATTTGCACTATCACGGTTGTACACAGTCTTCTCATAACCCCCTGTGGTATGCGTCTCCATCTCTAGGTCGGACTGTGGGTGAACACGTTCGCAACTTAGCTTTCCAAAAGCACGGGTACAACGGAAAGGCGGAAATGAAAAATAAGTCCAAGCTTTGTAACTTGGACAATTGGACTGAGTCTTCACTCCTCAGGATAAGGGAGTATACAGACAAGGTCTTATTTCTGAGCGTTTACAAAACGGCCGTCTCCGACCTGCCATGACTCCGTGAATTCGGGAGTCATTCTCATCAGCCCGACCCATGACAATGGTCAGTGTTCAGTGGATTAATCCATTTTTCTGCTGAAAAAGATCCAAGCGTTGGTGAAGCCATCGTGAGCCAAGTTCCAAATACAGGGTAGCTCAGGGTCAAGATATTCAGGGACCAGACGTTAGCTTCGTATCGAATAGCCACAAGCGGAGACAATTTTTTCATACGATGTGGGCATAGCAATATGTCTGATGGGCAGGATCTTCAGCTACTCAACGTGGTTACCCGTAGGACAGCGTAGACTATATCCTGTGAGGTGGTCAAACGTTGTACCAGTGCAGACACCGCATGGATCTTGGAACTGGCGTATAACGAACGAGCTTCATGTTGAATGAGCACAGGGCGAACCTAACACAACGACATTGAGCTTCATGCTTCCACCCACACAACAGTAACGTTATAAATGAAGAAATATGCGAATTCACATGTTTTCCTACATTTAAGGGCATATTCTGCCTGGAAACATTGTCCACCTGGGATACAACGTAGTGGTCATCAATTTTAGCTTATTCAGGCACGAGGTCACAGTCAAGCAACTTCCAGCTCAGGGAACACACGGCCTAGGTAATATCCGCTACTCAATGGATTCAGAACAGGCATCTGAAGCTCATGAAGCTTAGTATGGAATTGATAAAAGCACATCTGTATTAGACAGCATTTGCGAACATGCAAGGGTTAGATACTCAACGGACGATATTGGACGAGCTTCGATTGAAGCTTGCATATACGTACTATAATCACGACAGTAACTCAGCAACCTGTCAGTGAAACGTGACCTTGTTTCCACAACTGCGGATGGAACATGGATGCTGACTCTCGATATTTTGCGTCAACTCGGTAACCGTTGCTTTATACCTGGTTCTGCCCCTTCAACCGGGGCTGCGTTCTGACATTTGAAGACGCTTGCGTCTCGGTTGATATACCAGGTTCCATTGAGCTCCACAGCAAATGTCCGAATAGCGGAAATTGTACAGCAAAGCTTTTCAAGAAGCCACAATAGGAGTATCCTTTTTCTCATGAAATGTGTATATAAGGTAAGTTACCTCAGATCCAACCTAGAGCTATTATATGAACCAGAACGGTCGAGACGATTCTTGCGCAACTGCCCGACCATGCCCTTCTAAAGCAGACAGCAATAACATATCTCGGATTCATGTTCATGTATCACCGCTAATCTTCTGAATCGAGTCCATCTGAGTGTTCCAAGTTCCAGTATTCGGGTTTTATGTGTGAATGCAGAGTCTTTCCAAACATAGCCCCAATTACGGAACATTATGATATCATCCCACTTACTAAACATACGTATAAGTTTAGTATATTAACCATACGACTTAGGTACTGTTATAAACATCCCTAAACTTGTCATAATCTTTTAATGTGTTATCTTGACTGCGCACCTTTGGCCTCATTTTATGTATTGCTAGATTGGTATTTTGATATTGAAATCATTAAGGTATCTTTATTAAATTCTATAATAGTCCTGTCTGTATACTTGTATCAGTGTGGGGTCGCTGGGACTTTTTGGCGGTCGCACCTGGCAGAACTGTCGGGACCTGTATTTTTTTTTGACAAAGCACCTATCGCCAACAGGATCGCAATAGAGACCTACCAACAAATATCCGGCGCGGCAAATCATGGGCAGCAAAAGGAAGCGCGGAGCCAAGGAAGGCGCAAATGGCGTACAGAAAACCCCCAAGCGCACAAAGAGCGACAGCGACTCCGTCAGACCTAACTCGAAGCCGACATTCGATAAAGCACCCTTCGTCGAGGCGCCAGTTGGCGACGAACGGAAACGAGAGGCTGGCCTTTATGAGTTACTAGGGAGTGAGGATCCCACCGAACGAATCGAGGCCGCCGACTGTATTGTCCCTAGCTTGCTTGCAGAGGATGTTTCCGAGGCTGTGCTGCAACGACACTTGGACCGTCGCCTCTTTCGCGGACTCGCAAGTGGTCGCAATGCCTCGCGCCTTGGTTTCAGCCTGGTACTCACAGAAATCCTCGGACAGCTCTTCGGAGAGAAGAATCTTGCCGAATCGAGATACCAGGGACTCACCTTTGAGAAGGTTCTTGAAATACTGATTGAGAACACACAAGCCATCGGCAACATCCCTGGGCAGGAGGAGAGGGACTTCGTTTTCGGGCGGTTGTTCGGAATTTTCGCTTTCGTTAGATCTGGGATCTTGTTCAGCAGCGATATCTCCCGATGGAACGCGGTTCTTAACCTAATTCTGGATCTTTCTATCAGGAAGGTGTGGCTTCGACCACAATGTGGTTGGGTTATTGTACAGTCCATCGAGCAGCTGAACAAGAAGCAAGCTGAGGTTACACTGAAGAAGGTCGCCGAGGCCAATTTGGCCAAGACACCCGAAGGAGTAGCAATCTGGATCGCTGCGCAGACTCGATTCCCTGGTCTCAGCATCAAGCCTTGGCCGGTGCCTCTCCACAAGAACACTTTTGGTGATCTCGCTGCAATTCTGCGAGAAAGTTTCAAGGATGCTCTCGCTGATCAGTCAGAGCCTGGTCAGCAGATTAATTTTCCGGGCTGGTCTCCTCAACTGCACTACGTGTGGAGTATCCTCTTGGAACACTTTGTCGAGAAAGGAGAAGCTGGACTTGAAGATTTCAAGCAGTTCTGGATTCGTGTAGTAGATGGTGAGTCTCATGAAACCCTTAAACATTCGTTACTGACGTCTGCTAGACTCTCTTTTTTCTAAACGTGCCACGGAAGGCCAGAAATTCAGGGGATTCCTGGTGTTTCGAAAGATGCTCGAGGGCCTGTTTGACTTTCCTGCTCATGTCGAGGCTCTCTTCAGCAAGAATCTCACCCTTTGCCTCATGAACCAAGCTTCAAAAGAGGATAGATATCTCCACCGAGCAGCGACCAAGGCCCTCAAAGCAATTGAGTCAACGACCTCAGCGCACCCGTCGACAATCATACCCATTCTCAAGGGTCTACTAGGCGAGAACGGAGCCTATAACTTTGACCAAAGAACAAATACCAAAACTGTCGACCAAATTTTGCAGAACGTATCAGGAGAGACTGGCGAAGAGATATTGAAGATCATCCGATCCCCCCTTGGCACGATTGCTAAACAAGACACAAAGAAGGCTTCATCCACACTCCGAGTTTACGTTGACTATCTTTCAAAAATTCTCAATGCTTCAGCCTCGCCTACATCGGGAGAGTTCCAAGAGACTGTCTTCTCAGCTGCCCTCCAAGAACTCTCTCAGCTGGCATACTCTCAACCCAAGAACATACCGGCAGATACACTCACAGAAGGTGTTCGCGAGCTCTGCCGAACTCGTCTTGAGTCGTCATTCGCTAAGGTCAGCCGAAGAACAGAGGATTACGGCTCACTATGTCTTGCTGTGTCATCCATTGACCCCGACTCGGTGGCAATGACCGAAGAGATCAAGACAGCTGTCCAGGAGGCGTTGTTGAGGATGCAAAAGCTACTCAGGCGCAAGGCGGTAGACGAAAGCGAGAAGAGTCTTTTTCAGAGTATCGCGATGTTACACGCCGTGTCTATCTTCCGACTCTACAACGAGGACCCCGATGCTATGGAGGTTCTCAACGACCTTGCCCAATGTTCCGACCGCCTTAAAAAGGGCAAGTCCGCAGAGACCGAGGCTGGCACATCAGAGATTATCCTTGAGATCTTATTGTCAATGGTTGTGCGACCTTCATCTCTCATGAGACAAGTTACGCAGCAAGTGTTTGGTGCCTTCACACCACAGATCTCAGCTGCAGGTCTAGAGCTCTTGACCGGTCCCCTCACATCTGGAGAGAATACGAAAGGCCAAAAGGAATTGTTCAGCACCGGGGAAGATGAGATGGAGGTCGATGAAGACGAGGACGAGGACGAAGAAGGAAAAGATGCTGATGAGGAGGATAATTCGGATATCGAAATCGATTCTGATGTCGAGTTTATTGATATCAAGGAGGCGAACGAAGAAAGTGGGGAAGAAGAAGATGCTGAGGACGAAGATGGAGATAAAAGCAAAGGCGAATTCGACAGGCCTGAAGATCTGGACAATGAACTCGAGAAGATCCTCAAGAGCCACCGTCTGGACAAGGACGTCAATGCCGAATCATCAGAGTCCGAGGGTGATATGTCTGACTCTGAAATGTTCGCCATCGACAAGCAGCTCGCAGCAGCCATCAAGCCACGCATCCAAGACCGCTCGAATGACTCCAAAAAGCAGAAGAAGGAGGCCAAGCAGTCAGTCCTCAATTTCAAGAACCGGATTCTTGATTTTCTCGACATCTACATTCGCAATGAGTCTCGCAACCCTCTCTCATTTACTCTTCTCTTACCCCTCCTCGATCTTATGCGCACAACCAGCACAAAACCCCTTGCTGCCCGTGCGAGCAAAATCATTTCTAACTACCAAAAGGGCCTGAAGAAGGCCCGCAGTAACCGCCAAGAGGTCCAGATCCTTGAACCTGATGACATGCTAGACTTATTGCGCGAGATTCATAAGGCTGCTGGGCAGGATGACTCGCATGCTTACGCAAAAGCGGCCAGTACGGCGAGTCTCATCCTTGTGTCGGCCCTCGTCGCTGCGGACAAGAGCAAGACAAAGGATGTTCTTGCCGTGTATAGCAAGACACAAGAGAGCTGCCTTTCTGGCGAGGCGAAGTTGCAGTCGTCCTTCTTTGATGACTGGCAAAACTGGTACCGAAATGCAATACAGCAAGTTCGGAACTGATACCCTAATAGACATAATTCTTCCACGGACAGATGGCACGAATCGAAACTAGGCACCCTGGAAGTAATTCGGATGCCTGCAGATGAACCATTAAATTCTATGAACTCGTCATCGTGATAGTACAGTTGCCTTGATTTTTCCTGACACAAGTCGCCTAATCCTCCATCTTGTCATCCTTTGCATCTTCATCTTCGTCGTCGTCATCATCATCATCATCCTCGTCCTCGGCCTTTGCTAATCGCTCAGCCTCTTCCCGTAGCCCCTTTGGCACCTCAACATGTCGTCCCTTGGTAGGACCGTCAGGCCCACTGATCCAGGTCATCTCCAGCTCGAAATCCTTATCCTTGTTATCCTTCTGCGCAATGTAGATTATGCGCGCAGCCTGCTTCACAGCCTCCTCCAGAGTAATATTACCAGCGGGCAGGTCAAGCTTCTCCAGCTCGGCCTTGGCGGCCTGTCGACCCTTGCCTGTAGCCGCTCCGTAGTAACCCCAGTACATACCGCTGGGCTCGATCATGTAGAGGAAAGGACCGCCGTGCTTGCCCTCAACTTTGCCGCCAGCGCCAACTTTGGGTCCTGAGCCAACCTCCCCATCGACGGGAGTCTCTTCGGGAGTGTCGTAGCCGCCCACGATGGCGGTGATGCCAAATGGTCGAACTGATCCGTACATGGTGTAGGCCTGAAGGTAGCCACCCATGCGGCTGGCAAGATCGGATGTTGGGATGGGGGTCTTGAAGTTCTGTCGCCAGCTCTGGGCCTCGTCGCGAGCGCGATCGACGAAGTGGCGTCCATCAGGGACCATACCAGAAGATACCTAGTGAGATTAGTACGAGCTCATGCTAGACATTGCAGGTAGGTCAACATACAGCTCCGACATGGCTATCGATAGTTGCAATGCGCTTGTTGGCACCGGGTTTTAGGAGCTTGGATGAAACGACCTTCTCGATAGCTAGGACAACACCGTCCTTAGCTCGAATACCGATCGAGGTACCGCCATTCTCTACTGCCTTGACTGCGTATTCGACCTGGAAGTTGCGTCCATCAGGGGAGAAGATGGAGTTGAGCAGATCGTAACCCGTGCCTATCGACGTCTATAGTGTGAAAGACAAGCTAGGTCAGCACTTGAAGCTGTCCCTCGATGACGACGATCAGGTTTGAGCGAGTGTATGGTTAGCTTACCATGATGTCTGAATTCCCTAACCAAGTGAAATAGTGTGATCCGAAAGGCAAGAGAAGACGAGGTGAGAATTGGTGAGGTGGAGAGGAGCTGTGTCGTTGAGATGTTTGCGATGGCGTTGGCTTGGAGCTTCCTTCACCTAGGCAGCCTGGAGCTGCGTGTTGCAGTTCACGGCGGTAGGTACACTGCAAGGCTGGAGAGTTGATGCCTGAGGTGTGAAGTATTTGTGCCACAACCAAGCGCCACAGTCTGTACGCCACATTTCAGCTCAGCCTTGAGAGGAGTGGCCCGCACGTGGCTGTGGAAGCGGGAGTGGCGGATCCCTTTAGCTCTTCCCGTGTGAATCGATCTCCCCTGCAGGAGGAGACCTTTATGGATTTGGAGTCTAGAACTGCGCCTCAAACACCCATGGATCCCATACATACAGTGGAGGGGTTTAGCTTTTAGTCTAAGTCTCGGGACTGAATCGACATAACATGATGCTATATCACAGAATGATATTTCTTTTACGAGATTCCTCTAATAGCCATATACATAAAATCATGGATACTTTTTAATACCTCATATGGTTTCTGCCCCCATAACTTTGACGCTTTGAAAGACTAAGGTAGAAAGTGAGACCAGCCTAACATCGAGGCCCAAGTCGAGCACGCCGTCAAGTTCGCATGTCTCTTACTACCTACTAGGCAGGTAAGACCCCATAGCGTCAACACTTGAGGACCACAAAATACCACTATAAAACCTAGGCATGACTGCTTTGTTGCTGGCGGTGAGTCTCATGTTTGTTGGAGCCTAAGGGCAGCTGATTAGGGCAGTGAAAGACCCCGAGATTCCCATTTCATGCTGCCTGTATTTGAATCATATAATGACATGCACGACCTAAAATGATTGAGAACGTGGCGGAACTCAGTGAACCACGTCAAAGGAGATGATTCGGAAACGGAATGCAGATGAAACAGACAACCATGTCGGCGTTAAGCTAGAGCATAGGACAGCAATTAGTGTGTTACGGTCGCCTTGTGGCACAGGCTTATTGGGTCGCACAAGGTCAATAAGACCAGGGGTTGAAGCTCTTGAAGTTGGAAGAGTGTGAATCCTTCTGTGAAGGCGTGAATGAGGCCAGTGAATGAAGTATCGGTATCAGCATAGACATCTGAGAGCAATATTGCCTGGGAGCGAAGATCAATACACAAATGATGCATATCATAAAAGCGTTGAGTTTAGTGCCGGTGGTGAATGGAAGTGGATGTTGTCATAAGGCCCATCATGTGCCTCTGTTAGTTGTGTCTTTACTGCGTCATGGCCTGGGAAGAGTGCCTGAGCAGATGAATTGGCAGGTGTGTGTCCCACTGAACTGTCCCACGTTCCATTGAATTCATTCATTATTGAGTACCCCTCCATGTATTTTTTGGACAGGAATATCCCCCGCGCTTCACTCTTGAAGACGGTCTTGATTCTTCACATTAACAACGCTCGCCTTAATTTCGACTTGAACAAACTGCATAGAACGCCGTTACACTTTCAAGTCTCCTTATCTTACTTGATATCTGCATAAACAACCTCCAAAAGATCGTCTCAGGCGTTCTTGTCTCCCCACTCACAACTCACTTCCCTACCCCCGTGCGCTCCCTGCAACTCGACCCAACGGTCCACCGCTCTTAGACAAGCCCCTCCAAGTCAAGGCCTAATCAAGGGTCTTTTGAGCCAAAGAACAAGAGACGAACCTCTCTTTCTTGACCCAACTTTTTGTTATACATATCTCTTTTCTTTCTCTATTGACCTGTCTGCTTTCTTTGACTACTTGTCAAAAAGCTTAGCTTAGCTTCCAAATATAACAAAGAACAAGGGCTTCCGCCTGTTCCTGTCTTCACCTGCATTGCGCATGACCCCGAAACGCCTCCGTATATCGCTTCATTTCGCATTCCTTGCTATCTCAACCAAGGTTTCTTTCGAGGACATCGACTTGAAATAGGCAGACGACCCCGAGAGCTACAGATATCATCTCTGTATTCTGATATCAGACCTTAAAGCAGCAACTTCTCGTGCCCCTCCTGCTGATATATATCTCCGCACCAAAGTTGGTATTCAGCAACTACCCTTAAACTCAATATTATGCATCAACTGCTAACAACTCTTAGAAATAAAAGAACCAACCATGGCCTTTTCTCAGTCCAACATGCAACAAGATGAGCTTGCTACTCTCCTGGCCCGTAACCTCAGCTTCAACCCAATTCCCGAGCCTGCCCCTGCACCTCAACAAGAGCCGAAGGCCGACCTTGCTGAGCCCATCATCTATACTTCAATTCACTACACCCACTCTGCACACATATCTCAAGCAGCTCAAAACCAAGAGGTTCCGCGTCGTGCTTCAGAGCCACCCCAGACCCAAGGACCCAGTGTCGACGCTATACTGCAACACCATGGCGTCAATCCAGCTACTCTTACGCCTTCACAACTCCAGCTGTTCAAAGTTGCCGAACCTTCTCAGCAAGAGAGACTTATTGAGCTTTGGAACATTTGCCCTCCCGGAAACGGCGGCGATATCCCAGCTCTCGCCTGGAGTAGCACTACTGTAGAACACGAGGAGCAACTTGCCCGCTTGCGTTACGAACGACTGAACCAGCAACAACAAGTCATGAGTCTGGATGGTACCCAAGTTCAGGCAGTTGACGGTAGGTGGGTTCGCAACTCAGAGCCTGAGGTGGAACCATACATGACTTCTGGCTACGAGGAGTTAATGCGAAGAGAGCGTGAACGAGAGGCCCGGGACAGCCAGCCCAGGAGTACCTACGGTCTCTACTCACATGCCACAGACCCTGTCTACATGGGCCCCGACTACGCTCGTGAACAGCAGTTCCTGGAGATGGCAACACAATACGGTGCTTACCAGGGGTTCCGAGCGCCGGAGGTGGACACTATGGATGTTATGTAAATAACCACCGTTTGTCCAAACCGAGCAGCAGAATGGTATGGCCAGATGTTCAACGGTCAATCTACATAGAAGCTCGGGAGGGAGATGGGATATCATGTAAGGTGGACAAGTTATACGCCAATGAGCGTACAGGAAAGGGATTTATTGCTTGAGGCATGGACTGGCAGTCATTGTATGGATCTTGTTACTTAGTATGGTTACCAGGGTGGTGAATGAGTTTATCACGAGATACTGGCTTCCAAAGGGAGTGGATAGGGCGTTGGTGGAACCTTCATTTTTGCAAACCACTTTACTCCCTCTTCCTGTATCGCCCTCGTTGATTACTTGCAATGTGTGCTAACAACAAGTTCTACCTAGAGAGAGCACAATGGCAGCAGTTTGGTTTGCCATAGGTACGTTGTCCCTTTCAACACCTGCTTTCCGGAGCCGCTACTCACTCAATGTATTCCCTGACCGTGATATTCGATATATGCTTCCTGGCAGTATGTACCAAGCCAGACACTCACCCACTATGTATCTATCTAGAATCAATACAGAAGCTTCCTTAAAAGCCACTGCATGTTTTTGACTTCCCAAAACTCTTGATTTAAGTATCAAGTCACGTTCATATCTTTATTGCTGTCCAAGTCATTGTAAAAGGGGTATCAAATTCCATTTAAGCCTTGCGAAGTGAATGGTCATCATCATGCAGTTCATCTATATCCATGTCTAAATTCCAGTCTTCTCGAGCTTCTTTGCCAACTCATCCACCTCCTTGTCCTTGACAGGGATAACAGGTTCCTCTTGAGCCTCCTCGGCCTCCTTGATCAGCTTCTCGGCTCGGTCCTCAGGCTCAATTTCCTCTTCCTCCTCTTCCTCTTCCTCCACTTCACTATCTGGCTCCTCGAGGTCCTCCAGCTCGTCAACACCCCACTCATCCTCGTTGACAATATCACCACCGAACTTCTCCTTGCGCTCCTCGAGAAGCTCTTGAAGGACGGGAATCGACTCGTCATCCTCAGTGAGAATGTTGCCGTTGATTTCAATTCGCTTCAAAGCGGGAAGACCATCCTTGGCTGCAGTTGCGAAGGCCTTGATACCCTTGGAGGTGATTTCGTTGTATTGTAGGCGCAGGGTCTCGAGCTTAACATTCTTGCCCTTAGCCAGAGCATCTGCCACGAGGACACCACCCTTGGCACCAAGTAGGGAGTCACCAACTCCTAGCTCCTGGAGTGAGGTCCAGTTGGCAACAACCTTTGACAGGGCCCGGGCCCCAGTGACGGTGAAAGTGTTGTCCTGCAGGTCGAGGACTTCGAGTTTGGAAGCGTGACTGAGACCCTCGGCGAGAAGGTGGGAGATACCTTCTTGTCGAATACCGTTCTGAACCATCTTGATCACTTTGATCTTGTTGTGCAGCTTGTAGGCCTTTGCCCACGCGGTCATACTTCCATTCTCCAATCGGTTTCGGCCGCAAATAACAGTCTCAAGATCGGGAACTTCCTTTCCTTCCTTTCGCGCAGCCTCCTTCTTGGCGTGAAGCTCCGAGAGCGCATCGGCGATGAGGATACCGGCGTGAGGGCCCATGCCATTGTTGTTCAGGTAAAGGTGCTGCAGCGGCACGTGGGCGGCTAGGAAGGCCACGAGAGGCGCTTGAACGTTCAAACCAAAGGCATTGTCGTTCAAGTTGATAGTGTTGAGCTTGGGAAGGTTGAGGACGGAGGTGAGTAGCGAAGAGATAGCGTCAGGGATCTCGCTCAGGAGTCGGCCGGTGAAGATATCGGCGAAGTTTGCGACCTGGAGAGTTGTGTGTTGGTATGTTACAGCAGCCAGGGAAAAGGGATATTTTACGTACTCTCAGGTTCTTCTTGGTCGCAAGAACCTCACCAAGAAGCCTACAGGCGCCAACACCAAGAGTGTTACCCAAAATACGAACTTCTTCGACGTCTGCGGATCGAAGAGGGGCAATATGAGGCTCGAGATCCTCAGCAGTGTCGAGCTTGAGGCCCTTTCCTTCGAGGGAAAAGATCTTATCGGAAGAAGTCATTCTATAAGAAAGTGAGAAAAGAGGAAATCGCTCAGGATTAAACAGCAAAGATGGTGACGACCAAGTCTAAAAGGAAAAGTCGGTTTAATGAAATCAAAAGAGTGTCGCCGCTGTTTGGTGTGAAGATGAATTGAGTCAAGGTGGGGGTGGGGTAGCAGGCAGAAATAGGCGGTAGTTAGGCTTCTTGATCAGGCTTAGAGCATTTCCTCACTTTTTTATGTAATTTCCTATTGCCATGGGCAGCTGAGCTAGGCTTCTCGTACCGGTTCGTCAGTGAGTGAGCATGAACAGACAGGAATATAGAGGTGTCACTCGACTCATTCGATCACTTGAAGATGGCTTGATGAACTGAAACATTATAGAAATGGTTATGACTCATTTTCGCAAGGTCTCTGTAGTTATAATTGCAGTAGCTAATAATAAATACCTTATTACCTATGAAGTTCCCGAAAGTGTTTCCACTGTCCTATGCAAATATCTTGTCAGTTGGATCATCAGAACGAACCCGACTTTAACCCGGGAATCGGAAAAATTTGGAAGACTCACAGCGGAGCGGAAAGTCACCTGGCCGCTCAGCCGAGCAAGGCGAGAGTGGTCAAACACGTGACCCTGATCCGACCCGCATCCAATCAGAGCCGGCTTATTGGAACGCTCGATAGGATTTTGTCTGATGCTGCTAATGATCTCTGCTTGAGCCCTTTTGTCCTCCGACTCCGAGAACGACCTCCCCATCTCGCCGTCTCATATTCGATCGCACCAGCGACGGTATAGCTCGCCCATAATGCTTGCCAGGTCGTGTTTGCGCTCGACGCGCACCTTCAATGGACTCCGGAACGGCCCTTCTGCTGTCACCAAGGTATGGCACGATCCTACCACCTCTGCCAACGAGCTTCCCGTTTGCCGAGTGATCATCACCACGAACCTCGACACACCGCAACCACGCCAATCGCAACAGAATGCGCCTCAATTGCATGTACACGATTGCTGACCCCATTTTCTTCCCAGCGTGCCGCTTCCTCGAGCTCCAGCGCCGCCAGCGATGCCTCTGCCACTCGATTGAACCTGGCTGCCGCCGCCTCGACTACCCTCGCCCTCGGCTCCATGGCCTGGTACTATCACCTTTATGGACCTGTCGCCTTTGCCATGACTCCCGCTGAAGAGGGGTACGTGATACTTTCGGTTCTCGATTATTGTGTTTCTACATCATCCCAATTCGGGTGATGAGGCATAAATGCTGGCTATCGATGATCCGCACTGTTATTGCATCACCAATTGCTAACAGTACCAATATAGTCTTCACGCTACCAAGTACCCTTGGGTTCACAACAAGTGGTTCAAGACCTTCGACCACCAGGCGTAAGATGCCACCGACCCTGTTGAATACGCCATGCCGAATTACTGACCCCCTCGTAGTCTCCGCCGTGGTTTCCAGGTTTATCAGGAGGTCTGCCAGTCCTGCCACTCCCTCAGCCGAATCCCCTACCGAACTCTTGTTGGTTCCGTCTTGACCGTTGACGAGGCCAAGGCCCTTGCCGAGGAGAACGAGTACCCCGGTGAGCCCGATGAGCAGGGCGAGATCCAGATGCGTCCCGGAAAGCTGGCCGATTACATGCTTCCTCCTTACAAGAACGAGGAGGCTGCTCGATTTGCCAACAACGGTGCTCTCCCCCCGGATCTGTCTCTTATCATCAAGGCCCGTCACGGTGGCTGTGACTACATCTTCAGCTTGCTCACCGGTTACCCTGAAGAGCCCCCTGCTGGTGTTCAGGTCGCTCCCGGCATGAACTTCAACCCTTACTTCCCCGGTACCGGTATCGCCATGGCTCGTGTCCTTTACGACGGCCTCGTCGAGTACGAGGATGGCACCCCCGCCACCACCTCTCAGATGGCCAAGGATGTTGTCGAGTTCCTCAACTGGGCTGCCGAGCCCGAGATGGACGACCGAAAGCGAATGGGTATGAAGGTTCTTGTCGTCTCTGCCTCTCTGTGGGCTGTCAGTGTCTGGGTTAAGCGATACAAGTGGGCTTGGCTGAAGTCTCGAAAGATCGCCTACGACCCCCCTAAGGAGGTCAAGGTCCGCCGCTAAACGGGCAACATCTCAAAGTCTCATTTGTATACTAGTCGCCCCTAGAGCAGCTCCTTTGTCGGCGGTGGCGGGTAGAAAAGAAGCCTGGTCGTGGAAGGAAAGGTGGATGTTAGAGTGTAAATCAGATGAATCGTTTTCAATACCTTATTCGACAAACTACACTGGGAAATATGCAGGAGTGATTGGTGGTAGAAATGTGAAGCTTTCTGTACTCATGACCGCTACCTTGGCAAACCTTGATGGTTGATATGATGCTCATGTCCTGATTTGAATAACCGAGTTCAATGAATTTTTATCAAAAGCCTTGGTTTAAGTTTACTATGGCGGTACCTTTCAAACCCTCCAAAACTTATGTATCATACTAGGTATTATATGCAGGACGGATTCCATCAAGACACTCGACTAATATACTATTACCAACACAGAACTAATGACGAGTGATAGCTGGGTGGTCGTGTCTCGGACTTATCAGGATACATTGAAACGTCTCTCAGTGAGGGACTTTAAGTATTGCTACTGGCTTAAGAGATAGAACTATCACATTGGCTATCCCTGATTGTAACCTGACTTCTATGCTTTAACTTAGCACGTATTTATGACATGCCGCGGAAACAAAATCCAATATGCTGCCATCCATAAATGCGTGAATGGCTCCAGCGGTTTATTCACTAACGTCCAAGGTTGGTACGTGCGTCCATCCTTGTCATTGGACGATAATCAGCTAGTGCTATAACATTCAACCTCCACTCCATTCTCCAAACAGGAACCACTTTTCACTAAGTAGGTTGCAGCAGGTGCCGTCTTTAGGTAGTTGACCAGTCACTGTTGCTCCTCTTAACCACTCCCCTTCAATCCTATTCGGTTCTCAATCTCCTCCTCTCACCTCCACGCCCTCATACTCGATTGTTGTCTTGTTCGCCTTCTTTTCACGCCACCGGGATACCTTGACAGCGTTTTCTTTCGCGTCAAATCTTTTCTGCACCGGTTTCGCTGCCATACTCGATTTTGCCTCGCCGTGCGTGCCTCATAAGAATTGGCAAGGACCACACCATAATGCCCTTTGTTGGAGAAGACGTCCACACAGGACGTAAGCGACGATGGAGCGATGACGACGAGCGGTCCAGATTGACTTCATACCCTTCAGAGGAAGCCAAGGACTACTATATCTTTGACCAACGGCCGGGGCTAGCCTTACGAAAGGTCCTTCCACTTTCTAAGCGAACCCGTATTACCGGCGACGATATTCACGTTACAGACGCCGTCAACGCTTCTAGCTTCCCTTTCAACACACCTCACCGCCGACGGCGCTCATCGCAACTTAAGATGCTGCCGGTTCAGCCCGCCTTTGCCAAGCCTCAAGTGACAGGCGCTCTGCTTGCTCCCTGCAACATCTGCCACCGCAAACCAACCAAGAGATCCGATCTCGACTCCTTTGCCGATTGTGAGGGATGTGGCGAGCGTACTTGCTTCATTTGTATTCGAGAATGTCATGGCTGGAATCTGGATGCTGGCTCTGGTGTCTCGGAGCAAGAAGTACTTTCAAAGTCATTCCATATGGACGATGTTGATGACAGACAAGAACAACAACAGAACAATACGAAGAGCGGAACACGAAAAATAGACAAAGGATGGAACGCTGTTGGACACCGGGCTGTTGTGTGCAGTCGGTGCAGTATTGAGCGTGGAGCAGAAGGAGACGTCGCATGCTTGGGTTGCTTCTCCCGGATGGAAGGCTCATAAGTCGGAACATGTATGGCATTATGGGTGTTTGTGGACGAATAATGATGGTTTTCTCGGGCTTAAGCTGGGCACACACATCTGCCTCAGGTAAGGTAGTTCTGCAGGGTATTTTGAGCGCAGGATCTGCTCTTTTGGATGGCACGGAAATGGGCTCATATAGTACGTTAGCGTTTACGGGCATATCGCGGGAACGGTGTTTCGGTTTTCAGGACCTTGATGGTCTTGTTTTGTGGCATTCGGATTGCAAATGGACCATGGGAGTAATTTCACAGTAGATAGATTCTGCAGATATCAATATGGCATGGGGAACATCACAAAATAAGTCATTCATGTAATTCACTGTTGGGCATGTTGGTAAAAGCAATTTGTTCATTGTGACGTCTATATTCCCGCCATCCAATTGCCCTGTATTCATACACCGCATTAAAATACACCGTGCCCTATGGTGAGTATGTCTAGTTGTACTGCATATACGTCGCCGTCGAATTGAACTTGAGGTTACCCTTGATGACTTTGTCAACTGCACTGAGGAAGTCTTTTTCAGATGCAACCTTTCTCCTTGCGCGGATGGCATACATGCCGGCCTCAGTGCAAACACTGCGCAGCTCGGCACCCGTTGCGTTGGGGCAGAGACGAGAGATGAGCTCCCAGCGGATATCCCGCTCAACCGACATGGATTTAGCGTGGATGCGAAGAATGTTAGCACGACCCTCAAGGTCGGGCAGGGAGAACTCGATCTTTCGATCGATACGACCAGGTCGCATCAGGGCAGGGTCCAATGTAGAGGGTCTGTTGGTGGCAAACATGACCTTGATGTTTCCTCGAGCGTCAAAACCGTCGAGCTGCGTAATAAGCTCCAGCATAGTTCGCTGAACCTCATTGTCTCCACCAGCACCATCATCAAATCGAGCACCACCGATGGCGTCAATCTCGTCAAAGAAAATGATGCATGCCTTCTTTGTACGGGCCATCTCGAACAGCTCTCGAACCATCCTTGCGCCCTCACCGACATATTTCTGAACGAGCTCACTACCAATAACTCGGATAAAGGTGGCGTCTGTTCGATTGGCAACAGCTCGGGCACAGAGGGTCTTTCCGGTTCCAGGAGGACCGTAGAGTAGGGCACCCTTGGGGGGATCAATACCGAGGTTGACGAAACGCTCAGGGGACAGTAGAGGCATTTCGACAACTTCTCGTAGCTTCTCGACCTGCTCCTTGCAACCACCAACATCGCCGTAGGTGACATCGGGCTTCTCCTCCACTGTCATCATCGTAACGCTCGCATCGATTTTGGGCGGTAGGGGAAGCATAATTTGGTACTTGTTCCTGTCGACACCCACGCGCATGCCTTCTTCTATATCGGTAGGACTGACGCGCTCTCCAAGCTGGACAACGAACTTTGCGATTTGCTTGACGTTAATCACATATTTGCTCTTGGCCTCATCGCCCTTCTCGTCAGCTATGATTTTTGTGCAACGTGCCACCTGGAAAGGTTGCTCTTCAGACATTCGCTGACGGTCGGCGGCGACGTCCCATAGATGGGGAGGTGCGAGCCCTGTGTCGGATTCCTATTCATGTTAGAAGTCTGTCATACATTCGCAGATATTCCGCCCAACCTTGACGCCGATCTTCTCATCGACACTTTGTTGCTTCTCCTTGATCTGCTTCTCGAGCTTCTTGATAGATGTACCATAAGGCGCAGCACCGTAGGTCTTGAGAACCTGGATATCCCTGGTGCTGGTGTTAGCCAACTAGTCGCATTCTCATCTCCAGGAGGATATTCGCACTCGTCTGTTAGAGGTGTAATCTTCTTCTCTTCTATCTCATCGTCGGCGAAGTTCTTCTGGTACTTTTCCCAGTTGGAGCCGGTTGCGGAAGGCTGGTTGCTGGCTGTCAGTATGGGATAGGACACAGTTAAGCTTGCATGAACGCAACAAGACTGACCATGATGAGGACCGCAGCTCTCCAATCGTATAATAGTGTTGCGGGTTTTTGATGTAAGAGTTCAGTGATTACGAAGGTGCTGGTGGGTAATCTATGTTCGAAGAGAGTCGAATCGTCGCTGCTGTAGTCGTTTGTTTGGGGTTGGAGGTGTCACCGAATGCCTTCCGTAATCTGTGAGTTGCCTTGAGCGAGCTTGGAGCACGGACCCACGTAATAGTGCCTCTGGAGCCAAAAGCACGCTAGAACGTTCAGAGTTAGCTCAAGGAGCCCCTCGGAGCTGGATGATCTGTACCCCCGATCCAAAATTTCTAGGTTGACAATTCTATGGCGGAGTAGGGCAGCCTAGGGGAGGTGGGACATCTCCAATAAGTCCAGTCGTGTTCCTACAAAGCCCCGCCATCAACATCACTTCTTTACTTTGAGGATCTAGGGACCGCCAAATTATTATCAAAATATGTCTGCCCCGGTCGCAGCTCCAGCCCCTACAGCGGGAGGCTCTAGCAATGCTACTTTCCGAGTATGAAGAGCTCCAGACAAGCTTTTGAGCTTCACCCCGCTGACTCTAGACAGGATAAGGAGAAGCCCATGGCGGTGCGCTCCTCAAACATTGTCGCCGCTAGAGGTATGGCGCTTTTAGTGCAACAACAAGATTCTCAAATATTAACGGTTGAACAGCTGTCGCGGACGCTATCAGAACTTCTCTCGGCCCCCGAGGAATGGACAAGATGATTCGAGGTGGAAAGGGCGAGACCATTATCACAAACGATGGAAATACTATGCTCAAGAGCATGTCTGTCATGCATCCCACAGCAAAGATGCTTGTCAACCTTTCTGGTGCTCAGGATGTTGAAGCTGGTGACGGTACAACGTCTGTTGTCGTTATCTGCGGAAGTCTTCTTGGTGCTGCCGACCGACTTCTCTCCAAGGGCATCCACCCTTCCGTCATCTCCGAGTCTTTCCAACGAGCTGCCGCTGCTGCCGTCGAGGTTCTACACGATATGTCCCTCCCAATCACTCTGAGCGATACTTCCTCGTTACTGCAAGCTGCCAACACCTCCCTGTCGTCCAAGATTGTCTCCCAATATTCGAATTTGCTTGGACCAATGGCGGTGAACTCAGTGACCAAGACTATCGACCTGAAGACCGCCGATAACGTCGATCTCAAGAACATTCGAATTGTCAAGCGAGTTGGTGGAACGATTGAAGATAGCGAACTTGTTGATGGCCTCGTCCTTACCCAGCCTGTGCTCAAGAACGCTGGTGGTCCAGCCCGCATGGAGAAGGCTCGAATTGGTCTTATCCAATTCCAGCTGAGCCCCCCTAAGCCTGATGTATGTCCTTTCTGTCGTATGAGAAATCTTTTACTAACTTTTTGTAGATGGAGAATACTATTCAGGTCAACGACTACCGACAAATGGACAAGATCGTCAAGGAGGAGCGGTTATACCTCCTGAACATGGCCAAAAAGATCAAGAAGGCGAAGTGTAACGTTCTGTTCATTCAGAAGTCTATCCTGCGAGATGCCGTCAATGATCTATCACTACACTTCCTGGCTAAGCTTGGCATCCTTGCTGTTAAGGACATCGAGCGCGATGAGGTCGAATTCATCTGCAAGTCAACTGGCTGTAAACCCATCGCTGATATTGATTCTTTCACCGAGGACAAGCTGGGCTATGCGGACCTGGTTGAGGAGGTTCAGTCTTCTGGATCGCGCATGGTCAAGGTGACCGGCACCAAATCCGTCGGCAAGACCGTTTCCGTGGTCGTACGAGGCGCCAACTCTCTGATCCTTGAGGAGGCTGAGCGAAGTCTGCACGATGCTCTTTGTGTGGTACGATGTCTGGTCAAGAAGAAGGCTCTCATCGCCGGTGGTGGTGCTCCTGAGATTGAAATCGCCGCACAGCTGTCCAAGCAAGCGCGCAGCTTGACAGGCACCGAGGCCATCTGCTGGAAGGCCTTTGCGGATGCTCTCGAGGTGATTCCCACCACACTGGCCGAGAACGCCGGCCTCAACAGTATCAAGGTGGTGACGGAGCTACGACACCGACACGAGATGGGTGAGAAGAATGCAGGAGTCAGTATCAAGTCTGGAGGAGTCAACACCAATATTTCCAAGGAGAATGTGTTGCAGCCTCTTCTTGTTAGCACAAGCGCGATCGAGCTGGCGGCTGAGACAGTCAAGATGATTCTGAGGATAGATGACATTGCTTTGACCCGATAGAGTGAGATATCCCCCCAGCAGCATCTGCCTTGGGTTGTATGAAAATACCAAAATGGGTTCTGGATCTGCCAAAAGTACTGCATTTTATAGAGCATGGTGAATCCTATAATTTATGCGTGGTGATTAATTAAGTTCTTGTCATTGTGTTGTATGTGTTCTCATCAGTGCTTGACCTTGGAAAATGGGTGGTTGAAGGCAAGTCCGCTCCTTCCTTCTACCACTTCGCGATACCAGTTGACTTAAGGTACCCGAGGTACCAAGAAAGTTTTGCTCGTACGAAATTCCAATAACTCCTTTGGCACAACTGAAGAATTTCAGCTTTACGATATTGGTTCTTGCATTTATTTAGCTGCGAATTATCTCAACCATGGCTGCAAGCGACGAATCCAATTATTCAAGCAATGAGGACGACAATCCCAATTTCGCTGCAAAAGCTCAGGGTCGCCTTTTGCAGGTGAGATTTCACAATTTCCTGTTCTACAAGATTATATTCTCTAAATATTTTGATGACAGTTGAAGAAGGGGCGAGATGAGCGTATGAATGCTATTGTTCACGAGTCAGCTACGGAGATGGACAAGTTACGCACCAATATCGCCAGGTTTCAACAAGATCGACGAACAAAAGAGTATGTCTTTAGCACAGTCTTGAACGACTTCAAAGATTCAACTGACGATTAGTAGAGTTCATGCCGTTGCTATTTCTGTCACCAGGATTGTTGAAACAGTAGAGCGCAGGAAGGGCATTGAGCAGCATATGGAAACACTCGTTTCTCGGCTAATCACCAAGACCCAGGAGGTTGAGAGTATGATGGAAATAGGCTTTCGGGGCAGGGAAGAGGATGTAAAAAAGGCCAAATGACTGCAACTGACGGCCATGTTACATGTTGGGACATTTCATTCTTGGGAGTTTGAGGCGGGTCAGTGGGAATGAACAGCGTCTGAGTGCATAACAGGCACTCACAATCTACGAGCTCTAAAGTATTTATGAGTCTTTCTCACTACTCACGTTGACACGGCGGTAATCAAGGACATATTTTGAGGGATGCGCAACCTTCTGCAAACGAAGAGGACATATCACGCCACTGCTGACCATCAATATCAACGATACTCTCCAGAGAGGAACATGCATGGATTGCCCTTTATTCTATATTTATCGCATCTGTTGTACACGGTCATATTCTATGGCCGAAACCATTCCGTCGTGTCAAGTCTTGATTCTTTTACACCTGGTATCCAAATCCTGACATGCATGCTCGGTACTGGTCGATTAGGGATTTGCAGTCGGCGGCAGGATCTTTTGCGTTAGAGAAGAGCATGCACTCATCACGCTTGGCCTTCTCGTCCTTGCACACACAGCAGGGCTTGAAGGGGTGTTAGAATAGCAATTGGGAGTCGTTTTGGTCCAGGAGAAGCTCACCTTGGGCTTGCTGGCATCTGTAGTGGAAGGGGACGCAACATTTGCGGCGGCGCTCACGGGCGAAGCTTTGGGGCCAAGTCAGTATGAAATGAAGACCAATTGAGTGTTTCGGAGACGACAACATACAAATTGTTGTTTGAGCAGCGTCCATTGTGTCTGATTTTAATTCGTGGTTGTGAATTAACAAGTCAAAGAAAATAGATCATCCGGCTAAGTTGAACTGAATTCGGCCATTCGTATCCAATGGCGAAATGCGCCGGAGAGCAGATTTCTAAGCTCTGCCTAGGCAGCTGACCAATCATTGTTCATGGCTCACGTGGAGTCGCGAGGACTTCGCGCTCCAATTCTGACGTCATTTCTTTTCAAGTACGCGGTAATTACAATGAGGTAAAGAGATCCATTACTATAATGCTGGTTATCGGACCTGGGTGCGAACATATTCAGCTCGACATCGCGGTGTTAACACATCGGTCTTGATGTTTATGAAATTGCCAATCTGGGGAATAGGTCCCTGTAACTTGGAGCCGGTGTCTTCCGGGAATTGGCACCGCGGGCCCACCCGTTCTCTGGGCCTTACGGATTTACGCCGGCGACAAGGGCATATTCTCACCCGCCTGGTGAGATATCCTGTGACTTGAAGGGGAAGATGCAGCTGTATCCAATCAATTTACTAACCCATTTCCTCTGTTGGTTTGCTAGGGCTCCTAACTCCATACCACTTTGTTGCTCGAGCCACTAGTTGCGTGTGTCAATCACCATGTCCCAATGAATCTGAGATGTAATACGCTTTGTCTGGATATGAATGTTGAGAAATACCCTGTCTTCCTCCCAACAGATAATCAGCTGGAGTTCTATAAAGCCAAAGGTTTCCGGACTCAGAGCAAAATCACCAGGCATAAACACACAGTCTTCATTCTATCTTATTCAGCAACCTAACCATGCTTACCATTGAGGAAATTCGTGCTCTTGGAAATGTTCATCCAGAATTTGAGCCCGTAAGTTGTCAAATACTCTTAAACATCACAAGTTGTTTACAAACTTCAGATCATCAGAGCTCATAACCCAATGCTTAATGGATGGGATATGAACACTGACCTGGAATCTTTTCGCGAAATGATGGCTCAGGTGAAACAATATCGGCCCAAGCCTGATCCAGACACACTTTCGTATCACACGAAAGACTTCAAGATTCCTCTGAGAGATGGTTTTGAAGTTGACGCCAGATCATACGTCCCTGACGGTGATGTGCCAACTGACGGACGTCCTGGGCTTGTCGTCTTTCACGGTGGTGGCTTCGTTACAGGTGACCTTGACACTGAAGCAGGACTATGTGCCGAGTTCACAAAGCTTGGAGGCATTGCTGTAAATATTGATTACCGCCACGCTCCTGAACATGTGTTCCCCCAAGCTATCAACGATGCCTTTGATGCTACTGTTTGGGTGAGTAAAGCTTGATTCCAGAGATGAAAGTGGCAATGCTGAACCCAGAAAGGTATCTCAAAGTGTGGACAAGCTTGGAATCAACCCGTCCAAAGGCTTCATCATTGGTGGTACCAGCTCAGGCGCCGATATCTCTTTGACTATCTCCCATCTATATAGCGAAGCCGAGACCTTGCACCCCCTGACGGGTGTTTATGCTCCAATCACTTCTGGTGTGAACGACCAGACGGTGCCTGAAAAGTACAAGGATTACTTCATCAGTTACGAACAGAATGCCAAGGTCCCCGTGTTTAACGCAGAGTCGATGAAATTCGTTCACTGTATGCCCTGCCATTCTCCCATAACTAGGCTCTACTGACAAGATTCACAGCCAAATATAGGCCTGACCCAAAGAGCCCTCTCGCATTTCCGGTTGCATTCCCCAGTCATGCAGGCCTTCCCAAGACTTACTTTCAGGCTTGTGGGATGGACCCTGTCAGAGACTGCAGTATTGTGCTTGAGCAAGTCTACAAGGACGAGGGAGTACCTACAAAGATTGACATCTACCCTGGTCTGCCTCATGCGTTTTGGGCTATATTTCCAGAACTCGAGATATCACAGAAGCGTGAGCGGGATGCCGTCGAGGGTCTAAAGTGGTTGCTGGCTGGGTAAAGACCCTAGACTATGTCTATGCCATGAATAATTCGGTATCATTTAGTTTCAATGAGTCAGACAAGTGCATTGATATGTTGAATCAACATTGATATTCGTGTGCTTCCGCGCGTGCGAAATGGTTGACGGCACAGGTGACGTAGACCAGCCGTGTAAGTGGGCAATTGAGGCACTCCAGACTCAAGCAGCGGTGGCCAAAAGTAGAAATCTTTCAACGTCTTGGAAAAGAAAGAAGAATATAACAACAATAGCTTTTAGAAACTATTCACTAATTTGACTATTTGCTAAAAAATTGAAGTTTCAAGAACAAACCTTTCTGAGAGGAAGAGACATGTTGAAACTGAATCTCAGATTCAATTGGTTTTGAAAGGCAAACTGTCTTTCACACAGCACGCCTGTCAAGTGCTCAGGCAAATCTTGTTAATGTCAAGCTTAATCTCAGAGCCCAGTAGACAATTAATTAGAGGCCACGCGGCTGCTGGCAGACTGATTGATCTAATCTGATGTGGCGATGATGCGTACTATTGCTGAATGACTCAGCAGCTGAAATTAGTGCATCTTCTCTTCCAAGCGAATCGATGCTCATTAATTCTTTGAGCTGCTTTTGTCTTCCAATAAGCTCGGATAGATTATTGTTTGCAAAGTCGCCATTCGCACATTACGATAGTGCGAGAACACAAGTCGGCGCCGAGTTAACGGACTCGGAGTGTGGCCCATTTTATTCGCCCCTGGTGTTTTATTGGTCCCGGGACCGATCATACTCCCTCATGCAACCCCAGGACCTTATTCTGAAGGCGATTTCAAGTAGATGTGAGTGTGCGATGGCCGCGCGGCAACAAGAATGTCCCGAATCAAACGCTTTTGCCTCCTCCGCTGATCCAAATGGTTCGATTAATTCATGCAAGTTTGGTACGTGTGTCTTTTGTGCCTAGTCAAGGTTACGATGCGGGTTACGCATGTGCCTAGATCTCGCCTCCTAGCGGATGAGATGCCCCATCTGGCAGCCCGTCTCAATGGAGAATTTTTTATATATAAATCGCATGCTATGTCGACATGATACGATACTTACCACCAGCTTTCCTCTACATCATCTGCACATATAAACACTCTTGACATCTCCTCACTATTATTATTACTACAAACATTACTTGATAAGTATACATTGCACAAAATGAGTCGACAACCGAACCCATTCAACAACGCGAACTTCTGGGACTTTCTTCAGCACTTTGACCCCAACGAAGCAACTGGCCGTGGAGTAGATCACCAGACTGAGACTCCATTCCCCTCTTTCATGGCTGGTTTCCCCTTCGGTTCGCCAGCTGGCCCTCACCCTCCTCACCCCCATGGACATGGACATGGCCCCCGAGGACCTCCTCCCCCTCCCGAGGCTGATGGCTTTGTCTGGGGTCCTTGGTTCTCTGGTGAGGGTGCTCCCGATAGCCGAACCCACAACGAGCAACGTCAGCAAGCAAACGAGACTCAGCGAGCTACCAGCAGTGAAAGTCATGAGTCTGACGAGACCTTGAATGTCCCTGACCCCGAAGAAGTTACTCCTGAGGAGAATCAGTGCGGAGGTCGTCCTGAATGGGCTGGGCGAGGTCGTGGTCGTGGCCGTGGAGGCCCTCGATGCGGTCGAGGTCGAGGCCGCGGTGGCTTCCCCCATGGCCCTCACCACGGTCCTCACCATGGCCCTCCTCCTCCTCCCTACGCTGGACCTTTTGACCTTCCTGCTCTGTTCCGCGGATGGGGCAGTCACCCTTTCTTTCGCAACATGCGTGAGCAGTTCCAAGAGAACCAGAAGCAAGAGCAAAACACAAACGACTCATCCGACTCCTCTTTCAACCCACCTATCGACGTCTTCAACACCGAGAAGTCGTATGTTATCCACGTCGCCCTTCCCGGCGCAAAGAAGGAGGACATTGGCGTGAACTGGGACGCCGACCGCAAACTTCTTAAGATCGCCGGTGTTGTTCACCGCCCTGGTGATGAGGCCTTCCTCAGCACTCTCAGCTCTAGCGAGCGCAAGGTCGGCATGTTTGAACGTACCGTGGCTCTGCCACCCGTGGGAGCAGATGAGCGCGACGAGGTTGACGGTCTGGGTATCACCGCCAAGATGGAGGACGGTGTCCTAGCCATCACTGTGCCCAAAGCTGAGAAAGAGTGGACTGAGATTCACAAGATCGATATTGAGTAAGGATTGCAAAGGGTGGAAATAATATGTTGTGATATCTATACTTGTAACGGAGTTTGGTAGTTGTCATGGTTTTGGGTTAGTTCACGGTAAGGTAGTTTTAGCTTCTGATTTTCGTTTAGGCCCTATTGGTATGAATACCTGGACAAACATATATTTGGAGGAAAAAATTGGAAAAACTATTTTAATTTATCAAAAACCTTCATTTTGCAGATGTGACCAGTCCCAGTAAACCCTTTTTGATCCAAGTTTAGACGTCAGAGAAGAGAAACATTGGTGATAAGTATAGTGTATTTACTTTATTTATTCAGTCTAACAGCTTGAAGCTGAACATGTCTTCATCCGCGTTAAAGCCTATGCAATGGGTATATGCTAGAATATAGTGGGGGTTCTGTCTAAGAAGGAAAGGGGGTTCGGGCTCTCCAAACCCGTGGTGTTGAAAAGGTGAATATAAAAGAACATGCTTTAAAGCGCTTTCGTCATGTCGGTGCAACCAAAGAGGTCGGTGTGCTCTTTACGCAATATGCAATTTCAGATGATATCTTTCCAGGGTAAAAAAGTAAAGGGAAAACAAAGAAAATAAAAGTGAAAACCAGCAAAGTGAACTCCTGTGTAGTCCTCAACGTCCAATCATTAGGGTATTAGTGAATCGAGCTGGGCATGTCCCTCGTCACTTCAGAAAGAAAAGGAGTGTGCAAGATTCGCTTGCTATAACTCAAGCTCGCGAGTGATCTCCTCGCGCACATGGCGAGACCACTTGAGAATGGCGGTCTCGAAATCAACCCAGACCTGAGGAGATGTGTTGTACTGGACTCCGAGAACATCGACCTTCAACATGACCTCAAAGCGCAGTTCGGCAGCTTTGACCCAATATCGTAAATTATCAGCGCAACGGTAGGGCTTCTGGGTATCGGTATGGAAGCTTCCAATGGCGCCAAATCGTCTTCGTGATTTGTGCACAACGGCATTGTGAAGTTTAACCAGTCGCACACCATTCTGCATGGCCTCGAGGAAAGGAGTAGGCTTCGCATCTGCAGGCGACATTGACTTCCATTCTGGTAAAGGATCAGAAGCTGTGTCCATGGACATGAGAAACGCTCGTTCCCGCTCTAATTCGCGACCAGTCCAGTCGCCCTTGAGCCATGTCCAGCCAACCCGCTCAGCCCTCTCCGCGTCTTCGATCTCCTGTTCCTGCTTCAAAATGTCGAAGACACTCTCGACCCAGTCATTCATCGTTTTGATCTCCTCTTCCCTCATGCCTTCTTTGAAATTTCGGGTGGCCATCTGCCTTAATGTTTCCATGACAGCTAACAGGTCTGCTCTGACTTGCTTCTCGGGTTTAATAGAGTCAAGACGGTCGGGCAGTTCATGTGCTGTGTAGTAGATTTTTGCCGCGCGGATTGCTAGCGTAACAACATCGAGAATATGCATTCCTTGGAGCTCAAACCATCCTTGCGTGTTTTCCGCTGGCATGTTGGGATAATCGGGGGCACCAGACGGTGCCTCATAAGTACCGGTCCTTCGCGCCTCAACTTCATTCAATGCCTTCTTGGCGTCGCCAAGCGTTTGCTCGAGTTCTGACTTGAGCTCCAGAATGGTCGGTGGCTTTGGAACCACCTTCTCACGGTGGTGATACGTACTCACAGTTGGGGGAAGCATATCACCCCCGAGATCGCTGAAGTTGTCCTCATAGTAATCATCCAGCTCTTCGATGGGAGACTCAACAAGGTCGGTGCCGAAGCCCTGGGAGCTGAAATCTGGGCTGCTGTCGGTAGAGGCATATGACGAGTCAAAATCCGAGCCAACGATCTTTGGCAAAGCCTCGACATTCGTATCCAAGGAAGAGAGATCCAGGGTGGCGCGCTGCTGCTTCTTCCTAGCCAGTTGACCACCCTTGCCGTCAAGCAGGCCCGTTCGAGCAAAATAGTACTGCAGATGTGCGATGCTGCCTAGGCTCATCACACTCTCGCGGGATCGGGCGCTGGCGGCAAAATCAGTTCCTTGCGGCCGCATGTATCCCCGGCGGCGACTCCTGCCGTCAAAGTTATAACTGGAGTGACGAGAAATGGCCGAGATATCTGAATGGCGATTTTTCAGAGTGCTAGTGTCGAGACTTCCGGTGGAGTGGCGGTTGAATTTCTCGATGCCTAGAGCATCCCGAGGATTGGCATCGTTACTGCCATGCGACCAAGAGGACGTCGTCGACAAGCAGCGAGAGAGCTCCGGGCATGCGCCGATAGCTGGTGTTGGGAGAGCGTCTGGAGGCGGGGAGTCGCAGCGAAATGACGGTGTCTGGTCGTTGGTGGTAGCCATCATGCTATGCTATGCTATGCTGCTGCAGTGCTAAACAAAAGAGAGTGCAGAGTGTGATAGAGCTCGAACTTGATTTATCGATGCGCAGTAATACAATAGTCGATCGATCCTCGCAAGATCAACCTTGTGACTTTTGACAGTGACGTTGTGTCTGTGAACAATGATCTGCACTTACACAGATTCACAAACACGAGAGATGAGGTCCCACACGATATCTCGGGGATAGCTTGGCCTGGAAATTGGGGCTCGATAATGGATCAGCCAGGAACTGCGACTGGGCTGCGCTGCGGCCGAGGGACAATGGTTGAGAGAGCGAATAACAGAAAAGGTGAAGATCGAACATAAACAGTTATCGAGGGGTAGCAAAAGACAGAAGACAGGACAGCAAGACAAGATGAGATCAGACAAGGAGGGGAAGGAATTAGATTAATTAAAAAGTTGACGGCGACAAGACGGGAAGGGGAAATTCAATGGATGAATGATTTCCAGGGGGTTTCCAACGGCGATGGGGCGACCTGATGCCTGGATTCAGTCAGTGGTTGGCGGGACAGGCACGGGCAAAGCCAGGGTAAAATTACACATCCAGTTCTCCAATTCTCACGGGTACCGACTGGACAGCGAAGGGCCAACGCGTGACAGGGGTGATTAAACGACCGATGGAGAAGCTGCTGGTCGTAAACAGAGCAAGGATTGAAGAAAGATTTCGTGTTTTCCAGAAGCCGCGTGTCGTCAGGGTTTATCGGTAGAGCAGGAGCAGTAGCAAGAGCCGGAGGGAGGTAGGGAGAGTTGATACGTTTTCTATTCGGTTATCGTGATGGCGGGTTAAGGTGTCTCTAAAGTCGACAAAGGGGTATCGGATATTTATTATGCCTCGGGACAGAAGAGGATTAAGATCGGCATCACAGACGCCAAAGGCAGGGAAAGAAACTGCAATACGCATATGCAAGACCATGTAGTAAGCCCTACCAGTAAAGCTCGAACAAGAGGTCGTTGACTGGACACACGTCCGAGCAACTACTTCTTGGGCTTGGGACAATTGGTATAGTAGCGTTCAACACGACAAATTGCACGGTCGGGTGTCAGGGATAAAGAAATGGACGGAGTCAAGGGGAGGATCGAATATGGAGCAGTGGCATCGGTGTCATTAGCACCAGCAGCGAAGCTCTTTTAATATCACAATTGACGATAACCGACAGCACGCAAGTATCATATCCCCGGGCAACCTGCAATTGTACAAGAACGGAACGCGGGTTTGCAGATTCAGAAGGCTAGATCTCTAGCACAGGCTCTATTGGACATACTAATCTCCTCCAGGTTGATTGGAATTCTTACTTGTCTGCACTGGGCCCGTTGCTATGGGCATCAACAGTTACGAGTTTCAGACTTTCATTGGAACTCCATCCCGATGACGACAAGGAGCCGTTTACAAGAAAGTTCCGTGCTCAACAAAGGCCATCGGACCCCGTAAAAGTCGAACCTGGGGCTCGGGACGGTCCCGATGGTTAATTCTTCCGTACTTGACTATTATTGGGTTTATGCAGTTGAAATACAGACCTCCACTATCAGCCAATTGTTACAGAGCAAGCTCTCCAAGATGTAGCCGCAATTGATGAATTGATTGATTGGTTGTGGTACGTTATATTGCTCCTTGGACAAATGATCAAGTTGATACCTCTGTGCACATGCTATTGCATCTACCTTATTACCAATGTTCACTGTCTTCTTCCTCTTCAGGGTTCATCAATGAATGATTATGGTAAGACTCAAGCTTTTTGACGATTGCTGTCAACTTGTCATAAATGGCATGCTCTGCACACGCCCTGTCATCTATTGCAATGCATCTTCACCATAATGATCTCTCTTCGTGGCTCCATGCAGTTCGATGTGGGTTAATACGAGACTGAATATGTATTATATTCTGTTTCCAATCAACTTATTGTCCACTTTACAAGCTTCCTCACTTTAACAAGCAACCTTTTGATCGACAGCAGCCCATCCATGAACAAGTCTTATACGCTAATTCTGACCGGCCGCTGCTAGGCGAGATCATTGACCAGGGACGTGGCTCTTCAGACAATTTGCAAGCAAATCAGAGGCAGCCTATGATCCAATCCCGGCAGTTATCCCAGGTCTGTGTCCATCAATCTGGCATAATATTAATATCGTCCTTTCCAAGTATTGTAAGAGATGAGACTAGGTGGGTATGAAATCCAAGATCCTCAGCTGTACTCCTTCTTGAGGGCGTCTTGTCCCTTTGTAGAGCGTGGAGAGAGAAGTAGCTCCGTGTTCATCTGAATCTGTACCCGTTGCTTCATCGACACATCATAAACCTTCTTTACCTTATACTGAAGTCTTTAACTTTAAGTGGCTGGCTTCCTTCTTACCTCCTTTGGCCTTTCTTTTGACTATCTTTCTGATTGCCGGATTGAGATTAACTTTTATTGTTCGCTTTATTCTTTTTCATGGTTTTTTATCTTTTGTACAAACAGAACTCCCATGTTACTTACGCCGGCCTTGGCCTCCAACCTTGTACCTGCCGAAACCTAGCCCATTCCATGCCTCTGGCCCTTCCATTTTGGGTATCCTCATCTAATAAGTCGCCAACCTTCAAGGCCTTAAGTTGCCAGCAAGATTTTCTTTAACCTTTGACTTCAAACTCGTCTTTGTTGGTTTCTTTCTCCTGCCAACTACAACTCGGTCTTTCTCCACTTACGACAGTCATTTCATCTTAGACACGTCTTGTTATTCTCTTTTCAAATAATCTGTCCGAAACTTTGGCCCCCTTTTATCCCCGCCTGGCACTTTCTATCTCTCTGACCCCATCGGACGATAACCGTGCTGCTCTCATTTGATGAGAGTTCGAATACTTCGGTCCCATCTGAACTTTCCTCTGCGACAACATTTGATCCGACTAGTTTAGTTGTACTCCTCAACCAACGCACCTGTCTTGTCGATGTGCTTATCATTTGTCTATCTGTTTAAGCTAGGCGAGGTCATAGCTTGAGGTCGAGACGACAGTTCCTAATCGACTCAACCGGTAGTAAAAAAACAACACTTGACTGTTCATTGCTGATCCGCCAGGGAATTGAGCCTGCTTCTGTTGTTGCAGCTACCGACTCTCCTGCAGCAGTCTCTTGCGCTTGTAGGGCGCTACCTTGCCTCCAATCGCAGTGACAGCCTGGCAGTCTACGCTAGAGGACCCTCAAAACTTGGCCGCTAGCTCCGCCCAAGCTCTCGTTGACAGCAACCTCAGCCCATCCGTCGCATCCTGGATGTGCATGTGCATGTGAGAGCGTTGTATTCATTCGACCAGTCTCCCTGCAACTTTTTGCCCTGACACTGGCATTGGGATTCGTATTGGCCTCGTCAATCACGGCTACGCAATACCATGACAGTTGATAGCGCACGGTTGGGCCAGAGTGATTAGTGGCACTGAAAGGCAAGATATTTGTCTCAGGGAGATAGAGGGAGAGATTCTGAGTGCATAAGGACACCTTGTGACAGTTACGCAGAAAAAGTTGGAGGTTTCACGTCTCACCAACAATCATCCAATCTGTCCTGTCTTATTTTTCCATCTGCGCATTGACGGGATTCAAAGAACATTTCGCTTCTGGATCTCGAGTGTCCAAACACATCTAACAAATCCTAGCTTCTGGGACCTAGATCTGCACTTCATAACTTGGACTGGTCCGCCCAATTTCTAACCAGGTTGCCAGCCGTCCCTCGCTTTTCGAGGGGCCAACCCCAACGATTAGATGAACACCAGCGATTTGAACGCGACGACCTCGGCCGTCAAAGATAACAACGACAGCGACTGGATGTCAAAGACTGATCCCTTTTTATCAACACCTGTTGCAAGCCCTGAAACTAACCGATCTACCGACGTGGGCGAGCTTGCCAGCGGCAACTGCTATAGTGACCAGGACCATGATGTGCCCACGGACAGCCTGCTGAATTTCGCTGATGTCCCTGGCCAACTATCTCACCTGCCATTCAACCCTAGTTCAGCCAATCCCTCCTCCACCTACACCCCAGATCATAATTCCAGCTTGCTCACTTCCTCATCTTCCATTATTGACACGACTCCGACTTCTTCTGCCTCATCTGTCCCCGATACGCCCACGACTAGCACGACTCTCGGCGCCTCAGTCGCGGTAACCCCTGCCACGATAACAAAACTAACGTCAACGGCAACGTCAACAAACGCTCTTCTCCCGTTCCCTACTCCAACGTCACCCCTACCATCATCTGCTCTTCGCAAGACCTCACCAGGATTAGCTGCCCGACTAAAAGCTCTGGGATTTGGCACCCAAAAATTCTCCACGCCCCCGATAACGCCGCAAAACGATCGCATCGGCCGTCTGGACGAAGATCAGCTTCGACAGCTCGACGAGAAGCACCAAGCGGGTTCGGTTAAGTCGGTCATCGCCCGGCGCGGTCGCCCGTGGAAGGGCGCCGGCGCTTCCTCACCAAAGCCCGTCGCCCACGAACCCAATCTTGAGCTACCGCCGTTCAAGGTCGAAATTCCTGAGTCTACCGTGGCCCTGTTGCCCGAGATTCAGACTCCAGAACCCCTGGACATGGACACTCAAAAGTATCGTCTCCCTGACCACACCAACGGCAATGGGACAAAGGTCACCCTCGATACTCGTCGCGAACACATCGAGCGCACCACGCGCCCTCCATCTCCTGATAATGCAGGCCTGCCTCCTCCTCCACCCCCGAAGGATACACCACCGATCGCAACTCCTACACCAGCTACGCCCCCGACCGATTACGTCCCTAGCCTCAACTCATATTTCACGCCCGGCCATAACCGCCCCGGTTCTATATACACACTATCACGCGCTTCTTTTGCCTCTCAGCTTGCTCAATTGACATCACTGCAACTCCCAGATGCGGAATCGTTAGCGAGCCAGGTTACTGCAATTCCTACGGCTCAGGTGGCTGCCAAAGCCCTGATCAATGCTGCCGAGCAAATCAGGAGTTGGATATCCAAAGCATCGGAGGTTGTGGAGGGCCTGGATAGCGAAGATGATGTCGAGTGGGCTGCAGCTGGTGGTCGCGAGGGCCTGGCTGAAGTGGAGATGGCTATCACCCGCTTTGAGGAGCTTGTCAAAGCCTATGTTGGAGCTATCGAGCAGTTGCAGAGCAGAAAAGATGTCGCCAACGTATCTGTGCAAGACCTGACCCAAGCTGTTTCGCAAATGGAGTCAGTCATTCATGAGTGGGAGAAAATCCGCAGGACGCTGCATGTGGTAAGAGCTCAAGTGGAAATAGCTATGGAGTGGGAGGAACTTTGGAACAACGTTCTCGGGGATGTACAAGGGGAAATGGACGAACTCAGCAGATTGGTATTTGAGATGGAAGAACGACGCCACAAGAGCTTGATGGCTGCCAACGCGGACAGTGTCGACATTGGGGACCTCGAGACAATTGTGGAAGAGAACCCTGTTCAGGCAGCTCGATTGCAGGCACCAAGTCGTTACAGCCTTCCGACATTTCCAGTAACACCTAACTCTCCAGGCACACCCACCTTGTCGCAGGACGACTCGAGTTTACTGGCTCTGTTTGCCCGGATGCAGCCTTTGAGGGCATCTCTTGACTTCCTGCCGATGCGGCTGTCCATGTTTGAGGCGAGGGCCGAGCCATCGTTTCCTACAGCTTGTGAGGAGTTGAACATGCGCCGTGAAGGACTTGATGCTAGCTACAAGAAGCTAGAGAAGGATGCTGAGTCGCTGCGCAAGGAGTTAGGTGAGGATCGATGGGTCATTGTCTTCCGAGGTGCCGGTAGGCAAGCGCAGAAGATGCAAGAGTCTGTCGAGCGCTCTCTTCTCAAACTGAGAGAGGCTGCGGACTCCGGTATGCATCTGACTAACCAGCCTGCTATGATGAAGAAGTTGGAAAGCTACGAGGCCAAAAGAATGCATTACGGGCCAGCCATTGAACGTGTCCTCTCAATCATCGACAAGGGTGTCAGTGAGCGGCTTACGGTCAATGGTGAAATTCTGCGTTTACATAATGACATGCAAAATCGGTGGCAGGCTCTGAAAGAGCAAATGAAAGACGCAGAGTCATTGATTGAGGAAATCCATGCAGATAAGGGTCAGCAGCTACGGGACTCCATCTCCAGTATGCTCTCAAACGATCGCTCAACCTTAGGTAGTGGACGGGAAACCCCCGGCAGCTCACCACCGTCGTCAGTTATCATGTCGAGTTTGGGATTAGAACCTCATACGCCATTATCAAAAACTCCAAAAGTACGGGCTACGCCAGGTGCTGCCAACCGCCAAATTCCCTCGAACCGTCGACACTCATCACTGCCAGCACCAACGTCACAAACAAGCAGAAAATCGGGTTTCTCTCGCCTTTCCACCATCACAGGCTCTTCATCTACTACGAGTCTGCCGCCCAGTCAGATTAAACGACCAGATTCGAAGCTTGCACATCGCCCACGTTGGAACGCTTCGACAAACACGTCAGATGTCGATACTGGTCACAACTTTAAACCTCTTACGCTAACGACACCGAGTCCATATGCTAAGCAGAGCCCTGTCGCACATAAATCCGCTGGTTCAACTACACCAGGTTCTGGTACCTCAAAACTACCGACATTGCGCAGCCCTCTAGCACGTGCCTCATCAGCATCTCCCAGAGTCGACGAAACGCCCACTAGAAGTGGTCACTCGAACCTCTCATTCCGGGAGAGGCTTGCGTCCCCTGGTGCAAACTCTCAGCCATTGCCGAAGCCACGCCTGGCTTCTCATCAATCAACAACGGCCCTCTCCGGCAGACGCTCGTCTCTACAGGCCTCGAGATCTATCGGGCCCGATGGAGACCGGCACAGCAGGCCTGCTAGCTCTCTTGCTATGTCTTCGAGGAGGATTAGTCTTCTACCTCAGCCTACAGAAACTGGTCGGGCCAGCCCTGCCTCTGTCTCGAGTGTTCGGTCTACAATGCGTAAACCTTCTCCTGCTGAGCCGAAAGATTCAAAGCCCAGGTGGAGGCATTAAAGCCTATACGCTTCTACTACAGCATAGCTTGTTAACAGCCTCACCCAGGAACGATGCTTCTCGTTCCAATGTAACATCACATTCCATCGATTTGACTTCGTTATACGAACCTTGTGGCCTCACTATCGGCCTCGGCCTCGGCCTGGCGTACCATTTACGAAAACAATAATTCTTTTCAGCAGCATGGCGTACCAGGCTAACATCAAGACGGTTGACGGAGTTTGGGACACAACTTAAGGGATGACGGCCTTGCTCTCCCGTTTCCTTTGTCTGGACTCTGTAGTTCTCGGTCATGAGTCATAACTCTCTCGCTCAACATTTTCTTTCCTTTATTGTGCCAAATTGTGCACGATGTGCTGTAATTAGGACGGAGAGAAGGAAGCTAGATGGTAATCTGGGCTGGCACACTATCGCTGCATGATAACACTCGCATAATATGCTTCTGCTCAACGAGCTGCGTGCCTAGATGTAGAAAGAACTCTAATCAAAGAAGTAAAAGGTTCTGTACAAACAGTTCCTAAAAGCAGAATGTGGCCGGTTCGTAATTTGATTTATCTTCATTATTGTATGCATTTACGTGACAATCAGGCTTTATTTTCTTCAAGGCCATGGCACAGGTGGCTTACTTAGCTACCTTTATGTACAAATGGAGGCCTGGACTGATGCAAAGCTCCTTGTTTATGCGTGCGTCCCAGAAACGCCGAGGGTTGTGTGGTGTATAAAATCGAAACAAGTTGAAAGCCCTAATCGCCGCCCATGCAGAAGAAACACCATCAACTCCCGCCCGCCAAAAAATCACTGTCATCTACCTAGTGTTCGGAGTCTCGATTCTGTATAGCTTCATGGGAAAGGGGTATGATCTTAGAAGGGAGAAACAAGTGCCCATGCATGTCATTAAAATGTTCATCAATCATCCTCCACTTCCTCTCCGCCAATTGTATCCGTATCCATATCTCCCTGCTCTAATAGTGCCAGTTCGTGAATCAAAAAGAAGGAGAAAGGTGCAATTATTCTCCGCCTTACATGGGCATCAACCCTATCCCGCTCTTCTTCAGCGTCTTTGGGGCGGTGCCGGAGGTTCTGCCTACTGTCGACGAGCCGCTAGCTTTACGGCTCGAGCTGGCACCAGTACTTCTGCGTTTTGTCACGCCACTTGTAGGCTTCTTGCTGGGGTATCTTTTCCCCCCCGTGTATCTCTTCGTGCCTCCACTGCTCTTGCTAGACGCTCGCGGCTTGGTCTGAGTTTGAGTGCTGCCAAGGGTCTGAAGCCTGCTGTGAAATGCCTGGACGTCTGGCCTTGAGCTGCTGTTAAAGTAGTGCGAATCCTCGCCGTCTTCGTTCTCAAGGCCTTCATCATCCATCTCAACCTCCGAGCTGATAAGGTCCACAACATCCTGATCTCGGCCGCCACTCCGAGGGTCCATGGCTTCTCGATAGTGATTGTAGTGTTTCTGCAAAATGCGGAGGATCCTAGGACCGTAATTGTTGATTTTGTCGGGGTCAATGCTTGGGATCCTCCGCATCTTCTCGACGGAGGTGGTCCAGTGGATGGCCATGAGTCGGAAGTCTTTTTCCGTGAATAAAGGCCTCCTCAAGCTTTTCTGGTTGCGAATCTTCTCCTCCGTTTGCTTTGCTTCCCTTACAAAACTTTCGACCATGTCTCGGTGTATTTCATCCAGGTTTCCCATGTCGGTATCGGCCAATATCGGCGGCCCAGGGGTGCGAGAGGGTGGCCTCGCGGGCCGATGTTGGGGGAGGTTGTCAAAGGCGTCGTCGTAGTCATCATCATCGTCCACCACAAAACCTGCATCCTCCCACGAGTTTGCTGTTTGCCCAGTATTCCCGCGATCACTCTCGGTCGTCCGCGATATCTTTTTCTGCCGGCCGACAGGCGAAGAAACGTACGTTGAGGGCATATTCGAGGATTCTTCCTCGGCCGACGCCTTGCTGCCTTTCTTGGAGCGAGACTTGGGGGCTTTCTTGGGTGCGCCAGGCTCCGGAACCTGAATCGACAGCATCAACCTACGTTGACCCGAGAGGAACGATCGATGTGTTGGCCCAAGACGTAGATATTGAATCGCCATGCCATGGCGACCAACCTGATTATCCTCGTTGAAAGCCTTTTCGGCCGATAACTTGTCGATGACTCGGATCAGCTCGTGCTTCTTAAGGCCCTTTGCCATGCCATGCCACTCGTCAGAAAGTTCTGCTTCATTCGCGGGGTACTTCTTCCCCAAGAGAATATCGGAGCATTGCACCGCGGTGATGCGGTTCTGGGCTTGAACAACTTTGATGGCAGCAATGGCATATTCAGAAAAGTCCTGTTGCTCGAAAGTCAACCCAGCCTTGCAGTTGTCGCAACTCTTTCTGCATTGTGATGCAGAAAAGTCTTCCCCAAAATAGCGAAGAATCTCAGTTCTTCGACAGTCAGATTTGTTGTCACAAAAAGCCGTAACTCTATTCAGCATAGACATTTGGCGCTCTTTTTGTTCGTGGCTACCATCTCCATCCGCAATCAGCTTCTTCAGGACTCTTATGTCCGCCTTTCCGTAGAAAAGAATGCAGTCAGAAGGATTGCCATCTCTGCCTGCGCGGCCAGTCTCCTGATAATAGCCTTCTAGACTCTTTGGAAGACCATGGTGTATAACGAACCTCACATCAGGCTTGTCAATACCCATTCCAAATGCGATTGTAGCAACCACGACTTTGACATGCCCTCTCTGCCAGGAAGTCTGCACTTCGACCTTTTCCTGAGGATCGCAACCTGCGTGATAAAACCTGGCTGTGATTCCGTTACCCGAGAGGCTCTCAGCAACCTTTTCAGCGTTCTTTCGTGAGATAGTATATACAATTCCACTCTGATTTGCATATTTGGAATGAATAAGAGATGAAATTGCCTCCATAACCTTCTCGTTTGTTGTCTTCGGCCGGACTTCGTAGTACAGATTGGGACGATTGAAGCTTTGCGAGAAAATCTGGCAGTTATCCATTCCAAGGTTGTGCCTGATATCGACAATGACATTCTTGGTCGCGGTAGCTGTGAGGGCCATAACAGGCACCCCTGGGTACTTTTGGCGTACTTGGCCAAGTATCTTGTAGTCTGGACGGAAATCATGACCCCATTGACTGACGCAGTGTGCTTCATCAATCACAAGACGTGCGAATTTCCCTTTACGATGAAGCGTTTCCAGCCCGTTGTTGAAATTGACATTTTTGCTCACCATCTCCGGGGTCACATATAATAGTTCCAGAAAGTGTTCCGGGCTTTTCTCGTTGAAAGCACTCATGACTTGCCTCTTGTATTCGGCTGAGCACTCTCCATTGAATGCAACAGCCTGTATTCCCAAAGCTTTCATATGATCAACCTGGTCTTGCATCAAGCTGAGCAATGGCGACACAACGATGGTGACGCCACGAGTTTTTCCAGTCTTGACAACAGCCGGCAGTTGGTAGCACAACGACTTGCCGCCACCCGTGGGCATTAGTATAAAGGCATCTCGACCTCCAAGCGTAGCATTGATTGCCTCGAGCTGGTTGCAACGGAAACCTTTCATCCTGAACCGATCTTTAAGCATCCTTTGGACCTCAGATGACCATGGGTACTTCATCAGCTGGGCAGGGATCGCTTCAGGGGCCATCGAGGGTAGCGACTTTTTCGATGTCGCTCGTAACTTTGCCCCTGGTGGCGCATTACCCGACGTCTCTGAAAAGATCTTTCTCTGGTCTTGCGAGTCGGGTGCCAGAGATTGACGGGTCTCATAGTCCCGTGCAAAAGCGAGCATCTCCTCATCGTCGCTGAAATCACTGAATTCATCGCCCGCTCGGTGATGTGTCGCTTGAGGCGTCCGTCGACTACTACTCAGGTGCGGCAAGATGTTTGCAGGCCGGGGCCGGGTCAGAGACTGAATGTCTTCCGGATCAGACGACCCTACGTCACTAACATCAAACTCTGCATCCACAGGGATGGGACTTGTTGGCATGGATTTAATTGTCCACCCTTGTTGATAAGGTGCTCCCACCGTTCTTATAGGATCTCTTGGGAAAAGCGCAGAAGGATCGTCATCCTCCTGTGAAAGAACGCTCAGCCCTTGTGATGCTTCGACTCTAGAGGCTGGGGGATTCCAAGTGTTTGTTCTGGGTAGCTGAGTCTGATGAACCACTTGTGTGCCCGTTTCGCTGGCTGGGATGGCATCTCGTGAAGCCATCGACATAATGACGTTGTTTTCAAAGACGGGTTGAGTACCTAGTACGACAACTGGTGCAGGGGCTGGACCAAGAGTTGAGTTCTTAGTGGTCGCAAGGAACCCGTCAACATCGAGCCTGGCATCCTTGATGGTTTTAAGGAGGCCATCTTCAACTTCTTGGATTTCATCAGTCAGATCATCTAACCGGACTTCGTCCTCGTCTGTATCGAGACTCTCCTCGTAGGCTTGAGCGATCTGCTGGGCCAGCTGCTCTCGTTTCTCGCCGAGTATTCTGTATTCTTCAACTGGGCCAGCGAGTTCAGCGATAGCAGATCGTTGCCGTTTCAGACGCTCCTTCTCAGCCTTGACCTCTGCACGCTGCGGTTTCGACCATCTTTCGTTTATTGCCTGCGAGAACTTCTTTCCGTTTTCTTGAATGAGTCTATCAAGAAACCCCCCCCAGTTGCTCAAGGCTTTTGAGTCGGAAGCCAATTGCTTGAGGAGGGCCGGCTCTTGGCTGGAGGGAGGGAAGACCCCGCCACGGGACTCGTGAAAAGGATCGTCAGCTATTGGTCTATTAGACTGCGAGCTATTTGTTGTGCTTGTTGGCTCGCCAGTGATAGTTGAGCCAGACGAAATTTGACGTTGCGAGGTCGAATGGAGGTCAATTTTGACGGCAGATATGGGAGGCTTGAGCTCCTGCGACTCGACGTTGTCGCTTTTGACTGTGGAAGCCTTCAAAATAGTGAGAGAATTATTATGAGACGGTGGTGTTAGAAACTCGTCATCCGAGTCGGGAATAACTAGCTCATCCCCTGTAGGTTTCGTATGTGGCGGTAGCGATGGTGCTTGAAGTGGTGATTTGGTATCTCCGGAGCCTGCTGGTGCCTTCAAGGGGTTTGTAAACCCTTTCAGATCCTGGTTGGACTCAATTACTGGGGCTGGTCTCTGAGGGGGTTGTTCGCGGACAAGCTGGCTGCGAACCCGAGTTGAAGGCGACAACATAACATGGTCTTCCTCGCTAATTGATGGGATGTCGCGGGCTTGACGTGCTCGAGTACTAGACGGTCCATTCTTGCGTCGAGCGGGCCGTGTCGGGCTCGGAGGTGGAGGTTCGGTGCCTAGAAGTTCATAGACATCAGGTAGATCACCAAAATCGCTAAATTCCTCTTTGGAAATTTCATTCCTCTTCCTCTTCCTACCGCTTGACGCGGCTGGCTCGGGTTCTGGTCGAGTTGCATAGTCTTCACGCCATAGCTTCCCGTCACTACCAAAAGACAATGAGTCGGAAGAAGCAAAAGTGTCGTCAGTCAAGTCCATATAATCGATACCGCCAGCCTTGAGCTCTGGGAAGTCGGGACTACTCATGGGCTGTCGGGCTGGGGCTGACGCTGGAACTGACGTTTTTTTGGGTGGCGACTCATTCGAACGTTTGACAGCAATATCTCGCTGTGTTGAAAAGTCCTGGGTGATGGCTGAAGGCGTAGGTAATTGCTGTGGTTTGGAAACAAGGCTGGGTTTCTTGGCTTTCGAGCTGAGTATGAGGCGTCCCATGGCGTCGTCGTCGTCGTCGTCGGATATCACCTGGTCCTTCTGCCGCGATGTTGGACCCAATCCAGCCGGTCCATTGGATGCACTCGACGCGTCGCCTCTCCCTTGAGTAACGACTTTGGGGCGGTCAGATGTAGTAGTCCGTATGTCTGGTCGTGCTTGGGAGCTTGAGTGTTGGGATTGAGGCAAGCTGGTTTGAGAAGAGTCGCTACAAGCTGGAAAAGATGGCGTTACAGGTCTGGAGCAGACTTGATCATTCAACAGCCAGGACAGATGCTCGGTAAGGTTGTTGCGAGTCATGAAGCCGACACTATGATGTCGGAGCGTCTTTCAGCTGCCTTTGCTAGAAACATCGAGTAGTTGTTATATTGCGATGTCTCGAGTCCTGGCAAAAGATTGAATACCGAAAAGCTCTGCTTGTTATCATGGCCCAGGATTCGGAGGTGGCTGTCCCGCTCTCACGCGTTACGCGTTTGGTAATAGAGTGGGAGGTGCGAGAACACGTGATTCACTGTTCTTTAATTATTACTACTATATGATTTTAGACTAACAGGTGCCATTCTAGCAGTGGGCTTTCAGGCTCTGAAGATGACTCTCTTTTTATTCATTTCGAGTACATGCATAGCTTTCATTGTTACCACCAAATACCTAAGCATGTCATGGCGCAACTACGAATTCTTACTTCATACTGTATGAGTAGCATCTGTATCATCAAGCTACATAGACGGATAGAGTAGAAGACAACAGACGGATGTTTCATAATTTGGTATGGGCTTGTACCGAGATCGTATGATAGATTCTCCAAGGATCTAATCAATTGACCTACGCTACTGATATAGTGTTTTTAGTCAAGCTCTCAACTGATCAGTCACTTATCGATTCGAGTGGAATTAGAGTAGGGGTCTTCTGCCTGACTTAAAATCCCAAATAGTCCATCGCCGACCATTTCGCAACTTCTGGCGGGAGACAATTCCAACTCACGCTGTCTCACCACAACCAGACCATTGAATGTGATAATGATCATCTCAACAAGGAGATGCTGCCTTCTACGCCAGGCATCAGTGGGTCGCTTTGGTCAAGTTGTTGGCCAAGGTCACGAGCTTTCGCGTGTTGATTGCTCGTCATTCTAGGCAGCATATACCCCTGTACCCCAGGAAGCTACCGCTAACACGCGTTGTGGGACGCGGTCTAGCCTTACTGACAGTTAGCCATAGGGTAGTGGGGTAGAATTCTATTGATGGCGGTAGGGATGGCTTCAGCTGGCCAGGTCTAAGAGGAGGGGCTGGCAGCTGGGCAAGTTCCATTCATGTGTATATAAAACTGTTGGGAAATCCTCTCTTCTTCGAGTGTCCTTTCTCAGAGTAGGTCGCTCAAGTAGTTCGATATCATTTGCGTTGATTAAGGTACTCTCTATTACTTTGTGTCATCTTCACTCAACGAGCTCATTACTTCGTATACACATACGTATTTTCTCTCCCATACGCCCTCAACTTCCCTTATTTTGTCTATTTCCTGCCACGCCCTTCAGCCTTTTTCTTTTACATCCATAACTCCCGATCTCTTACAGAAATGGCGGATCTTCCAAAGCTCCCTGCTCCTCATTCGGAGCTGGCAAAGTACATCTTTGACCACAAAGACATAAACATCACCGAAATCATGGAGCCATATCGCAAGTATGAAGCGAACTTGCGATCTGTGTATGCACAAGATCGCCAGAACCCTATCCTCGACGACCCCTATCTCAATGTGGTTCCCCTCTTTACTGAGAATACCAAGTTCATCATCACTCGCGCACGCAATCTGGACGCCGAGTCTGACGAGGAAAAGTCAAAGTACATTATGGCTCTGCCAGATGACAAGCGTCGTGCTCATGACTCCCCTGCAACGGTTGCGAATCTTGCAGAGTTCCAGAAGAACTTCAACATATTCTCAGAATCATCACTGGCTGATCTAGACTGGTCAAACGTTATGGCTGCTGGTTCTTCAGTCGTCAACTGTCTTCTGCCTATCCCTAAAGAGTTCAACACAACCAAACGAAAGCTTCGAGAGTACTACCACGAGAAATTCTGCCCTGCTTCTGATGTTGATCTCTTTCTGTATGGGCTCAATCACGATCAGGCCATCGAAAAGATCAAACAGATTGAACAGGCAATCAAGGATGCTCTTTTGAATGAGGTAACCGTCGTGAGAACAAAATATGCAATTACCATTGCAAGTCAATATCCTGTTCGACACATTCAGGTGCAGAAACTCCCACTGCCCCACGTCTACCATAATGATCGCTGATCGTATTCCAGATTGTTCTCCGCGTCTACAAATCTGTTAGTGAAATCCTCACTGGCTTTGATATTGATGCTGCAGGTGGAGCATACGATGGGACTCAGGTAAGTCAGACATATCTCATGAGAACACATTGCCTTAGCAAGGGGTTCCCGATTCTGGCTCGGTCTAACAGGACTCAGGTATATGTGACCCCCCGGGCTCTCGGAAGCTTCATCACGCAAATCAACCACATTGATCTTACTCGCCGAAGCCCTTCTTATGAGAATCGACTGTCAAAGTATTCACACAGAAACTTTGAGGTCTACTGGCCTGAACTTGATCGAAATCAGATCGATCCAACCATCTTCGAAAGAAGTTTCAGGAGAACTCTGGGCTTGGCTCGTCTCCTTGTCCTTGAACGGCTTCCAACCACCACCGCTCGAGATACTTATCTCGACAAGAGACGCGAGGAGCGAGGTCGGCCCAGGGTTTATAGATCCCACCAGGTCCTCCACGGCAACATCAAGGACTATCACGAGGATGAAATTGCTGATTGGTTGTCTGAGGAGGACGTCAGTAACTATCATACCTTCACTGTGCCTTATGGGCAGCACTTCAATGCCAAGCGGATCGAGAAACTCTGTTACACGCGCGATCTTCTCCTCAATGCAGAATGGAATCAGCCCGATGATCGAGAGGTTTACTTGCATCGCCATCCTGCATTCTTTGGCCGTGTAGAAGACGTGATTGAAGACTGCTGCGGTTGCTGCCCAGAGGCTGTTACAGACCAGGAAAAGGAGGTTGCAGAGAAGGAGGCTGAGATTTATATCAAAGGCAAAGTCTCCTTCTTGATCGATGACCCAGGTCGACAGCAAATTGGTTCTTTCAACCCTCTGACTGAGCAAGACTGGACGGATATGGCGTACGTGGGCAACGTTACCAGGCTTTGCCAGTCGATTGTCGATGGTGATGTCGACGACGTATCGAACTGGCTAAGCCAGGAAGATGCCGACCCAAACAAGAGAGACTACACTGGCAGAACCCCTCTTCACCTTGCCGTAATGACATCGACGCCAGAGGTCGTTAAGTGTCTTGTTGAGCACGGTGCGCGGCTGACTGCACGACTGGCGGATGGCAAGAATGCCCTACACCTAGCTGCTTCACGAGGTGATGTGGAAATCATCAAAATTTTGATGGAGAAGTCAATCGAAAACGAAGAGGCTGAAGAGGAGCGACAGGACAAGAAGCGCCGGGCAGCAAAGAAGGCCGGTTCTGACAATGATGACCAGGTTCCTGAAGAGGATGCTGCATCAGATCCCGATGGAGAATCAGATGGCGAGATAATTGATGGCGAGACAACGGATGCCGATGCCGCATCTATGACTACTGGGTCTTTCGTCAAGATTAAGCAAGTTGAAGGAGTGAATGCTGAGGATCTTGTTCCCGAAGAGTCACAAGACGAGCCGGATTTCTTCAATGTTGACGCCTTAGCATGGGATCTCCAATGTTCTCCTCTTCATCTTGCCATCGCAGAAGGCAACGAGGATGCTGTCAAGGCCCTTTGTGACGTAAGTGAAACCGATCTGACTACCTAACCTAGATGTCAAGGAGTTCCTACTGACAAATACTACACAGTACGGGACCGATTCGATTCTGCCCGTCAAGTCTCTCGCAGAACATGGCGACAGTCGTGCGATCCTGACACTGGTTCTGGCCTTGACACTGCCGAACGACAAGGCAAAATCGATGGCAAATCTCCTCATGCGACTCGGTGCAACATCTGCCCAAGCTGATTCAAAAGGATGCACTGCTTTCCACAGATACGTCGAATCTGGAGAGGTGGAGCTCATCGATACGCTCCTGGATAACGACAAGATGGGCATCAAGGCAGCTATCAATCACATGGTCTGCGATGGAAGTTATTGGAACGCAGAGACCATTGCTCCGATCAACACTGCGGTTCAGAATGGTGATGTCGCTTTGGTATTGAAGCTGCTGACTGCTGGTGCTGCGGCTCACATCGACTTTGATAGCTGGTTAAAGTCCGCCAAGGTCTCCGACATGTCTGGACGCCTGGGCAATCTAGAGACCAACCAGAAGATGTATAAGGAGACTGTGGAACAGCCATTGATCACCGCCATCCGATCTGGCCGCACGGATGTCGCAATCAAGCTTCTTGAAAGCGGCGCTGATCCAAATTCACTGAATACAGAGACACATCGACTAATCTTTAACGAGTATCAGAGAAACTGGAACAAAGGTCAATCAGCTTTAGACCTGGTTCAGAAGTCGCTGAAGCGTCTTCGTGGATACACTGTTGAAGCGAACGGACCAGTGAAACCAAGGGAGACACCGGGGATGGATAAATTCCTGAGCGACTTTACTCCTGGAACTTATTCTCATTGGGTTATTCTAGAGCAAGTTGGGAGTCAAAAGAAGTCATTCGCGGCTCGTCTCAAGCGATATGAGGAGGATATCAAGAAGAATCCAGAGCCTAAAGGAGTTCCGGAGAAACTGGAAGCAATCAAGGAGCTGTTGGCAGGGTTTCAAGCTCTTCAGGGAGAGCTCATAAGCCGAGGTGGAAAGACCTTCGATGAGTTGCATCCTGACATCAAGACGAATCTGAGGAACAATCCCACAAGCACAAGTAGCCGAACCAAGGACGAGGAAAAGGCCATAAAGCTTTTCGAGTTTCACTTCTCATTCAACAATGACCGTGATATGACGGAAAAGAGAAGAGACGGCTACATTGAGCTGTAAGTACATCCAAATCGCCATTCAATGACTTGCCTAACTTGAACAGAATGGAGGCTGTGTGGGCGGGAGATATAGAGAAGGTCAAAGAGCTCTCTCTTCAAGCATGGGGTGCCGAACAAGACCAGCCCCCGCTGAAGATCGCTGTCTCGGACAACATGGGCAACACTCCGTTCTCGGTAGCCTTCCTTCGAGGACATCATGACCTAGCAAAGGCTTTGCTTGAGATTGTAAAGGCACAATGGTCTCCACCCAAAAAGGACAAGGTCCGCTTCAGAATGGAGGCTGGTAACGAAGACGAGGAGTATGAGTCTGATTCCGATGGCTCTGATAACTCCAACGAGAACGAACCTCGAATAGTGTCTGAGAAGGTGCAGGACAAGTTCACCATTGACGATATTGGGCACGTTTCCATGGAGGTGGAGTCTCATACCAAACCCCTTCAAATCATATGTGAATCAGTCCCAAACTGGTTGATTGAGAAGGAGAGAGTTGTGTACCGGAATCAGAAGAGAAGCTTGTTAGTCCACACGTTTGACACCAACGATACTACTGGCCTCAAGCTCCTTTTGGACTTGTCACAGCACTATTCAGGTCAGAAGTTTGAAGGCGATGACGCCGATCAAGAGAACGAAGGTTCGACCTGCAGCTTTACCTTCCCGCAGTCGGATTTCAAGTGGGCAATTGAGCACGGGAAGACTCAATTACTCGCCCTAGTGATCAAACGGACTGGCGCAGGCATACCACTCGATCACCTCGTCAAGAAGAGTGGTGTCGAACTGAAGCGAAAGCCGCGATATTACCAGGGACTGACCGTCTACGGTAGAAAAAGGTACGAAGTAACCTCTACCGCCGCATTTACTCACCACTAACTCATTTCACAGAAAGGATTGGGCGAATGCCGGACGTAGTATGGTTATCAAGAGCAGCGGACTGAGGACGCCGCCTCTTCTCCATGCTGCTCTAGGTGGTAGTGTGGAGAGCGTCGAACTCTTCCTTGGTGATGCTCCGCACAGGTTGTATGGCGAGTTTGCCAAGTCCAAGGCCTCCAAAGAGGACTCAAGATTCAAGCATTTGAAGGAGAGTCCTGGCGGATTTGACCGTGCGATCTCCAAGTGGCTTGGAGCCGACAGTAAGTACTTCAACCAAAACCCCTCCACACAGTACTGACCCTGTCGACAGACGATCTCGTTATTCATTGCGCGGTTTTGGCTAATCCTGGAGAAAATGCTAACGAGCTGCTTGAATATCTTGTTGAAGCTTGCCCGGATTCCATCGAGAAGAAGAACTCTGAAGGTGATACACCGCTGATGGTAGCTTGCCGCCTTGGCAGGATCGACGCTGTCAAAATCTTGCTGGCAGCCAATGCAGATCAGTCGACTCGGAACCAAAGGGGTGAAAACATCCTTCATGCAGCAACCGAACGCAACCCCAAGGCATATCAGCTTCGTGAGCTTCTGGGCCTCTTGGACTCAGGTCTTTGCAGCCATCTTTTCCTCCAGCGAAAGAACCTCAACGAGAACGGTACCACCCCCTTACACGCTTGGATTTCCCAAGCTTCAGGGATGCCACTTGGTGCCGACAATCGCAACAATTACCGCAGATATAATGGCTCAGGGTATGCGAAGCCCTACCAGGGCCAAGAGAAGGAATTGGTCCTGATGCTCAAGCTCCTTCTCGAGTATTCCAAGGGTGAGGAACTGGAGATGCTCAATGGTGCAGGGGACACGTGTCTTCACACGGCGATTATGACTGACATGATTGCCATTGTTCGCGTCTTGGTAGAATTCAAGCCCAGCCTTGTCTACCGGGAGAACGCTGTCGGCCGGACTCCTGCTGAGCTTGCGCATGATCAACTCACTAGCCAGAAGTTTACCATGCCTGACAAGCCCAGCATCAAAGACCGAAATCGCGTCCACGATATCTTGCGAAAGAATCCGGAGGAGTTTGTCCAGGAGGCCGCCATGGACGATCATTCAGCAGAGCTAAAGAGATCGCTCGAAAGTATAGGACTCAGTGACACTTACAAGCCAAACGAAGTTCCTCTGATTCTAGCATCTATGGGCGTCAAGAAGAATCGTTCAGGCAAAAAGCTCGAACCCCGAAGCATCGATCTCGTTTTATGGGATCTTTGCCGCACCACAATGAAGCAGCATCCCGGGAAACGCCGGCTAGTAAGCTTGAATGAAGCTAATGATGTTGCTAAGAGATTGGGCGAGAAGTACTCCGCGTCAAGGTATTTCAGCGTTCAAGCTCGGGTTGACGACGAAGAAGTCGATCCCGATGAAAAGGAGTCCAGCACGACTATTGATTTTGCTGTCCAGGAGATGAAGTCTCGTCTGTCTCAAGCATGGGAGACGAAGCGACGCCATGGGTCAGAAAACAGTTCGTCAAGCTCTGATTACGGTCATTCTTCCAGTTCCGATGGAAGTTCTGATATCTATGAATCACTGTACTGAGTGCTGTGTCTATGTTGTGGCCATCAAGGCAAAGGGTCTGATTTTCTTCTCAAATATATGCATCGAGTCTTCAATCAATACTCAACAAGCTTGCACTTGGGTGCTTAGGGGTTTATGTACTTGTTATACGGTTGTCATATTTCTTTTTCTCCTTTCATTTTTTAAGACAAAAATGAATTTGTTGATATGAGATGGTCCTAACTAATCATGAAAATATCATTCGTAAATATGGAACGCCATTGTGTTTAATTATCCCACAACTTGTAAGCAAATCGCAAAAGTGTGTCGAACTTTCCTATGAGACATAGACAACTGCCTGAGGTGCACCATCACCCCAGATTCCAATAACCGCCATGGTGAAACCCAGAGCAGAGAGGGCTGTTCGTGCAATGTAGCTGTGGACCAGACCCTCCACCTCCACCCTCACCCCCTCGCCGTTGACATCATCAATATCTTCCTCACTGGCAGGCTCACTGTGAGCGTCGCCTAAAACCTCGTAGCTAGCCTCCATTTTAGCTCTTGGAGATTGCCGAGGCGCCGATGATGCGACATGTCGGGGAGCAGGCGCGGGGATTAGAAGTGGAGCGACGAACGAGAGGGTGGCGAGGAGACCTGTATAGAGAAGGTAAGGATGGCGAGATGAGCGGGGAGCGAGAGCAAAGCTGATGAGGAAGGGCGCAGAGGCGAGAGAAGTGAGGGCGAGGATGGGTGTCTTCAGAGCAGCGCTCAGAGAGGCGAGACCGTGGGAAGCGGAGCTAGAAGAGGGAAGTCGGAGTAGGACAGGAAGGGCGAGAGAGGTGATGGAATAAGAGACGCCCTAGAAGACAAACATTAGCATGATTGGTAAGAACTCGATGATATGCGATGCAGCATGCGACGAGGCATGATAACACAATATGATTCCACCAGGCCATAGACAAAAGTGTATGCTATGTTCGGTTCTTTGCGAGCGTAGATTTGATAGAATTCTGTGATATCACTTGATACCCAAGCTGCTAGGGTCAATGGTAGAATCTGAACGTACCGTCAGCAAGCCCAGCGAGACGGTGCCCACAAACTTGAGGAGCGAAACGCTCGTTCCTGTCGCAGTCATGGCTAATAGCTTCTTTATCAATGGATATTGTGATTCTCTCGGCGGTGGTAATGGATGAAGAAAGATATCCCTGGGTGGGGAATAGATAGCAAGTAATGATGTGATTAATGGGTTGGGATAGGTAGGTATGAACAGAAGGGTGGGAGACGCAGATCGGGTAGTGACGTTGAGATGCGGAGTGGGGCGTGTGCAAGCCACATATGGCTTGGAAGATGGGCTATTGTGGCTAGAAAGCATGCGTTTGAGGTTGGCGCCTCCGCGTCTAAAGTGGACCACATCGCTTAAAGGATTGTTTCTCCACTGTGGACGCAGAAAACTCCAGTTCGCGATTCTGCAATTTCTTCCTTTCTTCTACTCGTAACAAAACACATAACAGCCACATTGATACCTGTAAGTTACACCGCGCTTGTTTCCTGTATAATCTCGCATGATGAGCTCCTTTTTTCAAACCCTCCATTTCTCATAGGAAGAGCCGTCTGAGACTGCCCTCGACATATGTATTTGCCAGCTAAGCTCCTGACAAGATGCTCTCCTTTTCGTCTCTGCTGTGCGCCGCTTTCGGGTGTGTTTGCACGCGGAGACGATCATGAGCGGGCGGTCGGTGAGCCTGGCAGGTGCGTCGGGGGCGGTGGTGCTTATAAACTGGGTTTCTGAAGTTTCGAGATGTTATCACATTGTTATGCTCGATCATTTATATGGACACTTGGCTGACCAACAAGAACAGGAATCTATACCAGCGTTGCGTAAGGTATTGATGCGGTCAGAATGAAGATATGAGACAATGACACCCTTTCCGTGATTCGTCCATTCATCGATTATTCTTTAAGATAGTCTATATAGCTTATGTCCCATTTGTCATTACATCTTGATGCGTCTCCTGTAGTGACTTCTCTTGTTGGCAATCACCGAAAATTCTTCTGCAAGCCATCTTACGAATCAATCACTGTCGCTCTCATCCACAACAGCTCGCCGTCCACGTGCTGTGCGTCTTACAGTAACATGATCATCAGAACACTCCTGATCTCGTTGCTTCCCGGTCATCTTCAGAACTTCGCCGAGGTCTGGGATATCATCACTTTCCTGCGTGCCTGGAAACTGAGTCGGCACATAAAAAGGCTTTGTTGTTTTATCTTGGGCACACTCCATAGTGGATGTTGACGAAGCGGGTGAAGAGCTTGTTCGTAGAGACACATGCTCCCTCCCACTCGACACCGGGTGATTATCAGAAACGATGAAGTCCAAAAGATCTTCGCCATTGTCGGATCCATCAGTCTCAATCATGTCGCTGTCGCGTTCACAATCATCACCGATTTCGTCGCTGTTAAGCCCACCTTTCTTCTGCTGAGGCTTTCGTTTCCCTTTCGATCTAGGCTTGCTACCTGATTTTGGTCGCCCACGGCCTCTAGGTATGACCTCGTCTTCATCCTCTTCATCATCCTCTTCAGAAAGGCCCTCGTCCACCATGGAACCAACAGCGAATGTTTGCGGTGATAAATCGGATGATAATCTTCTTCGTTTCGCACGAGGTTGTACCTTTGAAGGTGGCTTTCTATTTTGTTTCTTCTTGACTGACCCTGTCGCTTCCATTCCTTTCGCTTTTTCTGTTGCTGTTGGTGTTTCGTCTGTTGGTTCGGTCTCAGATTCGGATCCAGCAAAGGCGTGAACTGGTATCTCCAGGTAGTTACTCTTATCTTGGTATCTACACGGCAAAACCAAGCCTTCTAGATCATGTGCCATCTTATGCCACATTTTGACAAAGCGTTTGGTGCGTGTCCCGTGCTTCAGCTTAAATACTGGTCGGAGCTGCCTCTGCAGTTCTGGATGCGCTGTCATATCAGGCATGTCTGTCTCCTCAATTATGCTATGATTGAACGGCAAGTTGCGGTATGCCCGGTTGAGCTCCTTAAGCTCTTCTTCATCGAGCAATACCTTGCTGAGCTCAGGCACTGTGGCGAGGTCACCCAGTTCCGGGTTACGTTTGTTGTTTTGTTGTTTTGCTCTCCCACCAATTTTCAACATGCTCGCCACACTCCGAAATCCCGTCTCAACTCCGTCAGGCATATGAAACTTTTTTGGTGGCTTCTTCTTTCCTGCTGGTGCTCGACGCTTCTTCGGCTCCGGTAATGACTGGTCCTGCGTGTTTTCGATGGGAATGTCAACGTGTCGTTTGTCCACCTCGGGTACAACCCCTCTAGGAACGATTCGTGTAGAGAGATCAAATCGAAAATTGAACCGACTTCCCTCGCAAATCAATGTTTGCATCTTTTCGTAGTTGTCCTTGGATTTCGCAAATTGATCCTCTTCCTTGCCGCGCATAAGCAGCAGCACAATATTACCCGCTCGTTTTCGGCCAGTTCTTCCCATTCGTTGCAGCATTCGAATTGGGGATGCTGAAGAATCATAGCATACGATTAGATCGACCTGTCCGATGTCCAGTCCTTCTTCTCCAATTGAGGTAGCAACGAGCACGTTAAATTCGCCTTTCTTGAACCTGTTGATTGCCTCAATCTGCTGTGCTTGCTTCATGCCTTCTCCTCTCTTGCCGTCAGCCTGTCCAACGAAGACACTAGCTTTGATAAGAGGTTGATGCTTATTCAGCATGCGCACAATATCTTCAGCAGAATCTCGGTATTCACTGAACACGATTACGCGAGTCGCCGAATTATCACTCTGGTCCATGAAGTGATTCAATACAGTATCGGCCAAGGCTGTGAGTTTGGGATGTCCCACAAACCCTTCCGTACGAAGCCATTTGGAAATTTTATCCATCATCTCCTGAAAATTAGAATCCTGAATCAGTTGGCGCTTGTATTTGGAACCTTTTTCTCCTTTGCCCTCTTGTTCGCTACGCAAGTCGACAAGATTGTCATAGAAAGGCTTGATACCGTGGAAGTTTAGCAACTTTATCGAGTGTGCAATGCTGGTAAGAACGCTGAAAACGGCTCGCATCATGTGTTGCACGCCCTGGTTCGCATGCCTCCCTCGAGAAGCGAACCATTCTCTTTGAGATTGCATCAACCCGTATGCTGTGATAGCCATTGGGCTTCGTCCAAACCAGATATTTTGCGAGCTCAGTTTATCCGTCATCGGTTTCAGGGCCTTGGTAAAAAGTTCGCTGACTAGGGCCATTTCGTCGGACGGATCAAGGACAACCTGTTCGATGTTCCTCTGATGAACATACTGACGAATGTCTATCGAGTCTTCTGTGCGTATTTCGCAATGAGATATGCCCAGGTTGTCAATGACTTCTTGTACTGTCTCGATCTTTGAGCCAGGTGTGGCAGTCAATGCTAATACTCGAAAGCTCTTGGAGAATCGTCGGATGAGTTTTGTGACCTTGGCATACGCATACTCTCCCACCGCGCGATGAGCCTCGTCGATGACCAACAAAGCTATAGATTTCGGATCGGCATATCCGTGTGAGATATCATTCAGTAGCGTCTGGGGAGTCATAAAAAACACTCGACGTGACTCCCACTCATCAACACGAAGAGCTGGAGGGATATCACCTGTCAACAGTGTTGTTTCAGACCGGGGGATACCCGCAATATTGTAGCAAGCATCGACTTGTTGTGCCACAAGTGGTTTTGTTGGAGCGACGAATACAAGTTTGGCCTTCTTGGTCCATCGATAGAAGTTGAGCATGACAGTTGCCGCAATAAAAGTCTTCCCAAGACCAGTTGGCAATGCCACTAGGGTGTTGTTAAACAAACTGTTCTTGACGATACTGAATTGGTAATTTCGAATAGCGCCTAAGTTGGTGGGATAAACCCATGTTTGCATAGCCTCAGTGTCGACTTCATGGTGAGTGGGTTCTTCTCGAGGAAGATCGGCGCGGAACACTCTTGTCGCTGTGGGCTGCGAAGGGCGCGGGCAATCGCTTGATACCGAGCCGCCGAAAAGGGTGGTCTGGCGCCAGTTTCCGGAACTTGTTCGATTGAATCCTGTTCGAGGGGCTGGACCAACTGGGGCTGATACAGACACCTTCGATCTCGACTGTGGTTCCGGGGATGAGAATGCATCCGAGGGGAGATCTTCCAATTCCAAAGCTGCTACGGCTGCAGAGTTTGGCCTGTTTGAGGGTTGCGATACTACTGTATGCGAAGCTTTTGTGGTGCCTTGTCCGTTCATAGAAGACGAGACTTGATCAAGAGCGGTAATGAAATCCTCATCAGCGATGTCATCGTCGAACTCATCACTGTCCATGGTGGCGAATAAGTGTAGTGACGCGCGACTTCTCAGTACCTTATGCAGTGACCTGAATCAATAATTAACGCATTCTGGGCTGTGAAGTTGTTTCTTCCCCTCGTAATAGTTGTTCCCTGACAAAAAACTAGGCACATGCAGATGATTGATTTAGCGAAGGAAGGCAGCGGCGCGTTGACATGTCCTGGTCGCGCTGATTTAGAACGCGATATCACGTGATTAGCTGATCAAGTTCTAGGGTGAGTGCCCAGGTTGGAGGAACCATGGATCTTACTAAGGTACTCGTGTAGCTTAGGATCTTTCGAACTTTGACAATGTCTCACAGGTCCAATATTGAACTGGGTATAGGCTAGCTGAGATACATATTATCAGGCAGTCAATGCGTATTTATAAAAAATAAATAAAAAAGAATAAAAATAAAAACTTACGCAAAGTCTTTCTCGTACTTGTTTCCTCTGTAAACACATACTTTTCGCTCTTCGCTTGTGACAATAGGTAATGGATCCTCGTTTTCCATTCAGGTCCCGAATTTGCGCTGTTGGGCTTTCTAATAAACGCTAATCCAAATCAGGCAGTGAGGCTGCCTGGTCGAGTGCCTCTATGCTCGCCAGGGTTAGTGGGGCCTTTGTAAAACGTCACAGCTTGCTTCGCGAAGAGAACTTCTTTGTCTTCTACAACATTTTACCCTCTTCCTCACGTATTGCTTCGTCTCCGCATCACAAACATCGCGGAGCTTACGCAAATCTATTGCATAAATCTTCGGCTCTCGCTCTCACGTCGACAGAGACTACGCCATTGAACCGTCGCGTCTTGTTCATTTCAACTCACTGCGCTGCACGGTCGCACGAATCTCGACCGACCTACACACGCTTGTCCCTACAGTGGTGTAGACCATCTTCAGGTTGCGATCACCATCTGAAGCAATCGCGCTTGACGGTTCGAGGCTTGGAATATCATCTGCCTGCATCTCTGACCAGCTCTGGTCACCTTCCGCAACCACGAACTCGATCACATTCAACATTTGAGGTTGTGAGATCACCACACGGCTCCCACAAATTCACAACTGCAATAATCTGCGCTTCCGATACCACGTTAAAAACAAACTACATATTTGAAAAAAGGAAGGACCAAAAATCACAAAAACCACTGGTAAAACAACAACGAAAAAAGTAAAGAAAAGAAAAACCACTCTACTACACTGTCTCGAACCACCACCTACCACTATGGCGCCTCGAGGTCGTCAGAATACCAGTGGGCGCGAGACGCGGAATGCGCGCAAACCAGCTACCACCTCCAGGGGTGGAATTCAGAAGCGCAAGGCTGGTCGTGTTGATGGTGATGGCGATTTGGATATGGACAGTGCTGGTCGACGTGCTAAGAAGGCTACCGCTGCCGATACCAAACCTACTCGGTCCAGCACTCGAACTTCAACACGTGGTGGCCCTTCCAAAAATGCACAAAATGTGTTAAAGCATTTGAGCAACGGCACCGCTGCATCCCTTGCCTCTCGCATTTCAAGTGTTTCCTCTGGCAAGGGTCCCAAGACTCGATCTCAAGACATGACAGGCCTGACGGTTCTACGAGTTGGTGGTTTGAAGGAAAGCAAAGCAGCCAGCAATGCTGGAGGAGGCGTCAACGATCTACTTGGCTTTATGGAGAGAAAGGCTGGTTCATTCCGAACCGGGTCGAAGCGAAAAGTCGCCATCAAAAAGGTATGTATCGTCATTGACAGGGCTTCAGGTGCGGAATATTCGACTCGGCTATGCGAGATTCGGAGAACTATTTATCGATCTACGATACATTCTGCTATATAATTATACACCCCCGCACCTCAGCTGACGCTATTCGACAACGCCTGCTAACTCACTGTAGCACCATACAGTCGGTGACTACGTCTACATAGGAGCGAGTGGGGAGGATGCTTCCGAATTAATCAAGCTCAACACATTCACATTTGCCGGTGCGCCTTTGGAGGTCATCGAAGTGGACGAAATCCCGGCTAGGGGAACATCAATCGAGTCCAAGACTACCCTAGAGCTCCGTACCAAACTCCAGGAAATTCTCAGTTCTCGGTACCTTGGCGCCAACAAGCTGCTCAATCTGGATGCCCTTGCTTCAGACGCAAACCTCGTCACTTTAGGCATGTTCGAGAGTCGAGAACGTGCTCTCAAGACATTCAGAGGACTCATGGCTGTCTGTGAGAGTCTTTTCAAGACGGACAAGGAGAAGCAAGACGCAATCGAGAGCATCAGTCTCGCAAACAATAATATCGATGATGTTGGTCAAGTGGAAGTCGTTGCTACGACTTTTCCTCGGTTGAAAAATCTCGACATGAGTGGCAACCAGGTGGCTTCAATGCAAGCACTCCAACCATGGAAGGGCAAGTTCAAGTACCTCGAAACCCTATTCATGACAGGCAATCCCATTGAGACCGCAGATCCGACCTATCCGTCGACCCTTCTGGAATGGTTTCCCAAGTTGCAGAACATCAACGGTACCCAACTTCGCACCCCGGAACAGATTGCTGAGCAGGAGGCTGCCCTCAGGCCTAAGCCAATTCCCCAGAACGGTCCCGATTTTAGGGACGTCGGCGGTATTGGCGAAAACTTCCTCTTGGAATTTTTCGCGGCATATGATAGCGACCGACCTGGCCTTGCGTCAAGGTTGTACGACGAAGACAGTCGATTTTCTATATCGGTTGACACACGAGCTGCCCCAGATCCCAACGCTGCTGCACCTATGTCTTGGGCTTCGTATATCAAGCTATCACGGAATTTGACTAAAATCACCATGCCGAACCCTCGCATACAACGACTCTTCCGTGGCACTGCTAGCATTCAGGATGCTTGGAAGACGCTTCCCCCTACTCGACACCCCGATATCAAAGTGGAAATCAATAAGTACATCATGGATTGCCATCCATTGCAGGGACTTGTCGACCCCAGTGGCCAGAGCTTCGGAGGCGTCGATGGCTTGATAGTTGCAGTGCACGGTGAATTCGAGGAACAGGACCCTAGTACCAATGCCACGGGAAAGCGAAGCTTTTCCCGTACGTTCGTCCTTGGACCCGCAAAGCCAGGGCAAGGGGTTATCCGAGTCGTTAGCGACATGCTGTCGCTTCGAACATACAGTTTACTCCCCAACGTGTTCGCAGCGCCTGCCTCGGCTCCTACTACAGCATCAGCCGATCAGCACCAAGCAATGATCACCGAGTTATGCAAGCAAACGGGCATGACACCCCAGTACTCCGAGATGTGTCTTACCCAAGTGAATTGGGAATTCGATCAGGCTTTGGTGATATTTAACGAGAAGAAGGTATGTGGTCTCATTTGTCATGATAAAGGGTACAGTAGTCTAACAGATTCCAGTCACAACTTCCAGCTGATGCTTTTGCTACGTTGGTTGGCTCATAGGATGGCTGGCCCAGTATCGAGGCTGTGGGCCCAACTACGCCAGGACGATATGGAAACACCCAGTGTGTTTAGGGCTCTCACGGGATTGAGGGAAGGATGAACAATTATATCAAAAGGTGTGGGTAGTAACTTAGATTAACAGCGATGGTTTGCAGCACTGTTGGAGTTTATTGGTCCTTGTGGATATTTGCATCATAAATGGTTAGAGGCGATACTATTTGAGATTCGGATCCAGGAAGACATCAGGGTTTGGTGACGAAAGGCAGGCAGTTTGCATAAATTATAATGAAATACCGTCACAGAATGAAAAGACGTAAAAATGCCATATGTTTCCCTTTGCCTAACCCTCAACTATATCACTAATAGGTTGTAACCCGTTCGGAATTGTATCGTAGGTCAGGTTTGAACTGCAATCGTATTCCGGTACCTGACAAATGTCACTCCTACTCACGTTTGTACATATGGAAGTGTGTCTGAGAATTTAATTTACGCACCTGGTCAAACAGGTCACGGAAGATCAAGCGAGGAAAAAAATAAAACTCTTACAATGACGACGTCTGCTGCATACAAATACCACAAGAGCCTCACACTACATTTATTTAGATTGGTTAGATAAGTCCTGCAAACCGATTAAAATACAGATAATATATCCACATTGGCAAACTACTATAGTTATTTACATTTATTTTTATATGTGGTACAGGGTAACATCGATCCATATAGACGCCAATAGTTACATGAGTATTGGTTTCAGGTGGCTATTATTCAATGAAATCATATCTGAGTTAATCGCATTCCTTTATTGCTTATTCAATGGGAATAGGAACCACCACCAGTGAGAGACTTCCCAATCAATGTCGCTGATTGTCTAGAATTCGCTGATTGCTATTGTTGGTGGCTAGAAGATTCAACGGTTTCGTTGCTATGATCCCTTTTATATATTTCGCCCCACGGGAATATTTCGCCCCACGGGAATATTTCGCCCCACGGGAATATTCGCCATGTTCATTCCCACGAGGTAGTTAAGGCGACGACCTACTATTTTCGCGGAGTAGCATGCACATATTCGAACAGGAAGTTATTGCTGGCTACTCTACGTAAAGAAGGGCATCGATGGAACGGTAGCCCTCACCTCTAACTACCTAGGTACCTGGCTTTATTAGTTATAGATGCAGGGCGATTCTATGAATAGGTCGGTAACACGAGGAAACATCCCAACTTGGGGTAAAGAAGTAATGGTATGCCATTTAAAGGGAAAAAAATGGAAGACAGAACTCGCGTGACTGCATGTTTTGACGATCAAATATGTATACAATATCACGCCGAAGATAAGTCAACCCTTCCATTACATCACACCATCTTACTTAACGAGCAGCCCGAATATCCGATGAGCTGGTAGAAGTGGGCCTGTCATCTGCTCTATTGGTTTATTTCGTGACCAGGCAAACAGCCAATAGGTAGGTAGCGAGGGAGTTAGTAGGAGATGGGTGTTAGCGAGCGCAAGGCGTATTTACGTAGTATATATTTCAATGTCTGAGATAGACCATTGGCTCAATCCAATGACATGCAGGTCCATCCCATTAAGATGAACCGAGATCACGTACTTACATACTCCGTATGTATTAGAAGAAATCGTCGTCATGGTTGTTGATAGGACAATTAGCATCGACAAGGGACTCAACACTGGCCGATTCGTTTTATCCCATTATTCAATTAAGCTGACACATGTTCATACGCGGCTTCTGTCAAGACTATTCGTGCTGAAAATTGCACACGAGAGAAAATACCTATGCAGGTTCATGTGAGCAATTCGAGAAGGGCAGGTGAGAAGAATTCAAGCTCTTATTAGCCTCGATAGGGACCAGGGGCCTCAGGTTGGGCGCGCAATGGCGCGTTTCATATCGAGACTTGTGGATTTAGCCCAGGACCCGAGTGAGCATTTACTGCAACAATTGGAGGGATGCTGGTTCGAACCGTCGAAGCACATGTCCAATCAATGGGCGAGTTTGTCCGAGTCACTACGTAGAGAGTTTTTCCAGGTCAGGCTGGGCAGGGCCAATACTCTCAATCTCAACTGCCCCGGCCCAACCAGTGTGGTATTTTGGTTGTTAGTACTCCGTAGATGGCAAACACAGTAATATATGTGAAGCACGGTACGAAATAACGCAAATGCGTAGCTACTATAGTGCAAGGACCGAGGCGTGTCGGGTTGTGGGGGATTGTGTGAGAAAGGAACGAAGCGAGACACAAACATGTACACAACCCAAGCACCTATAAAACACGAGATTTAATGGGAATTGTCGTATTTGCTCGTCTCTGCATGTGCCGTATCAGGTACGCCTTGGCGGGTTTGCTACAGATATCCATTGCATTGCTGCCATGTGTGTCTTATGTAAGCCTGCAGATTGTTATGAAAATGTGATACCGGAAATGCCATGCCAGCGACGTTCTTCCATAATGTGGCATTGATGTTGATAATTGGCAATACTTAACGTTTATATAATACCCCAAACCTATAACGTCTTCGCTTGACTGACAAAGTGACGAACTTGTGAGCTTCAAGTGGTTGCCCCTATTTTAATCTCTTCAAGCCCAGGGTAGATGCACGGGCCGTGCGCCTCTTTTTAGAACAGAGCTCGCAGTACCCCTGATTTCGAGTGGAGGTCTTGCCGTGGTATTGCTGCCCTGTAACATTTTACGATGTCCACAAGGGCTCTGAAATGGACATTCCATGCCACCAATGGTAGGTTGCATTGGCTGCGAGGAGCCCCTGCCACTGGGCGTCAGGAAGCGTTTGGTAAGAGTAGCATCAACCAATAAGAGACCTTAACCCCTGGGCGGGAAGACCAGCCTCTTGTAGAGAGAGGGAGGGACCCGCTGTACCTGCAGTTACTGGATTCTGTATGGATCGTCGTTGGCTGGCACCAGCATCTCACTTCTGGTCTCAACTCCGCCACTGCCCAAGCTCACGATAACAGTAGAGATTCACAGCAAATCACAACTTGGGATCAGCAATTGCCGAATCACAGACAGATTAGCACACCCTAGAAATGCACCGAACTATCGTCATCATATCACGCTGAGTCCTGGCAAGATTGCTTATGGCTCGTGTGTTGCGGTGCGGCGTACTCAGTGGTTGCTTGCAGGACCACGAGAGTCATACCCCTGCTCATTTGTGTCTCTCAACCCATATCCATGACATTTTTGCCTGTCTCTGAGACTCCGCCTTGGACAAGGCCACCCCAGTCACGACTCTCCACTACGAGTTCGTATCATACGTCTCGTCCCCCCAGCGCTGCATTTGCTCTCTCCTCTCTCTTTTCTCCTGGATCATCTGCTTTGCTTTGCTTTTGTCTGCTTTTTTCCCGCGCTTGTTTCTGCCACACCCATTCCAGACCTCGCAACACCGTCTGGTACGATAACGTCGAGGTTTACTGCCAATCGTTGGACTCCCTCCTTTTACCTATAGCGCCAAATTGCACGCTCGACCTGCATTCCCGTCGTTTGGCTTGAGAGCGATATCGACCAAGCGTACGACAAACATCTACCCTCCCGACCCAAACACCTCATCTTTCGCCTTCGAACACGACTGCCACATCAATTATTGGAGTAGATCACAGCGATTTGCTCTACGTCGGCGTCTTCCTTTGTCACTCTCGCACCTGTGGTGTTGAGAACTCAGCCACCTTTTCACTCCTTTCGACACCAACTCTTCATCTTGCTGCATCCGGCCAGCTTTCCCCAGACATCCGGTTCATCAGATTGTCGCCACATCTGTTAGCTTCAACTCTGTCTGCTTGCGATTGACTTGATTCATTCCTTACTCGTGACGACTTCTCTTCCACCAACGACTTGTGGTATTCTTTTGGCCTTCCAAGAGTCGAACTTCCTTTTCGACAGTCCTAACTACTCCTGGCTCGTGACCGATCTTCGATTTGATTTGCGACGCGAACACCAACTGACGAACTTTCGAACCCGCCATGCCATCGAAATCCTATTAACTTGTTTTTAAGACTGTGTTTGACTGGGAACCTTTGCCGCGATGAGTTTACCTGAGCCGCCGTCCTCACTGGACAATGGTTGCTCTGTTGTCCACGACAACACCCTTTATGTTTTTACGCCAACTGCTTTCTTGTCGCTACCGCTTGAGGAGGGTGCAGAATGGAAGAAGTTGAAGATGGGAGAACAAGTTACTGGAGGAGTCTGTGTTGGAACTGATGTCGCCCTATTCATAATTGGAGGTAGTGGTGGTCAAGCTGACTACAATGGTCTGCAAAAATACGTTTTCGCCGACAAGAAGTGGGAGACGCTGCCTATTGATGATACAGCCTTCCGAAATTTACAACATCACGGTGCTGCCTATATTAAGAATACCGACCAGATAGTTGTCTCTGGCGGCAGCCAGGACGGCAGAGAAACGCCTTCAGATACCTCCCGCTACTTCGCCGCCTCAGGACCATATATCCTCCAGAGCGCAGCGGGATCTGCCGCGTCTGTCAATCCCATTATTCTGGCTTGGTCCGATGCTGAAGTCTGCCTGCTCGGCGGTAGCGACTGGAACACGCAAGTTTTACTATTTAACGCCGCAACAAGTTGGAGGACCACAGGAATCACACTGGGCGCGCCCGTCGCGGCTTCCAGCAAAGCCATGCTTATTCAAGGCGACGATGGCTCCAAGAGTCTTTATGTTTTCGATCTCTCAGCCAGTCCCAACAAAGTTCATCGCTACGTTGTTTGGGGTGACAACAATGCGCCTGGCCAAAATGCTGCCGATCAAAACGTGAAGCGTGACCTGTCCCTGAATGACTGGCCTGAGTATAACTCGACACTAGCCCCTACAACAGCACGCTCCGATTACTCGATGGCTCAGGACTCTAATGGCAGAGTTGTGTTTGTTGGCGGTAACAAAGACGAGCCCATCGCCTTCTTTGACATGAAGGAGAACTCCTGGCTCGATGCCTCTGAGATTGTAGGTGACGATTCACAGAAAATTCTCTCTGCGGAATCTTCCACTGGAACCAAGACCAGAACCAGCTCTACCAAGACATCATCGACAGAATCATCCACAAAAACCAAGTCTGTCAGCAGCGACTTGTCATCGACATTGGCGACGTCGACTACCTCAGCAACAGCAACCGACGATTCATTCTCATCGGCAACCATCTCTACTTCTAGCTCTGCTACCAACAGTGACGTCGCGCCGGTTGGTGGTGCCAGCAGTGATGACAAATCTGGCCTTAGTTCCAATGCCATCTTGGGTATCACTCTCGGCACGATCTTGGGCTTCATTGCTGTACTCATCGTCATTTTGTTGCTCTTGCGCCGCCGTAAGAAGACCCGCCAACCATCGCCAGAGAACACGCAGCCCAGACACGACTTCCCTTCTGATGAGAAGGATCCCATGGGACTTGGTGGCGGCCCTGTATCACCCTTCCGTGGTCACCACTCCAACATGTCACAAGAATCATTCTCATCTATGGCGATTCTGATGGGCCGTGCTGGCAAGAACAAACCCGGTATTTCTCGCAAGCTGAGCAACGGCACCAACCGCAGCTCCGTCAGCACTGAACACAAGCAACTTAAATCTACCATTGGCAAGCCAGTCCTGCAGGAAATGCAACACCCTGTATTACAAGGACAGGACACCCGCGGAGTGGCTTTTGATCCAACTGTTGTCGAGCCTCGACCTCGCAATGGACCTCTCGAGACACAGGACGGTTTGCGAAGGAGCTCAGGCTGGAACCGATACTGGTCAGGCGGTAGCGCTCTTCAGATCTTAGGATTCGGTTCTTCCAAGAGAAACACTGTCGGCTCTGATAGCGACTCGCACTACTCAGATGCGATCCTGCATCGAAACCCCCGTGTTACGCAAGACTCGGCAACTGTGCCCCCTCTGAACTTCGAATTCCGCCCTGAGATGAATCGAGTCAATTCTGGAAGCCCCGTCGTCGCAGAGTATAATAAGGATATTCCTTTCAGAGACGGTGTAGCTGGCAAAATCGAGCGCCCTATCTCAAAGGCATCCTCTGGCTACTCCAGCGGCATTCCCGAGAGCGTTAACGAGACGTGGGACCCTGATCATAAAGACAAACCTTGGGGTACAGATCGTGCGACTAGCAGCATTTATAACCCAAGCTTTTACTTCGGTGCACCTTTATCTCCACGGGTCCCACCACCTCAGACACCTCCATCTGGGGTAAGCACCCAGCCTCAGCTCGCACTGGCCTCACAGTCATCAGATATGAGCTGGTTGAACCTCGGTGACCGCTCACGCCAGTAGAGCAGCCGCAGTTTTCATGAACTGATGACGTCTTTGAGTTCTGCATGCTCATTGTGAGCTACTGAGATACCCCATCGTGCTTGGCGCACGTACCCCTCTACAAGCGAATAGTCGTTTTCAGGTTAAACCCATCGCTTTGAGCATACATAACGCTCTATCACTCTCATTCACTATCTACATATCGGTGCATGTACATATTGGCACACGCACTCGATCACACTCACTACTCCTCTGAGACCTAGTGTCTTTCCGCGAGAACCTATTTTCTTTTCTTCTTTTTGATAAAGCATCGCATGAACCGGCGTCGGCGTGTGTATCCGCCGGCTTAATCTTGCTCATACTCATTTGTGTCTTTTTCTTGGCGCCGCTTTCACACTGTACATTCTAGACGAGGACCCGGGATTGGTCATTATTTCCCGTCCTTTTTCTTTCGATTGTTGTTGTTGTTTCTAATGATACCACCATCTCCTGACGTATGTAATTGGCTAGTGTAGCAAAAAAGGGGATCTGGAGGCGATGATTAAGATGATGGAGATATTTGATGGGGCCAAAAGAGGTGCTGGGTTGAGTTGAGGTTTGACGATGAGAAGGGGACGTGACTGCTGGCCGAGGTTGAGCGGCGGTAGTCAGTTTTGTTATCTCTGAGGCATATCTGGACATGAAGGGAAGCTGGAGGAAGCTGGGGCTGTAAAGCCGAAACTCCTCGCAACTAAACTATTTCCACAATCTACATTCTGCACATTTATGCATGTGACCTATGTATTGTTCAAAACGCGACTTGATCGAAGTATGAACAAGACATCCAGTTATGTTTCTAGCTGAATCTTTTTCGACGATGATCTCGTATGGCTAGCTGGAGTAAGGGTGCCGTTATGCGACAGAATATTATTTTTCATTTTGTTCTCGCGGCAACCAAACAGCTCCACGCCTTCGAGATTGGTTGTCATAAACACCTTTGTTATGTCCAGGACCCGACTGATTGGGAATCCATAGTCATCTCTACACACCATTACCAGCATCAGAGTTTCGACAAGCGGCGGGCCGAGCCTTGTCTTTGTTATTATGACCACGTGCTCCAAGATCAAGCAACTGAATGTTAGTAGTGTATCCTCAATGATGTAACTCGATTCAGAACATGGCTTGATGGAAGATCTAAAACGTAGCTTGCGCTTATTTTGGAAGTGTTGTCCCCTGGAAAGAAGCTCATAATACGAAATTTGGTCATGAATCATTCCTAGGCACTCATGCATTTACCTCTTAATTGACATCCCAATTAACATTGCGCACAGGGACACATCCAAGCCTGAAGTGTTATGTTTGTATGTCTGGAGACGTGTCTCTGTGTTTTTGAGCCTCACCCCCCGGGCTTTACGTGGGGGCATATTAAGCGAGGAGCTCGGTGAGTGTTTCTGGTAAGATGCCTCGCGATGGGACATGGGAATAAATATCTTTGTCTAGTATCATGACATTATGACCAGTGGAATCAAGGGTCTATGAAGTTCCTAGATGAATAGACCCAGATCCTAGGAATTTTGTTCAACTATAATCAATAAACGAAATATGTAGACTATGTGTTGTGTTTTAATCAGTTAATGGAATGGCTAAGCAACAACACCCATAGGTTCTCATGCCATGCAGTGAGTCTAGTACTGATATCAACATAATATCCATGGCCTTTTCCGACATATGAAGCGTCCAAGACTGCTGGTAGCCTGGTAGTATCTCATACATAGTTGCACCAGTCAGTTGTTTGACGAGCCAGAACGTCACAGGAAAACGAGAAATCTCCGGAGGCAGTCGCCTGTAGTAACCGTCTTGGTTGTCATTAACTTTTCGTCCAGTGGGCCCGAAGGCCAAGCGAAGGATAATGGCGTTTTCAGGGTCTCGTTGGCAGCCTGGTTAGTGATGATCAAGCGGCTCTTTGAGTTTGAGAGATTTTCTCAGCCGCTTAGTTAGTGGCTGTGTTTTCTTTCCTTTACGAGATGGGGGCTCAACAGGAGTAGGAACTGACCGACTATGAGCAAGAACGAGAAAATGAATCAAGTTTGAACCTAGCCCCCAATGTTAATCCACCTGCAATGCAATGCAAGGCACAGATGATAAAGTTGTCTGCAGATTTCTCTGTACCTATCCCACGGAAGACGTTGCCGGAGGGTGAAGGGTGACCCTGGTCGTCGGAGGAGGGCAGTCAGATTGGGAGGGAGCCATCCGGAGGAATATTGAATGTGGAATATGAATATATGGATATGAGTGGATGAAGTTCGATGGGGAGGCTCAACAAGCTTCTTTGCATTCGGGGAATGATATTGAAGAAGAGTTGGAGAAGTTGAGGTCCACTGAAACACCAATTAGAGCCGTACAGCTCCCGAGAGGATAACAATGTGAGGAAATACCTCTATTTGTTCTAAAAAGTAGTCATGAGTACCTTAATGTCTGAAGATACTACCTTTACAGGTAAGCAAAGAACTTGGCTCCAGGTGTTGCAAAAATTCACAGACAGATGAGATGCATCATACCTACGTACAAAGGTACATCCTTGCCCATTGATCTGTAAGAAGAAAGAGTCATGAACACATCGGTCGCCCAAACAGAAGCTCAAACAAGTCCAGAAACTCAGGGAAGGATGGATCTGACAAGGCCCCAATGCAGCACGGCCAAATTCCAATTCTGGTGGGCGAGTCATAGCCCAGCGATGAGTTTTACAGGGCCTATTACGGAGGAGAGGGTCTGGTTTCTGAAGCTAACCCGAGCAGTTAAACTAAACACTCCCAACCTTACGCATGGACCTGGCGGATATCCACCACTTAGAATTGTCCGCGGGCAGCGTTCCTCCCAAGGAAGGAAAAGATGAAGTTCTGGAAAGGTACAGTAAATGAATTGCTAGGAATAGTTTCAACAAAAATGCCAAATAGGCCAGATCTATTCTTCGTGTAAGGTACTCAAGGTATCATACTTGGGACATGTGCCAACAAACTTCTTACATAGTATATCCCGGTTTTTCTTCCTTGGAGCCTCTAGTGTAAGAGATCACTGCAGAAGAATCTCGGAGCAAGGGACATCCCACGCTGGCGGCAGCCACAGGTGTCGCAGAGTCTAGTCACATGAATAATTATAAGACCATGTAAAACTGTAAACTAAAACAGAGGCCAAGGTGGAAATTATCATGTGAGTAAAGGAAGAGAATAAGCAATGCAACTTCAACTCGGCTCTAGTTCATTATCCTCGAGCTCAGTAGTTATTATCTCAGACAGAAAACCCACCCCGTGAGCCATGCTCGTGAAGGTTCCTCTGGCGTCTGGCCCTGGATGACACCAAAGAAATGAACTTCTACACCAACCAGATACGGGCATTAACCCCTGCCATGGAATGACCCTCCCACCATCTCCCTTGACGATATCCTCTAACTGGAGATCCCCAGCTGACAATGTCCTGCAGGAGATGGATGGATTGAATGGATGGATGATGGAGGGGACATCCCACTCCCCAAGTACTAATACTTTTTGGATCCCTGCTCTTTAACAGGTCACCCGATGGGTTTCCATGGTGGAATTGATAACTGCTTCCATCATGGTGACAGACGAGAAAGTGAAAAGAAAGTTACGGTTTGGCTCTTCAGGCTCCTCCCCCGCCTGCCCACGTCCAGTTCACACTGAGCACAGGGCAAGAGAATGGTGACCGGCTATTCTCCACCAGAATGGAGCGTACGAAAACCCCACTCTCACCTACGGGCAGTAAACTCCACTCTGTCGACAAAAAGTCTCTCTACATTCAGCGTCTGGAAAGAAAGCAACTGCCCGCCGCCCGCCCACTTTGAATGAACCTACCTGGGTGTGCTAAGGTTGCCACTAAACGACCAACCACCTTTGGTTTGGACTCTTCGACTTAATTGACCAAGTTGAATCAGTCCCGAGTTGACATCGGCTTTGTCTCGTCTTCGTCCGCGTCCGCGCTTGCGTCTTCGTCTTTTGGGTTCCTCTCCTGCAGTTTCATTTGCATCTGCACCTATATCGCTTCCAGAACAGTTGACGGTCTCCCTGGCTCTCTCATCACCCTCTTACTGTCTCTCAGGTCGAATCGTCATTGTGGCCTCTGCTTCCAATCTCGGCCTCATCACAACTCTTTCGCGGTATCACAAGCTTTCTCGTCTCTGCGCCATTGCCAGATATTTCCGTTGCATGTATCTCCGCCGATCAGCTGGTTACTCACCGACCAAGTCCGACTGGAACGCATCTTGATACTGTATCTTGACTGTTTCTATTCTGCAAATATCTCTCGTCACCTTCGCTTGGTGTCAACTTCTCCGCTTTTGGCGCTGCTTCAACGACTAGTTCCATCTTGCGCAGCCTTGACTGGCGCAATTCACGACTCGCCCAGCTGATCAGATAAACTCACTTGTAATTGCCTCTATCCGACCAACACTCGGCGCAACCCGGCCATGATGAGTTCGACGGCATGGAACGGGCAGGACCAGGCAATGGCCTCGACTGGTGAGGACGACTTTCATCAATTTCTCGACATGAGCAGCATGGGAAGCCTGGGCGATGGCATGCACTTCGACTTCCAATCTTTTCAAGATGGCTCGGCTCAGGGTCTCATGAACCAAGCGCGAGATGCCCCCGACACAATAATGACCGACAGCGACAATCCAGGCCTAATGTCCACACCCAACACAATGCCCATGTCAACATCCACGGTTCAATCAACCATTCCCGCGCACATGATGACACCCGCAAGCGATCCGATTTCTAATATCGACGCCCAGATTCAATATCTCCAACAACAAAAGTTCCAACAGCAGCAGCGCCAGATGCAAGAGCAACAAGTGGCTTTCTTCCATAACCATAACCACTCAGTGCCCCCTACACCGCAAAGTCTTGAGATGCCCAACAGCGGACAGTTCTATTCACAGGCCGAGCAAATTCCAACATCAGGTGCCTACGACAGAAATTACCACCAGCGCATGAAAGAGCAAGATGTGAGACTCGAGTCCACCACCAATCCAACCTCTGCATGTCTTGTCGCTAACTTGTTTCTAGATGGCATTCACACCTCTCGTCTCTCCCGCAGTTACCCCTTTGGATCCCAACTTCTCCATGGACAGTGGCTATACTATTCCCAGCGCCTATTTTAGTCCTCTGACTTCACCAGCCCTCCACGCGCAGAACGACCCTTCTACAGTCTACGACCCGCGCCTTACTAACACCAATAACTCACCAATCGATATAGATCTCGACAGATCGGCTGCTCCCGTCACATCCGTTTTGGATTTGCCCAAGAAAGCTACAAGGAAAAAGACCGCAACCAAGACACGGGCAAAGGCTAGCATTCGAAGTTCTCCCATTGTCAAGCCTCAGCGTCGGAAAACAGGTCCCAGTCCGGCCATCGTCTCACATGTACTCAGTGAAGTTGAAGAGAACAATGGTGCCTTTCTTCCGATGCCTGCAACCTCTACCGAGACCTCGGCAGAAGAAAACTCATCGGTATCCCCTGAGGCCCTCTCGGAGATGCCCCCGCCGCCAATTCCCAATAGGAGATCGACCAGCAAATCCCCATACATCCAAGCGCAGTCGAGCAACCAGCAGACGCCTGTCTCTGGCCCTGTTGATTCACGTCCAGCTCCAGCTACTCCCGCATCGCTCATGAAACTCCCGGCATCCAGGGCAAGCAAGCAGGCAAACGGACCTCAAGAACCGGTTGTGTCTGAACACATTGAATCGCTTGAGTTGCCCGAGTCGGTATCTGGCAAGACTATGACCCCGGTCATCTCGCGCTCTTCCGTGCAGTCTCCTTCTGTGGAGCCTATGTCTCGCCGAGGATCAAGCTTTCAACCGTTGCCATCACCAGTGTTTTCCAAACCTTCAGAGCCTGCATCAGCAAGTGCGAGCCCCCAATTGGTTCCCGGTTCAGCAGGCCCATCCGCACGGAAAACTCCTCAGCTCGCGCCTCGGTCTAGCAGGAAAAGGTCAACAGGCTCGGTACATGTCTCACCGGCATTGTTACCTAGAATATCCCCTAGCATTAAGCCTCTTCTCCCCGGCACACCGGGGATGACACCGGCGGAGAGTGCTGCGTCGCAATTACTCATGTCGAAATCCAACTACCAAAATATCCTCGAGGGCAACAAGGTGCCAGGTGTTTCATATCCGAGCGAGCTTTCAACAAATCTCACATCAAAGCGAACGTCCCACAAAATTGCAGAGCAAGGGCGCCGTAACCGAATCAACTCTGCGTTACAGGTCATGGCCGGATTATTGCCTGGTGGAGACAAGACGAATCTTGCTGATGAAGGTGATAAGAAGGATGGGAAGCAAGCGAACGCGCAAAACAGCAAGGCCAGTGTCGTCGAAAACGCCATTGTGCATATGAAGAGCCTGGAGAAAGAAAACGGTGATCTGAAGAAAGAGGTGGAGGAACTTAAAAAGCGATTGGAGGTGCTGCAAGGGTCAACAGATGATAAAGAAAAGGAATGACAAGAGGATCTGGGTGCATCTAGCTCACTTCATGATATACATGGGCGCTGAACAGGCGGGAACTTCCCTAGTACATAATTGGATAGGTCTGGTTCGTGATTGGGTCAACTCTCTTCATAATATCCTCAAGGGCGGCAGCGATTTTTGTTTTGGCGTTTTGCTTGGGGTGTTGAACGGGGCGGGATACTAGATGGGTGCCTCTCGGCCTAGATGGGCTTGTTGTAGAGTGTATTTGTTGAAATCGCTAGAAGAGGCAATGGATGACTTAGCAAACGAAGGATTAACGAGTTTATAAGAGTTGTGGAGCATGGATATACCAGAATTGAATAATAAAGGTCACGTCAACGAGCAGAGCAAAGCGAGACATGGGTCCAAGATCCGAGATGTTGAGGATTGACGTGAATTAAAAGGTGAATGTGGTGAACTAGTTTGATTTGGCTAAGGGTCTGGAGCATTGTTTATTGTTATGTGATATGAATGGCTGTTATTGTTGTTGGTCAAGAACGTCAGTATCTAACTGCTCCATGACCTCCACCACAAGTTTCAAGCTCTCCATGAAGCCGTTGACAGCAACTCGGAGCATTCGATTGGTTGTGGCCTTGTACTGAACCTCAAGGAGCTGGGCATTGGCATCGCCGCCAGACGGAGAACCCTGCGTTGACGTCGGCACTGGGACAACGGTGAGCTGTCGCCTGACGAGTGGGGAGAGTTCAGGGTCCACCTGAATGGCCTTGAGGGCGGTTGTGGCCAGTCGAGCGGTAGGAAAGGGGACGTTGAGGACACTGAGAACAAGGGTATGGGTCAGCAAAGAGAACGAGAATAATAACAATAACAACAACAGCCAGCCTTAGCCTCAGTAGCCTCAGACTTGGGGCCGTCATCGTCACAGGACAGGGGGGTGGCTTGCATCGAACAGGGAAATTCGGGATCGGGAATGGCGGTCATGGCTGTCATGGCTGTGACTATGGCGGAGGTGGTCACTGCTTTGGTAGCGACGGTTTATTAATCTCTCTTGCTTGTGATCGATCTATTCGTTTCCCGATGCTTTAGTATTCTGGTCGTGCGGTAGTTTTATAATGACGATGCTAGCCTTGGCCTTTGCCGTGACAAGGAATGGAGATCTAGACCCGAAATCGAAAGGACAGGAACGTCAACCGTTGGGTTTTTTGTGTTTTGATTCAATAGTGAAGAGGGCCCCTTTTGAGATGAGATGGAGTGAGTTAGAATCGAGTATAAGTGAGAGGATGTGTGAATGTGAGTGAGGTGAGTTGTGTGTGACTCTGAAAAAGATTGGAGGTTTCTGATAGATGCGTGGGGATAAGATTGGTTGGCAGTGGGGGAAATCTATTACGGGAAACGGGTGGTAAATTCTAGGCCATTTACGTTACTGCAGATTTATAACACAGCCACAGAAAGCCACAGCCGGGACGGTTCGATCATAACAATAACTAGAATCCAACCACTGGGATATCCTTGGAATCTGTTGCATTTGTTCCATTTAGGAAACAAGGCTTGCAATCTTAATTGCAGATACTCCTGGCGTAACACTAGTTCATCTAATTCCTTAAGATGTAAGCGTTTATGCTGAGCTATAGCCGTGTGGTTGGATATCATAACAAGTTATCAAAATAGAATGGATTGTTTAGGGTACTTAGGACATCAAATAGAGGCAGTCGGGGAACCAAAAATAAGGACATACCGTCAACCATGCTAGAACGTCTTTTACTACCGTGGATAGCAGTCGCGTGAGGAACAACTGGAAGCGCTGATTGTTTTAATAGCACCAGGACCAACGTCGCATGGAACTTATAGCTGGAGCTGGAGCGGAGCGGTCTGTTGTGGTCCAGGGCCTGGGCCAAGTTAAAAAGTCACTGTTGCTATGGCAATAGCACAAGGAGCAACCTGTTTCGGGCAGGGGCCCAAAAACAACGACAATCGTCCATACAAAAGAATCGTTAGCCCAGTGTCCAATCTTACATCAACAACGTCAACCAAGAACTTCAATTCTTTTCCCTTTCCCAGCTTTGCCTTCTGGCTTTTGGTGCTTTCTCTTGTCCGCGCTGGAACTGGACTTGAAGACCCCTTTCTTTATACCTCTTAAAGCCAGCCTACCTATTTAGCTCACTCAACGCCTCGCTGCAGCTTCCCGTTGAACTGTCAAAGGCAATTCGTCCCCGGTCACCGCCTGCTCTGGTCATTTGTCGCTCGTCACATTGAGACATCGCCGCTGCTTCAATTCATTGACTGTGTATATCTTGCTATACTCTGATATTTTCCGACTGCATTCGAAAGCTCCTGCCCTTTTTTGATAACAGCCATTGGACGATTCCACCGCCAGCCTCCCTGAAGCGCAAGTCAATATCAACAACATAACAACAACATGGCTCCTTCTACCAGGCAATCGCAAAACATGGCGCAGATAGTCGAGTACATACCAGGTAAATCTTTACTCTCTACAACACATCATTCATACAATGGCCCCTTGGCTTTTCAGGGCCATGTCGCATTGTTATCCTTTTCAGTTTTCGCCGCTGCTCAAGGCTCCACTTTGCTTCATCGACACCAATCTTCATGTTCACAACATGCTTCTACCAACATCGGCGCTAAACTATATTTCAGACCGACTTTACCTTGCCTCCTACATTCATCCTCCTACACCAGATACGCCGTTTCCTTACCCCGAGGAGCCTCAGCCAGCTTCTCCCAAGAAGCGAAGCCAACGAGCTGCCGCGGGTGCGACCCCGCTCGCCGCCAAGTCGAACAGACCACAGCCATGCTATTTCACTGTTGACGATACTCTTCTGTACAACGCTTTCCACCATGACTTCGGTCCTCTGCACATCGGCCACCTCTACCGATTTGCCATTCAGTTCCATGATATCTTAGGCGCAAAGCAAAACAAGGACCGCCCCATTGTTTTCTGGAGCGCTGCTGACCCTAGAAGTGAGCCTTTCCGTGTAAAACTGTACGAATCGCAAGGGAACTAACATCAAGTCAAGGTCGCGCGAACGCCGCCTGTATGCTCGCATGCTACATGGTCCTCATACAGAACTGGCCTCCCCATCTGGCCCTTGCCCCGATTGCGCAGGTCGACCCTCCACTGATGCCATTCCGAGACGCTGGTTACAGCCAAGCCGACTATGGCATTAGCGTTCAAGATGTTGTCTACGGTGTGTGGAAGGCCAAGGAGGAAAAGTGCTGCGATCTGGACAACTTCGATCTTGACGAATACGAGCGTTTCGAGAGAGTCGAGCATGGTGATTTCAACTGGATCACCCCCCATTTCCTGGCATTTGCTTCTCCTCAGCACGCGCCGGTCCAGAAAATCACAGAGGGATCCGATCTGTACCCATTGCTTCCACGGACGCTAGCGGCCGTGGATGCCCATCCCAAGTTGCCAAAGCCCTTCAAGAATGTGCTGAAGCACTTTTCCGAGAAGAACATTGGTCTGGTGGTTCGACTTAACTCACAACTCTACTCTCCCTCGTACTTTGAGGCCCTGGGTATTCAGCACCTGGACATGATCTTTGACGATGGCACATGTCCCTCGCTTTCAACTGTCCGCAAGTTCATCAGACTCGCTCACGAGACCATCACTGTCCGTAAGAAGGGAATTGCCGTTCACTGCAAGGCTGGCCTCGGCCGCACAGGTTGCTTGATTGGTGCCTATCTCATCTACCGACATGGTTTCACCGCCAACGAAGTTATCTCATTCATGCGCTTCATGCGACCTGGCATGGTTGTTGGCCCTCAACAGCACTGGCTCCATTTGAACCAGGGCACATTCCGGGAATGGTGGGTTGAGGAGAGAATCGAGCGCAGACTCAGGAGGGAGATGGCTGCTGCGAACCCAATTCCTAGCACCCCGATTCGTGCCATGCAAAAGACAACGCTCCGAAACGGCCAGACGTCGACACCCCCCAACCGAAGCCCTTCAAACCGTACTCCGCTGAGTGAAGTCGACCACGACCGCAATAATATTGGGGTCCAGGAAGACTATTTACCAGCTCCTACACCAGGCCAACCACGAAAGACTGCTAGGGATCGTCATCACCCTTACCAGCGCTCAACTTCCAACGGACTCGGTGTTGAAGAGCAGCACACTATTGAGCAAGAAGCTGAGTACATCGCGACGCACAGCCAAGCTCACGGCGGAGAGTCTGACGAGGAGTTGCACTTGCGCATGCGCCGTCATCGTAAGGCGACCTCCCAATCACCAGCTCGCAGTGAGAAGACGCGCTCCGTTAGCCAGACGACAGCTATCTACACGATTGACAACGATGCGTCGCACGACGCCGAAAACATTGGCTCTGTGCGGACCAAGCACGTCGAACGAGTTGCTAGTACCCCTGGTGTTCTGACAAAGGTTCGCGGCAGCAAGCGCCAGGGAGAGTCTCCCCTTCGGGCGAAGGAGTCTGCTGGCATTCGAAAGACCAGCGGCAGAGTAGGCAGCGCCAATCATGGAGCCTCGGTGACGGCAGCTTCGACAGCTCGTAAAGTTTCTGGAGCTTAGAAGGCACCAGCACAGCGAGTCCAGCCGCTTCAGCGTTCTAACGCGAAGCGTAACAGACACTTGTACGATTCTACGTCACGATCATGATTCACGTACGTCACGGGCAATGTTAACGTCTCTCATGCATTGGCGTTTCTGGCTCAGAAGAGGATGACGGGCGTTTTATGTTTGAATGTTAATGATTCTTCTCCCATGCATGATTGCTTACCGGGAAGTGTTTGGCTTTCAGTTCATGCCATTTCAAACTTGCAAGATAATTCAGTTTCTGCAGCATACAAGAATCATTACGGCTACGACTTGAATGGAGTTTGTCGTGGTCAAGCAGAAGGCAATTAGAGAGATGTGAACAATGCATACTATCTCGGAGGAGGGAAAGACTGAAGGCATACCGGAGTTCAAATTTGCGACGGCGTACAGGCAGGCAAGGTTGAAATTTTATTATTGTGTACTTATTTGGATTGGCATTGCATTGGGTTTTGTTGTTTCTTGATGATGGTCAAAGAAGAGATGGTAGCGGGCTTTTACGACGGTTATATAAGTTTTCAAGAGCTGAAATACATCTCTTACACTATTCATTCTTTGTTTGTTCCTGTCTGATGATCGATGGTGTAGTGTAAGCCTCACATATCGTATAATCTATTTTGCTTCGTATCTCGTTCATATGTACTTCACTATCAGATCCGAATGCCTTCAAGAGCTGTGACAACATATTCTATCAACTTGCCAGCCTCAGCACTTGTCATCTCTTCACTCACAGCCAAACACTTGTCCACCACATCACGATATCGACTACCAACCTTGCTACCCAGACCAGGAACGAGAGCCGCACGCAGCACCTTGTCGCGCCATCGATCCGTGGAGTAGTGTGGTTTATGGTATGTTTGGAGAACCTTCCAGAGACCTATTTCAAGGAGCACCAAACCCAGACTATAGATATCCATGGGCTTGCAGTGAGGAAAGCCTCGCAAGGAAGCTGGATGTCGGTGGAGCGTAAGGATAGAAGGATTACGGGGCGCGACAGAGAGTGCAGTATCAAGCTCTGGTCTTGAAGCATCGAAACCTGTCAGATAAGGGCGTTGTATATCTGGTACAAGTGCCCCAGCAGCAGTTGATGAGTGAGCCGAGGCTGAAAAGGCTGAAGGGAAGAAGAGAATGTTTGAACTGCAAAGACTTTTATGGAGCCAGTCAAGTGAGTGCAGAGACCATAACGCGACGGCGAGCGTATGTGCCAAATGGACTCGATCATCGAGGTTAGGAGTCTTGAGGTCTGAGCTAGTGATGAGTTCATGGAGCGTCGAGAAAGACGGCGAGGGCGCTTTGTACACGAGCCCGTATCTGCACCGTGAAGCATCGTCAACATAGCCTACGCAGTCGATGCTATGAAGGTCAGGATGGCAATCGGAAGCGGAGTGCATCATGCGAGCAAGATCGTCAAGGCGACGCACATGAGCTACACGCTCGTCTACATCATCGCGATCATAGTCCACCCACTCAATCACGACATCTCCCGCGCTCTCATGCCGTCCTTTACTTCTCCCGCCACCACCACCATCCTCACTGAGATCAAGTGCAGCACGGGCAACCTTGAGGGCGAACGTTGGCTTGAACGAGGCCTGGGGCGTGGCGTCTAGGTTGATTCGGAGTTTCTTGAGATTGGCCGAGGTGGTGAGCTTGGGATAGACACCGTTTGAGGCTACCTCAAGGAGAGTAAGTTGAGTAAGGTCACGTTGTGCCGACTCGAGGAGCTGATTTGTCCATGCGCGTTGAAACGATGGGAGATGAGAGGTTGGAAAAAGACGTTCGAGGCCATCGTTAAAGTCTAAGAGTCGAGGATTCAGTTTTTATTTGAACTATTGATTCAGGCGGGGCATATACCTCGCAAGTCCTTTAGCAGGTTTATGAACTTCTCTTTATCTAAGAGCAATCAGTTTTGTCTTGATGGATGTGACAGATGATAGACCCGAGGACTCACCTGCTATAACCCATCTTGCTCTTAAACCCATCTCCTTCCCCCAACTCCTTTCACTTGTTACTTTTGAAACACCATTCAAGTTCCGACTCTCATCATCTTTTGATCTCTTTCTCGAAGGCGAAGGCGAAGGCGATTTCCTTGGCTTCGATCCAGTGACTTCCAAGCTGGCTCTCCCCTCATCAATCAGCCCGTATCTATTCTTCAGTTTCTTGAAGTCCGTGACTGCGCTATGCAACTCCTCAAGGATTTGAAGCGCCAAACTCCTCAGCTGGGGATTCCTTGTGCTCTCGAGATGAGCTTCAAGTCTACCCTCCGCGACGCCCCAGTCCCGGCCCCAGACAACCAGGCGCATCTCTTCAATGCGCACTTTACATAGAAGTCTCTGGCTGTCTGTGTCGAGGTTAGCTGCTGCGGTGAAGAGGCTGTAGGCTCTAACGCAGCCGTCGAAGAGTTGGCCGAGGACGCCTACTACCGCGAGCGCGGTTCCCACGGCTTCAGCCATTGGGTTAGAGCGTGGGGTCGAGGTAGGAGGCGGCGGGATGATGCTCTGTGAGACGTTAAGAGCTTTGACATGAGGTGATTGATTAATGCAGATGCTAATTATGATATGTAATTTGTGAGCTCCAGGTGAATGCCGGCTAGAGCTTGATTAGACAGATTAGGGATCGACGCTTAATCAGCCCTAGAATGCAAGGCCATTAGAGGCCTATCGCGATTCAGACGGCAAAGGCCCAATCGTCGCATACATGTTTCGAGTTGATGTGCGATACGCTATGTAGTAGTTAACCACCTGCAACTATATCTATTGAAGAAAAAAGCATTTTGACGAAGTATGTACACAAATTGCAACGTTTAATTTATACATGCTAAATCGCATTATTTCTTTTCATCGACTGACCCTTCATTGCAACATCTGTTGCATGGCATTCAGTCTATAGCTCTCCCTCCGCTCCATTAGTTGAGAATGCCGCCCACGGTCAATAATTTGTCCATTTTCAACGATGAAAATGATGTCAGATTTCTCCACAGTATGCAATCGATGAGTGATAGCCAATACCGTCGTGCCCCTTGACGCCCTCTCGAGACCCTCTTGAAGAGCTGCTTCGCTGGCGGCGTCAAGCGCGCTGGTACTCTCATCTAGGAGCAATAGCCGTGGTCGACGAACAAGAGCACGGGCGATTGCGAGGCGCTGTCTTTGGCCGCCTGATAGACGAGAAGCAGAGGGGCCGCATTCAGTATCGTAGCCATCAGGAAGGGCCGCAATAACGTCATGTATATTCGCTAAACGGCAAGCTTCTTCAATCTCGCCATCTGTGGCTTCATGACCAGGAGGTGCTCCCAAGCCAACATTGAAACGCACACTACCGTCAAAGAGGGCAGGATCTTGAGGGACTAGAGCAATCGTATCTCGGAATGACGCTGGAAGCTTGCTGATGTCATTATCATCGATGAGCACGCTGCCAGACGTAGGCTCGTATAAACGCTGAACCAGGTTCATGATGGTTGATTTGCCCGCTCCTGAAGGACCAACAAGACCACAAAACTGGTTAGGCGAGAGCGTGAAGGAGACATTGTCGAGGATAGTGGCATCAGGTCGGCTAGGATAAGCAAAGGAAACGTTCTTGAACGTCACCTTTGCACCGCCATGACTATGGTTATCAGCAGGGCTGAGCGGCTTTTCTCCACCGGATGCTTCAACGTCCCTCCCGGCTTTAGAAGGATCCTGTCCAGGCTTTCCTGTGTGGGTGCTACTTCCCATGTTGACGACCGTCATGACGCGAGACAGTGCCAGACGAGCACGAGAGAATTCCGGAGCGAGTGAGAACATGCCACTCCAAAGCTGGGCACTTGTCAACATGGCGACCAAGATGATAAGGAAGTCCTTCTGAGTATACTCTCCCTTCATGATGAGCTGCGAGCCCCACCAGTATGCGAGAGCGTTGATAAAGGTACCTGTTGTGTATGAAATGGCCAGCCAGATGTTAGTTGTGACCGAGGCACGCACAACCTGCTCCTTTGGAGGCTTCAATAATCGGGCGAAACCTTCCATGTACTCATTCTCAAGGGATAGGACGGCCACTGTACGGATGGACTGAATAGCCTCAGTTGCAAGTGCGGTGGCAGTCGAGAAGGCCTCACGATGACGCTCTTCATAACGTGCCAGCATGCGCAGCTGCATGAAGCCCGAGCCAAGCAATATGGGAAGCGTCACAAGACACACCAAGGCAATCTTCCAAGCAAAGATGTGGGAGATAATGACCGCAATGAGAACATTGATAAGGATAGCAAACACGGTGCCGAAAGTTGATCCACTGAAGGCACCCACAGACATGCTATCTTTGGTAATGATGCCAAGAAGGCTGGTCGGCGATCGCCCTTCAGACTGATGCCAGTGGATGCCCTGCTCCAGCAAAGATCGGAACGATAGAACCCGAAGGTTGTAGAGAAGCCTTTCGGCGACAATGCCGAAGCCCAGCCAAGCAAGAAAGTTAGCTATAAGCTCCACGCCTGCGAGCATGAAGAACAAGCCTGCAAACATGTTGCCCATGGATCTTATATGGTCAAGGGTATTTGCACAAGGGTTGAGCGCTCCAACAGTGAAGCCAAATATGATGCCGGAACCAGAAAAGGTAGCCCCAACGAAGACAGCAGCGATCGTGGCGAGGGTGAACCAGCCCAGAGATGGTCGAATCAACCAGATAAGACCCTTGATGACAGAGCTGAAAGGTTTCACATCGTCCAGCTCATGATCCTCTGATACTACTTCTTCTCCTTTTTTCTTGGACTCTTCCTTCTCCTGGCCCAATAGCTGGGAATCTAGTGACTGCTTGGCTCCAGAAACTTCAGTCTTTTCGTTCAGTTGTGTGTCATTTCGGAGAGTTGAAGCGCCGATTGACTCGCCGTCCACAGATCCTGTGTCGCTCTTATTGCCGACTGTCTGCAGTTTTGCCATATGCGCAAATTCGCCATCCTCCTTGGCCATAAGATCGTCATAAGTTCCTTGCTCAACGACTCGACCAGCCTTCATGACGACAATATTGTCGGCGTTGCGGATAGTTGACAAACGGTGCGCAATAGATATGATGGTTCGTTTCTCAGCAGCAGCCCTCTCGACAGCGAGCTGAATTCTCTTCTCACTGGCAGAATCAAGAGCTGCTGTTGCTTCGTCCAGGACCAGGATTTCTGGATCACGGATCAGAGCCCGAGCAAGTGCAATGCGTTGTCTCTGACCACCACTCAAAAGCGACCCCTTGGGACCAGCAGATGCACCATAGCCTAATTCAAGACGTTCAATGAAGCTGGCCGCATCAGCCTGCTCAGTGGCGTGTCGGATCAAATTGGCGATTTCGACGAACTCGGGCCCTAGAGATGCAGCTGAGTCTAGTGAGTCCTTGCCCTTAGCAGCCATCTTCGCAAGCTCGGGGCCTTTGAGCAATGGCTTGAGGTGTTGGTGGGACTCCTTTGGAGAGTTCACCAGACCCAGTGCGATGTTTTCAAGAATGGACCTGTCGAGAAGCGAGGGCTCTTGCTGAACGAAGCTAATGAAACTTCGGAGAGACTTGACGTTGAGTTCTCGCAAGTCGTGTCCCTCGAGTTCGACTGTACCCTCAGTGGGATCATGCAGACGCGCTATCAGTGATGCGACAGTAGATTTACCGCTCCCGGAAATTCCAACAATCGCCGTATATTTTCCAGCAGGGAAATCCAGGTTGACATTCTCAAGAACAGGCTGGCCTCGCCGAGAGGCATACTCGAACGAGACGTTGCGGAATGTCAGGGTCTTCTCCGCACTTGGAGGAAGTACAATTCCCTCTTGTGAAGTGCCGTCGATGGAAGACGGAGCATCAATATCTTCCTTGAGCCGCTGGAATGCACCTACGGCTGCTCCTAAGAATGGAAGAGTAGGTGCCATTCCGCCCAGCATGACGCAAGCGTCCACGAGAAGATAGACAATGGCATAAATCTCACCAACAGTCGTGCTTCCGTCGTTGCGTGCCACAGATTCAACAATCTTTTTACTGCCTTGCCAGAAAGCTAGGGCATTGCCAGAGTAAGCGATGAAGTAGAGCAAGCCGGTCTGGATAGCGGCAATAGAAGATTTAACTATAGCGTACTTGCGAGAACGGGCCATGTGCTCTGCAAACTTCTCTTCAAGACGGGGGGCGGCACCGAAAGCTTGAACGACTGCAACATGCGACAGAGCCTCGGAAGCAATGGAAGAGGCTGCAGCGGATGCTTCTGTTTGTTTGATCACAAACTTGCCCAGGTATCTTCCTCCTACTATTCCGGAAAGAAGAAAGGCTGGGAGCATACAAATGAGGATACCGGCAAGTCTTGGCTGTTTTGTGAAGGCAATAATGAAGACAGTGACGAAGAAGCTGATGGTTGTGATGATGTTGCCAACCTTCTCTGATGTACCGGCCTGTACAGCTGTGATATCGCCTTGGAGTCGGCTTGAGACTTGCCCAGATGCTCCACGAGTGTCGAAGAATTCTGGAGGCTGGCGCAGAAGTGCAGATACATAGCGAGTCCGCAAACGCTGAGCAAGACGCTGGCTGATGATGTTCCAACAGGTCAGATGACCATAGATCAGGACAAGTGCGATAGCGCCAATCCAAGCTGTCTTTATAACCTTGTCGTTGATAGCATTCTCATAGTCAAGGGGATCAGAGGCTGCCTCGCTCGCTCCAGAGCCACTACCATCGGCGGCGCAAGTGGCTCCGTTGAAGTTATCGATGAGCTGGCCGAATAGGACACCCATGAGAGGGAAGGGAACACCAGCTCCAACGGCGCAGAGGGTACCCAACGCGATGAGGAGGTAATCGACCCATGTTGGACCAGCGGCGAACAAGAGTTCAAGGTAAGTGAAACAGGTTTTGAGAGACTGACAAGCGCGTCAGTATCGTTTGCTTGCGGCGTTCATCTTGAAGGCCTAGAGATGGTGTTGACTTACCGATAAGCAGCTTCTCTTCGGCTTCTCTGTGCCTGACTGATCAGGTGCAACGGCCATGGCTGTCGCTGTCGATCGAGGGGTAGGACGAAGGTACCTTAGAGCACACCCATTGACTAACTACCAATCGAGTGACAAGACTGTCACGAACAAAGCTCGTCAAAAATTCAGCGATGTTTTGGTAACCCACGAAAAGGGTCTCGCGTCGACCAAAGGGAGTACAATAGTTAACAGAAGAGGACAGAGCAACCTCGGCAATCAATGCGATACGTCAGTAGTCATTCAGAAAGCCGATTCAGGAACCCTGAGCCAAGAAGACCCTGTTATGCAACTATCATTTACTATCCATATGAAAGTCTGATCGGCCTGGGCATATGCCCATGCGTCGATGGATACAACGGCCTTGCATTGCACTCTGCGCTTTGGCACAGTCCATAATGACATGGGCTTGATGGGTCTCGCAGAAGAGGTAGGATCATCGTAGGGAGCCAAGAGTGAGGATTTCGATCAACATTTTGCCCAACTCAGAGACACCTTGTACTAGATGGTGGAGTCGATGCGAGGGTATATTGGTGACAGGTAGAACGTTTATCCTCCAAGAACTCTATTGCATCTGGTCAACGTACGCGTGTACACATGCACCAGGGTCTAGGATCAGATAAACCAGGATCTTTAGTATTAGCCAAGTGAGTCGGAGGAGAGTGTGGGATACGCCACTTTTGCTGGCGGACTAGAAATGAGCCAGCAACGCCAAGAAGCCCTGGGCCAAAACAGAATGTGGGCGGTGATCAGATAAGATGGTGTGATTGATATGATAAGATGCAATGTAACATGGCGCCAAGGCCCAAACAACGTGAAGTGGAGTGAATCGCCGAGCATCGGAAGCGATCGTCACTTGTTTCTACCATATTTGCAACTCAATGCATCGTCTTGGCCACCGGGGGGAGCTCTGAGCAACTTCTTGCTCGAGAAAGGTCGTTTTGAGACGGTTCAGAAACAGTTGAGAAGAGGGTTGGATGGAATTAAATGATCCATTCGTCATGACAAGGATGATGAAATTAGCGTGAGCAATCCTTGATAAAGGCCGCAGGCGTGGGGAAATGGTGGAGAGGCGTCGGCATGAGTGCCTCCTATCGGAGTAAAGGAACCGCTGTTTGGTCACTAAATTTACCTAGCTGGAGGTCAATGTTCCGAGAGGCGTTTTTATGCTTATTCTGTCGTCAATTCTGTTCAACGGGAACGGAACGGAAATTGAGTGTGTTGAGAAGATGCCGATGTCGATAGGAGGCTTGATTTCTGTCGGTGGATTTGTTCTCTGACTCAGGCATGTATCGGGAAGTGGGAGGAATGCATATGGCCCGAAAAAGAACTCTTCAGTGGGCCGATCTTGGGTAGTAGATCCTTCACATGAATTGCTTCATCGGGTTTGATACCTGCTTTAGAATCAAGAAACGAGCGTACATGATTGGGTGGCCGATTAGAGTTGCATTTAAGTATGGGAAAGGTGGGAAGGTTAATACTATGCTTAAATCGCCCACTTATCAAATCCATTGGATTTCACAAGGTCTTGGCGGCTCACCCGCCAGAGCATAACTCACGCTTGCTGTCTACGGCAGTTGATCTGACACTCTAGATAGTGCTGTGCGTGCTGAGCTCTGCCACTTGACACAGATGAGAGCGTCCAAGAACCTCCTCTCTGTACAGAACCAATACTTGCCAAGATGCTGATCTTGTCAAGTTTCAGAAGGCAGCATCTTAGCAAGATCACAGCCCTGCTCTTGAATCTCTTGGTGTTACATATATAAGAGGGGACGAGGCACGATGATGTTTGAGAAAATGTCCTGTTTGTAGATATCTAGAGCACCCCCCGTTCTATGCAACTTTTTGAAGAAGAGAATCACTCGTGCCATCTCATATATCAAATTCTTACCTAAAAGCGCCACCAATATCACGACCAACACAATGAGCCAAGCAACCCTTCGCACCAACCGTCTCGAACTACGGCCCCTCGGGCACGAGCACGGTGACTATATCTATCAGCTCGACTCAAACCCGGAAGTTATGAAGTACATCGGATATGGCAAGCCACTCACGGCCGATGAGTCGACGATTGTGCACAAGCTGCTCCTCGAGACAGCATCATTTGGGTCTGGCCTTGGATGCTGGGCAGGATTTGCTGGAGACGATTTTGTGGGCTGGTGGGTGCTGGCGCCCAGTCAAAGCAACGACGATCCGCCTCAGGTGAATAAGAAGCGAGTCGAGTTCGGCCTAAGAATCCTTCCCAAGTTTTGGGGTCAGGGGTTCGCCAAAGAGGGTTCTCAAGCGCTGGTCAAGCATGGTCTCGAAGACCTCGGGGTGGAAGAGGTCTTTGGTGAAACCATGGCCGTGAACCAAGGGTCCCGAGCTATCATGGCAAAAATTGGACTTAAGCATGTTCGAACATTCCACAACAAGTACGACAATCCTCCTCCGGGAATCGAGGAGGGTGAGGTGGAATATCGAGTTACAAGGGATGAGTGGTCATCGCAACAAGCATGTGCTGCGTAGTCGATGGTGTTGTAATAGCTTTAGACATTATCTCCAATAACTGTTGAACGTTTTCTGGTTAAATATCTTGTTTATGTCTATGCATTGTGACAACAATTTCAAAATACTAACAGCCTGGTGTTTTGATAAATGTTGTGAGATTCTTTTTCACTCCTCACTTGAGGAATTAGACCGACACAAAAAAGGCTTGGAAGAACAGAAAGGGTGTTGTTTTGGCTCTGATCCACCTATCTTCTAGAGCTTCTTTGGCCTCATGCATCAGGTGGTGGCAACGACTCCATCTAATGCAGGAGGTGAAGATGATTATGGAACATGTGGGCTATATCGCGCATCGTTCTTGGTGTTGACCACGCGGCCCATCTAAAAGGGAGCATTCGGCAAACTCCGCTTCATGGAATGGAAGAAACGTTACAAGGGATTGATCTAAAAAGTCTTGGATTCTCGCTCGGTTGAACTATGGCTTGGCACCATAGGTCCCTGGTAAACCGGTGAACCGAGAGCGAGCGTCGATTTACTAGTATCAGTCATTCGGAATTAACCGCTTGAATAAAGAAATTCAAGACCGAAATATACTAGTCAGCTTCAATTCCGTGGGGGGCATTCACCTCTTGTTATTGGGCCTGGCCATACAGTATAATATGCACGGGATGGTATTCCTGCAAGTTGCTCACAGACCCCCTATTAGGTGCTGGCGAGGTAGCTTGCCGTTCCTTGGAAACAACATCTTCTTGTCTGAAGATAGCAACACGATTATAAAGTTCATCCAAGGCACATAATAGCATGACGAACCTTGAGCGTACATTGATTCTTGTATTCCCGACTCGATAGGTATCCACAAAGCGTAGGGATTTTCCATGCGTCCTTTACTAGTTGTAGTGGGCTCAGACGATCCCAGGCTTATGCCAAGCCACTTGATACGACCAGGGTCCATAGGTAACTTTTTCGGCATCGTAGATTATTCGGTTTCCCGTCATTTTTAGGTCTAGCATTAGATCATTGGTCCATTTAGTATTTTAGCGTTGTGGTGCTGTTGGTTCTTGTTCAGTCGAGTTATTTCCAAGACTGCCATGCCATGCCACTAACACAACACTACCTTTGGCCCCTTGAAAGGATGAAGCTGTTGATGATTGGATCTTATCCATCAATCAGATTAGATAAAAATTTTCACATGGTCCATGTTCCGATCTCGGGTCAGTTCCCCCACTCGTTTGCCACTTGTAATCTGATCCCGTCTGTTGACCAGCTGCGGACCCCTTCCAATTGGGGAAAAGACCAACTGAGAGCATCAGCTCAGCCCAGAGACCGATGTTTTGATAGCTCCTTGGCCTAAAGCCTCGCTCGTCCCCGAGGCAAGGTACAATGGACTGTTGCAGGGGAAGTGTTCCGCGTGGAGAGAGACTTCCGGTGCAGAACCAACACATGGAAATAGACGACTAATAATCGCCCAACTCTTGTCCTTTGCATATGCCCATGTCGGTGTTACATTGGACTACATAAAGAATGCAATAGCTCCCCCTCTTATCCTCACTCTTCACATCAAAGTTCCAGTGTGTTGCAGCTTCGATCGTAACATCACTTCACTATCAATTAGTGTCGAGCTCAACAGCAACAATGTCAGCCCTAACAAAGATCCGTGAGGGCCTCGCTCGCGAGGACAATACTGCCGTCGCACATACTCTGGCTCCCCACGAGAAGGAGATCGAGGAGACTCCTGAGGTCATCACGGAGACTGGTCCAGGCCACGACAAGGAGGCCACTGCCGGTGCTCTTCCTCCTGATGACAAGGGCAACGATTCTGATGTGCCTAGTGAGGATGTCCAGACCGGAGTCAAGGAGATTCAGGCCATTACCCTGACTTGGGGTAAGGGATCTTTGGCTGCTCTTCTGTGTCTGTAAGTTGTACTCCTGAAACCGACTCTTGGGATTTTGTCTAACCAGCCTTCAATAGCATCTGGACACTCTTCCTTATAAGTGGATTCCGTGGTTCTTTCTACCTCGTCCTGGTCCCTTATGTGACCAGTGAGTGGCAGGCTCATTCACTCATGACCACCATCCCCATCGTATCGGACGCCATGACCGCAGCCTGCTATATCCCCATGGCCAAGGCTCTCGACGTCTGGGGACGTGCTGAGGGGTTCTTGCTCATGAGCGGCTTTGCAACTCTTGGTCTTATCCTCATGGCTGTATCTCAGAACCTCGCGACCTTCTGTGCTGCACAAGTCTTTTACTCTGTCGGATGGGGAGGCATGATCTATGCTGTTGGCGTCCTCGCTGCCGATGCATCTAATCTTAGGAACCGAGGTTTGGCTTTTGCCTTCACTTCTTCACCCTACATGATTACTGCTTTTGCCGGTTCCAAGGCTGCCGCTGCTTTTGTTCTTGATGTCAAGAACTGGCGGTGGGGTTTCGGCTGGATCGCTATTGTTCTGCCCTGTGTCACTATTCCTCTGTTTCTTGTCTTGAAGGTCAACCTTCACAAGGCTTTCAAGAAGGGTACGGTAACCAAGACTCATAGAAGTCGCGGCTTCTTTGGTAGCATCTGGTGGGTATTCAACGAGTTTGACGGTCAGTAATTCATAGCAACTTCTTGTAACGACTCATACTGACAATCACAGTCATCGGTATCTTCCTCTTCGGCGGTGGTCTTGTCGTCTTTCTCCTCCCCTTCAACCTAGCTGCACACGCCCCTGACGGCTGGTCCACCGGCTACATCATCGCTATGATTGTCGTTGGTTTCTGTACTCTCGTCTTCTTTGGTGTCTGGGAGTATTGGCTCGCCCCTGTTCCTTTCTTGCAGGGCCGCTTCCTCCTCGATAGGTCTGTCGTGGCCGCTTGCATGATTGATCTTACCTACCAGATCTCTTACTACACTTGGAACTACTTCTTTACCTCATTCTTGCAGGTCGTTGTCAACCTCGGTCCTGCTGAAGCTGGCTACGTCAACTCTACTTTCCAGGTCGTCTCAGGTGTTCTTCTCTTCATCGTCGGCTTCCTCATCCGAAAGACTGGCTTCTACAAATGGACCTTTTACTTCGCCGTACCCATCTACATTTTTGCTCTTGGTCTTATGATCCACTTCCGCGCTCCTAACCAGTATGTCGGATACATCGTTATGTGCGAGATCTTTATCTCCATCGGTGGTGCTGTCTTCATCTTGGTTATGCAACTTGCTGTCCTTGCTGCCGTTGCCCATCAATATGTCGCTGCTGCGCTCGCTACGTTATATGTCGCTGGAGGAGTTGGTGGTGCGGTTGGAGGAGCTATCTCCGGTGCCATCTGGACGAACACCTTCATCCCTCAACTTATGAAGAACCTCCCAGAGTCCGAGCTAGCCAATGCACCACTCATTGCTGGAAACATTGTCAACCAGCTGGCTTACCCAGTCAACAGTCCTGCACGACTTGCTATTCAAGAATCTTATGGTTTTGCGCAGGTCAGAATGCTTGCTGCCGGTGTTGGTATCGCTTCCTTATTCTTCATCTGGGTTCCCATGTTGAGGAACATCAACGTTAAGAAGCTGAAGCAGACCAAGGGCCTTGTCCTATAGAAAGCTTGACCATTTCATGGATCCCGAGTTGTGGATCTGGACTACAAATACCACATCGTCAAATAGGTAGTATGGTGTGCTACATGATGAACAAGTTATTAATGAGGAAGAGGCGACTTGGCTAAAAGTAATGGCTTGAATTGAATTTGAATCGATTCATTTTAAATCCCAAACGAAACATGTTGCTATGCTACGTGATCGGGGAAGGGGGCGAGATTATGGTAGACATGGCGAAGAGGATTGGCCGGCGCAAGATTCCTTGGATTGGGTAAACAGTCCGACAAATTATACCAAGTCAGAGAGGGTTGAAGCATTCTGTGAGATGGACTTGTCAAATTTAAAGAAATGCTAAAATATATTCATGGAGATGACGCCAGGACTTGATTACATGTGGCAGTTGTAGATACCCCAATGACGTGTATAGATCCGACAGGCTATAATGGCACCCAGTTCTAATGGTTCGTGAGGCAAATCATTGCCAACTTGATAGTTTGTTGAGGTTATCACGTCTTTTGTTGGTTCAGGTATGGAGATGTGATAGAAAGACAGCTTTCAACCCCTTACTACCAGACTTGACTCAGGCACTCAGTCTATCATGCAGTAGTGGCCACAAACCCTCATATAATCAGTACTCAAACAGGCCCGATGATTGTCACCGTTCATCATAAACAAGTCTTGAACATATCACCATCACATACGACCATACCTATCAGAGAACTCGGGATCCCGTCTGTTCTCCCATAGATAAACTGATAATGGGCGGATTAGTAGTTGGGCCGGTGACGACCGGCGAATCCCCGCTGTTGTATGTCTTTTTTGCCCTGTCATGATGTGTGATGTTGTTTTGGTTGTCTGGTGAAGGGGTGTGAATAGGTGATTGGATATGTCGGCGAGTGAGCTACTCTGGATTGCGAAGAAGCTGGCAGCTTGGAGGACTGCGGCAGGAGATAAAAGCATACTACAATGAGAAGAACGAAACTATGCCATGATCGTTTTGCCTTTCATTTCTTTCCGTTTAAAACTTGGTTCGCCCGTTTTGACACTCTACCCGCGATCACATGTAGTTTAACATTTGTTCAAACAGGCATTGATTTCGTTTCCATTCAATGTTGGTTATACAAACAGATACAAAGAAAAGCCCACTGTTTAGCAAATCACCTGGGATAATTGTTCCCTAGTGTTGTCTCAAATCCACAGCAGCCGGTCAAGCAAAACAAGTCTAGACGCCAGCCATTCCAGCCTATCTGCGATATGAACATCAGCCAACGTAAAGATCATCCATGTATTCATTTCATCTGATATGCTGTAAGGTAGATTTATAATCTCCATATATCGTACCAAAACTGGTGCCACTCCCCTGTCACCACGTCATGCGCTCGGCAATCATGCAGCTGATCGCACCTTTTTCTGATCAATTTCCTTCTCAATATAGTAAATAGGAAATGCCCTGCCAACGCCGGACACCTTGGCGCCCATCCTGTACTGGACGTAGCTTGCTGTCCTGGTTCTGGTCCCTAATCTAGTAGACCTTCTTCTTCTCGTCGATGCTGAACTGGCCCGGGCCGCTGTTGACAAGGAGCAGGAGACCACCGACGATAGATAGAATCTGGAAGAAGTCGTACTTGGCAAAGTCCTTGTGGGGGTGGTGCTCGTGGAGCTATGCGATTTGTTAGCATTTTGTATACAGTCGGCACACGCCGCAAGTTACTCACCGTCCAGAAGTTGTTGACCAAAAGGTTGAAAATGCTCAGGATGACAACGAGAAGAGTGGCGCTGTACTTGGCTTTGAAGCCAACAACCACCATGACGCAGGAAATTCCTCCGAGTGAGGAGACAATGACACGCCAGAGAGACCACTCTCCGCTGAAGACAAATCCAATGAAGAGGAAGATGAGCAGGACGCGACCAGCAAGCTGGAAATACATCTTGCGGTCCTTCTCATCGATCTGGGGAAGGCCAGCAAAGACCTGTGTCTTGCGAACCCAAGAGTCAGACAGGACCATGACAAGGCCACCAATAACAGAAAGATTTCGGAGGAAGAAGTTGAGATCGAAGATGAGACCATAACCTAAAGCCTGTGTGACAACAACGCCCATAAGACCGGCGACGGCGTAGTCGGAATGCTTTCGGATGATGACAAGAGTAGAACAAGAAAACATGGCGAGGATGTTGACGAGCAGGAAGAGATGAGTGATACCGGAAGGAACTATTATGGGTCAGTACTGCCAACGGTATCGCCTGGAATCAGAGACGCGATGCGCATCTTACTGTGACGGTAGTCCTTCAGGTAAAGCAGCTGATCGGACCATTGGGTGACAATGCGAAGGGCATCTTCGAAGAAGGTGACGACGATTAGGAAACGGCCAATGGCAGGAAGATAGCTGTCAAAGAGGACAAACGGTCAGCTCTCAGAGCTCCAAAAAGCATTTATAAAGGACGTCGCTCGACTCACGGCTTGATAGGCTCGCTAATGGTGTCGAGCGCATCCTCAATCTTGCTAGTATAGGGACGAATCTGCTCAAGAAAGCCCTCACCCTGCTGGGGATCAGCAGCCTGGGAGCCGCCGTAAGGCGCGGGGCCACCGAGGCCATAGCCTGAGTTGAATCGCTGGGACATTGCTTTATGTAGAGGTTCGTTTCGGATGGAAGCTTGTTTCACGTGCAGACCTGCTGACGGGCGAGACGAAACAGGGCGATGCTTTCCAGGAGTGGAAGTCGGTGATCGTCGTGAAGCGGAAGAGAAGGAGACTTTAGGTAGCTGGTGAAGCCTGGTGGAATTGAATCGAGGGCGTTTGATTTGACCAGAGACAATAGCAAATAAATTGCAAACGGGGGGTTGTTTGAGAAGCTCGTCAAACAAAGTTTAGGTAAGTAAAGTAAAAGAGTGAGAAATAGGGCAAGGAGAGGCAAGACAACAGGAACGAGACGAGGCGAGCTGTCCTTTGTGAATCAATTGCAGACGATGACCTCAGCTCAGACGAGACGAGTCGGATAGAGAAAAAGAGCAGTATGTAGTATCGGATTGGCTTAGATGAGGGTCGGGGCTAATTGTACAACGGTGTCCTTTAGAGATCCCGTGATGGAGCCCATTGTCGTCCCACTTTTAAGCTCCCTTCCCTTCCATTCTATTTGTGCTTCAACTGAGACCATGCATGACTTGGAGCTACTGCCGAACAGAGGGGAAATCAAAGGTACCGACTACCTAACTCTGCAGGTGCTCTCGGACCTCCCCTCGTCTTCTTCTCTCGTACAGGACAGGAAGGGCAGCTAGACAGTACCTTGCCTTAGCAAGGGACCCAGCCACTCCCCATCACCACTTTGGTTAGAGCCGGGAGCTAAATGGTCCAAGAATGGAAACATCCCCAATCGATGCTACCTCAGTGGCGCATCGCGATATGGTACCACGGAAGACAAAACAGACTCGACAACTAAAATACCTATAATCTGTGGTAGTTAGATGAACTCTTTGACTTCGAATCTATTAAACATTTACGTCAGTGTTTGCTCAACAACTATGTAGGTACTCATACGAGTAACCAAACCAGCGGGACAAGGTTGATAATTTAACAATAACTCTCCTTCAGCTCTCAGCCATCAACCCCTCCTCTCCTGGCATCAGAGGTCTTGCTGAACAGGCCAGATAGTGAATCTTCAACCCACCCTTCTCATCATACACAACTCTCCCTTCATTAACAGCATTTCGCAATTCCTCGCGCAACACTGTACGCTCACCTGTGTCTGGGTTCCATTCCCAGCCCTCCTTCATCCACATCCACCTCAAATATGCCCTTAATTCTTTATCATCTGGACGAACCCTCATCCATTCAGGCTGAAGTTTGGGATCTCTGTCCTCACCGTTCCAGCCCGTCACTCGCCCCAGTAGCTCATCCCGACAGAAGATGCGCCAGCTGTCTAGAGCATACTTGCCTTGCGTAAGGTGACCAATCTCCCAGGCCTCTAAACCTTGCCCATATGAGTCTTTGTCCACCAACAGTGCGTTACTTCCTTTATGTTGATAGAGACTCAATGGGTCGATATCCCTGTGGTCATACTTCTTCACCTTGTGATAGATGCCAGCGACTGGAGGCTGATCCAAGAAACCCCGAGCATACTTCTTCATCAGACCTACACGGTGTTCCGCAAGGCCGAGATGGCGCATCATCTCGACGAGCGATTCGGTGTTTTCTTCGCTTGCAATGTGTGTTGGGGTCGGAAATCGTTCTTTAACCTCATAAAATGTAGGGATTGCTTGTGTACCCTTGGTTCGGATCAGGAACGTCACCACAATCAGTAGCCAGAATGGTTCGTGAGCAAACTTCTCTTGGATAAGACCAAACTCCTGTGATGAGAGAGGCGCGAAGGGAATCGAAGGAACAGTTCCCCGCGGTGGTCGCTTTCGCGCCAATGTAATGGCTTGGCCAGCCTCATCCGATGCTGAAGTGGCTACAAAGTATGGTGAAATTGAACTTTGAGGCTTGACAATCAGTGTCTTGTCGCACAGAGCGACTTCTCGCGGGGAACCCTGCCCACCAGCAAGCTTATCAATACTCAGCGTTTGATAAGTCTCATGGTCGGGTGTTTGTGAATGTGATATTGTAGAGATACGTGCTTGCGAGGAAGCTAGAGGGAGGCATGCTCGATCTTTCCATTTCGCAAGGTTGTTACTCTCTTCTGGACGCCTCTCACGAGGCTGGTCAGACCAATAAGGGGATGTTGTGAGACAGGTCTTGGTCTTTGGGAAAGGCTTTGATTCAAGCCACTGTTGTCGGTGATTTTCGATTTGCTCGGTGATATGTGGTGGTCGTATTTTGGGGTCAACCTCGAGCTGTTTAGCCCGAGCAATAAGCCTGTCGGTTAATTCCCATGGCTTCCCGCCAGGTGGAGGATCCTGCCCGCTCAATGTGCACCAGACGTATGCGAGAACGTCTTGCGCTTGTAAGCTGTTTTTATCTTCTGGGCGAGCTCCTCGCATGGACTCGGCACATTCGATCAAATAATGCCAATCTTCAGCGCCTGCTAGCAGGCTCTCTTGGAGAAGCTCTTCGGTCTCTTCTGGTGCTTGATGCGACTCGATGACGTCGGCGAGGAAATCTCGGACATTTGAAGGAACATCGAATACGGAGAGGACATCGTAGCCGAAACGAGGCGTGGTGGAGCCACTCATGTTGATCAAGTCTTTGGTGAGGCTCAGGGATGTGTTGGAGCAGCTCGTCCGCTGCGAATATGCGTCTCGCTTTGATCGGAGCGGGTTTCCGGGAATGTAATAAAGGCCAAGAACCCGAATAATGCATTTAAAATGTTTTGTTCTAATAGCTTATTCTATGAGACGAACACTGATACTGAATTGTCGTGAGCGGATGCAAAGTGAAGTGAAATCAAGTGAAATCAAGTGAAATCAAGTTGATGAGATGAAGTAGACGAGGTTGAACTGTGTCAAATTAGTGATAAAATCAACTGAGCCAGTTCCAGGCACCTCATGGGAATGAACGAGGTAAACCAGTCTCCATAGCAAGATGTCTATTCTCTGCCGTACAGCACAGTCCCAGGCAGACTAAGGGTTGTTGTTGCTTTCGAACTTTTGCATTCTCATTCGTCTTTTGTCACCATGAGTCCTTTGACATCATACGCCGCCCTATCAGTCAGTGGTGACGAACGGCGAGGAAGTGAACCACATTATCGCAGAGTATTAGTGGAGCATCATAAATCGGCCCCACGATAATAGTCATTAGTGTTTGAGCAACCGAGATTTAGAAAATGAATATTTTCTTGATGGTTGACAAAATCAGTACGGCTTAGGGATTAAATACTGACGAGCCGAACAAAGTTGCCCTTCTGAGCTCAATTAGTTAATGCATACATTTACACAAGGCTTTTTATTCGGCTTGCGAGTACGTTGTAATGGTTTTTGAACCAAGAGCTAACCTGGACTTATGGACTGACGTTGATTGTTGACTGATCAATGATCCCTGAAAACAAGTCCTCCACGTGTCCAGGTAACCAGGTTGTTCACAGCTGCAATGATACCTGAGCACGCAAAGGCGCTAGCAGCCAGTCATTGCAGGGCCTTTTACCTGCACCTCGGCTTAGAAGTGCCGCCCAATTCTCTATCAGCGGGTACGCAACTCCCACGTCGCGGTGCACTTGCATGGTGCCTGGCCTTATCTGCCTTGGCCGCTTGGCCACACGTTGTCTCGGTAAGCCTCAAGTAGCGACAGGTCACTCATCACCCAGGCCTGAATATGGATAGATGCGGTGACTTGATACTGATATCTGGTTAGGTTGCGTGACGAAAGCCGGAGCAAGTTGCCTGGACAGACAGTTGTACAAATGTGAGAAGAGAAACATAACAACTATGTGTTTGACAGAAGCAACAGAGATAAACCATCTGTCTTCCCCCATTATTATATCTCTCCTCACCTTTAGAGTTCTTTAGCATCAAGTGACGCCGTTGCTCACCCCAAACGCCACTGATTGGTCAAAAGCCGCTCCGCCCGAGCTGTGGCCCGATTGGTAGGTCACGTGCATAGATCTTGCCTTCCGTCGCCCGTCCTCCCGTTCATTCTCCGCTCCGCTCAAATCCCTTTCTCTCGTCTCGTTAAGCCACCGCGCCCTCTCCGTTCCTACAGAACCTGTATCATCACCATCAAACCATCATCCAAGAGATGAGTAGTCGCGGCGGTAAATTAGCCCCAGAAGTCAATCGGTAAGTCGCTGCTCCTGTTACGTCTGGCACAGACCAAAAATCATCATTTGAAGTCTTGCGCCTCATTCATCACATCGCATTCTCGACCTCGATCGACCCTCGGCGATACGTACCTCCATAGTCTGACATTCGTTAACTGATTTCTAGAGCTCTGTTCGTAAAGAACTTGAGGTATGATAGGAACAGCGATGATAACCTCCCCCCGAACAACGACTAATCGACATCGACTCATAGTTACAACGTCACTCCGGAAGAGTTGTTCGACCTTTTCGGAAAATTTGGCCCAATTCGGTATGCACAGACCCCGTTGCTCGACACGCGAAACCTGTCATTAAAGACAACCTTCTTATCACTCTGAGACGATATGCGCTTTGCGATTTTATACTGACAGCCATTGTAGCCAGGTTCGACAGGGTATCGCCAACAACACCAAGGGTACCGCCTTCGTTGTCTATGAAGACGTAGCCGACGCCAAGCAAGCCTGCGATAAGCTCAACGGCTTCAATTTTCAAAACCGATACCTCGTTGGTGCGTCCTCCTTGTCACCCTTGCGTCACAATGGTTCATTTTTCGATTACTGCGTTGAACGTATGTACCGGGGCAATTGAATACTGACCGAAATCACAGTTTTATACCACCAGCCCGACAAGATGGCCAAGTCAAAAGAGGACCTCGAAGCCCGCCGGGAATCTTTAGCTCAGCTCAAGCAACAGCATGGCATCGATTGACAATCCGACCGGTCTGTGGATAGCCTGCCTAGGAACTCAAAATCCTCGTCTGCAGGCCGGTCTTCGTCTTCTCCCAAATTTCCTTCGCCGGATCCGAAGACGATCCTCCGAAAAGGCAGGACCCCAACCAAAGCAACTGCCAAGAGCCACGCATCCTCCCGAGTCGTCCGTTTCGATGACGGACTTCGACCTGCACTGACCTGTGCATGATGCATCTTTATCGCTTTTCGGAGGGGCTCTAAAACAGGAGCCCAAATACGCATCAGCTCTGAGGTGGTTTTACTATTGGTTCGGACTTCGCTTGACACGCAAACACCACTCCTTTACGGTTCTGGGAATTAGGTGCACTGGGGAAATTCAAGGTTGATTCAGCAAGTGGCGATACGACCAGTCACAAACTGCTCTTTTAAATGGCCTGGGATAGGAAAGGCCTTGATGACGTTGTTGCCTGTGGATAGCTTTTGTTGCATTTCGCGTCTCTTTGTTCCTTTTATTTTTATTCGATCTGGAAGCCTTGGCCATGAGAAGCCAACCCCCCTCGTTCACAGTTAGGATCTGCCTGATGGACTCGCGACCATACAGATGTGTGACGTACAAATGGCCTTGACTCTCCATCTCCCCGCTGGGGTTTTTACGCCGCGCATTCTACGAAATTTGAGATCTGCATCGGGGAAAGAAACGGGATAAACACTAGTAAACTAGATTGAAGTCGGTTTGTTTTGATAATGAGATCAGTTCTTCTCAAAATGTCTTGGCTTAGGGTACCCTTCAAAATTGAAGCTGCCCTGTGTAAGGACCGGGCCCTGTGAACAGTCTTGTCAGAGCTATGACACGTGAATCAGTTTGATAGACGAAACATAACTCTGTTTGAACATTGCTCACTGAGTAATCCATGTTGTAGCTGATGTTCTTACACAGACCATGATTCATAATTGTATTAATATGCCCTGCCATAGTCCGCACCAAAAGGAATCAACACAAACAAACTTCAGTCTCTCCACGACCATTGGCCAGCTGACATTAGGTGGCTGCATAGATTTCGTCCACTAGGAGATTCGAGATCCTGGTTGTAATAAAAAAAACACGACCAACAAGAGACACATGGATTCAATGAAAGCATGACCGCGGGTGATAAAATCGAACGGCCTTGTCGATCTATGGGTGCTCTCCTGAGGGTTAACTGGCTTGAGACTGAATCGTTGGTTCGTAGTAATTAGAAGTGTAGGCCGAGGATGGTTGTTTGCCCACAATTCAGTTATTCATCTCTCAAGAAGATGGCTCTTTGCATTAACGACAAGGCTCACTAAGATTTCACTTTACCTTTCAGGTTACTTCGGGCGCTATGTCTTTTGCATCTTGAATCTTCTGATATCTGAGGCTGTTTGGGAAGCATATGAGAGAATATTGATCGATGTCATCACATCATGCCACAGAGACGAAATACACACAAAAAAAAAAAAAAGATCCCAGGAATTCGTATTAGACAAAAAACATACTATGCCCTATTGGTCATTCACCCGGCTTGCAATCCCCCAGCCAGCCGTGGACAAGCCGTCTGCCAGCTCTCAAGGCTGTCGTTTGAAAAACGCCTTGCCAGGCATAAGACTGGCCTTTGCAAACGGTATGTTTCCCCGGTCGCATTAGGCTTGGCCTGCACTGCGGATAAGTTGCAAGACTACCGATTTACCAGTTGGGCCGCCGATGAGGTCGCCGTGGAGAGCTGTGAGTGGTTCTTTAGCCGCCAGACAGTGGGCTTATGGCTGAGTAGGTGGCTTTGAATAAAGTGAACCAACGTCGATTTCGCGGCAGGTATTAGTTTGAGGTGGAGTTGAAATAATATGATTTTCAATTGATTTACCAAGTTGACAATGTTAAGTGTTGACTCATCTTAAATATAGTTGATTCGATGAATGACAACTCCACGTGCACGTTTTAATCTACTTGAGTTAAGAATTCAGATGTAGCCAAGCCTATAGCAATCAATCATCTACCAACAAAGCTACCAACAACAGCTGCCTGCACTTCATTCATCTACCGAAGGAGTCATTCCTTCGATCATTAGTGGGTATCTCACTACCTGCACCCATTGCCATGGAACGCACCACCACCTGGGACTTCACAGCCACAGCTGGAACCTCTAGCTCTCTACCTATTGCGAGCTTTAAACAGTGGTCTACACTTATTCGATCCGGATCCAAGGCTACAGTTTCTGTTCTATCTTTATCATGATGCCTTGGGCCCCTCATGTGTCCTTGTACCCGGCCATGAGGCTTATCACCAACCATCAATGGCCGCAACTGGGGTCTCTCGATATAAGTCGGCGCCAGCTCCAGCCTTGTTGGGTCGGCATGCGATATAAAACCATAGAATAACCACTTCATGTTCTCATAAACACTACTACGGCATTGAATCTTCTTTTGAGCCGATGTATCCTCCTTCATCTCGTTTTAGTCGACTATCTCTTGAGAGCATGTCCCCGGAAACCCGCTCTCGAACCAGGGTTCAATCCCTAGGCCGGGAAACAGAGCAATCCAACCACGATGAATCATCTTCAGATTCAGATACAAGCTCAGATAGCTCTGACTATGGAGACTATAGTTCAGAATTCGATGATGACGATGAACCCTCTGCTATTCGATCCCCAACCAAACTCACATATCTCGTCGACCACCTCCCTGAAAACACCCAGTCAGTCGTCCGCGATACCTTCAAAGAGCCCCCAAAGATCGCCCTAGAAAAGTGCCGTCGCATAGACGATACATATGCGTTCCAAATGACAGAGCTTGTCACACGCTCTGTACGGATCCGCGCGCCACAAGACGGCACTTCCAACCTCAGCTGCTCATGTCGAGACGATGGGCAGCCTTGCCGGCACCTCCTTTGGCTTTTAGATCAGATCGTTAAACAAACTCTATACGAAACTGATCTCGGCAAGCCACTCAGAATGAACTCAGCAGGTTATGCTGAGGAAATGGGCGATGTTTTCCAAAATATCTCCAACTTTCGTCTTGATGTACTGGCGGAGGGACTTCATTGCCATCTAGTCACCCCAGACTCAGAATACAACAACGAACCTGACGCTTTCCGCGCTCAGGAAGCTCGAGAAATACTCTCCTCTGTCTATAACATGGACCCAGAGGACTTCCGGCCAGATATCTTTGACAAGGTTTCTCATGGCAAGAAGATAATCAAACGCAACGATCTGGAACAAACCATTTCTCGTATGCTTCTTGATAACCATCACTTCTTTCACTATTTCCGCTCTCTATCTCGCCCACAAGACCCTATCAAGGACATATTCTACAAACTTACTCAGCGCATTAACCGCGTTGTTCGAGATCTCGAAACCCCAGGCCAAGCTTCAGACCCTGGCTCTCCCCGAGATGTCATATGGGCAGCTTCACATATTCTAGGCTGCGTTCGTCGAATGCGCCACGAGATATATACACGCGAAACCCCTATTTCGGCAAGAGAAGCCTTATCCGCAGCTCGTAGCCTTGTGCACATTCTGGACTTGGTGGTATCTCGCAATACAGACCATGGCCCAAGACATACACCACGCATCGCCCGTAACCTTTACCTACGGCTAATTGGCGACCGAGATCAAGACTTCATTATTAACGTGCTGAATCTGATCCCCGAGGCTGCAAGCCAGTTTCTACATAACCTCGAGGAAGTTCTAGATAGGATTGAGATTTATGGAGCGCCAGCTGGCTATGTACAAAGATTCAGGGCAATGCTGGGAAGACTGAGAACATCAAGTACAGGATCTGGATTAAAGAGGTCTGTTCAGGGACAAATGGGTGGTCGGAAGACAAGGAGAACCAGATGAGACAGGAAGAGTCGGGCGACTGGTGGCAATGCACGTCGAAACTAAGCCTCATTTGTTGATATGAATAGCTTTACCAGCCGAATTCCACCTATCAAGATTCATGTAATAAAAATCAAGTAGACCACACTTGTGATTTGGAAGTTAGTGTATCAAACTCTGTTGCTTCTTGTTTAATAACTCGCTTGCTGTTTGCTATGCCGATGTGTGGAGAGTGCGACAGGTCCGGATTATACGATTGTTACCGCCCCCAGTCAAAAATTGAATCCCCTTTCATCGCGGAAGGCCTCAAGCTCCGCAAGGACATCCTTCAAACTCGGCCGATCATAATAGTTCTCCTTCCAGTCACCCCTCTTCATTCCTTCAATCCTTTGTCTGAGCCACTTCTCCGATGCATCGATTTCTCTCGACCACCATTCCTTGGCCGTCCGTTGCACCTCATCTGGGGTGGAGAGGCCCGTTTTCTCGAGCTCTCGGAGCACGAGCTGGTTCCTCTCCCTCACAATCAGCCTACTAAGGCCATTCTGCCTTCCGCGTGTGCAACGATCAATCAATTGCTGCATGGCTATAGGAGTCTTCGTGTATCCTGGAAATTCAACAAGAGGCTCCCATCGATACGAAAGCCAGACCGCGGCTCTTTGGGGAGCGCTATTCCCTTCAAAGATGCACCACAATACCCGACCAAGCATATACACCTCACATGCCTCCTGCTCCTTTGGTGTGAGACATGCCCATGGGACGTTATAGCCTTCGCATGGCCATTTGTACTCCTCGCTCTCACCCATCGCTTCCCACTGTGGGAGCATCTCTGTCAAGAGCTTCGAATACCTTTCGCTGACTTCTGCGGGTATTTCTTCATCGATAGCAAGAAGTCTCACGTACTCCAAAGCATTGACTTCAGGAGCGGCGAACTCACACCAGACTCCACGCTGTTCAAAATCAACCATAACAGCATCTCGGTTAGCTGAAAGAACGATATTGTCTAGCCTGAGATCTGGATAGAAGATCCTGGATGTTGTACGAAGATGCACCAATGCCGACGCTAGTTGTATAGCCCATTTTGTCTCGTCGGCCAGGAACACCATGTTGTGAAGCTTGAGAAAAGGAATCAGATCACGCAGGCTACCGTGGATATGGTACTCGAGAGTGAATCCGACAACAGCCACTTTACTTCCAAAACTGCATTTCTTTGTAACCAGGTGCACAGGACGGGAAACAATGTTGGGATGTGGTGGGATGATGAGTAGCTGCCTTAGCTCGTGATAAAGGTACTTGGTGTAACTGGTAAGTGCCTTGAAAATCCATATCTTGCCTCCGATTCTGACGAGGCAGACGCTGTCGTGTAGCTGTAAGACGTATACCACATCACTAAGATCGATCGTCGGCGGTAACTCAACATCGCTTCCCCAGGCGTTCTCAAGAGAAGCCACAGACAGAAGCTGGCGTTCAAGATAGTGAGTTGGAGCGATGGTGACCTCCGCATCAGCAACGTTCACGGGCATGTTCCTGAGCACAATCCTGGAACCAAAAGGAATGCTACTGAAGATTTGCAGAGGCTCCTGCTGCCGAGCTGTCCAGTTTTGCAGGATACGGAGCACATGTTGGGTGATTCCGAGACGCGAAATGCGCATTGCACTCGTGGTATGAAATGCCACATCAACGTCAAGTGCACTCCGAAGCTCCAAGGAGAGTTTCGAGGGCTCAGGAATAAAAACATCCATTCGAATGGGAGGCATCGAATCGATGAATAAAGGAACAGCATAGAACTGGCTTCCGAAAGCAGTGCAGCCATCGATGCGCCAGAGAGGTCGATCCAGTGGGCTGAGGCTATCAATGCGGTTCTTCGGGTTCAGCGATGATTTTTGCCAGTCAACAACATGGCTATCCTGAACTGCCGAGCCCAGTTGATCGATTGATGGAGGACCCGAGAAGGCTGCAGTAGGGTGGATAACATCGTGAATGGATTCCTGACTCAACTCCATGGCATGAGCTGATGAATACTCTGGACGCTGAAAGCTACTAGAAGACGGCCCAAGTCAGCAGCGCGCAGCGTTCCCCGGCAAATCATCAAGTACCTGCACAATGTCTTAGATGCTGCCCAACACAAACAGTCGGCTGTAGGTGAGGGGTTCCAGTCTCGGATGCAAGGCGACCAAAGGCTGAATAGTTGGCGAGGAGTTGTTGAATCGTCAGCAGCGTAGAGCAGCCGATATCAATCCAGGAAGAGAAATGACTCGGTTCGAATCGAAAGCAAGATTTACTGGACAAAACCGAACGTGTCACCAGTTAGCATCAAGCTTAGGGAAAAGAATATGCGTTATCATGCGACGACACCAAAGATGGATGACACAGCCGAATTGGGTTACTTTGGGTGGTTGGCTTCGATGCTCAGTACGCGGTTCTTTTTTGTCATGCTGTCTGATCACATGATCGAAGGAAGCCTGTTGGTTCTTGTGAACCCGAGAGTGACTGATCACAACTGGTTATTGCTGCGTGAGAAAGAGCGAACAAACATGGCAAGCAGTCGTCCGCGATGGAAATTGTCTCCAACTTCGAGGCTTCAACGACAAGATCCAGTTTCCAACTAAGTTCCACGCTTGACGCAAGTACCCTAAGGCTCCACCTGCGGAGAGGCAAGATGCCTGGGAAACAATTTTTTTTGGTTCCCAGACATCAACAAATCATCCATGCTTTGTAGAGGAATCAAGGCAGGTATCCGTTGCCTCCTGAAAACATGGGATCAGAACATCGGTCATAATATATGCTTGGATAGTTGCTTTTATTCCCAAGATTGTTGTGGCACGTCCCGTAAAATTTCGGTGCTCAACACCCGTGAGTGCAGCGAGGTACACCAAGCTAAGGCCATTAGTCTTGGTCTTCGCGGGAGTACAGGCGCTGTGATGGCTCAACGAGTTGGTGGTTTGTTTGCGTCTCGAGTCGTGGTAAACGAACGCGCAAGCTGATGAGAAGCCGGGACCGCATAGCTCGTTAGCGGTTCTGTAAGTTAGACACCGGCCACGGAAACAAGGATTGCCATTTAAAATGAGCGTTGATGAAATGCTCCTTGAATAAGCAAGATTCGATATGAAGAACTGCCTTGCATGAGAGATCAGCTGCAAAAACTGTGTACAAGCAGACAAAAGAGTTGGGCGATGAAACTCGCAACGAAGGATTGACTCAAGGCAGAGGGCACTATTGCAGTGACAGTTTCAGGGGAAGTTCGAACTGGGTGACATGGAGGAGTCTCTGGTGAGACAAGTCAAAGTCTTGGTCACGGCTCTCAGACAGTGTTACAAGGAAGTTGGGCACATTAATCAGTTCGAACACTGAATGACCTGACCCAGCTCAAGAAATCGGGAGCTTTATTAAGCGAGATGGACCAGGTATACTCCGTGAAGCATCAGGCCACGAGTGAGGTCAACCAATGTCTAGGTAGACAACCTCACCTAAGCGCTCGGTCAGGGCTCGTCCAGGGTCGATCAATAAAACCATCTCAGTCAAAAACAGCATACGACTTCCGCAATAAGTACCGTACCTGGCTTGGACAGATGAATGCCGACACCTGCCCCTCAAGTATCAACGTGGGGGAATACCGAGTTTCTGGGAACAAGGGCTCCTGGCAAACCGGTGAGCAGTCACATTTCTCATTCCCGAAATACCGACCATTTGGGATCTTGCGTATAGGTAACGTCATCCGCGCTGACTGGCGTGCCCTGAAGCAAACTGCATTGCGATATTTGATTTCTGATAACAAGCAGTGCCAGCCGACACCGAAGCGGGAGAGGCGCACCGGAGAACAATTATCACCCATGGATCATCCAATAGCGTTTTGACTATAACTTGCCTTCTTTCCCGGCCAGGCGGGGAGGCTTGGACAGTGCGCAAAGCTAGCATTGTAATGTCCATGGGCAGAGCTCGCGGAGCTCCCGAGTGGCTGCACTGACTCGTTCTGTTGCTGCTGCATTACCATACCATGAAAACTGGATAACGAGCAATGTCCATTGATACTGACGTATATGGAGCAGGGGTGGTTGGAATGACAACTGGCCCATGGCTGCTTACATGGCTGAAGAGAATACGGGCTTGGGCGGATGGTGTATTGACTACAGGCAAAGCAAGGGATCCGATCTCATATGTATAACCATCCCTTACCTGCATCCAGTACGTCTAGGTAGCACAGAGTCGACAGAGCGAGTTGTGGTTACAGAAATAATCAGGAGAAACTCCGTCTATTTCTATTTGAGGAACGGTTCGATTCGTCCCATCTAGAACGCGGGAAGACCCGTTGGTGGATAGAGACTAACGATATTAGTCCCTCCATGTGGCATCCATGCTCTTTTCTAGATCAACGAAAGAGTTCCTTATCGGCGCTTAGGTAGGGACAAGGTACTGGATCCGGTGAAGATTTAGAAGGCACTAACTTTGGATATGAAACTCATGGGTGTTCGATTACTTCCCAGTGTGGAAATCCGGTGAACGGTAACGGACCTTCCTTCCGTAAGTACCAACGCAGAGCAAAATTTCTAACGTCCATCAGACTTTACCAACTTGACTTGGACCTTCCTTCCTTGAGGGAAAGCGCAAGCGCCACTTAATTAACTTCCAATCACAGGATATTAGCAAGACACCTCTTGCAATCCCCCAAAGAGCCTAGTGATTATTTCTGCAACCTGCATAATAGTTTGCCATCCCATCCGACGTCACAGGTTGGCTGATATCGCCAGGAACCCATTCTCGCATCGAAAATAACTACACCTTGGCGAGAGAAGAGACAACATCGTCAAGCCAAGAGACGCGGACGCCGCCGCACATATCCCGTTTGCATTTTGATGCAATGTAAACCAGAAAGATGCAACCATATTCATGCAGAATCTGTGGCTGGGCCACACCTTGCTGGCGGCTCAAGGCCATGAGTTGCATCGTGCCGTTCGTTAGTGCGCCCGGCTCGAACATCAGCTACCAGGTTCTGTCGTAAGAAGCTCGCAATGATAACGCACACAACCAGATATTGATCGGACCGATGTTTTGGTTCTAATTCTCGGCCAAGAGTGAAAGTAATAGCTGTTCTCACCGGTTGCTGCCCCTGCCTCCTCCTTGTACCAACCAGAGCCTTTGCGTGACAATAGCACACAGGCGTCTTATCACATGGACAGAAGGCAGGCTTCTGGCAATGATCCAGATACTGGCAGATAGCACCACTGGTCTCAGATTTCCGTGAGATGTTGGCTGTTATCACTCGTCAGCCTTGGTCAAGTTGAGATGGGCGAAAGGGCAGCTGGAAGGGCTTGAAAGAACGCTCGGGCATTTGTGCGTTTACGATACACCACTGCATCCGAGTACATCTGGCAATCGGAATGTCCTCTTGGTTACAACCTTAACTGCTCATCCAGTGCTTGTCGAGGTATCTTTGCCTTTTCTCGAACTTGTATACAGTTACTCTCGAGAATGGCCCCTCAACGCCAGGCCTACGCCGACGGTAGGAAAAAAAAAAGATCTTTCTTCTGAACTGCTTGGCGATCAAAGTACCTTTGAGAACCTTTGCTACGTTGCGGAGTTGACGATGTACAGTACTTTTCCCCTTCCCTGGTGTGAGATACCCGGGCGGGTTGGCGTTGTGAGACCCTGTGAGTAAAACAGCAATTTACATCCAATCCTAGCTGAGCGGTTGTGCAGCCATGACCGACATTGGTCAGCCCCATGTCAATCACATGGCCATTTTAATGCACGAATTAACCGTTGACATGACTAGACTCCGTGGCTATGGAACAATGACCCGATCCGACAATTGTCAAAGAATTGAGCTGCATTATTGTCTGGGGATCTACGACCACGCACGATTCAAACCACCCTCATTGATCCGTAGCCAAGCTCCTAAGCCATGAACGAAGCCTTTATTTTTATTCTTTTTTGTTCTTTATAGTTTTGTTTTTTTAACCCCCACCGGAGCTGCTTCTAATAACATCTTTCACTACCTCCTACGTAGTAGATCGAGAAGTTCAGGCGCACTGAATCGGCAGGGCGGGTAATATCCCAAAATCCTTTACCTGAGCACTACAATCAGAAGGCCCCTGCCACTCCCATGGTACCCCTCAGACCGGTCAAAAACTACTCAGCACGAGGCCATGTCAACGCCGTCCTCACCGAGTCCACTTTCCTCTCTCACAGACTCGTTCATCACCGTTCCCAGCAGACCGTCAAGCCGTTGCTTGAAGCGCCCAACGCCCAGTCACTACAACCACCACACCGCCAGCCGCATACTTGCTCAGCCCGCAGCCCGCATCAGCCGTCATCCATACGATCGCGGCCGCAGGCATATTGTCCTGAATTCGCTCAACGGTGCAAGCACCAGTACCAGCACTATCAGCTACTCGCTCCACGTTCTGTCGCCAGTACCACGACAGCTCAGCCCGCCTTGTTACTAAAGTAGTGAACGAGGTGGACAAGGCTCCACGTCCTGTCCTAATTGTACTCAGGTTCGAGGTTCTCAGGTTGGCGGCTTCGAGCAGCACACCAATATCTCATCGACCTTCCATCTGTTGGCCAGGAGCCTCAATGACCTGATTGGGTTTATACTAACAGACCTACTGTTCGCCTTTCCGCCTAGCTTCCCCGGATTCTTCGCCTCCCTCATCACAGTGATTCTCTATTCCCGACCGTCTGGTATCCTTCTCTCGGCCGTCGTTTTAACTTCGGCCATCGCTGGCGCTCCACTCGGCGCACAACGGGGGTTTCAACGTCAAGTGCCCGGTGATGGGTTTCGTGGCACCTTAGCCTCCCACCACACTCCCCCTCTTCTCACCCCGGCGTCGCTCGATTTTTGACCACCGCTTCTGAGAGACAAACGGGGCAAGCTAGCTCTTCTTTGTCATTGACTGTATTTCGTCGAGTTTGATTCCGCGTAGTGGTACCTTGACCTTTGTCTTTCTGTTCTTACTACTACTGCTAGGCAGTGTTTGTTCCACACCCCGTCCTGTCTCACTGCAGCCATTATGGTAAGAGTTTCTCTCCCCGGTTGGCGGCAAGCTGCATGGAGTTATATCATCGATCCCCCGTCCCATCGTTCTATTTGCATGACCCCTGCGGCTGTTGCCAATCACCACCGTTTCCTCTTCTCATTGCCCCGTCGTGGCTCTCATGCCATGACTCCCGGACAAGCATCTTCTCCTTGATCGTGCCCTAGGCCCCTCCCCATGAGACCCAAATGTGCGGTGAATTGATTTTTTCTATAGAATCCACATTATCCTTCCAAAGTTAAGAGACCTCTCCTCCAACCGGGAGTTGAAGATCCGGGCTCTTCATCAATATCTTTCACCCCTCCCGTGAATGACAGCTTCACTGTTATACCATTTGAGATCCAAGACAATCTTCATCAACTGGCACAATTCTATGGAATAGCCTCTGGTTCTCAATTACATCACTTCATTATACAAGAGCATTGTAGGAAGAGAAGAAGACTGGAACCATCAGTCCCAATGACACCTGAGCAAGGACCGGCTTCGTCCCAGGGGCCTCTGATAAAACTCCCATTATCAGGACCTTACAGTCAACGCAATGAGCACTATGGGGCATCTTCAGTTTGGGACGACTGTGGCCAGAACTCAATGCCATCTTCTACTTCACCATTAGCAAGGCGTATGGCGGATCTGGCCTTGTTCTTCTGTCCATGTTGTGGCTGGGACCCAAGACATCAAGATGGTAAGCACCTGGCTCTCCTATCCTTGCCAGATCAACCGACGTACACCTGAGATCCTCGCTGACATCACCCCGAAAGGTTATCAACAGCTACCGAACTCTGCACCGGCAGTTTCTGGCCCAGATGTCCCCTATATGGCAGAAAAACAACCGTCTATGGCAATGCCATCATCTGAACTGTATGATAACACCGCTCTAAGCTCTAGCCAACAACCAGATTACAGCTATCAGCAACCAAACCTGAATGCTGCGCCTCTTGTCAGCTTTCCTCTCATCTCTGATCAGGCGGCGTTAGCGGAGCCTGTGATGAGTGTTACTGCACCAACTCATCAACCTCATCTTTCAGCGGGAGACTTCTACGTCGCCCAAGCTTTCAAAGATGAACCGCAGTTGGAGAATCAAGTAATGGTGCCCAGTCAACAGCTTATCACTAAGACGCTCCCACAGGTCGGATACAGTTCTGACCCTAACCTTATTGATACAAGTGCTATTACTCACCAGAGCTTGGCCCCACCCGACAGCGTTTCCCAATATGGTATGCTAATCAATACTCAACTTGAAGATGCTGTGCAGAACGGGTGGTCTCTAATGGATCAGCAAGCCAACTTTGAAATCGTACTCACTAACCAAAGAGGAGGAAAGAGAGGTCCGTTCAAGGACCCAAATCTTCGTGAACAAACTGCCCAAACCCGAAAAATTGGTTCCTGTATCAGGTGCAGAATGCAAAGAATTCGTGTAAGTAATAACTGTCCGGTTCTTTAACATAAGACAATCTCTTACTTGTAATGGGCGTTTTTGCTGGTGCGCAAAATCCACTAACCGTGTGATGCAGTGTGAAAACAACCCTGAAGAGGAGGGAGGGGCCTGTTTGACATGCAAGAAAGTCTCCAATTCAAGAGCGGGACGCTTCCCTTGCCTCAGATACAAGATAACGGATATCCGACTTTTCAAGCCGGGCCAAGTTCCCGGTTATGAATGGACACGGCGATGGACCAACAACATTTCGGATTCGATACAGAGCTGGGCTACGACTGAAGAGCCCAGAACCATCTATCTTTCCGAGGGATTGTCGAATAAATTTGTCAAGGTGAAGGTTCAACGATTCATTCCTCAAGCTGGTGACAAGCTGGAACGTACATGGGATTACAAGGGTGTCAAGAAATCAGTGACGATTCCTCCGTATGCGATGGTTAACCTTGAGGAGGCGAAGAAAGAGTACCTGGACCACATTGAGAATAGCATGCAGGATGCTTTTACCAAGTTGCTTGGCCCACCTGAAGGCCTGCTATTCCAAACGTACTTACGTGCTTGGAAAATCTTCAAAGACCCGTCTACTTCGCCGGAGTGCGTGGAACTTATTCATCATACACTCTTGTTGTGGATGTCGATTCGTCTGACAACGCGGTCGAGCTTCATTGTTGGAGAAGAGACTTTGGGGATGAAGCAAAATATCCTGGACGAAACGAACCCGAATCATGGCAAAATACCTCTTCCGCCTGTACTTGGCGCTCAGATGGATCTTATCCTGATTCACCACATACAGACCAAGCTGCGAAGAGAGCTTTTGGACAAACTCCAGAAGATGATGTCCAAGAACAAGCAGAGCACTTGGCTGGTGACGTATCTTGTGATCTTCATTCTTTTGCATAACACAGCTCTTATCACAGCGCATGATGCTGGATACGCGAAGAAGCACGGCATGAAGGTAAGAGACCCCTGAAGGTCGATAGTGGCCCGCGACATGGATAACGTTCGCTGATTATCGATGTACTCGCAGCGACGCTTTGCGCGTGAGGAGAAGGTCAGAGAATACCACCTAGGTGAGTTACACAACCGCCCCGGTCCATCCTGCACTGAAGTGCTTGCTGACTGGGGACTGAACAGGCGCAAACATCTTGCTCGCACACTTCCACTACTGTAACAAGGGTATCTACCCGTTCTCGGAAGGTTGCAAAGACCAAGACTTGCGAACACTGGCTGGCCTGGATGAAGAAAAGATCAAGTTTGTCCACCAAACTAGCAACTTGGCTAGACGACATGGTAAGTCGACCGTCGAGGACGTAGGACCATACAGGCTGGGACTAAGGCTCTCTGATTTGATGCTAACTTAAACTTTGTGGTTTCAGCGTTGCAATGGGAGGAACTCCGGGACAAGGCCGTGTACGAGCATGATTACTTTTTTGTCAGTCAATTGTTCGAGACCAACTGGCAACCTCGAACAACAATATGATCGGGTTTGGGTGACGAACAACATCTTGGATTGACTTCTGTGGTAGTAGGGAGGCAATGGGTGACTTTGAACCAACTGGGTAGGCGCAGAGTTTGAGAAGATGCTGTACTCACAGCGGAGATGCAGGAACTGAGACTGTATACGAGGCGAATGAAGGGGGGTGAATGCGGATGACGGCGGCAATAGTAACGGCCATAATGATGATGACGATGATAACGATAATGGAAATCCTTTCAAAATGCCAGGGTGATTTTGGTTACGAAAAGGCGGTCAAGGGCGGGTCAAGTATAGAGAAAGAGCCGAACTGGTGTGATGGTTTGAAGAGACATGACATGAACAGCTAAAATGGGTATGAATGGTTGGATGAAGATGCTATAGCCAAAGAGATTGCTCGTTCTTGTTCAGTTCCGACAAACCGCCACATGGGCCAGTTCACGAAACGGGACACGGCAAAGCAGCGGAAGTGGCGGGGAGGATGGCCATAGATGATACAATGTAACAGGACGAAACGAAGCGCAAGCAAACACAATGCGATGTGATTGAAGGGGATGACGGTGAGAGGAGAGGGACAGATACACCGAGAGTGTGTGCGGCCACCTACAGAAAGAGGCGAGAGTTTGCTCACCGAGTGTCGATGGGAGACGGGCTGCTGCGTTTTTGACGGCTTGCGCATCGTTGCACAGAAACACGAGGCGGATCAAAGGTTTATATGTACCAAGCTCGCTGAGGGTTGGCTCGCGGAGGGATGCCGGACGGGCCGGGCCTGGTTGTGCGGCACTTGACAAACCCCCGTGCCATGTTCATACCACAGCTATGCTCTGGCTTGGCTTGGCTTGGCTGGTCTGGTAGTGTAGGTATTGTAGCACTGTGGACTAGATGTGCTTCCTACATGCTGTGTGATTTATTAGTACGTCTATTATTCACGTTGTGTATCCCTCGGGAAGAGCGGAGAGATGGCGAAGGAACGAACGGAAGAGAGTATGAAATGAGACGCGCCTATTTGCATATCCCTTGCCTTTGCTTTGACTGTCGATTGTTGACCGTCCGAGATCTCCGCGTCGCCTGGGTATCATTGTCTGGCGTTGGTTTGACGGGGAACCAGTAATTAGGGCCCGAGATACCAACCAAAGCTAAGCGGGTGGCAACGGATAGTAATCCGTCAACCAATGGCGCTGTAAAACACCTCAAGTAAAGTTTAACCATTGCCAAAGGATCAATATCGACTGCCGTGTTTTGGGGAGCCCTTGTCGAGTTGTTGAACAGACACAATACTACTAGTCGTAGCACAGCTACGGAGTACTACTAGTAGTTACTGTAAAGGTGACGGCAGCCAGCCACAGATAGATGAGTGAGAGACCAACAAGGTGCACACAGTATGGAGCAAGCCAATGGTGAGCCACTTTTAAAACACACCTAAAATTAACAAAGCTATGGGGTAGCTACTGGGGGATCAACACGAAGGATCATCCTTTACCATGCTACTGCAGTTGGGTTAAACTAGGATTGGGCTCTTAGCTGAGCTTGAGTCTGAGCCTCTCCTAGTCTTAGCTCATGTTCATGCCTAGCTTTGGTGTTTTGCTTTTCTCAACTAGTCTACAGCTTGGAACCATACACATCAATCAACCCTTGCTGGGCTAGCCTTGGTACTTCTATCAATTTTCCTTCTCCTTTCTTTTTCTTATTCCTTCTGCTCTAGTCGAGGGCCCGGACCGTTTTCACAAGGAATGTTACAGTGCTCTCTCGTCTCGTCTCGTCTCGTTTCCTCCTCCCTTGTAATAAGAGGCCACCCAGAGTTTATGTTGCTACCCAGGACTTTTGAGCAACCCACTGGTGACATGGAAGCGAGGAAACCACGAATGAAGTACAGGATCAACGGCAAGGCACTTGCTCACCTCCAATTGATACTTCAGAGTTCGTCTGTTCCTTCCGTTTCCCGCCCTGAGATACCGGTACCTGACCAGGCACTTCCATTGTTCTCCGAATCCCCCCAGTCAAGCCAAGTCGTTAGCCATCGAACATGGCAGGAAATTCAGCGTTTACCCGCGTTGCTGGGTTCTGTTGCAGCCTCCTGCCGCCGCGTATCTGCGACCTGCCACGAGCACGGCTACGCAAGTACCCGATCTACGTATACCTTGCCTCCATCCCGGCCAACCTGGAAGTGCCAACCCGATGCTATCTCAACAATCCTTGTGTAAGTGGTGTAGCTAGGTCCTAAGGTAGAGGTACTGGGGATTGGATGGATGTGGAAGCCACGGAACGAGAAACAGATCTAAGTGAAAATTTTCATTGTACCTGCCGTCTCTCATCGAATCCGAAGCAACGGGAACAAAGGAAGCATGGAAGAATGTTACACAGCTTCAACATCCTTCCCAAGAGCCGCACATCCAAGGAGCTTCACCTCCATCTCTAAATTCGAACAGGGCTACCACCTGTTTCCAAAGATCTTGGAAAAGCTATAATAATACCTTACTAGCCTCCTGCTTAGTCTGAACGTTCTTTCGATATTCCCCAACAATCTCAATCTCAATCTCGCTCGTCAAGAGCTGTTCGTCTGTGCTGCAATTTGCCTGCCATCTATCGTTGTTGCCGTTCTTTGAATAACTTACACCTCCGTCTTTTCCTCCTTCCTTGGTCGCTGCTACTCTTTCTTGATCTCGACTGTAAGTTGCGCCTTCTATTCATGGTACTCTTTACGAAATTTCGAAATTGGAAGCGCCTCCAACGTCACTGTACCTTGCTTAAAGGCACTTGCCACGATAGTATCAAACGTTCCTTTTCTCTTCTGTTTTGATCTCCGCCGTTCATCTGGCAAACACATTTAAGCAGACGCCTCGCACCACCGAAATTCCCATTCCTTTCCTTCCATCCTGTTCATCTCTCTTGTTATAACACCCCAGCACACCTACAACTCACATATCATCTTTCATATTCGATCTCGTCTTGATCCACTTGTTCTCCACGCGGATCCTGACTTACACCAGCAGTCATCAGACAACGGCCCGTTGCGTTTCGTAACGTAGGTTCTTAACAAAACTTACACATCCCTCTTCTCATGTAAGAGGCTGGCTGACAGAATACCTCAGTATCAAGACACCCCCACAAGCCACCAGCGGAATCTCTCTTTCAGGAACCATTAACATGGCATCTTCCATAGCTGGGCCTATCATTGGCCCGAGCCCGGCCGTTGAGCTAGCTCCTGCGGCCGCCGGCTGTGTCAGTCGCGTGGCAGATGTGCCGGCTGGGGTCCCCGAAGGGTGGCCCAAGTTTCTCGACGGGTCCATGGCTTGGGCTGGTGCTCAGTTCACGGATGAATCGGAATACATCCACACTCTCAGCGAATCCGATCTACAGGAAGCTGAGAAAGCTCTGCTAGTCTTCAAAGGTACGTCTCTTTCAGTGAAGCGCCGCTTCCGTGGCGTTCAGCATGTGGCTAACACCAGCCAGCCTTGGGACTTGACGGGGATTGTGTCTCCCGAGACAACTTCCCTCTTCCCACTCTGGGATCTAGACTGGATCGTATCCGCCGAGACGTTCACCAAGGCAAGGGTTTTGGTGTCATTCGTGGCCTCGATCCTCAAAAGTACTCAGTCGAGGACTTGACTGTGCTGTATCTTGGCATTCAGTCGTACATTGCCAATTGTCATGGGCGTCAAGATCGAAAAGGCAATATGCTAGGTTGGCTCTCATCTCCCCATTCTCTTGGTTCTTTTCCACTGACATATCTGTAGTCCATATTGTCGCCGACAACTCATCCAAGCTCAAGGCTGGTCACCATCGACACTCCACCTCTCCCATTGTATGTTCATCTCTCTTTTTGATCCCTTGAAGGAATATTCAGCCAGGCTAACTTCCACTCTAGACTTTCCACAACGAGGAAGCTGGTGACATAGTCAGTTGGCTCACACGCAGCACGGCTGTCTCGGGAGGCAAATGCATCATCGCCTCAGCCTACACTGTCTACAATGTTCTTGCTGCTAGCCGTCCGGACATGGTCCGCACCCTAGCTCGTTCTGACTGGCCATTCGCCCTGTAAGTTCAGGCACATGATTATCTACATCCTCTGTTTTCATGTTTCTCTCATCCCAGTAAGAAACGAGGAGTGCACCAACTGACACGCTATGCTGGGATAGGCCCCGTTTTCAGTGCCGACCAGTCTTCTTTCATCACGAGGGGAGAGTGTTGATCAACTTTGGGCGTGTAGCTCTCACGGGAAATGCAGTTCACCCACGCCCTACTAACCTTCCCGCCGTTACGCCACGCCAGATGGACGCATTGGACTCCATCGAGAACATCGCCAAGGCAACTCAGCTGGAGATCAGCACACGTGCAGGTGACATGCATTTCATTAACAACCTCACAATCTTGCATCGCCGAGAAGGTTTTGTCAACGGTGAGGCTGCCCAGGAACGTCGACACTTGGTGCGCATGAGACTCCGCGATGATGAGCTGGGATGGAAGCTCCCTGCAGACCTGAGACAAGAGTGGTCCGCTGCTTTTAACAAGGAAACACCCAAGATCTGGCACATTGAGCCCATGCCAGACGGTTTCTTTCCCCTCAGGTCTCAAGCCAACTAAGGCTGGGCTTCTAGCGCTCAGAGCAACCTCAGTTGTGGGGTGAACTCGCATGCATGAATGCATGCTCGCGAGATATGATGAGATAATGGGGTGCTTATCGACTTTGGAACCGAGGCGCATAAGAAGGGCAATGGGGACTCTGAGGGTAACGGGAGAGAAATCAAAAGTTACGGATAAGTTCCTGCACCCGGGTATTGAGTATGTTTTTTTTGTTTTTTTTGGTGGGGGTGTCACGGTCACGGAAAAGCAACAAGAATGGTTTATTATGTCTCGGGTGAACCTGTCTATCGGTACAGTGTGGTATCTTCGTGGACATGGCAAGGATGGGCTTTGGTTGAAGAAAAAAAAGAAGTCAAGGATTAATACGTGTGTTTATTAAGGCTCATACAGGATTAGCACCTACTAGGGACAGCCGAATACAAGGAGTCGCATGCATAACTTAGATCGACATGCTCAGGCACAGAAGACTATCAAAGTGATATGTGATAGTGTGACAAGTCTAATTTGTATGTGCACCAAACTACAAGAAATGATTCGTTTAGGTTGGGAATAAGCCGGACGTCTCACAACAGAAAGGTGTGTGCTCTCCCATTGGCAGCAGTAGGGAGAAGTCAAGACTGTTGGGGGTGAGCTATTAGCATGCAGATCCCTTGTCCTAAGGTTCCTGATGCTGGAGAATGTTGGAATCAAAGATGAAGATATAGCGCCAGACGAAACGAACGCATATCCATAGCTACAACCAGGTAAAATGAGACAACGAGGCTTGAAGGCTGGCGGAAAGCCGGCATAAGACTTAAGGCCATGGGGGTTGTGACTATGGTGGTGACCAGGGATGGAACGCCTTGGTGGGGGGACTTGTCCAATGTGAGAAGACACCAAGGAAGGTAATGTGGCTGTTTCTTGACGAGAGTTGTCTGCTGAAACAAAAATAAGATGAGATAGTGGTCTCAGATTTGGAACAGATTTAGATGGAATGACTGACACATGAATGACTTGCTTTCGATAGTTGGTCAAGATGTGCTTATTTTCAGATGATTGGTTATGTTGGCATAGTGAGACAGTAGAGACAAATTTGGTAATGGATGAAAGGCGAGAATGTAGCTCTCATGGTCTCGGATTTTATCTGGATTGCTTCTGTTGGAGCGAAAATAACTGAATAGGCCTTTTGCTTTTGCTTGGCTGAAGCCACCAAGGGTTACGTCCGGTGAACTTGCTTTGTATTCTATCGTCGTCTCGGCGTTGTCTCTATACCGATCCACCTTGCATTAGATTTTGTGTCACGAGGAGGCTTTTTCCCTTGTCCTCGAAATAAACTTCGGTCATGGATTAATGGCGGTCAAGAATGCCTAGGATCGATGACGAGGTGGTTGACTTTCAGAGCAGATCAAAGGGAGGAAGACGCTAACTGTCAGACGACCCGGGGGCAGATATGCTTCTGTTCCTGATGTGTGATGGCTGTTGATACCATGATAGGGTAGCAAGCAGCTTGTTTTAAGACGTGAGTCATCAACGAATTGTCTCTCACGGAGGAACCCCGGGTTTATATTGCGCTTTGTGTCTTGGAAACAATGATGGCTGGTCTGTATACGACAGCAAAGTTATCGGCATCTTGCATCTCATCATGATGGTCTTCGAGACAACAACGAATGACGCTAAACTTTGGCGAGATTGGTAAGAAAGGATGGGCTTCGATATGCGACTAGAATGACGGGTTGCAACGTAAAAGAAGTCATATGCATTAGGGTTATGGATGAGGCGTTGAGAGAAGAGGCGACGACGACGACGACGACGACGAGGTTTACGTGCTCAAAATAGATAGAAAATTAGACTCGAGATCTGATATGAGGTGGAAACGACGGTGAGATCCCATGAGATGAGATCCATGGTCACGGGGTCGGCGATCCTGGCGCTTGTTTCTGTTATGGATATTAAACGACCCGGCAATATCAGTACAGTGCTTGTAACAGTATCAATTCATTTGTCTTCGCCCTGCAGGGACGCTAGAAAAAGCCCCTCAGCGTTACGGACAGCTGAAGATCGGATTCCTCCCCCTGTCTAACAGGGCTTGAAAGGGATCCATGATAGCACAGTGCATGGCTGATGATCCAATTGGCCACCTTCCCCTTGCACCAGACGAGCTACTCCTAACGTGCAGGGGCAATCAATTCGACGCCTCAACCAATCTTCAAAAAAGCAACATCAACATCAATATCATTAAGCAAATCGAACTCAGCAGCATCGAATTCTAGCGCCTGTCGTCTCAGAGCGACACCCCCGCTCGCTTCTCCTCTCCTCTCTTCCCTCCATCGATATCCAAGGGCGTAGATTGAACAGATTGTTTCATCGACTATCCACTGTCGTTGAGATTACTTCTCCTAGGCACAGCCTCGTGCCAAAGGGGTACATCCCACAACGCAATCCTCGCTTATGCTGGTCATAGAGGGTGGTCATTGAGACAGCATAGTTATCGCGCATCGACTTGCAGTTTACTCATCAACATCGAACCAGCCTCGTATCACTATGGCTGCAGCCTCAGGAATTCTCAAGCCAAAAGCCGTCCCGGGTGCTTCGGGTTACCAGCCAGTGCATCAAGATGAGGGTGATGGTCACGATGATGGCCTCAGGGAGCCTCCCGCTCAACCAATCATTCCGCGTGGTCCAATTCGCTCATACAGGAACACCATAATGCTTCTCTCGGGCCTTGTCGTTATTCTTATGGCCACAAACCTCTATCTTAGTCTTCCACTTGCCTTTTCCGGCTCCGGGTCATGTCCGGGTGACCCACCCCGAGTTCCCCAGTATTTCCAGACCTCGCCGCAACTATGGCCCGGCATTACTGAAACTGGAAAACCGGCTTTCATGGCACAAACTCATGTCTTTGAGCCTACTGCCACCTTTGTACCTAATGATCCGTTGCAGACATCTATCCCGATCGAGGGCATGAAAGAGGGTAACCGAAGCATCTTCCAGATGATGGGTTACCTGAGTCCTTATTCTCCCTCTACTGGCTTCGGCGTGGACGAGTATCCTATCCCTCCAGGTGCTGAGATCGTTCAGGTCCAGATGCTATCTCGCCACGGTGCTCGATATCCAACCCCAGGCTCGAACGTCGCAACCCTTGGTGAGCGACTTGCCAATGTTTCGACAAGCCTCAAGACCAGCGGTGCCCTTGAATTTCTTATGGACTGGAAATACGAACTCGGAAAGGCTATCCTAGTCCCGAGGGGCCGACAGGAGCTCTTCGAGTCTGGTAAGAGGTTATCTGTTCAGGACTATAAACTTAAAACTGATAATGAGTACAGGTGTCTTGCATAGTTACATGTATGGTAGCTTGTACAACCCTCAAAGCAAACTCATCGTCCGAACTACTGTATGTGACCTGATTCATATATCACCTAGCTCTTGAGATACTGACAGTGTGTAGACTCAGGATCGCATGCTCAAATCTGCAGAAAACTGGATGGCTGGCTTCTTTGGCCTTGAGTGGTAAGCGTGGTTCAAGAAAGGTATTTGCCGCATTACTCTGACAGTAGTAGGACCAATAATGCCACCATCGAAGTGATCATTGAGGCCCCTGGTTTCAACAACTCTCTTGCTGGAGGGCTGAACTGCCCCAACTCCGACAAAGCGGACTACGTAACCCCTGTAGCCGCATGGTATGAGGAGTACCTCAAAGACGGTATGTCTCTCCGCTGGATATTGCAGACCAACGACTAAAAGTCACCTAGCAACTGCCCGATTCAATAATGTGACTCGGGGTTTCACGTGGACATCAGCAGACGTCTGGGCTGCACAAAACATGTGTCCCTATGAAACTGTTGCATATGGCTTCAGCAGATTCTGCGATCTCTTTACATACGAGGAATGGGAACACTTTGGCTACTCCATCGATCTCGGTTTTTCTTCAGGCGCTGGGTTCCAAAGCCCAGTAGGCGTAAGTTGACTCCTCTGGCAACCCCAACCCTGCTAAAGAGAAATACAGCGAGCTACTGGCCTTGGCTACCAGCAAGAGGTCATGGCACGGCTTAAGAATCACACACTCGGTTACTCCGGCTCCCAGATCAACACGACTCTGGATAGCATGAAAGAGACATTTCCTCTGAACCAAAGTCTTTACTTTGACTTTTCTCATGACACCAACATCATCTCTATTCTGACAGCCTTTGGTCTTCGCCAGTTTGCTGAGGAGCTTCCCACTGACAAATACCCTGGTGAACACGAGTTCGTTGTTTCTAAACTGACTCCTTTCGGTGCGCGTTTAGACATCGAAATCATTAAGGCGCCCAGCCCCGTCTCTCCAAAGAGAGACGGCTACCTCGATGGCAAAGAGACGAAGTACATTCACTTCGTACTCAACCAACGGACTGTGCATCTGGGCAGGAGTTTTCCGGAATGTGACGTCAACCGCAAGGACGGCTGGTGTGAACTGGCTACATTCATCGAGGTTCAGGATAAGATGGCAGATAAGGCACAGTTCGACTACTCTTGTTTCGGAGATTACCCTTCATTACCATATGGTAAGGTAACAGACGGTGTGCCCCCTTCTTGAGAAAGTGTGGCCTGGCATATAAACATATAATTTATGTGTAAATATGAGATGCCACCTAGATCTAGCAAAGCGATCAGTGCCGTTTAGTTACTTTATTATTAACAGTTAGAATTAGCGCCACATGCACTTTTGAATAAATCCAAATGCCCTAGGTAGGCATTTGGATCACGTTTCAAACAATTCGAAGAAAAGACTAAAGCAACTTCAAGTCCTTTCGCTGTTGGTAGATTTTGACATGTAAAGATATAATATATAGTGATCTGATTTTGTAACTGTCTATAAGACCACATGACACAATTATATATACGTATCCAATGGCCTGCATCGCTTTTCCAAAGCCATCCACATCTACCAAGCGGGTATTAAAACAATCCAAGGCAGATACGTCGAAAAGATGGTAAATCCGTAACGCCTTTGCCTGCTACTCCCAGCATCCCATAAGTTAATGAAAAGAAATCCTCGCAATAAAATGAACCCTCTATATCAAACAAGGCTAATATGACTCGCAAAGATAAAATTGCCGTAAGCAAGTTTAAGCATGCTTCTCGGCAATCACCGCATCGGGTGCAACAACATCGGGTGTGTTGAGAGAAGGAGTCTTGCGGACGTCATCGGATTCGCTTGGGTTCATCATAGACTGATGCTCCTGGATGCCATGGGTAGGCTCAAGGACATCACCATCCTCAGCGGGCTCACCACGGTGAGGGCTCCAAGCAAGGAAGTCTCGGCGGACCTCAACGTAGTCGTAAGAGAACTCGCCGTGCTGATCGTCATCCATACCAAGGAGCTCAGCCTCCTCAGATGCACGGAGCTTCAATCCAGGAATGAAGTCGATGATCTTAGCAATGATGGCAGACATGACGAAGGCATAAGCGGAAGCGGCAACAATGGCAGCGATTTGCCAGCCAATAATGACGTAGTTTCCATCCATGAAGCCACCTGTAGCACCGGTGTTGACGCCGTCGAGGCCAATGATGGAGCCACGGGCGAAGAAGGCGTTGAAGATGAGACCAACGATACCACCGACACCGTGCTCGGCGAAGACATCGAGAGAGTCGTCAATTCGAACAAGGAACTTGACTGCAGATGAGGTCAGCGATTGTGTGTAAACAGAAATGATAAAACAACTTACTCTTGGTGGCAAAGTTACAAGCGACACCAGCAACTACACCAAGAATGATGCTAGCCCAAGGGTCGAGGAAACCGGAAGCAGGAGTAGCAGCAACAAGACCAGAGATAGTGCCAGAGCACCAGCCGACCATGGACCACTTACGAGCCAGGCGGAAATCGAGAATGCACCAAGTCATGGCAGCAAACATGGCAGTGAGGCAGGAGTTCCAGCAAGCCATAACAGCACGGAGGTTGGCACCGAAAGAAGAGCCACCGTTGAAGCCGAGCCAGCCAAACCAGAGGAAGATGGTACCGAGAGTGATGAGAGAGATGTTGTGAGGACGGAAGTTCATCATCATCTTCTCGTTGCGGCGGCCGAGAACCCAAGAGTAGGCGAACGCGGACATGCCAGAGCCAATCTCGACGGGAACACCACCAGCGTAGTCGAGAACGCCGTTAACGAAGCCCCAACCGTTAGGGTTCCAGACCCAGTATGCGAGAGGGCAGTAGACAAGAGTAGCCCAGAAGAAGATAAAGACCATGCTTGGAACAACGCGGCCTCGCTCGGCGACAGCACCGACTGTAAGAGCGCCAGTGACGGCACAGAACATCATCTGATAGAAAGAGTAAAGCAGAGCAGGGACAAGAGGAGATCCGACCGAGGGAGCACCCCAGACCTTCATAAGACCGAAATGCTTGAGGTCACCGATGAAGGGGTTGTTGGCAGTTGTAGAGAAGGCGAGAGAGAATCCCCAGAAGTACCACTGGAAGACAATAACGGAGAAGGACATCATGACGACCCAGAGCATGGAGAGAGCTGATTTTCTTCGGGCAAGACCGGAGTACAGGAAGGCGATGCCAGGGACCATGAGAAGGACGAGACAGGCGGAGAGGATGATGAAGGCCTGGTCACCAGATTGGTACCATTGGTTGAGGTTTTCGGTAGCTGGAGAAGAATCGTGTTAGTATTGGATTGTGATGATGAGCATTCGCGTTGTCGACGATGAAAAACATACTGGAATCACCACCAAGCTCTTCGTTGGTGCCATTGAAGGCAGTCGGGGGTCCAGGGATAACATAAGACATGTTGGATTATTGTGTGTAAAGTATCGTGGGATCTCGTTTCGTATGTTCGTCGGATTCGAATTGTCGAAAAGATGGAAGAGGTGAGATTCGATGGAGCTGAGCAGATCCTTCTCACGTTGAATGACGAGCAAGGTCAAGTAAGTGAGGAGTGAGTCCTGAAGAGGAAGAGCAAGAGGAAGGAAAGCTCCACCGGTTATAGGAAGTTATGGAAACAACCTAGTGAGATAAAAACGGAAGGGAATATGGAGAAGAGAAACAGGAAATGAAAGTGACGGGGCAAGACTTTAATATAATTGTTTGACATGCCTACATGCCTCACTCTCCAGTACTATTCTACCTATCTAAGACTCAACCCAACGCCAAATCCATATCCATACCCATGCCGGCCGCGGGTCTGTCTCCATGAGCCAAAAACGCCATGGATGTCCTCGGCGTGGGACAATTTGTTGCAGATCTCCTTGTATGGTACGGGCATAGATAGAGGCGCGACACACAATGAGAGACAAGAGATAGAGATAGCAGCAAAGCTGAGCTGGGGGGCCCAGAGATAGAGCCCAGGGCAGAGATAGCATGTCTAAGGGTACGTACCAGCATGGCTCAGCCTTTCACAGGGCTGTACAAGCACCCGTGAGTCGCTGTGATACCGCCATAGATTGATCTGATACAGCGTAGTAACCAGTTGGACACATACAAAAACCACAAACCACTAACCATCTCATGGATGTTTATCGGTACGTACCCCCAAACTGATAGAGATAAAGATAGCGGCGCCTGCATGCTCTGTCCAGGTACCGACCCTAGCGTCGACGCGCTTACACGTCTTTGGTAAGGCGTCTACTATGTCGACTCCTCTCTGCGCCGTTCTCGGCTGGTTCCTGGGTTTCCAGATCGAAGAAACACCCCTGTCTTTGTCGTCTCGTCCCGGACAGAGTCCGCATCACTTTTTAACACGCCCTCCGAGTAGCCCGATCTTGACTTGAACTTGCTTTGGCGCTGAGAGGCTTCGCATTAACAATGCACTGCCCAAAAGGAAGAAGGAAGCGTACCGTGCGTGGAAAGCCTCACATTGTTTGGCACGCATGGCCAGAAAGAAAGTGTCATACAAGTCATATCCCATTTATACATACAAGAATCATCCCTCGTGTAATCCAGAAATTGTGTGCAAGACACTGTGCCACCAGTTGCAAATGGGGGCTGTCGTCTTGGGCATCAGCCGTCAAAAAAAATCTATGCACGAAACCTGAAATCTCCCATCTCATTGGACCGTTAGAACCTGGGGAGAAAGCCAGAAAAAAAGACGGGAAAATCCTCCAACTCCAAGGGATCCCCTGGGTCCTGGGGTCTGGAGTTTGGGGGGCGCCGTTGACGTGTGATATCTCAGAACGAAGCGTGGGGTTTTCTGTGTCAGAGACCTTCGTTGACAGATTGCTGCATGTTTGAGAATCAAAGATCATGGGGGAAGCTGGCAAAAAGAAAAATAATCTTAAATATTGCCTGGGCATGGATGACAAGACTCGGCTGATATCCGTAGATAGATATCGAGCCGAAATTTGAGCAAAGCTGAAGTTAATCTGTTCAGCTGGAAAGTGTATGTACTGTCGATACAGGCTTGATACGATGCCAAGCCTCGCCGTTGTCGGTTCAAACTACGTAGCCATCCCAGATGTCTATCCATTCCGTGATGATGAATTCTTGACTGAGGCCTTGCAACTTGTGGATCGGGGCGAAAAACGGGCATCTTGATCGGAGACTAGAAACTGCTTGGCTCGGTGATCGTCGTGTGTAAATGCGGAGAGGGAACCAAGAGGGAGGGTTGGTCCGATTTACTAGGCCAGAAAGGATTATTCCATTACGGTGAGCGATGTGTAAAGCTGTTTGATTACATTACTACCGCAAAACCTCAGTTCTTGTCAAATACGTAGGTAATATCTGGGGAACGTGAGGTATGGCTGAGGCATCGGCTACGGCTACAGCTACAGCTCTTTTCGTCCCTTGCTTCTTGGCTCTTGAGAAGTCACCCGATAATTGTATTGAAGATCGAGTGAGCAGCTTCTTGGTCTTGGCTGATCTGATAAGTTAGATTGTCATGTTGGTTGGTATCAAAGTATTGTAATGCATTTCTGTAACATATCGAAATCATTTCAGTAACAGACTTGGCAAGATATACATACAAATGATGAGACCAGCAATCACTGCATCTTCAACGTCACTGCACACTTGGGGATGATTTCGTTCAGAAAAATAACCTTCTTTTGCTTCCCTTTTACCTGCGTCTTACACGTGAACCAAGCTGCCAAGATATCGTACGCATCATCCCGTTGCTGAATCGTTGGCGTCACTCAGATAAGAGAATCTTTTGCCTGCGATTGGTCCCCAGGTATCGGAAGCCGTCCAAAAACGAGGCATCTCATTTGGCGCCCTCTCACGTGTAAAGAGCAATTGTGCATGGCTCTATTTTTCTTATCAGACGCAGAAAGTAAAGAAGGTTGTTGTCGTTGGTTTTTTGTGGGGGGAGGCTTGATCGGTACTTGGGTACTCTTCCAATTCATGTGAGTAAAAGAGTTGTTTAATGAGAACAGGGGTAGATTGCTAAATTCATGGACACATAGTAACTCGCCAACCAATCACAAGCCTGACGCTTTATTCCACGGGGACATTCTCATCAGTTCGGGTTTTTCGATGTTTGCGCTCGTCAAAACATTTCATCAATTTATTACTTATTTATGCTATTCATATACAGTAGTGCTCTCGTGGTTGCGAATCTATCAATCTCCCCATGTTTTCTTGTTTCTATTTTCCGGACATCGAAATCCGATCTGGCGGAAATCCAATGGCAACCCAAATCCATCGCTTGGCTACATACAAACCTTGGCGGTTGCCCTGCATCTCAAGCTGACGGGGATAAAGGCTTGGCCCTGTATTCCGGGGCATCCCGGTAGAACGGCAGCCGGATGCTCACTTCCGTACCGTTGCTTCGGAGGCATTTTGGGTCCGCTCCGAGTTTTGGTGCCGGCACTTCAGTTCTTGAACTCAAGTCTCAGCACACATATGATCATTTCGGTGAGACCGCACAAGAAAACAGGGATATCGCTGAAAGTTACTCGCTTTCGAAGAAGCACAAGAAAATACTTGTTCATCTTGATATGCAAGATACCTGACCTGATGACTGACCGTGGTTCCCTGTATATACTTGAATGACGTGCCATGAATATTCAACTCCAGCTCCAACTCCAGGCAAAAAATAACATCATCCCCAGATTTTACCCATCCAATCAAACACCTTCTATCACAAGCTGATCAGAAATGCTGTCCTCTTTCTTATCTGCCCTTGCATTACCTCCACCAATCAAGACTCACCCTACCATCAAATCAATACAAATTACACTTGGTCATGTCCGTCAGAAACAAGGTTTGTGCACCCCCCTCTACCGCTATCTCTACTATCCTCACTCCTCTCCTCTTTCTATTCTAGAAGGCATTGCCCTTCTCCCCGGGTCGTATTGCGGGGTGGCTCTGCTTCGTCCCGCCGACCCGGAACCCCAAGATACGGAGGCATAGTTAAAATAATTCATAATTGTCACCACTCCCGAGGTAAGCTAGGCTGATTTGACCACCGGCCTCCGTTCCGGTTTATACTCTTGACCGGCGAACCTGCTTCTCCCGATGAATGATGATCTCTAAGTAGGCGGTTCTCTGTGATTTGTGATATACATAGTACTTGTTCGAGCATCGAACCTCATCTGAGTTCATTTTGCTACACAATGCAAATTCAGGAACAATCCATCATGCTGAATTCAACGTTCCCAATGCCCTGGCACATTCGAGCATTGACGAGGCTGTATCGAAATCGCACTTGATATTAAATGGCTCCCCGTCAAGATCGGCACCAGCGGTCATCGCCAAGAGATAGCACAAAAAACAATCTTATGGAAAGAGTAAATTACCTTCGCCTCTAAGGTCCAAAACTCCACAACCCCTAACCCAGCAATGAATGATGAAAGCGTCCACCGGGTATCAATGAGCCAGTAGATTCCCAGCGAGGAAACAGTATGCAGGATATAGTTCAGAGATGGAAATGAAACACCCCTGGATCAGAAAATACATAGCTTTCCCGATTGATCCTCTCGCGTCAGCTCATATGACAATATGTCGTGGTTTCGATAGTGCAACATCAGCCGATATCGCCGGGGCATCGCTGGCCCTACACCTCCGACCTTGCCTCCGGCCTCGTCTCCCACCTGGACTGGCCCCATGGCCATTCCGTGCATAGGTCGCAACGTCTTGCGATGTTCCATCTCGTCGGATCCTGTCGGCAGCACCCACTCAACTCGAAATCCGTGCTCCCATGTTCCATCATCGCGCTCCGCAGGGACAGCCTTCCGAGTCAATGTCAAAAGCACGACGCGCCCGGTTGGTGATCCAATAGCCATAAGTGAGAGCTCGGGGGCCAGCGCAATCATGTTGAGCCTACTGGTTGCATGGAAATGTCGCCTTAGCCCAGGGTCGCGAAATCGTCCAAACTTGAGTGCGTCCGAGCAGATAACTCCAAACTCCGTCGGCAACGCCCTGCTCGGGATCGGAGAGAATGAGCGCAACTCTATATCTTTCTCATAGGTTCGCAACAGAAACAGCTTTTTCCCGAGATCTGCCAGATATGCCTCTGGCAACTGAGGATGTCGATTGTACTCAGGAGGTCTCCTCCAATAAGCCATCATCATTTCTGCTTTTCGGGGTGTTCGATAGACCGTATTGCTGTGAGGAAAATATGTCATGTCGAGTTTATGGGGAGCCGTTGCGTCCCCGCTCATAGCATGCTCCACGTCCTTCTTGTTCTTTCCTTGAACTTCAGAGTCCTGTTGCTTGAATGTTGCATCCCAGGCGTAGAGATTGTCAGGAGAACTACTAGGTGACTTGTAAGTGCTCAGGCCTTGCGCTAATTCGTGGGCTTGGAAATAAAAGGAGCTCCAATCTGTGCCCGCGACGATAGCATCCTCCTCTGAATCGACTTCCGAACCATCTTCCGAGTCGCCCTCTTCATCGTGTTCCTCGTCGGTTTCATCCTCAGTGTCCTCGAATTCTTCCTCACCTACATCGCTTCCCAGAAGATCTTCTGCCGGTACAATGAAACCAAGCTGAGGCATATCGGGTTCCCAAGCAAGAGGAATCATTGGACCAGGCTGGTTTAGTGGCCTCAGCATGTTGTGTGGATTATCAGGAATATTAGTTATTGCGCTTCTGACGTTCACCAATGGTTGCTGACAGCCACTGCCTGCTGGAATAACTTCTAGTCGATTGGTGGGCACGCCAAATAGTTCCTCAGCAGTCTTGACCTTGAGAAAATCCCTTTCATCCAGAGCAAATATCCCCCATCCTCTGGATGGGGCAGGATGGAACTCCTCACTTTTCAGTAGATTTGAACATAGTGGTGGAACGACTATCAGACCTCTGTTTCCTTGCCAAATATCTGCCAACCATGCAGTTCCCTTAATGTCGATTGCGCAAATCCGCTGTGCGTGGCCTTGACAATCGTCGACAAAACATATATTTGGGATATTGTCTGCACCGGGAGCCATCCGTATCACGATCCGCCAATTCCGGGTTCGTGTTGGAATCTCTAAATGTGTCGTGCGGGACAAGCTTGCCCTGCGACTCAGGGGGTCTTGTGTTAGAGCCAGGGCAAAGACGACAACCTCATGCCTGTTTGAGCTGACGGCGATCAAGCGAGACTTTCGATGGACAGCTAAGCCCCAAGCTGATATCCCAACATTTTCATGAAAGAATTGTTTCGGAACAGATTTGTGTGGCCTGTCGGTTGTGCCACGGCATTCTATGGCTTGTTTCTCAATTTCCTTGGTGTAATATGCAACCACATCTCCGTCGTCGTAGCACGCGAGGACTATTTCTTCGTCGCCAAGAAACCCTGTGATCATATGGTTGACTGTGTGTGGCCGAGACTCGTCGAGTTGTCCACCGACTAATTGGGCGACAGTACTTGCTTTAGGCTTCAGTTGTAGATTAGGCTGGCTCGGAAGTGCCTGGCTCGGAGCAGCGCGGGGTCTGTAGACGAATATTCGGCCTTGGTAAGCAGAGAAGTAGAGCTGGAATGTGTCGTCAGCATTGCGACTATTAAAAGGAACTGGTATGGTCACACATTGTACACTTGAGAAAGAGCAGTCAGATTGCTCCGAAATTTCTGCATAGATGGTATCAAGCGGTATATTGAAGGCCCGGTGTTTCTCTCATCGTCTGAGTCGTTCCCGGGCCAGGTAAAGGGTAGCTCGGCGCTCTGAGGGTGCATGCCCAAAGTCACCCGCTCGCGATCACGAACTGCGGCTTTGGCGCCATCGCCAAACTGAACGATCGCATCAGCGAAAAGAACATTCTACCCACACGAGCAATACTCACCCGGTCAGTAGCAGTTTGCGCATAGCATTTCCCCACGGATATTGGCTGGAAGTTGCGCTTGTAAGGTTGTTGACTTTCCATCAGCTCTCACACAACTCATGCGCGGGGATGTGAGATGGCCTTTGCCGAGGTGTTGCAGCTTAGCAATTGCATCCAGGTGGCGGATGTATGGATGGGATTGGGTGATACCCTGGGTGCGTAAGGCGACTGATTCGCTTGATTTTCGTGGATGGAATGTGATGCGATATGATTACCGTTCTCATGCAGAAGGCTGAATACCGGTGCTGTTACTGGGGGCTGCGTGATGATGCACAAAATAGCACAACACAGCACTTCCAGCTCGAGCCTAGATAGATCGTCGGTTTGCTTCTCGAAGAGGATGCAAGTGACCTAATCGAGAGTCGCGGGGTGCGGCACGTCGGTCCCCTGTTATCGATAAGCAGCCGACAAAACCTCCACTGTACCTTAAGGTGCTTAGAAGGTGGATGCCGGTTTGCAGTAAGGGGGCGGAGAGTAGTTCAACCCGGCTCTTATAATTCCGAGTGTATTCCGATTTGAAAGATACCTAGTTAATAATTTTAAGATTAGGCCCAGTGTTTATGCTAAAATTTGTTATGATGTTGGTATAGAGCTACCTACTATGTAAATTGCTAAGAGTGGGCGTTTTTTTACTGTTGATGATGATGTCAATTGACTTGGAAATCAGAGTGGAACAGCCTTTTGTAATTGAGTCTAGCAATTGACTTACTAATAAGGCATTACCACTGTAACAAATAAAGTTATTCTTTGTATACCTACACAAAGAACTTTGGAATATGCGCCTGACCATCAAACAAAAAGCCACTTTGTTACTTTTGATTAGGCATAGGATATCTTGCTTCCATGTGAATTTCCAACAACTGATTGCCAATACATCCTGTTCAGATAGAAAGCAATCCCTGAAAAAATGCTATATTATCTACCGATTTTGAAGAAGAAGCAAAGGGTTATATGGCATACATGTTTCTGTAGAGCTAAGAATTCAGTAAAAGATTGATTTCGTCACAATTGTCACTTGTCAAAACGCACACAAACGCCATACCATGATTCCATTTCGCTATAAAAGGTATATCCTCCAAATCCAAATTCGAATCCAAACCAGTAGTACATTCCATTTCATCCCATTGTCGTAAGGTATATCATCATGCTCAAGCCGCCATGAGCTCAAGCATATCCTTCATCCGATAATCAAGCACTGGAGTTTTCCAATCATCTTGCAGTAGTCCATATCTCTCTGTTACATTCCCCTTTGGCTTCCGGGCATTCAGCGCCCAGTATCCAAAATCAGAATCCTTCTCTTGGAGGAAGCGAACCAGGTGCTGCCAGTAGTTGGCGTCACCAACAGACGGCTCCACAGGCGCCCCGATCTCACCAACCCACACAGGGGCAATCTGCTTGTCGAGGATGTATCCCCAGTTATGGTGCATCGTCTTCGCGAATGAGTCGTAGTCTCGCTGAAGAAAACGGCCCTCCCAGCTTCCCCAACCAGACCAAGCGTACACGTGTGCTGAGTATACTAGTCGGTGGGTAACATCCAACAGGATAGGACGTTTGCACACTTTGGACAGATCGTTGGAAGACTCAGTGCCCTCGACTATGACGAGCCAGTCCCTATTCATCTGAAGAAGTCGGTTGCCGCATCTTTCAGCAGCTGACGCCCACTTGGACCACGGCATGGTTCCCCAAAGGCCGCGGATCTCATTCCTCAGATCAACACCAATGACAAGCGGGTTGTTGACGTGTGGTAGCATGATAGTCTCCCAGTGCTGGATCCATTCGTCCTCAGTCTGCCGCACGCGGCAGATGGGGCCCAAGTAATCATTCGACCATCCAGCATCACAAGGGTCCGCGCCGCAACACCAGGTCGCGCTGGTTATGTGGTTGTTCATAATGACAGCGATGCCCGCTTTGGTCAGCGTCTGGACAATAATATGTAAGATGTCCAACGCCCTCAAACCGACCAAGTCGGGGTTTGCACGAAGGTGCTTCTCTTCGATGACTGGATTCTTGATGACCAACTCATCAGCATAAGGTAGCCTCACACTATTGAACCCGAGCTTCTTGATAGTCTTGGCAATATCATCGCGATGTTGGATATCCAAGCCTCCGGCGACAAAAAACTCATCACTGGCACCATACCAGTTCACCGAGGCCAACTTGAAACGACGGCCGTTGACATCTACGATATCTCGACCCCTCGTCCGCAGAGGAAGTGTATAGTTGGTAATTTGAAGATGCTCTGGAGGCGGGGGCAGTGGGTGCTGGCTAAATCGTTCGCTGGCAGCATCAGGGATCCAGCTCCGATGTAATGCGGTCTCGACCTTCCAGCGATATACGTATCCGACCCCAAGGCATAGTAATATGGCAGCGAGGAGAATGGCGCTACTTGGGCTACGTAGACAACTGCATCTCCGTGTTCGTGTCCGGGTCCTGGATCGCTTTTGCGTTGTTGGTTTCTCGAAGTCAACGAATCGAACACGCCGTCTGGTTTTTTTTATCGGTGCCAAGTCTTGGTCCAATTCTTCATCTTCATCTTGATGCTCATTCCCTTCCTTAATGGTACGGTTCTGCTCGATATCCGTCCAGTCGCCCAGTAAGTGGCTCCGTTGTTGAGAGTCGTCCACCGCCGGAGTCGGAGAGCGGGGCCGTGTCCCGCCAAGGATATGCGGCACGCGAAGACCTGACCACATTCTTCCACTTTGAGGCTGAAGTCACGTTTCTGAGCCTTATCGTATTCGGTTATGGGTTTGAAAGCTTCAACTGGAGATATCGATATGTTGAGCTCGATAAAGTGAGGAAACTCTTGATCTCTGGTCGAATGGCCTTCTTGAGGGTCTTCGACGGGCTGATATAACCGATGGTGGTAATGTCTGTATATGAATGGGCATAAAACAAGACTTCAATGGTATTGTTTAAGAGGGGTATCAATCATGTATAGCCTTACGAACAAGGGGGGATCAAAGACAACAAGCTGTACTGGGAGGGCTGTCTCGGAGCTATTTATCATGCCTTGAGCCTTTATGTACCCATGGAGCTCGCTTTTTTTGCATATCAGTCCGATCGCCAAGTTATACTCAGGCCCTCCTCTTCCGGCTCATCCGGAAGAGTACGCAGGGCGTTGTGACTAATAGAGCGTGGTTGATGGAGAGTGGCCATGACACCATGCGACACGGCATTGGGCAGAGACCTCAATTTCGTCATTGGTGAGCTTAAGCTTACTTATTTGACTAATCGGCACGCTTCATCATTCATTCACGTACGGATATAGCGGGTTTCTCATCTTTATAGCTTGACATTATTAAGTAATTGACAGCTTGTATCCCGTATCACCGCTATGAAAATGCCATGATCAGGAGCGTGTCCAACAACCCAGATCAGGGAAGAAGTGAGGTATAGGACGCAGGGCGGTCCTTGGCATCTCCCGTATCGCCGAACTCGAACACGATGATTCGTTCTCGGTACCCGCATAACTCCATTGCAGTGTTCCTGAATCCGCAGCTTCCGATACTTGCCCTGCTTGGGTCCTCATGATTCAGATCAGCTTTTGTCTTTGCCATTCCCAGCTTTTGCCCAGCCAATGTTGGAAACTTGGGGTTGCACTCGGTCTGCAACACTGACATCATGAACCAGCCGACACGCGACATAGTCGTCTTATCTCCGCTCGACCTTGCATATTCCCGCGGCGAAGGACGAATGTCTGAGACAGTGCCATCTATATATGGAGTCACAGACTCATCATTACAATTCCCCCTCTTCCTTTTCTTTTGGTCATGAATCTGGTCGGCTAATTCGTTACATCGACTTTTCTTCAATTGCTGTTCTTCCTTTTGTTTTTCCGTGTCAAATTGCATTAGCGCAAACGCCTCGCTGTCGTATTGATGGGTATTCCCATTTGAAGTTTGCTTAACAAAGTAAATGCAGGTATAGGTGTCAATCTCCTAAACTTGATGTGGATAGGAATTGCGGCGGACGGTCTTCATCGCTCTGCAGCCGTCCGTAATGTTGGGTATCATCCGAGCCGGCGTACGATTTGCCGTTTCCGGGGGTATATATAGATTATATGTGAGTACGTTCATGCATTAGTAGTCTCTTCTGGACTCTTTCGTATGTGCGGCCAGCCCTCATCATGTTCGGTTCATGGCGAGGGGGTTCATCTCTTTGCTATAAGTCGGAATCGGATATGAATCTCCCGTCTCCCGCCCAGTAGGTGGAGGCCTGGGGCTCGAAAACGAACGCGCTGGCGCATGGTAGCGTGCAGTCGAACCGAAGTAATCAGGAGTTCGTCGTCCACTCTCTGGGGACTTCACTGGAGTAATGGGTGTTACTGCCGCGCTCGAATCTCTTGAGAGCATCTCGTACGAACGTGGATGGTTCTTTACGTCGACACGTGCGTCGACCGACACAAATTCCTTCTTGTTCCGAGTGAATGGCATCTTGATCAAGTCAATCCAGCCTTGAACCATGGACCATCTTCCGAGGAAGAGGATCAGCCAGAGACCGTTCAGCTGTGGTTGTCAGCAAATATTTCAATATCGTGATACTGATACAAGACACTTACCGCCAAGAGAAGGAGCACAGCCGTGACAGTCGCTTCGTTGATGACCAGAGAGGATGCCTCGTCCAGACAATGTTCCTTTTTACCCTTTTCTCTGAAGAGACATTCGACGAAAGCACCTGCCTTGGTGGGATCGTCGGCCACAGATTGAACCACATTGTCTTGAAAGACGAAAACGACAGAGAAAAAGATGACATCAGCAATGATGATGAGAACGATGGCAATACCACGCCATTGAAGTGCGATCACTCGACGAACTCGGCGGTAGACCTGTCTTGGGTTCATGGTCTTGATGCTTTGTGTATAAGTGGGCAAGCTAGAGCCCTCGGAGGATGCGCCGTTGTCAGACAATGATGCCAGGTAGACCTTGATACAGTAACCAAAGGTAGCAAAAGTGATAATAACGGTCAGTCCAGCGAAGAGGAGAAGCGGGATCCAAAAGTCGGCCAGACTGTTCTCATGATTGATATGGCATGTAGCACCAAAGCGGAACGAGACACCGCTAAAGACGAGAGCCAGGATGATACCCAGGATAGGAACGCCCCATCCAGCTGCCTGGGCAAAGATCATGAAGTTCTTGCCAACGAGTACTTGCCAGCAAATCTGAAGGTGAAGCGATACAGACCTGAGAAATACCCACATGATACCTGCCCAACCACCAAGAAGGAGAAAGGTACCAGAGGCACCACAGACCTTGCTAGTCTGCATGCTATGCGGAGTGATCGTGTTATAGCATTGCTCTGGTTGGGCTGCAAGAGGAATCACGAAACCCATCTACAATCCAAAAATGTCAGCGACTTCAAGACAGGCTAGATATGAGAAGTCGTTGTGCTGTCACCTACATTCATAAGCAGAATGGCGACTGTAAGACAGATGCTCAGGTAATGGCGGTTGGTCTTTTCTACCGGCAAGAAAGCCCATGACAAAAGTAAGAAGATGCAACAAATCTGGCTGAAGAGCGAAACCCAGTTCGCAATCGCCGTCAAGGTGTCGAAGCGATCAGGATAGACCCAATCCGTCATTGGACAAGGCAGACAACACTGGATAGTTGCTACTGTTTGGCAGAGGCGCCCATCGATAACTAGACGTCTGTCAGAGGGATCAATAAAGGTTTCCAATTCCCAGCTCGCTTACATCCACCCTCAGGAGGGAATATCGCCGCATCCCAAAACGGCGGAGGGCAAAGGTTGACTCCCGATGTGTTGTTGGCCATGTTGAAATGAGTAAAAGAAGCGGTTACAATTTGGAGTATGGTTATGCGATGCCAGTCCTTCACAGGTCGTGATTATGCTGTCAATAGATACTCCAAGATCAAGAACAGTGGACTAGAGACTGTCCAATGTCGCCCTTTTCCGTTTAGTTCCAAGGAGAGTGAGGTCGAGGTCGAACTGAGTAAGCGTTGTTACAACATAGCAAACGTTTCGCTAATGCTTCGAAGTTGTATGACCGGATGGCAGCACCGAGATGGTCTCGATGGGGACGCACTGATATTGCGTGCGGGAAACAGAATGTAGCACAGAAAGGAATGATACAATAGGATGGGGAGAAGAATTACACGAGAGTTGTTAGACAGCTGGCATAGCAACACCAACAGTGCGATTGGCACATAAACTCATGGGACGACCAGCGAAGACGGAGTCGCTCGCGTGAGGAGGAAGGGCACACGGGTCATATAAGTTAAAGAAGGAGAGGGAGATCTGTATGCAAGTATATTTGGCCACAACCACTACCGACCTCAAAAGCACTGGCAATGGGGAATCGAGAACAAGTCTTGAGGCGAGGGTGGAGGTAACAGGGTCTGCTGCTTTTCACCATCCCTGCCAGACTGGAGAACGAAAAGGCTGTAAGAGACTTTCTTGCTGTGCATCTGCATCTCTACCACCCATTCGGAGCATCCTGGATCAGTCATGGCATGGCAGACCAGGACCAGGGTGGTGGAAAGGGGCCAATAGGACCGCCATGGGAACTGGACTGTTGAATATACAGGCGCTGTAGGCTGCTGAACACCAAAATTCGAAGTATCATTGGGGGGAAGTGGTCTGTGATGACGAGCGGGCACCCATTCGGAAAGGCATGGCAAATGCGGGCGAAGAGGGGAACAAGTGAGTTACAGGGGTTGCTAAACTTGGGAATGACCCACTGCCGTGCATCGCAGCCGTCGTGAGACAGAGAGGTGAGGTTCCTGAACCTAGGGACTTTTGGGCGTGGTGCAGCAGAGTCTAAGTCGGGTAAGTTTCCCAAGATACCAAAACGGGCATATTCTGGTACCAAGTCCACAGGGGGCAGAGGCGAGGTTTAACTGAGCCGGAGGTTTCCAAGTGGAGCAGCAGCTTCTTGGACGGTACCCTGACGCCCTGCGGTGCCTGGCCCCGGAGGCCTGGAGGTGGAGGGGCGGGGACTCAGGGGTCATCAATGCATGTCTTGGCCGTCACGACACTCCCCCCAGTCTTGTTTGACTGAATCTGACTGAAGCGATAGACGACAGGGACGTCTAAAATCTTGCCTGAGAATGAGTTTTGAACAATGAGTGATCCGACAAAATGAGAACGGCGCAGTGGCAGTTTAATCTTAACAGTAGACCGGTGCACATACCTGACTACATACGTATGTATCAGGTTGGCCGTTGTTAGGTCTGGTCCGTGTGTTTAGCTCGCCGAGATCGACAGCAGTCAGTTATCAACAGTCGCATCCAGGACCCAGGCCCTACAGTACCAGTAGGATCTCTCGGATTGTTGGGTGCCATTGGTAGTTTCTCAACCAAACAACATGTTTGACTCGAGGTGGCCGTATGCATGCGAAATGACGAGTCTTTCAAGCAGGCCAACCGTCAATGTGTTACGCTCCCATCTCTCGTAAGTGGTATGTTGGACCAACAGCCAAGTTTGAACTTTGATTGGCTGGGCAAGAACGCCGTCAGAGTGTAGACAAGTACTACTAAAATCGGAAACCCTGGCAGCCTACTATGCTGACAGGAAAAGGTAAAAAAAAAAAAATTTAAAAAAAAAAAAAAAAAAAAAAAAAAAAGGAAAGGCTTTGCCAAGAGTCGTTGCACATCATGGCAAGAAGCAAAGAAAATAACGGCTTTGCAGAGGATGTTTGGCACTTGTACTGCAGGCTTACGGGTACAGCCGGTCGGCGTCGAGGGCTTTCGGCGATCTTTGTTTGTTGTGCGAATTCGAGTCAGTTCGCGGTCCAAGTGATCAAAAACACTAAGCTCTATAATTAGGGTCACGCAGAACCATCCCAAGGGTCTCCAGCAAACTTATCCGTAGACAGAACCAAATTACGTAGGTCCCACAGCCACTCTATTAGCAGCTCATTACCGCCGACCGTTGTTTACTAGAGACAATCTCAGGGCATCTCATCAACCGTGCTTGATTTGAAACTTTCGCCAATGCAGAGATGAATCGCTCCGCTGGCCAGTGGAGCTGATCTGAGCTGAACTGAACTCAGTGCAACCGTCCAAGTCCTTGGAATACAATAGGTGGTAACCAATCAGTGCAATGCCGACATCTCTGATGTGCGTTGATTCTTGAGTTCCGCACAGCCAAGGAGTAAATGTGACATTGCCATCCAACAAATAATAGTGGTTGACAAGAAAGGTTGTTGATGTATTATGTTGTGCTGAATGAATCAAGTCGAGTATATGACTTTCCAAGTGATAAAAGAAGGGAGCTACGCAGGGATTGGGATTTGACGGACAGGCATCGATCTGGTGGGACCGCTCTTTGCCCCAGACAGACGGTTCACCCACAAATTGTTTCCTTCCACAGGGCCACAGGGCAGACCCAGTGGAGTCTCCGAGCTGCCATTGAAAACGACCTTAACTTCAGAATATAACACTTACAAAGTCATTATCACCGTTTTTAATCTTAGTAACTTCATACTAAGGGTCTTGTCTAGGACATAATATCTTTCTAAGTACCAATTGTTGCTGTTCTCTACTCACTCACCTGACGCTGATCTGTCTATCCCAGTGGTCACAATAAAAAGTCCAGTCAGCGTTCATCGATAGAATCATGAGGTTCGACAAGGCATGTCTGGGCTGAGCAGGTTGAGAGCTAATATCCGCGTAAATGCTCCAATACACATCGACTTCTTTCAGGGCTTGTCATTCGACATGTTATGTGCGCCACCAGCAGAGGATCAAAGGCCTGCGCGGCAGGCTTAGCCACTAACAGTCTCGCCGGATGCTTCAATTACTAGCATCGCCATTTTGGCACTTGAGAGAATCTGTCTCATAACTTTGACTGGCTTCTCGGCCCTTCTAAAACCCTTGTCGACCCCTGGTCATTCACTGTCACGTCCCTGAGCGGCTCCCCTGTCACTCCCACCATGCAACTCCCATGCTGATTGATCCTCGTGTCGCTGGCTGGCTTTTGGTTCTGGTTGGCTTGGTGGTCTTTGCCACTCAGGAACATCGTCACCTTGTCTTGTCTTTCAACATGGCAACTCAGCTTCTGATTCGCATTTTGGATTTTTCGCTCACCCAACAAGCGCACTATCCTCAAATATGTCGGGTCCAATCGCTGTTGGAAGATAACGTTCTCAGCCAAAATGTATTTGATCCTTCGGCTAAGCATGACATTTCTCGCAAATCAACTGGTATATGCGTATTTATCTATTATTTGTTATAGGCATGGACTCAACGATATAGATCTCAGAACACTCCTTTCACTTCTCCCGCTTGAAATCTTACCACCTCTCGGATAAAAGGATTTCTCCCGGAAATCGAAAGGAGATGTTGTTGTGACAGATCTGATCGAGCGACATTTCCTTTGGTCGACTCTAAATGCAAGCGTGTGGTAAGCTGACGTCGTCTATCACACACATCACATCGAACCATATTTTTCTACATCACAACCACAAATAACTTCTGAAATGTTGATCTATCGCATCTCCGCATAGACAAGCGTCAGCGTCATTGTTGGAAATTTGTGGAAGAGGCCACTATCTTTGACAAAGACAGAGGGGTTCAACTGTCTGATTAACACAATAACTGCATCTATTTGGTGGTGCCGTGCCTTGCTGGTACATTGGATGCAGGTACGGATAAGAACTATTGGCGTATCCATGCTCAGGGCATATCAGCCACTTCCGCTGAAGTCTGCAGGACCTGCAAAGCTGATGGCGTGGCATCTTTCCGTTTACAGCCACCCTTCGGTCCGTTGGTGCAATATCTTCAATGTCGACAAGGTCCCCATGTGAAAGCTTGCAGCCACCGATCGAGGAGGCTAACAGGCCGACGGCATCCTCAACCCGCCGTCCCCAGATGAGATGATCTATGGAGGAATTCATAAATGGTTAAGGAGAATCGCATGCTTAAAGATATCGCAATGGACCTTCGCTTGTTGCAAACTCAACAACATTTGAACGCATGCGTTTCCCAGAAAGACACTCACAGTCAGCAATTAACTTGTGTTTCTTTCAAGCGTGGAACAGGCTTTCCAAGTCGATGGTTATCTTCCCCGCAATCTCCGCCCCAGACAACTCAATCTTCCTCCTGCCCATCTAGCTCGTGGCCGTGGAGAAGGAATATGTAGCATGTGAGCCCTATGGATCCCGACTATCTGCACTGCTAGCGAAACCACAACTGAAAGGGAAGTTCATTTGGATACGATATTCACTAACTAAGCTATCAAAGGAACGGCTTGCATTGAGATGCCCCTGGACGAAGGAGGAAGTTCTAGAGACTTGAATTGGGCCCGGCTCAGATTCCTATTGCAGATATATGGCGCATTTTTTTTTCACTCACCTCCCATTGTTTGTCAATTTTCCAGGTTAAAATCGCTCGGGATATTTAAAATCTGACAGTTCTTGCAAGGATTGAAGTAAGTAGCCGTCTGTTCTGTCACAAGGCTAAGTCTACCCTTGGCATCTGTCAAAGACGTGGCTCTCCGGATATATCTCTTTGGTAATGCTATGGACTGGGAGCGCCTTATTACAATCAGTGATCTGATTCATTGTCTAGTGAAGAGTTCGTCTACTTTGATGTGCCTCACGCCTGCATCTATGCTATACTTCCTAGGCTCTGAACCTTGTATGTATTCCTCCCGCCTCTACAATTTGTGGGTGCAGTGTCGAATTCGGTATGTTATTCAAGGATCTGACCATGACGAGGCCCGCGGGAATCTTCCCCGGTCTAGCAATACATATGTAATTATGTATAACACCGATTTTGGGAACTGGCAGACGTAATAATTGACCCAAAATACGTAGGTCTAAAGGCTTGGTAAGATATAGCTAACATACATTCAGCCAGAGGTGGATTCACTGTCAGACGAAGTCCTCTTGGCAGCTATGCTGGTGTATTATCTCCGATTTAATATCAGCATAAGCAATATGCTGCATTCGACATTATCCACTGTAGCAACACCGTTTCGATTCGAAACGGTCATATTGCTTGAAGTTGTCGCCAAATGTCGGGTGCAGTAACACACTCATATTTGTGAATTGCGGCACAGCAACTGAACTTCCCTTGTGAAGGAGGGTGAGACATTCACATCTGCAGCAACTCAAGCTAATATAGATCAGGATGCTAAAGACTTGACACGGTGCATGTCCATGTCTGCGCGTTGCCATCAGCTTGAAATGCAATCTCCGAAACAAGACCTCTTTAGAGTGTTTATCATCAAGTCCTCCGCGTTCTAGTAACATTAGAACAACTAGAGAAAGTCAAAAACGTTGTGTGGAACCCGGCATTTAATGCTTCCGACAATGAGAAGAAAAGGGTAGTTAGTGGTTTTTATCAAAAGCTGAAACGACGGATAACAATCGAAACTGAGACTGACAGCGAAGCCTATGACACGGTCGTCAAACCCACCCCAAAGTTGACTTTCCTTCTTGGCTATGTTAGTCGAGGATCCGAGCCCTGCAACCAGTTGCAGTGGAGTTGATGAGCCCCCTGTGTTTGTGCAGGAGGCTAGCTCCATCTGGCCGTAACTCCGAAGGATCATTAACATCAGTCGTCTAGGATTCTTCTTCTTCACTTGCACGGACATCGAACAAGAAACTCTTCAATTTCTGATGTTCCGATCATGTGGCTGATAAGGTATACTCCGTCCTAAATGAAACCGGTGAGCCAAACTTAGGCTTCGTCCTGGTTCAATACATATGAGTTTTGGGAGACAACTACAAGGAATACCGCATCATGCCTCTGACCCTCGTCGATGAACCCGGGTAGTACTGGAAATCTTCGGGTATCATCTCAAAGGGCTGTGCCGAAGCAATTCGGCCAATATTTGCAGTCTGGAATTAGGATGTTGGGCCATAACCGCAGCAATATGATCTTCACTATGGATCCGGTGGTTGCTTTGCTCGAATGTAACCCAGGAACCAGAGACTGAGAGGGTGACCATGTGCCAGAATATCAGTCGGAGATTTGAGAATCATGTCACCACCTTCTAGTCATGCATTCTAGATGTTCGACGCTGGTCGGGTTGGTTGATGCCTGTCGATTTGTGAAGCTAATTTTGGGTATTGATCTTGCTTCTCTTCAGCACCTCTGAATGGTAAGGACCATGACTGAGATAGTAGTCGCCTAACTATTGTGTTTCATGACTTTTCCATAGGGTTGTCAGTGCAACCTCATTGCTCCGCCATAGGGCCGTCTGTGTTTCAATCGCGTACGTTAGCGACTCCAGGCTGGGCAACCGAGAGCAATCCGCACACAGTGGATGATATTCGGATGCGTGGGTATTGCACGGGTTCAACACGATAATATCGTGGGTTAAGACCGGAGACCCTGATGATCAGTCACAAAACCCTACAGTCAACCTTTACGGGAAGGTCTGGCGAAAAAGTACCAAGAGCCCGATGTTCTGGAACTGAACAAACAATTCTTGAATCCCCATCGAAATGCAACCTCAGCCCTCGTTTTGCGTTACTAACGGGAACGATGAGGAGTCTGCAGGAGGTGGGAAAACCACATGGGCTTCCTCTTACGACCACTTGGACCGAGCGTGAGACGAATCCTTGTGGACAGAATAGGAACGAGGCTCGAACCGGGCTCGCTCAGGCCAGGTCCAAGAACTGCAGAAGACGTTTGAGACCCTTGTCCCTAGCTCGGGGACCAAGCGGCGGAAACACGATCACTTGAACCACTGTGATGGGTGACAGTATTGCGTTGACGGTACAGCCGTACGGGAAGGATCACGGCTGATTGTGATATGGTGTGGAGGTAATATATCAATAACAAACCCTAAAGCATTATGAGATATAGTGTTGAAGTTCCATCTTGAATCTATATATCTGTATATCTGTGGATTGTTGAGTCTCGGCGCGGTCATGTTGAGTTGTCGTCTCTTTGCTTCCTGATGTTGGACAGCGTTATCACACTGACTATGGATGAAACTGAGACTTCATGGTGGCTCATGAGACCATGTACGAAGAAAAGCACTCACAGCTCAGACACGGATCAGATTCAAGCCGAGTAACATATGATAAGACGCGTCAGCGTATTATAGAGATGGACATTTTGTCATTCCCAAGTTTCTCCAAATGAATACCTTCTCATGATGACCAAGGAGTGTAGGGTATCTATATCTCATTCGAAACTCATTCATGGAAGAACACGTGACTGCATGTGTTCGACGAGGGTTGAGAGAGAAAACATGAGTTCCGCTGTTATCTTTATTCTCAGATAAAGTATGGGTATATAGAGAATTAAATACAATTATTCAGTTGTTCAAATGCTATGTGGCACTCAATCTATAGCTCGTGTAACCAGAATACAAATAAATATCTGATGCTTACCCGGTATTAGATGTCATCCACCCACGGAGATGGTTTATGGGCTCAACAGATAGTGATGGCAGGAAGGATATATTAATGATAATCTAATAGCGCCATCTATGCAAGTTTCCAACAAATCATCAAAGGAGCAGCCACTTGTGTTGCTAATTCTTGGTTTGGATTGAACGCTGATTTTGGCTGTTGATCTGCCCCGCCGCCGTTGTTTGTCATTCTAGCCTCACACAGAGTCGAGTCACACAAATGACATAACTTGTGACCAATAACAGTGCACATCAATCAAGCTCTAGAACCATCGTCAAATCATTGTACTACTGTATCACGATAGCTGCAGCTACTATACATCGCATAGTCTCGCATTGAATTCCCTATTGAGTCACACATCATATCACTCAACGTCAGCTATGGGCAAAGAGACTCCCCTTGTGTCATCTCGACGTCTCGCCAACGCAGAAGGCGATCCTGTCGCTGTTGTCCGCGTACGAAATCTCCAGACGACGATTCAAGGACCCAAAGATGCCTGGGGTCGCGGTTCTAAGCAGCAGCCTCTTCTGATATCCGCAGAGGTCTCACTGACGCACGCGTTCCCCTCATCATCGTCAGACGACAAGGTCGCTTCTGATACCGTGCACTATGGACTCCTCAGCAAATCTATCATCAGCACGTTGGAGAAGCTGCCTAAGTCAGCTTTGTCGTTGAGCGACGTGCTTAACAGGCTCTGGGTTGACCTTACTGGTTTTCGGTACACTGGCGTGAAGGAGCCTTCCGCACAAAACACAAAGGCTTTTCTCGATATGGGCCTTATCCGAAGGCTTTCGGTCTCGCTTGTTCTGCCCAAGGCATCGTTGATGGGAAGTGCAATCCGACTCTCAGGATCGTGTCTCTTCGCCGACTCAGCCATCACCACGCGAAGTCTGGAGCTGGGTCTGGAAGGGATCAGAGTGCCAACACTCATCGGTGTCAACAGCAATGAGCGGAACGCTAAGCAAGTTGTCATCACAAACATTCGCATCGACGAATACCAAACCGCACATGATGACTATGCTGTCATCGAGAGTATCATCGTTGATGTGAGTATATTGTCAAAGGATTAGTGGACAAATATGCTAACTATCACAAAGGCAATGTCAGAGTCGTCATTTGAAACTCTGGAGGCTTTGGCAGCAAGTCTGGCTTTCCATATTGCTCGGGAACTCAGGACCAAGCGTGACGATTTCTACGGACAAATCATTCGCATTGGACTCGAGAAGCCAACAGCCGTGCCTCTGGCCGAGGCTGCCTGTGTAGAGCTCACGGTCAGGACCGAGGATGTCAAGATCGAGGTTTCTAGGACGAAAGATGTTAGGTTTGATGATACCAGGAACAAGATTGCGCACTCGAATGATGGGAAGTCGTAGTGCACTTGGACCTAGGTAAAGGAGGAATAAGGGAAGTGAAAAGCTGGTCGCATATGTCTATATGGCTTCTTGGATGTGTTATTTCTTTTTCAACTAGTCAATTTGGCTTTCAACAGCCTGCATATGCTGTGCATAACGCAGGAGATAGCATTGATCAACATCTATGGCGTTGTCAACACCAATGCTTCAGCATATTCAACTTACTCCACCGAATACAAACCACCGTGACTGATACCTATTTAGTGACGCTCAGCACTCACTTTTTAACCTCCATTCCTGCCCGAGGAACGTCTCCCTTCGTGACCTTCCGTACAAAATCGGGATCGGGGTTGAAGAGCATGACATGAAAGTGCTGTACAGTATTGACCGATTGCAAAGAATGCCAGTTCCTGAACCAAAGAACCTATACACATGAGTCTCACAAATGAATCATCTGTAGTGACAGGAAAGACTCACATTCTCATCTGGAATATGCGCTCGAAAGGTCTTGGTCACGAAATCATCAATCTCTTTTCTTGCCTTGTCCGTCAAATCTCCCGTGGCGGGATCTTCTACGAGGTCGAACTTTGTCCACACGACAAGGTGCGCGATTCTCGGATCTATTCCGTAAGGAGCATCATTCCATAGGATCTTATAATCGTCCTCGAACTCAAATGGTGCTCCGCGCGGCGTCACTGGGGTACTCCATCCAAGACGATGTTCATGAATGAAGTTGGCGACACTGCCGTACTTCTGTTTGAGGTGAAATGCAAAGGCTTTGTAGCGCCTAAGCTCTGAGGGAACACGCTTGAACTTCTCTAGGCGGTTTGTTTGGATGATCTCGCGGACTTCGGCCCAAGAGAAGTTGTGGTACTCTTGGTCTGGGGTGGAAAGAATGCCTTGGTCTTTCTTGTGGAGGCCTTGAAGAAAATCAGGACACTCTTCGGTTCTCTGATCCTCGGGAATGTTCATGTTCCAGAAAGGAAGAGTTTCTGTGCTCCCCATGATTTCTAATGTTGAGTGAGATGAAGATACGGTGAGACGGACTCTGCGTAGGATCGGTGATTATATGGAGGAATTGATATGCAATTAGACCAGAGATTGCCCAGGGACAAGTTAATTTCAGTGTTACTTGAAGTTGATTGTCTTTTTGCCGAATATCTGATCATGCGAAGTGTTCATGTGAGGTTAAAGTTCCATGAAGGGTTGGATGGATATGGCTACGTCTCCACACAGGTACGCGCCACAGATTTAAGGATGATAATGCAGAGAAGCACGCAAACATGTCTAGTTACAATACATTTACTCTACTGATTCACACATATTGTTCGGTTCATAAACACTTTGAGTCAGGCATCGTGATCCGGCTATTTATTATAAACAAGTGGTGTTTTCGTAGTAGGTCCAAGCCAGGTTTCTAAATTGTTACTTTAGAGGATATGTCCAAACGGGCCACTCTCATGGCAACTCCACTAAATAACGGCAGATGAAGGAGTTAGAGGTCCGGTGAGCCACTGTGATGCATATGATTGTCGTCTAGCTTCCGTGATTGTGGAGGAGCTGTTAAGAAACTCAGAGAAATAAGTGACGTTGAATTGATACATACATATCTGTGCCAGGTAAAAATTGGTGGTGAATCTAGGGTAGCAATATGAAAATAGATATTCATCCAGCCTCTTGCCCAATGCCAAGGCCACGTGGAGATATAAACCCGATGTAATACGGCAGGTCAAAGCTTGCATTTGACAGCAGTCTCTAGATCAGCTATCTTTTGGTCTCTATTCACTCATTGGGCCGCGGAACGGAACGGGTGAGGCGCATGTGGGCTGGGCTCCAAGTGTTTCAAACCCTCTTGGAAAAGTTAATGGTTACCTATGCCTACGACATTACTCACAGTCTTCTGATACATAACAACCACAGTGTTTTGCTTTCTCTTGAACCTTGTACATAAGAAGATGCATCTTACAGGGAGATCGACCGATGTAAAGATAGCGTCAAAACTAGCCATAATCAACCTCATTGCATCCACTTCTGCTCATTTCGACTGGGCCTAGCCTGCGAGGATCCAATAAAACAGCCAATTACGGAGCCGAGATACTCGTTATGTCTTGGCGTGAGCTTTGGGAGCTTTGGCCTGTTCCTCGTCTTCAACTGTCGTTCACCGGTAAAAGGAGCTTTGGGGCATAAGCTCGTTAGTCATCTTGTTGAACTAAGGCAAATGGATGTTCCAAAAGAAGCAGGATTTCACTCAAAATAAGCTGCAATGAGCGGTTTGTTTGCACTTGGGAGGCAAATAGTAGCATATTAATGAGGGATATCATGATGTGGCGGCACACCAAGAAAAATCAACCATGATACCACCCAATCTCAATCAAGGTTGCCTGCTTACCTTATTATTATTCTCGGCTACATTGTGCATAACCTACGTACTCAACCTGACTGCAACATTATATCGGCAAAGGACCGATCTCGAACCTCCAGTCTCACTAACTTTCCACCTCGAGTGCTAATAATATCAGCGGTAAATGGATACCTTGAGAAGAAATGGGAAACAAGATACCGGGGATCCTGGCTGGTTGGCCCGCCACAAGCTTACAACGTGAGAGATCGCTGGTGCAAGTGGTGAAGTGGTGGGGATTAATCCCCGTGGTATGGGTATCGTGAAGGTGAGCAGAAATGAACAATTACGACAATTCGAAGATACGAGATGTGATAATAAACAACAATAGGGGAGACGAAGGCACTATTGAGCCTCATCTCATCTCCTCCCTCCAAGCCATCATAACTGGTTGGTATGGATGAACAGGTACAGGTATCAGAGCATGGGAACAAGCCTCCATTCCCCAACGGCCAAGGGAAAAAACACATGGGAGCTGAGATGACCTAGACCAGGTCGGTGCAGTATTTCCAGTATCACCGAGTTAGTAGACGGTCTGTTCGACCATTGCGAGCTGGGTTGTCACCGCAAGTCTACGAATCTCGCCTCCTATGTTACCCAACCTTTACTAAATCTGCACCAACAAAAAGAGAGGCAATTGCTGGAAAGGGACAAGAAGCAGAATCAGTTGAGAGTGCAAGACAGAAAAAAAACCGACTCGACGTCACTGTTACAACTTGTCACCCAATACATTGCAGAAAAAGAGTCAATAGTTCTAAACTACTGTCGTTGCTCGGCTTCTTTTGTCCGCCTAAGAAAAAGCTCCCTCGCCACCCCCACCAAGTTTACAAGCAACAGCTGCAAGCCCGGCATCACCGCCCCGCATCTAACTCTGGCGCTGGTGCTGGCCTCCCCTTTCCCTCTCGTTCCCGGTCGTTTATTAGCTGCTTGACCTGCTTGACCTGGTTACCTTAATTCATTCCTCTCCTCTCGCTGACTCTCTCTCCATTAACAACTTCTTATTCCTCCTCCTCTTTCCTCAATCCCCCCAAGACTATCTGCTTCTCCCCGTTGGCTTTCATCGGTTTACTCTGATTCCTCCTTATTAATATTCTCCACGACTCGACCGACTCCTTCATAATGGCCAGTGCTATCAAGAGTGCGCTGCCTACCCACCTCAAGCCCAACAGCGGCGATGAGCAGGGCAACGAGCGTCGTCATGGCAAGACGCGCAGTCACATGGTGAGTTGATGTGAATCAAGATACTGCTTCACCTCTCCATCGTCACATGTCACATTATACAAAACCTGCACTTGTATACCTTGTTCGCTCACGACGAAGCTTCACTGGATCTCCAAAGCTTAATCATGACGCGCATTGTACCCTCAGTTGCAGTCATATGGATCTCCAAGCACTTGAGTAGCTGCAAACAAGCCCACGTTTCTACCTCTCTTCACATCTGTCAGATGGATTTGGTTACGGGCCGCACATTCACTCGAAGCTTGATGGCTCTAAAGTGCCTCGACGAGTGTGCGAAGCTTCGTCTTCCTCTCTTCCACCACCGACTGGACGAAAGACCTCAACAAACAACATGTGTCATATTTTCATCATAACGAGCTTAACTTGCACACCATACTAACCCATCATGCCCCAGGCTTTCGAGAACACCTCCACCAACGTCGCTGCTGCTCAGATGCGAAATGCTCTGACCAACCTCGCCGAGACTGTCAAGGATCCCGAACAGAAGAAGGCAAGTCCTTTGTCCCGAAATATGTGATTCTTGGATCAGTCAAGACTAACCAGACGGCAGTTGTTCGAGACTGAGATGGACAACTTCTTCGCCCTTTTCCGACGATACCTTAATGACAAGGCCAAGGGCAACGCCGTGTATGCATCCTTTCCGACTAGATATATACCATAAGACAGTTGCTGACGATAGTTTAGAGACTGGGATCGCATTGCCCCTCCCGCTCAGGGTCAAGTTGTCGATTACGAGGATCTTGCCAACACCGAGTCTGTCCAGTTCCTCAACAAGCTGGCTGTTCTCAAGCTCAACGGTGGTCTGGGAACCTCCATGGGTTGTGTCGGTCCCAAGTCCGTTATTGAAGTCCGTGACGGCATGTCCTTCCTCGATCTTTCCGTCCGACAAATCGAGTACTTGAACCGTACCTACGACGTTAACGTCCCTTTCATTCTCATGAACTCATTCAACACAAATGACGACACTGCTGCCATCATCAAGAAGTACGAGGGCCACAATGTCGATATCCTTACCTTCAACCAGTCTCGATACCCCAGAGTCTACAAGGACTCTCTCCTCCCCGTCCCCAAGCATAACGATTCTCCCATCAACGAGTGGTACCCCCCTGGCCACGGTGACGTCTTCGAGTCTCTCTACAACTCTGGCATTCTCGACAAGCTTCTCGAGCGAGGCATCGAGATTATCTTCCTTTCCAACGTCGACAACTTGGGCGCCGTCGTCGATCTCCGCATCCTCCAGCACATGATGGAGACAAACGCCGAGTACATCATGGAGCTGACCAACAAGACCAAGGCCGACGTCAAGGGTGGTACCATCATCGACTACGAGGGTTCTGTCCGTCTGCTCGAAATTGCCCAGGTCCCCAAGGAGCATGTCAACGAGTTCAAGTCTATCAAGAAGTTCAAGTACTTCAACACCAACAACATCTGGCTCAACCTCAAGGCCATCAAACGCGTGGTGGAGAACGACGAACTCGAGATGGAGATTATCCCCAACGGCAAGACCATTCCCGGTGACAAGAAGGGCGAGTCCGATATCTCTATCATCCAGCTCGAGACCGCTGTCGGTGCTGCCATCCGTCACTTCAACAACGCCCACGGTGTCAATGTTCCCCGTCGACGATTCTTGCCCGTCAAGACCTGCTCCGATCTGATGCTCGTCAAGTCTGATCTCTACACATTGAAGCACGGCCAGCTTCAAATGAGCGCCGCTCGCTTCGGTGATGCACCCCTGATCAAGCTTGGTGGTGACTTCAAGAAGGTCTCAGACTTCCAGAAGCGAATCCCCTCCATTCCTAAGGTGCTGGAGCTGGATCACCTCACCATTACTGGTGCCGTCAACCTTGGCCGCGGCGTAACGCTCAAGGGCACTGTTATCATTGTCGCGACAGAAGGCAGCACCATCGACATTCCTCCTGGTTCGATCCTCGAGAACGTTGTTGTCCAGGGTAGCTTGCGTCTGCTCGAGCATTAAAGTGGGAGCTTGTTGGATGTTGTACAGTTTTGTAGCAGACTGGCTCAGGATTTTAACTTGTCACGGCCTTTCGGGGTGTATGAGATGGATAAGGCATGGGCAGATATGTCACGAGACTTGAGGATTCGAATGTTAATCCTATGGAGATAGAGAAGCAACGTCTCCAAATCGGCAGACATGGGAGCCTGATTCAAGCGTCACTTTGAACGTTTGCTGGAAGGGTATGGAGGATAAGGTACACTTTGAGTATGTACGTACTTGGCAAAACAGCAATAGCTCGATACCTATACACAGGTACAGCACATTTTTAATTGAAAAGGACAATGACAATTTCTTGAGAAATGAAGGGTTTCAAGGAAATGCGCCGGACAACGTCGTCGACTCATGATGGGACACGCCACATCGACTAACTTAGCACTGTCAATTATTAGACAAACTAGCCTTTGGATTAGTGGTGTTTCCTTGTAAATGGGCCTGATGGAGCCGATAAACCCATGGCCGGAAGGCCTATCCTCATTTCGGACCAGATCTTAACCTTAAGTCTTGCAGGTTTGCAATTACAGTTTACCAGCCCCTTTGGCTTGGTCAAGCGTCAAGCTTCAGGCGGACCAACGTCGTCGTGCATCGGACGCATGACGACGACGACGACGTTGAGGATTGTCTGCTTCTGTGCTAAGTCTTTGTGAGGCACAGTCGTATTGAAAAAGTTTATCCTTTTTTCGAGTGGCAGGGTGGCTCACCCGTGCTGCCGAGCGTGTTGCATGCGGTCTGAGAGCAGGATGATGGTGTCAAAACACCAGTTTGTTTGAAAGTGAGACGCGGGGCGAAGGGTCTGTTCCAATCCAGGAGGCTGGAGGATCATAGCACAAGACCGTTTGCCTTTTTGCCTGTTTACTGATCTCGAATTGACGCCTACGGCCTATCACAAACGCTGGCAGAGTGAAATCAAAGGACTTAGATCGGCACCCATGACGTTCCACATCAATGAGGCATTTCCTTCGATCTTGAGTGCCGAACCAGGGTCGTGGAAAGCTTCCACGCACTTTGCACTAAAAACAGCTACCCATCTCCGTAAGGTTTGAATCCTACCCTGAGTGAGGAGACATGATCCGAGCCGATGGAACTCTCCAAGGTGAAGGCATTTTTAGCATGTTTGATATGATGTTCCCAACCGAATGCCCAGCCGGAAAACCCGGGCCTGGATGAGTCCGCGAGATTGATATAGGAGATAGGGGATGGTAAAGACATCCCATGATAATATCGTGAGAGCTTGGCGAGAGGAAGCATCCTCAACCCAACCAAGGCTGTGGCTATCCGACTTCTCGAATCGGTCTAGTTCGGAGAGTGTGGCCCCGTCGTTCCATTCCATCGAGCGGCAATGCACGTTTGCATATTGTTTGTGGGGTTGAGGGAGATTGTGTGAAGATGAGGAGCGCGCTGTTGGTTAATGCGAAGTCCGGGCCGGCCTAAGCAAGGCCAAAAGTTGGGGACCCCAGCCTGGTTACCTGCTGGGCCGTCTGTAATAATGCCTGCAATTGCAATTCATGGCTCATTGACCAGGAAGTGCCTTTGATCCTCATATCTTGACAGGCTTGACTTGAATCGACTTACACCGCACGTAACTCAGCCGGCGTTTCTAAGGGTCAATAGTACGGGGGAAGGCGAGACAACAAGCAGAGAAAAGTCTTGCTTCAGCCTACAAGGCTCTGTGTGCCCAGACCCTCTGGATTGTTGTGGAAGAGACACTCATGGGTCACATCATGGCGATGCTCGGTAAGACTAACGGTTGCAAAACAGTAGCCGCTGATGGCCAGCTGTTGAGCTGTGGTGTGGCGGAAACCATCTACAACTGGCTGATGAAGTGCAGTATTCATGCACCATTAATGTTGTCGTTCTCTCTTGTGCTCCCCAGCCTCTCGAGCAATGAGGGGATGTGACTATAACGATCACGATGAGCTTAGCATGAAGCTTTTGCGACCATCCATCGAGTTCAAGCCACAAAGCAACGTCAACAATAAACATGTCCGCCTAGAAACCGCTCCATGATCGACGAACCGTATCGGCCTGTATTACCATTGCAGAAGGCTGGGGAGACGCTATCCCAAGCGCACTTACAGCGTTGGATCGGGTTGGTAGAAAGAATGCATAGTACGTACGCTATTGCGTATTTTGTTGACTTACGTAGTCATCAGTCTTAGGAAGCTCGCCAAGCTTTGGGGAATGCATCCCATCATGTTCTCTTGTTTTCCTGTGTGGAAGTCATGCGATCACATTCAATGAGAAAAATGTTGATATTGCCTCACGGAAATATGCCAACCCTTTGATAATCCCTCAGTGACGTGTAATTGAGCAAGTGAAGAATTTGCATGATGGCGTCTGTTTGTTGTCTCTGCTGCCCAACATTCAGCTATAGCAACGCAGCCATGGCGGGCGCCATCAACGGGTAATGATTCACACTAATTTACAGCCACCTAGACACACACACATTAGCGAATGTAATAACACATTATGAGGCGCTATAGACGCTGAGATGGCGACTTCTGATTGCAGTCTACTGTCGCGGAGAATTTGATTCGAAGGATGGTCAATGCCGAGAACGCCACTTGATCAATATTTCCAAGAAACTTGCAAGAGTCATGGTCAAACTCTCAAGTGCTTGCAGGGAAGGTTTTCAATTGAAGCTCGTCATTGGGACTATTGACAAGCGGGGGGGGCAAAGTCATTAAAGTGCTTCCCAATATGGAAAGGTGACCACGCCAGGGATACCAAATTTCCAATAGCGGCAAGCATCCAGACCGCCGATGAAGGAGCAGCAATCGCAGCAGCTGACATGCTGAGATTTTCCGGATGCTATCCAGAACCGTTAGGGACAAGGGTCTTTATCTATGCTACCCTTGGCTCTACGGTTGTGAATGAAAGGGCTCGGAGGTTTCGGCTGCATGTGCTGTGAGATGGGAGGATACTGATAGAGATCATTTCATGGTAAAAGACTGTGTCGTTATTTGTTGATATGTTCAATCAGACACGGCTCATGTCATGAAATCAATACATAATTGAACAAAGACATGGCTACCTTGGCTGAGTCGCATTACATCAGCGAGCTTACGACAGCTTGTCCGACAGTGGTAAGCTAAATCATGGCGGCTATCGCTGCTAAAAGGATAGGGTAGCTGGCCTCGCCCTCCGAGAGTTGGTTTGTAGTGCAGCAGCTCCGGTATACGTAGGAGAGGCGCGGTTAAAAGTGTGTGTGCTGCCGTGACCATCTGCCAGACTAAGGCAAGGCTGACAAAACCCTTGATAAGGCCTAGAACGAATTGAATTGGGGACTTGGCCAGCGGGAAAAAGATTTGCATAGATCAAAGCTCGACTTATGACTGGTTTAGAACATCGGTTCCTTTAGAGGATGACCTCTGAAGGCCGGCGATATGAGTGATTCGAGGTCGCCAGCTGGCAAGGCTTGGTGCAAATAGAGCCTGGAAGTCAAATTGTGATGGATCGAGGTCTCATGTCGCTAATGATGCTTGGTGGGCGCGTGCCCGCTCTGGCTGCCAGGCACAGCACTCCTAGAGGTTGCTCGTCGGTCTTGCAGGTGGGGCTGGCGCATCCCCGTAGCCTGAAGGGCAAACCCACAGAAAGCTTGGAGTATAAGCCACAAAGGGCATAGCGCTGGCATGCTTAGAAGACGCTAGGACATGGCTAATTTGCGTGGCAGGAACCTGATAGGCTCCGTTCTGATTCGGGAATTGGAAGGCCGTGGCTGGCCTGCCAGTGGATGGAATGTGATGATGTAGCGAGATAGGCCAAGAAAGAATGGCATGGGTTGAGAAAGGGAAATGGATTATCAGGCCAAGGTAAGCTAATGACAGGGAAGTGGGGGACGGGGTTCATTGGGTGAAAGTGGAAAGAACCTGGAAGGGGAAAGGGAGATGGAAAGCGAAAGGAGGAAAGGACAAAGCTCACAATTGAATTCAGTTGAACCTGCGGAGAGCATGTCCAGCAACTGCTACCTGCGCTACACCTCGGTCGCCCACCCCTCTGCTTTGCACATACACCCCGGCCCTTAGTTTGGTGGGATGGGATAGAGTAGGATAGGAAGTTGGTGCCATGGTCTCGTGGGATTAGGTTGGATTGCCATCGGTAGCGTCTGAATGTATCCCCTTTTGCTCTCAATATTGTCACTAGCTCTGCGTTCCCTTCATTATAATAAGCCTCCCTCCTTCTCTCGAATCTCCCTCTTTCTTTCTTCTCTATCAACGCCTCAGTCAATTCGCTACTTCGTTGTGCCTATTCCCACTACCTAATGTAAGTCGATGCCCTCTTCATCGTTTCCTTATATGGACAACATCCACATACACCTCGACTTCCTCCCTTGGATCCAACCTGCCCTTGGAAGAAGCATTCAGTGTAAATCGGTTGGGCTACAGCAATGGCAATGAATGGAAGTCGAGAACGCAGGCGCCGGCGGCCACTGTCAACTGCTAGTGACAGCCAGAAGCGGGTGACAATGAATCAAACCGGCAGCCTTTGCACTGCCTAGGGCTTGTTTACTCAACTCCCATCATTCAGCCTCGTGCACCCAACTCGAATACTACAGCATCATTACGCATGCTATTACTCATAGTCTTGCTACTATTTACGCTTTTTCGAATCACCATCCCGGAAACGTTAACTGACTCCGCTGGTAGTATCACTCAGTCATTCTTTCAATCACAAACCAAACCTCACCAACCTTCAAAATGAAGTACACTCTCGCTACCATTGCTGCCTTCGCCTCCGTGGCCCTGGCCAAGCCTGCTTTCCTCAACACCGACTTCGAGCTCACTGAGGGCAAGCCCTACACCATCCGCTACTCTGGCTGTGACGATGGCTGCACCATTGTCCTCCAGAACGGTCCTTCCGATGACCTCTCTGACTACAAGACCCTGACCAGTATGTCTTACTAGTATTGAATATTGAATGCCTTGCTGACTCACGATAGCTTCTGCTGATGGTGACTCTTTCACCTTCACCCCCTCTGAGCTTCCCTCCGACACCTACAACTTTAAGATCACCGACAAGGCTGGCGAGGTCAACTACAGCGCTCAGTTCTCTTACAAGGGCTCATACGCCGCTCCCTCTGTCACCAAGTCCGCTACCGCCACTGAGGCCACTGCTGAGACCACCGCCATCGTTTCCACCAAGGAGGCCACCACCCTCGCCAGTGTCACCAAGTCTGCTGAGGAGACCACCACTGTTGCTAAGCCCATCATTCCTACTCATGCTCCTTCCAAGAACGCCACTACTCCCACTGCTGCCCACCCCACTCCTTCCAAGACTGGCAGTGCTGGCGGTGAGACCAGTGTCCCCAGCGTCCCTGAGAGCGGTGCTGCTCGCATGACATCCTCGCTGGCTCTTATCGCCGGTGCCGTTATGGCCATGGTTTACCTCAACTAAGTTATGGACATGATGTTTTATGCGCATGCATGGGATGAAGAAAGAGCGGTTTGATGAGATTCCAGTTTCCGGTGTATAATTCTACTTTAATGATGGCTTTTGTTTTATTCTTTTCCGGTTACCCCATGAGGCGTCGCGGCCGGCCATATCCACCGATGAACCCTGCGCTGGCTTGTCTAGGAGGAAGAGAGCCTGGTATTTAGAAATCAATTAGACTCACTGTTGGTCTGCTTTTAAACAATCGCTTGATTTACTTGTGATGTATGTCGCTTCCTTGAATCCGTAGTCTATAATGCATTCCATACCACTTCCTGTGGGACTATAAGAAAAACAAAGTAGGTTTATTGGCTGCGGATACAACTGACTTGCTCTTGCCTCCATTCAACGAGCCTATGTTCTTTGATTTAAGCTTCTGATGTACTGGCGAACCTATGTGGAGAATAAACAACGTTTGCAGTATGTCTTTCGCCCTGATTCCGAGTTCCGTCGTCCGAATTTCCCTTTTGTCTTGTGTTAGTTACTCACTCCACACCTCCTACATACATCCTTACATGCAGGTTCCCGGTCTGATCTGCCATCCCTTTCTGTGGCCCAATTGCTGTTTCAGAGTAACAATTCAACGGGACGAATGCCAAATCGATATCTGGATCGACGGGTATGCAACATTGCTAGGGGGCACCCTGCTATATCGGCGCATGATATCAGTGGACATTCTAAAGTCTGCGCCTCTATGTGATGCGTCTGCTATGGGACAGCCTGGACAGCATCAAATAATTGCCGCACTTTTATGGTTCCAATCTCACCTTCCGTTTGACACCGAGATATGCTTCGCTATCTTGATACAAGAAGGATTCCTACAGTGGGTATTATGTAAATCCTCATTACACAACTGAGCATCATGCACATTGCATAACACTCCCAAGTATTTGTCCGAAATTTGTCGCACACCGGTAATTAAATGATCTATACAGGGTCACTTAAGGATTGGGAAGCTACGAGCGCACTGGAGACAGAGTACGGAGTACTGTAGGCCTTCATTCATGCGGTGTGTCATAGGTTCTTTATGCAGCAAACATCACATGAGCCGAATTGCTCAACGATGACCGTTTCCTTGCAAGTTTTGGAGGGCTTGTGTTACATTTCACAGTTTAGCCGTGGAGATCATGGCCAAGTTTCCAGTTAAACGTAATGAATTCTCTTCGATGTAACCGATCTGATCTGACTTAGATGAGCTGATTGCATGCTCCTTGCGTCAGCGAGCATTCCTGTTGTTTGTGGCTGTGGCGGCCCTGTCTTTCTTTCATTGATTCAGTTTCGAAACATAGCTACCGCTGAACTTTTTTGCAGAACAAAGAAACAAAAACAACAAAGAATGAGTGGAGAGTCTCATAAAAGCATCGATATTGAATGCATCATCGTACATGAGTTCAGACGAAAAGGAAAATGAAAAGATACTGTAGATGAAACGCGGGACCGTTCGGCGCGTGGCAGCCCAAAGATGATAGACAAACTGCCGGCCGGAAACAGACAAGGTCCATCCATGCCCCAAGACATTCCTTGGTTTGAAACTCAGAAAATGATTTTATTTTTTCTTTCGCTAAAATTATCATTGTCGCGGAGTGATTCGCTTCTTCTTGGAGACGAAAGAACTTGTCGTAATATCAGCCCACGCTCCGATTCCGCAGAGTCCTTGATCATCTTGGACGAAGGTGTAGCTGTAGCTGAACAGGCTATCGCTACCGACGGACATTTCACAAGCACGGTCGCGCACCACGTGTGAGCCGGGACTGGCAAGCGAGCCTGAAGGCCGGGTATCCTGGAGTTCCAGGCGGAGCAGCTCGGACGCCGTGAGATCGGCAACGGAGGCGGACACGGAGGCGGGAGCGGGGCATGTAGTTTCGGAGACGGCGGATGATGTGCCAACAGTTGTCCAGCCGCTCATCGAGAAGTCGTCGGCTTTAGACGGTGATGATCTGATTGCCGTAGTGCGCTCGAGAACCATGGATGTAGACATATCTGTAGTGAGAGGAGAAGGGTGCTGATAATCATCCATGTCCATCACTTCATCATAAAAGTTGAAGATGGAGGAGCTGCGATCTTCAAGAAGTATGGACGATGAGAGGGATATAGAAGAATCCGAGTTGCTTTCATGCTTATCGTAAAGAGCCATGCTGGCAATGTTGATGAGTCCAAGAATCCAGTTGCGGGATGCCAAACGCTTAGGAGCCACTCTCAGATATACGTCAGATGTGGTGTAATGTTGCTCCAAGTCAAGCGATAAGGTAGACGTCGTGATACTCAGTAATGTAGCTATGTTAGCGTATTCGCCCAAGGCGATATGCCGGGTAGCATGAGCTTTGACGTGTATTTCGATGACTTGGTTGTCTTGCTATGAAATATTCTAGAATCAAGATACTGACCCGAGGAGGTGGGTGAGGCCAGAGCTTTTGAACTCATGAACCCCTTAGCCCAACACCACAAACCATTAACTGCATAAGCCTGTGACCCAGTCCTTTTAATTCGTCAATCGTGCTGAACGCCATGAATGATGCGTTGGCAGTGCCCCTTGCTTGGTGCACGTCTGACGCGGTCTCGATCAGACAGCCTCAAGAATCGGTACGCGGGGAATAAGTGTTGTTCGTATAGAGACACATACCATAATCTATGTATCTATGGTATCGTCATCGCTCAAAAGTGGTGCCATTGCTGCATGGCAGAGCCTCCTCTAACCTATTTCGCATTAGACATGAACTGCTGCTTACCTGTCAAAGCCAACCGCCTTATTCTCTTTTTACGCCCCGCCAGAGTGAGACCTATTTTAGGGAAAGAGGAATTTGTTGCTTTGGATATCTGAACCTATGACCATGTAGAGATTTCTTTGGAGCCCAATGTGGCTGGCACTGACACAGGTTCTAGTCCGATCATACCAATGCTTAAACAACTGGCATCTTTGAGCTCATTCAAGTCTCTCTCGTTTAACTAGCAACTGGTTCATTCACCTTATAAAGTCCGGATGTGATTCTTGTTCTCGCTGGCAAGACTGTATAAGATGATTGGCTAATAATGAGAGTGTCCTCGGAGGCTCTTGAAAACTCATTTCTGACTACAAATCACTCTCTGGCTCTCACACACAATACTCAAGGGTATCTAGTAAGAGAGGTTGTAATTTATACTTACTCCAAGGAATGGCCATTTACTCTCTGTGACTGCTTCTTGCTGATGTTTCGCTCAAGGGGCGTCGAATATTGAGCAATGGTGGTCGGCGTTGATAATCAAATGCGGGATATGACAGGAAGAAAGACGGAATTGATATAATGAGATAAAAACAAGACAGTTACTAGGCACAACAAGCTCCTCCCGTTGGTAGGAACGTAGATAATGCTACCCAGATAGGTAGATATGCTTCCATGCTAAGGCAAGTACTCCTTTGCTGTTTGTGAACGATATCAATAAGGGCTAATATTTATGCATGCTACCAATGTCCCAACGTCTTTGTATGAAGTATTCAAGTCGCACTAATTAAGATCCGTAACGGCTGAACCAAACTGGCCATTACGCTCTCTTCTCTCAGCCTCCATGGTAGCAGCCATGCTCCCCTTTCGTCGTAAGCCCGGGGCCTTAAACTTCCTCACCACCTGATATGACCTGTCGAGCTCATTCTCGACAGCACACCTAATTCTTAGGGCAGCAACGGCAGGCCACACGCTCCTCTCGCCTCTGAGGACCCAGTAGTTGAGGGTCTCTCGCGTCGGAGTTTCTAGTAATCGCACAAAGTCCCCTGCTGTCACTTCGGGCACGAGAACCATGGAAGCAGCCGGGACTTGTTCATCAACCAAGAAGCGGCGGATACCGGTTGGTAGAAGATTTAGTGTGTCCAGCTGACTGAGGCGGTGCCTTATCTCCAACCCAACCATGCGTACGAGAAAGGCAGATATTTGTGTCGTTTTGCTCCGAGATTCTACCAAGGATGGACCATGCATATCAGACTGAATAAAAGGAATGAGATATGGTCGAGCTTGGCTGACAATGAAATGATTGACGTTGAATAACTCAGCAATGCGTCGTAAAGGTGAGTCTCGATCGGAGTAGGATGTATGAGTCCAATGTCGAAAGTCAATAGTGTTAGCCGGTGCCCATGGTACAATGTTACCATGAGCGTCCTTGCAGAGCATCGTTGTCTTGCGGTGGCCGTAAAGAGAAGGCGATGAGGCATTCGATGCCACAGCAGCGGTCCAGATCAACTAAGACGAGTCAGCAAACTTCATGGACTGTCAATATTTCAAGAACATACCACGTTAGGCGCAGTCAGATAGTTGAGGAGCGTCGGTACACCTCCCTGGCCCTCCGTCGCAACAGTTATGTTTAGCACCCTCTTGCTCCGGTTATAAGCCTCCTCGAAAGTCAAATCGCCGACATTGGCCCTCACACATTCCTCCAAAACAGTCACATCGAGAAAATACCCTTCTTTGGAGAAACGTCTAACTCTCCGCAATAGAGTTTCCCACCGCGACCTGAAGGCCTGAGCCGTTGAAGTTTCCCCGTTCTCGTGACCATTCTTGGGCGCAAACGCTGAGAGATCGATACCATCGCCACTCAAGACTGCTGGTAGCTCGTCTTCCGTATGAATAGCGACCAGAGCTGCGATCAAGGCGCCTGTAGCCGTTCCGGTAATGATGCGCGGAAGTAAACCACGCAGAAAGAGAGCCTTCACAACGCCCAAATGGCACATGCCAAATATGGCACCACCTTGAAGGACGAGTGTACTCCTCCCGAAAGCCTGCCTTGTATCATGGATACAGTCCAATTTCATCTGGGTCGTCAACGATGGCCCCGTGCCATGTATAGCCGATGGAGTTGTAGGCAGGGCGCGAATATCTTCCACTGCCTCGGCAATCTGTGTTATGTACTCTTCTATAAGATACTTGGTTCCGGCGAAGGATCGATTGTAGAGTTTGGGTGAGGTGATGTTCCCGAGGTTTCGAACTAGGCCGGATCTTAATAGGTTGACAAGCTGCTGAAAGTTCCCGTCTTCCCGCGCGGTCGCGAGAGAGTCTAGACGTTCTGCAATGAGTCTCCAGTCGTAATATTTAGAAGCTGGATTGTTCCTCCTGTAACCGTATTAGCGTATCTCATCCAAGTAGACATGGCATTTTGTAAGCAGACTTGCCATAGATCAAGGCCGAGGAGGTTATCCAGGTGTAGTGCGGCTTCTTCCCAGTCCTCAAAAGCCTCTGCGGTTCTCAATAGATCCAGCCATAGTTCAACGGGGCTTTTGCGCGCGTACCAGGTCCGAAGCTTCTGTAACGACATAGTTAGGAACGACAACGTCGCGTATCACGTATAGGAGGAACAGAGAGTATACCCTCTGCCAGAAGCTGGCCACATCCACGACGACACCCCATACGGTGATTACCACCCCCATTGTGCGTTACCGAGGGCCGATCACAAGCACAAGCACCATTTGCGAAGTGTCGTGTTTTGCGAGCGTAGCGACGAGATCACACACACACAGTACCTTGGGACTATGTCATAAACGCTAGATACCGCATGCAGGACCGGTGAAGGGGCCTTCTTAAGGCGTCTAGGTTGGTCTATTAGAAATTCGAAGTATTGTTTTATAGGATATGCAGGATAGGTTGGTGTTGTTGAGTTTCATAGAGCTCCCCGCAACAGTTCAACAAAGTACCTCCTTGAGTAAGGTAAGGTCATGGCTGACGCTAAATCGGCATGTGATTGCCAATGAGATCACCAGTTTTTGAGACATGGAATCTCGGAGATTGAGCCGCACTCACATGCACATATATATGAGACTAGTTATCAGTGTCGAATGAACGATTTTTGTCGATAAAGTGTAGTTTATTTATTATGCTACGGTTTATTGTATTGGCGAAGGAGAGTCACATAAGGCAAGGTTCATTGAAGATGCAGCTTTGCTATATTGCTCCTAAAAGTCTAAAATTAGAAAAATACCATACAAAAACTACCAATTTTTGTGGTACTCTGTCGAAGACAGTTTGATATTTGTTATAATCATATTACACAGCAATAACCTCCCTTTGCTCACCATGCACGTATCACCCTATTGGCTCTGAGACTCCAAAGACGTCCGTTCTAGTCGTCATCATCATCAATGACATTTCTCCGGCGGGATCTTCCTGCCACTTGTTCGACTTCGCTGAGATCATCTTCGTCCTCACTGCGATCCCTTGTCCTCTGCCGTTTGGAACGAGGCTTCTCCTCTTCGTCGTCATCGGGAAACTCATCTTCGTCGTCATCATCGCCTCCGCTTTCCACTTCTTCGTCGTCACTATTGACGATGAAGCCATCGTCGAGGGAGTAGCCTTCATGTCGACCAACAGCATGCTCAAGTTCCTCGTCTGACTCCTCATCTCTTCGCCTTCTAGGCTTGCCTGAACCAGGCGCGCCGCGCTTGCGAGAGCCTCCGGCGCCTCGACGCCCACCTTCAAGGTCCCCAATAGACAATCCTCCTCGTGATCGGCCATACCCACCGTCCATCTTGGCAGCAGCATTCTCGCGTCGCCTCTGTGCCTTCATTCTCTCCTTCTCGGCCAATTCGGCCTGCTTTTTCTGGAGTTCGGGATCGACAGTAGTTTGGATGATCATGTCAGATGCATTCGCAGGCTTACTAGCAACAGCCATCCTCTCAGCAAGGAGAGTCAGCGCGTCGTCTCCAACAGATTTGTTGGGTCGAACATTGTATTGCTCTGTGATATGTCCAACCGTCATGAGGATGTTACTGTGTAACTCGGCGGCAGCTGCATAGTAGTGACCATCGTTGACCTCGTTGTAGGGCTTGTCTGGCGGTGGGGCGAGCGCCTTTCTCTGAATCTCATAGTGCTCTCCGCCAACGGAAATTGTCACTGATCCGTCACTCCAGTGAAAGATGTTCGTGTTACTCTTGAACTCGCCGGTACTGTGATCTTTTCGTACTCGAGCGACGTGCTTAGGATGTTCAGCTTTAGCGTTTACCAGGTCGAATTCTGTTGGCTCGAACGTCTCGGGATCGTACACTTCAGGCATTATCTTCATGAACTTGGGGATCCGTAGGATTCGAAGCTATATCGTCAAAGTCAGCGCCAAGAGGCTTCTGCAGAGCAGGCAAAAACGCATACCGCGCCATCTTTAGGCTTAGGAATTCGATGTCGATAGGTCTCGACGTTTTGGATAGCTCGTTCTTTTGTCTGGACTTGAGCCTGGTCGTCGTCGTCGTTGCGATACCGCGCGTAGCTATCGCCTTCTGGATCTGATGCAAGTTCATCATTCTCATGGACAGGCTCCTTGGTGGGCACAATATCATCGTCACCATCATCACCGAAGAGGTCGTCGCCGCCCTCGTCGATTGAGTCAATTGGGTCTTCTATGTCTGACATGTTGTAGGTTCTTTGTGATGAGGAGAGGGAGTTAGATCAATGGAAGAAAAGAGTGAAAGAAGCGGTTAATGTTTGCGCGCAAAGTGAGCTTGCAGTCGCGCCTTGACTTTCAGTGACCGTGGATCCGTTTAGCTGATTGTGGTTCTAGGCCTGAGGTTGGGAGGTACACCAGCCACAGCAATGTCCTTTTTGTCAGAAATCGCAGCCACAATCTGTGCCACCGGACTATTCCAAGTCAGTGGAGACGAAAACGAAAGGAACAAGCACGCTGCAGCCTCAGGAGGTTTGAGAAGAAAAAGGTGGCGGAGAAGTGGCAGGCTGTCAAGATGCTACCTTTCGAATCCTCTGAAACAGGCATGGCGCGCTTCAGGTGACAAACAGAGCAGGGAGGTTTCTGGAGACGGGATGTGATGCGATGCGCTAGCGTGAGGCCCCGTTGTGGCGCCCATCCGCTACAGTTACGGGGTACTTAGCCGCTATTCATCAAGCCCAAGCCCCGACACCGACACCTCAAAAACCCCCTTTCTCAAACCGACTCCAGCTGCTGATATCGGATTTGATCTGATATTGATCCTGACAACAACACGCAGTTTCAGTCAGGCGAAAGACAATACCAACGACCGCATAATCACCGAGCATACACAAATACCGACTCGAGCGCGTTCTCCTTCTATCTGGGAAACCCTCGTGGAATCCTTTTCAGGCGCCTTTACTCACGATTTCACCCCGCCTTTCTGTCAACCATGTCGAACCTCTTTTCTGGCATGTGAGTATCTTTTTTTGACTCTTCAGTATCATCTCAATTTGTCTTTGCCCGTCATTGGATCTTCATTGCCAGCTCTGCTACCGTGTGGTTTGTCTCTCCGTTCCGCGATTGTTGCTGTCATGTCTTCATGACGAATGCTAGATGAGCCGCCTCTTGTAGAGGTAAAATATCTATATCCACCAGCCACGACCCTCTACCTATGCGAGTGCAACATTGCAAATTCTTCATTTCGGATACACTCAAACCTGGAGCCAATACCCTTGCGTACTCCTTGTCGCAGTGCAGGACAACTACCGAAAGACTGAGGGTCGACTGTACACAATCAGACTCTCACCATGTGGTCCCCAAGTACACTAGTACTACGTTGAAGACATGTCCCAAAGATTCATGAGCTGGAAGAATTCATTTTTGAGCCTCTGAAGACGTTGCCCTAGAATTCCTTGGAAAAACTGGTCACTCTTAAGGCCCTTGTCACGATACGCAGTCTTTGCTAGTGTCTATTGGACATCATGAATAGTTCCTCACTCATATATCATCCCTACCTTTCCTATCATCATTCCTCTCCCTTGCAAGGGCGCCACGCATGGCGCTTTTCTGCGGCTGCCATGGGCGGACCTGCCAGTGTTTCAACCGACTGTGCCATTTCAAGCATAGTGTGCTGTCACATCTATGCTCTCCTATACTGACTTTACGTGACTTTTCTGTTCCTTCTTTACCTTGGTCTTATTTCGATAGCATCCATTTCATTACGCTTGCTAACATAACATCACCAGTAACGCTCGATTCCGAGGTGGCTCAGCTAAGCCTTCTTCTGGCCCTCAAAAGAGCCCAACTGGTTCTACTGCCAGTCAGCCTCCCCCACCAGAGCTGCCTACTCAAGGGAGTCAATCTTCCTCAGCTAGCTTAGCCCCGAAGGTCCCCCCTCTGCCTAACTCTCCTTCACTCGCCCAGACCATTGGCATGGATGACTCTAGCGGCGTCATGAGCGGCGACGAACTAATTTCTTCCTATCATCTTCCTCGACCTCTTCCTCTGTGGCTCAATGCCCAATATGCTAAGCACATAGTAAAGGGTAATTTTATGACACTGAGCGCCCGACCCAAGACGGTCGAGCAAGGCGAGTGGATCGCACATCAAGGTATGAATGAAACTTTGATATCAAAATGAGTCCTTGCGGGTGCTAACGCCTTTCAGTTGTTGAGCATTACCGCAACCTGTGGAACTTTGTTCGAGTTCTCCACGAGAAGGAGGATGATGGTACATCCATCTGCAACTCTACCAGCTGCCCACGCATGTCGGCTGGAGCGTGAGTTATAAGCACTCTTATCGGACCATTCATTCACTTACACTCGCTAGCAACCACTCCTTTACTTGGCTCAACCGCAACAGGGAGCCTGTTGAGCTTCCCGCCTATGAGTACATGACTCTTATGCAGCGATGGATTTCTGGCAAGATTGACGACACCAACATCTTCCCGACTGACCCCTCTGGTGTCTCGTACGCCCACAACCCCTCCATCACCACCACACCTTTGTCCCAGCTCTCGAACCCCGGCGAGCCCGAGTACATCGGAAAGCGATCAGGTTTCCCTGACAAGTTCGTCGATATCTGCCAGATGATTTTCCGACAAATGTTCCGAGTCTACGCTCATCTCTACTGGGCTCATTTCACCGAGCCATTCTACCATCTCAACCTGGAGAAGCAGCTCAACAGTTGTTTCTCACACTTCGTCCTGACGGCTACGGCTCTGGATATGCTCAAGCCCGCCGAGCTGGAACCCATGCAGCCTCTAATCGATCTTTGGGCTGCCAACGGAACTTTTCCTCCCGAGTCCAAGGCATATGAGTATGCCAACATCCGAGCCGGCGAGCGTCTCCTGCAGCTTTCCAATGTCCCCCAATAAGCATGGACGAGTACCGGTGTAGCGTAACACGAAAGGCGGAGAAGATGGGGTATCGATCCTGTGGATCGACTCCCATGTACACAATCTGGAAGGCATGTATCCAGCCTGAAGTCGGAGGGTTGATAAACCAGGCAGGTTGAATGGGGTCGCATGATAAAGCATATTCCTGCAGTAGTAAAAGAGCTGCAGACTGGAGTTCCGGGGCCACGACTAAAGTGCTTCGCGGGGGAGTCGACTGTGCAGGGGACACATGGCTGATGGTAGACTTACGAACTGGAGACTTTGCGGTATCGTATCAATGCGAGGCTTGTTTCTAGTTCCCCAAACACGAATAGATTTCGAAAATTGAAATAACATAGCGTAGAAAATCACAAACATGACCCAGTCTGTCAAATGATAGATCCCTGCTCTCAGATTACACGATTCACACCCGGGCTAATCGATATCTCGTCCGTCATGCCTTTCAGTCATTCTTCGAACCCTTGTTGCATTGCGCACTTACCTCGCTGATTTTGTATTCCACAATGACTGGTCGATCTTCCTCAATAACGAATCTGCCCGAGCCAACATACAACTTGTCCTGCAGGAGTTTCAACCCTGGAGCGTCAGTCTCGAACCTAATCTGCACAACTAAAGTCGTCAGCATCGAATCCAGAATTGTCCCACACCAGCTCAAAACACAGCATGGCGGTTTAGCGTGAGGCCGACACCCATGACATAGGATCAGCTAACTCACATGCGTTTCCAAAGCCAGTCGTCGTAGCATTCGTATCTCCTCGAATCACTCTCCCCTCATCTCCCGCCACGTTCACTACACCATTGTAGCTAAAACGCAGCAGAGAGCCAGAAGTATCACGTGCAACACTTGTTACTTCAAGCTTGACCCATTGACCATCGGGATCGCGCCGAATGAAGTCGCTGCCGTGGATGAACGTCGCCTCTAGAGGAGGCTCATATCCCGGCTCAGAGACGAGAGTGCCCGCCTTGGGTAGGAAGGGGATGTTCAGGAGGTTAGAGGTGATGACAAGAGGATCATTGATGGCGATCTATGATCCAAAGAATTAGTGATGTGTAAATCCATTCCGAATGGGGGCAATGGAATGGCTCAGAAACACGGTACTCGTAGGGTTCGAAGGTACAGGCTTTAGGTTAGAGACAAAGCCCCAATGATGTGTATAAAAGGTGAAGAAAACTACAGTCCGACATACTTGAGCTGTGAAAGCAGGGATAAGTGTAGGGAAGTTGGTCAACTTCATGTCGAAAGTTGTTCGACTGGATGTCGAGTCTCATTCTTGTTCTAAGAAACAAGTCAAGCAGCTGCTCATGCGCTTTTCTATCTCACTGCTCGGCTTCCGACCCAGTCTTCGGAACTAGAATGGGCGCAAATGCATACGGCATTGAGTCGCAATCAAATCCATCCCTATCTCGTATTATATCTGCATTCTCCGAGACCACAACAGAGGAGTTGCACGCAACGGCGATACACTGGGCGAATTGTGTGCGAGCATCGACGTTTGAATCATGACACACATTGTGATATTGTTGCCCTTGTGATAGGAACATCTACCGAAGCAGATTTGCTAATCAATTACGAGATCTATTGCTGCGTGACTAGTGTACAGAGCTGATATGGGTGCCCACAAGGGGCGACGATTTCGAGTAACACAGGCCATCCCAGACTGCGGAGGTATTGGGGGACCAAGCCACAGAGGTCTGATAATAGGGGCACATATGTGTACTGGGAGCCATTTTCTTGACGGGCAGCGATGCAGAAACCCGTTCTCAATAGTGTTAAGATCAGGACATATCACCAATGATGAAGCACAAGACCCCGTGGTCTCAAGAGCGATATTGCGGGAACGAAACTCATACCATGACGCTGAGAGCCGCCAGACAACTTGGCGGAAGACATTTTGAAAAGCCAACCACGAGAGTGATGTGTGTCCAAGACACCAGTTGCTAGTGTAACGACGTTCACAACACAATGGCACCGCGAGCCCATCTGTTAGGTACGGCCAGGCTTCATTCACAATGCATTCACTAGACCCCAACAGACGGGTTCAGCTAAAGAATGGAATGTGCATATGATTCCGGTTCATGATGACGGCGTGGTGCTGCGTTTGTGCAATGGATATCTATACCAGAAGTTCTCGAATGACCGTCAGCCCGGACGCACCTCCACCAACTCTTATTAGCCGTATCTACCACAAGCTTCGTTATTAAAAAGAAGATCAAGATATATTACCCACCAGTTACTTTAAGGGATGAGCATTGCAAAGGCTGTCAGTGCATTCGAGTTCCTGGTGGCGGAGTCGGTTTATCCATTCTAGAACCGATGTCCCATTTGCCCGGATACTTCGGTGTTGTCCATTGATGTTCGGAACCGCACATTTCAGACTGTATGGATGGTCATAAAGCAAGATCCTATCGTGCGAGAGAGCTGTTGGGTATTGGGACTGTCATCCGTTTCAACCCGTCATGGCCCGGGTACCCCCTGCTTCCTTCTGTCAAAACCTTGTCGGCCCAGCCTATTGTTTAAGCCACTTGTTTCAGAAACACATCCGCTCGTGAGATCGAGTGGCTGACAAGTCCTTCCTCAGCTGTGAGGACCATGTCCCAGATGTGGCAAAGGGCACATGGTTTCTCTCTACCATGTTCACCGCTGAACCTGCCCTAAATAGGAAGAAGAAACGATTGTCCCATTGCGGATCATTGTCGTCGTCGTATCTGGAGTCAAGGTCAAGTACAATTACACTCAGATCCTGGTATTTTCTGTCGTATTCATGCCCTTGACGATGTTCCAGGTACGGCATCTTCGTTAGTTGACCAGACACGACGTGATGTTCGTGATGCTGACGAAGAAGGCGCAGCTATCAGTATTCTTGACGATACTTAAATAACTCCTAGAAGCCGTGATGATCTACTGGCTGATCCCAGTGTCAGACGTTAAAAATAGTCAACAATCGCTATACAAGATGTGTGACTTTATCTGAAACAGCAAGCGGATGATATCATGGATCGCGGTTTTGCGAACTTGGCTTGCATGCTTGACTGACTGATGCATACTGCCGTGTTTGAGAAGCAAGGTTTCAGAGATAGCTTAGAGATCCGTTACTATCAATGCCTTCACTTGAAAGCATTCGGTATGTTGATATGCAAATGATAACCCAGCTTCGCAAAATACACTTGATTGGGGTCCAAATTGCACTTGCAAAACAAGACTAGTCCATATAAAGACAACTCGGTCTGTTTCGTCCCCCAGAAGGCAACGTTAGATTTCCTTGTTCCAAGATGTTGTGAGCGTCATCGCAGCTTGTCGGCTGCGACATAGCTGTCCCACGTTAACATTTCTGGGTTACCAAGTCGTATTATCGGCGAATCTTTGTCCTGGCATGCTGCATGTGCCAACTCTTAATCCCTTGCGTGAGATTGTGACATTGATGTCCGTCAGTGTTTCAGATATCAAAAAAGACGCGGGGATTTCGACACTTGGTTCCTCTGTCTCCGGGATTCCCAGCCTCAGCCTCACGAAATGGCCTGATACTTGTCGAGGCTGACTCTGTCAAGAGTCCGGAATCCTCGCTTGGAAACAGCAATATCCAGAGCAGTGGATCGTTATGCTGAAAATCTCTTCGCATACGATGAACGTGGACCCAAACTCGGACAGGGATACCCAGACCGCATGTTCGGGAGGCACCCTACGCCACTTGATGATGGAAAGAGAGGTGACCAGTTAGTGGTCAACCTCTTCTGTCGCGTGCTGGTGAAATACCGGTGGTCAATCCAGATATTATTCTTTGAGTGTGCATAATGACCCCAGGCCGTGGTAAAAATATCAGCGCAACCTGGCCACCCAAGTGTAGAATGAGCCCTGGACTACGCCGGATCAAAGAGTCTAGCATTGGTAAGACCTGCGCTTCTGTTCCATCCTAGGTACAGTGTCATATAGAGGCTGCGTCATGAATGATATCCAATATGAACCAGGATATCTCTCGTTTGTCTTTGACATGCCGGATATAGAATGAATATGACCAACACTGGAATCAATGTTGTGTTAGATCAGGGGAACCGAAAAGCATGTGCTTCTGAAACCGAGATGACTGAATCAGAGAGGTTCTGCGTTGTCGTGGGGGCCAGAGCCAGTGTCCGAAAATCGCAGCCTTTCTTCGAGTCATAATGGCGGTATCTCTATGCTCACCAATGGATATGTTGAGGCAGTTGGGTAACGATTTTGGGCGGCCTTCATATCGGATTCACATCGGCATTGGTGAGTAACACCCCTGATGCGGTGATGAGGAGGCCATTCAGAGTCGCAGCAGGCCCTGTCTATTGAACCCGTTTGTCTCGAAAGGTGATGAGGCTCTCAATATGGCCGAGGCGTACGTCTCGGTAACCATGCATAGGGTTCAAAGTTCTGAGTTGACGAGGATACGCTGCATAGCCCACTTGGGTTATTTGATGACCAGAACTGGCTAAACTGCATGCACAAAGCGTAAGCCTGATTGCTTGGACAAGCAATTTAGGAATGGAGCAGGCCGAGTAGGTTAGCCTTCTGGGCGAATGAAGCACCAAAACCGCTCGCCCTATTTAAATGATTGGACGTCGTGACAGATTGGGCAGTTTTGAATAGCGCTGGCTGTTTACCCAACTTGACCCTCCCGGAACAAGATCCGGAAATCCATGGTAGCGACGAAAAATATTCGCACACTTGATCACGAAGCGATAAGAATGTACTTGGACAAGAAGATGGAACGCGAAATGACATATACAGTTTTTTCTATCAGCAGGAGACGAAAACCCTTTATTCACTCACAATGCATTCATCGAGATTCGGGAAGCATTCCAGATGGAAAGTCTTCAAGTCATTTTAGGGTCCTATGTGTGATGTGATGTTTTCCGTTACGCGAGAAGGGTCCTCGGATTTGAAGCATGGACCCAGATGCACCCCAAGCACGAAATGTTTGGACCATAGATCAGTCAAAGCCATGACGCTAGACCATTTGGTATCTGTCAAAGAGCAAGTCAGTCAGCAGGGGATGAGAGAGCAAGGTGCCTAACATTTTTCTGGTCGGCTAGGGAGAGGACGCGCACGCGTAACACACCGACAAAACAAAGTGCTCAAAAGAGAAGCACCACGAGCGGCCCATTATGCGACCGCGAAGCACAGTGGATCCATGATATCAGGCCTATGAGCCTAGTGGTTAGAATTAGGCGTGTCGAGGGCGTGCAGTAGGAGCGTGTGGGAGCTGAAGTCGCAGTCGTCTTCCCCAGCCACCCACAGTGACGGAAGCATCGAAGTCTCAGTGCATGATCAAGAGAAGCATCTCTTGGCTGATGAGCTATTGGAGATTCCGCAGGTGAATCGGACGATAACAGACTTGAGACGTGATATCGATGGTGTTCTTGCAGTCAAGAACGGGATTTGTGGTGATGTGTGCGATGGTCAGCAGACGGCACTTATTGGGGCTGGAAGTTCCGATATCTGATGTCTCAAGTGCAGAAACATCTTGGGAGGATGATGGAAAACTCTTGCCTGGGGCATCTATTCAGAGCTGTCCCGTGGTCCTCGGCTCGGTTCCTTCATTGGAAAGATGCTGTCAATCGAAATATTTTCCCTGATAATAGACGATGTTCGCAAAGTGGACAAACTCGCGCCAGGATGAAGCCAGTCGAGATATCCATTGTGAGGCGACTCCATTATGCCATGGCGTGTAGTTTTCCACAGTTTTAGGACGGCTCATAGTTCCTCGCTAGAACCAAAAAAGAATAGAGTATCCGCAGTCCCTGAGGACGGGGCCGAAGACGCGGTGTCGGACGTGCTGCTCGCGTTTCATATTGTGTTGTCTCTTCTTGTTGCCTTGTGAAATAAGACTTTCGCGAGCTATTCGTTGAAGACGAGCAGGGCATTGGCAGCTGTCCATGTCCTTCCAATCCCGTCCCATCAGCCATCGGTACTTGGGAGGGTACGCCGACACGTTCTTGCCCCACGGACCAGCAGACTGGTCAATAGGAAGGCAGCCATTAGTGTTAGTGGCTCTCGGCTGATGCAGAAATAAAGCCCAAAGCTCTGAGCACTAGCGTCCGTTTTGGTGCCCAACGTCTTGGACTTTTCCATTGTTAGGTTGCTGGGCTTTTGTAAACAACCTAAGTGGCCGGGCCGGCCCAGCAGCGCCCGAGGCTAGACCCAATGAGACATTTTGGAGTCGAGCTTAGAAGTCGACGCTCCTAATGAGAGGCGATGATGTCGCGGGTCTGAGTAAGAGTCTCTTACCGTCTGGAAATGCGGTGCGATGCTCCCTTGCTAGAGGTGCCGATATCAGCCTGGGGAGTATCAAATTTAGCACATGGCTTCCCGCCATTAGACCCAATCCTATCCGCTGCCTGTCTACAGGGTTTGGATCGCTTTACAGACTGCCCCGGCATGATGGCCTTTTTGCTTTTTTCTTCAGCGGTTCTATAGCATGTTCTTTGTGTTCTTTGGCTGCTTATCCCAACTCTTGTCGCTCCGGCAGTACAAAAACATATTCCCCCATGCTTGTCAATCCTTGTAAGATCATAGTCAGCCTTCAGCCATGACACCACGCGGACGTAGCTACTGGCTCTCAAGAAGCGTGGGGTTGCTGGGATGGTGGTAAGGTTTCCAGTCTAGGCATCTGAAGAACAAGAAGATCAGAGAGCATGCATAGAAAAGCCCGAGACGATGGCCTCATCACTCAGGAGAATCGCTCATGACATGAATTGATAGCGGCCTAAGGGGAAACAGGGCCAAGGCTGGTGTACTGTTGTTACAAAACAGAGCAGCGGTCAAGTGACAACGGCCCATTTCTGAAGCTAACAGCAACATACGCCGCTGCTATTGTTCACACGGGCTCCATGGCTGACAAGGAAGAACGAATAGCATTCATAGCAATCCTCCTCTTGGACCAGGCTTGGATGACACATGAGGAAAATCCCCTGCCTGGTGTGCTAAACTAAGCTCATTTTGTCTTGAGAAACGGGAAGTCGGTTCACATCTGGGGGATCTGATTGACATCGTGGTGTAGCTGTCACAATCTCGCTCTTGTGTGGAGTGCTGTCCTCCATTCGTCAACTGTTACGTATCGCTGGTTTCCACCGCAACGATAATTGATAATGGAGTCGTTGTTACAGATTTGGCTGGGCACATTGAAACCCATCACCGCTACTATGACTGACAGCCGATGGCGGTGATGTCGATGTTGGCAATGGAAGAGATCCGATGAGCGAAGAAGCATCGGCATCACCAGTCTCTAGTCTATCGCGGCCTGGTCCCGTCTCATCTGGTCTTCTGGCTCTTGCCAATGAAAGCATCTTCAGCCTGGTTGGACCCCAAGTTTGCCTGGTCGATTGAGGCCCCCCAACCCTGACTTGCGCCTCCACACCCAAATAGATCTTCTGCTACGCTGAGTTCTTATTCCCATATCACATTGGATACGGCTTAGACGGCTAAATCGATAAGACGCGTGCTTCTCGAGAAGCTCAATCACTGGCTCATTCAATCATCAATTCATACACTTTCTCTCTCTGATTGATCTGATTTCTCATTCCCCATCACTGTGGTCACGCCTTAGTAAAGCGCTTAGGAGATCTTTTAGCTAAGGGAGCTATTATTCGAGAAGATCATTGAACCCAGACCTGTCCTCCAACTGTGCCGAGGAAGACGGCCAGTACAAGACCCCGGGCTCTCTGGTGGGTCACGCCCATCCATGATCCTCCGTCTCGAAGAGGTCCCCTGCCAAACTCGACATGTCCTGTCCATGCCATGCCATGACCGTGTTGCTTCAAGTTTGGCATCGCCGTCGTGGTCCAAGATGCGAATGGATGCTTGGGTGTCTGCTCCACAAGAGCAATTGCCGGCTACTTGCCCCGTGCAAGTACATAATCGAAGATTGTCCTCGCCTTGATCCCAAAGTAGAAGTCTGTTTTCTTCATAGTCACTATTCGTCTCTGCTCTATCGTCACATCTTGTTTGGGATTGCAGACTACATCAAGGTCTCAGTTGCACCATCCACCACAGAAAGCTTTATAGTGCACATATTACCTCGAAAACGACACCATCAAAGTCAACCCTGGACATCATCAGCACCACCAAAGGCCTAGCCCACACCATCCCAAAGCCTTAGAACATATTGTTGTACCTTGGGAACGTGCCAGTCTCTCGCTGTTGTAAGTGCTCTTTATTTGGTCATTGTCCTTTGCGCCGTGCTAGGCTTCTGCATTGCATTATACTGCATTGCAGATACCGAGGGCGTTCAGTCGCGCGCTTCTTTTCCTGTTTCCTTCTGGCCTTGCGTTGTTGGCTGTATTCTAGTGAATCGGCCATTACGCTTGTCGCCATTCCCGTCCTTTCCCGTCCTCGCCGCTCGATTGTCCGGCTTCCCGCGCACACATTCCACTATCTATTATCCCATCTATCGCCAGCCTTTTTTTTTTTTTTTTTCCTCACTACCTTGCGTCCTAAATTCTTCCCATTTTTTTACCTTGGTGTATACCAGGATTCCATAATCAATTTATTATTTTATTCTTGGAGGCCGATTCCGAGCCACTTGTGGACAAACAGTACTTTACGGGAGAAACTTTGTCTTAATTTCTGCTGCGCCTGAGCTTAAGCGTTGCGAGAGAAAAGACAAGGCCATCTAAGTCCATCTCATTCTATTACATCGTTATCGCCCATTTCAATTATCTTGGCCACAAACTGGAGTACCCAAGTACTCGAGAGGTACGAGCCATCTTCCCGATTCTCCCGCCGAGCATTGAGTCACTCTCTGTACCCTATTTACATCGGCCTGGCCTTGCCTGGCACTTAACCCCACCCAAGCATGGAAGGTCGGGCTTTCTGGCTTCCTTCCAGGTTCTCAAAGCCCACCTTACCTTACACGCCCCTGCCCTGTCCTGCCATTCCTTCCTTCCCTACAAGTGAGGTGAGCTGCTGGATGCTGGGTGGGTGAAAACTTGGCAGGCTGCCAAAAATACACACCCGTACCCGTTTCGTCCTTCACCGCTGCCCGCACTACGGTACGGCCTTGCCCACCAAACATTGTTTGAGTCTCCCGCGCGCAAAGCAAAAAATGATGATACCTTGGTACTCAAGTACTTTATTATTTGCCGCGCCCCTCCTTCAAATCCCAACCTCTTTTCGCTTCCCTCTGCGCCTCTGTGCTCTTCACCTTGATATTGATATTGATTCTGAATTTGGGTTTCCATCTTCAGATTCCACCCTTCCCTTCTTGGCTTCTCTTTCTCTTTGCAGCCTTGCTTCTTCCACTATTTCTCTTAAACTTCCCCACCCAGACTCTCTGCTCTCTTACATATACCCACACAAAACCTCACTCAACACACACTCACTCTCACATCACTACAATGACTTCAACATTTCAAATGCAACAACCCTTTTATCGTCCAGCCTCTCTAACCGTGGATACCCAACACGCACAGAAGTACTTCGAAGACGAAGACAACAGTGTATTAGACGACAACATTCTTGAACACAACACAATCGATTCGGGCTTAGAACTATCGCCCCCCATGGCTAACAGTCGTCGAGAATCCTTTGCTGTCGGCCCTCCTCTCTTCTCACCAAAGCAAGAGGACTGGCAATCAGTCGAAATGCAGTCGGTTTCTTCCAACAACCCTTTCTTTGATCAGCATAGCAACAACCCTTTTATGCGCCCTGATCACACTCAGAACAATGGCTTCGCTGCGACTGCCAACTGGTTCGGAAACACCTCCGGCACTTGCACTCCTCTGAACCCCTTCGATGGTGTTCCTGCTGAATATGACGCTAACGCCTCTCTCTTCCACCGACCCATGGCCGGCCCAACACCCTTCACAAACCCTGGGAACATGTTCCCGTCACTCCCCGTCGGCTCCCAGTCTATCCCCACCTCTCCCCAGAAAGAGTGGATGACCCCTCAGCAGCCCATCAACAAGAACAAGATGCGCCCTAGCAGCCCCGGTCTCCGCTCTCACAACGAGATGCGCCGCGGCGACGGTATTCGGAAGAAGAATGCTCGCTTTGATATCCCAGCAGAGCGAAACCTCAGCAACATCGACCATCTTATTTCTCAGTCCACTGATGAACAAGAGATTAAGGAGCTCAAGCAACAGAAGCGACTGCTCCGTAACCGACAAGCGGCGTAAGTTCTGCTCCACTAAATAAACTTAAGCGATTTACATTTAAAGATTTGATACTAACCATCGTCAGCCTTGACTCGAGACAACGCAAGAAGCAGCATACTGAGCGTCTAGAGGATGAGAAGAAGCAATATACCGCTCTCATGACTGACATGGAGGAAGAGCTGAAGATGCTCCACGCCAGGGTTGAACAACTCGCCCTCGAAAAACAGGAATGCATCAAGTTTATCGAGACCCAGAGGCTAGACAAGGAGGAGATGATCCGTGTTCACACCAATGAGACTGGCGAACTGAGGAAGAAGATCAGCGTTCTCACCGACCATGTTCAGCGACTCGATAGCGCCGTTCCTACCACCGGAGATAACGGCTTCTCAAGCGGCTTCGATGCCATGGACGCTATGGACGGCTTGGGCATGCCTGGTGCATGGGATGCTTCCAACTTCCTCCACGACTATCCGGAGCCTGAAGTCAAGCAGGAGATGGCTATTGTCCCCGCCAAGAAGAACGACAACCCCTTCGCCGAGAGCGAGAAGCCTGCCGCCCAGGGTGGCCTTCTCTTCATGCTCTTCCTGGTGGGTGCCTTCGTCCTCTCGAGCCGCTCGACGCCGGCTATTCCTCGCGTTTCCGAGGATGTCAGGGCCGCCTCGGCCACCATTCTCGACAACGTTCTCAAGGACGCTGGGGTCAGCTCTCAGTCGGCCAGTCTGCATGCTGCCCCTCAACCATCCGGCGCTGCTAACTGGGGTAATACCATCCCTATGAACGATATGGCGATGGATGGCGTTGCGCCTTCGATGCTTGGTGAGCTTGGTGACCAACTGACTCAGCCGACTCAGGAGCAGACCAACGAGCAAATCTTCTCTCTGTCGGCTGCCCAGTATAATGGTGTCAACTCCCAAGACTTCCTCCAGAACGCCCCTGAGAGATCATCACCCAGTCAAGGTCGCCGAAATCTAGCCGAAGCACTCGCAACGATGCGAATTCCAAACAAACAAAATGATGCAGCCGAAGTATACACGCGCTCCCTTCTGTGGGACCAGATTCCCAACGATGTTGTGCGAAACTTCGCGAAAATGGTGTCAGAATGCAACAGCGCACAAAATGAGCAGCATTGCAACGAATTAAGGACATGAACGAAGACACGAATCAAGAATATAAAAAAAAAAGTCACGATGACGAATTCACGGCTTAGCCTCGAACGGCTTTGAATTACTTGTTCTCATTTTTTCCCCTATTTCCTTTCTCTCTTATCACTTGTTTCACTCGAAGTCGGCTTTTTTCCTTCCTCTTTACGGGGGATGAGCTGCCATATACTCGATGTCGCTCTCGCGCACTCCAGACATGTTGCTCACGCACCCAAATGGATGGTTTCTTGTCTTCCTTTTGTCGTTTCTTGTGGATTTCCTATTTCGGGGTCTTTTCTGATTTCCTATGGATCGAGCAAGCGAGCGTGCATTGATTTGTTTTTTTGAGTGATTTTTCCCAGCGTGGCATCGGTTTTCCTATCTCGAAATTGGATACCTCTCTTTTGGTAACGGCGAATGGGATGTGGTCGATGTGGATGGAAGTGAGTCAGATTGGGTGTCGACACTAGCGGCGAAACAGCAGCCAGCAGGAAGGAGCAGGCAGACTCTATGAGGGCCCAGTCCATGGAGAGTCTTGATACTATCACGGTGCATGGAAAGGATTTGGAGGCTAAGGGTATGGATGGATGGAGATGGAAATTGGCATACGTCTGAAGACGGCAATGACTGAAATGGTCAATGATGACGACGAAACGAGCTCGTCGATGATCCATTTACTTGTTTGTTTGGAATTATTTCGATTCTTTAAAGCAGCCTTCGGTTCCAGGTGATCCGGTCAGTTGTACGATATTTTATGGCATGGATAATTATATGGAATTAGTTTTCACGCAGCGAGCATTAAACAAGCAATATCCATCTAAACACCTACATTCAATACTCTGCGACGATCATGATGCCGATACTACCTTGTGAACATTCATGTCATATCATCGGTACTGGCTGATCAAGATTCGTTGCAGATGCATCTGCTTGGGCAGACTTTATACACTTTTGAACCGGCTAGGTCCCAAAAGAGGAATGAGAGCGGGTGTTAGTTTTGAAACAAGAATTGAGAGGAGATTCCAGGTGAGACAAAATGCTAGACCGGTCGATAATAGGCTGAAAGATGCAACTGGTGGGTGTCAGTGTGCGACGGTGGTTTGACTGAGACAATGTCTTGTCAATGCGCGGCGCTGGGACGGCACGGGATGCGCACATCAACTAGACGAGCAAGTATGTATTGACTAGTTGACTTGATTTGACGCCTAATAAAAACAATACTCTACCTAGATGCTAGTGGTAGGCCTCATGTTTATGCTGATTGTCTAGACACATTTACATCAGATTATCGGTGGTTATCGTACAGCCAGGTTCTGCGCCACTATAGCTTGCTCTTTTTATGGGGAATCCTTGAAGTTGCATCTCGTCTGGGACTTTCTGGGTGTGGCTACGTTGCATGGCATTGCATTGCATTGCAGGGCGTTGAGCTGAAGAGATATATGTGGCTGAGAGTCTCAATTGTATTCTTTGTCTCTCGACGCAAGGAACAAAAAGGACTGAATCACAAAAGTCTCACCGGCCATGCATGAGATAAGAATACGATATTCGCAGAGTCTAAGACGAATGAGCTAAGTTCAAAGGCTGAATTTCAACCACTAATTACAGGCAGCAATATAGCATTTTCAAAATATTCAGCATCGCTAACCTCCCTTCCCAGTATGATATTTCGGTCTTAAGATAGATGTTCACTTTGATCCTATATCAGGCCCGCTATAGCGATAAACAGTGACAAGCTCCGTGCGCCCTCGTCATGTCGGCCTCGACCGGACCGCGTTAATAGGTCGCTTGACTAAGACGTCCAATAGAATATAATGTCTTTTAGGCTATCACCGTTGGGCATCAATGATAAACGCCGTGTGGGGTTGGTAGGGTTTTGTCACGAGGTCCAAAGTGAGAGAAGAGGGAACATCGATCGCGAGATGGCGATGGTGGATGATATACGGCTGCTACACCAATAGTTTTAAATCTAACGATATGTAGAAAACCACTGAAACAATGTGTTGCGATATGTACAACCAGACACAAGGTGAATACGCCCTGTACTCTATCTATATACTTAAGAATAGCAAGATATCGAAACACAAGCACACACAAACCTCCGCAGTCTTATCCACCCAACCGCATCTAGCGAGTAAGTGTATATGTTGATGTGGGCAAGATACCCCTAAAACAGTTATAACAATACGGTATAAAAAACGGCTGGTCGCCCAAAGGGCGACTCAAAATCATTTAGTCGGCTGGCCCATCAACGTCTCATCCTCCTCCTCCTCTTGATTGACTTATACAGTATATATCGCGGAGATGCACCTCTCGGCCACAGTGGCACATGGCTACGGTTGCACTACTTGCGGTTGCCCTCGCCCGGAGGGTTGTACTTTTCCTTCCAGATCCTAATGCAAGATGTTTGAATCAGCATTTGTCCATCAAATCGTATGATGCATGATTGGAGATCAAGACCAATCGATAGACCGCCCTCCATGACACCAGGTTCTGTGGCTCCTGAGCAAGGCGGAGTCGACGAGAGCCTATCGAACTGCAGACCGCCACAATAACACTGGAAGACGAGGTGCAGACGGAGGTTCTGGCCGGTGGACTTACCAAGAGTTCCCTAGTGTCTTGTTACCGGCCTTCTCAGCCAGTCGATAATACCGGGCTGCCGCGAACTGTACAGGATATCAGTCTCAAGTGATGAGTCGAGCATTGTTGTGTGGAGAGAAACGGGTAGAGTCGATTCAAGATTCTGACAGGATGAGTTGAGAGCAGCCGATATGCGGTAAGTTGGGCAGCCAGTGTCTCGACGAATCAAGTAACCTTGGCTTACCGAGAACATCTGCAGTTATGGCTTCGATACAACTCATGTACAGAGTGCTCTTGAACCGACCAGACAGGCAATCATGAGTAGATGGCTTATGGTGCAACATACCTTGTCTTTCTTACACCCGAAACCTTCAACGTAGCACCAGGCAATCTCGTTCATGGCATCTATCAAATAGTGTTAGACCTTGTTCTGCTTTTGTAGTATGTACGACTTACCAGTATCTCCTAGATTCGCCGCAGTCTCATAATACTGGGTTTAAGTCAATGGTCAGCAATTGATGTCACTCCCACGAGAGTCAGAGTGAACGTACCTGCTTGGCGGCGTAGGCGTCCTTTTCGATGCCCCAACCATGTCTGAAGCAGTTCGCCAGCTCGAAAATGGCGAGAACAAGCTCTCCTTTTGCAGCTCCACCCTTCTTCATACCCGCCTGGAGAGCCATCTGCTCAATTGATGCAGAATTGGATGCTGCAGCTGAAAGATACTTGACGGCACCCTCTGGATCTGGTGCGCAACCCCATCCGTGTCTGTACAACACGAGTCATGTTAGCATTCGAGACATGTAAATCAATTCTTTTCAATAGATCACAAGCATGATACAAAGTTCGGGTGTCGCTGCACATCAATGTCAAGGTTTGAAGTTTCAACTGTCTCCAGAGCCTCAAACCCTAACAAGCTTTACCTGAAGTGCTCTGCCCGAGACATTGATATTCCATCCAGTGCTCTTACCTTAAAGCAAGGCCGTACAACACTTGGCTTAGCGGGTTATTGGCGCCTTGAGGGTCAGCCAGCCGCCCAAACATGCGCGTCGACAACTCCAAATTCCCTTCTTCGTGCAGACGAATGGCTTCTTGAATATCCTGATCAATTTGTTGCGACGAAACCGCACGCCCTTCGCCTCTGCCGCTGTCCGAGGGTGTGCCTGGCCTGCTGTTGCTCCTGGCGCGGTTATTCTGGCCCGCAAGCATAGTTGCGCGCTTCTCCCACTGCGCTTCATCTGATGTGACAATGTCGGGCAGGTTCTCGGGGACGTTCTCGGACGAGGGGGGTGCCCGGCTCAGGTGCAGTCGCTGAGACAGACGACGAGCGCCGCTCTCTTTCTTTGTCTGGCTCGACTCCGAAGCAGAGCGTGATCGACCGGAGCGGAAGACATCGAGGGACCGTCGGGGCTTGTCTTTTTCTTTGGGTCCTTGGACTGCGAGATGTAGATTGTCGGCGGACTTCATAGACGGCGGGTAGATGCGCTCTTGGGTTGAGGTGTCGGAGCGGATGATGGTAAACTCGGGGGCTGCCAGACGATCGATAGTGCCTTGCTCAGGCGGTTGGCCTGTAGAGAGGTCATCCTTTTTCTTGAGAATATCGCGTATGCCCATTTTCGCTAATTGTAATGGTAATCTGTACTGTAGAGAGGTTTGCAGGGTTGCAATCTGTATATTGATGACAGGAGACGAAAGGGTCCGTTCACAAGGATCTACACAGCGATTCGCGAAGCAAATAACCTAATCGAGGACGAGACGGGATCAACGAAATAAGCTAAAGATCAGGATAATATCGACAAGGAAGGATGACATGTTTATTAACATACTGGCGCTTCACTCATTCCTTCAAAGCACCACAAACAGGCACAGGCACATGCATGGATTGAGGCTGAGTCGAGGCTTTGCGCTTTCTTGTACCAGAACTGTCATTGAATACGATATTACTGGTGTTCTCAGACCTCTGGTCAAAGCGCCACCAAAGATCAGCAACCCCTGGTTCGTTTCAAAGAGTAGAGCTATCATAGTGTTCATACGTCAGGACAAAGATGGTTTCTGACTCGGGGATGTCATAGCATTCCGGTCTTCATCTGATACTGGAACCGTAAGCCAGTATCTCAAGCTTTCTCAGAATGCGGTACCTATGAACCTGTTTGCTCCCCTGTCGAGTAAGCAAAGTCAAAAGTTGAAGGCACCTGTTACTAATATTAGGTTGATTGAAGCTGGCAATGCCCCTCATCCTTGATGACATGCCACTTTGTTTTGCCCGCTAATAAGGTAGGTAGTCATAGCATACATAAATCGTACCCGTTGAAGCCAGGACATCCGGTGTCTTCAACCCATTGTAATCATCTAAGTAATCACCGATACTGGCTCATAGTCTTACACAGTACAATAATCTTTCATTCAATACATATCTATCTTCGGTGTTCTTTTTGGACACAGAGGTGTTCGTCTTTTTAACCGCATACTTTTGCTCATCTTTTGTTTCTTTTCCTTTGTTTCGTGATATGCTGGTGGCATATCATGGCCAAAACCCTTATGGACGCCGATAAGTCACGGGTATCTTGAAATCATTTACCAGCATCCCATCCCATTCTCCAGACGCCAGGAAAGAGCAACGTGTTGGAATCCGTGTCCTGCTTCTACTTGCTAGAAACAGACACGATGGAATGATCTAGATCGATAGGAAGTCCTTCTGTTCTTCAAAATCGGAAAGGTCCGAGTCTGCATCAATAAACTCGGCAACTTCATCTGAATCAACATCGTCGGAATCAGCAGCTTCGTCATCACTTGAAATGTCTCCAAGAGGCTCGCCGGCGGCATTGGTTCTGTTTCGAAGGACGCTTGCCCTCTCACGGTGTGGGAGCTTACATCCCTTGACCTTACAGCGGCCGGTATTGCTAAAGTCAGGGCACTCAAAAACGTGGCGGTCAGTACACTCTGCCCCCATCTCGCAGTACCCGTTGAAACCAAAATTGCGACAAACTGGGGCAGCTGGGGAGGCTTTGGAGTGAGTATAAGGACAGTCAGCCTTGGCACAATGGCCTTTGGCAAAATGCAAACAGTTGGGGGTGCGCTCAGGAGTCATGTCATGGGAGAGGTCACAAGACTCGCCGTTGACACATTGCCCATCTTTCAATATATCTTTACAGAGGGCCACTTTGTTCGGATCGTGAATGTAACGGCACCGAGGGCCTTTGGTGCATGAACCTATTTGTAGAGTACTTGTCAGTTTCGCCCCTTGGCCACTGGGCCGGTCTAGGTAAAGGAGATGTGTAGCACTCCAGCCTTGGGAAGAGAAATTACCAGTCGTTGAGAAGATTTTACAGAGTTGGTTAATCTTCTTGACCGCGCCGGTTCGCCTTAATCCTGTCAGCGACTTCGTCACACTGAAAGGAATTACATACCGCTGGTCGTTAACGAATCTATTGGCTACGAGGTTTCCTGTCTTTGTTCGATAAAACTTGACCCCAGCAACGGTAGCGAATTTCGGAGTTCGAGAGAATGAGTTGGGGGCATCTGCAGCGGGTAAGGCACAAGCGTCAGGGTCGCACAGGGGTTTGCACGCACCAGGAATCTTGACAAGCTTCTTGCCACCGTCCATAACGCGGAATTGGACACCTTCGATGGTGAGCACGTTGCGGTCTGCGGGGTTAGTCTGCGCGCTTGAAGCGGTAGCTTGATGCTTCAGGAACTCGTTGAACTGAGCCTTCTCGCGCTGCCGGCGTCCGCTGATCTTTCTCTGGCGTGTTTGTTCAATCGCCTTGGCTCGGTTTTGGGTTTCTTTCTCGTAAACGTTGGCGTTGATAAGTTGACGGTGGCGATCGGTTCTGGATACCCAGCCAGGAGGTGTATCAGCACCACTACTGGCAGACCGAGAAGCAGTCGAGTTGTCGCCAGTCAAGTGAAGGGTTCGGTGGTGATGCGCTGCAGGGTGACGGCCGATTCTATTATGACGAGCTGGGTACGGTGAACTCGCATGTCGATAGGAGTTTTCTGGACATATCAGTAATGATCTGCCTTGGAGACAAGTTTTCACATACGACGATGATGAGCAGGATGATGGCTTGGAGATCCTCGAGAGCCCGCTTGCTGATTCTTGTGTCGGTTGATCTGGCCTGGGATTTATCAGCAAATTGAATTTATTATTATGCGCGAGGGGCACAAACCCGCGACTTGACTGATACGAGCCAGAAGTTCTCGTTCTTCTTCTGACATGTTGTTAATTAACTTTGATGCAATCGAGATTCACTGTTCCTTGATAAAGGGCTCAGTGGTTTTAGGGATAAAATTAGGAGGTGGTGTTTAGGATTAATGCAGGTTGTGAATAACAGCGAAGGCGTTGACTAGTCGGAGGCGGGCGGCAGGATGCATCATCAAAGAAGAAGCCTTAGTCATGCTCACTACGATGCTTCATTGGTCCCCTGCTCTCGCATGTTTAATGTTATCACAAGGCTGAGCTTTGTTGTCAATCACCCTTCAAGTTCCTCAAAAGCTATTTATGCAAGGTTTAATCAAATAAATATTTACGATTGGGACGCGTCGCAAGCTACATGCTATCTTCTTCGTCTTTTTCGTGAACCCATATCACCACGCAGAAACTACACAAACATTCTCATCCCGATCGCGACTCGAACGCAAACCATGGCATCCACATGGGATCTTCTGGATCCTGAGGAAGAGGCTGAGCTTCATAAGACTCGCCTCCTCAACGTGGAGGAGAAGCCTTTCAAGCGTCTCACCAAACGAATCAATACCATATCACAGCTCTTACTACCATTCGATCCTGCCGTAAATGGAGCCACTATATCCGATGATATCAAGTCCAAACTCAAGCAGCTTAAGGAGGACATGAACCTTGACTTCGATGCTTTTGGCAGCAGTATCACGCGCATGCAGTTCCTTCACAACGCAAATTCCCAAGAGCGTGAGCGCTACAGAGTCGACCAAGATCGTATCCTCGCCGATTGCCAATCGGTACGACAAAACAATATCCAACTTCGAGAGCAGCTCGAAGCCGCACAAGCCACCCTCGCACAGCGCAAACAGTTCGATGAGTTAGCAGAAAAGATCACATCGAACCGTCTTCTTCGACCGCGGGAAGATCAAATTGCCAACCTCGCGAAACTCGAGGAAGAGTGTCGAGAGCTAGAGCGAGAGAGCGAAACCTACAGCGAAACTTGGAGAGAACGGCGGGAACAATTCAACAGAATCATGGAAGAAGGTATGCTCTTGCGACGACAGATTCGCGATGAAAAGGAAGAGGTCGATCGTCGAGAGGGCATGAACGAGGATGCTGAGGATGATGCCGAAGTGGATAAGGTCGGCCAGACACCCAGAAACGAACCGAGCGGTAACGCGACACCTCATCCCGAAGGGGATAGCCAGATGAAGGCAGATGGGGACGCAGGTACGCCAAACCCAGAGGCTCTCAATGGAGGAAGAACACCAATGGGGGATACACCAGGTCCAGACACGCTGAAGCCACCTTCTGGTCATGATGAGTCTCGAGACCGGGGAGATAGTCAGGCCCCCAGTCGCGATGCTTCGCCTATGCCACCGCACGACGAGCGCAAGGCAGAATCGGGAGAGGACGTTGACATGGAGGATTCTGAGGCTAGTCGAGCCCATGATGATGGAGGAATGACACCCCAGGTGACAGTTGAGCCACCTGAAAGTAACGATGATAAAATGGAAGTAGACAATTAGGGCTTCCCACTTAGCAGTCTGTACTATCGACTATGTCTGAAGATACCCTCATGTTAATGAAGGTCCAGAAGCGTTTCCTTTTTTTTATTAATTATCTTTTAAGTGGTATCGTAAAATAGCCTTCTATTATTCTCTTTTATAATTCTATCAGGCATCGGCCTGGGTAGCTTTGGCTTTTACCAGCGCCTCCTTGGCCTGCACCACCTGGTCCTCCGGAGCGTTCAGTTCTTCGCTCACGGCGAGTTGCTCCTCCAGCTTCTCGACAGCGACGGCGATCTTTTGTCGTAGAGGTTCGAATACGGCCTTTGTCTGCTCTAGGGCAGTTTGCTAAATTGTATTAGATCGAGTTTCCTGGCTAACTCCCAGGGTAATGGCTTTCGGACTGACCTGCTGTTTGAGCATGAACGAAGCATTCTCATCGTCGTTTGCGCCGCTGTCAATCTTCTCCTTCAGAGCTTTGACCTTAGCTTCCTCCTCCTCAACCTCTTTATGGTATGAAGCCTCCTCTTTGAGAAGTCGGTTGACGGAGCCTGTAGCGATGGCGAGTTGAGAAGGCGGCGGCATGGTGGATTGGTTCGGGGATTATTAACGATCTACTAAAGGTTTGGCAAGTTGCGATCTTTTTATGTACAAGCCGGATTCCTAGGCAACGAAAAAGGAGCTTTTGTTATTTGGGTGCCTGCTCGGTGTGTGATGCCTGGAGAACAATCAGAGGAGCAAATGAGATCATATTGGACGTGGGGTTTTAATGGCGGGGCTTTTCGCATCTTCTTTCTACGCGCTTCACCGCGTTAAATGCAGCTTGGAAGGATTAGGCTATGGCATCACGGAGGTGCTGAGAAGAAGATAAAGGTTGAGATACAAGTGACCGTTCTTTTACTACTGTACCGTACTCAACTACTAATGCAACGTCCAACAGAACTCGTTCATAAAAGAAACTGCTGCATATCAACCTCTACCGTTTTCCCAAAGAGCTACGACCAATCCATCCATGTACCGCAAGCCGTGGTATCTCCCGAAACGCCGACAACACCATCTGGGCGACCCCTGAGTGACTGCCCTAGAATGCTGGAATTCAATAGTTTATATAACCTGACACGCCGCCCATCCAAGTTTTCGTTAAGATGCAATAAGCAAAAACACCCTTCCTGTCAAATTATGCTGAAACGGCAACTGCGGTTGAAGCAACCGCAGCACGTTCGGGCTCATTCGGGGCGTCGTTATCTTGAGACATCTCACCACCAGCTTCTCTCTCCGCCCAGGCTCCCCAGAGTCCACGCTTCGCCCTTATCCGGATGTCATCTCCGAGACCAGGACCCTGCTCGACCTTGATGGCGTCCTTGGTTGCAAGAACCAGACACTCAAAGAACATCTTAGTAGCGTCGGCCTTGGTGGTCTGTTGTCTAGGGCAGAGGTTCTGGAGGAGAACAGCTCTCTGAGTTCGCTTGCTGGGGCTGTCGGCAGCGTCATCACCAAATCGCTCTCGCAATTGGTGTACGACGTGTTTCGTGACTTGAGAAACAGGACCGCTCTCAGCGGGATGGACCAGAGCAACAGTTGTATCTTCGAAGCCAGGCATTATGGTTCCTGCCTCTTCGTCCTCCATCTCACCCTCGGCAGGGATTTCATGGCGGCTTTCCTCTGGAGGGATGCTCATTTCACCGAAAGCGCCCTCGAAACCGAGTCCAGTGTCTGAACCAACATCGAGCATACGTGGTGATTTAGAAGCGCCGTGGTCACTTTCGACGTCAGCAATACCACTGTCACGCTTGCGCTTGAGCTCGTTCATGCCACGAGCAGTGTCTAGTGTGAGCATATTACGAAGTTCTGGAGCCCAAGCTGAGCTTCGGCCTTCCCCCAGAATTGAAGACACAAACCCTCCACTCTTTTGCATATCCATTAAAGCCAGGAGAAAGGGGTCGCGAGGGAGGAATCCACCCTCCTTGATGATATTGTCACGGTTTGCTTGTTGTTGCTTGATGTGGTTACTTGAGAGGGCGATTTCTTCATCTGGTGTGAGTATCTTTTGTTTCTTGGCGCGCTGTGCTGGTCGTCGAGCAATCTGATCCTCCTCGTGTTCGGGTTCATAAAGGTCTGCCATCTGGTATCTCGAGTGATCCTGTTCTAGTTGTGCAGCGCGGTCTTCGTCGATGTCGGAAAGCGGCGACTCTGAAATGCGAGGAGGAGGGTAGGCTGCCATGTCAGGTACTTGGGAGACATCTTCTGGGTTGAAATCGATTGCCATCATATCGGGATCCTCGCCATCATGAATCTGAACACGCTCGTCGGGCAGGTCCAAAGTCATCGCTCGATCGTCATCCTTTTGGGGAACATCAAGCTCTGAGTCGTCAATCTCAGGACCAACCGTCGTGCGATCCTCCCTTCGGCCACCTTCAGGTTCAAGGCCTGTCCCTTCAAGGCCAAGGTCATCAAGACCAAAATCTAATTCCAGATCAATGTTTCCCAGCGGTGCAATCATGTCATCTTCCATTCCCATGCCTTCGTTAAGAAACTGGCTGTTATCGTAATCTTCTTGAAGATTGATGTCCCGCTGGCTCGCGCGTCCTTTGCGGCCAATTGGTGCAGCAGCCACATCATCCACTTGAGACAAAAGCCAGTTCGCGTCAGGTGGAGGAGGTAGTTCAAAATTATCGTATGGGGTGATTCTGTCAGGAAGGGTCAAGGCCTCCCGGTTGGGAATTTGTAGGTTGACGGCCATGTCGTTGTTACCAGAAGACCGAAATGCCTAGAGGAATTAGTATACGCGGTCATGCCACGCGTCATGGAAAGGCTCACCATTTTAATCTTCATCATAGCTTCATTGCAATCATCCAAAAGATAACGCGTCTTTCTTTGGTAGATTCGAACCACACCCAAAAGCAGCTGACTGCTTAGTCGCAGGGCCATCGGCGCCTGATTAGGCGTGATGATGGCCTCCACACTGTCTGTAACATTGGATTGGAGGATGTGATTCTTTGATAGCTTGCGCTCGAGGTTGGCAGAAAGCCAGACACGGGCGAGCGGCCCGCTCTTATTGAGCAAAGTCTCTGAGTAGAACATGGTGCACTCGCGTAATTACGCGGTAAGAAAGTAAGGAAAGGCAATTATCCACGCGACAAAAGGTTGAATCCAAATGGTGAGGGGTTCTTCCAAGTAAAGGTGGTAATGATGGTTAGTAGGAGAGCGAGGCTAAGTCAATGAACACCAAGACTGGGGGCGCGTCGGGTAAACAAGCTCTTGGTGGATGGATAGCTCTACGCGCAAAAGCAACGTCGCGCGTACCCCAAAAGTACGATGCAATGCGTAAAAGTCGCGAGAAATAACGGGAATGTTACAGCGACCAAAGTTCTGGCGATAGCGACGGTATCGGGAGTGCAGTAAAGGTGACAAGGCGTGTGCGCGGGCGGGATTATCGCGACGTAAGGCAGTCAAGGTATTTTATCAGAAGGGAAAATGGGACCTGGACCTTGAAGAGGGGGGATGCTCTGGTCGTTGCCCAACGGTAAATGGCGTGGCTGGGGGCTGGCCTGTGGCAGGAGCAGGCACCTATTGCGGTGTACGGAGACAGGTTTATCCGCAGAGCGAGGCGCTTTCATTGGCCAACTAGGATCATCGGCTAGCAAGGTCTCCCTACCAACACTACCAAATATTTGTGGACGGCTCGTGTAATTGAGCGCTTGGATCCTTCGACTTTTCTAAAACTAAGGTCATTTTCTTACATGAGGCAACTTTTTTTCCCTTGGGTCCTTTAGAACGATGAGAGTCTTAGGAAGTCTATAATGACCTTCTTCCTCTTCAAAGACATGAGCGCTGAACATGAAATGTGATCGCTTCTACCAATGTCCAAAGAATCAGTTACATGGATGTTATGAGATCCTAAACCTGTACATTCTATACTCGATCAATTATCAATGTGATATTCCTAGTACCTAGTAAACCAAACTTTCGGTCTTGACTGTTCCTCCAAATCAAGATTCCAACCCAGATAGTCCGTCATTGTGGCTTAACATGCAGCAAAAGCATCATTGGCTTGGCATTGCTAAGCTGGAATCATTTACCCCAAATACAGAGCCAATCTTGACTCGTCCCCCAAGCCAAATTTCGTCTTTCAGGTGATGCTACTGGCTGATAAGCTTCTAAAGTCGATATGCAAGCCCCTGGCAGCCTTGCCGAGCCTTGAAAGGTACTAGTTCCGACCCGCTCATCGAAGGACAAGACACCTGGACATCTTAGGACAACCTTAAGTTCCGTTTAGGTCTCCCAACACATCCTCACGTCTACTTTTGTTCTTGCTGGCCTCTTCCTCTTCTCGCTTTTCCGTTTGCCCATGACTGAATCTTTTCTTTGACGGGGCTGAAGCGAGCCGTTTCCTTTGGTTGAATTGGAATTGTCCAATTTTGTGATAACTAACTTTTCCGTGGCAACTTTACTCCATGTCCTGACGTTCCCTTTTCATACAATCCAACATCCACGGACCTTTTTCTCCTCTTCATGACTTTGCGCATTCGATCTTAAACTAACTCAAACACCCATGCGGTCGACGGAATTTGCTCTACAATTGTAATACAACCATCTGCGCGTTCTTCTGTCGATATGCAACTGCCATGGGGCGGCCGCGACGGTCCGGGAAATGACACCTTGCTACCGACATCCAATATCCCTTCCATCACCGGGCATGCTGGAGATGGCATTGATTCCAAAGATGGCGATCGTCCACAGCGCCCAAGTCGCCATGTCCGAACCACGTCTTCTGATGCACGGGTGAGTCTCAACATGCGCATCTACTCTAAAGTATTCGATTTACATAGACTCAACTAACAACTCCACCAGAACGTTGCCGATCATTTCTCCTATATGACCCCGAGCGAAGCCGCAGCGAATCTACGGACATCCCTCACCCTTGGCCTTACTCCTACCGAAGCTCTGACCAGACTCGGCGAATATGGTCCCAATGAAATTCCTCACGACCCTCCAGAGCCATTATGGCTACGATTCGTCAAGCAATTCCAGGAGCCCCTTATTTTGCTGCTTCTGGTTTCGGCCGGGACATCGCTCCTCTTGGGAAACATGGATGACGCTATCAGCATCACAGTCGCTGTGACAATTGTCGTGTCCGTCGGATTCATACAAGAGTACCGTTCCGAAAAGTCTATCGAGGCTCTTAACCACCTTGTGCCAAATCATGCCCATCTGGTCCGTGGTCAGAGCAAGACATCGCCGTTGGGGAAGACTCCTACCTGGCCTCCACGCACAGATGATGCTGATTCTGCCTTGACCCCCGGCTCTGTCACTCCAGTCAGCGATATTCTGGATGCGACCTCTTCCAAGGTCATGGCTTCTCAACTGGTTCCTGGCGATCTCGTTTTGTTTACAACCGGTGATCGCATTCCTGCCGACATCCGTGTTACCAAAGCTGCAGATTTGACGATCGATGCATCAAATCTCACTGGAGAGACGGAGCCTGTTAGAGTAACGGCTGAGGCACGGAGCCGTGGGTTTGGCTCATATGGTCTCGACAAATCCCAATTGCCACGGCCAAACTCTCTTGCTCCCTCTGAGCATGGAGATTCACACGGAGACGGTATTCATAATATTGCGTATATGGGAACATTGGTCAAGTCGGGTCATGGTCAGGGTATTGTCTTTGCGACTGGGGGTCATACACATTTTGGAACTATCGCTGTCAGTGTTTCTGGTACTGAGAGTCCAAGGTCACCGCTTCAGTTATCCATGGACGACCTCGGCTCGCAGCTCAGTAAAGCTTCATTTGTTGTAATTGGCCTCATCTCAGTTGTCGGCTGGCTCCAGGGGAAGAAGCTTCTTGAGATCTTCACTATTTCGATATCACTTGCCGTTGCTGCCATTCCGGAAGGTCTGCCTATTATTGTAACTGTCACCTTGGCTCTAGGAGTTCATCGCATGGCTAGGCACAACGCGATCGTCCGAAGGATGCCCAAGGTCGAGACTCTGGGCTCCGTGAATGTGGTTTGCACTGATAAAACAGGTATGAAAATTGGGCATCACCCGCGGAAATAAGCTAACAAGAGTATTCAAGGTACCCTCACTACGAACCACATGACAACTACTCGAATGTGGTACTTTGGAGCTCAAGAACCTGTCCCGGTGGAGTCTGATCACGATGATGTTGAAACGAATCCGGACCTTAACCAGGCCACCCTTCGAGTGCTTCGTATAGGCAACATTGCGAATGATGCGCGACTTGCTCAAAAGTATACAGAGCATGGTCAAGCCGCGACAGCTGTACTTTCGTCGACCCTAGGACGTGATCAGGTTTCCACTTATACCCGCTGGGTTGGACAACCTACTGACGTTGCCATGCTGGACCTCCTTGATCGCTTCAAGGAGCACGATGTTAGAGAATCTATCGGCCCCCGAGTGAGCGAGACGCCTTTCAGCTCTGAACGAAAGTGGATGGGTGTCACAATTGGATCCGAGACAAAGGGTGACAAGGAATACGCTTACATGAAGGGCTCTATCGAAAAGGTTCTGGCAGCCTGTGACACTTATCTCGAAAAGGATGGAAGGGAAATTGTCCTTGACTCAGCACGTCGGCAGGAGGCCCTTCAGGCCGCTGAGGCCATGGCTGTTCAAGGTCTACGGGTATTGGCATTTGCCAGCGGTTCCGTCACGCGCCCCTTGAGAAGCAAATCTGCCGCGCGCAACACCCCTGGTTTTGACCGAAGCGAGAGTCCATTCTCTCACAGCCCAGAAGACATCTACAAAAATCTCACCTTTGCGGGCCTTGTTGGTATGCGTGATCCTCCGCGACCTGGAGTTGGACGTTCAATCAGGCGCTTGATGCGGGGTGGGGTCAAGGTCATCATGATCACCGGCGATGCAGAGACGACAGCGCTTGCGATAGGAAAGCAATTGGGCATGAATATTGCAGTCCCTAGTGGACACACAGGTGCTCAGAACACCGTAAGGCCTGTGCTGCGTGGCGACGAGGTCGACAGGATGTCGGAGGAGGATCTGGCACAGGCCATGCAACACACAACCATCTTTGCACGAACGAATCCAGACCACAAGCTGAAGATCATTCGAGCCCTTCAGTCAAGAGGCGATATTGTCGCCATGACTGGTGATGGTGTCAATGATGCGCCAGCTTTGAAGAAGGCAGACATTGGTATTTCTATGGGTCGCCATGGAACTGATGTTGCGAAGGAAGCAGCAGACATGATTTTGACGGATGATGACTTTTCTACGATTCTCAGAGCCATCGAAGAGGGCAAGGGTATCTTCAACAACATTCAGAATTTCCTGACCTTCCAACTCAGCACAAGTGCTGCCAGTTTGGCACTCGTATTTATTTGCACCTGTTTTGGCTTCAAATCCCCCTTGAACGCCATGCAGATTCTTTGGATTAGTAAGTGCAACATCTAATGTGTAGTCTCATCCAAGCTAACCATCATGCTAGATATTATTATGGATGGTCCTCCAGCTCAGTCTTTGGGTGTTGAAAGGGTAGACCCTGATGTTATGACCAAGCCCCCACGAAGACGAGGAGATCCAGTACTTACCAAGTCGCTTATTACGCGCGTTCTCACATCGGCCGCCATTATTACCATTGGAACAATGCTCATCTACCGTCGTGAGATGATGGCTGATGCACAAGTAACCCGACGAGACACCACGATGACATTCACTTGCTTCGTCTTCTTCGACATGTTCAATGCTTTGAGCTGCCGATCAGAGTCTAAGTCAGTGCTTCAAGGCGAAGTTGGACTCTTTTCTAATAATTTGTTTAACTGGGCTGTCTCTCTCAGTATTGCTGGACAGTTGCTTGTTATCTACTTTCCCTGGCTCCAGGAGACTTTCCAGACGGAAGCTCTTGGGTTTTTTGATCTCGTACGACTTGTTCTGTTGTGTAGTACTGTATTTTGGGCGGACGAGCTGCGAAAATATCTCAAGTATAAGAAAAGGCGTTTTGGAAACGGTTATAGCCAGGCGGTGTAATAGAAGGTACGATTTCTCATTGAGAAGGACTAGGGGTTTATTTACAAGGAACATATTGTATAGTATAAAGATATAAACATTGTACAAGGTATTGCATAGCGAAGGCACTGAAGCTGGACATTATGAAGGGTAAAAACAGACCTGCATTCATCAAAATTCGATTGAGCTATATCCGTACTTCCATATTATTGTTTCTATATGAGAATAGGTCGCTGGCCATCCATGCCTGGGTACTTCTATCTCTGGGTGCAGGGTAGCCTCTATAAAGAAAATTGCGGGGCAGCACTCCCTGTTAGAGGCTGCGTGGCACCAACAACGCAACGCCTCCAGTTGGGTGCGACAAGTAAGTTCCTTTGCGCTGTGAGCTCCACGTCTCTTCTCCATTCACCCAGAAAGTAGAGAAAAAGAAGCAGAAGGCAGAAATGCGCCGCCGGAACAGGACATCTTAATGACAATGTCAAGCCTTCAAAACGGCATTTCCTACAGCGAACACCCCGTCGTCGAAACACCCCTCGCTATCTCTACTACGTCCCTTGACAATGCCAACACCGAGTCCGAGATTCGTGAAGCGCTCGCCTCCCTGCATGCCCACGAGGTTTCTATAACATCCCGCCTCGATGCTCTCGTGGCTTCGCAGGCTGATCTATCCCGCGACCTTGGGCGGCTGGATCTGCTGCGGGCTGGGCTTGGAGCGCAGGTCATCGCCGCACGTTCAATTGGGAATGACATGCTAGCAACGGCAGCAGATACGGCTGGTCGACTGAGTGACAGGGTTAAGGAGCTGGACCTCGAAAAGAGTCGAGTCGAAGAAACACTGGGTGTGGTGGAACAGGTCGCGGAGCTCAAGGCATGTGTCAATGGCGTGGTGGGTTCCATGGGAGCGCCCCAAGACTGGGAGGCTGCTGCTGGATACATATCGAGAGCAAGCAAGATACCAGAAGAGATCACAAAGGGTTCATTCGCTGTTGGCATAGTACCCAGCGTCGAAGTCCCCGACCCGCCATGGGTGACATTGGAGGAAGCCAAGGAGAGTCTATGCGGCCTCTTCTTGAGAGAGTTCGAAAAAGCGGCAGAGGAGAGTGATGGTACGAAAGTTACTAGGTTTTTCAAGCTCTTCCCCTTGATAGGAAGAGCTGAAGTTGGATTAGATGTCTATGGAAGATACGTGTGCCAGGGTGTCGCTGGAACCGCTCGAGCGACCCTCAAAGACGCCATGAACGGACAGCGTAGGGAAGGCTTCTTTTATGCTAACGCCTTAACGAAGCTGTTCGAGCACATCGCCCAAATTGTCGAAGGTCACGGCGGGCTTGTAGAGCGTCATTATGGCTCTGGAAAAATGGTTCGCGTTATCGAACGTTTACAGATGGAAGCGGATGTCCAGGGTGGCATCATTGTTGACACCTGGAGCGACGAAAGGGGAATCGATAGAAAACTCACTGACGTCAGGAGTTATCCGTTCTCGTTTCTAGTTCAGAGCTTTTTGCCCCAACCGCCTCGGGGTGGCACACCGAGGGTGAACTCGCCAGCCATAGGGGTAGGCAACAACCCTCGAGAAAGTGAGGATGAGGGTGTCAATATGAGAGAAGTCGACGGCCTCCTGAGTGAGATTGCGGTGATGCTTGGGCGTTGGTCACTGTACACTCGATTCCTCGCCGGCAAATGCAAGGTACGGTTGGCCATTCAATCTCTGAAATGAACCGAAACTTACAAGTCGCAGAACCCCGATACACCAGATGAGGCACCTCTTGTCATACCAGACGTACTTGTCAAGTCAAACCTGTACCGAAAAGTATCTACCAAGCTTACATCTCCTTACAACATCATGACCACTTTCTTCTTCCGTCGTTCTGTGGAGAAAGCCTTCCAACTGGACGAATATCCTACGGGTCTGTCACTAAGCCTGAGCAGGCAGATCGAAGGCAACGCTCCGTACATCATATTAGCGGTGGACGATGTCATGTACATTGTGAATGCAGTCATTCAGAAATCTATTTCAACATCTCAAAGAGATGTCATTGCTTCTGTTGTCCCGACAGTCGGCCGAGTGCTTGGCTCCGACTTTGTTGGTATGATCCAGCGCAAGATGAGAGATGAATCGTATCCTCGACCGGTTGTCCAGGGAGGATTCCCACCCGAAGACAAGATTATCCAGTTCATCGTTCTCATCAATAGTCTGGACATGGCCAACGAGTATTTGACTCGAATTATCACAGGTCGGATAGGGGAATCGAATCACCTGTCAAACGGTGATGCCCAAAACGGACCCCTCAAGGATTCGTTCCCGTTTGAGCGAGATGTTATCTTCGTTGCGAACGCTCTGCACACTCTTCAGACTTCGTTCATTGGAAAGACGACCGAGCTGCTCAACGAGGGAATCCAAGTACTCTTCAATCAGGTTGTCAAGCTCCGTTTAAGGCCTGTCCTAACAGATACATTCCGTGATGCGGACTACACCTTGTCGGAGGACGACATTGCAGATATAGCTCAACAGAACGACGAAGACGAGAATGAACTCCTGGAACAAGTACCCCGACTGTTTGAGCATGGCTGGGATCAACTCATGAAGCCAATTGCACGTCTGATGACACCTGGGACATACATCACTCTCCTGGATACCACAGCACGCTACCTCTCCAAGATATGGGAGAAGAAGATCATGGGCTATGCAGGCCGCACCAATGCTCTTGGTGCAATCAGACTAGAGCGTGATTTTATCGCGTTAGTAGACATCGTCTCTCGTGGGGACTACGCTGTGAGAGAGGTCTTCGCCAGGGTCCTGCAAATACTCATGGTTGCCAACATGGAAGATGATGAGTGGGATGAGGTCATGGCCCAAGATGGAGAAGACGATGTCATCGAATGGGTTTTGACTGAGGAGGAGAGGAGGCGGGCGAGAAGTTTGGTTAGAGGATGATTTGGCAGTTCATGATATTCAAGGACATGACGAGACGGCGTTGATTATAGAAAAGAGCTCAAAGAGATGTAAGAGTAGAGTCGATGCAAGCGAGTATTTCGTGGTTTACGGTTGGTGGCACATTGGGAGCCACTGCTGATAGCTTATTTTTCTGTGACCATCTAGAATCTGAAGTACTGTAGTTGAAACTACCTTAACTTAGATCGATCAAGAGCACCAGGATTAGTCAAACAAACTAACATGCGATTATTGATGTCAAGACTTGCAACAAATCCCTTTCTTTGGCGGACAATCATTTTTCGTATGCCTTCCTAACCGGATATTAGTCTTTGTAGGACTATAGGTCTGAACTATCAGTGGCCCTTCGCCCTAGGGCGCCACTGAATAGACGTTTTAGTGGCTCCCGGCCTCACCTAGGCACGCCCAAAGCCTACCTAAGTACAGCAATTTTCGATTGGGCATTGCCTTCAACTCTGAGTCACTCTCAACCATCAAAGTCCAGTCAGAGGCTCCATTTTAGCTCGTCATGATGAGTGAGCATGAGGCCCAGTGTGATGAAATTTTTCATCGCCCAACTATCACGAACTCCGAGCCACAGACCTCAATATCATAGCTTCCGAAGATATTTACGAACTCTTACGCTTTCGGAGAACACCCTCTTCTGTTTTCCAAAACGAGATTTACAAAAAAACACTTACGCCTCTCCGACATTGAGAACACCACTTACATCGCAAAGATTTGGTTCTCAGGCTGCGCCCACAATGGAGACGAGGATAGTGAAAGTCCCGAACAAGGGCTCTTTAGGCCACTTTCAACCTGGCGATGGCCTTGCAAAACTGAATCACTGGGAAGTTCAGTGTGAAAATAAACTCGCTCTTAAGGCTCTGCAAGATGCTGCCCATGAGCTACGGACCAAGGATACGCCTGTCGCATTCCCAACAGAGACTGTATATGGCCTTGGTGCAGATGCTACTCGGACTCCCTCAGTCAAAGGAATCTATTCGGCAAAGGGACGACCTTCAGATAACCCTCTCATTTCACATGTTTGCGACCTGGAGATGTTGCGACAGTATATCGGCCACACTGACGAAACTGATCCTATACCACAACGATATAGGGCTCTGATAGAGCGTTTCTGGCCCGGGCCCCTTACTATTCTTCTGCCTAATCCGATACCGTCGAAACTAGCACCTGAGGTGACTGCAGGCCTCAAGACCTTTGGCGTGCGGATGCCATCGTCAACCCTCGCCTTGTCTCTCATCAAGCTAGCTGGTGTACCCCTGGCAGCACCATCCGCCAACGCTTCCACCAAACCTTCACCCACAGCGGCACAACATGTGATGGACGACCTCAACGGAAAGATTGAGCTCATTTTGGACGGTGGACACTGCCATGTAGGTGTGGAGAGTACTGTTGTGGATGGACTATGCGACCCCCCCGTCGTCCTTCGCCCAGGAGGTATCGGAATAGATGAGCTACGAAGCTGCCCCGGCTGGGAGAATGTAACAATAGCTTACAAAGACAAGAGCGAAGAGGGAAAGGCTGCACCCCGAGCTCCGGGGATGAAGTACAAGCACTATAGTCCAAAGGCTACAGTAGTGCTCTATGAGTCGACTCTCGAAAAAGGGGATAACGGAATAGCTTCTTCCGACCTGAAGGCGGCCAATGGAACAGTCAATGGTCATGCTAGCAACGGTGAGCGGAAGGGTAGGGTTATTGGGGTTATTCGCACCCAGCGATGGAAGTCAGGGGCTGGTCTGCGATGCGCCAACTTTCAACATCTCACCGACGTGCAAGGAGCCGATGAGGATGACTTGCCATTCCAAGTATACGAGGGCGATCTGTTGGATGAAAAGGCGCAGCCAATAGGAAAGATCTTGGATATCGATCTGGGCAGAGGCACTGAAGGGATTGCGAGAGGTCTTTTTGCAGCGCTTCGGGAGTTTGATCGACGAGGCGCAGATACCATTTTTGTTGATGGCATAGAAGATAGAAGCGACATCGCAGCGGCGGTCATGAACCGGCTCCGCAAAGCGGCATCAGAGACTAGAGCATGAATGATCATATCAATTAGAACACCAGCACACCTGTATAAAAACCCTTCCTTTCTTGACCCTGTATCAGCCAGACCAGATCAGACCAGACCAATGGCGCGGCGCCTTCCTCTTTTGATTTTGGGTTTGCATGCGGCGCTGAATAACGACAAAACTCCCGACTCTCCAGACATCAACCTGCTCTCTTCTCTACAGACCCTGTCGGAGCCAGTCCGCCAGTTTCGACTTTCCTAGCTGCGCCAAGTTGTTGACGCCCTGTTCGCTGAGGTCGATGCGGCCAACGGGCATGTCTTGAGTGGGTGCTCGGCTCACGCGCTGAGTGATGATGGTGGGATCAGTCTCGAGAATAATGCCGTCGTCAACAATCTCATCGATAGCGAGCGAAACAAGGTCGTAGTTCTCGACAATTGTCCTCTTGTCAACGGATTGCCTATAGTGCTGTATTAGCGGTGCTGCGATGGATTGCGCAGGCTCGGGAAAAAAAGAAGAAAAAAACTGACTTGAAAAGGATGTGGAGAGAATCCCTCAGAGCAAGAATGGTGTTGTAGAGCAGAATCTCGTTCTCGTCGACACTGCCAACAACATACATCATGACATCTGACTCCATCTTGTACAGCACAATTCGGTTGTCGTAAAGAATGATATCGCCGTTCTGCTTGGCAGTCTTGTCGATAAGACCCTTCTCAAAAGCCTTTTGCGATTTCACATCGGAGTAGGGGTTGGCCGAGGAGCTTGTGGGAGCTGTTCATAACAGTTGTCAGCTGTCGTTGCGCTCAGTGGTAGCATCGCGAGGGAAGCTCAGGGGAGGATGAATGTACCATTAGGTGCTGAATGAGGTGGCTGGAAGTACTTTGCGAATATCCGGGAGCCATCTTCGGTGCTGAGGATCAGGATGGCCTGAACCGAGAAAAGCGACATTCCAGGAGCCATGCTTGCGATTTGTTGTAGTGTTTGCTGGCTTGTAAGTGCTCTCTTTCAACGGTGGCCCCTCCAGATGCCAGCAATGCCATACTGTTAGGGATGTCCGGGACCAACGTTTGACCGCTCCGTATGGTCGACCATCTTATCTTATCAAAAGCACCCTGCATGACGGGTTAATTGGCAAGCAACCCCTCGCGTTAAGCACTTTACGCGTCTGAAAAAAGGAGACGCGACCCGTCACCCAGCCAATCCCTTCGAGGCCCCTCATCTTCACCACCAATTTCCCAACGTCAACAGTAGCAAAAGACAAGGGTCAAGCCAAATCACTTCTTTTAGCTTCTCTGGCATAAACGTACAAAGATCACCCAAACGAAAATGTCGTCGCCTACGAAAAGGTCGACACGCAGCTCAGCGACTCCTCGTCGTGCTGCTGGCAATTCGGAGACGCCCCGTCAAGGAAACTCTCAGCTCGATGCCCCTTCGAGTCCCCTCTTCTATCAGTCTTCGTCACCAGGACCAAGCAATCAGAATAACCTCCCCGGAGATGTGTCTTCGCCATTGGGGCAGATGACGAACAGTCAGAGCACTCGCGGTCGTAGCGATGTCCCCAACTCCCCCCTGCGACAGATGACAGATACTCGAAGCGATCTGGATCCTGAAAGAACACCTCGAGCAAACCCAACCACACCAGCCTATCATGGAGGTGAGAACTGGCACAATCAACCTTACCTGCACTTAACTGACCACCGTAGGATCTTCACCTATCCGCTACGAACCTAGCTCCAGCCCTGGCAGATCACTGCGACAACAGTCTGAGCTTCGAAGTGAGGGTAGTGGCTTGTTCTTGGGTTCTCAACTTGGCACACCGGCACCTCACCGCAGAGGCGATATCAACTCCGATGCGACTCGAACACCCCGTGCTGCTCGACGAGTGATTCTTGACGATGCTGGCCGTGTAGTTCGTGAGGGCCCCGCTGATGGATCCGACGCCGCCTCATTTGCGAACAGGGATCCCAATACATCAGAGGCCGATGTTCTTGGTGGACAGGGACAAAGTCTTATTTGGGGTACAACCGTCTCTATCGACGATACCTTCGCATCGTTCAAGGAATTCCTTCGCAACTTTACACAGAAGTATCGGATGTACCGCGATGGTGCGTCAGATGAAGACGTTCAAAACGCTCCTGATGCAGAGTCAAAGCCATATTGGGAGGCTCTGGAGAACATGTTGCTTTTGGGAACAACACGACTTTACCTTGATATCTCTGACCTGAATCTATATCCACCAACCCGAAAGCTATGGCATCAAATTCAAGCCTACCCCCAGGAAATCGTGCCTGTCATGGATCAGTCCGTTCATGACATGATGGTTGAGATTGCACGGGCAGAGACTTTGAGAAATCGTCAATCGCAGAGCAGCGCTGGCCACCAAGCTTCCCAGCAGAGCACTCAGAGCTCTGAACCTGTCTTCCCCAGCTCAGATAGACCCGAGGAGGCGCCTACACCCCGGACACAACCAGATCAACAACAGCAAGCTTCGCTGGAGGATCAAGTAGCTTCATCTATTTATGTGGTTCGACCATTTGGTCTGGACAAGACCACCAACCTGAGAGATCTGAACCCCTCCGGCAAGTTATCTTCTATTATAAATACCCGTCCTGAGACTAACGTGGACCAGATATGGACCGCTTGATTAGCATCAAGGGTCTCGTTATCCGAACAACCCCCGTTATTCCCGATATGAAAGATGCCTTCTTTCGTTGCAATGTTTGCAACCACTCTGTCAATGTTGGCTTGGATCGTGGCAAAATTCGCGAGCCTACCGAGTGTCCTCGTGAGATTTGCAAGTCCAAGAACTCCATGTTGATCGTGCACAACAGATGTTCCTTCGAGGACAAGCAAGTTATTAAGCTTCAGGAGACACCCGATGCTGTGCCTGCTGGTCAGACGCCTCATTCAGTGTCAGTCTGCGTTTACAACGAGCTGGTCGACTTTTGCAAGGCTGGTGACCGTGTGGAGTTGACAGGTATCTTCCGTGTCAGCCCTGTTCGTGTTAACCCCCGCCAGCGTGCTCTCAAGAGTGTACACAAGACATATGTTGATGTTCTTCACATCCAAAAGGTCGATAAGAAGCGCATGGGTGCTGACCCATCCACGCTCGGTATCGCTGGTGAGGAGGAAGCCGAAGCCGGAGAAAACGGCATCGAAGAGACACGAAAGATCACGATTGAGGACGAAGAGAAGATCCGGGAGACAGCCGCCCGCGACGATATCTACGAGCTTCTTGCTCGTTCCCTAGCTCCCTCGATCTACGAAATGGACGATGTCAAGAAGGGTATCCTGCTACAACTCTTTGGGGGCACCAACAAGACGTTTCAAAAGGGTGGTAGCCCCAAGTATCGAGGTGACATTAATGTCCTCCTCTGTGGTGACCCATCGACAGCCAAGTCGCAGATGCTTTCATACGTTCACAAGATTGCCCCCCGCGGCGTTTACACGAGTGGTAAGGGATCCTCAGCTGTCGGTTTAACTGCATACGTTACTCGCGACCCAGAAACAAGACAGCTTGTCCTCGAATCTGGAGCCCTGGTCTTGTCAGACGGTGGTGTCTGCTGTATCGATGAGTTTGATAAGATGTCAGATGCTACGCGCTCCGTACTCCACGAAGTGATGGAGCAGCAGACTGTCTCAGTCGCCAAAGCCGGTATTATCACCACTCTCAATGCACGAACCAGTATTCTCGCCTCCGCAAACCCTATCGGCAGTCGTTACAATCCCGACCTTCCTGTTCCTCAAAATATTGACCTTCCTCCTACACTCCTCTCGCGATTTGATCTCGTGTACCTCATCCTGGACAATGCCGACGAGAAGAATGACCGACGCTTGGCCAAGCATCTTTTATCGCTCTATCTTGAGGATAAACCCCAATCCGCTCCCAACAGTAATGATATTCTACCAGTCGAGTTCCTCACTCTCTACATTTCTTATGCGAGATCCAAGATTCAACCTACTATCTCACAAGAAGCCGCCCAGGAGCTGGTCGACTGCTATGTTGCGATGCGCTCCCTTGGACAAGATGTCCGCGCCGCTGATAAGCGTATCACTGCCACTACCCGTCAGCTTGAGAGTATGATTCGTCTCTCCGAAGCTCACGCCAAGATGCGCCTTTCTGAGACTGTCACTCGTGACGATGTTCGCGAGGCCAATCGTCTTATCCAGAGCGCCTTGAAGACGGCCGCCACAGATGCCCAGGGACGTATCGACATGAGTCTCCTCACGGAGGGAACAAGTGCTGCTGATCGCAAGCGTCGCGATGAGCTACGTACTGCTCTTCTACGCCTCTTGGATGACATGACAGCCGGTGGCAACACCGTGCGTTGGGCCGACGTTGCTCGCCGACTGAGTGAGGGCGCCAGCGTTCCTGTCGAACAATCCGAATTCAACGACGTGATGAGGGCTCTTGAGGCGGAGAACGCCATCATGATCACAGGCGAAGGAGCAAGAAGGACCATCCGCAGAGTGACCTCTGTTGCATAAAAGTAATAAGTATGGAGAGCTCAATTGATGCTGAATGATTTACCATGTAGATGAGTTGATGAGGTTTACTCGGGTCAAAGGTTGTATGATGACGAACCTCCTGGCTGGGTCAGGCGTTGGGCATATTTGTGGGGGATAGATAGACGTCGAGATGTTTAATTTGATTAATGATATGATCATTCTACCAACCAGCCTTGAATCCCGTCTCGGGAGACTAATGTCCGTTTTCGAGCCCTTTGCCGACTTTAATAGCAACTTCCAGAGCATCTCTTAGAGTATCAATCAAATCTTCTTCATTTTCTAGACCAGCTGAGATTCGCACATTTGCTTCTCTGACTCCCAGGTTATGCATGTACGCCTTCTCGTCAGGCTTCTTCCCAAAGACAACCATGTTATAGGCAAACATGATGGTGACGTGTCCGCCAAGGTGAGGACTCGGATAGAAGCCTGCCCTGTCGTAGAACGCTGTCGCAGCTTCGACAGTTGAGAACTCAACTGTCAGGAGGCAGCCGTATCCAGGCTCTGGGAATTCCGGTGTTGCTCGCCTTAAAATTGCATCGTAGTTTGACTTGCTGTCAAGTTGACTGGGATACTGCACGTTGACTACAGGAGAGTCTGGGAATGCGATGGCTCCGTGAAGAAACTCCGCCATAGCGAGAGCGTTCCGGTTAAGAATCTTGGTACGCTCAAGAAAGTCCTTTGAATTAGAGAGCAAGACTTTCGCATCCGAGGCAAAGAGCTCATTGTGATGAGACTCTTTGAAAAGAGACTGAAGAATGTGATAATGGGAAGAAGCAGGGTTTAGAACGATGGAGCCGCCCATGACATTGGCATAGCCACTGAAGGACTTGGTGAGAGACGAAAGGAGGACGTCTGAGTTGAATAGGACGTCTATGTTGACGAAACCACTGATTGTGTCGTCGATGATGAGAAAGAATCCATACTCTTCAGACTATTGAATGTCAGCAAGTCTGTAGTAGGGCAATATGAGATCCGCTTACGAGTTCCTTCAAACGTTTTGTATCGGCAGTTTCCAAGGTTGGATTTCCAGGAACCTCCACAAATGCATAGCTAACAGATCTTCCCTCCTCTTTCTCATGCTTTAGCCAGTCTTCAAACGCTGAGAGACCTTCTTTGTCCACCTTTCCGAAATGTTTCATTCCTTGCGGACATTCTTCTATGAGATGATGATATGTGGTGTGGAAGATGACACCCAGGACAACGATAGTGCCAGGTCGGTGTTTTGTCAACAGAACGCTGGAGTGGAAGATAGCAGCCATGCCCGTCGGGTACAGAAACACGTCGCTGGGTGTACACTTCACCTTGTCTGCATCAATCGGTGCGCGATGAAGAAGCTCGACGATCCTCGTACGGAGATCACCATGGGCTTCACTCTCAGGAGTCCAAGTCGGAGAGGGGATAGGGTCCCTTCCGACGTCAAAGGGAACTTCCTTGATAGTGGCTATGCTTTTGAGAAGATCCTCAGCTCCACGAATGGAGATCCCGAGTCCTGGATTCTGCCAAGTGAGCACGACGGCAGGCATTGCCGTTGGACTAACAAGAATAACATATACTCTATGGCCTGCTATATCAACGCATTTGAGAGTGGCGTCTTGGGCTGTCAACCGTTTGTCTCCACGGTTCTCATGGGTGACATGATGCAGAGTATATGGCCAGACCGCAGGGTTGAGATAAACCAACGCAGCTTTGTCGGTATAACCAAGGTATTTTGCAATTTCATGCCCAAGCTAAAGTCAGATTAGTTAGCACATTATTTTCAAACTATGTACACATGGGCTTACCTGAACAGAATAATGTGTGGGCATGAAGCGAGGATATATGTGAACCAGCTTCTTCATCGGAGCAGGGTCGCCTTCACGAATGGCCTTTGCCACATCCCATCCTGGAAGATTAGTGATAACACTGTAGGGAGCTTGAGGAGGAGGTGCGTGTCCAACTTCGGACTGGGTTTTTAGTACGACCATGATGATTAATTATATATATGGAATAGTCAGGTCTGGAATGATGGGTAGAGTTGTGTGATACGGTTCGAGAAACACCATCGTGTCCCAATCTACCCTCAAGACTTTATATACCTTCTGTATCTCAGACTAGTGCAACAATCCTTCGATCCTCATGGATTTAGTTGCTTCCGTGTTCAGTGGCCTCGACCTGTTGATCATGCACTAGTTAGACCAAACAGTGACCTTTAGAGTAAAGCTTCCAGGCTTGACTAGTACCGCTTTACTCCCAGGGTGTTGGTTCGACATAGAGACCGTGGCCTAGAACCAGATATAGCTTGAGGAGGCTGACAGCCTTGGCGTTAATACTATGTGTATCGCCAATCATGGATATCCTCATATGATGAGCTACGAGCTACAGTGGCGGTTACTAGTGGGAATGAGGTTACGCGGCTCCGCACTGGTGCGGAGGTAGCTGAGGGTTTCGGGCTCAAATCAGTGAGGTCAATATAGGTATTCTCGATGAAATAGGACTTGGAGAGACCGCAAAGAGTATTGGGAGAGCGGCCAACCTGTTGTGACTATTATGACAATCCTCAACATCTAACAGAAATTGATAACATCGGGACTGAAGATGGAGTCAATTGACAGTCAGGAAATGTAGTGACCAATAATGCTTCTTTTGTATGCTTTTTAACTTTGCTGAGCTCACTAACCGCATTACTCAACTTTCTAACCTAAACAGTGACCTCTCATCCACCTCCTCAACTGAGGAACTCATATTACACAAAAGGGAAATGAATCGAGCCTAGCACAGCACCCCCATCAAGACTCTCTCTCAAACACCGCTACAAAAATGCATGTAACAAAGCTTACCAAGACCAAGACTCCTCATTCCTACCAGATGCCCCTCTCTTTACCCTCAAATCCGAAGTTCGCGGCTACGCCAACGAACAGAGCTATGCAGAGAATACTCGGGCCCCAACGGTCGTAGAACCCGATAGCCTTACGTTCTCGAATACCTTTACTTCGGTGGAGGTACGTGAACACAGAGTAGCCAAGGCTTGCAATAGCCAATACAGTAAAAAGACCAGCAATCCAAAAGTGGGTAGGTGTAGGATGGCTACCGAAGTTGAGTAGCGTGACAGCAATTGTGCCGATATAGATAGAGAACTCGAGCTATCAAACAAAGCATTTTAGTAAACGAACACGTACTTGACATCAAAGTACTTACCCATCCCAAAAATGTTCTTTCAGCCGCAAAATAGACCTTGGGTTCCACGCGCACAGGCACGTAGATCTTCTTGCCAGGCGGCGCCTTAAACTTCTTGGTCTGAATAGGGTCATGCCCGAAGAGGGCTTGCAGCCGGTCACTGCGTTCAACCTGCGTGCTTCTAGGCGCAGGAATAGCAAGCTTGAGAGCAGAAATCACATGTTTTCCAAAATGTTGTCTGAGATGTCGGGTCTTGGCAGAAAGCAAAGTCGAATAGTAGCGCCATCCTCCACTTCTCTTGGCTTGCGCCAGCTCGTATCTTTCATCATACTCATCATCCGAGTTGTAAATCGCATAGTCTTCATCAGCCGTGGGCAGGTCTGTCATCTGGCCCTCCACATCAATAGGGGGAAGCTCACGGAGACCACGAGCGCCTTGTGCGCTCGACTCGCCGTTAGTGCCGTTACGGCCAGAAGCCTGCAATTCCTCGTCGTCTGAGTCAAGTTCTTCGTCATCATCAGATGTATTAGTAGTACCGGACAATCCGGGTCGCCGAATACCAAAGTCATGAGTAACGGGTTTGCGGATGTCTACATCCATCTGAGGCATCCAGAAAGGCAGGAGGTTGATTCTATCAGGGAACAACGTCGCTGTGCCGTGGATGAACTTGGAGAATTTTGGCACGGCCTCCACCAGGTGAGATGAGATGAGCTGGCGAACCCACTCAGGTGGTTTCTGACCGGACTGCGTCTGAAGCTTGACCTCCAGAACGGCATAAGGGAATCGCTCAACGTCTTCAGCAGGCAATTGCGAAAAGGGATAGTCAACACCGATGTCCATACGGCGCCAGTTATCTCCAGAGCGAACACGGCCATCAAGATTGTCTTCTCGCACCATTGTGAGCTCCGTATCCAGCGAAATTCGGACACGGGCATCGGCGGGCAGCTGGAACGCAGTGCGGTTATAGAAAGATCGGCAAACAGGCTTGTAACCCTTTTTGATAACCGAATATTGGATCTCAGAGGCCAATCGCTCGTCCTCAGCAATAGCCTTCTCAGACTTCTTGCCCTCCTTACGTGCCTTCTCAAAGATGGCGGCTGGAAGCAGTTCTCCTTTCATGTACGCGTTGACGTTTTTCTCCTTCATGGCGAATCGAGCCTTGACAGACTTCTCTCCCGTCCAATCTTCACGATGAGTCTTGCGCTCAACGAAGATCGTCTCTGTCTTCATACCTCCATACCATCGAAGTCGAATAGCCTCGGCACCTTCAGTTTTCTTCAGTCGACCTTCGTACAAGTCCCATGTGTCGGGGTTGTCGTAGTAAATCGAGGTGATGGCTGAATCTTCCGGGTCAAAGTCCTTGTTGGCATTGAAGACAAGGACGGGCAAGTGCTTCAGGATAATAAGCTTCAGTTCCGTGACGTTGTCTGGGTGCACCCAGTATTTAGTCGTTTGTCGGATGAAGTTGGCCTGGCCTCCACCCGCAGCACTATCACCCTTGACAGGATTTCCGCGAGTTCGGACGAGGTCGTAAAGCTTCGACAGCTTGATGACAGACGCGTCATAGTTTTCCTTGTAAAAGGGCTTGGCTTTGAGTCGGCTATCGAAAACGGGCTTCAGGTGCCATCCGGTCGTTTTCTGGAACTTGTGTTAGGCAATCGCTGCGTTGTCTCCAAGGGTTCTAGTCTCACATCGTGCTTCTTAATGATCTTGTAAAACCCGGTATAGTTGAGCTGCACAAACTTGGCGAGGTCATGGACATCAGCTATAATGTCGCTGAGATCCTCTTCGAGAAGCATAAACTCTTCCTCACTGGGGCCATTCTCGCCAAGCCCACGCTCATTCAGGCGGTTAACCACATCCTTGACTTCGCGTTCGCTCACAGCAATTCGACGGGCAATCTCCATAGCCTTCACCTTCTGCTTTGTGTGAACCTTTTCGAGCTCTGACTCGAGCCTTTCGACGAAACGCGTCTCGTCATCCTCGGTCCATTCTGGGCCCTTGCCGGCCTTGAAAGGACCGGTAGGTCCCTTGAGCTCATTCTTCAAACCATCGTAATCGATATAGTACCACTGATACTCCTGGATAACGCTGGAGCGTAGCTGCTCTCCGAACTTCATGACGACGACGCCGGGTCGGACAGAATGATTTTTGCCGGCGCGGGTGCTGAGCCAGGTTCTGGAACGTGTCTTGAGGTCTTGAACGATCAGCATGTGCGCATTGAAGAAGCTGGATGCGACATCCGAGGAAATCGAGTTCGAACAGCAATGGTTAATGATGGATGAAGTATGAGACGATTGACCACGATGCAGCCGAGGAAGTCAATCGATGGATGCTGATGCTACAGATCTTTTGCTGGCTTACCTGGTGACGATAATAAGAGAAGAAGAGGGCGAGAGAGACAATGTTTTGGTGTTGCCGAAAGTTACGAGATGACCGAGACGTAACAAAACAGGTCAGGGCTTCCGAGTCGGCAGGTACGGACGAACTATTTTAACGAATATGCAAGGTAACCATAGCACTGTAAATCAATTACAGTGCGGCAGGTACGAGAAAAGTTCCAGGTTTCCTAGACTTGATCTGAACTCTTTCGTCGCTTCGCTTTGTCTTGTTATCGTTGGCGTCGAGCAACTGACTTTAGGTCGGGCGTTATGTGGAGCAACAGGCCGACATTGGTTTAGTTGGCGTTGTCACGGTCGAGAGCTCTGTTCGAGACAAGCTCTGAACCTGAGACGATTGGCGAATCATGTTAGTGGCTACAGGAACGTGCACGTCACTGAAGGAAACTTAATGGCGAGGCTACGAGGGAGGGATAGGGGAATGCGAGAGAGAAAACTGGTGCTGTTGAAGCGGGGATCCGCTGTATTCTTAGCGGCCGTTCTTCCATACCTATTTGGGCTTCTCGTCCAAGGTGCTGTACGTAGTAAATGTAGGCAGGTGCCAGCGTCATTTTACATGGATACAAACTGTAGCTGAAATAACATGGACTAACGAATGAATTGGCCCTGTCCTATTCGTCAATTGAGCCCGTTAGCACCCAAACTTGTCAGGAAACATCTTTCATGCACGTGTAAATGCATCAATTGGTAGCATTGCACTACAATCCCGGGCTGTCCAGTTGCGAGAGTGGATCAATTCAGCCGTGGAGACTACCTAACACAAGGTGGAGAAATGTAGTGAGGCTCCGTGTCGAATTCGATACCCTGGAGGATGTAAGAAAGACGGGGAGTGAAGGGTTTTTATCATAATCCATATACCTAGGTATACTGTCAAACTACTAGGTAATGCTTATACCTCTGTATATTGATGACTCTAATGGTCATTATCTTATAACTGATATGGAAACTATTACAGGCTTCATACCCTTGCTATAACCAATGCGATTTCTATTTTGTCTTCTTTATTGTATAGGATGGCCCCGTTTTTTTTTGTTAGGATGCTACATCATCAAACTCCAGCACTGTATATATCGAACCCTAGCACAAACTTGGCCTTGATTCTTTTTTACAGCCTCAACTCGGAAAATCGGCTTCAACCTTGCTACATGCGTACATAGACAGTTACACCCGTTGCTCAACCCTTGTAGCGCGTGTATCGTCCGCGCATCTCCCAAGCTCCCGTGCCCCTCCAATCGAAATCGACCCCGGGACACAATTTTTATTTTTGTTGTGCCCCTCATCATGGCTCCCAAAATCGATGATTCTATGCCGGCGCGCATTTCCTCCGATTGTCCAGACGAGATTCGAGAAGTCTTGTACCATGCCTGGGGCCATGATAGAACCGGTCTGCAGAAACTGCTCAAAACCACCGGCAAGGCAAATGCACAGGACCCCAAGACTGGAGAGACACCCTTACATGCAGCTATCCGTGCCTGCGGGCCTGCTTCTGGGGACGATGACGATCAGGAAGAGGATGGTTCCGTTGAGGAGGCTAAAGAGATAGTTCACGATCTCTTCCTGAGAGGTGCAATTTGGAATGATGTCGATAGCAACAATGAGACACCAGGCTGCCTTGCCCTTAGGCTTGGCCGTAAGCCTCTATACAACCTTTGTGTAGAGGCTGGAGTGCGAGCCGAACTCCTATTCGCTCTTATGGGGGATTACGAAGCACTATCATCTGGCTCAGAGGACGGTGACGAAGAGATGGAAGTTGAACAAGATGACGAAGAGGCTCCTCAACTGGTATCTGCCGAAGACACCGTCCCTCCTCCAGAAGAACCCAAGTTCATTCCTCCCGATGCTCAAGAGAAGCAAGTCACAAGTGAGGAATATCTAAACTCGAAACTAGTATACGATGATGCCAAACTTGTCGACTCTGACCTCAATGGTGTCATGATGGCCTGGGAGACTGACATCATGCGCCGGTCCGTTGCCGCTCTGATCCCCGACTCAGCACCTGGCAAACGCATTCTGAACATTGGCTTCGGCATGGGCATCGTTGATGGTATGTTCGCTGAGTTGAAACCCTCACGCCATCATATCATCGAGGCACACCCAAGCGTTCTTGAGCACCTCTCCAAGGACGAATCCAAATTTGGCCCTAGCTGGGAGAAGAGTGGCCCTGAAGAGGGAGCCTTCAAAGTGCACAAGGGCAAGTGGCAGGATATCGTACCAAAGCTGCTGGAGGACGGCGAGGTTTATGATGCTATCTACTTTGACACCTTTGGCGAAGACTACTCTCAGCTACGTCACTTCTTCTCTGAGTGCATCATTGGCATTATGGACCAGGACGGCAAGTTTAGCTTCTTCAATGGCCTTGGAGCTGACAGAAAGATCTGCTACGATGTATACACCAAGGTGGTCGAGATGCAATGCGCCGATGCTGGCCTCGATGTCGAGTGGGAGGAGAGTGATGTAGACATGTCTGGTCTAGAAAAGGCTGGCGAGGGAGAGTGGGAGGGCGTACGGAGACGTTACTGGACCCTAGACAGTAAGATATGCCATATATTTTACATCACTATCAAGCTAACTCTATTTCGCAGAATACCGGTTGCCCATTTGCACATTCATGGGTTAGACGAAGAAATCCAACAGAAGGATTTCAGGTCTGTCAGTGACACACACGCTCTTGGTAGTCTTTAAGAAACCCTTCGTCTCTATTCGTGCTTTCATTCAAGTTCACGTCTATCTCCGTTTTCCGACCAATCCTAATATTAACCTTTGATACCCATCACGCGCCTTTCATCAATCGACCCCCGCTCTTGCTCATTTGAAGTTCTCGGGATGAAGGATACCCGCCATGTTGCCCTCATTAATTCGCTTAAGGGTTAGGGCGGCAATCAGGGCGGCGCCGACACCACTACCGTCCTCGGCAGTAAGAACCTCGATAGGGTCCTCGGCCTTCTTGTTGGTCTTTGCGGGCCAGTCTAGAATCTCTCGCAGAGCCTGAGCTCCTCGCTCCTTGAAGTAGGGGTACTTGTTGAACACGGAGCCATCAGCACCGACGTGGCAAGATTCGTATCCCTTCTTCTTGCAGATAGCAGCAACACCACAAGCCGAGAGGCGAGCAGCACGTGTGCCAATGAGCTCGGCGGTCCTTCGAACGAGCTCCAGCTCGGGGCGTGTGGCCTTCAAGTTCAGCTTCTTGACGAAGAGATCATACGTCTCAGTCAGGTTCTCCCAGGGGTCCCTAAAGCAGAAAATTAGCAGTGTGCGTAGCCCCAGCATCATACAAACGTACTCTTCAATAGCAGACAAGAATGAAGCATCGAGGGAGTAAGGCTTGCGTAGCAGAGAAATGTCCTGGTTCTCAAAGATATGGATGGCCTTGTTATCGTGAAGGTCGACAAGGATGAGTCGGAAAATCTCGCCAAGGTAGAGACCAGCAATCATCTTTTCGAAGGCCTGTTGTCCAGGGCGAGGAGACTCCTTATCGATAGTCACATCGTAGGCAGTTCGGGGAAGGACCTTGTGCTCGTTGTCGAAAGCTCCCCACTCGCAGTTGATGGCCATGGGCAGATCAGCGGGCAGATTCAGGTCAGCAATCTTGGGAATGGAACCACAGTCTTCCATGTAAGCAGCATTGCATCCCGTGCCGAAGATGCAGCCGATCTTCATAGCAGTATCGGTATAGGCTGAAGCAATCAATGTGCCAGTAGTATCATTGATGATAGCCGCAAGCTTGATGGGGACGCCCTATTAACATGATTAGCAGGGATTCTTGGGGTTTTAGAGTGCTGTTCAGCATACGCGAGCCTTCAGGGCCTCCTCAAACATGGGCACGATGTTCTTGCCCTCCACACCATCAATGTCGAAGCCCTTGGTCCATCGCTGTAGAATACCCTCATCAATGTAGTTCTGGGTGGCAGGATATGAGAATGTGAAACCCAGAGGAATCTTCTCCAACTTGCTGCAGTCTCCGTGGTGAGTCTCGAGGAATTGGTAAAGACACTCGGCAATGTATTCCCAAAGCTCTTCAGATGTACCAGACTTGAGTTCCTCAGGCATGCGGTACTTGGACTGGAGGATATCAAACTCGGACTTCTCTTCGGTCAGGGTGATCTGGCAGACTCGCAGGTTTGTGCCACCCATATCCAGGGCCAGGTAGGTTCCGGTTTCATAGCCATCGGGGTATGACATGACCCAGGTAGGGTTCATAGGCTATGGACTTGGTTAGAAGTAGGATTGAAAGTGTGTGTTTCGAACTCACGATGCTACCCCCCTCAACACTGAGGCCTGTTGAAAATTAGCCAGTCGTCCCTATAGTCTACAGAACAGGAGATCTCACCTTTGGCGAGTTCGGAGACAAAGTGGTCAGTAATCTCCTTGAGCTTAGCGGACTCTACCGTAAAGAGCTTCTCGAGCTTGTGAATCTCATCGGCGAGATCCTTAGGGACATCGGCCATTGATCCTGTCATGGTTTGTAGTTAGCAACTGACACTTGATTTGGCTGATGTGTTTTTGTTTGCATGGAGCTGGAAAGTCAAGAAGCTCTGAGGAGAGAAAGGTTAACAGAAGGGCAGCGCATTTTGACTTCGGTGCTGCATGGTCACTGCACAAGCACTGCATCTACACTTTGACAGTAGTACAGTGATTGCCAGCTGGTGAACCCAATAGCATTCAGTTACCATGAAGTACGAGCTCACGTATTACACCTTGTCTGAACATTCGTTGTTTCCCCGAAACTTGATGTCACAGTTGCATGCACAGTCGATTATCACGGTTGTCGCCGATTCTTGGCCGAGCCCCAAGAGCCAATGGGGATGGCTTTCGATCTCGCACGACGGATTTTTGCACTCTCGTGGCTCTAGAAGACGACTTCGTCTTCTTTCCAAGGTTCGTCCCCAGAATTGTTGAAGAGGATGGAGGAAACATCGTCATCGCAGCGCAGTTTTGCTGGTTCTGCCCCACCGAGCAAGCTTCATCTCCGTGAACAAGCAACAGCTCGTGGCCAGAGCAATTGATGCTCCCGAATAATGTGATATAGAGTTTCTCGGTCGCGGGGATGTCATAACACGGTATGGGATAGCATCTGAGTATACGTACCCTTTCGGGAGGGAGGACGTCGAGGACCGAGACCAACCATTTTGATGAGGGAGGTTTGACTTTGGCGGGGTTCGGATTTGGCGGGGTAGTGTGTTGAAGCTTGGTAGCGCGTAGGTCACCGTAGAAATTTTGTAGGGAGAGAGTAGTATTCACGAAAGGAAAGAAACACAATTTAGAATAGGTTAGGGAGTACGACAATTGATAGGAGGACACAGGGTTTTTAAAGCAGCCCAGATATGGATGGGATGGAAGGGAGGTGGAGTAGAAGGCACCTTACGTAGGTAGGTGCTAGCTGGTCCTGGGGCTGAAGTGAACTGAGGTGAGTCGAGGTCAGGACAAGCCGTTGAGTGGGAGATTTGCAGGGAGTTAACTTATTAGTTGTCTTCTCATGTCATCAATCGGCCAGAAACAAAGTACCTCTACTTGCAAATAAAGGTTGACATGTACTTTATCTTATGTCTTGTGACCAATTGGCAACACCCAGATCGTCCCAGGTCTCCGCTGTCTTGACCCTCAACTACTATGTAAGTATCCGTACGTTGCACCTGGTTTCTACCTAATATTTGTATCTGCTTCCCTAGGTACGTATGCTACCTCTGTATCCTTCATAGGTTGGTCGATTGACCGCTTCGTTGCAAAAGGAAATAAGCAAAAAAGAGACATCTCTCCCCAAGAATGATACTAGCCTGAACAAGAACTTAGGCACCTCACGCTTAGACATTCATGGTCTAAGATGCGTGTGGGTTGAGATGTCTCTTCTCCTCAATTCCAACTGGAGCCCTTGTGTTGAGCTCCCATCTTGTCGGGCCGTTGATGGAGGGGGCCATTGGTATTAGTGGTTACCTTGACTGAAAGTCGCACAACACATTGGATTTCCAATTGCGTTTTTTAGTTGCTCCTTTTGTTTAATATTGACTCTTCAAATTCACGATGAGGAAGAAATTCATGATACACCGACTATGCACATGTTTCACTGCTCTCAACCTTCATGTGCCGGGGAACATGGGGGTCGGCCGCGTCCAGTCTGGGCAGTTTAAGCTCCAGCTTAGTAGCATGATGTCAGGTCCCAGTAAGCCACCTTCGTGGGGGGGGGTCCCCAAAGGCGAGGTACTTGATTCCTATGCCGTCCAGGTATCTCACAGTGGCTCCCGTCAGTGGGGTGCTCTATCTGGTTCAGTACCTTACCTTAGGTAGCCACTCAATGGGACGGCCAACGCAACTTTAGTTAAGGTGCCGGGGGTCCGGGTCCGGCGCTACGATTCTCCCGAGCTTCAAGGTCTAGTCACGTTTTCATTGGTTAAGAATGCTAGCTATGGAACCTACCCTGAAGCTCCCGCTGACACGCCAAATGGGCAACGTATGCTTTTTGGGGAGCTGTCTCAGGAGGGTCTAGAAGTTGAAGTGTCTCGAGAGTTGTGAGCTTGCATTAATCAAACTTTGACCACGATTACCTTACGGTACACGGCCACAACAAATTTCTTCTTTGACAGCTTCAGATCTCTCAATCAATGAGTGCATCCCCATCTAAGCCGTCATCATGAAGCCTTTCGCCATCACCACGGCGCTCTTTAGCTTCGTCTCCGTCGCACTTGCTGGCGCATCTACAGACTCCAAGACATCAAAGGTCACCCTGCCCGCCGATTTCAAGCCTCCACAGGTTTTCAAGAACGCCAATTTGGTACACGTCATCTCTCTAGAGAAGACCTACGTAAAGGAACAGATCAATGTCCTTGTCGAGAACGTTGCAAAGGAGCCACAGACGGAATACTATGTGCCATTCACTGCCGAACAGCTACCTCGTGTAGGAGGTTTCGAGGTTAAGGATCGCAAGGATGCGAACGCCGGACCGTTCGTGGCCGAGACTGTCGAGTACGACCCTCTTAGGTATGTGCCCTCAAGTTTGATTGCGTCGCAATTTGAATACTAATGGGTGTAATCTAGCGATGTCCAGTACTATCGTATCCGACTGCCAACGCCGCTCAAACCTGGTGCTCAACAAACACTCGGAATCACCTACTATTACCTGAAGGCCTACACTCCTCTTCCCGCGGCCGTTTCCCAGGACGATGACCAATACCTGAGCTTCAACTTTTCCGTTTATGCACCATCTGCCTACATCACGAAGAAGCAGAAGACTGAGCTCAAGGCTGCCTCGGCTGATGTCCCCGACTATACAAAGCTTCCAGGCAGTGGCGACGTCAAGGAGTTTCCCGTCAAGCAGGGCACCAAGCTCATTTATGGTCCCTTCGACGAAAAGCCCGCCGGTGCTGTCTCCCCTGCAAACGTTCGCTTTCAGTTTACCAAACCGGTTATCCATGTCAAGGAGCTCGACCGTTTGATTGAAGTCAGCCACTGGGGCGGCAACATCGCTTTCGAGGAGCAGTACGAGATGTATCACGGCGGTGCCAACCTTTCTGATAACTTCGATCGAATCAAATATTCTCAGCACTCGTTGTACCGCCAGCATGGGGTTGCAGGAATTCGCCCTTCGCATTACCTTGACCAGCTGCGAATTCCTCTTCCAGGCGGAAGCGTGGACGCCTACTATACAGATGTGATCGGCAACGTCACGACATCTACTTGGCGAAGCGACAACCGAGACGCTCTTCTTGTTCTAAAGCCGCGATACCCTCTTTTTGGTGGATGGAGATACCCTTTCACTATTGGATGGAACTCTGATGCCTCCAACTTCCTGCGCAAGACTGCCACTGGTAGTTTCGTGCTCCGGGTTCCTTTTATCGAGGGCCCCAAGCAGCCAGAAGGAGTTGAATACGAGCAGATCAACGTTAATGTTCTTCTTCCAGAGGGCGCCGAGTAAGCCAACAGTCCAAGCACTATTTGTGTCTTTGCTAACTATGATACAGGAACGTCAAGTTCCACACCAACATTCCCGACTCGTCCATCATGTCTACCTCGGTTGATCTGACCAGAACCTACCTCGATACTGTCGGTAGAACAGCTGTCAGCATCAAGGCGCGAAACCTGGTCGACGAGTTCCGAGACCGCCAACTTATCATCTCTTACGATGCGCCTCTCTCGAGCGCTCTTCGAAAGCCTCTAGTCATCTTTGCCAGTGCGATGGTGGTATTTGTCACTACCTGGGCTTTGGGCCAGGTGCAGGTGGGATTTAAGCCCAAGAAATAGACGCTTTAATAGAAACGGAACATGTCTTTTGATTGAGGGGTCTTCGTCCTTCCATGACGAGGAGCCTGGAAGCAGCTGCTGGGAAAAGATGTAAAAGTGTAAAATAGAGGATCATATTAGTAAATGAATCAGGTTTCCTGTTTACAAGCCGGAAGAAACATCATATGACAGTCAAATACTCGCTTGGCTTTGGTCATGTTCTGACAAAGACAGCAAAGCCACCACCATAGACAGGGTCCAGGCCGTTATCCGTAGAGGTGGACAACTCCGTCAGCTAGGTAAGCCCAGCCTCTTTTAATAGCAACTTGGGCTCTGTCGGCTCTAATACAGACTTGGTTCCACACAAAAGTTGTGTGGAGGATGAGATGGGTGGGCGAGGCAGGCTCCGAATGGTCACCCTGGTTAAGGACCCTCTCCTTGTTTACGCCAGGTTCTGACAGCATGGGTTAGTCAAAAGAAACCGGGCAAAAGAAGCCCAGGCATTGGTATAAGATTGAACATGAGAACCCCCCCTCGATGCCTCACACATTCTTTTGCAATTATAATTTGACCACCAACATCACAAGTCGAGGCTGATCAATCAGGGTCTCACTTTACAGTCGCTGTAACGATCTCATTCGACTATTCCTGTCCTATCACAGCTCCGACCAATCTACTCACGCCTAACAAACTCTCAAACAACCACCAGCATGTGTTTCGGCAGTGAACCCAAGCCCAGGACCGAGTACTACTATCACGAAGAGATCACGCCTTCCAGACGATACACAGGTCATCATCACCGTCACCACCACCATCATCACCATTCACGCTCTCCCCGAGCAAGCTACACCAGTGTCTCTAGACGGTCCTACAGCCACAGCCCACGAAACAGTGGCACTGTCGTCTATGAGCGCTATTGATCGTCTGAAGGCACCAATGCTGAATTGTGGGTGTAATTAGAGACAATGACGTTGTACAGAGCATGCGGTACTTGGCGGGCTGTGTTTAGCGGCATTGGCAATATGTTTTATGTATTGATGAGGAACGTATGACTATTTGGGCAAGGTTTGGGGGATAATTGTCTTGTTAAAGATATTGGATACAGGCTGGGCGTTAATGTTGTAAAAGAATAGGCGATATAGCGAAATGAAACAAGATGGGGTTCTTTGGCCTCAATGGCTGTTGATCATAAGTTGTCAGTGAAAAGGTCAACCTAAAATCTTAAGACGCCATTCGACTAATGTTTCTTACATGAAAGGCTGAGCCTCGTGCTTCTTTCTCGGGAGCCACGGATCTTCGTCATTTGGAGCTGTTCCTCTGGGACCCTTCTGAAAGCCTGTTGACGTATCGTTTGGGCGGGGTGCGGAGTGTCCCGCAAGGCTGGATCGTCGCTAGAAGAGCTCATGACATCACACTGCATTCCGCCACCGAAATTCCAAAAGCTCCCTAAGACAGATACAGGGAGTTACTTTAAATGTGAGCGAAGGTGCAGCTGAAAACATGTACTTGTGCTACCAAAATCAGGGCAGATCAAGATGTGTTAGTGTCGTCAACGTCAGTTTAAAGGGCCCTTCTACTTGTTTAAAGCCTGCACAACCCCTGCCTTTGTATTGGCAGCTTTAACCTCTGGAGAACTCTTACATCCATCCCCCTTGTAACAGACCTGACCCGGACCTAGACGATTTACACTGATTAACCACCCAAAGCGGCTCTGCAGCTGAATTCTTGAATCGCCTTATTCCACTGTAAGCTGTCACCTGTTCGTGTGAGGAGATGCTTGCTCGCTCTGTCTGTCTTCCATGGTGGGGAAGGCATGAGAAAGCAGTGTTCTGTGATGTAAAAGCTGACTCTATGAAAGAAGGCACATTCTGGACGAGTCCGAGTAGTTCTTTCTCTTACGCAGTAACTCTTGAACGATATTTACCTACCTTGGCTCTCTATCCTAAGCCTTCAACATGTAAGCTTAGCATCTACAACAATTGTCAAACTTCATATGTTGTCGTGCCTTAACCAACCTTACTGTATATTAAAATACAATGTCACGCTTCAGCTTTGATACCTCTACTTCACGCAATGAAACTCTATGTTTGGAAAGCCCGGTTGACGTGAAACCCTTTTCTAGGAATCGCGCACTCTCCATTCGATCCAACAAGTCCAAGGGCAACTCTGGCGCTGGTGCCGGAGCCAAGAGGGGTTTCTCCTTCAACTCCCTCCGTGGCCAGGTCCAGCCTGAGCTGTCCCGCAAGCTTTTCCGTCTCATCAAATCGGAGAACAACCTCATTGGTGCTCATGAGACCGCTGGCCGTGAACGGGTTTCTATCGCGACTCAGTTATCGGAATGGGGTGAGCACACCGGAGATGACAGCATTAGTGACATCTCGGACAAGGTGGGAGTTGTCCTAAGTGAAATGGGTGAGCAGGAGGACGCATATGCTCATGCTCTTGACGATTCTCGCGCCTATCTCAAGGCCATTCGAAACACTGAGAAGAGCGTGCAGCCTAGCCGCGAGAACAAGGATAAGATTGCCGACGAGATCCAGAAGCTGAAGTTAAAGGAGCCTGGTAGCACAAGATTGCCTGTCCTTGAGCAGGAATTGGTGCGAGCTGAGGCTGAGAACCTCGTTGCAGAGGCTCAATTGACCAATATCGTGAGTTGCGACTTACACCGCGTCATCAATCATTTGAACAACACTGACTGGTTATGTAGACCCGACAAAAGCTCAAAGAAGCTTATGCTGCCGAGTTCGCTGCCACCATCGAACGTGCCGAAAAGCAGATCATCCTAGCCAAACATGGCCGCCGTCTGCTGGAGCTCCTTGACGACTCGCCTGTGGTCCCTGGTGATACACGAGTGCCTTACCAACACTCCTCCCAGGCACGCCAAATTCTCAACGATGCTGAGGATGACCTTCGAGACTGGCGACCCGAAGCCGAGGGCTTTTCTACTCCAGTTCAAAGCCGATCACCAACCCTTGAGGGAAAGGGAAAGGAGCCTCTCGCTGCGGGAGACAATTTGTCTCCTGTCCAGTCTGAGGCAGCTACAGTTGAATCCGAGACTTCTCCTATGGAGCAACGGGGTACCAAGTCCTCCGTCTATGCTGAGGTCGCTGGCTAAGTGGGCAATTATAGGATAGTGCATAAGGGTGCCGATTCTAGCATGGGCTCTTTTTTCGATAAGCTTCGTTTTCTTGAGCAGGCGAGAAAATTCACTTGCTGTCATCGCAGTCTGTCTGGGTATTGTTGAGGGATTAGTTCTCAAGTTTAATATGTTTGGGGTACCGAAAGGGGTTCTTGAGGTGCTGTTTGTTTATATCCTTTGATTATTGCTTGGTTATTCTTGTTAGTTGAAATCAAAATGGGGCGTGTCCATGAAAAAGTTTAAAGTAGTGTCATGCTGAGGTTTGAAGTGCATGTGTGCAAGAACAACGATGGGCCGGCTCATGGCGCAAACCATGGGCTTAGGCTCATGTCCAATTAATTGTTGAATCACTCAGCACCAATCGATATGAGGTGATCAATATCGTGGGTCTTGGTGCATCGTTTGGGGCATTGGCTTTTGAAATGGTGTGGATGGATGGGGTCTGCATCTTGGTGTTGCACCTAAGACGGTTATGTTCCGGTTACGGAGATGGGAGAATTTTCATGAAAGGCTTGAGTGCAAAACAGAAGGAAAGATTTGATAGTCTCCGCAGCGCAGTATCTTGAATTGGCCAAGGTAGATCAGACAAATATACGGAGAACATGAGCTTAGACATTGCTTCAATCCATTTAGCTGCAGATGTAATAAAATAGGCTCATCGGGTCATGGCTTGTCTCCGGGCTGTCGGCCGCGCTGTGTGGATATGGCACGGCATGAAGACGAGGTCCAATTTAGCACAGCCGAGACCCATCATGACATCCAGATTCGGTTAGTTTCTGGTCCATATCGTCCGTCCGAAAATCAACTCCCGTGCCCGCGAAAAGTCGACCTCGGTCTCTCTTGAAGCCCTGCGCTACAGCCGACGACCGCGGTGTAAGGCCTTGGCATAAGGTTTCTACTCACCGTATACTCTTGATATAACCTCCCAATCTCTTTCCTCTCTGTCTTTTGAACCCTTCTCCCCGGGGCTGCTCCACTTCAAGCCGCCCCCTCTAAAGACCAGCTTAGTATTGATGTTACAGCCGCAAAGTTCCCGGCTTCTGCTGCTCCAGAGGTCGTTACGCACTACAATCATAGGCAGAAGCAGAGGCACAGGCACCGCAGCCACTGGGACACTGCTGTACAGTCCCTCCGCAGCGCCGTCGCTGTCGCCATACCGAGTACCTGGCCGGGCCAATTATATGGCATCGCTGGCAGCACGCAGCCCTGCCGCTGCAGGCCCCGGCGGGAGCAATAGTGCCGTTACCAGTGGTGCCCCGCCCCCTCCATCCTCCTCTTATTCTCACTCTGCTGCTACGTCAACCTCCAAAATTTCTTCCCGTCGAACAGCTCAGATTGCTCGACACTTTTCCTCCTCATCCTCACCAACAGGTCCCGTTTCAAAGCAGAAGCCCGACATGGCCTCCAACTACACCGTCCGCAAGGTTGCGGCTCCCAACACCCTCGAGCACCGAGTCTACATCGAGAAGGATGGCCAGCCCGTCTCTCCTTTCCATGATATTCCTCTCTATGCCAACCAGGAGCAGAACATTCTGAACATGGTTGTCGAGATTCCTCGATGGACCAATGCCAAGCTTGAGGTATGTCTAGTCAACATCAATTGCTGACTTGTCACCTGCTCGGCACGCTTTGCTTTATTTACAGCTGTCGTGTGCTCCAATATTACCCCTCCCCCTCCTTGCGCAGTCGCTGCCCAGACCGACAAAACCCAAAACATGAATACTGACAAAAGCCTCACTCTAGATCTCCAAGGAGGAGCTCCTCAACCCCATCAAGCAGGATATCAAGAAGGGCAAGCTTCGGTACGTCCGAAACTGCTTCCCCCACAAGGGTTACCTCTGGAACTACGGTGCCTTCCCCCAGGTATGCTCATATTTACCCCAATCTGACGTGGTCACTCCTAACTCGATCGCCAGACTTGGGAGGACCCCAACTCCATTCACCCTGAGACCAAGGCCAAGGGTGACAACGACCCTCTCGATGTTTGCGAGATCGGTGAGCTCGTTGGTTACGTTGGTCAGGTCAAGCAGGTCAAGGTCCTCGGTGTCATGGCTCTCCTCGACGAGGAGGAGACTGACTGGAAGGTCATTGTCATTGATATCAACGACCCTCTCGCCTCCAAGCTGAACGACGTCGAGGATGTCGAGCGACACCTTCCTGGTCTCCTCCGTGCCACCAACGAGTGGTTCCGTATCTACAAGATTCCCGATGGCAAGCCTGAGAACCAGTTTGCCTTCACTGGCGAGTGCAAGAACAAGAGGTGAGTTCTCAAACTCCGGCTTAGCGAGCCCAAGACTAACAACTTCAAGCTACGCTCTTGACGTTGTCCGCGAGTGTGCTGAGGCCTGGGAGCGTCTCATCACTGGCAAGACCCCTGCTGGCGGTGTCTCCACGTAAGTTTCTGAGCTGCCCTTCTAACACAATTGATATTAATCTTTGTATAGCACCAACGTCACTGTCCAGAACTCTCCTTCTCGCGTCTCCCCTGACCAGCTTCCTCCTCTGCCTCCCAACGAGAATCTCCCCGCCGAGAAGATCGACGCTTCCATCGACAAGTGGTTCTTCATCAGCGGTGCCTCTGCTTAAGTGTTTATAGACAAACCATCTTGCATAAAAGGAAGAAGTATGGCAGACATGTATTCTTCACAAAAGGTTGAGCACAAAGATACTCAAGAACAATATAAAAATGATGCCAATTGTCGTAATATTATACAAGACCCTCTATTCCTGCTATGCCACACTGGGGTTCTTAAATGTACATGAGTCGTTTCCTAAACGCCGTTGATGCATGATGGGTGATACAGTATAACGGTGTTTTTTCACATATTTTAATCGGTCAAGTCGGCTGCCTTCTGCAGTTGACGCGAATGTCGGTCTACTTCCTCGACCAGTCCTTTAATGTTGATCTTTTGGCAGTCAAAGTTGAGCTCCTTGCCATCCTCTGCGTCTCATTAGCCATTGAACCCCAACTACGGCCTTAATTTACGTACTAAATTTCACGCGTAGGGAGCTGGGCTCTTTTGAAGTTCGGGGTAGGATGGTTGATGTGATTGTTGTTCCATTCGCTCGGGCATTCGGAGGCAGAAATGTGAGAAACAGGCGAGCTGGCTTTGCGCAGGCCGAGAACGGGTTGAATTTGGCCGAAACCTCAGTCATAAACTTAGTGATCATCTTGACGGTAGAGCAAATGCGAAGCTCGTGAGATACCAAGAGCAATTGGCTTGGCGAGAGAGTCAAACGTGGTCGTTAACACATCCGAAAGCTGTTGGCGGGCAGTTTGGCGACGCTGAAATTTCGGGGTTCGATAACGGCTCGGTACATGCATATCGCCCTAAAGGGGCTGCGTCCAGCTAACTGCAACGTCATGATAATGATGGACCACGTTTCGAGATCGACTTATACAACATACACCTAATAGTTTTTATCCACCAACATAATATTGCAAGCTCAGCAAGCTGAAATGTCTTTCGAAGGCCTGCAGGAGCGTCTGACGGCTCTGCAAGAGAATACGACACAGCTCAAAGAGCTTATCGATCGACTCGCAACGCTTAAATTCCAACCCGGCTCTGTGCCCCTGACCACCGATGAGGAGAGCAGCGAGAGCGGTGAACTCAGCGCAGAAATTACGAGCACTCTGCGGGACGGAGAAGAGGAGCACGAGCTTCTGCAGGAAGAAGTGGAATTTCTGCGTGGTGCAGAGCATGATAAAGACCGATTAAAAGAGAGTGTCGAAAAGATTGGGACGGAGCTTGAAAGGTATGATTTACACTGAACAGAAAATGGTATTTATGTCTAATATACCTAGCTGCCGTCTCTCCTTTCGAAAAGCACGACTGTCGGCAAAGCATAGCCTCGCGCAGGCGCAAAGACGAGAGCGCGAGATTCTACTTACATCATTCTCACATCCTACCTCCGAGAACAACTCTCTTTACCCTGACGACGAAAAGTCTGCTCGCCCCACACGCCATCAGCAGCATGCTCAGAAGCAACAATCTAGCCTTACTGAAGAGGATCAACAGAACGTTGGCGCGAGCGCTAATGTGACCAACGCCCTGCGACGAACACACGACTTGATCCAGGCGGAGTTGGCGCGCAGCGAGTTTGCGCACGAGACTTTGACGGAATCTTCTGCTGCTTTAAAGCAGCTGAATGAGTCGTATGGCTCTCTGGATACAATGCTGGCGAGCTCCAAGGATTTATTAGGCACATTGTTGCGCTCGCAGAAAAGCGATACGTGGTACCTTCAGACGACGTTTTATATGCTAGCTTGTACACTCGGTTGGCTGTTGTTCAGAAGATTGCTGTATGGACCTATGTGGTGGATTGTTTGGTTACCGCTGAGGCTGATGCTCGGATTGGGTACATCGGCAGGCAGTGCGGTAATGCACGCGGGTTCTGGGAAGGGCCAGGTGAAAGAGGCTGGACAGGCGAGCAAGGGAGTTCCGGTGGAGGGTTTGCCGGATGATGAGTTGCCTACCGTCAAGATTGGCGACGAGCAGCAGGCTGAGGTTCTGGAGGAGGTGGATAAGATTGTGAACGTTGTGAGAGAGGCGGATGAGCTGGGAAATATCCCAGAGGGTGATAAGGATAATATTGGTAATCCAAAGAAGAGGATGTGGGAGGAGCCTGATGTTGTTGAGCAGCAACGCCCTAGAGATGAGCTATAAGTTGGATAACTTTTAATTTTATAGCAACAAGGTCTTGAATCTACTGTGCGTTGTGAAGTTTAAGACTTGGCGGGTTGAACTGTAAATCAATTTTAAATGATATAATTCACATGAAAAAAAAAACTCGCCAAGGGAATGATCTGTAATAGTGGCATCCTTATTCTTCAGGTGAGATTTGTCGTACGTTTGTCATAATCACATTATGACCACAATCATCTATCAACTACCCTCAAATGTTCTTTCAGCCATCATCCCACATAACGCTTTGCCTCTTTTTTGGCTTTCAGACTAACTAGCAACCCCCTTCACCCATAGCACAACCTAAGGTGTCTAAATTTGTATAGTCACACTCTCACAGCCTCTTCGACTATGTTCGCTGGGGAGCAATCTGCTCAACTTCGCTGATCCAAGGAAGGCCGAGCTTCTTCATCTCAACGGCAAGCTGGAACAGATAGTCGAGACTATGTCATGTCAGCATAATTAGTCGCATACCACCAGTGACCTTAGAATCTCTTCCTTACCTCTCACATTGAGTCTTGGCCTTATGGACGTTGTCACCCCAGACGTAGACACCATGACGACGGACAAGAACAGCGTACGTGTCGGGATACTTATCCATCGCTTCCTCGAGATACTCGGTCAAGTCCTCCTCATGGGGAGTATTCTCGATGACGGGAATGCGAAGGGTGTCATGATAGCCCAGGTTACCTGTCTTGTTCATGCCACGGCCAAAGCCCTTGATCTGCTCAATGTTGTTGATCTCGAAAACACGGTCCTTTCCAGGGCCTTGGGATTCTAACAGGAGGGTGACGAGAACAGCCCATTGAGAGTGAGTATGTATACAGCAGCCAGCTCCTCGGCGGGTGAAAGCAGCGAGGAACAAGGGGGTGCACTGAGAGGGCTTGTAGCAGGGAGGAGATCGCAGATAAGTGCGCTGGTTGAGCTTGTTGTGGTTTGGATCTTGCTCAGAGAGAGCCATGACATAGATATCGGTGTTCTTCATGAGTTCTTTTTGAACGCCTGAGGGAGCAATGTATACGAGATCACTGCGATCATGGTGTAAGTTGAATGAAACTTTCCCTCTCCTATTGTGATAGCAAATACTCAGGAGAATGTTTACATGTTTTCCCATTCACTTGAAGAGAATATATAGGTATCATGAGTCTTGGAGTGAATAATTTTGCCTTCTCCAACTCATCATGGCGGGGTCGCGGGGTAAAAAGTGATAAAATTTCAAATATGAGCAAAGCAAACATACTCATCTCGAATAGAGCAACCACCTCCTGTTCCCGTAACCCAGCCCAGAGTCCAGAATTTTGCGCATAGTGAAGGAATCAAGTTAGCAGGGTGGTTGGGGTCCTCAGAAGTAATGAGGGCATCGCCAGTTGGGCGTTGCTCAGTTGACATCTTGTCTTTGGAGGAGGATCTGGAGGTGCGGAGCACTGTAAATTGTGCCTTTCCAGAAGGTTTCTAATTTGGATCGTAGCAGCCGAGACAGGGCGGAGGTCCGGCAGAGGATTGTAAATTGTGAGATGAGATAACAGCACAGTCAATGTGATGCAGCTGAGGCTGATGTTGGTGGTGGACAGTTTCTTGTCCAATCTTAACCCAACGCCGCACCTGTTTAGGCTGTGGTTTCAGAGCCTCTTAGTGGCTGAGGAGAATAGATTGGGCATTAGGTGCCCTTTGCTATCAAACTCCCACGATGAGAAGAGCACTCTTAAGAGAACTGCCTACAGTACGCTAGCCAATCAATAACGAGAAGACTTTCTCCAAGTCCCTTCTGCAGAGAATGAGGTCGTGGCTGATGAGTGAATTGGCCTAAACAATCAGAAACAATGGCTTGGAAACGTTGGGTGGTTGCTTGTCTTTACTGGGCAGGCCGTATATCTCCTGGTCCCAGTGGATTCTCCAAAATCTACGCCAAGTTCTTGTCTCAAGAATCTTTGCCATGTGATGGAATTTTCTTTTGTCCGGAATGTTCTATCTTGTATCTCGATCCTATGCAATGCGTGCGACCTCCGTTTTCAAAGGGCATTGGCCTCAGTCGGATCTGAGGTTGTATTGCGTCTATGGTGGCAAGCGAGTGAGCTATGAATAGGAACGGAGACGGAACAGCCGAGAATGGTCCAAAGCACAACTGATGGAGTTTCTCTTCCGTCAAGATTCATCGATGCAAGTTTGAAATGGGTCAAAAATCATCGATAATACATAGATGATAGGGGTATATGTCTTTGCATGAACTCAAGGGTTCATGTTATCTGAATGACTCAGTTTTGAATACGTATGTGATAATAACCAGCATCAGATGGAGAATCTTCCCGAACTGAAGACGAATAGACGAATGCCTTGGAACAGACCTGGTCTGTGTTTTTAACATTTTCAAGGATGACGCCTCAATCACAAGCCTTTACAGGTGGGTAATAATACTCGTTTAATGAGTGCGAGAATCCATCAACAGGCTCTGAGCATCATGTCTTGTCTTGATGTTGACCCTTGTCCTTGCTTAAATGACCTTTTTCAGCTCTCGGCGCCGGCGCCGGGACGCCAAGACCCTGGTCCTGGTAGAGCTGCACTGTAGCAGTAACAGTAGCAGTAGGTAGCACAGATGCCCCTAATAGCAAAGAGGCATACGGGGAACGGGGAGCACCGCCGGGGTTTTTTCTCTGGCACACCTCGTATTCATGGATTAGGATGGAAGAAGTTGAGCCGACGGCTTTTGCAGGTGACAACGCGGCATAGAGCATCCGTTAGAGGCTCTAGGCGCCGTTTGCCTGTCCCTTTGAGGGAAGAGGAGAGTTTAAGTTTGTTGAGTTCTTGAGTATGTGCCTAGTGACAGTGCATTGAAATGACGCTGGTGTTAGCCAAACAAATGTACACATGTACGCCAATGAAAAAAAAGAGGCCATTTTAATTGCTCGAGCTAAGTCCTCCAAAACGGCCTTGACTCCTTGAGCCGGCCGGTATGGTGCTAGTAGACCATGGCTTTCCAGTTTGTTCTTTATTCACTCATACTGTGAAGAAGAAAACACATCGCCAGGTGTGTTATTGTTTACATGGTATTGGCTGGATTGCAAACACTTTGCAAAAAACACTGGCTGATGGTTTACACAGTCTCGTCTCGGACACACTTCCGCTCACCCCTTGTCCCAAAATGGAGGCCTGGTCTATTATTGTCTAGCCCAAGGGTGACCCCCTGAGACAACCTCGAATCCAATCGACTTGGAGAGATCCGATGCTAGTGCAGTAATCTAGGCGCGCTGAGAAGAACAGCCGTGTCCCCGTCACCTTTGGAGGTGCAAATTGAGGGGGGCTCAGTGGTAGAAAGCAGAAAACACCACACAAGTAAGAAAGACGGCAGATGGTGGTCATGTCGCCTGGCAACACGAGGTATTAGAGGCGAAGCTCCTCATGATGGATGGACGGATGGATGGATGAGCAAGTGGAGGATCACATCCAATATGTGTGGGTCTGTTTTGTTTTTATCTCCCAACGTCTTTTTCCATCTATAGGTAGGTATCATAAGTTTTGTTAGTTACGGTCACTGCCGAGTCTAGGCACAAAGTTAACAGTCACAACATGATCATCCTCAATCATCTGAGCCGAAAAAGAATTGTTAAACGAAGGGAGAGATGCAAGATCTGCGTTGAGCCGGAATTACAGGAACATCCCCCAGCTCAACTGGCAAATGGTCGTTTCTTCCCCTAGTCAACGCAGGACAGGGACGGCAAATTAGTGGTCGTCTCTTGGATCATGGCTTGTAAATTTAAAATTGATGTCGGCGGGCTTCCCCAGACCAGAAAGTAAACGAACATCGATCGACATCACATCAGTCGTCTACGGAGTAGGTACCACATACCTTCTCTTCTTCGCTCGCTACAGTCCGACCCGACTGCAACTCACTCTAATTTTGTGCTTGTGCCTGTGCTTGTCCTTTCTTTGTTGTTGTCACAACGTGGACGTGGACTTGTGTGAGGGGGTTTGCGTGGCATAACCCAAATATTCCCCTCCTCTTTTTTTGTTGTGTGTTATGATACTAACGGAGCCCTGAATATGCATCATGCGTACTCTGTGCCTACGGCCGACAGCAATAGCATCCCCGAGAAGGTGATGGATACTTCGTTTCTCTCTCCTCTCGTCTCTAACACTTCCTGATCAGACATAAAATGGATCCTCAATGGCTCCAATCCTAATCCTAGCGCCATCATGGGTCCTCTTCCCTCACCCCATGTCCATGTCCATCCATGCTCCTCCATGTCCCACCTCGAGCCATTGACAAGCCAAATGTGAAGGTCCTGATGGGTCCCCTATCTCCCGATGAGCCGGGGGCTAGCTTGGCGCGCTTTGCCTGCACCTCAGGTCAGTCTTGTTGACTTGTGCCTGCGCCTGTGAGCCTGTGACTTTCACGGCTTCCCCTAGCCTGGCCTGGGGGGTCTGAGACTTTGCTTTGAAGGCCTTGTCTAGGCTTGCTTGGGCTTGGTGGTGGTATGGTCATTGGCTTGATGGTGTGGATGCCCCTTTGCAAACCGTCCACGTCCAGTTGAGGGCTCGACTCATAAAAGGACCTGGCTACCCCGTCGCGAGCTCTTGTCTCCCTTCCTCTTTACCCTCGTTGTCATCCGTCCGTCGTTCGTTAAGACAAGAATTATACTTCAGACTTTCGCTTTGAGATCTATCTCTATTACTTTACACTACTAATTCTAATATCAACAACCTCGAAATTCATCAACATGCGTTTCACCTCCATCTTCGTTGCCGGCGCTTTCGCCACCATGGCCGCTGCCCAGAGCAAGACTGCTTCTGTCTCTCCCGCTCAAGAGTCTCAGCTTAAATGCCTTGACAAGTGTGATGCTGGTGATGTCAAGTGCCAGTCTTACTGCATCACTGTAAGTCTAGTATTTCTCCATATGGACAAACATAGCTCTAACGATAATTCCACAGGTCCCCTCTCCTGATGAGAAGAACATCAACGCCACCACCGAGTGTGTTGCCGCCTGCCCCAAGGGCAAGGGTTCTGCCTCCGATACCGAGAAGTACTCCGTCTGTCTCCAGGACTGTATCGCCGACAACTACTGGAAGACCATCGACGGTACTCCCCAAGAGACCGGCGCTGCTGGTTCCAAGGACGAGGCCTCCTCCGCTGCTGAGTCTGCTGGTTCCAAGGCCACCGGCACTGCCTCCGATGAGGACAGCACCGCCACTGCTTCTGCCTCTGAGTCTGATGCCACCGCTACCGACGCCTCTGAGACCGCCTCTGGATCTGCCTCCGGCTCTGCTTCCGGCTCCGCTGCTCAGGCCTCCGAGACTGGCAATGCTGCCACCGCCCTCGTTGGTGGTGTCTCTCTCCTCGGTCTCGCTGCCGCTATCTTCGCTCTGTAAATTGGATAGCCTCTTTTGGACATCTGGTTGATAGAATGGAAGGATTTTAATGGGTTTGCTCTAGAGCGGTAATGATTGGAGTTTGATTTCAAATGTGATACATGTTGGGCATCATGACGAAGGCCTCTTTGGGCCGGATCGATTTTTCATGGACAAACTATTGGGACACCTTGCGCGTTCACACACGGCTCGACACGAGCATCAATACAATACCTCTTTTTTTGCGCTCTGCGTAACCTCATCTTGACGTGCATTTTTTCCCATTGACTTGAAGTCAGAGCCCAACATAACACGATCACTGAGGTTGTGTTGGTTGTGGGGTGTCGTTCTGTGATTGGTTCATGTTTCCCAATCGGGTGCTTGAGGCGTTAGCTTGTAAACAAGCGAAATGATTGCCTCACGATGTAGTCAATGCCTGAGTCCAATTCAATCGTTGTATCATCAGAATGGTTGTGGAGCTGAGGTAATTGTATTTTGAAGGCATATCATATAGTGCTATTTGCATACTGAGCAGTTTTCCTATGTCGTTGATGTTTAAATAGATGCGTCATGATGGAGGAGTCGGCTTCAACACAGTTTGATTGCAGGAATACCCTTGACGCCACAATGTTCCATGTGCGCTTGATCTTGTTGCTGTTTTGTCAGGGCACCCTTTCTAGCTTTTAGTTACTCCGTATCAGTCATCAGTCCCTAGGGTAGCTGTTAAACAACCCGTGGACGGATTTCCTATCACTGATGTCACTCATCATTAAGGTAATGCGGAGAAGGGTAATCTATATTTCTATCAATAAATGGAGAATTCCTAATCCACGTCCTTTGCGTTGACCAATCTGAAGACTAGCAAGCCACTGTAGGCATTTCCTTGTTTCCTTCATATTCATTTTAAAGACTCCGAGCTTTGGTATTAGTTGAGCAGTAGCTTTCAATCTGAAATCCACAGAACGATACAACTATGGCTCTGTGCACCCTTGTAAACACTATCTTTCTTGGACCTGCTCAGACAACATTATTAAAGTTGAGGCCTTTTACGTCTGTGAAATTAACCATTCATCCGCCAATTGTTCCATGTACAGCTGTCTTCTTCTCGAGCCTTCTGTGGGACATGACCTATTCTGTAACTACAAGGTCGAGGCTGTGAGGCTTCCGTCAACTTCCCCGCCCCCAGTTTGGCAGTACCTGACAGTCGGCAGCCGCACCTTCCTGCCTTAGTGGCTCCGGGCCACGACCCCCGCTCTGCACCTGTTCGTGATCCCTGAAATTTAGGCGGCTCTGAGCTTCTTCGTTCTACGTGTCCTCAACACTAAGGCAGAGCTCTCCACCCATTGTTAAGACGCCACCTTTCGCTTCTTCACTCTCCCCATTCTACATTCCACCTCACTCTTGGACCTCTTCTCTCCTCGAGCGCTGGGAATACCCTTATCGAGCATACACTTTTCCTCAGTCACACGTCTTTTTTGATTGTGTTCCTGCTTCTCCTCCTGCGCAGCCTGTAGTGACGTCCTTGATTCCTGCTCGAGCTACTCCGTCATTTCTTTTATCATGAAGCTCAACGCTGTTGCGGCGGCCATGTCGGCTGCCATGCTTACGGGCAACGTCCACGCCGAGGATGTCAAGGAGGCTTCCCCTTCTGTTCCCGACAAGCTCCCTACATTCACCGTAAGTTTTTCTTGATGAGTAATTGAGCTCATGGATGGTGCTATGTAGCTCCTCATGAGCTCATGTCAATTGATAGCTAACCCACCATCACAGCCGACCGTTATCAAGGCCGACTTCCTTGAGCAGTTCACCGACGACTGGGACCAGCGATGGAAGCCCTCTCACGCGAAGAAGGACACATCTGGCTCTGAGGAGGAATGGGCTTATGTTGGCGAGTGGGCCGTTGAAGAGCCCATGCAGTATAAGGGAATCGAGGGTGACAAAGGTCTTGTTGTCAAGAACCCTGCAGCTCACCATGCTATCTCCGCCAAGTTTCCCAAGAAGATTGACAACAAGGACAACACCCTCGTCGTCCAGTATGAGGTCAAGCTGCAAAGTAAGTATAACTCTGGAATCCCCCTCAATGATCGCGCGTGCTGACATTTTTGCTCTTAGATGGCCTCGAGTGTGGTGGTGCTTACATGAAGCTCCTTCGCGATAATAAGGCTCTCCACCAAGAAGAGTTCGGAAACACAACCCCCTACGTGATCATGTTCGGTCCCGACAAGTGTGGTCACACCAACAAGGTTCACTTCATCTTCAACCATAAGAACCCCAAGACTGGCGAGTATGAGGAGAAGCATCTCGACTCTCCCCCCACTGCCAAGATCACAAAGACCACCGAGCTTTACACCTTGATCGTTCATCCCAACAACACCTACGTCATCAAGCAGAACAACGAGGAGGTCAAGACTGGCAGCCTCTTGGAGGATTTCACTCCTGCTGTCAACCCCCCGGCCGAGATTGATGATGCGAACGACAAGAAGCCCGAGGACTGGGTTGACCAAGCCCGCATTCCCGACCCTGAGGCCAAGAAGCCTGAGGATTGGGATGAGGATGCCCCCTACGAGATCGTTGATGAGGAAGCCGAGAAACCCGAGGACTGGCTCGAGAATGAGCCCGTCACCATCCCTGACCCTGAGGCCGAGAAGCCAGATGATTGGGATGACGAGGAGGACGGCGACTGGATCGCTCCTACCGTCCCCAACCCCAAGTGTGCCGACGCCTCTGGTTGCGGCCCGTGGACCAAGCCAATGAAGCGTAACCCCGACTATAAGGGCAAGTGGACTGCACCTTACATCGAGAACCCAGCATACAAGGGAACCTGGGCTCCCCGCAAGATCAAGAACCCCGACTACTTTGAGGACAAGACTCCTGCCAACTTCGAGCCCATGGGAGCCATTGGTTTCGAGATCTGGACTATGCAGAATGATATTCTCTTTGACAACATCTACATTGGTCACTCTATTGAGGATGCCAACAAGCTCGCTGAGGAGACCTTCGGCGTCAAGCACCCCATTGAGAAGGCCCTCTTTGATGCCGACAAGCCCAAGCAGGAGGACAAGCCCAAATCCCCCAGCGACCTCAAGTTCCTTGATGACCCCGTTCACTACGTTACCGAGAAGGTTGAGCTCTTCAAGGCCATTGCCGCTCAGGACCCTATCGAGGCTATCAAGTTCGTCCCCGAGGTTGCTGGTGCTTTTGTCGCTATCATCCTCGGTGCCGCTGGCCTGATCGCTGTTCTGTTCAACCTTGGCAAGTCACCCGCCGTTCAGCAGACAGCTGAGAAGGCATCCGACAAGGCCAAGCAGGTCAAGGACAAGGCTGCTGAGGCCACCGCTACCGGTGCTGAGCAGGTCAAGGGTGCTGCTAACAAGCGCACTACCCGCAGCCAGTCGTAAGGCAAATGAGACGATGATTTCAGATGGTCAGTTGTTATATTGGGCGGAGTGATATTCAAAAGCGGACAGAGAACCTATGGAAGTAAGAAGAGAAGCAAGTTTGGAAGGAAATGTACACAATTCTCACGATTGATTGATTGATTTGGCGCATCAGAGCAGTGATAGGGATATCAGACAATTGATAACTTTTCAGGCTGACCTAACTTTTCATCAGTCCATGACTCGTTGTGGTATTTTATCTGTCGACCACTCAAGAGGCACTATGAAGCAAGGCGTTGGCACATGGTTATCTCGTTTTGTGTAGTTTCGTATTTACAGTTGGTTAACTTGACAAGCCAAATCTGTTTCCCACCGAAATCGGCGTGCGTGTACAGATAAGGGTGTCTAGTATCAGCCTAGATCGATATTGAGAAGACGAACGCCCTCCATAAACATCCATTTACGTTTGAGAATCTTGGAAGGTGACCCCGACGTCCGATAGATAAAGGTCAAGGAATCGAAGTGGCAGGTCACTTGAGATAGATATGTTTCCCAATTAGGCAGGCGAAAGGAGACGAAGAATAGAGCGAGAGATCTAGTTTCTGGCCGGCAATCTCAACCAGTAAGAGACTAGAATTGGGAGACAAACCTCAGACCGTGGTATCCATCGGCATTGACGGTAACCAGCGGACAAGCCGGAGCTCACTCGGCAATTACCCCACACTTTCCAGAAATGTCAGCCCAGCTCTTGGGGGAAGTTGCTAGCTTATCATGAGTTGCTCTTGCCGCCCCGCACTGACTCGCCTTTGGTGGTTGCAAGTGGTGACCTTCTCAGATGAACGCCCCTCCAATTGCCTCCGCACTGTTGACATAGCCGGGACAATTTCTCAGTATAAAAGTCTAGAGAACCCATGACCTTTTGATTTCTGACCTCTTTGTTGCTTCATTAGAAGTTGTCGAGGCCAATTGCTCTCCCTCTCTTCTCCTCTCATCTCTTGTCCCTCTCACTTATACCACGTACTTGAGCCTCATATACATACTGTCATCCTCATTCTCGCCATCATGCGTCGCGCAATCTCTCGCGGCTTGGGTGCTTCCAGCCGATCTACTCCCGCCCTTTCTCGATCCTCTCTCCTCACCTCATCTAACATCACAAGCGGCTCGTCCCATGTCGCTGCCAGACGCATTCATGCGACAAGCAAGCAGCTTCAGCCTGTGACGGCTGCCCTAGCTTCAACCGCCAGCAGTTATCCTACCACCCACGCAAAGGTCGAGGCGGTCGATACTCCCTACTTCATCGACAACAAGTTTGTTTCGTCCTCGACCGATAAGTACATCGACTTACACGATCCCGCTACCAACGAGCTCGTTACTCGTGTCCCTCAGATGACCGACGCTGAGATGAAGGCTGCTGTTGCAAGTGCTGAGAAGGCCTTTAAGTCATGGAAGAACACTACTGTCATCTCTCGACAGCAGATCATGTTCCGATTTGTCCAGCTTATTCGTGAGAACTGGGACCGCCTCGCTGCCAGCATTACTCTCGAGCAAGGCAAGACCTTTGCTGATGCTAAGGGTGATGTCCTTCGTGGTCTTCAAGTTGCTGAGGCTGCTATTGCTGCCCCTGAGCTTCTCAAGGGCGAGGTCCTTGAAGTCTCCAAGGACATGGAGACCCGAACCTACCGTGAGCCCCTGGGTGTCACCGCTGCTATCTGCCCCTTCAGTGAGTAATCCGCCACTCGCTAGCATCATGCTTTGGCTAATCAATCCGTAGACTTCCCTGCCATGATCCCCCTTTGGTGCATCCCTATTGCCACCATCACTGGAAACACCCTCATCCTCAAGCCTTCTGAGCGTGACCCCGGTGCAGCCATGATCATTGCCGAGCTTGTCCAGAAGGCTGGCTTCCCCGAGGGTGTTGTCAACATCATTCATGGTGCCCACCGCACCGTCGACTTCATCCTCGATGAGCCCGCTATCAAAGCAATCAGCTTCGTCGGTGGTAACAAGGCCGGCGAGTACATCTTCAGCCGTGGTTCTGCCAATGGCAAGCGTGTTCAGGCCAACTTGGGCGCCAAGAACCACGCTGTCGTCTCTCCCGATGCCAACAAGAACCAGTTCATCAACTCCATTACTGGTGCCGCTTTCGGTGCTGCCGGCCAGCGCTGCATGGCTTTGAGTACTCTTGTTATGGTTGGCGAAACCAAGGAGTGGCTCAATGAGGTTGCCGAGCAAGCCAAGCATCTCAACGTCAATGGCGGCTTCGAGGAGGGCGCTGATCTCGGTCCCGTGATCTCACCGCAGAGCAAGGAGCGTATTGAGAAGCTCATTGAGTCTGCTGAGAAGGAGGGCGCTACTATTCTTCTCGATGGCCGTGGCTACAAGCCCAGCAAGTACCCTAACGGCAACTGGGTTGGCCCTACCATCATCACCAATGTTACACCCGATATGACCTGCTACAAGGAGGAGGTCTTCGGCCCCGTCCTTGTCTGTCTCAACGCAGAGTCTATTGATGACGCTATCGACCTTGTTAACAAGAACGAGTATGGCAACGGTACTGCTATCTTTACTAGGTCTGGTGCTACTGCTGAGACCTTCCGCAAGAACATTGAGGCTGGCCAGGTGGGCATCAATGTCCCCATCCCTGTCCCTCTGCCCATGTTCTCTTTCACTGGTAACAAGAAGTCTATTGCTGGTGGTGGTGCCAGCACATTCTACGGAAAGCCTGGCATCAACTTCTACACTCAGCTCAAGACTGTCACAGCTCTATGGCAGAGTGCTGATGCCGTTGCTAAAAAGGCTGATGTTTCCATGCCTACCCAACAATAATCAGGCAACGACTCAGACGATGAATTTGGTTTAAAAGGAAAAGCAAGCAAGCAAGAACAGGAGATGGGAGATTGATGTGGAATGGATATATGACTAGCATAATAAGGGCAATAGTCAGCCTGTTAGGCTCAGCCGAGTCTGTCATGAAATTTCAAAAACATTGGAAACTTCATTCTATTTCGCTATATGTGTCTTACTGATTTTGTAATTTTTCTTCTTCGTCGTCTTTACGATGCCGCACGTGGTGACAGTTAAATTCTTGGTACACTCAAGATGTTTATGAGTGAGAAATGTAGAACAGCCATCCTATCCCAACCACCCGTGAAGAGGTGCTAGATTGGAAGAACGATTGATAGATGGCTAGAGAGATGTGTGGTGATGAACGTTGGCTGGTAATAAAGGACCCCAAATGAACTAGTGTGATTTATGGATTTCAGAAAACAGCTCTTGATAGAGACATTTGGGGACAGACTCTGGCTGACATTGTCTTCATGAATTCAGAGCCGATAAGAAAGAGAACCCGTGGGGTCGTACGTATAGCGATAAATAATATCAATAATGTAGGTCGACAAATAAAATAGATTGCATGATATGAGCAGTGACTAACTACCAAACGTGTCGTGACATGAGCAAGATTACGCCCATCTAGCGGTCGGATCTTACTGTCTTGGTGGCCCTCTTCTATTGCCCACAATACCCTCCGTCTCTAAATATGCCTTCCTGTTCCCTCCTCTTTCTCTGAGTGGTGGTTGGTCGGGCCCATATTGGCCCGTCCTGCTCAGTTCTTTTCAATGATGATACAAGCCCAAGCTGGGCACTGTAGGGAGTTTGCATCAAATATGATAAACATTGTCAACAACTCCGTACTCCTGGATACACGAATTCGAAATGCCAATATGCACAGGGCTCTCTTGTCCCACAGATGGCTCTCGAAGGATCTCAGACAGAGTACGGACGAGTCTAAGGGTTGCGTGGGCCTTGGCTGGTCCTCTATATTAACTCATGATTCTCCTCGAGCTTACTGAGTTGGAAGTTTCATGAATCCGTCATAATACTCATCGAGCCATCGAGCCGCTTGAACACCAGACTCATCGAGGCTGGAGTCCCAGCGACCTATCGAGCCAACATAACCATCGGGACGAACATTAATGATGGCCACCTCGCCAGGTCCCAGGCTGCCGAGCCATTTGTTAGTGCATAGCGACCCACGGGTGTCCTGATCGGGAATGTCGTCAAGGTAGAAAGTCCAGCGGCTGTCTTGCAGAAGAGGTGGGAGGTCTGAGATCTCGATTTCTGTCTTGGGCATGGTGGCTGATTGACTTTTTAGCAAGGGATGTCAAGATACAAAATGCGAAGAAACTTACTGATAAGACCAAAAGTGAAGAGGTGGCTGACAACAGTGTATCGCTCAGGTCGGGAATAAACATCCTCAGGAGCTGATGTTCGGGGTTGCGAAGCATAAGAAGCGCTAGCTGCAGCAGATAGACGGCTGATGAAGGAGTCTGTACCTGCAATAGCATGGCAAAAAGTTTGCAGGAAAGGTGCTGATTGTTGAACATCCCACATAAGAAGGTAGATTCGGAACTGACCGAGCATAGGAATGTCAAGCTGGATATCCACAGGGTTGGAATCGATATATCGAGTAACCTTAGCAGGAGGCAGAAGGCAACCTGGCTTGGCGTCTCCCATGACAAACTGGTTGTTTCCAATTCCTGGTCTGTTGATAGCATTCTCACCATATTCAGCACCAATTCCGGAAATGAAACGGACATTGGTCCTGAAGTTCTCGGCGAGGGCAATGGCGTCGCCACCAGCAATCTGGTTCGCATGCTCATAGTCAAAGTTAACCAAGTCCAGGGCAATCTTGCGCCGCTCCTCTTCGTAACTCTCCAGCAGATTTGGCTTGGCCAAGCCTCGAACCGCAAGGTTCAACTTCCACGACAAATTCCATGAGTCGTGCATCGAGGTGTTCATACCCTGTGCTGACTTGGGAGAGTGGGTGTGACTGGCATCACCAGCCAGGAACGCCCTCAGGTGGCCATCAGTGAAGCGACTAGCAACCCTCTGACCAACCTGATAACGGCCGAACCACTCAACGTACTTCCAGTCCAAGCGGAACGGTGCCATAATCTTCTTCGCGCGCTTCATCATGAACTCCTGACCCAGATCGCGGCGATCAAATTTGGCACCAGCCTTCAGCTCAATATAGAAACGAGTCATATTCCTCTCTCGAGGAATGATGAGAATTGAACCGTGCTCTTGTGAGTAGACGAGCGTCTTGGACCAAATATCGGGGAAGTCAGTAATCAGTTCGCCATCGAGAACGCCCCAAATAGCAGCCTGAGACATGCCGACAGCCTTGACATCTGGGATACTCTTGCGAACCTTGGAGTGTGCACCATCACCTAGTAGTAATGTCAGTTTCTGAGCGCATGATAAGTGCAAGGGTCTACCACTCACATCCAATCAGGTATTGAGTCAGAACCGAACGCTTGTCTTGATTGACATTGGCACGGCAGTTGACTTGAAGGGGACCAGTCTTGTTGTCAGGGACGCTGTACGACTCAAAAGCCATGTTTCGACGGACCTCCTTGCCGCGCTTTTTCATGTCCTCAAGAAACAGCCCTTCAACCATACCTTGATGGACCAGAAGAATGTAGGGGTCGAGAACATCGATAATAGGGGGATAATGTACTTCGCGGCCAAGTCGACGAAGAGGTTCGTCTGCGGTGCTACGCCAGAATGCGATATCGAAGACACGAACACCTTGTTTTAACAAAGTATCTGATAGTCGCATTTGTCTAAAGGTTTCGATCGTCTTCGGCTGAAGGCCGTCGGCTCTATTTTGAGGTCAATTGGACTGTTCCAGTGGTACAATTGAATCGTGGTGATAACCTTACCTTCCCACGGGCGTCTGATCGGCTCGATCATCGATCACCTCAACGTTAATGCCGAATCTGGTCAGGTTTGTGGCCAACATTAGACCGGCAGGTCCTGCGCCAACAACACATACTTGACATTCCAGCGGAGGCTCAGGAAGACTGCGAAGAAGAGCCAGAGGATCTTGGAAGGGAGGAGGAGAACCCTCCTGGCGCTCCCGGTGTGCTGGAAAGGGGATTTCCATTTGATCCATGTCGTCAGATTGGACAATGCTAGGTACCATGTTACAATGGAAATCGCCGGGAGATCACAAGATCATGGACGACCTCTGTCGGATCAAATTGTTGACAGAGTGTCGTCCGGCAGTAGTTGCGAGAGGTAAAGACGGCGGAAGCGTCCGAGTCAAGGTAAAAGATGTCGCAAACGATCAGGCTGGCGACAAACGACAAGGTGTGTGGGAAGTAAAAAGATATTCGGTAAGGTGATATTCTCCTAGTTAGTCCGTCCACACAGTTATCAAGTGCCGTCCGTATCACACTCGGGGTGTTATGTGAACTCCCCGATATCGCCTGATGAGAATAGGTAGTCAAGTTCGAAGTCGCAAAATTGAATATTTCGTAAGATGCTTTGAAGATTTCGAGGAGGGTCGCGTAGTATTAATTGGATATATGTATGATGGAATAGATCGATCGGTAAGTGTATGGGGGTTTCGAGGCCGCGGGGCAGAATGACCGAGTAACTATTGGACAGGCTGAATCTGACTGACAAGCTACAACTGAGACGACAAGGGTTTGTGCAGATATGCAGACTACGATGAGAATGGCGAACAAGGTGGAGGAGACGGCCGCAGTAATGGCAGAAACGAAGATACAGACGATGGACGACGGAGCACGAAGAGGGACACCGAGGTGAAGAGAGGAGAAGAGAGGGGCTAAGTATGAAGCTATTCCGAGTCTCAAGGTCAGATATAGGAAATACAGCGCCCACGAACGGGCAGGTACCGGATTTCGGGGGTTGATGGCAAGCGACGACCGGGGTGATACGATGCCCTGGCCTCCATGGATCAAAAAGAGAGACAGAGAATGGATGGGAAAGACCAGCCCAGGGTCGAGGGCAACAAGGGCAAGTGAAATGGGGTCACAATTGCCTGGAGCAGAAAAAATGGCATGACACGATTATCGACAGCAGGCGGAGGCAGGCGACGCCAGACCTGACGAGGAGACAAGAAATGGGCTGATTTCGAGGGAGATTTTGCTGGCTCACTGCCACACGGTCCACTCAGACGACACGGTTGACACGTCCAACTGGGTCTAGCTTCCAGGGCCCTTTCTCAAATCCATCCGCCCCTTCCTCGCTTGCCAAGAGCCAAGCTCGCTCACTCTTTTTCAATGGGCCCTTCCTGTTGGAATGCAACTTGAAGGGATCCACATGCAGTCTCTGGACCTGTCCCCGTTTAACGATCTAGCATGTGATTGGACGATAATTGATGAATTGAATGCTTTTGTCAACCCCAAAGCCAAAGCACCAGAAGTATTGAAGAAGAAAAAAGGTGAAACATGTTGGCATCATCACATTTAATCAGATTCAAGCACGAACATTTATATTAAAAGTATAGATATCTCTGAAACAAACAGTGACAAATCAATGGCAGAAAATAACACCGCTAGAAAGAAGGTCTAGAAGGCTAGACCATGGACCAGGCCCTGCACCTAGACCTAGACCAATCCTCAACACCACCACCTCCTTTGATAATGACACTTTGGACCAAGACAAAAAAAGACGTTGAACCTGTGCCACACGCTCGCGCCGTTTCGTCAAAGAGTCCACTTCTGCGGCTTCTAGTCTCCGATGAAAACGTGGTATGTCTGGTACCAGATTGTGTGTTTACTGCTCTGACAGCAGCAAGGATCATGCACTTGTTATGTACGTAGATGCCCTTCTCGTACACTATTCAATCCGCATCTGCTAACCTGTTATACCCTTTTCAGCTGTGGTACAGTGATCTGGCTGCGGTCAGGACATGAACGATGGAGTATCAGGGTCTGATATCGCATGTTATTAAGTTCCTTTGCCTCTTCTCCTATACGCCTGCAGGAACTCAGGGTCTTTGAACCAGGATGAGGCCGTTCTCGGGCGGTGCCATTATCAGCATGGCGAGCGGGTGCAATCCATCCATCTGACACCGGTTTCCCCGGCCTTTGTCTGAAGTTTTGTAAGTCGATGACAGATCTGGTCAAGTCCTGTAGATTACCAGCTGAAGTGGTCTAAAGTCGGGGAATTGACAATATGCAGCAAAGCCACACCGTAAGTTGTGTTATATATAGGAACCGTTTCATTGACTCAGATGGGATGGATCTGGTGGCAGTAACACACAGATTCAAACTGATACATGCAGGTCTTAGCTCAGTGCTCAGCTTACCTGATATCGTTCTGTGCAACAGAAGACGCAAGTATGATGCTGAATTGGGGATTAGCATGCAGATTCAACGCAACCTGCCGGTGTTGCAACTTTCTCAACACCGTTTGGTTACTCAAACGGACAGTCACATAGTTTTCTCAAATTTTCAAATTTTCTCATTCTGCCATCTCCCATCAAGGATGAACCCTGGGTACAGTCTGCATAGACCCATGCCCTACATGCTACGCTGCCACATTTCAAGCAGTTGAGCTGACGATGGAGCCCTTTACCACAACATGTAGCGAACGATGATCATCTCATGATATACAATTGAGCAAGGTATCTGGCAGACCGGCCCCCCTTTCACCTTGGTTGCATATGCAAGTTGTCAAACTCATCACAAATACTGTATATGTATCAACATCGGAGCTGATCCTTCTGCGCTGTGCAGCGTAAGCGACGTCTCTCATCTCATCTTGTCTGTAGGCGCCTTGCCGCCAGCTCACTCATTGGAAGTATTCCGCATTGGAGCCGACCCAGGTCCTGGATGGCTATCTGTTGACTAATTTATCGAATCATTTATATCGGCTCATGCCTGACTATCACTCGAGTTATGCCACGCGTTGTATGCACCCTTACAGAGCGGCATATCTGGGTGCTCTCAAATCAGTCAGTTGGCACCACCAACATGACATAACATCGGGCAAGGACATCACCAACACAATGGTACTCTATTACATGGATGACCTATAAAGCACAGGCTGGTTTGGACTTAGGTATCTGGGTAGCCCGAGCTCCCACGCACGCCCTTTTTAATCGGACCTTGAGTCTTGCAGTGAGCAATAAACGACGCATGGGTTGACCTGAGAATGAGTTTATCAAGTGTCTCTGTTGAAAACTAATGGGCCCTACCTCACTAGACGCGCATACAACTACATGGTATTGTAGAAGACAATGATTCACGACCGCTTTGGTGTTCTAGTGTCCCCTTTATCTGTCACCGTATGCTGGGATTACATTTCCTTGATAATGAGAATCATGATTTCGCGATAAGTTCAAAGTGACTGACTGCCCAATCAGTCACACACAATGTGATAGAGTATGAGCTGTACAATATGGCTAAATCAAACAATAGCAACACCACAATTCATCCACTAAATTATAGTGACAAGCCAGTTTTAATTAAGACACCAAAACCGTACTTGCGGTTGCATTTCCGTCGGCTTCCTTCTCTTGACCATCGTTCTCAATGGTAGTATCCACATCCTCAATGACTTGACGACCACTGAAATTCTTCATATATGCCTCTGCCTTAGCTCTCACGGGAATTGCATACCAGTCCGGTTGCATACGTAAAGCAGCCAGAATGGTGCCTGTGCCAGGAATCACAACATGCCCACTACGCCCTGTGAGAACCTGCCTAACTACTGCATCGGCCACTGACTCGGGTGCAAGTGGTGGCATCAAGAAGTCAGTGTTTTGGTAGTATCCCTTGAAAAGAGCAGTATTGGTGGGACCTGGATGGACGATAACAGTCCTGACCTTGGGCGCATTATATATGGTGGTCAACTCAGCAGTCAAGCCTTCGTGGAAAGCTAAAGCAGCTGCTTTTGAAGCACCATAATCTACAAGGTTAGGAATTGTCAACCAGCTCGCATAGGATGTCAGGGTTACAACCATGCCATGATTGTTAGCGACCATATCAGGAACAAATGTCTTTGCTATCCAGAACTGAGCAAAGGTATTGACGTCAAAAGTGAAGCGAATATCGCTTGGCTGAGATTCCAAGATAGTTTTGCCCCTGACAACTCCAGCCACGTTGATAACGACGGTCGGATGTCCAACCTCAACCCTGATCTTTTCGGCGACGGCCTCGACGTTTTCGGGCGATCGAAGGTCGCATTGAAAGTGGTGCACGTTGGCCGCTATTAGGTATGAAGTTAGCCTCCTTCTGTTATTCCGATCCTGAACTGGGGTAAGATATAAAACGATCACATACAAACTTCGAAAGACATGGGCTGAACATCAAGAACGACAACTTTGACGCCCATTTCCTCAAAAAGCTTAACGATTCGCCCTCCAATACCTCCTGCACCACCTGTTACGAGCACAACTTCGCGCTTCCAGTCATATTTGTCGTCAACCCAGTTGTTTCTGGTCTTATCGGACCACCATCCGCTTGCCCATCGCGCCAGAGCAACGTAGAAGAGTGTTTTGAGGTGACTGTGGGCACTGGGATGAAGAATGGAGAGATCTTGGCCCTTTTTGGTGAGGCGAGCGAACAGCACGAGAGGAAGTAAGAGAGCTGGGTTGAGAGCAGTCTGACGAATGAGTCGTAGTACAACGTCGGCGCAAATGCCTTCTCGTGGGATAAGTCCTTGGTGCATCGGCATGATGGCGTTTGAGTCTGATGTAAGTCAAGATTTTGTTGTCAGATTACACTGAGATACGATTGCTTTTCCATATGGAAAACAGGTAGTGCACAGGTCCAAGAGAGCAGCTCAAGTATTCAAACAACGCACTTTGCGCCTCCAATGCGCATAGGCATCTCTTATGGAGGGGAAATGGGCTTGATGCATGGTTGTCATGATGGAGCATGCAAACCGAGGTTCTTTTCCACGAACAGCTACCAACTCGCAGCTCGCTGCAGTAGTTCGCAGGGATGAGAAATCTGGGGTAATAGTCAGAAAGCTATTCGCCAGGGTTCTTGTAGCAGCTCTTACCGAACAACATCTTTGCTTGCGCCAAGCTGGACCATCATGAGTTAACGAGTGTTGCGGATTGTTCCTCGGTGTCATGGTGACCCCGCAATTCGATCGCCTTAAAGCTATGCTAAACGGGGATGATTCCTTAATTGGCATGGCAGATGATGGTTGACATGGCGATTTGGTAACCTGCCTTGGTTAGTGGAATTTGATGATGTGTGGCAGTTTAAGACGTGGTGTTTCAACTTTCACACTCAGATTCAGAGACCGTGAATTATTTGTGGTTCCAGAGTATTTGAACGAAGAAGTGATTCCCAGAACAAGCTTGCTGGAATACAACATATTATATAAAAGAGCATTTGCTCATAAATTAGGGGGTATCGGAATGTTAAAAAGCTAATCAAGATCCTCACAATAAAATCGCCATGAACAAGCTCACCAATCCAGCATATACCGCTACATTCGAACCAAGGGCAGACCCCTTCGAATCCTCACCACTGGCATCAAGCTCGGTCGAATCACCTGGCGCAAACAAAACGCCCACTTCGTTAGCTGCCTTTGCGTCAATTTCCTCAGGCGAGAGTATCTCATTCGATAGCTCATCGCAAGACGGCCGATCATCATCCTCAGGAATCGAATTGGTGACATTGATTGGAACGTCGAAGATGGTATAGTGGTCATCGCCGTTGAGCCTAAAGTTTTGTCGGATGGAAATCTGTGCATATTGTCAGAACATCTTCTGAGAAGGGTATAAAAGTATTGCTCACGTTGTAAACACCGCGATCACTATCTCCTCCAGGCTTTCCGTCACCAACGAGACAGTCAGGCCACACCCAGTTAATATGCTTAACCGTACTGCCTGGCTCTTGAGCCATGATCTCCCCGAGACTTGCGTTATTAGCGGTCGCCGTTCCATTAGAGATGGTCAGGTTGCGACCTGTCATGTAACTGTAGAGGAACATCTCGATACTGAAGATCTGGTTGTCGTCATCTTCATCATGCGGTGGCAACGGCAGCTTGCCATTGGCGGTCACATCTATAGCGACGTGCAACGTATCTTGAATCAACAATGTTAGTCTGGCGAAGCTATCATGACGTCGTATTGTCAACTTACCCCCTCCAAGGGGTGTGTTCGGTTGAGGGGCATCCAGCACCACAAAACCAGGTGTAAAGATCTGGCCATTAGAAATGGTAAAGTTCAGTCCCAGCGCGCGCCCAGCCAGGAGCAGCACGGCTGTAAGTTGTTGCTTTGATGATAACATTGCTAGTATGAAGTACTACACGAGCCCAGGCACAAAATGAGGTGCGAGAAAAAGGAACGGCAACAACAATTTCATTATCGCGGGAAATACGGCGCAGGATTCAAATGACTACATCTACTTTTTGAAACCGGAAATTGGGCTTGGCCGAGTATCCAATACAGCTGCGAAATCCTTGGGAGATGTTTGAGGATGGGGGCTTGGTCCTTGATAAAAGCGAAATTACAAGGGTATTTTACCGGTGGATGAGGCTAAGAACATAGATAATGAGAATGAACGATTTATTTCTCTGCTTCTTTTCTTATCTTGAAATGATGACATTACGAGTTCGTTTTTTGGGACTTATACTTGGTAATAACTAACATTGCTACATAAATCTCAGACTTATAAGCGTTAACCCATGTTTATGTTGCAGTGTTACAGCGCATTATGAGCATTCAATATGGTTCAGAATCAACTTGACAGGGATTTAAATATCATTTGAATTGACATGTAGGAACCTACTTCCCCGGTTGAAGAAGAGTTACAGCTGAAAATATCAAAAGTGCAGAATGTTCATTTTTGGCTCTTCAAGATCGAATTCTCCGTCTCCAACTCGCAGCGGAATTGCTTCCTTGAGTGCCACTTGAGAGCCAATGAATTGTTAGAGGGGCATTTACCGGCGGAGCCCCCCGATAGCCAAGAGCTAAGAACCACGAACACCGCCTGCTCAGAGCAAAAGATCCTCTTACCAAATTGGCGGCTGTGGAGCTCTTTTCTTTTATCGTGACAGAAGATATCTCACGATAGGGGAATCATTGGCTTCTAAAAGTGATCGCTAATAATCGTGATCCGAGGCTCTTGTCATTGCCCGACTCTAACGCTAACTCAGGTTGTCAGGTCAGTTCCTCCAACCCCTCCTCTCAGTAAAGGTGATCAACTTCAACATCGAATCTTGATTCAAACACGCCGTTCTTCATCTTGAACCTCGGGGACTTCAACCGGCCTTGTTCATTGGCGTGTACCGCTGCATCTCACTCAATACAGCAACTCCATTGCAGTACAGCATATCCAGCATGCGGTTGTCAAGTCTCATTGCCCGGCACCGCTCCGTCCTTCGGCGTTGTTCCGGAGCCGGAACTCGGCCGGTCTGCTCTCATTCTCAACGCCGCCTCATGAGCTCTTCTTTGGCTGGTGTCAAGGACTTGCTTAAGGTATCGGATGAGATCACAGATGCTGTTGCCACCAACAAACCCATCGTTGCTCTTGAGTCAACTATCTACACTCACGGAGCCCTGGGCAATGAACTCGCCCTCCAACATTCAGATCTTGTCCGCAGCAATGGAGGTATTCCCGCCATCATCGCCATTGTTGATGGCGTTCCTACTGTCGGAGCAACAGCATCTGATATCCTTCGTATGATTGAGAGTGGAAACGCTGTTAAGGCATCCAGGAGAGATATTGCCTACCTCGCGGGAATGGTAAGTCAAGCTAGGTACTGATTTTGGTCATGCCTCGTGTGTGCAGCATTGCATCCACAGTCAACATCTTTGATTTACACAGGCTGCAGGACTGACTGAGACTTGCTTCAGGGTTTGACAGGACAGAAGATTCATGGCGGCACCACCATATCAGGAACCATGGTGCTCGCCAGGCTTGTAGGCATTCGAGTGTTTGGCACTGGTGGTCTCGGTGGCGTTCACCGTGGAGGCCATGACTCAATGGACGTTTCTGCTGATCTCACTGAACTTGGCCGAACCCGAGTCGCCGTCATTAGCAGCGGCTGCAAGGGCTTCCTCGATATCCCCAGGACACTGGAGTTCCTCGAGACCCAGGGTGCACATGTTTCGACCTTTGCAGACGGACGATCTGGAAAGATTGATTTCCCTGCTTTCTGGGCTCGTGATAGCGGCATCAAGAGCCCTTCTGTTGTCCACACCGAGAAGGAGGCTGCTGCTATCATTCTGGCCCAGGAGAAGCTTGGCATTGAGTCAGGCTTGCTCTTCGCCAACCCCATCCCGGAGGAATTTGGCATTCCTGCGCCTGAGATGCAGGCTTATATCGAACAAGCTGTCAGAGAGGCCAATGAGAAGGGCTTCACTGGCAGCGCTAACACTCCGTATATCCTGGGTAGGCTCAAGGAGCTAACAGGAGAGAAGGCCGTTGTCGCCAACAAGGCGCTGGTAACGTCCAACATCACCCGGGCCACCAACATCGCTGTCGAACTCTCAAAATTGTTGTCTTCTGGTTCTGAACCAGTCAAGACTTTGTAAGTGCAGCGATGAATGGTCTCGGACGTAAATCTAATCGTAGCTATAGCAATTCATATTCTGGCGCTCCATCTGCATCTGCACCTGCATCTCCTGCTCCTACTGAGCTCAAGGGGCCAGAAGTAACGTCTGATAGCAAGGCTGATATCCTTGTCGCTGGTTCCGTTGCTGTTGATCTAAGCTGTGACTATGCCCCAAAATCGGGTGACGCTTCACCCGTCCTCCATACCTCGAATCCATCAAGTATCAGCCAGTCAATTGGAGGCGTCGGCCATAATGTAGCTCTTGCTGCCCACTCTGTAAGCAAACATGCGCGAGTACGGCTCTGCAGCATGGTTGGTGATGACGTGTAAGCGCACTCTCGTACTGAGATCTGGACCTCACTGACGTGCTGTAGTGCTGGCAAGACCATTATTAATGGACTCAAAGCCTCTGGCCTTGACACCACATACATTCGACAATTAGGCCACGAGTACCACGGCTCTAATAGAACGGCTCAGTACGTCGCTGTCAATGATGCAAACAAGAATCTAGTCATGGCTATGGCCGATATGGGGATCTTCACAAACCACTCTTTCCCCGAATATTGGAAGTCTGCCGTCCGGGGAACCAAGCCCAAGTGGTTGGTAGTGGATGGCAATTGGAGCGAGAAAGATATTCGAGCATGGCTCAAGGCTGGCCAAGATCAAGACTGCAAGATTGCCTTTGAACCAGTATCGACAGCCAAGTCTATGAACCTTTTCTGCCCTCAGAAAGGACACCCGAAACTTCGAGTCTTCCCCAAGCCCACGGTAGATATCGCTTCTCCCAACAGCTACGAGCTGGCAGCTATGTACTCCGCAGCTCGTGATAACGGCTACTTTGAGGCCCCGGAGTGGTTCGATATCATCGATGCCTTTGGCATGCGAGGCGCCCGAGATCGTTTTGTTAAGATGACTACAGCCGAGCTGACTGACGCTGGTGTCCCCGTTCAGTCTGTTCAACTACTTCCTTATATTCCAACTATTGTGACGAAACTTGGGCCTCAGGGTGTCCTCCTGACCACCATCCTCGGAAAAGATGATCCTCGTCTGAAGGACCCTGACTCCGAAGAGTACATCCTTGCTCGCTCGATGAGCGACCACCCCAGCGTTGGTGGACTCTATATGCGACTATTCTCTGCAGCTGAAAGGGTCCAGAACATTATATCTGTTAACGGGGTCGGAGATACGTTCTTCGGAGTTTTGATCTCCGGATTGGCCCAGGGTGGCAAAGTCGAAAACCTCATTGATGTTGCACAAGCTGGCTCATGTTTGACACTCAAGTCTCCTGAGTCAGTGAGTCCTGATCTATACAGACTCGAAAGTGTGTTGGCACAGGCGGCAGCAGAATAGTGGGAGAAGTCCATTTAAATACCCGAAAGTAATTATATTTCTATTGTTTCAGGCTTTCTTGTAAATTCCTAACCTTCTAAACTCTCACATCTAGGCATACTTCCATCCTTTCCCAGGAAAATAACTTGGGCTACTAGGCTTGATTCAAGTCTGGAATTATGGGAGCCTGTGAAGGCCGCTATAGACTTGCTAAATTACCTTATGCTCATTCTTGATATATTCTTGCCCATTTCGACTTGTACACAGATTGCGAATTAGAATACTTGATTTTCAGGGTTGATTGGTTCCATACAACTAAACTTGCTTCTATTCGGATGCATTATCAGCCTCGTTCAATTCCCTGTATGATTGGTCGCGACCCCATCAGCCATAAAATTGAAGAGCCTATCATAGAGAATTGCGTGTGCAAGGCTGGTCGGACCCTCTAAAAAAATTCCATGCGATAAACATTTCCAACCCAGTAACCGCAAAACTTACTCCAGTTAGACAAAGGACAACAATGGCGCCACCACAAGACGAAGAAATGGTAGATCCCTCATCCTCCTCCTCTTCGGAGAATGAGTCTCAATTTGACTCAGAAGATGAGGTTCCTCAGAAGAAGCCAACTATTACGCTCTACGATAAAGATTCGGACGAGGAAGAGTTGGAGCGACTTGTTCTAGGTAACAAGGCAGGCTTCCGGGCGCAATTGTTCAAAGACGATGGGATTTTTGATAACAGCTGGGATGCGGAGGGTAAGGAACTCCAGCTTGTCGAACAAGATCCTGGACTGGAGGAAATCGACGATGCGGACCTGTTCATGTTCGACACGGGTGCTGGACCAGGTGCTGCAGAGGCCACAAAGGCAGCAAAGCCCAGCGATGGAAACGCCCCTGTATGGGAGGATAGCGACGACGATAGACTGGCCATTTCCCTGGCTAGAGCCACTCGCTTACGAAAGCTGCGAAAGACGGAGGCCGAGGATCTTGTGAGCGGGACTGAGTACAGCAGAAGGTTGCGACAACAGTACCTCCGACTTAATCCCCTTCCAGCGTGGGCGCGCGAAGCAGATGGACGACCTAGCAAGCGAAGACGATCATCAGCTGCGTCTGACTCTTCAGCAGACAGCGATTCCGACTCTGAGATTTCTGCTCAGCCTCTTGAGAAGTTCCTTCGCGATGTCAACAGCCTGGCCGGAGCTGGATCGACCAAGAAGAGGCGCTTACGACCCGAAGTCATTGACATCCAACGTACACGAGAGATCCCAGACAAGCACAAGGCCCCCATTGCCAATCTTTCCTTCCACCCCGAGTTCCCGGTCCTCCTCTCCTCCAGCACCGCCTCTGTGCTCTACCTCCATCACATCGCGCCCGCCGCTCATCCTACACCCAATCCTCAATTGACTTCAGTACAAGTCAAGCAAGTCGATGTTCGAAGGGCCGAGTTCTTGTACCCTCGGGGCGACAAGGTGTTCTTTGCTGGCCGACGAAAATACTTCCACCACTGGGATCTCAAATCAGGAACAGTGCAAAAGACAACGCAGATCCTCGGCCACAGGCTCGAGCACAAGACTATGGAGAGATTCAAGCTCAGCCCGTGCGGTCGATACATGGCCATTGTTGCATCTACCAGGAAGGGAGGCGGTATCATCAACATTCTGAACACAACATCTATGCAGTGGATTTCCGCTGCCAGACTCTCTAGTCAGAACGGCATTGCAGACTTTGCTTGGTGGAGCACTGGAAACGGTATGACTATCCTTGGTCGGGATGGCCAGGTTGGCGAGTACAGCATGGAGAGCCGCTCATTCTTGGGAATATGGCATGATGAGGGTTGTGTTGGTGGCATTGTCCTCGGTCTTGGCGGTCATCAGGGTCCAGCTGTACTGGGTGACGATCGATGGGTCGCTGTAGGTTCCAACAGCGGCATCACCAACATATACGATCGCAACGAGCTTGTCGTACTCAAGTCGGAGGAAGTATCTATTAAGGAGCGCCCAACACCTACAAGAGTCTTCGAGCAGCTTGTCACACCCATTACACACATTGCTTTCTCACTAGATGGTCAGCTTATGGCTTTCGGAAGCCAACATAAGAAGGACGCTTTGCGTCTTGTGCATCTACCTACTTGCACAGTGTACCGTAACTGGCCTACGGAACAGACACCTCTTGGAAGAATCACGGCAGTCGCGTTTGGGAATCAGAGTGACTTGCTGGCGGTTGGTAATGACACGGGGAAGATCAGGCTTTGGGAGATCAGGAGTTAGATATTTAATGGACACAGAACGGCGCATGATTATCTACAACCAATATCATCTTATCACTCCATGGGTGATCTATTCAATATCCTGGATATATCCAGTATCCAGTGTAGTGTCTCATGTCTGATCCTTCGTGGCATTGGTCAGTTGAACATTTGCTTCAACAGTGTCCGAAGCGGACTGCCCTTGGGCAGCTTGCGTTTTGGGAGGAAAGCATTCTGCTTGCGCGTCCAGCGAATAAGTTCCCTCCTGCTCTTGAAGAGCTCGACATCATCGGGCTTGTTTTCACAGTGCAGAAACTGCTTGATGTTGACGTTGATGCTCTTGAGCGCCTGGAATAAGTCAGTATCTGGAAGTTATCGTGGGTATCTGAAAACTTACGTCTCGGCATTTAGTCTTGCTGGGAAGATCACTCGGTAGGCCTAGATCGGCACAAAGTCGCTGGAAGTCTTGCAGGGTGCCTTTCTTGAAGTAATCGTTCCACTGATCCATGAGGGTTCCATATTTGCTGCTGGATGCAGACGAGTTGGAGGGAGTGAGGACGATAACACCGGAACGGTCAGCTATATCGCTGTCTGAATCTGAATCAAGGGGTCGAGCCATCACTGAGGTTGATTTGGGAGTATCGTGGTCAAGTTGAGTGTAGAGCGATTATGCTGGCTTCTTGATGACTTCTGGGTCACTTCTGGGTTGGATCTTGCGACGGGAGAGGATGAAGGAAGGGATGGATAGATTTATGTTAGTGGGACAACATTTAAAGACCTTCATGAATATTCACCAGCCCGAATCGACAGTGTGATCAGTCCAACAACAAAAATGTGAATAGCCTGGCGGCATTCACTCATGTTACTTGAAAGAGTTGACTGCAGACTGCCGTCTGCCTATGACGCAGTTATCCGTTACAGATGGCATTGATTATTCGTCTCTTCCTTGTTCACTTTGTCTAGCAAACATTTTGTGCCATATCTCATTCATACCTCTATTCATATATAAAAGTCAGTGCGAGCATTACAGTCCATATGTCGAACTATCATTATGGACACGAAGGTAACAAACACTGATCTCGTTTTCTTTGCAAGCTCTATCTTTATTGAAACACTCGGTATCTCTTTAATCCAGGCTCTTTATCTTCATGAACAACAAATTCGTACATCAAGATATTCTCAGAGAGGGCAAGTAGATGTTTTATTCTAATGGGAGCTTTGCCGCCACAAGCTCTCTCACTCTCATATACCGCAAAAACATCCCAGCCTTCAACACCAAGAAACAGCTGATCGGCTTCCATAGCTCAGTTGGTTAGAGCGTCGTACTAATACTTCAAACCGAGTATCCGGTAATGCGAAGGTCTCAGGTTCAAGCCCTGGTGGGAGCAAGTCTCCAGCGCCTATCAGCTGTTATTTTTTGTCTTTCCGTACGTAGTCTTGTTTGTGATTCTCTCTGTATGTAGCTTTGGTCTTTTTGTATTATATTCGAGATTTCATGGTGTTGGTGTTGCACTGCCTGAATAGGAAATTCGCAGACGGGAGCACCCGAGCAAAGAAGGAAGAAAGAAGCCACAAGCGCTTCCCTTTTAGATTAAAGTTTACTCAATCTTCCTTTACTATGTAGATACCTTAGAATACGAATATGAGCTGGGTATTCTTAACCTATACTGAGTGATAACGTCGAGTTTGTTCACCTGCCCGAATTATCACCGGCCATGGCTTGTCTGAGTTGGTAAATGTCAAGTACGTAACTGCTTAAGCGCAATGCACGAAACCCCTGTTGGGGTTATGCAGAGGTATTTCTAGGCAACTCACTTTCCCGGTCGAAAACCGAGCATGTGTTTGGATTTACAGTTCCGGTCCATGCGAACGTATGCCAGCAAGTGTATGTACATACGTACACTGAAGGATGGAGCCGGCCGTCGTGGTAAAACGTCATTCGAACTGTTAGGATCAAGCAATGAAATGACATACATGCCTAACCAACATCATGAGATGTATTAAGTATACTTGTGAGGTGTGATCGGATCGCTGTAGGGTAATGGAACCAAAGCTGATATGAGATCACGGAGAAAATCGGGTGAAGGAAAGACAAGGATGAATGATAATGTCATGATGTTAAATGCAGTTTGCTTTTTGTGAAGTATGCAGAGACCCTCGAATAAGTAAGTGTTTGTAACATTTGTGGTTGAAGATGAGTGATGCTGGCAATGCGCTGTAGTGCTACACAGTGACACATTATGGCCAATTGTCGCCAATTGGCTGAAATACAACTTGGAATGGCCTCAAGACGGGCCTCATTGGAGAATGAGGCAACTCTGAATCGGGGTAAATAGTACAGCCCTGCAATGCACGCGCTGCGCTATGCAATGCAGAGTATGTACTGTACATAAATGCCGCCGGGGAAGCCTGGCATGCCTGCGCAAGCGTGGTCTGACTTCAGCGTGTTGGATGGCAGCAGACCCAGATCCAACGGTGAAAAGATTCCTGAGTGGCCAGATCGTGACGCAGAATTTCGGCAGGAGTCTCTTATGCGAGAGGCATTTGAAAGTGAAGTCGAACTGTTGGACACACTTCAGTCCAGTTGGCAAACCAATTCACAGACTGACAGAACGGAACGCGGCACGGACTGCACGGTATCGATCGATGATTCATTCATCCATAGAAGTGTCTGCGCCTGCCACGTTCTTCAATGGCTGCTGGATGCTCTGAGAATCGATACTTTTCAAGGCGTCCATTCAGCTGGTTGATATTGACTGTGGCCACCTGAAGAGGAATGATGTGGTGTGCTTGTAGGGGCTCAGAGTTTTAAGGCTTGAGCCGTGGTTGGCCAGTTTCCTCTTTGTCATCCTTAGACGACAACTCTCACAGGATGTGGCCGAAACAGAGCAGACACAGATGCCGAACGAGGATCGCGATGTCAAAAATAGGAAAATTAAGGGGACATCAGTTGACCCAAATGTAACACACAGCCAACCACTCTGCCGGAATCAGAACAAGAAACTCTGACGGTTGACCTGGCTGGCTGAACCTGGAACTGCCTGACAAACCGTCATATGCTCAGCCTCATCTCATGAGATGCGGTACTTGAAGAATTATTATGGAAACTCCCCCGTACAGCACGTCAGCTGTCTGTGATCGTCCAGAGCTGACTTTCAAGTTCACATCAAATGCGCCTGTAACCGAGTGCAAGGATTCATCTTATGGATCCTACCAAAACCTTCTTTCCTGGCTTTGTATGTACGAGGCTGGATATGTACATATTCATCAAAGCCCTCACTTTTGTACCTTCATCCTTGACAGTACCCTAACAGCCGAGCAAGCTGAACACACAAAGATGGAGAAGAGAGAGTCTGTCTTACTGCAAGTCATAAAAATTGATCTAAGGCGATGTGTGCCCCTAGCCAGGACCCAAGCTCGAGCCCAGATCTGAGCCTGGTTTCGTTTATATCCTGGAAATTTTCCATTCACAAACCTCACTTATCGAATGATAAAAAGATTAGAGAACCAGGATTAAATGGTTGATTTTGCAGTGGAGGTTTCTGATGCAGGTATCCACTGTGAGGCGCTATAAGCTCGGACCCAGCCTCCGGCTTCCAGGGGATGCAAGGTCGTTAACCCGCACTAAGATCCATAACTGGTGGAGGTACATAATGACTTGCACGAAAATGCAGGAGGCAGGTGCGTGTTATCGGATCTTGGTAGCCGTTTACAAATGTCGATTTTGGTGGGGGTGGAGGAGGGAAGCAAATTGGAAAGAAGCTGAATAGCTAATTCGTAAACATGAACAAGTTGCAAATTAATCTAATCCCTTCATTTCAACAGCATAACTAGGAACTGCCCGAAGCTTATTGATCGTCAATTAAATAAACGAAAACATCACGCCATCGCTATCATCAAGATGCCCATGCCCACCAAACCGTTACTTTAAACGGCAAAGAGCAGGGTCTCTATCCTCCCTCCATCTCAGCGGGCAGAGTCCCAGCATCTAGCCAAGCATGGACACCACCACCAAGCTCAGCGCCGTGGCATGATCCCAGCCTTTGCCCACGAAGAACCTACGGAGTCCAAGAAGAGCCACCCCCGGGGACCCCTCCACGCCGGCGTGTCCCGGTACAGAAGTGTTGGATCATGACAAGATGACAGTCCACTTTGTCAGAGACACAACCGTATGCACCAGGTACTGGGCACTCTGGCCTGGGGAGAATCGATCCATGGGCCAACTCCAAGAGCATTGTCCATGGAAGCCGGAAGCACATACGGGTAGAGAGCAACACCAAGCAAGATCTTTAAAAAGACCCGCCATGCTTCATGCGCCGTGGCAGGCGGTTCCCCCTCCCATCTCATAGTTCACCAGTGAAAACCCATCTTTTGCTATTCGCGATCCTCACAAGCATTAGTGCTTCTACTTCTTAGCTCGACCAGCCACAGCTTTTCTTTTTCCTTACACGGCTACCATAGGATAGGATCTTTGCCCGTATACGGACACAGTTGATGTTCCATTCAACTTGCGCCAACGCATGCACATCCTTGGAAACGCCCTGCCGCTCATTGATCCATCCGTTGACTTACCTTGCTGTCTGAGTCTGACTGACCGAACAAGTATCCAAGACTTTAGGACTCCGCCTGCGCCTGCGGTTTAGTCGATCACTCCCAGGTTGCAATCAGTGACCCCGCCGCCGAGTTCCTTGCTGTGGCCTTTGCTTTTCGTTGCGCCCGGCCTCACGACTTCAATCTTTTTCTTCCTCGACATCTCTTCCCTGTTGCGTCTCCTGTCGCCAATCGACAATATCCGTGTACGATCTCACTGCCTGAAGACGCCAGTATACAACAGCACAGTCACCAATGGACCCTTTGTGCCATTGAGCACCAAAAACCTCGACTTATACGCCCTTTTGAACGGCAGACGAAAATTTAGGGAAACGGTTCTCAACGAGATCGGCCAAATATGCCTCTCAGAAGGTCAAGCAACTCGGCCGACGGCCATTCTGTCACATCTTCATCTTCTTTCTCCCTGTCAAGTACCAAGCGTCGATTCCCCCTCTTAAGCAGGAGAAGGAACCGACACTCAGATGTGTCGCAGTCCTCAATTCCTCCCTTGCCATCACCATCACCACCAGCATCTCCTTCACCTTCTCAGAAAGTTGCAAAACCTGGGCTTCGGGTGCATCTTCAGGTCAAATTCGAGTCCCCTCATGGTTCTGAGCATGTTCGCGACTATGAAGCTTCTCCCCAGCTGAAAGCTACCGATCGCATTTGCCAAGCTTTGCTTTCGCGCCTGCAGCATTGCTCTTCTGAGCTTATTACACGCCATGATACCAACGCTCTCGACCCGCTCCGCAAGCCACATCGTGACGTTAAGCCATTGCGTTATCGTATCACGTACCGTGTTGAGCGTGATGGCATCATTCTTGTAGAAAAGTCATTGCGCTCTTTCCAAGAGTATGAGTTGACACATGACGATGCTCGCGAGGTGGTCGCCGCTACCGACCGGATCATCGGTCTCTTTTTAGTGCGGCACGACCCCGGATTCCAATGGTCCGAGTCCGTTGAGTCTGAAGCTACCAGTCCCGAGTCCGAGACCTTCCGACCGTGCACCGGCCGGCCTCAATCCATGGCATGCATCCCCCGATCTCATTTTGTGAGCGACACTCAAAAATTCGAGTTTGTATCTGGGTATTCGATTGAGCTTTTCTTGCGCAGTCGTTGCGCTACCCGCTACCCAGAAAACCGAAATGCTTCCATCAAGATTGACAGTCGTCAGCCTTCACCTCTGCCCCTCCTGCTCGGTGAGGAACTGACTACCCGTGTCTCCAATCTTATTATCGACCCAGTTGACGCCTGGAAGCGCAAATTTGACAAGCGTCACAAGTCTTGCGCCGGCCTGGAGGGCAGCGGTGGCTGCACTCACATCGAGGATGGAGCTGTTGATATCATGGTCAAGGTTCGTAACCACATTGGCCCTGACTATACCTACTTCTCCCATCGTATCCAGACAAGCAAGGTTCTTTTCAATGACCACGATGGTCGTGACTTTGATGAGTTCGCCAACCAAGTCAAAGCGAAGCTGGAGAAAGCCCGTGATATGACGGACAAATCTGTGCGGTCTTTGGATGATTTCACTCTCACCATCCGGGAGCTTCGAGGCAAGAACTGGTCTGTTCACGAGCCTCTCATCGTCCGACTCGATCCCACAGTTACATACTGCCGCCAAACCATGGAAGCCGTCATGGAACGTCTCCAGACCGGCATCAGTAATGTCCTTGAACATCATGAGGATGCTCTTGCTACTATGACCGTTCACAAGCGCGGACACCTCATCTTTGACGGTTTCCTTGACGGTGCTGGTGGCGATGACAGTGTGCATCACGAGAACTTTGCGACACCTGATCTGGAGCGAAAAGCCCTCGAAGCTCACTTAAAGGAACGCATTCGTTCAGATATCACGATGCTCTGCAGAGATACATGTGCCATCGACTGTCCTGATACACTGCCAAACTTGCGGCTGAAGACAAGCGGAACAGCTGCATCTTCCATTGGAGCAACTCAGTTGATGAGGCCTCCTTTGTCCACAGCTGGTTCATCATCTATTGCGCCTACCACGCCCTCTCTTGCTGCCTCGCCTCTTCCTCGTCAGCCTTCTGAGACGTCCTTCCATGGATCCATGGCTAGCACTCGTTCTGACAACTCTCTTGCCAAGAAGATTGCGAAGCAAAATCTGAGGGATTCTGTTGAACCTCCTTTCACACCAGGAACCCCGTCACCCGACCTGCGCCGAGTACCATCGGGTGTTGAAATGGCCAAGAAGCATGGCTATATGTCTGACTTCATGGCAGACGACGAGAACCAGTCCGAACCCCCGTCTACTCCAAGTCTGGTGGATACTGATAGCCTCAGCCCTCGAGACAGTGTCGTTGCAACCCCCTCGCGGGCCATGCCCCATGATCAGTCCAACGAGGGACTTCGGATTATCGATGATGGTCGAAGAATCATCTATCAAGAGCAGTCTGATATGGATGCCATCGCAAGTGGAATGGTACAATTCCACCGCCCGATCACCGACGATGACGAGCCTATTCAGCTTGTCACAGAGAAGCCGGCTGAGAATCCCGATAAGAAAGCGGCTCGCCGATCCCTGGACACCCGTATGCCAGACCTCTCTGGAAATTCGGACCAACTTCCCGAGGCAAAGAAGCATGAGCCAGCCGTAACTCAACAAGAGTCACAGCCTCAGGCCCCTGCGACACCTGAGCTTCAAAAGGCAGAGATGGCTGAAGAACTCTCAACCAAGAGTGCCGCAGAACAAGTACCGCAGTCAGAAGTTTCTGTACCCGGACAGATAAAGGTTGAAGCCACCGCTGAGATGGGCACCGGCGAGGCCCATCAGGCTTCCCAAGAGGAGCAGTGGGAGACGGTTGAAGCCAGAGACGCCTCTCGCGAGAATCCAACTGAAGTCGAGGCCAACTCAAAATCTGAGACGAGCTTTGGAACTACAACTGAGGCCAGCATTCGTGAGGATGCCGAGACAAAGGACGCTATTACTCCTGATGTTGCTGTGACCACTGCTGCTGAAGAGCAGCCGTCTAAACACCAGCAAATAGAGGTTCAATTGTCCACTGAATCTGAAGCGCAAACGTCCAAGACTGAGCCTGTCGCTGCGGAGAAACTCAACGTTCCACCCGTTGATGTTGCACAAAAGACACTTGAGGCGTCTGTACTTGAAGAATTCCCTAAGCCACCTTCCATTCACTCCCACACTGACGAGGCTAGTCATGACGATCAGCAGGAAGAGCATGGCCAGGAAACCCCAATTCAGACCTCGAATTCTGCCGCGAGGCAAGCAGAGGAGGAACTGGAGGTGAGCGCGTCTCTGGCGCCTAAGGGAGCACCCACTTCTAGTGATTCTGGCATTTCTATGGAGGGTGATGCCAAAGACCGCGAGGCTCAGTCGCCAGCTGTAACAGAGCTTGTTGAGAACACATCTCTCACTTCCAAGAAGACAGACGATCAGTCTTCCGTCGAGACTGATGTCGAGGACAAGGAAGAGCAACATACCCCGCCCTCGGATGCGACCGATGGACATTTCCCTGAGATGGTCACACACTTTCTTGAAACTGTCCCTGAGGATACTCTTCTCGAACCCACTGAAGTCGTAGCTGAAGATGTCGAGATTGTCATGACCGACTCACCTAAGATGCCAGAGGAGCCCACACCTCTCGAGGAACGTCCTCTTATGCCTACCATTGCCTCTGCCCCTCCGGAGAGTCTACTGACCCCGGAGAACTTCTTCTCTTCTTCGTCAGAAGAGAAGGAGAAGCGACAAGAGTCCCCTCGAAAGCCGTTCGATACCTCAGATTTCCCCGACGCCCTTGCTCGACCTCGAACCCGACCCCGAACTGCCACGCTGCCTGAGCGCCGTTACTCGACAGCTTTGACTCTGGAGATTGATATCAATGCCCACCATGATCCTGATCAAGAACACTCACCCATCGAGGATGCTCCCAAGAGCGCTAGTGGTGCGTGGCGGCGAGATGGCCTCCATCGCCGACAGCCGTCAGCTGGTTTCATCGGCTTGCCAGACCAGCGCCGGCTTCATTCTGTTGGTCTTCGCAGTGCTGTGTTACCGTACCGTTGGCAACAGATGCGTCGAGAGCAGGCGCTCTGGGAAGGACGCCCAGGCACTTCTCATAGTGAGGCCTAAACTTGGAGATCATCCAGCTCCATTTAATGATGATAACGACTTGCACTATGTTTATTGTTTTAGTTTCATTTATATTTAAAGAAAGAAATAAGAATCCAAAAAGATACTGTTAGGTTAGGACGAAAGGACGTGAGGGGTGGGAAGAAAAGGAAAGGCAACTGGCCAGTAAGTCCATAAATGGTATGGCTTGGCAAGGGCGTTGGTTAAATTTGATTTCATCTGCATGCAAAGCATTTAGACTTGGAGCATGACATAATGCAGAGGATACCATTTCAGAGTGTTTATATAACGACTGCGTATTCCGAGAGACTTGCTTCTCCTTCTACTGTGACCATTGTCGATGTGCCTTGGGACCTGAAGATGCTGTTTCGCCTTCTCACCATGGGATAACCCTCTTATCGTCCTTGAATGTACCAGTCTCCCCATCAGGCGCCAGAGTGGCGGCTTTCACAGAGCTTATGGCACCAAGATCAACAGGCTCCGTTCCTGCGTACCCATTCAAGGCGGTTCGGGAGTTGTGCCCTGGGCATGCAATATTGATCTTCCACTGCGAATCATTCTCATACCTGATGGCGTAGTGGAGCGCGATCATGTTGAGAGCCGACTTGCTATGCGTATACACACCGAAATCAAAGCTATGCATTGGATTCGTAGGATCGGCCTTCAGTGTCAGACTGCCCAAGGCAGTAGAGACAAAGACAATACGGCGGGTCTTGGTAGAGCGCTCGAGGAGGGGGATAAAAGAGTCAGTGACGAGGGTGGTACCGATGCAATTGGTATTATAGACAGCCATCATAAGTTCTCGCGGAGACACGGTCATGCCATAGCCTGAGATAGCGCTGTTGTTGATAAGGATGTCAAGACGACCAAATTTATCACCGATAGCCTCGACTGCTGCGGCGATGCTATCATCTGATGTGATGTCCAATATGAGAGGTGAGACATTAAGCCCCTGAGCTTGAAGCACGGAGATCGCCTCTTGTACCGCCTGTGAACGGCGGCCAGAGACAATGACGTGGTAGTCGTTGTTTTCGCTGGCAAGCTTCTTAGCGATTTCGAAGCCGATACCCTGATTGGCACCAGTGACGAGGGCGATAGTGGTATCGGGAGTGATGATAGGGAGAGACATGATCGTGCCTTTCTTGGTTATGTGAGTGGTGATAGCAATGTCCTATCGAGCATGGTGGTGTGATCTGAACAAATCATTTCGCCGCAGCACTTCTCGCTCTTTTATATCCAGGGTAGACCCTGGTGAGACATAGGAACTTGTATCTGTCGCCATATTCGTGACTCTGACCTCTATCTCCGGGATGGGTTGTCGTTGAATCCTAAATCCGTGATTGGACTAGGAGCTCGAGGCCACTCTGAGATTGATTGCCCTTTTGGGAATGGGGTTGAGTTACTGAGATGACAAGTTTTGCAAGTTTTGAGGATGCCAAGCAGAGGCTGAGCATTTAAGTTCACTTCCGACTTGCCAAATGCTCCAGTCAGATAGCATTGGGGCATTGCGCTTATGATGCGTAAGAAATGAATGCAAATGCAAACAACTCGATGCTTGTGAGCTGCAAACCAGGGTGGTGGCGAAGGTGCACATAGCTGAACTGCCATGGTTGTACAGAATACGCATGATGTATCGTAGTTGCCTGGTTCAAGCTTTGCTCCAGCAAGCACATCAGACGAGTTCGGCATCTCCAACATCAACCATATGCTTTGCACTTGACCATCTTAATATGAGAACATCGCCATTCTTGGCAGGGAGAGTGATATCGTCGTCGGTTCCTTTGCCATAAACGTCCTTGTCTCTTAGCATGCGGATAAAGACAGCCGTATCTAGATCTGGTGAATCGATCATGCTGATGTTGCCTGCAGTGTCGTTGAGGTTCTGCAATTGCTGCGGAAAAGATGCCAAGAAGGATGAGAGATAGTGATTGTGCAGAAGAGCTTGATGTCTTGTGGCATATGCTGCTTCTGTTGGAGACATCCTGTCTCTAAGCTCCTGGGTTGAGAGGTAATGCAAGGTGTGTTTATCGATCTAAGGAGAGTTAGTTTTCTGTAGTTCAATGAGTGTGATGACATTTACCTTTGCTATGCGAGCGCGAAGGAAACTTCGAACAAGGAATTTGTACCTCTCAAGCTCAGTCTGAATAACGATGAGGGCAAAGTTGGTCTTTGGATCCATGTCACCCGTCATATCCTCCACCTTTTCGATCTGGGATTTGATGCGTGCATTGACGCGCTCAAACAAGCCATCTGTTGGCCACCTAGATATCGTGAGTATTAGAAAGCAGGAAGAAGAGCAGTGAAACTTACTCAAGAAGCTCAGGTGCTGAACGCTCAGCGACCCAGAGACGCGTCAAAGCTTGCAGGTCGCGTGTTTCGCTGGGGATGTTGTGAGACGTGGGGTCGACTTGGCGAAGAATGTCATCGATATCCATTTTGAAGAATAGATAGTCCTTGTTCTATGGGGCAGAGGGATTATATAAACTTTGGCGGCACAGTTGGTCTATGTTCTATTCTGCTGCACAGTTTGATCGTCAAAGTTGAGGAACTTTGGTGGGGTGTGTTTGTGAGGTTGAAGGGAATGGATGTTTGTGTGAGAGCGGGGCCACTCACTGCAATACTAACTGGTTGTCCTCGCCATTTAACACCCAAGACTTGACATTATGTTCAGCAATTATTCATAAGTTCTGACTCTAAAAGTGAGATGTTTATGTTGAGTTCTCTTGAATATATTCTTCCAATATATGGACAAGGCCTGTTGCCCTTCTATGTTTCAGTGATTGACACCACGCCAAACAATGTCTATTGCCTCTATCCTTCATGTCATCGCCCCTATTTTTACACGTCTATATACTTTGGTATTTGCCTCATTCATTGATTTAGAAGGTCACTGAAGCTTCTTGAGAGGCTTATGTACCTCCCTTTCTGCTCTTTCGTAGCCATTGACTCGGCCATACACCCACTTGAGGAACGAGGAAGAGACTGTAACTAGCCCAGCTGAAAATGTGAACAGCATTACTCGCTGGGTCGTGGAAAGAAGTTCGAATAGAGGATATGGGTACCTATAGATGTTAGTATTCGGCCGACTCGCCGAGAAGTCAAGAACAACGTACCATCCATTGTGGCTAAAGCAGAGCTCAACCCAATACCAATAGGCAAAGGCAATGACAGTGCTGATTGCCATAATGCCGTAAGCTGGGATGGTCCAAGGAGGGCTAAGAAGAACCAGATCTAGACTAAGGAGTACTGCAGGCGCAAGATGAAATCCCATATCAGGGATAATGTGCAGATAGAAGTCATCAGGCATGAGCAGTTTGGGGTCAATTAGCCTCAGACCCCAATACAAGATTGAGATGACAACTTCCAGAGGCGTAGCAAGAACAGCAACGGCATTCTTTGCCTGGAAGAGTATTCGGCTGAGGGTAATATCGGCCAATGCCCCGAGTACAAAGGCAATGAGTGATGCTGAAAGGCCAATAATGGTAAGGAACTGCATATGCCATCCGTAAGACCTGGCTATAGGCGTATCCCAGACTGTGAGAAAGTGGAAGTTGTAACTGAAAGAGGCTATTCCGATGATATGAAGCAATAGCGAGACATCTCGTGAGGGCGACGTAAGCCGTTGAAGGGGGTGATGAGGTGCCATGATGATGGTGTTCCAAAGAGGTTATCCAAGTGAGACCTACAAGTCGCAGGCGAGAGGAAAGATTTTATCAAGTAGAACGGAAAATAGGAAAGAAAGACTAGAAACGTTTGCGTTTCATGTACTATTTCACATGATTTAAAGCAAGGAAACGAACCTGATTTGACCCGTCGTCGGAGCCGGAGTCTCGGACCTCATGGGATCCCGTTTACGTTTAATAGATTTCATGACCTCAATGTGGACCTGACAGCACTGTGCCTAGTGGGGCATAGAGAAGCCACAATTCGAGGTCGTGCCACATGAGGCTGAATTTGCCTTGACAACAATCTTAGCCTGTCGCAAAGTGTAAATCAACCAAAACTGCATCTGAGTCGCAACATCTTAGAAACAACGGATTTACGTTTCTGGAGCAGGCCGATAACCAAGATGGCCTCAGACGATGAAAATCGCTCACAGAAGCGTAATCATTCAGAGTTTCGCGACGATGCGTCCGGTACAACATTTCCTATCGCGCGACAGTTAACGATGCTAACAAATCGTCCAGACAGCTCCTCCGACGATGACATGGGCCCTCAACTGCCCTCGCAAGCACCCAAGAAGAAGAGAAGAGTACTTCCCCACGAAAAGCTCTACGTCGCGGCTTTGCCAAAGTCGCCCCGATACTCAAAGTCCCTGATGCACAAGGAACAGATCCTCTTTGCGACATGGACTCCCCTGACCGAATTCCTCATCACCTCTTCGATTGATGGTGTAGTCAAGTTCTGGAAGAAGATTGCACAAGGCATTGAGTTTGTCAAGGAGTTTAAGGCGCACAATGGCGAGATTAAGTCAGTTTCCGTGAGTAAGGATGGTCGAAGCTTCGCGACTGCTGGTGTGGACGAAACAGTCAAGATCTTCGATGTTATCACGTTCGACCTATTATCCATGATCTCTCTTAATTACGCTCCCAACTGCGTATGCTGGGTTCACAGCAAGGGCGCCTCCCTGCCACTCTTGGCTGTATCCGAGGAAACGAAACCCTTGATTCATATCTACGACGGACGAGGCGAGAAGGAAGAGGCTATTCACACTATCAAGGGCTTACATAGGAAGCCTGTGCATCTAATGACGTTCAACGAGGCATATGACTGTGTGGTGTCCGCTGATGAGGGTGGTATGCTCGAATATTGGCGACCGAGCGGCGACTACGAAAAGCCAGACGGAGTTTTTGAGTACAAGAGTTCGACCAACCTCTTCGATTTTAAAAAGGCTAAGTCGGTGCCGTCATGTCTTTCTATCTCTCCCAATGGCAAGAGCTTGGTAGCTTTTTCTTTGCCGGATAGGAAAATACGTATCTTTGACTTTGCAACAGCCAAATTACATCGCGAGTACGACGAATCTTTGCAGGTTGCTGAAGAGATGCACCGTTCAGGGGCGGGGACTGCTAAACTTGATAATGTCGAGTTCGGACGTAGGGCAGCTCATGAGAGAGACATCGAATCGCAGACGCTCAAGTACAAGTCCAATGTTATCTTCGACGAGTCAGGGAACTTTATCATTTACGGCTCCATGCTGGGGATCAAGGTTCTTAATACATATACCAATCAAGTGGTCAAGGTGTATGGCAAGGATGAGAACTTCCGCGCTGTCAACATCGCCATATACCAAGGAGCACCCCAGAAGAAGGGAGTGACGACAGTAGAGATGGGTGCTTCCAGTAACCCCCTTTTACAGGAAGCGGAGACTCGAGATCCAATTCTGGTTGCCACTGGTGTTGGTAAGGTGCGGTTTTACATGTTTTCAAACGAGGAAGACATCTCCAAGTCGACACGAGACGTACAGAACGAGAAACCGACGATGCTGGGCAACAAGAAGGACGCACAAGCGAAGAAGACCGAGACGGGTACCGGAGCCGTTATTCACACTACATATGGAGACATTCACATCCGCCTTTTCCCTGACGCAGCACCAAAGACCGTTGAGAACTTTGTCACACATTCTAAGAACGGCTACTACAACAACACAATATTCCATCGTGTAATCCGCAAGTTCATGATCCAGGGTGGAGATCCTCTCGGTGATGGTACTGGAGGCGAGAGTATCTGGGGCCGTGAGTTTGAAGACGAGTTCAGTAGCCTTAAGCACGATAAGCCATTTACAGTCAGCATGGCCAATGCAGGACCTAACACGAATGCCAGCCAGTTCTTTATCACAACAGAGAAGACGGTGAGTTTATTTCCTGTTCTTCATGATGAGCATGTACTGATGTTGAATAGCCATGGCTAGATGGAAAGCACACGATTTTTGGTCGTGCTACCCAGGGATTTGACATCATCCACAAAATTGAGAATGTGCGGACGCACAAGGAGAAGCCTGAGGAGGATATCAAGGTGCTTAACATTGATATCATATAGTAATACTTCTGAACGGGCACAAGCCTGCAACATCGGAACCGCCCACATCGCCATATTGATAACGACAAGATAGGACTAGCTCGCTTTTGACATGCTGTAAGATCTCGAAGATCACAAATCTATCTCGATCTTCACGGAATATCCGGTAACCTCAGGTCGGGCTGAGTCAAAATGGGGCAAGGCAAGTGCCTAGGTGTAGGTAGGTAGATCTGAGCAGAAGCATTCTTTGGGCGTTATATGAATCGCACGTTCCTACCTAGTTGACGTTGAAATGACAGCAGAAAAGAGCCAAGGAGGGCATATGTCCCCTCTGCTCTATTCACTACCATGGCTTTCCCAGTCGTCAGTGCTGCCATCGCCACCCGAGTTTCCTCTTACGCGCTGGTGACTGTGAAGGAAGGAAGAAAAGGAGAAAGCGGAATATGACTCATTCCTAAAAGTATGTGAAGTATTAGATATTAAAGAAAAGTTTTATTTATCTCTTAAATATCTTCCCCCCCAGCTGGTTTGTGCAAAGTATATGCGATTAAGGTTAATGACTACGTGGCCAGAGTCATTATTTTGGCACACACCTCGATTTTGAACATGGCGTTCGAGCGAGAGCTGGGGCGAAGGGTGCTATGGCTAGGATAACGACGACGGGCGATGATGTAATGAGCAGTGTCGTCTTTCCCTCTGCTGAAGAGGTCACGATTGCCACGATTTGCAAAGTGAAGTGAAAGTGAAAGGACTTAAGGGGCGGAAGGAGTCGGCAAGTTGTGGTACTTTAGAGGAAGGTGGGAATGCCAGAACGCAGTTCAAGGCCCTGAGTTACTCTGTAGTTGCAAAATTGGCTTGGGATGTCATCTACGAGCGACACCAAGGCAACTGTTGTCTGACGATTCCATCCGTAGGAGTTAGATAACCTAATAGATACGAACAGATAAAAACAACTGCTGTGTTGTAGACCATTCTTCCCCGGTAGTTAAGAGAACCAGCAAAAAGGATGGGAGTCCTGTAGTCAAGATAGCAGGAGGAAAGACGGAATCACTAACCTACCTCATCTCTTTTCACCAAGAGCTCTACTTCCTATCTCATCAACCAGAGTCATCCTCCAGGCAGGAATCACTCTCCATCGTGAGAAGACACAGAAAGTGCAATCCCTACTGCGCTCGACAATAAAAACCCCTTCCAGCTCCGTTTTCATCTCCTCATCTCCTCATCTCCTTCATCTTCTCGACCCGCCCCCGAGACACCAGTCGTCTTCCTCTTCCTGCTATTCCCTTCGCTCTTCACAGCATCCTTCAACTCTATCTTCCCAGCCCTGTTCCTACATGTCGGTCATCTTCCCTTCCTTGCCGTTATACCTACGCTCTGCCATCCCATCTTGTCGGCATCATCTCAGAAGACTGTACGCTGTTGCTTCATCGCCAAGCCTTAGCTCGGTTCGACATACACAGCTGTGTCTCATCACTGATGAGTTTCCCGCCTTAGGTAAGAACTTCCTCAGTGAACCGAGTGGATCTTCAGTGAAGATACCGCTAATCTACTGAGCGTCCATCTTATTTCTCTTGGTGCGCACGCGCTGGTGACAACCGTCATCCTTCTGAGAGGTGAAGCTTCGGGGAGGGGGACTCCTTCGCTGCCGACTACGATGACCTCAGAACTCCAAATCAGGGAGTGGGATCAGGCATTTGTTGGGGAATGGTTCTTTTCAGAAGAAGTGGCAGCGAGAGAGGGAGCCATCGATTGGTTTGGATCTTGGGCGGTAGATGGAATGGTTGTACTCTAGAGTAGACTTCACTCAACACTCTGTTTGACTTCACCCTCAATGGACGAGCGATCATTCATTTCACCGTTTTTGTTCCACCTTGCTCCATTGCCTTGACTTGCTTCGAGAGCCGAGTTGGATGCTTTCACGAATATGCATTCGCTGCCCTAGGCCGCGGTCGTGTCGTATCCAAGAGGACGCTGCCGACGAGAAAACAACTCGGCCATCCGCCAAGTCGAGAGTTGCATCGCAGAGTCCTAGAATGTCCTGGACTATGAATGGACATGATGACATGGCAGATGATGCATTTCTCGAGGTCCATGAATTGGCGCTGCGACTCCTCGGACATGCTCAATTTGTATGTGCCGATCGTCTTGCTACTGTATAGGATAAGGCTGATCTAATTCTCCTGCATCAGGACTCCAACCAGAGATACATGAGATGATGCAACCGAGATTCGAAACAATATGGCCCCCGTCAACGACGACGTGTCTCAGATCCTCCAATAGCTCATCCAGCTGCAAACCCGACTATTCAAATAACGTCGCAATTTTTCAGGATGGCGCAAAATGGCGACTCTGAAGCGCCAACCAAGAAGAGCAATGCCGACTTCAAGGCCATGTTCCTCGCTAGCGGCAAGTCCGAAGACAAGAAAACGGAGGACGGGGAAGAGGAGAAAGAGTCTGAGTTCTGAGCAAGGAGTTTGGAAATTTATTTTTGAGTGCAACATCATATAGCATAGTGTAATTTATTATAATATGATGATATTTAGGGGGTTAAGGATGGGAAAGGGTGGGATGAAACTGTACCTAGTACAGCTATTAAATGCAAATAATTATGTCTATTTAGAATAAAAAAAAAGGTATTCCGTTATTATTGCGTTATTCGATTCGATATGATGTTCACTTTTCGATTGACTGGAGCTTGTTTTCTATATCAGTGATAGTAGCTCCGGAGCGTTGTCATACACGCCTGGAACGATGGATAGGGTGAGCCAACTCCAACAGAGCTCACCTGGCTCTGCTGAGTCGTGCGATTAGCTGTATAACGAGAAGAAAATTCGCCTCGTAGGTCATCTCAGCCTCAGCTATCCTTCTGCAGAAAACTTCTCGCCTATCCAGGGAGCTTGATCAGATACACCTGCTGACTTCGGTACTGAATACGGTGGTGGTAGTGTTGGTTTTGGTGGTGCTTTGATGGGCCCCTACGGGAACAACAATGAAAAGCCAACAGCCACGAATGGCATATAACCAATGAGAATGAAAGGTTAATTGCGTGCACGAAAGCTCTGCCGATAGAGGTGTAGGAGGGAGCACAGAAGTCGTATTAAGCATGGTATTGCAAAGCTCAACTCCAGACCATGAATGTTCTGATATAATTCACCTCAACAACAAAGAACTTTTAGCCCAACGGCTGCCCCTATAAACGTCTGGCTTTAATTAGTGCAAAAACACACCAGCCAAAGTGGCAAGTAGTGGCCATTTTCATCTTTTGGCTCAAGGTGAGTCAAGCTAAAAATCTGGAGCTTCCTTCCCGTTCACTTAGACAATGGGTACTTGATCCTCCACCAGGATTGCACGCTTCCGCCCTGTACCTCTTGTGATCGCTGCTAAACCGGCCAGCTAGAGTGCGGGGCAAAGTTCATTCCATCCAATCAGTGGTGGGATAATCGAACCTGACAACCGTGGAGTGACTCTCTTGAGTGTGACACACCGAGGCCGGCGCAAAGGGAAAAGGAAGGAAGAAAGGGACAGGTCAGGGTCTGGAAACCTCATAAACTATAATTTTTTGGCCCTTGTTGAGACGACTTCTTTTATGTTATTCTTCCTTTTTCACACTCGACTCCTATTATCATATTCCTCCTTCTGTGGTGCTCTCAGATTCGCGCAATTGAATCTCTCTTCTCTTTACATCCCACTCTGACTTGTATCCCCTCTAACCCCACCATCGCCGTCACCATGTCTTCTGTAAGTCCATCTCTTTGAGCTCTCTGCTCTCAATGTGAGGGGTGACTCACGATAATGTCAGTTTTTCATTCCCAACAAGAATGTTGGCAATCAAGCCGACTCGGAAGATTGGAGAAGTAAGCATCTGCCATAAGCTCTGGCTTACACAATTTGTCCCTCCACCGCATGTATTAATTATTCCTAGTTCGCGGCTACAACCCTCTGACTCCCCCCGATCTCCTTCAACACGAAATCTCCCAAACCCCCGAGTCCAAGAAGACCGTTCTACAAGGTCGTAATGAGACTGTGGCCGTTGTTAATGGCACTGACGAGAAGAACCGATTGCTTGTCGTCATTGGTCCTTGTTCCATCCACGATCCTGCTGCCGCCCTAGCCTACTGCGACCTCCTCTTGAAGGAGAAAGAGAAGCACAAGGATGAACTTCTCATCGTCATGCGATCTTACCTCGAGAAGCCACGCACAACTGTTGGCTGGAAGGGTCTGATCAACGACCCTGATATCGATGGCAGCTTCCAGATCAACAAGGGTCTGCGAATCTCTCGCCAACTCTTTGTCGACCTTACCGCCAAGGGCATGCCTATTGCCAGTGAAATGCTGGACACTATTTCTCCCCAGTTCCTCGCCGATCTGCTCTCAGTGGGTGCCATTGGCGCCCGTACAACCGAGAGCCAGCTTCATCGTGAGCTTGCCAGTGGTCTGAGTTTCCCCGTGGGCTTCAAGAACGGAACCGATGGTTCTCTGAACGTCGCCATTGATGCCATTGGTGCAGCCCAGCACCCCCACCACTTCCTCTCCGTTACCAAGCCTGGTGTTGTCGCCATCGTTGGTACTGAGGGCAACAATGATTGCTTCGTCATCCTTCGTGGTGGTTCCAAGGGTACCAACTTCGATGCCGAGAGCATTGCTGCTGCCAAGGAAGCGCTCAAGAAGAAGGGCGTGCGACAGCGAGTTATGGTCGACTGCAGTCACGGTAACTCTTCTAAAGACCACAAGAACCAGCCCAAGGTTGCTGCCGATATTGCCGGCCAGATCTCCAAGGGAGAGGAGGGTATCATGGGAGTCATGATTGAGAGTAACATCAATGAGGGTAAGTCACAGTCCACATCTTCAACAGAATCACCATCAGCTAACTCGTCAAAGGTAACCAAAAGGTTCCCGCTGAGGGCAAGTCGGGACTCAAGTATGGTGTAAGCATCACCGATGCTTGTATCAGCTGGGAAGACACTGTCTCAACACTCGACACTCTTGCGCAGGCCGTGAAAGACCGCCGAAAACTCTCAAACGGAGCTTAAAGTCTGATTTCTACCACATTCTGGGCATGTAATACGTTTAGCGCTCGATCCAAAACAATGTTTCTTGGGATTGGGGTTGCATATTGTTGCAATAGCTCGCATATTTGGTTCAAGGCTTGGAGTTTAATGGGTTGTTGATTCAAAGGATAGATAAAAAAGCATGAAGCAAAATGGTGGAATTTGGCAAGCAACAGAGAATAAGAAAATAGGCGATAATTCAATATGAAATAGTCAGGTTTCTATTGTGTAAATCAGCAGTTTCCCTGCCTGAATGTATCACATACTGTCCCTTGCAGACGTGCACACTGTGGTAGCTAAGTTGTTATGGCACGATGTTATGCTCTGGCATCGTCTTATTAACACTGTGCTACTAAGCTTCCAACTGGCGTTTTTTGAACAACGAGCAACTCATCATCTCACACCTTAAACAATCACCAACCCGCTTACCAAAGATTCTCGCAGTGATTTCCGCATCTCAATCATCACCCAACAGCTCATTAAATTCCTTCACTACTCGAATATCCTCAATAACAGTTAACCCCGCGCAATCACTCAGCTTCATCGATAAGGAGACGCGCTTGAGCGCCCAGGTCGCGAATATGGTACGCGACTACTCACCACCTGAATCGCCGCTCTCATCAGTGGACGAGTCAGACCAATACGAAGAGGATGGTCACGAATACGATGAATCGACACTGCGACCCTCAAAGCGCCAGAGACTCGAAGCCGGTTCAACCACATCATCTGCTGTAGTTCCTGATGTCGAAGCCGAAGCTGTCCCTGAGCCCGATCCCCTCGAGGGCATGTCCGATGTGTCATCGGATACCTCAGGCGATATCCCCAGTTCCCCGATCAATGCTCGTCTCGACGAAGAAGACTTCCAGGAACAAGTCACGAAATGCGACTGGGATGGGTGTCCAGCGGGCGACCAGGGCAACATGGACAAGCTGGTCGAACACATCCATAACTCGCATATTGAGAATCGACAGAAGAAGTATACCTGCGAATGGATGAGCTGTACTCGAAAGGGCCTGCCGCATGCCAGTGGCTATGCACTCAAGGCGCACATGCGCAGCCATACAAGGGAGAAGCCTTTTTACTGCTACTTACCTGGTATAGTCACCTCTGCAGATTTTCTGTGTAATATGCTAACTCGCTGCAGAATGCGACCGATCTTTTACGCGAAGCGACGCATTAGCCAAGCACATGCGTACGGTTCACGAGACAGAAGCACTCCGTCCATCTGACCCTGTTCCCAAGTCGATGCAAGCTGGGCCACAGGGCAAGGGAGGCAAGATAAAAATCATCATGAAGACCAACCAACAATCGCAAGGCCCTCATGACGACATGGACGATGCTGCTAACGGCGATGAATCCAACGCCGAGTACTTTACACCATTGACACCGGATCTCTTCACCCCTGATGAGCTTGAGCTTCCTGTCGACAAGCTGTACCGGAAGTGCCATTGGGAGAGCAAGTGGGCCGAGGAGATTGGAGAGTCTCTTACGAAAGAGTGCAAAGAGTGGGAGGAAATGTACTACAAGGAGTGGCTCGAGAAGGAGGTGTTACTCTCGCAGGTCATCAAGAGCGAGGTCAATTGGCATGAGCGACGACAGGCTATTCTTACAGGGGTTGTCGATGTCCACGTTCCTGGTGCCGTGGATAGCGTCGAGGGTGAGGGAAGAAACGGTGCGAACGTTGAAAGTGAGGGAGTCGCCAACGGGACAAAGGTGGCAGAGCTCACTGCGTAGGAAAATCTTTCACGAAGGAGCACCAATATCTTGACACCTCGGCGAAATCCAGCTAGAATTCGTCGGATACCTCGACCATGGCAGGTCTAGCTGCACGCTTTTGTACCATAAACTTTTCACGGGAAGGGAGTTGAGGGAGTTGGGTTATGAGGAAACTGGGAGCACAACACACGGGCTATAGTTCCCGATACAGCTGACTAAAATCATGATTTAATTCTAAACGATACACATATACGCCCCCATAGCATGTTCTCACAGAGCCTTCTTCTTAGCCCGGTACGATTGAGAGTTCTTGAAAGGGAACCCGCTCGTGCTCTGGTCAAACTTGTGGTACCGGCTCGTCATGGCTGTATCACCAGCAAACATCACACAGTACAATCCAAAGGTCGCAAAGACAGCACTACCTACGCAGCCCAGTAGAAACCCCGTTTCGCCAGTCCAGGAATAACGACCGTAGCAGTAAAAGGCGCTCGAAGCGTGGTGAAGGGTGGATATGAGGACCGCGGCGGAAGCATAGGGAGACGGCGCGCCTTCGGGGGCTTCTGGTGTCGGGAGTTAGAGAATGCGACTCTGAAAGAGAGGAGTTTGCTACCTTTTGAAGTAGTATCGAGAGGAAGAACGCCTGAGAGAACCACCACAGTGAGGCCGAGCGCAAGCAGAGCGAGTCCTAAAGAGCGGCCAAAGTACATTTCCAAAGCTAGCGAGTTGTTAGTCGATACGATAGCGAGGAGCTGTAAGGGAGCCCAACTGGTAGATGTCTCATTGTCAGCTCGAAGAAGAGACCCAACAAACGATGGCCAGAGAATAAGAGGGAGAGCTTGCGTGCTCAACCAGAGAAAGTTACCATAGGTGTATGAAGCGATGGCCTAGTAATTGTCAGTAGGTCAATTAAGAGCTTGAAGGTGAAAGCGTATACACTCATTGTTCGAACTGTGTATAAGTATTGTTTGATTGAAATAAAATGAAAAGCAAGGTTACTATTTGGTTAAAGTAGAAGCTACAATTGAAGATGCAAGTTGAAGCTGAAACTCTAGAGCTGATCATATGTCAAGAAGTCAGAGGCTTAGACCACCCAGGCATCGACGTCACCACCAACAAGGTATGTGCCCCATCGCATCCGGCTGGTCTTCCAATCATGGAACCCCCCACTCCCGAACCGAGAGGCTAGACCAGTCTGTTGACTCTGTTGTACAGTGGTTCGCCACCGAAATTTATAGAGCCGCTTCTGTCTGGTCCGATCTCGCTTGTCCACTGTTCCGCGGAGAGGCCCAGAATGTGGAGGGTCTAAAAATCACCATTGCAAATCACACCGTTTTTATTGCCTATCTATTACTTTGGCACGGCCTGATACGCCGTCTTCGCCGTGTCCGGTCCTCCGAGGAGTTATACAAAACCAGGCCCATGTGTAAGCCAACCTGGGATTGAGTGACTATCATAACATTTCATACATTATCTTTGGCTTGAACTTGAGACCTTTTTGTTCTTATATTAATATTTCTTCTCGTTGATCTTTCATTACTGCAAACCTTCAGGAAAAGACTGCAGGTTTATTTGTCAGCTAGTTTGCTCCAGTCACAATTACATCCAAGTCCCCAGTTAAAAATTCCCGAGAGGCAACTTCCACTTCGACAAGAACACCCTACCATCGACAAACTCTCACACTTCCAACAACGGCCTCCTTTTCTACCTCATACAATCTCTCTTCAAAACAACCGGCGCCATGAGTGCCATTCTCTCTGCCGACGACCTCAACGACTTCATCTCTCCTGGCGTCGCTTGCATCAAACCCGTCGAGACTCTCCCCGCTGCCCCGCCCCCGCAATCACAATCTCTCGAGACCGAAGTTATACTTGACGGCCAACAGCCCGCTACGAATCCGAATGCGCCCGCTCAGATCTCCCTCACAGACTGTCTAGCCTGCTCCGGTTGTGTTACATCCGCCGAGGCTGTCCTAGTGAGCCTCCAGAGCCATGCCGAAGTCCTCACAACCCTTGATTCGGCCCCAGCCTTGAAGTTGGTGACAGACGACAGTGGCAAGTTTAGAGTGGAAGGTCTAGAGGACGAGAACGCAAAGCTCTTTGTTGTCAGTGTGAGCCCTCAAACAAGGGCCAACTTAGCGGCAGCATGTGGCGGGGGCGTGTCAGAGGGCGATGCAGGGCACATGCTGGACAACCTCTTTCGTGGTCCATCGGGAATCGCCAGTGGCGGCAAATATAATAACGAATTCACATGGGTGGTTGACACCAATACTGCAAGAGAGGCAACCCTCGTTCTTGGAGCAGATGAAGTTCTCGGCCCCTCTCAGACCGAAACCGCAACCCCAGCCAGACCCATCTTAGCCTCGTCCTGCCCTGGCTGGGTGTGCTACGCGGAAAAGACACATCCACACGTTCTACCCCATATTTCAAAGGTGAAGTCGCCACAGGCCTTAATGGGCACATTACTAAAGACGACACTGAGTCGAACACTGGGTATTGCTCCTGGCCGTATCTGGCATCTGGCTGTTATGCCTTGCTTTGACAAGAAACTTGAGGCAAGCAGAGAGGAGTTGACCGAGGAGGTTTGGGCTGAAGGAGAGACTCGGGGACGAGGAGTTCGCGATGTCGACTGTGTCATCACAAGTAAGGAGATTCTCATGCTCGCCGAGTCAAGAGGTCTCAGCTTTTTCAATATCCCCAAGACGCCGCTGCAAAGCAAAACTTTAACCCCATTCCCTGATCCAAAGCTCCACGAGTTTCTTTTCCCTCGGAAACGTACCAGAAATGTACCTCGCGAAGCCGGCACTTCAGGGGGTCTGCTATATCATATACTCAAGAGCCGGGCGGCACAGACCCCTGGCGCAGAGATTGTGCATACTCGTGGCCGTAACGTTGATGTTGCTGAGTACTCAGTGTTGGTGAATGGCGAGCCAGTCTTCCGTGCTGCCCGATATTATGGCTTCAGAAATATTCAAAATCTCGTTCGAAGATTAAAGCCGGCCAGGCCGTCTCGAATGCCCGGTGGCAAGCCTTTTGGAAGTGCTCGAAAGCCTGCAGGCAAGGCAGCCTCTCTCGAGTATAGTTATGTTGAAGTGATGGCATGCCCTGGCGGCTGTACAAATGGCGGCGGCCAAATAAAAGTCGATGACCCCGTTGTCATGGAAAGAAAGAATTACTCCGGAAATCCAGGTCCTCAAGAGCAAAAGCTGTGGTTGTCAGAGGTCGACGAGGCATACTTCTCCGGAGATGAGGCGGGCACTGAGGTTTCCGTTGACGGGACTGCCGAGACTATTGGTGGCATTTCCCATTCATATATAAATGATACCCTGGCGCATTGGGCGGAAGTTACAGGTATTGGCTTAGATAGACTGGCGTTTACGACATATCGTGAGGTTATTAGCGATGTTGGAAAGGATACAACGACGGATGAGACGGTGGTGCAGCTGGCCGGAAAGATTGGGGGTGGATGGTAGAAGCATGTCGATAGAAACAATCAACTGCCCCTGCCGCCTCGTTGAGCAAAGCCGAACCCTCCACGACCACTTCCGTCTGGTCCCTTTGGTGATCGAATTGGTGCCTGTGGTTGCAATTGCTGTTGCTGCTCATCCCGAGGAGTTACACTCCTGCCAGGGGATGAATAATCTGGCTGTCGTCTTTGAGCAGGCTGTTCGGGCTTTGGGCTGTAGTTAGGGTCGAAGAGTTCACGCCCTGAGCCTGACATGTTCTGCATTCTTCGTGGAGCATCAAATGTACGATTTTCAGGTTGACGGTTATCGAACTGTCGTGTGTCGTTGTTCCTGTATCCGCCCCTTCCTCGGCCACGGCCACGACCAGCGTATCCATCTACCTTTGGCGGGGTAACTGTGCCAGGTGATGAGGCTCCTGAAGATGGGTTCGATTCTCCGAAGATCTTGGCCCTGGCTTCTTCGTATCGACGTTGCTTTTCTTCTCTGTCTCGCTTCTGCTTTGCTCGCACTTCTTCTGGACTCATCGGCACCTCCTTCTTTGTTTCATTATCGTCATCTAATGAGAGGCCAGACATCCCTGCTGTAGCATCGCGCTTAGCGATGATGGGCTTTCGGCTAAGCACTTTGACTTGTGGTTTGAACGGAGTCGTAAGAGGAACCCCCGAGTTTGAACCAGCTTCGACATAGTGGAAAGTTTGTGGTGCGTCGCTGTTGTATACGATCCTCATGTTAGTGTGACACTTGGACATGTTGCTGAGGTGGGAGCGCTTACGCAGATTCCCACAACTTGCGATTCTGCTCAGCATGCTGCGCCAGGCGCTCTGCTTTGGACAGAGGCATTGGCTGTGTGGGCTGTTCAGGTTCATTGGCCATCTTGTCCGCCTGAGCCTCCCAATCGTCCTCCCAGGCGTCAGGGATCACTGTGGTATTCTTGCCCATGATGAAGAGCTTTTCTTGCGCAAGGACAGTCTTGCTTATTGTGTATATGTCAGCGCCGTCGTCTTCGTCGAGGGAAAAGATGCTTGACAGTGTTATTGGAAATCGTGAAGTTGAGCATGGAGTTGAGGTTCAGCCAACAATTGATGTTTGTTCAGTTGGGTTGGAAAAGAAAGAATGGAACAGGCTGATGTTGGTGGGTTTTTGGTTAGGCCCAAAAGCTGAGCTGAGCTGGCTTGAAATGGAATTCACGACGTCAGGCACCTGCTTTCTTTCCTTATTTTAGGTGTTTCTGTTTAACGCCCTGGACCCAGGTAAGCAATGGAAGGTAAATCCGGAATACAAAAACACAACAGGGAAATGAAAAATTATATGTGCATTTTGTTAGACAGCATGTAACAAACCTCGTTTCTCTTTACAACTGTTCAAAGCTTGTGGATTTCATGGAAGATTGCGGGGTGGCTTGTCATCTTGGTGGGGCAACAGGTATAGGCTGGGCTGGGCTGGGCTGGTTTTTGGCTGTTAATCTTGATATACTGTTGCATTTGATCCGTGGATGTTTATACTTAACACTGAAAACCAAGTTCTTGTCTTGTAATCATTTTGCCAAATACATTCCTACTCGGAACCATTGTTAAAGACCTTCCTTTCTAGCCCTTTACTGGCCTTTTCTAGCCTTGATTTTGTGACCAAGATTCATTCTTATCCTTTAGATATCTCTATTATTGACCGCTTCAATGGCTGGCGGATTACGTTCATCACCTATTCCTCAACACGAAACGGCCGACCGAGCCGCCAACACAAGCTCGAGGAGAAATGCAGAAGAAAGTGAGACGTTGCGCTCAAAGCTAGTTGATCAGCATATCAGCATGCGTAAGATTTTCGGCTCAAGAATCTTTTCTGGTGTAGTCATTGACAAGTCCTCTAGTAAACTATCCAGATCCCTTGAAGCCTCGAGCACCGCTTCAGGTTTACCCCCAAGGCGTTACTCCGGAGATGGAAGCGAGATGGCTTCAGATGTTGAAAAAGAACAGTGAATGAGTTCCTCAATGCCTACTTAACGGCAGTGGTCTCCCGCGGCGGTATGTTCAGAGCAATCTATGTGTGAACGTATTAGAAAAGAAATGTCCCTCTTTCAACCACTGATACTTAGTGTAACAATACATAGTTTGACTCCTCCTTATGATAATAAAGCATCTGTTGGTATCGAGTAACTTGCTGATGTTATTGCAAACGTTCCTCGAGAGCATTTATGTTTGGCACTTCCAACTTCTTGGCCATTTGCACTTACGAGTCTTGTTGTTCGTATTTGTATGATAATTTGAATATTCAATGATAATAAAACACACCCTAGTAGAACATTCAGTTATATAAGGAGCACAAGTTATATCAGGCCAGAGCTAAAATATATCTACCAGTTGACAGACTAAATAGGTTATTAAGAGTCTCTCAGGAGTATCTCAGAATTTATATTCATAATTGCCTTTTCTTTACAATGTAATAAATAGAGCTCTTTTGAGGCTCGATGTGGTATCTTCCAAGTGCCTTGCTGTTTTCATTGTCACCAAAAGTATATGTTATACATATTGGTTGAGCTTCATGGCCATTCAATACACAATATCGTCACAATCTCGTCACAATCTCGTCATTTATCATTCTCTGCTACGGAAATGCCAGGGATACACCAATCAATCGGATCTATTATGAAAACTCTGAAATACATTCGGTGATATGCCGTGTAAACGTGATCAGCTCAGCCTGGATATAAAAAGCTGACATTATGGCAGTGTCCCAGGCATAAGGCGCCATGCATTTCAGCTTACAGGACTAGTCATGCTTCATTGTGAACCCCTGGCATATTTTACCAGTTCACTCAAGGCTAATGTTACTATGTTTCTCTCAAAATGTCACTAGCAAGTCGATGTGTCTGGTTTGAGGTGTCACAATCAGAATATTGCCCAATGGGGCAGGGGATTGTAACACAACAGCCACATGGGAAGGTTGCAGCAAGAGCTGGAAGTCGATCAATCATCATACTAGGACCAGGCTTGTGATGACTTAGTTGGTCGATACAATGTTACAAACGAGAACGGCAGGCCCTGTTGAAGTCTCAGTTGTAAGTCAATCCAACCGCGGATGAGTTGAAGCATGCGACGCCTCACAATACCAGAGAAGCCATGGACAATAAACTAGAACCCTTATTTTGCCTATCAGATTTTGATTTTGATTGAGAATAGATCATAATGGACGCGAACTTATGTCATCGAGGCAGGAGAATAAGGTCCCCTGGAGTACACAAGTATGCGCATCAGATCTGGGTTGAAAGATGTGGAACACTGCGCATATTGTCCCGAGTGTACTGTACTGTATGCCAAGGAATTGGCACAAATGCAGTCTTTTATCTGAAACAAAACTTCAATCAATGCACTCAGATGACTCAAGCAGCAGACCAAAAGTCAATATACCCTTGTTCAAGATAGTGGCAATAAAGTCATGTTGCAGTCGCTTACTTTGCTCCGGGCATAACTACCTTACCTACTGATCTCATGCAAATGCTGAGACTCCGTATCCGTATTGTCGGTTCACCAAAGATCCGGTGTAACACACTGTAGGCAACCAGATTAATGACCAATGATTGATGCTGAGGTCGATGTTGATGCAGCGAGGCTGAAAAGCAGGGTGAACCAGAGTACACGACATCCATGGCTTGTGTTATCGGTCGGTTACCTGGCAGGCCTGGGTTCTCAGGTTCTCTACCTGGACCTAGTACCTAATTAGAGTTGAGCAATCACAGAAAAGATCCTGCATGCCATGGAACGGCTGGATCTTTTTGGGCCTGACGGGACGAGGAAGTCGCCCCGAGCCGAAAGGGACCATAAGCTTATGGGTTGCAAGGCAGTTCTTGGTACTCTGTGAAGATGTACTGGAATACCTTAGCCTATCACGAGATGTTCATATTCCACTGATCAGCTGCAGCAGTGCTGGTGCTGAATAAGACCCTGTTAAGCTCTTCTTGTGTTGTCTTGTGGTGGGGCTGAGGTCAACTAGGGATACGTGCCATCGAAATGCGTGTTATTGGGTTATTATGATCAAAACCAGATATCATAATGCTTCACCCGAAATCTTCATGGATAGCAGTGGCTCACTCTAGACTCATGGCTAGCCATACAGTATTATCGATCCAGACACCGTACAACTCATTGTTGGCAAAGCGGTTAACAAAGTGAGATATCAGACTATTAGCCAAGCCAATGCAGCACGCATGTTTCGCCAAGCCTTAGGTTGCCGCCGGTTGCTGATGTTGATGATGTGTAATAAGAATGGCATGCAAGCAGCAATGAAGAACTCTTGTTGAACCCCCGCCAGAAGTGAAATGCCCCACTAGTCAGTGAGCGAGTGGTTGGAAGTTTGTTTCCTGTCGTCTCAGAAGATGGGAATTGCGATTGCAGAGGGATCATCTCCTCCACTTGCCGGCCTCTTAGGTAGCCCTTATGGTGTAAGTCGTAGCTCGATTCGAAATACGCACTCGCACTGTGGAGTGTCTGCTGTAATCTGTGGATACGCCTCAATAGGGTGCGTATCATGATTCAGTTGAAACCCAAACAACCTACCTTACCCAAACCAACTGGGAGTTTTGCATCTTCTAGAAGACACCGCTGTTTTGTCAGCAGCCAGATGGCAACTTACGGTGTATCATGCCTGAGTTCGCTGGCTTCTCGAGTTGTTGTCAGAGCCAAGTCGACAATATTGGCATGGTCCCATCAGCTCGTTTCCAGCAGCGCTGATGTCATGGACATTTCTTAATGCATCCACCTTCAGCTCCATAGACCTATCTCCAATGCAGGCTTGACTGCAAACGTATCTCCAAACCCGTTATCGGTTTATCAAGAGGCGGGGTTATTTTCTCTGCAAGAACCAAGAACTCCGAACCTTTGGGTGGATGGCGTCGAGCCAACTTCAACAGGTCAGTGTCCAACTCGGTTCATCCTGGTGGACATTGGGTTGTAAAGCCGAATACCGAAACATAAACGTACCTATTCAGCCTCATAGAGAAGACAGGTCGCAACTGTAACATAAATTCTAACGTAAATTGCTATACGATTCGGATTTTAGCAGCGAGTTTAAATCCAGAATAGTAGGTGATGTAAGCACTACTTGAGGCTGTCTCCGATAACATGAACCGTAATCAAGTACCTGAATGAATACCTAATCATGCAACCTCTCCATACAAGTACTTCAGAGCTCTACAGCATCTCTCACCGACTACCGAACCCTCTCAAGGGCTAATTTGTTTGCTTTCGATTTGTTCGACTTAAACAATCAATACTCGATTTCAAGTTGAAAAGAAAGCACAAGCTGCCACGGCTTGTAAAGTGCTCCAACCTCCCCTACTTCTTGCGCACTGTACTAAATTCAACACCCCCAAAGCCAGCGCCAGGTCACCCACTCCCACCTCACCTTAACCTTGCCCCAAAAAGACGTCTAATTATCATCTCCATCGCCTCTTCTACTCGCGCCATCTCAATCTTTCCCCTCTCTCTTTCTCAACAATAACCATCATATTTTCCGTCGACTGTGCTTGATTATCGTCTCTTATCGCGACTTCATCCTACCCTCGACTCGAACAACGATCCCTGGGCCACCGACGCCCAATCCGATAACGTTATACGATTCATCTCACGCAATATACCCGCTTCGCCCCTCTCTTCCTCCGCCGCAACAATTCGGCCCTGTTTTTAAGCCGCGGCAGCTTTAATAAAGCTCCTCGCCGCCAGCCATGACGGGCACTGAGACTTCCAATGCGGGAGGAGGTTTTGATCTGCTACGAAGAGCAACTCAAGCAATGATGTCTAGGTTCGTGAATAATTTTTCTCTGTCGTCTTGAAGTACTGTTTTGCCTTGTTTTTGCTCTCTCTTCTGCGTGCTATTGCTATTACAATCTGGCGCTCTTTTCATCCTGTTTTTGGCGGGGACTCGAGATCGATATTGGATCCTGACCTCCAGTGCTGTGGTGCTGCCATGCCCCTCACCAGGCGCAATTGGTGGTGGCGACGATGACGGACTTGCAGCACTCGAGCTCAGTAGCTTCAGAGACGCCTGTTCCGGCTAGAGCTGCCATTGGATCCCTTGTTCTACGACACCGCCCGCCGATGGGAACCCACATCACCTCACATGGAAATGGAACCGCTGCTGGCAGCTACAGCTGTTCACGCAGGACTGCATCCCACTATTGGGCCCTGTTGGGCTCTATCTAGTGGACAGCTGCCCTGTAACCGCACTGCAGGACGACGTCTCGCCTTTGCGTTGGCAGCCAGAGCATGGATTCCCCATAACAGCGGTCGAGCCTTTGCCCTGGGATTGTTGGCAATGCCCGGCAAACATGGAAAACACGACATTCGATCCTAGTCTCGTCAACCAGAGGAGAGGCGGTTCTATTATACCAGAAGCACGCAAATACCAATCAAGGCGTCGCCGTCCCTTCGACTTGACTTCGCCATCGCAGTGGAACCGAGCATTCGCCGCCGTCGTCTCGAATTCATTTTGCAGGCTCTAAAATTGGATACAGCCTGTTCCAAACAAAAAAGCAAATGAGCAATCAATGGCTGCTGTGGCATTCGCATTCCCACATGCAAGAGACAACTCGTCTTTTACTCTTGTTTTTTTTTTTTTTACAAGGACCATGTTGCAACTTTGCAAGCTCAGGTCTGACTCGCTTCAATTGTGATTGGGCCCAATACAAAGGCTGCCCAGCCTCGGAGTCAGTCCCTACGTTCGGCCCCGCTATCAGCTTCAGTTTTCCACGTTTTGCTCCTGGTCCAAACAATTTTGGGCAAAAGTCCTCAGGCAAAAGGAAGCTTGTTGGACAAGCCTGACCCCAGCCGCAAAGCGAGGTTTTACTCGCGGGAAAGAATTGATCTCGTCATCGTCCTTTTTACCATTTACATTCTAGTATTGAGCCTCCACTTGGTCCCTTCACGGTTCGTCTTACACGGCCGCTCTCGGCAAGGCCTCGCATCCCATCCTAACCTCTACTGCTCGCTCGCTGGTCCTGGCGCTTCTTCCGCATCCACACCGGCGCGAACACACCACTGGCTACCAAGAGTTCCAAAGGCCTTCCCATTCCGTGTTTTTCTCGTCATAGTCGCATCGTCAGAGTCCACCTCTTCTGTTATTGCCCATCTCCTCTGGTGGTCCCCTCTCGGCCTTTGCCCTGTTTACCCTCTAGTTGACGCGCTTGGCAACCGTCATGAACTAGTGTTCCCACTTTGTTTTTTTCCCCGCGCCGCTGCTTCGGCGTAGAAGCATTTATTCACTCACTGGAAATCTTTTGCAAAAATGCATGGGGTTATTAACAAAAACGTCAGGTCTGCGGCAGACGAGGATGGCGCCGATCACATTGGTCTCGATACTCCTCGATCCGGTGTAGCTACACCTCAACCCGATCTACAGGACAAACGCTTGCCAGGAATCATGAGCTACTTCGGCCAGGTTCGTAAATACCCTTCTACGCCTTCGTCAGATCCCAATCCGTCACAGAGTGATACCACTCTAGACCGAATTCCAGTTGAGCCCACTCCACCAACCGGCCTGCAGTTGCAGGCACACACCGAAGGCTCTCCTCGCGGCTGTGAGTCCTCGGCTTTGGGTCGTTCGCTTCTTCAACATGAGCGTCCTGATTCTATGCCAAGTACCACTGAGCGGGATGAGCATAACCTTTCGGACCCCTACCCAACCCCACCCACTTCTCAGCCCTCGTCTTCGGGGGGTTCTATCTCCCAGGACATGATTTCTGCAGACTCAGGGGCGCATGGCAGGGCTACGGTCGAGCAAAAGTCTCTTACACAGCAGTCACAATTCAAGAAACCCACAGCCTCACTATTCACTACCACCCACTTTCAAACTTCCAGTGACCCATCACTACCTGAACTTGACTCCTCCAAAAACGCAGCACCTACCAAAGACTCCATCATTCCTTCGCATCCTGAGCCCAGTGCAAGTTCAGGCGCCTGTTCAGCTGCTGCCCCCGGCAAGTGGCATTTTCTTAATGGACTCAAGGAGCTAACTCGTATGACGTTCAAGAGCGGCAACTCGACTCCTACTCGAGCAATGTCGGCTGCTCGACCATCTGGCTCCGATAGAGCCCCTTCCTCCGGGAGGACCAGTCATGACGGTGCTGAAGTCAGCGGTACTCAGACTCCCAGGAGTTCTGCTGGTGCCCAGGCGCCTGCCGCCAAGGGAAAGCTAACAATCAAGATCAATGAGGCTCGTGGGCTTAGGAAGAGTCGGGACCCTTATGTTGTTGTGGTTTTTCAGCGTAGTGAGCTCATCTCTGGCGGTCCCCACCACATCGATGAGGACGATAACCTCAGTGTCGAGCCACCTCCGGCTGCTGGTGGCATCCCTATCCAGCGATCAGGCAGTGACTCTGGGCGTCCCTTGGCTATTCCCATGAGGAGCAGGCAAAGCAGCAACACCAGTATTAATGACTACGGCTCGTTCCGTAACCGATCCGGAGGTCAGCTCACATTTACCAACCCAAAATGGGATGCCGAAGCTGAGTTGTAAGTTACCTTGTGTGGACAGTTGTGTCTGAGACTCACTACTGACACTGAGCAGCGACGTCGTGGACTATGATATGCTGGTTGATGTCTCGGTTTATGATCATGGAGCAACGGGCGATGAATTTCTCGGCCATGTTGATTTTCAGGCCAGCAAGGATCCTGGTGCTACCGTCCAGGGCTGGTTCCGGCTGCAGGGCCATGCTGATACCATGGCAGAAAATGCGCCAACTGGTGAGATCTTCCTTGAGGCCATTTACCACAGAGCAGAGAGGAAACAATTTGGCCCCACTGATTTTGAAATTCTCAAACTCATCGGCAAGGGCACTTTTGGTCAGGTGTATCAAGTGAGAAAGAAGGATACCCAGCGCATTTACGCCATGAAGGTTCTGCAGAAGAAGGTTATTGTGCAAAAGAAGGAAGTTGCCCATACCGTGGGAGAACGAAATATTCTGGTTCGGACCGCCATGTCCGACTCACCTTTTATCGTTGGCCTCAAGTTCTCTTTCCAGACACCATCAGAACTTTATCTCGTTACCGATTATATGTCTGGAGGTGAGCTGTTTTGGCATCTACAGAAAGAGGGTCGGTTCGATGAGAAGCGAGCCAAGTTCTACATCGCCGAACTGATCTTGGCCATTCAGCACCTTCATCATAACGACATTGTGTACCGGGATTTGAAGCCTGAGAATATCCTCTTGGATGCTAACGGACATATCGCCCTGTGTGACTTTGGTCTTTCCAAGGCCAATCTTACAAAGAACGACACTACCAACACTTTCTGTGGAACAACCGAATACCTTGCGCCCGAGGTTTTGCTGGACGAATCTGGCTACACCAAGATGGTGGACTTCTGGTCGCTTGGAGTTTTGGTCTTTGAGATGTGCTGTGGCTGGAGCCCATTCTATGCCGAAGATACGCAGCAAATGTATAAGAATATTGCCTTCGGCAAGGTGAGGTTTCCTCGAGATACCCTCTCTCAGGAAGGAAGGAATTTCGTCAAGGGACTCCTCAATAGAAACCCCAAGCACAGACTAGGTGCGACTGATGACGCCGAGGAGCTGAAGAGGCACCCCTTCTTTGCCGATGTGGATTGGACTCTTCTCTCCAAGAAGCTTATCACTCCACCTTTCAAACCCAAATTGAAGTCTGAGACAGATGTCTCATATTTCGATCCGGAATTCACGACCGCGCTGGATCAGAATGGCTCTCTGAACGAACGTGCTGCTGCATTGGCCCGAGGCTATGCCGCTTCAACTCCTCTTTCTCCTTCTGTTCAGGCCAACTTCCAAGGCTTCACGTTTGTTGATGAAAGCGCATTAGATGATCACATGCGAGACCGAGCAGGACTTGTCGATGAAGATATGGACGATGGACAAAACCATAGGAACCGCGATAACGACGATTGGGACAATCTCGACGACATTGACCTCAGGAAGGCAAACCGGATGAGCGGGATCGTGAAGACTGGACATGACGAGCACATGGTGGGAGGTTCTCACTTTGACGTATAATGCGGCAATTCCTTTTTCTTGCACGTTATTATTGAAGTCAAGCTCCACGGCGTTTCAACCATGCTGGAGATCTATCTATCTCTACGTGTCATACAGAAAGCAAAAAGTAATATTTCGCAAAACCAAAAACTTCACCTCTTCTTCCCCAGTTTTGCATGTGGGTTACGGATGTCTAATTTGTGGAATTATATGCATCGAGGTCGGCTGGTATTGCATTGCATTGGTCGTCTAGCTGTACAGGACTGATGGCGTTTTATGGTTGTGCAAAATGAGACGAGAGAGAGAACGAGAAACAAAAAATAGGAGGGATCATGTCCATTTTGGTTGATCCCTCTTTTGAGGGCCATTTTCCTTAGTTTGATTCCCAGCAATAACAGGAGGGTCGTATGAGTAATGAAATGAGAATGCCACAACTATTCTTGGAAGGTCCCGGAAGGGAAATCGGTCTCTTTCGGTTTATTCTGGACTTGTCCTGGTTGGATATAGTAGCCTATGGAAGAGTTCGAATCCAGCCTTCTCCGTCTTGTGGTTGTTGATGACGTTGATTGCCACCTGACGTCGATAACCCAGAGCTAGTGTAGTATAGCTTAGGGGATGAATGATGTTTGTCATTATATGAGAGTATCCGGGAGAAGTTGAAGTCATGGATACATCATTGATGTCAGAAGGCATACGAGGCTGATCGGCATAGGCCCTGCGGCGTCGGAGGTCGGGAGCTTGAGAGGTAGACGCACGGGTTGTATCAGATATCACCACAGATAGACATATTGTTGAGGGTTCACATGTTATGAAATATAGTCACTTGGAAATGATCGTTGTAACAAGTTGCTTGTGCTTCATTTGACGTTTCGCATTTCGCAATTAGTTCCTACGGGCAACCGAAAAAAGGCTGAATTTTAGGAAAAATGTACACAGGATTCTTATCCCCAATCCCCTTACTTCTGCTTCTCCTTTCTTCTTGATCGCTCCGGCTCTTCTTCCCCGGGGGTGAGTTGGTGTCGGCCTCCCTCTTTTTCTATCCCCATGAAACGGCGGCTGGGCGGTGAGAAATAAACCCCCAATATTTGCTGCAGTCGGGATAGTCTATGTGCTCCCAAGGATAAGAAAAACGCTTTAGTGGTGAGCCTCATCCTCCTCCTCAGCCTCAAGCCAGTCGGCAACCTCGGGGGTACCGGCGGACTGGGCAGAGCTGTCCTGGCCCTCAATCTCAACGGCCATGCTCTCGTACTCCTTCAGGTTGCCAGCGAGGTCGGTCTCCTCGGGGGAGGCGGGTGTCTTGGGGACGTTGAATGTCTGGACGTTGCCCTCAGCGTCGGACTCCTTGACGGCGGGGATCTTGTAGGCCTTGAGCTCCTTGAGATAAAGCTCCTGGACAAAGTCGGCTGTAGAGGTATGATGTCAGCAATTGAACGTTGATTCGGTCAAGTCATATTTGGGTTGATCGGTATCGGTTTGTCAATTTTTTGTGAGAGATGCGAGGTTATATAGCGAAAAGTAATCCGAACACTGTTTGATATTTCGTATTTGATGCTGATTGTTTGGCGACGTCGGAGCTTAGGTGGAGCGCAGATTCGGCTATAGGAGGATAGATCCGACCGGGAGAAATGGGCAATCGAGATGATGTATTCGCGACATCGAAAGGGATTGATTGAGCATATAGCAATGTAGACAGAATCTTACCTTTCCGGGAGACAGTGGGAGCAATGAAGCCCCTCACCTGAACGGCATTGGGTCTGGCGACACGAGAAACAGCCGCAACAGCGGAGCGAGCGCGCTATAAAACCATGAGTATTTTTTTATCGTCTAGGCTTGGTTCTTTTTCTCACCGAAGCCCTGGAGAGTTGAATGAGCATTTTGAATAGCTGGTGGTGGCTCAATTGAGGGGATGACTCCGGAGGAGATGGGCGAGAGCGAGATCGAGGGCGAGGTCGATTGAGGGTTTTGGGGGAAAAATCGTGAGAGGTTGCACTGGACCATGCGTCTTCGCCCCCGGTTAGAGCGGTTCGGCCTTGCTATCGTGGAGTTGATGCCTCAGGTTTGAGTCTGAAACTGGGCAGCTGCCGGAGCATCACGGATCCATCGCACGTGACCTTTGAGAGGTGTGATTGGCCAGGATTGATAGATCTTGCATTGGGACCCTCTCTGCTCGGGAATGGGGAAGCACTATCGTCAATTCACTTACACGGAGATCAGCCATTATGAATTTTAATACTCAATTCATTCGGGGGGAAAAAATATTCAGCCACTGCAAACCTGGTAAATTCTTGCTAATCAGCGTACTCCTGGCGAGAGCTGTTTCATAGTGCTTCAATTTGCTATATTCGAATATCGATGTACTGTCACATCAGCTTCAAGAGCCTCATGATAACATTGTTGCACAATACAATGCTCACGAAAAATGTCTGATGTAATCATTTCATCCAGTCTATTGGTATGGTATATGCTAAGTTCGAAAGTTAAGGTAACAAAAAAGAAGAGAACGATTGACATCGCAGTTAAAACATCTTGCCGATTATCAGATCCAATCCTGATGGACTGAAGATCTATGGTATCACAATTCACGAGTCCCGAAATCCGAAACACCTTCTAAGCATTACAGCCCCGCCATGTTACTCATTTTTAGGTTGACAAGAAAGTTTATCGTGCCTCCTCCTGAGACATCTGCGGAGAAATTTGCTTGGCACGAGAAGCGTTCCTTCGCCTTTCACCAATAAAGGCAGCAGCCAAGTAGAGGATAGCAGCGATACCAGCAATAACGGAGTATGCGATGATGTATGAAGTGGATGAGTTGGCAAGCTGAAGACCAAGGCCTCCGTTGACGATACCGATGATGATGAGAGCTCGGCCGAACCAGATGTGAACATGGCTGACAACTCCTCGCTTGCGGTGGCTCACAAAGTATCGGTGGTGCATGTAACCGAGGACAGGCTGCAGGGTCATCAAGGCACAAACAACAGTGCCCATTCTTGTGTGAGCTTGCTTTCCCCACTAGAGTCACACGTTAGTACTGACAGACACGTTCCGATGCGAGTGCATCTCAGGGGAGAACTTACGTAGCCACCATCACGGGCATAGACATAACCGAGGCCGAATCCAGCCCACATGAGGAGCAACATGGCAACTTGCCAGCCGGCGTGGATGAGCCACTTTCCAAGCATGGGCATAAGGATGGCACCCAGAGGATATCCAGCAATAAAGACAATGGACATGATGATACCGTGAGCGCGCAGAACAGTCTTGCTAGGGCTGCCACTTCCGTTCTGTGTCACAGCACCGCCAGAGCTAGAACCAGAGTTCGTGTTCGTGTTTTCATTGCTGCCGGTGAATGGGTTGCTGTCAGAGCTCATTGAGGCCTTGGAAAAGTCAACGCTGAAGTCCACGTGCTTGTCGTGCTCAGAGATGCGCTCCTCCATGCTTGTCGAATCCAGCGAATTTCCATTCTTCCAAGCTGCAATCCACGAGCTTGTGCCCTTGAGACTAAGATCAACACAGTTGTTGCATCGAATGTTGGCGATCATCTGCTTGTCCTTGATTCCAGAACCGTCGAGGAGCTCGAGTCCGCTTCGCTTCGTGTACTGGGGCATGACCTCGCCGACACCTTTCCTTGGGCTCAGGGTGACATTGCCGTTGCCGTCTTGGTAAATGATGAACATGTCGGATCCAGCCATTTGGGATCCAGTGCCTAGTCCTGCCCATTGTGCGGATGTTGGTGCCTTGATCTGGAAGTAAAAGCTGCCAGATCCCGCGCTTGCAGAAGCCGCAGGGACACCCCAACGGAAACAGACGTCGCCATTGTCCGGGCAGAAAGAAGATGTGATAGCGAGTGCACTGCTAGCAGCAGCTAAAGGAGAACTGTTAGTTGGGTGGGAGAGATGCGTTGAGTTGACGGGAATGACTTACACAGCACCGCTAATGATGTGCTGAAAGTTGACTTCATGGTATTGTTGGGAACGAAACAGAGACAGGTGAAATGAATGGAAGAGAAATTTTTTTACTGCGAGTGAGGAGATTGGAATCTTACATGAGGGGGACAATGAAAGAACTAAATATAATAAGCATAAACAAAGCACAGATGGAGATAGACCAGGGGGGTATTCCTATATTGAGACGATCGTCCACTGGGCTACAGACGCTACGCGCCGCAAAGCCACGGCAGTGCTGTGCGATACAAAGCCTGGTGCCGGTGGTACGGGACGGTTTACGAAGTCGAATACCAAAGAGACCCGGCAGATGACATTACAACTGCCGCCATTAGTTAGTTTGGCAGCCTGGCTCAAAGGGACGGATCCCTTGAGCCCAAGGCTTGGACCCAAGGGAAGGGATCGATGTTGTCGTCAGCTCTTTTGTCGGATCCGCCCTGGTTAATCCTTGTCAAGCATGAGATGAAGGTATTAAGGTTTCACTCACACTGCCACAGCCCAGACAGTTATCCAGGCTATCCACGCCAGTGAATAGGCTTAAGCCATCGCGGGTTTCAGTGCCGAGATAGCGGCAGTTTGTTCGTTTAGAGGCTTCAGGGCACAGTCAGAACGCCGGAATGATTGGTTAACGACGCATTTCTTTCAGTCGAGGCATCATGATGTTGAAACTGTCGCCGTTGGAAAGGTGCGTTCGTGTGCCTCTCTATCCGTTATCTGAACAAGAGGGAGAGGCCTCCTCTGTTTCAGTAACCTCTTGGTGTTCGAATACGCGCTCAATTGCTACATATGATGCATGCCCAGCCTGCCAGTCCATACAGTAAGGACTCGATCACTGAAAAGGGCTGTGATGACACGCTTGCAAGGACTGAAAGAAATGGCGGCCGACCCCTACAGGGATATCTCCGCAGGTGAGATCTGGGCTGTCGGGAAGACTCTTTTCTTTGACTAGACGCCCAAATCAGGCAAAAGATCTGATTATGCTTCTCTCTTGGGTAGATTGGTCAATCCGACAACAGGCAGTCATCCCACGACAGCAACGTTATCCCACGTGGAGTACCGAGGTTTCAACGTGTGAATAGCCTCAAAGATCCACGTCAGAGTCTACCATTGGCAGTATCGTATTTTGTTGTTGTTTGATGAGGTCGCATAAACAATTGTCTCCCATTCCCCCAGGCCCACGGCTACCCCAAGATGGGTACTGTAAACCAAGCTCCAGCCCAATGACATTATCCCAATTTGCAACACGACGCTACCAGGGTTTGGAGCTCTCTTCCAGGTCTGATCAGTGCTTCTCTTAGCCTCGTGAATATGTCAGCTCTTTCAACCCAAAGCTTATTCTCTACTCTAATTCTCTCCGGATAAGGTGATGGACCTTAATCTTCTCGTACAGAGATCCGCGGAGGTTTGATTATTCAATCATCACAAAGCAGCTTCATCGATGATGCCAAGAAACGCAGATGCAGTCTGATAGTATCGTCTCAGTCGATGGCATGCAATAGTCTACGCCTCGTGCATGATGATTGCGCGGCCCTCCATTTCATGTTGCAGTTGCGCTCTGGATGATCAGATCAAGTCAAGTCTAAGCCTTCATCGACTCTACCAAGCCTATTCATGCATTCTGTCACTGTTATCGTGGTCTGATGTGATGATCGAGTCGATCTTCAGTCTGTGACGCATTCGTTTAAGCTTGTAGATATTGGTGTTGTAGTTGTCATCCATCGATGCAACTAATTACTCGGATAAACTCAGTCATTAGAGTCAACAGGGTGACTATTCCCTGTTGACGACGCGTAGTGCACCAGTATAGCAACTCAGACAAACTTGCTCAAGTGTCTCATTCTCACCCTTCTGCATGTTATTCCCGATTATGTGAGATCATATTCATCCATCGTCAATTTCCCTTCTCTTTTACTGCCAACCTAATCATCACAACTGCATTACTTGCCCAAATACGAAGTCACGGCCATGCACTTACAACCCAACAAGCACCAGCCTGACAGCTAAGCCCCCAGCTAATCCTATTCCCATCCGTTATTTGTCACTCGCCCGGCTGTTTGCACGTTTCGGGCAGTTATTAGCACCCTAGACGATGGCAAGGATCAAGTATAGAAACGAAAACTCTATTGAAATCTACAATTTGAACGGTACTACCAGACAGATACTACAGTACCTTCCAACGGCCAGTGAGGCCCTCTCTTTGTTGTAGCTGCTCTTCTGTATGTAACGCAAAAAACCGCACCAATCAATACGCAATCATCTTGAATAACACCAATGCCCCTCAATCAACTCCTCATCCCCTGTCTTTCTATAGTCATCAATTCTCTCGTCTCAACAGTGATCGATCAAGTCTGGGCAAAAGCCGCGAATCGATCTTCGTTCAACAGGCTTGAAGATGCAACAAAACTGAATCCACCAAAGAGCTCATCCTTAGGGAGACTTCGAGGCCAGGCATCCTTGTTTGGCAGCACCGGGCTGATGGACAGCTCCGTAAACTCTGGGGCGAAGTTCTCGGCTAGCTCAGGGTCCGTGATCATGGGCTGAATCGGTGGCTCAAGCTCACGCTCCGCCAACTTCTTCCAGTCAATCTTGCGGAAGAACCGGTGTTTCTTCATTGTCGCCAGATCCTTGGGCATCACGGCACCGAGACGCTTGCTGGGGTCCTTGCGAAGAAGTCGGGTGAGTAGATCTTTAGCATCAGGGCTCAGGAAGTAAGGAAGAACCAGCTTCTGCTTGACGATGTTGTCTTGGATCTTGGCGTGGTTTTGGCCACGGAAAGGTGGGTTTCCAGTCATCAGGTCGTATCCGAGGGCTCCAAACGACCACCAGTCGACTGCCTTTCCATACTTCTTTCCAAGGACCACCTCGGGCGCCATGTACTCGACAGTTCCCAGCATTGAGTTGCAGCTCTCATTCTGGTCGACCGAGACCTTGGAAAGACCAAAGTCGGTCAGGAGGAGATGGCCTTCTGCGTCTAGAAGGCAGTTCTCCGGCTTGAGATCGCGGTAGACCACGCCGAGATCGTTGTGAAGGTGGGAAATCGCTAGAAGCATCTCCGCCATGTAGAATGCGGCCACATCCTCCGAGAACATCTTTTCGGTGTTGAGATGGGTGAAGAGCTCACCACCCTGTCCGTATTCAAGAATGAGGTACAGTTGCTCTTGATCTTGGAAGGCGTAGAACAGCTTGACAACAAATGGATGTCTGTTGACGGACTCGAGAATCTGTCGCTCAGTCTTGGTCTGCTCAACGAGCTTCTTGTGGACGACAAGCGAGGCCTTCTTGAATTGCTTCTGGGCATAGAGTCTTCCAGTCGCGCGCTGCTTGACAAGCAGTACAGTACCATAGGTACCTTTGCCAAGGCATCGCAAGTGTTCAAAGTCCTCCGACGTCATCTTACGGTTGGGCGCAAGGCCGCGCTCGAGGGTTTCGAGATATCCACTACGCTCTCGAACACTCTCGCTAGCGAAATCGTGCTCGAGGTTAACTTCGTAACTAATAGAACTGTCTGAAATCTCGCTACCAGCCTCGCTGCGCACATCCTCCCGACTCTGTGTACGGCTGATCATTTGCTTTCGAAACTCAAGCGCCAGTCCTTGTTGACTTCCAGCACGACTCATAGAGTGACAGGGAGACCCTCCATCGAGGCTCAGAGGCTCCATCTGCATGCGCAGTTTGGCGATGCCTGACATGGCGGGCGAGGGATGGGCGCGGAAGGTAGGGCTGCAGTTGGCGCTCACAACATCGTTGATGATGAGGTTTCTTCCAGGAGTCTTGCGCCGAGGAGTAGGGGCCTCGCTGTGTCCATGGTCGGAGTCTTCGTCGCCCGAAGTAGCAGGTGTAGTCTGGAATCCGCGGACGGTAGTGACCGCGGCAGGTGCCTGGCTTATCATGGTGGGCGGTATTCAAAGTGGTAGTCTGAGTTTTGGGGGATTAGGAACGGCACGGTTATGCTCAGATAACTACACCACACAGCACTCGCCCAGCTCAGACAGTGGACAAGTGCAGATAGTCGTGCTATTCAAGGGAATCCTCGTCGGCGCTCCGGATCTGCGCGGGGCTGTGATTCGAAGTGACGCTCGATCTCGTAGAAGTTCGCGACACGCATCTGGTATCGGAAGAAAGAAGTACGGAAGACGGCAGGCTTTGCTATATGCATTTGGCAGCGGTTAGGTGTCGTGGGAATGTTGAACTGGTGTTCACCAAGTGTGGTGTGAGGGAAAGAAGAGAGGGAAGGGCAAAGGACAAAGAACGGGTCCTTCTAGTATTAAATCAAGTAAGAAAAATAAAACAAGGATTTTTTGGTGGCCATAGCCCTGCGCCTATTTCAGCAGGTGCGCTGTAACTCCGCGATTTTTTAGGCTTTTTTCGGCGGTCTTGCATTGGCTCCAGTCCAAAGAATCCATTAACTGCAGCTGCGCCTATAATTCAGCCCGCCTTGGTCATCGGCTGGGCCGTCGCCGTCAATAAAACCCCCTGTCTACTAAGCCCGAGCGTCCACTTGGAACGCGGGGAGGAATTAAAGGCTCGGGGGCCTAGTCAGCGGGAGATACAAACCACCACCCAAGTTTGGATATTAGACGTAAAAATAACCCCTGAGACTAGCACAACTCATGACAAGCCAGGGGGGATGCACAGCACCAAGTTGAACCCGGCTGCTGGAATTTGGAATACATTCGTTCAAGTCGAAGCCTAAGACATGGACCGTGAGACTTGAGAGAGACAAATTTTGTCGCATTAACCATAATTATACCTGCCCCTTTTTCTTTTAATTTTGTGGCTGTAGAGCATAGACTTTTGTTACTCCCTTGTTGACTGGTTCTGCGTTGTCAATAAAACGTAACGAACAAACCTTGAACGTGACATGTTCTCATTCGTCTGCCAGTTCTGTTCTTGATGTCAGCATCACAAGGCATGAAAGATGACTGACAGTCTTGAGACACTGACATCACCAATAACCTGACAGGCCTGGGCCATGCGGTGATCGATCCCGCAGAAAGCGAATGGTTGGTCTTCGTTTATTTATTTTTTTAGCTTGTGATTCTTCAGGGCCCATTAAACATTGGACTCTAAAACCCAGGCAGGGTAGGGCGAGAAATAGGACTCAGGTCGTATAGTAGGTTAGTATCTAACCTAACCTCCTAACGATCTTTAAAAGTACAATAATATTAAAGAAAAATTATGTATTACAAGGATTAGTAGCATTTTCTTTACTCGCTGGTGATTTTAATGATGATATTCATTGTCTTCTACACATTTTGGCATAAATATTCCCTTCCAAGTTGATCTCCCGTCTATTAGGTTCGGGTCATCGTCGGCCAGCGGCGAAATAAACTGCCGTCACACTTCAAGCTCCAAGCTCGCGTCTGGAAATTTCACGTCTACCAATCCAAGAGCGCGCGCAAAACGACGAGGCTACAACCACCATAGCATCAGCCTTCTATTGACAAAAGTCGATATCTCTATATTCGACTGTAGACGACCTATACAACGATAACCATAGTCAAACTCTTCACTGCTCATAAGCAAAGCTATCATTTATCCACGTTTGGCCACATCCAGCCAAGATGATGCACCCATCGCGGCAGGCGTACGTCGAGGACGCCGAGCCTCAAGGAATCGCACTGGAAGATGTCCCCGATGATCACGACTACGATATTCCCATGGGAGGAACAGGTGTTGCATCTGAAAAAGCTTCCGCTATTCTCAGCCAGTTCAATCGCAAACGCCTAGCAGCAACGATAGCTGTCCCTACCGATGACACCCGAGTCCGCGCAAAGCTTCGAGAGATGGGCGAACCGGTCACCCTATTCGGAGAAGCCCTTGTTGATCGTCGGGATCGATTACGAGAACTTCTCACAATCCAGGCAGAGATGACAGGGTTGGAAAATGGTGATATCACAATGGAAGACGCTGGAGACCAGGATCAAGAAGAGGAACAGGAGGAGGAGTTCTACTCAAGAGGTGGACCTGAACTTCTACAGGCGCGGTTAAAGCTTGCTGAGTACTCTTTGCCGCGGGCCAAGAAAAGGGTCCAGTTCCAAAAAGCCGAATCCACGATCCCTCTACGCACCCAGGTCAAGTTTCGCAAGCAAGTCAAGGAGAGATTACAGGCTTTTGAACTCCAAGGCAGTCAGACAGTTGGTGACCGTCATGTCAGCATGACTCGTATATCCCCCAACGGCGAGCTGGTCGCTGTAGGCAACTGGGGTGGGCAAGTCAAGCTGGTCGAAATACCAAGCTTGAACCAAAAGACAACCTTCCGCGGTCACACCAATAAGATTAGCGGCTTATCTTGGTTTCCTGGCTCTACCCTACCAGAGCACAATGTTTCACCTGATACTGTTAACCTGGCGTCAGGCGGTGCTGAGGGGTCTATTCACTTATGGTCTTTGAACCAAGATACACCCCTGTCCACACTCGAGGGACATTCACAGCGAGTGTGTCGTATCGAGTTCCATCCCTCTGGACGTTATCTAGCCTCTGCTTCCGAAGACACTTCATGGCGCCTCTGGGATGTCGAAACAACTGCAGAGGTACTCCTCCAAGAGGGTCACTCAAGGGGTGTCTACGCTGTCAGTTTTAATACTGATGGATCTTTACTCGCGAGTGCTGGCCTGGACAGCATAGGTAGAATCTGGGACTTGCGATCCGGGCGTACCGTTATGATCTTGGATGGACATCTTGATGGACATATTAAGCCTATCCATGCGCTGGACTGGAGCTCCGATGGACACAGGGTACTATCTGGCTCAGCTGATGGCTGGATCAAGTGTTGGGATGTTCGAAAGGTACAAAGGACAGGCGGTATTGGTGCGCACACCAGTGCTGTCTCTGATATGCGATGGTATAAAGGCCTTGACGATCCTCTCACTGGTGTTCCACCTGGTGTTGATGATAAGGGTGCGCAGCTACCTAAAAAGTCTGGCACTTTCTTCGTATCAAGCGGCTTTGACCGAAATGTCAAGATCTTCTCGGCAGACGATTGGACACTGGTGCAGACGCTCAGCGGCCACACAGGCCCGGTTGCCAGTGTCGACTATAGCAGGGACGGCAAGTGGATTGTCAGTGGAGGCCATGATCGCACAGTCAAATTATGGGGTCGCAATGATGGCGAGGGAATCTAGGGTATTGTTGAAGATGAATAGATATGGGTAAGATAAGACAAACAAAAGCTACCATGAGATACCCCAAAAACTTCATAATAATAGGTAGCCAGAATTAAATTAAAAAAACGAAGAATGAATAATCAACTCTCAATAGTCAACAATCATCCAAACGGGCCTTTTCCTATTCATCTAGAGTGGAGTTCCTATTGTTTCATCCGTTGAATTGAGTGCTACAACCACCCATTGGAGGATCATGTGCCCACCCACCCATGATTAGATAACGCTACCTAAATTGGGGTTCTAGTTTGTCGCCCCTGCTGTCAAACGCCAACTTCCTTAGATCAGGTTCCTTTGCTGTGCCGGCTAACTTGGACTTCGCATCACTTTCAACTTCACAACTCTACGTACGTTAATCATTGGTACCGCCATCTTTCAGACCGACGCAATCCTCTCCTACGAGTCATTGCCTTGTCAGCACTACAAGCATCGTTATTTCGATTTAAGAACACCGGCCATGGCGAGTATCGATCGCTACAGGCCTCCCAGGGAAGGGTATCAACCTCCGACCCTACCCACCAACTCTCGACCTGAGCGCGATTCGAGATCACGGTCTCCCCGGCGGCGCGATGCCGTTCCTCCAGCAGTTCCAACTCCTCCGCAACACTCAACACGGACGTCCCCCCCCCGACCTCAAGCCCGCCAACCCCAAGCATCACCAGCCCGGTCTAGTGCGCAAACTCCAGTAGCCGGTCTTAACCAATGGAACTTTACATCGGACGAGGTGCGAAGCACGCCTAGCATAGTCGAGGGTATTTCGCCGGCGGACGAGAGAATGCGCAGGGCCAAGGGTGTCAACTTCATCTACCAAGCGGGCGTCATGTTGGATCTTCCTCAGATTACGCTGTGGGTAGCTGGAGTATTCTTCCATCGCTTCTTCATGCGCTGCCACATGGTGCAAGAAAAAGGTGGAATTCATCATTATGTGAGTTCTCCCACCTGATCTTGCAGTTTCAACGCCTCTTTAGAGCAATAGAAGACTGCTCTTGACCGAGCAGCATGCAATTCTTTTCCATATGCTAACCTCTGCAATTAAGAACATCGCAGCAACAGCCCTCTTCCTAGCCAACAAGACCGAAGAGAACTGCCGCAAGACAAAAGACATCATTATCGCCGTAGCCAAAGTTGCACAAAAGAACGCGAAGCTCATTATTGACGAGCAGAGCAAAGAGTACTGGCGATGGCGAGACAGCATCCTCACATACGAAGAGGTTATGCTAGAACAGCTCACTTTCGATCTGATGGTCGACAACCCCTACCACCACTTATTCAAGTTGCTCGATCAGCTTGGAATAGTTCATAACAAGAATCTACGGCAAGCGGCCTGGGCTTTTTGCAATGATGCTTGCCTCACATCGATCCCTCTGTTGATAGGACCTCGAGATGTTGCCATCAGCGCCATCTTCTTTGCGAGCATACATGCGAATCAGCAAATCGAAGACATCAACGGCGAGCCCTGGTGGAAGCTCCTAAAGGGTGATGAGGTCCTTTGTTCTCAGGCTATCGAGGTGATGCGCCAGTTTTACACGGAGAATCCGCTTAGAAAGCAGAACCCGTCGCTGCCATCACCAGCTTTCCATCTCGAGAACACCAGAAAACGCGGTGATACTCTATTGAGCCAACCAGACACATTGTCGTCAACGACCGGCACTCCCTTGGATGTCGACCGAGCGAGTCGCAGCCCCGGTGTAAGCTCTAGAGTCAACGGTGCTGCTCAGGATGGTGAAGGGCGATACCCTGAGAGAGATGAGCGTTCTCAGCCACGGCCTGACGAGAACGGAAGACCACCCCGGTCACCACTCAAGCGAAGAGAGCCCGACGATGGCGAGGAACAGAGTGACAGAGCGGAGAAGCGAGCTAAGCTCTCAGAAGATGAAGAGGGAGAACTTGTTGAAGATTGATACCAAGGCTGCGGTTCGTATACAACACAATACAGCAATACAATATTTGTAGAGTACGGGACAGAGGCGTTATAGGTTTCCTTGAGCTCGTGAGTGACAACCGCTCGCGTGAGAAGGTCGATAGGTATTTACACATGGCAAAGGCTGGATCTGGTCGAGCAGGTAAACAATCGGGAGGACGCTCCCAGGATACGGCGTTTGGATGTAGGTAGTAGACGTGCTCTGCTACTGTACTCAGTTTTAGCTCATGATCGAGGATCTATTCTAGAGGAAATTGTTAGACAGCGGCAGACGACACCAATTCAAGTACATAATTGAAAAGAAGTCATGCATATTTCCTCGTATTTGTGGCCAAGAACAGCACTTGTATCTCCTGTACATTGACTGTATGTTCGCTTGTAGATACCTTTAGGGGTCAAGAACCACAAGTGGTCGCCGGTTGGTGTTGGTATGTTGAATTGGTCCTTAACTCCTTTTCCCACTTATCAGAAGTCTGTCAATTTTCCAGATCAAACACATTCACATGCACGTAGTCGTTCTCGTTCATTTTGAGTCTTTTTTTAATTGCTTTTGGGACATTTTGCACTACATCCTTCGGAGATGCCTATAAGAACTCTTTATGTGGTAGACCTTGACGAGCTTCCAATATCTAACACTTCTCTTCCTTTGAACCCATTTCATCATTACCCTCTCATTCTCGCCATGCACGCAGCTGCCTCACAGTCATTCCTCGTCCCCGACCCAAGTGCTCGCTTGCTGCCTGCACCGAACTGAACTGAACGCAGCAGAACCTCAGGCTCACTCAGAAATTCTGCCAATCAGTTCCACTCACCGCCTTTAGGCACCTCTATAAAATCTCGTCGCGTCCCGCTCAAGCTTCGCTTTTTCCTTTTCCTTTTCTCCTTAGCTCTCTTTGCCTTTTGGCTTAGATCAAGTGTAGTATCTGTTCTTTTCAGTTTAATCTCTGAAAGATGTCTAAGGACATCAATCGTGATTATTCCTATTTTTGGCTTTTGGGCAGTTTCCTCTGTGCTTGCACATGATTCTGCCCACAGTGTCCCTGGTATTACACTGCCTCCAGGTGACGCGAACATTACATGGGCTCGGTTTTTCATTGCTTGCTTGGGCTTGCCCTGGGTAGTGAAGAAGACATTCATGGGCCTGAAGTTCCGTAGATAAATAAGAACTCTATGTTTTGCTTTGGGTGTTAGCGCTCATTGGAAAATCAGGCTATCGGAAGAGAGAAGCTCAATAACGGTCTTTCGTTATGTTCGTATGGAGTGCCTCCACTGCTGAATGATGTTCCCATGCTCTTGATTATCCATCTCGCTTATGTAGAAGCAGCGCTCAAGTGTTGTTAGAAGCCATCATCCCCAGGTTTGATTTAGGGTAGTGTTTCTCGTCTATGGTGCTTCGCGATGCGAGCAAATGTGGCAGGCGGTAGTTGAATAGACCATATGTTTTCCGCTACCAATCATACACGTTATTCAACCGTCATCTTGCTTGTGCTGATTTCGTACAACTTTTGTTTTGGTTGCATTCTGCATGGCTTCTTAGGTGCCTAGGATGAAGCTTGACGTTCCCTCCGTGAAAAACAAAGTGTGCTTGCTCCTCGGAAGTAAAGTGGAGGAGCTTGAATCGACCAAATGGGAATGAGTGTACAGTAATAGAAAGACGCAAAATTCACATCAGGCATCGAAAACCATAACAAACTTCACATATCCGCCGCCAATAACTAAAATCACAACTTGTCGTGTGCTTTGGTCGTGGAAGCAGTCCCGATTAGGTCTAGCGCCTGTGTTCTGGAAGCTCCTCCAAAAAGTCCACCGCAGACACCCGCATTGACCGTCAGAACAGCTTCAAACTGATACCCACTGAGCGATCCCAGCAAGTCCCTTCAGCGCACTTCGACCTCTATAACTAGCCAATATCCTCCAAAGGAAACATTCAGCACTCAAGGGCGATTTTTTGAGGAGAGTCAGACGTCATGGCTACACTCGGTGGATATCTCAACAGTAGGACACCTCTCCCAAGCTCTACTACCTACCTCACCAGCTTGCTAATACAAATCACAGAGAAAGTCCTGATCGTTACAGCCGATTCGCGTATTCTTGTTGGAAATCTGGCAGCATGCGACCAAACAACTAATTTAGTACGTGCCCTTCTACCCATCATCCCGATACAAAAGCTCACAGCATGTGCCCAGGTCTTGAACAACGCCGTGGAACGAATCATCCGAACACCCGACGATCCTGAGCCTTCCGCTCAAGTACCTTTGGGTCTATACCTTGTCCGCGGTGACAACGTATGCTCTATTGGCCTCGTAGATGAGGCCCTCGACGACAGCATCAACTGGACAGAAGTCAAGGGTTCAGCAATCGGCGGCATAAAACATGTATAGACTACACACTCGAGACATCGGAAAGCGGTCCGCACTGCGATATTTTCTCTCGTATTATTCTGTTTGGGGTACAACATCCACGGCTGGAGGTTCGGGAATCTTCTGTCCCGCGGCATCGATAGGATCACAGGCGTTCGAGTTCAGGGAGTTTAGACAATTCATTTTGGCCTTCACCACGGTGTAGGCTTTCCACAGTTGGAGATAATTTTATTTGACTATTTAAGCTGACGCAAGATCGACAACCTAGATTCTATTCAAAGATGCGCTGCATGAGCACTTCCTTGAAGATGTCATGTCCAGGAGAATCAATCACACGGTTGAGACGGTTGCCCTTGAGAACACTCAGCCAGCCGTGGTCGTCACCAGGAACCTCATCGAGAGTCAAGATATGGGGGTCCTCATCAGGGTTTTCCGAGAGGGCGACTGCGGCTTCGGCAGGCTTCTTTCTGAATCTACGATCAACGACATGCATTCCATGTGTCCATTGACCGCTGGTCTCGACACGGATGTCCTCCAGTTTCTCGGGTGTCTTCCACTTGGGATCATCCCGAGTCAGCATATACCAGACCGTCAGAGGGTCGTGCAAAGAAAGACCGGGCTCGTTTTCATCTCCTTCCATATCCTCGATCTTGCTGAAAGATTTAGTGACAAAGTGTGACACCCACCGAGCAAGGGGGCTGCCAGCTTCGATATGAGCCTGGATGTTCTCCTTGAAGTAGTTCTTGCCAATCAAATGAGGGGTAGTAATATCGAGGGGGCAAAGTGTGAGCTTAAGCTGGCGGGAAAGTTTGGCTGGGTAAGCTCTCAAAGTTGAAAGCTCCTGGGGAATAGTCGGCATCGTGGAGCTCGGCTTGGGGGAGGTGAGTGCGTAAACCCGAGCAGCGGCGACAGCATCAGCGTAGCAGTTGAATTCAGCCACGGGAGTACAGTTTCCCTCAACATTTACCGCCCCGCCCATTACGACAAGCTCCTTCACGCGAAGAAAAGTCTCGGGATCTTCTGCGGCTGCTAAGGCAACATTGGTGAGAGGACCAACCGCAAGGATGGAGACGGTATCGACGGGGTTCTCTTTGAGGATTCGAAGAATCTCATGGTGAGAAGGCGCCTTGGACGGCGTGAAGTAAGGAGAATAGTCTCCGGCTTCATTGGCGCCATCACTGAAGATACCTTTCCAGGTTTCGGCGGGAGACAAATCAGGATGAGCCTCATGAACGTTATGCAAGCCATCGATGCCATCTACAGAAATCTACGTATTAGTGAAGGAAACGGAGTACCAAAGCAGCGTAGAAAACTTACGGAAGTAGTCCGCCATCAGCTCTTCGTCGCAAAGGGGATGATCAGGGCCAACAGCCACGATAGGCTTGTTTGCCTTCATGGCTCCAAAGCCTTCGGGCTTGCCAGTGGACTTCCTCCATTCGAGTTCTTTCTCAAGCACATGGAAGAGAGAAACAACATTTCGGAGACAGCTATCAAGGTTCTTAGTGTTGGTTCATGGTTATGAATGGAATTCAAATATATATTTACCTTTGCAGAGGGACATTACCGTATGTGACGGATACCATAAGAACCTCAAGTTCCTCTGGTTTGGCACTGAGTGCAAGAAGCAGAGCCAGGATATCATCGACACCTTGAAATATTAGAATTCAGGTAGTTAAGCCTCAAAGTGTATGACAATTACCTGGGTCGGTATCGATTATGATCTTCTGCTTGGGAGCCATTTTCGAATTTGGAGATTATGTCCTGAAAAACCAGTGGCGACTTAGATACGAGGAGGTCAAGTTTGTTCAACAAGTTTAAGTAAGTATAAAAGTCTAGAGGAATCTGATCAACCTCGACTTTATTCTCACAATTCTGTGACCCAGGAATCAAAATTCTCACTTGTAACTCAAAATGGAAACGTTGCAGGTTGAAAACAAGAGGATCGAAGTTCTTGTTCACACATGTTATGCCGATGAGCATTTCCCCTCCTTCGGTTTTGGGCAGGTGGGGTGTTAGTTTGCTGAGATAAGCTTTTCACACGAGCTATTGGTTATTCATTTGAGCGACATATGAATGGACATTGCTTCTATTGGGCTCCTGTTGCATTTGTACGATTACATATAAACTCGCCGTTCCTACACAGATGTCAGAGTTGGAATGCTTCCGAGATCCGAGCCTGACGCAGGGTAGTGCAGTTTGAGTTGCAGATGGCATGAAGTATGTGCAACCTCAAAAGTAACTCCGACAGCCAATCATATAACTCAGACGCCAGAGTTCAAAGCTTCGGGGATAACATCAAGAAAGTTTGATATATCCTCCAAGCAATTATCAGTGACTCATCTCATGATTAATTTGTACTTCCAGCTAAGTGTGCTAGTCCTACGAAACCTTTGTGTTCGCTTTAATTAGTCATTTGCTTAATCTTGAAGATCAGTCTCCCAGAAGCATATGATACATACGTGACCAGCAGTATGTTCAAGCTGGTACAGCGACTTGAACAAGGCAAGGGCCTTAGCAAACATCTGAATCGTGGCATACTAAGAAAATGGTATGTTGTGTGATTTTCTGTTTCTCATTTAGTAATGTTCATGCCTCGTGATAAAACCTCTCTCTCAGGATGAGGATCGAGACATGCTTTTAGTGGTAATTTTGAAGGCTTCGCGATATCTGTTCACTCCCTGAACAAACAGCTGTGATGAGCCAATCCCAGGCCTAATATGCCCTGAAGACACTGGAACCCCTGGCTTTGTAATGGGCGGCCCCGCTGTTATACCCATGGATAGTCTTCGTCTCATCAACCTCTCCGTAAAAGTACAGTGGCTGCATCAGTTTCGATCCAAATCTCTCCAGCTAAAGTACCTCCTCACCATAATCCGCCCATGGGCTACCTTTCCTCCCCACTCCGAAACCCCAAGCTCCCCACTACCTTGGCGTCGGGTGCTTTCTGTCCAAACATTGCTCTATCTCCCCTGCGGTGGGAACCAATTCAGTCAATCCCGCGACCCTTCCTCGCCTCAGGTAGCCCAAAAACGACTGGTTGACTGACTTCAAGCCACCTGGTGTCTTCTCCTTCTGTGTGATTTGCGCCAGACTCATCAGTCTTCTTCTGAACCGGCTTCCGTCATTTCTCACCCCTTTCCTCATCTATTCCATCATCAATTTTTTCTTTTCCCTTTCTTTTATCCCCTTAACTCTTCGTCTACGGCCATCGACGCTCTCACGGCTCGGCGATTGGCTTATTGCTTAGGACAATCTGGCCTTATAATTGCGACAGCTTAGCTGCCCCTGCGTCGCTCGTCCTCACAGTCACGCCTCGTCCACAACTTATTTTTGTACACAGCCATTGCTTCCACCCGCCTTGGTTCGTTGGACAAAAGCGGCCAATTGTCGTTAACCGACCGACGTACTCGAGTTCGCACGCCTGTTTCGCTTAACTTCGGATCGAACCACGATCTTCATCTCGAAGCTCGAAACACCCATCTTAAGCACAACACTCAGAACACCATATCACGGCGGACAACATGGGCTACCTCTCCACCATCGCAGGCTACGCCATCCTCATTGGCTTTGGCTACGCCATCTACCAATTATCTCAAGGCCAGAGAGCTCGAAATCAACCACGGGCTCAAATCAAGCCGGCCAAGAGCTCGCAGGCGGAGACTCGCAAGGAGGACCGCAAGAAGAAGCAGCGCCAGGAGGCCTTCGCATCAGAGGCACAGGAGACTTCCAAGAAACCCAAGGCTGAACCAGAGACCAGTGCTTGGACGAGTAATGCTAAGGACAAGGACGACAATGTTGACAACCGCGAATTTGCGCGACAACTGGCAAAGGCCAAGGAGGGCACCAAGTTTGCAGCCAAATCTGATGCTGGCAAGCAGCGAGAGAAGTCTGTCAAGCAATCTCGCGCCAACAAGGTGGCCGGTGCCGCCGAGGAGAAGGAGTCGGCTCCTTCATCTACTACTGGTGCCGACGCCGACGATGATCAGTCTTCTGTAACCTCGCCTGAGGTCGGACCCGCCGTCGCAGTCGCAGGCGATGTCTCCGACATGCTCGAAGCCGCTCCGGCTCGCACAACCGTTCTTCGTCTGACCGACACCGAACCCAAAAAGCAGAACAAGAAGACACCCAAGGCCGAGGCTCCTGTTGAGACCAAGAAGCAGCGCCAGAACCGTAAGAAGGCCGAGGCGGCCAAGGCTGCTCGTGAGGAGTCTGAGAAGGAGCGAAAGGTTCTCGAGGAGAAGCAACGCCGCGCCGCTCGCATTGCCGAGAACCGTACCGCTAAGGACGGCTCCCAGTTCACTGCTGCCCAGAACAAGTCATCAGCTTGGAAGGAGGGAGCTCCCAAGGCCCCCGAAGCTGCCCAGACGAATGGCTTTCATCAGCCCCTCGACACATACGAGAAAGCCCCTGCTTCTGCAGTCAATGCCCCCAAGAGCACTGACAGCAAGTGGATCAAGTCTCTACCTTCTGAAGAGGAACAGATTCAGCTCCTCCAGAACGACGATGACTGGAGCACTGTCAAGACTAAGTCTAAGAAGGGTGCTAAGAATGCTACTTCAGCTGGATCTGGCGACGAGGCTGCGGCCCGCCCCGCCGTCCAGCCCAAGCAACCCACAGGACCCAACAAGGCTTCTCAGCCTTCCCAGTCATTTGGATCTTTCTCTGCATTGACCAGTAAGGACGACGCTGCTGAGGAAGAGCAGGAGGAAGAGTGGGATGTTTAAGCAGAGCAGGTCCCAGATGGATGCATCACGTGTCTTTGAGGCATGACATTACAATTTCCTTGTCACTTGTCTGTAACTTGACTATTTCTTTTCCATCAACGATTCTCTGCGACGATTTGGATCAAGAGGCAGTCTGCCGTCCGAACACTTGCTAAGACGTTGGTGGGGTGCGACAGCACAAGCGTTTGCGGTTGGGAGTTCAGGGTTTATGGCCAAATTTCGACGAGGCGAGGCTGGCCATTCCAGAGGTCGCCATCGAAAGAAAAGCCGACGGACACAGTTCACATTTATGGACAAAAAGCAAGAGTTCATGTTAGCCGCGGAATAAAGAAAAGGCCCGCGGCCAATGACTGCATTGGCGAATAATGCAATGTGTGTATTTGAAAGGAAATTGGGAAGTGTATTGATAGTCGATTCGATTTGTTTGCGACAGTTTGTCCGCCCAAATAAGAAGCCAAATGAAGTATAATTAGTCATGACTGAAGCCTTGGACATGGTGTCTAGATTGAGTCAGGTTCATGTGTTCCTTGCCAACTCTTGACGATCTCCGATAGAACTCGATAAACCTTCTGTAAATCCCTTGCTGTAAGTTAAGGCAAGGGAAACTAGCCTAGGAATTTCGAAATGCACTGAGCTGGAGCATTAAATGGAGAGATGAAGCATGAGTTGAATTGCATGTCACAACATGTACAGTATGGAGTAGTCGTGGCAAGAGGAATGCAGAATGCAAGGCGCTTCTTGAACAAGAGAAGGTCAAGGCAAGGGGTCTAAGCCTGGATTGAATAGTTTACATTAAGTCCAAGTCAGTCGATGGTAGTGAGAATGACATTCCCTTCGACACAAGCATGCCTTTTTCTGATTTCACGAATGCTGTTATTTTGTTCACCGCTCCATGCGGCCCATGATACATGATACATGTTGCAGCGTGCAGACTGCATAGTGCAGTGTGCAGTGTGCAGTGTCGGATGGTTCTGGGCATGGATGCAAGAACGGGATTGGGTAGCCGTAGATGTGCATTAGAATGACCAGGGGCTAGTCACTGACTGGTATTGACCACAGGGCAATCCAGACCCGGACCGTCGCATCTTATGTTAGTAGATAGTATTATGTAGTATCAGTAAGTGAGCATGATTCCTGTATGTTATGGTGTTCAATGTGGTGAGAGAATTGGGTGTGAATCGAATCTTGCCGTGATAGGTCTGGTTCGTGTTCGGAGATGCCAAGCCGGGTGGAGAGGGAAAAACGCGAGAATTGGGCCGAAGAACGAGGAAGAGAAAGAGGGGGCCGAGCCGGAAGACGGAAGCGGGATGCGGGGGCATGAGCTGCAGTTGCGGGATGGAAAAGTATCCATGACGAAAGACAAGAGAAAACGCTGGAAGAACCGGCAACTCTGGGGATATTTGAGTTATTTACGTGGCAGATATCACGCCTGTTCCATAGTGTTGGCACTACTTGATGCCAGGCGTTTCCTTAAATGACAGGATCAGGTAACGTAAGTAGTTAAACGTATTTTGTTTAATTATGATTGAACTGCAATTGTTACTGTAACAAAGACGTCGTATAGATCTACTATTAGTTTAGTGCCGTAGGTATTGACATGGTTAACCGAGTCTTGAGTGGGAGAGACAGTTGCTATCTGAGAGTGGACCAGCCATAGAGAACCAGCCTCGAGAACGATGTCTGGCATGATATGAAATGCGCGGTGAAGAACCAAAGACGTCACTATTATTTAGTTCAACTCTATGAGCCTATGTTACATTGCTCGGCGTAAAAGTTAGAACATGGCGTAGTTTGTTTTTATCGTGCAACGGCGACTTGGCGGTTGAGAGTTTCGTGCGTTGCTTCAAGTTATCAGCTAAAACAAACAAAATGGGAGATCCCGTCTGAGACCGGATGTTACATTGGGACATTTATAGACTGATTATGATAGACAATGATGGCATCAAAGGTAGCATCGACAAGAGATTAGGCTTGTGGTAAACAATTCTGCTCAGTCTGCTGGACCTGGTGTCATGATTCGGCCCTCAACTCGATAGACATTATCCGTCCAAGCCATTGATGAGCTCTACTGCCTCTAATGCTGATGCCGAGAACAACTCCTCTCTCTCAATTCCCCAATCATTCTAACAGCCCAACCCCCTGCACTGAAGAAGTCTCAGATGGTCCAGGCCGCTGCACCCGCTCACTCGATCCATGCCCATGCCCATCCATTGGCACCCCACCCAGCTCCGACCAAGCGGGGGATTAGCAGTGGAGGACCTCGACGCTTGGTACCTGGATCATTGGTGGACTTGTGCAAATGTTGGAGGTCCCTTGTGTCTTTGCCCCCTGCACGTTCGGTGGTGATACATGTGGTATTTGATGAGATGGGTGCGCCTCTTTTTTTCGATGCAGAAACAGAAACAACTGGAAAGGCAAATATACGGTAAAAGGGTTTATCCTGGAGACTTTTATCAATGCATTGAGCTTATTATGTATGGCATTGTTTTTCTGATCTTCATTGAGTTGCAAACGTTGTCGTCTTGGCTCGGTTAACGATGCCAACACAACTACGATACTCTCCATTTCCCCCTGGATCTTTAATTAAGAACCTGCCCCCCATTATCGTCGACTAAATCCTTGACTTTTACCGCAAAGAACTGTAGCGTGCTGCAGCTGTGGCCTTTCTGCAGCTACCTACCTCATCTATTCATCTGCATACAGCCGACCTGCGCCATTTCTAGCTGTCGTCGATGCTGTATCCGTCCGTATTATCGTACCTCGTTTATGGTCGGTCTAGGACTTGGTTACTATAGCACCTCTTTAGCCCATCACCGCCGCCACCAAAAAAGAACCCTTGTCTCTTGTCCTCCTACCAACCTACTCATTATCCGATCCTGTACGGACCTACCCAGTAACTGAGCGACCTGACCTGACGGGCCGCGACAACAGCAGTCGTCATAAACCCTGCGTTACCCACAAATATATGAGATTGGGAATCTTCCTTCCTAGCTCTGGCTCCCTCAGACCGTATCTTACTCTCTAGTTATTCATATCTCGTTATCTCGTTATACGGTCGACCCATTCCGTTTTCCATCTCAGCCTCTCTACTAACCCGCACTATCATCTCTGCCCTGCCCATTGAGTGCCCTGTGCAAACCCCTAGACAAAAACCCAGTGACCCCCCCGTTTTATCTACATACAGCGTCTAGTGCCCGCCGCACCTCTCTGTGAAACGTCGTCTCGCGCCCCTTTATCACCCACAATACCCTTGGTGGTTTGGTCGATCACTCCCCTAAAACAGAGGGACAAAGGAAAAAGGAACGATTTCCAGGACTAGCTGTCACTTGTCTTGGTTGACAGAATCGCATTCTCATCCTTTCACATTCCTGTCCTTCAACTTTTAGGACCAAAGGGGTCCTTTCCAAGGGGGACTCGTTAGCCAAGTTTGCGTCTCTCGGTCGCTGTGATCGGCAGAGGACCAGAGAACCAGAGGAATAAGCCCCAAACAGTCAACGTCTCCGGTCGCCCAGGAACGCCTCTTACGAACTTAACCTCCAACGACCGGCCTCTTTGGTTTCAGCTTTACGGCCACCTTCAAGCAAAGACAGAGCTTTTCTACTTTTACATACCTACATTCTTTACCTTTTGGCCATTGCGTTGCGCTACATTGCAATCTATTCCTCTTTGCGGACCGTTCTGGCCACTGCTGGCGTTGGCCTAGTCAGTACAGGCGTCGCACCTCTTTCGCCCAAAAAAAAAAACGACCACCATCTCATCAGGTCCAATCTCATTTACACCGAGCCTCGCCCTCATCAATTCTTGCTTTTGGCCTTGTTTGTTTTCCTTCTCAATTCAATTTCCACTTCTGTTCTTTGCACTGTCACTTACCCCTTCGGCATCGGCATCTGCTTCGACTTCGATTATCAATCTGCTCATTCTTGGGCTGGACCCCTTTCTCTCCGCTCCCTTGCCTTATGTCTCTGTGTCTTTTGGTGTAGCATTGTCTTCCTTTGTCCATTATTACCTTCATATAATCGTGCTCGTCGTTTCATACGCATTATCTCAATTGAAAGCCAACCAAGCGAAGCGATTCTTATGCCCGGTACACTGTATACAAAGCGACGACCACCACCAACATGTCTCTTCCCGTTGCAATTCAGTCCGCCGTCTTCTATATCCTTGCTTGCACACCATGCGCCAAAGTCCGACATCGACAAAAGGTTCGCGAGCAGTCGCGGAGGGAGCGTGAGGAGAAGGCGAAGGTAGTGGGCGAGCAACCAGATGTATACCAACATCCTTCACCATTCAACACAAATCCGTATTGGCAGGAGGAGATTAGCATGGGGCCATCTTTGCCACAAAAGAAATCTGCCAGCAAGAATTCCAGTCAGCGTGGCCTTACAAGTCAGGGCGGCGAGAGCAGTGCATTCAGCGTATCTGAGCAGACACATCAAGGGGGGAGCCGTATCAACTTTGGCGGTAGTAATTCCGTCATCGCCGAAGACGACAATCTTTCCGACGATTGGAACCGGCGGCATGGATATCAACGAGAGGACGAGGAGCTATGGGGCCAATGGGGTGGCCAAAAGTTCAAGGACGCTATATCAAAAGCACGAGATTCTGCTGGACGATTAATCGAGTCTACACTCGGACTCGAGAAGGAAGTAACAGAGCAACAACGGCACGACTTTTACTTTCCGAAGAACCCTCCCATCAACGAATACCACCCTCCTGTCGTCAGCAGCAAGATCCCTTCGCGAAACGCCCACCAATGGATGTTGCAACCTCCGCCACCAGCCAAGATCATGGAAGGCAAGGTGCCTGTTAGCCGGGCTGGGAGCTCAGGGAGCAAATCGAGCGGCAGGACATTGGTTGGAGATGATATGCAACTTGGTCGCCTTGTCCACGAGAAGCTGGTCATGGAGAAGTTGAAGAAGGAAAACAGCAATCCTACCGAAACCGAACTCATCGAATCCCTCTTCCTCAACCGCACTAACCAATCTCTCTCTATCCACCGAACTCGAAGCCTTTCATTCGACACATCAGACGACTCGCTCGATAGTGGCTTCGCCAAGCGAAAGACGCGCCTACGACCAGTTGCCGCTCCGCCAGGTTACGATTCTTCTGATGATTCAGATTCTGACACGCCCATTCCATTCTCGCAAAGTGCTATGAGCCTGGGAACCCGCCGAACACCCTCGAGCGCGGGTCATGTCGCGCAACGACCGAAGCTTGAGACCATCATGAGCACAAGGTCGGCCACTGCCACTCGAATGTCCTCCAAGCGGTCCAAGCGACAAAAGTCTACTCGATCGAAGAGGCTTTCAGGTGCTGCCTCCCCTGTTGGTGACGACACCGACTGAGTCTGTGTCGGATTTGCGTGAAACAAACGCTTAAGCCACAGTGCATAAGATGTGGCAACCCCTGCGTCCTCGTTACCTCCACATAAGACCGTTTCACTCTGCCACGTACCTCTTTGCGGTCTTGTCTCTTCCCCGTTTCACATGTCTTTGATCTCCTTTAGCATCGTCGTCTTCACCGTCTTCTCGGGTACATTGTTTCAGCTCGGTTTTCTCTTGTTTATAAGCATTTATATGGGATCGGTTTTGGTTTAGCATTGGGCGGCATAGCACTTGGGCGCTGGAGTAGGTTATATGATTTATCTTTTCTTTGTCTTGATTTTTGAAGCACCAAAAAGGCCGGCGATGCGTGCTTTTCAACTGTCGAATGACGTCTAAATAACACTGCGGCTACACTATGCAGCCTTAAAAGCAGAAGTCCTCAGCAAGACAGCAGCTGAGATCGAAAAATAGCAAAATTGGTTTAAAAACCCTCCTCCCTTGTCTGTGACCTGTGACCTATGACTAGGTAGTAGTGTAGGCTGAACCAATTTGACCATTTCGCGTGATTGAACAATTATGCGCATCGGTATACTATTGGGTATCATACCGTGATGTCTTTCCATCTCCCAAACGCCAGCTATGCAGTATTCTTTGTCTTTCTCTCGTCCCACGACCTCACAGGTGCATGCCTCCTTCATCATCCTCTGTACCTAGGTCTCGCATTCGCTCCTCTAGTGCCCTGCGAAGCTGCTCATCACTCAAACTTCCACCTTCAGGTCGACCAGCCTGACGATCCATCTGTACCTCGCCGTTTCGAATTGTCCCTGTTTGAAAGGTCCCATCGTTCCATGCATTGTGTCGATTCTCGTTGTCCGATGCCGCGGTACCAGCTTGTGTATCTCCATTGACAGCGGCCGCGTCTTCATCGTTCTTACTTGTTGCCTCATCCCGGTTCTGGAATTCCGTCCAGCTGAGTCCACGCTCTTCCACCTCTGCACGGATTAGAGCTATGCGCTCGGCCATACGGTCGATAACTTGTTCATTCTCGCGAATAGCATCAATGCAGTCCTGGTCGGGGCCCGAAGTTTCACCAGATGGCGTGGTCTCTGTGCCCTCTGCAAATGGCTTGAGCTGGTCGTTGGAGTACTGTAGATGGGCGATCGAATTGCGGATTTCGAGGACTTTGAGGTGCAGCATGCCCACCGAGAGGTCCTTGAGGGCAGCGGCGAACCGTGCGGGGGCGATGGGCGTGGTGTCGGCGGATGTGGACGTGGAAGACATGATCAAAGATGCCGAGAGCTGCGTGAGGCGGACAGCAGATATAGTCACGATTCTGTGAACAGGCAGAGAGCCCAGGTGTAGTTGGAGATATGATATGGATGCAATAGGGAGTTTGGAGAAGACCGCGGGGCAGTTGAATGTAATGGTGGGGTCCAGGCTGCTAAACGTCCCGCGTAGTGCGGTACGTACCTCATGGTAGGCGATCCTTGACATCCATATGCTGTGTCCAAAATTATCGGCCTCATGCGTCGAAGATTAATTCATGCACTAAGAGACACCATCATACCATCGACTGTTCCCCTCACCGTGGCTGCTGTGGTTTTGTTCGAGCCAGCGGCTCTCTAGGGCGCATCTTGCGCATTCAATCGTTCATTCACAATGAGTCTATTCTCCTGTCCAAATTCCTCGCGGGTACTGCTGAGGTCTGCTCTTCAAAGAGCAGTATCAAAAGCATCATCCTCTGCGGCCCAGCCGTTTGCGCCAACCCGATGGATTTCAAGCTGTGCGTCCAGAAATCGAAGCGGCCTTCTACCGTCGACCACCAATTGTCGAAGTGCCGTTCTTGGGAGCAGCCATACCTCATACGAGACTCGACGAACGATATTCTTCGATAAGACGATCCGAAACTATGAGGACTTGCCGAGAGACTACCGGGACCAAGTCGGTCTGCAATTCAGAAGCAAGGACTTGACCGACGCAGAGGTTGTGAAAGCGTTCGGAAAGGGCATCAACACAAAGAGAGCGAATCAACTGCTGCGTATTCTCCACGGACGCCGTGTTGCTGGCACTCTCGAAGATCCAGCCTTTGCGGTTCATACATCTTCATACACCAAGAGTCAGATTTCCAAGGGTCTCGAGTACCTACGAAAGTCAGTGAAGGTTGATGAAGTGCTGAACGCAGGCCTCCGGGCTGAGGATGAGCTTGCACAACTTGAAGCGGAGAAGGAAGCAGCAAAGAAGCCGAAGCAAGCTCCCAAGAAGAAGAACGAGGCCGAAACCGAAACCGAAGAACCACCCGCTCCAGTTTATAAACCAGATCCCGTCTATGGCCATAGCAAACTTGACGAAATCCGAGCTCAGAATGTCGCTAAGCGGAAGGCGAAGGAAGCCCTCGAGGCAGAAGCACGAAAGGCGGTCGAGGCGAAAGGAGAGGTGAACTCTGGCACTCTGGCTAATCTCGACCACAAGGCAGAGAGACAGATTGCCAACCCCAAGATTGCTGAGTACTATAAGAAGGCACAGTCTGATCTGGAAGCCCCTGTAGAACTCAAGACTTGGGAACGTGTTCTTCCCTCCGCTACTCTCGTTGCTCTTGTTGTTGGCTTCCTAGCTGCTGTAAGCACCGTTTATGAAGAGCCTGCTCCTCGGTACCGTGTCTTCCCCGATATTTCTACTGCTCATGCGACGCTGGGGACCATTGCTGCTGTCAATGTGCTTGTCTGGGCAGCATGGAAGGCTCCTCCTCTGTGGAAGTTACTCAATCGCTACATGATCATCGCCGTCGGTGCCGTCAAGCCCGTCTCCATGTTCACTGCACCCTTTTCTCACCAGTATTTTAGCCACCTGCTCATGAACATGGTTCCCCTCTTTCTTGTTGGATCTGCACTACATGAGGATATTGGTCGAGCGAATTTACTTACCCTCTATGTGGGATGCGGTGCAGTTGGCTTTGTGGGCAGTGTGGCTACCTATGCTATGCGAGGTATGCTAGGCGTTACCACTCTGGGTGCCTCAGCAGCAACTCTGGGTGTTTGCGCTGCATACTTCTGGGAGCATCGTCTTGATGGCTATAGATTCTTTGGACTACCGCAGGATGGTGTCCCGGGCATCATTTTCCTGGCACTCATATGCGTGCCTCAACTTGCTGCCTTTGGAAAGACGGTCAAGTTGAAGATTGACATTGCATCGCACTTGTGCGGTATTGTGAGCGGTATTCTCGGCATGGAGCTGATCAACCGAACAAGAGGTGAGTGGGAGAAAAAGACAATTGATGTGGCTGGTACTCCAGTCCGAACTGCACGATTGCCTCGACCTGATGAGTCGGTTGAGGGATCTAACTAAGACGAGATGAATTGTACGGATGAATGTACTATATTATTTTTTGCATACTTGACATACTAGATTTGAATGTATTATTGGGCTGAATCTCTGCTTATAAGATTTGGCATGATGTGGAATGCCGTGTTGTGTCACTTCGTGGTACCTAGTCGATTTATTCGCGCTAAGCTGAAACTAGGATATGGCGCTTATCGCGTCTAGCAAATCTGCACGGAAGCGTGCCAGTCCCCACTTGTGGATGTCGATGGGGTTCAAGGTTCAGGGCCCAAGCCAAGTGGACTGTCTCTCTAGCAACCGATGGAGGATTAAATTGTTTGGTCTGTTGTTACTGTGAATGGAACTTCCCGTGCCTTCTGTTGTAATTCGGTCCGGAGTGTGCTGGAAGCACCAATGCCCCAAAATGTATGTATTGTCTGTTTGCCTTCGTTGCTTGCATGCATGTTGCCCTGTTAGTCACCTGCAGGCGATTTAGTCAAACTGGTCTTACCTTTGATGAGAGGCAATCACCTTGGAACTATTTATGACACCCCTCTTTCCTTCAGCTTAGGCCCAGAAGAATGAAACTCCTTCTAAACGATCAACGAGGTATGTTGTTTCAAGATACCTGACGTGCTTATGGCTCGCTCATACGGAGAGTGTCTAGGGGAGGCAAGAAAATTTAAGATCTCCATCCTAAGGGATGAAAAGACTTAGGTAAGTTTAGTATATCTTAGTGGGCCTCTAGACCAGTTAATTTTGCCATCCTGGTTTACGGTCACAAGTTTTCTTGCTCCCTGAGGAGTATATATATGGTTTATCGAGATATTTCGTTGGCTAGCATAACACAGCACATGACCGAAAACCCCAGGAACCGACCTGAGGTATTATGATGGGCGAAACATCTAGATTAACTCTTCAAGTATTTACATTCAGAGACATTAGCAAATACAGCAGTTGAACCAGTTTCGTCAGAAAGTCACTATTTGCGTCACAGGTAGTCGGGTTTACACATGACGGTCAATTTCGATGTGAGTGGCAGACAGTGGCGCAAATTACATATATGGAGAGAAACGCTTTAGCCGATTTGGGAAATCACTTTAAAGTCGAATCAATTAAACTCGCATAGGAGTTATAGAGGTATGTAGAGAGTCCAGAGAAGAGCAGTGCCAGTAAATTGATTGTCAGTGTGACAATGTGTTGAATCAAGCTGAAGAGAGAAAAGGAGTGAGCCAATGGCGAGTTGGTGCTGCTCATAGCTCCCACACTCACTCACTGTATGCAGTCTAAAATAAGCTAAAGTGAATCATCATACCAGCCCCTCGGTAAGGGCAATGTCAGGATAGGGGTGGTGTCCAAATTTGGTGTGTGAACTGAGTCTGTCAGACTCAATAGTACAGATAATACCTCAAGTATTTGACAATGTTTCCTAACCGTAGAAACCCGGAGCTATCGAGGAATAAACTATCATCCGTTTCGCGGCAATTATCCATTGGCTCTAACACACTGCCTGTCATGCAGGTTGTGTGTGCCTGCAGAATACTCCAGCCTATCATGGCTCCCACACCACCTGGCACCTTCAAGGGTCAGCGTTGAATGACAACAGACAAGGCAGGGCAGGGCATAAGATCACGGCCTGAGCTGATGTCACCGCTCTTCAAACCCATGAACATAGTTGCCCTTGACTGTTCAGTAAAGTAAACATCAGCAAACCAACCTCGAACACATCACTCGCAAGCCCTTATATACTTTGCCCACCTTGAAGTTAAAAGCCGGCTGCTTCAAAGTTTCCCTTGACTCCATTTACCTACCACAAAACAGGACCACCTGCCGCTATCCGTCTGTCATCTGGCTGTGCGGGTGCGCTCTTTTTCCCTACGCTGCTGGCACTGGTATTAGTGGTGGCTGTGGCTTAAGCGCTAGTTGAAGACTCGAGAGATACTTTGTGCTGTGCATCTGCAGCAGGAACTAAAAGACCAGCATTGTAGACGCTGCTACACGCTAAGTCGGTAGTCCCCCCCAAAACCCGCTTTCTGGGTCTGAGGTGCATTCTGCAACTGCAACTACAACTCTTCCGTCATTTCCCCCGGTTTAGGCTTTGATTTGCCTCTTTCAACTCAAACCAACTCAAATCATATTCAACATTAAACACTTTCTCTCGCTTTCGCCCTTTCCCTTGTTGACTTTTGTTTCCCTCCTCAAATCAGCTGCGTTTCTTTTTTTTTTTTCTCCAGGAACTGAGTAGCGACTGCCTGGACTTACATCTGCACGTTCCCTGCGCTCTTTCATCTTGACTCGACTATAAAGACAAGCAACCGGCTACTTCTCTTTCTATCTTTTGCGCGATGAGGTAGAATTGGAGCAAGCACACGCCTCTTTCGCCCTTCCTTCCGGAAAACTCCATCCTTCCCCTGGAGGTGCTCCTCAACTCTTGCCGCACGATACTCAATAAGAGGAGCAAAATGAGTCCTTCGAGCCCTGTATCTTTCGTCCCTGACGGAGAAAACTCAACACTCTCGTCGCCACTCTCCAACCTCTCCAGAACACCATCATTGCCTTCGTCGCCCGATATGCCCGACCCCACGAAGCGCTATCCGTCTCCATCAACGACCGCATCGGGTCCGCACTCTCCAGATAAGACGTGTGACCTTCCATCCGAAGATGAAATTGTCGCCAAACCACTCGATGATTCCACTTCAGGGCCCCCGCCAGCCAAAAAGCGTCGCATATCTCCCCCGAAAGAACGCACTACCGAGTACCTGGATCTCATGAAGCCCGAAGATGAACTCACCGCCGAAGATCGTGGCCAGTTGAAAAGGCTTATTGACACATTGCGCAAGAAGAAGAAGATTGTTGTCATTGCTGGTGCTGGCATTTCTGTTTCAGCAGGAATTCCCGACTTCCGCTCGTCCACTGGCTTGTTTGCGACCGTCAAAACTCAGCATAACCTCAAGGGCTCTGGTAAACATTTGTTCGATGCCTCAGTTTATAAACACGATTCCACAACTCAGTCTTTTCACGCGATGGTCAGAGAAATGGCCACAATGACGAAAGCTGCTAAACCCACGCCATTTCACGAACTATTAGCATCCCTGGCTCAGGAAGGCCGCTTATTACGCCTTTATTCGCAAAATATCGACTGTCTTGACACCCAATTAAAGCCTCTGGCCACCGAGGTTCCCCTTAACCCCAAAGGCCCCTGGCCCGTTACAATCCAGCTGCACGGCGGTCTCCAGAAAATGGTCTGCACCAAATGCAACAATATCCGGGAGTTCAATGGCGAGGTTTTTGACGGCCCAGAGGCCCCACTTTGCCCAACATGTAAAGATCTCGACGAAGTTCGGACCGCCCATGCTGGGAAGCGAAGCCATGGCATCGGCAGACTACGACCGCGATTTGTGCTCTACAACGAGTACAACCCAGACGAGGACGCCATTGGAAATGTTTCAAGTGCTGATCTTAAGGCCCGTCCTGATGCTGTATTGGTGGTTGGAACGACACTCAAGGTTCCAGGAACTCGCAGACTGGTGAGGGAGATGTGTCAAGTCACACGAGGACGAAGGAATGGCACTGCTATTTGGATCAATGTGGACGACGAGCCCAAAGGCGTTGATCTGAAAAATTGCTGGGATATCGTAGTGCGGTCAAAGTGCGATGACGTGGCTCGATCTGCAGCACTTCCTCCATGGAATATCACCATTGGGCAGGATTATGAGGTATCCGAGGAAGATTTCTCCAAGGGTCAAGAGGAACGCAAACAGAATTTCTCTGTTGAAATTCCGGCGAACTCCGTCTCCGCGCACTCTCATACTGAAGATCAGGGCGCAGCCAAATCGAAGCAGGTAAACCAGGTGCAGGGTATACCAACACCTCATGCAAGCCCCAAGATATCGGCAGTCAGGAACCTGGCGAAGACGACACAGACCACGATATCTTTCGACGGCAAGGTTACGACAGAGAAGCCTGCACAGCTCTCCAAACAACGCGGGCCCTCCAAACAACGCGGGCGCAAGAGAAAGGCCCCAGGTGGACATAAGGAGGCGCCACTCAAAAGTTTCAAGGCAACTAAAAATATTATCAACCAAGAGAAGGTTGACGGATCTGCATCAGCTACTCAGACGAAGCGGAACGTATCTGGCAAAGAGAGAAATCGCCATCCTCTGCCCTCTCAGCGTCCTGCGAATGCGTCGCATAAAGAGACATTGACCGACACCAAGGACCTATGCGAGAAGCCCCGTCAACGGGGATCTGGCCTTCCTTCAACCCCGACCACAAAAATGAAGGGCACCATTTCTCCACGTTCGTACCCTAACAATACGCGACACCTAATCGACTAGGGACAGAATCAGCACGATATTATTCAGAGGAAATAGAAAACCTACAGGTAGCCCATGTTATTATCTGTATTCTTTAGCATTCATGGAGTATGGGGTTGGTTGATACCAGATGATATAAATCAAGCTGCGGTCGCTGGGACCGATAACACAGGCAGCGAATGATGTATACTACTATCCAGGGGCAGATTTGCTTTATTTGGGACCAAAGTTTTGTTAACGCCGAGGCAGCGGGTGCACAATTCGGCTTGGTTGAACAGAGGCGTTATAGGGATCGGCCTTGCAGCTGGACAGCCAAGGTCAATTACATAGAGGCGGCAAGAGATGCGCTAGATTCAAATATTAATTGCTGATTATTGAAGAGTAGCGACAGAGCAACGTTAATTGCGTGTTGAAATCATCATAGCTAAGACTCAAAAGTGTTTTCCCTGGGTATCATGTCGTATCCTTCAGCGCCGTCATCCGCCTCCACCTGCAATAACCTATCGTGCCAAAAATTCGTGCTGCGACTGAGCTCGCTTTAATCAACATGCACTTCGATCGTATCCTGAGCCTCGATCTCAGCCTCCTTCATCTCCACGTGCTCCTCGAGCCGCTCGCCATCCCACCAAAGAGATACCTCCTTGTCTGAACCAACGTCGCGCTGTTGACGGAAGTGGGAGATGAGCGTTTCGACAGTCGTCTCAGGGAGGATCTTGCAAGCCAGCGGTTCAACATCCCGTCCTTTGAGCATGATCACGAACCTGGATCTCTCGGCCGGCTTCCCCTCTTCCTCGTCAGAAATTTCACCAGCGTCGCGCTTCCGCTGGAGTTCCTGCTCCTGCTCCATCTTCTGAAAGAGTTCTGGATTCCAGGCCTGGACATTTATCGACGTCATGTTCTCTCTGAAGCCTGCGGACCCTTGACTGTCGCTCACAGCACGTCCATTACCGATTGGACGAATGCCCAGGCCAATTAGGGTGGAAGTGTTGTACACTTTCTTGTTGTTCCAGGTGAGAGTCACATCGTCTGCCTGTATCGAAACACCTTTATTCATTTGGTGTTTGACCCACGCGTCTCGAACTATGCGAAGAGGTTTGTTGAAGGAGAACCTCACTTGTAGGGGGACAGTATGCGGAATCGTGCTAGTGATGAAAATGTTGAAGGCCTCCTTGGACTGCTCCTCAGACTTGTTAGCCTGAAGGGCCTGTTGACGGGCGCGCTTCTCTTCGGCTTTGCGAATGTACTCTGCGAACTCATCCTCCTCTACCGGTGGTGGGCTTGGTTCCTTAGAAGGCTTGGAGGAGGTCCGGTTTGCAAATTCGATGCTGCTACTTCTCTGCTTCGATGATAGGTCGGTCTTGGGCTGAGGAGGTCTTGAGTCGGATTCCGAATCCGAGTCAATCGTTATAGGATCTGTAATTGGTTTTGCCTGTGGTTTAGATTCTTCCGTCTTTAGCTTTCGACTTGGAGTAGGAGAGTTGCGAATCGGCCCCAATCTTCGAGTTGGCGATGCATCTGGGAAAGGGTCTTCGTCTGTGTCGAGTTGCGAACTAAGTATAGGCTTCTGATCCGAGCTTGAGTCAAGCCTTGACCGTTTTGACGGAGGAGGTGTGACAAGTTCACTAAAGGAATCAGAACACGATGTTAGGTTACATGGTTAGCAAGCTTACCTAGTGCGATCCGCTCCGTCCTGTGTCAGCGGCTGATCGGTGACAGGAGTTCCCTCTGCCCGTCCAGGCAAGGAAGGAAAGCCGTCGCCGACCTTGGAGTCGGGGTCTTCATTGGTAAGCCCGTCACTATCTAGAGAGTTTTCTCGCGGTCGTTTCTCTCCAATGGCCTCAAGTCGTTTACGCTCAGCTTCCTGTTCAGCTTCTCTATGTCTCCTCCAGCGCCTTTGCTGATCAGCTGCCATGATAGGCGCCATCTCCTTTGCGCGGCGAAATAGAGAAAGGCCATCGTCGTCGCTTTCCTTTGAATCCTCAGACTGTGTTGGTTTTGGTTTTGGCGCGGCCTTGCGCAGCGCGGTGGGTTTAAAGGGGAGTTTCTTCATGTTCGCGAAGAACCTCTGATTAGCTTGCACGGAATTTTAATGATAGCAAGGCGCCAGTTGTTCGCTCAATTTTGTAAAGTAACAAAGCGACAGGCGCGTACAGAGCGATATTAAAAAAACCGTTGGGTCTAAAAGTAATGAAGAACAATGAAGCTGGAGGTTGGAAGGATCTTGCATTGAACGGCTCGAACCGCACTTTACACTTAACGCGCCTGGAGGTGGTGGGATGGTGGAGGTTGCCTGGGCAGGAAATAGAGACCTGGCCCGCTAAAAATACCCCCCCGCTACGTGCCTCTGTAACGGGATGTTAGGCAACTTCACAGCGGGCGTGATGCCCCACAGTGCAAAAAGACACCAGCCTTAACAACATGGCAAGGCATCAATCTTTCAGGCTAGACCCAAACAACTCCACAAGCTCTATCCAAGATCCATTGTCATAAACCACCAACGCCAACGACACTCAACCTCTCCAACCGCCAACCTCCAAACACCACCCCAGTCTTCACAATGGAGAACGGCGCTATCTCTCAGGGTGAGGGGAAAGACCCTTCAAGCTTCCTCAGTGACATCATCGGCAACCCTGTTACTGTCAAGCTCAACTCTGGCGTCGTCTACAAAGGTGAGTCTCGACGTCTTTGCTCATCGATTTGACGATGCAGCTGAGCGCCTCATATGCGACGATACGGTAGATAGGAGGAAGCTAATGCTCATAGGCGAACTTCAATCTGTGGATGGCTACATGAACATTGCTCTGGAAAAGACAGCTGAGTATGTCAATGGCCAGAAGCGTAGGGAATACGGTGACGCCTTTGTGAGAGGAAACAATGGTGAGTGTCACTTTGTTATTGAGAGGTGTTTTACTAATCGGAGCTGGCAGTCATGTATATTTCGGCAGACTCATGATTATTTATGAACAATGAAAAATGGCTTGGTCTCTACATGTAGATTTATGCTGAAACTAATCTCTACGACCTGTTTTCACTCTGGGCCTTCCAAACGTGACGTCCAGACAAAGAAAGTGCACCCATGAAGCTCAATCTCACCCTTCTCATTGAACTTAGCATCGCCCTCTTTGATGATCTTGTCGAACTTCTCTTTGAAGAGTCGACGCTCCTCCCCTTGCCGGAGCTTGTTCCAGCTAAGTGTATCGAATCTGTCCCACAAAGCATCAGGGGTCAACCAAATCGACCATGTGATTTTTTCGGTCTCGATGGGCGTGGAGAAGAAGGGCTTCTCAGCCTCGGCCTGGCGCTCAAGTACTTTCTTCCATAGCAAGTGTCGGAAACGAGGCTCATTGTCTGCCTTTTCGTTGAAGTTGAGCTCGCTGAGCTCCTGCTCCCATTTTGTGGAGGCTGGCCAGCTCTCGGGGCGATTATCTTGAGGCTATAGTCAGTCTTTTTGAAAGCAACGAAAGGCAACTGGGACGCTACATTCTTCAGCATTCCAAATCAATCCCAGTTTAGCACCAGGTTTAAGTACTCGATGTATCTCCTTGAGGGACTCCTCTTTGGCAAACCTTGGACTTGGTTAGGGCCTATTGCTAGTCCTTCGAGGGGCGACTTACCAGTGAAATGCCTTCAACATGTCAGTCTGATCTCTAGCTAACTCGTGTCTCTTTTCAGTCAAGGCATCTAACTTACTTGAGCCACAATGCAGCCATCTGCCCATCCATCTTCCAAGTCCTTCATTTCAGCTGCCGTACCTGGGCGAACGTCCACTTTGGGGAGCTTCTTGGCAGCAAGTGTGTTTCTCATTGAGTCCAGCGGCTCTACGGCAATAATTTCGTACCCTTCTGGCCGGGCAGACAGAAGTTCGGTGAACTTACCAGTACCAGCTGCTAGGTCTAAGATACGGCGGCCAGATTGACCCTCAAGGCCGAGATGTCCTAGAAGACTGGCGACAGCAGCAAGGGGGTAAGAGGGCCGGTGTGCGTCATAAGACTGGGCATCATCAAAGCCCTTCGTTGCAATATCATGAATAGTCTGAGATGCCATTTTCGGTATCACTCCTGAACAGCTCGAGGTGTTTGGACAATTTGCTGTTGATCTTCAAGTATCCTCAGTGAGACAAGCAGCTAGTTTTGATAGAGGAAAGGAATCAATAGGTGTCAGAGAGATCTTGGAAGCCTTTTATGTAATTAGCCAATGATCTTCCCCGCGCTTCTGGATCCTTGGATACTGGTTCTCCAGAGTTCAATGATGTGATGGCACTTAGATCTGGCTACCGATGTCGTTCCAAGACCCCAGATCCCGCGGGAACGAGCCGACGGATTTACGGCGGAACCCCGACATATTTCAATCAACAACTGGGCAACACTTTAAAATGGCAATTAAAGCAATTGTGTACTTGCAAGAATTCGTGATGATTTGCTAACTGCTCGAAGATTCCGATATCAATCGCCTTTTCTCTGATCTGAGGAGTCTGGGGGTCCCGCTTGGCATTGCCACGCTTCCCGTCGACGGCTTTCTGACGTGTGGCAAGGCATTAAGTTTCTCTGTACTGAGGATGGTGTCTAATACTGAGCGCCCTTTCCCCTGTTCGGGAGCTTCTGCCTGGCTCATGGTGGACCCTGGTGGTGTCTGTTCAGGGGTGATGAAATCATTGTTGCAACTGCTGGATGACCACGAACCGCTGTGGTTGCAGTTTGTGGGTGAATTCTGTTGGTGAATCGAGTCAACTTGAGTCTTTGTTATTGAGTGAGCTGAGTCGGCATGTTCTTGCTGGCTCTGGATACACTCTATCGAAATAATGCCATCCTGCTGGGATGTCTTTGTAGATGTTGGGTAGCTTGGCGTGGTTTCAGAGTCGAGTGTGTCTGATAGACATTCTGACGACCCTATGTCTATCATTTTCCCCTTTCCCTTGGATATTCTAATGCGTCGGCCAACTTGAGTTGCTACTGGCGTGAGTTGACATGGCCCAGGCGAATTAGGCCTTAAGATCCAGATGCCCTCCACCTCGACGCCGTTCAGAATAGCACGAATACCGAACGGAATTTCGGGAGCTCGCATGTTTTCGATGCCACAGCGCGACATGAGGGAGATTCGTGCACGCTTTTCCTCGTCGATAATCTCAAGACGGCGTATGGCTCGGTTAGACCACCATAGTTTCACAAGCCCAATGGCGAAAACAAGAACGATGCAGCACCCAAGAACCTATGGACTTGTAGTTAGTCTTTGATACAGCACTTTGAAGGTTCCAATGAAGAAGAATAAGAATTCAAATTATGGATATACGTACGAAAGTCATCTCTTGCCAGAGATCCCAATCAACAAAGAAGGCAGTCATGATGAGACTTGATGATATGGAGACGACCAGAACTCCAAGGAAAGAGAGTACAGAATATGCTTCAACTTTACAAAAACATTCGGACGATTTGGATGTTTGAAAGGCTCCAAAATTGTAACATGACAATCCAGGTTCCAAAAATGAGAGTGAACGGGTGATGCGTGGTAAAAGAATGAACGAGGAAGCAACAAGAAGGTCAGGCTCTAAACAAGCCTCGTGAGTGCCATCGACGGATTAGCACGTGTCATTGTTGATCGCAGCTATTGGGAGTGCAAGTGCGATGAATCGTTTGGGAGTTACCAATATTTACTGACATCCGTAGGCAGGTGCGGATAGGCAAGAGCCAGTGTCACTCGGAGAATAAGTTGGCAGCTCTGTGTCATTCGGTAAACACCTGAACTGGTACTACCTAAGCCAAACGGAACACAAGATGAGTGTTAAAAGACTTTTCCTGAGAGGGATAGAGAACACGTCCTACTAATAGAAGATGCCAATCAATACCAGATGAACGCGCGAGCCTGCATGAGGCACCGGAGCGATTCACGAATATGCATGGTCAACCTGAGTTGGATAGAATAGATAGAAGAGAATCAAGGTGACTGATTGCAAGATATTGAAGGCTGTTTGCCCAATTGTTTGGGTTCGATAGGACGATGAGCCAAGGATATATTAGCAGGTGTCCAATCAGAAGCAAAACTGCAACAGTCAAACCAAACACTATATCAACCGTCGTTGGCATCCATGCTTGTAGGCGTTACCCCAGTCTGATTTGGTATTTGGAGCATCGAAACATGTTTCGGGTAGCTACAGATTCCAGCCAAGTTGACATACCGTATCCCCTAGAATAAGGTGAGGGAAGTGACATGTATCTTCCGAAGCAGCATAAGGCAGGCACTTTGAGGTCAGTCTAAGAACATACTAAAATTTATTATCCCAAACGATTTCCTCAGCCCTCAGTTGAGCCTTCAAGGGACACTTCTTGATATATACCTAGGTAGGTTTGCATGCTGGTGTTTGCTGCAATGAGATAAGCTATGGTGTTGTCTCGCCCGAGTCATGGGAACAATTTTTTACAATTTCGTCTAACCCGTCTCTTCCAAATGCTATGATAGTAAGCTGAGAAAAAGCTTAAGATGTTAGTCTGCCCAATTACAATTGCTCGAATCATGTCACATCGGCGTCGGGTGCAATGAAAGCCCGGGACTTGAAATCGGCCGGGTGTTAGTGGGTCGCTCGCAACTCCGATTGAAGGCCAGATCGGCGTTTCGGGTGCTTTCAAGGGAGAAGACATGCTGAGGATCGATCCACCCTTTCGGATATCCCGGACATTGGCTCTGAACCATTTTACCACTCTACCACTGTTGCAATCAGAGATTATCACCAAAAGTCTGGTGTTGTCTGCATGTATGGGGAGATAACCAATTAAAGAGAAAGTTGAAATGAGTCCTGACATCAAGACCTGACGTTAGCGACCGCCAACTTGGAATCAATGAGCCCTTGAAATAGAGTCTTGGCGGGATTGGTCCTGAATCAGGGAACCATCAAAAAGTCGTCATAGAGACTGGACCATCAAACCTCCAAACATCTAACTTTCCCCATCCCCAATAGGATGAGGCACGCTATCTTGAAACCGAAACGGAACAGGATGCCGCAAGTTTGCCAAATTCGGGACAGATGCCGCGCCGGGTTAATTGCCATCTCTTCTGGGAGTATGCCTTGGTTGGTGATGTGTCGATCAGGATGCCGTCCCTCCTGCTGCAAGCCTTGATTCAAGCGATCTACTTACTGTATCGTGCCGCCAGCATCGCAAGCTAAACACAGTGTGTCGTATGGAGATTATCAGCGGTTCGGATCTTGCTTGTTGCGATTCCTGGTGTGTGAGCTGTTGTTGTGCCATGCCAATAGGATCGTTGTTGGACGATGGACCCGATGACGGTAAGCGTTTAACCCTTCCAGTCTTGGCAATTGTTGGTGTCAATGAAGTCCCTGAACTCCGGGGGGGGCCAACTTGGGACCTGACCCTAGTGCTGTGCTGATCTGCTCGGCTGACATGCAGTTTGTGAGATGGCTGTGTACAATACGCAGCAATGCCCAGCCAAACAAAGCAGCATCCGGGTGCGTATTCCAAATGGCAGGCAATGCTTAGCTCTTTAGTGCAAATAGTTGATGCTTATTTTATTTTTTTCCAGTGTGTGATTATCTTCAGAAAACATTGAATGATACATCGCCATATATGAAATTGTAAACTAGATGCCGAGGCCCTCAACCATCTCAGACTCAACATCACCCTTACACGCTGTGGACTCTCAATCGGTCCATTATCAACTCTCACTTGAGTCCCTAATCTCATGTTTCACACCCTCTTCGAAGGCGAGGATTTGACCCGACTCGGTGGTGCCACGCACACACGTATCCACACATACATACAAACACAATTCTCACTCTACTAATCGCCAAGTCTCACACATCTCACCCACTTACAGAGTTCTTAGCATCGATCCACAGGCCGTTTCTATGTTTCAATTTTTCCTATTCGTCCTCTAACTGTGCAAGCACGAGTCCCAATTCCATTTCCCCTTCCCATTTCCAGACATCCTTCATACCTTGTATCCATTCCCATCTTGGGGTTCCGCCTTCCCCGTCGTCGTCCCCGGCTCTAAAAGTCAATTAACTTAAACATCGGCTGCCCCCAAGACCCGTCCCCCGTTCCGCCTTCCTTGCTTTCTTCGATTTCATATTCCCTTTCCTTCCATCTCATTATTGTCCTGCGCCTGTAGGTATTGTACATATCTCACCAGTTCCGAACACCGACTGCTTCTCTCAACAACACCATCTTCTCATATCCCAACAATCAAATATCCCATCTATAGCGCCCACCGCTTTTCTTTCGCAATGCCTATTCGCAACCCTTTCGCTCGCCGCCCTGGCAGTGTTATCATTCAAGATGAGAACCAGCGCCCTGATTCTACCCCTGGCTTCGAGAAAGTCGACACTGTCGGCTCCAAGTCCACCCCTGTTTTAAGCATTCGAAGTCAAGGCCGCGACAATGGCGAATACAAGATGAGCGGTATGTCAACCGATCCTAGTCGCTTCCCGTCTCTCATGGTCCCCTCCTCAGGATCCCGTAGTGGGGGGCAAGTCATGAAGCGGCGCATTTGGCATTTTGTCACAAGACCAGAGGAACTTGGCTAATTTGTTTTTGCGCAACAGTTGTCAACGACAGTGGCGTTTATCTTCCTGTAAGTTGATTTAGCCCAACGTGCATAATGCCAGTTTTGAAACTAACGGTCGCAAAGCCATCACCTACTGAGGAAAAGGGCCAGTGGCCTCGAAAGTACCTCTCAACTCGCAACTCGACAGATACTCGAAGCAGTTCTGGCGATATTGAACATTTCTCCATTTCCCGCGAGTCCTTTGATTCCTACCGCCGATCTTTCGTATGTATTTCCCTGTCGCCTACTTTTCAAAGCAATCATCTGTTGAAGCAGACATGATTAGCGTTTGCTCAACGTACGACTAACACGGACATCAGGACATTTCTGCACGATCGCCAATGCCCAATAGCGATTTCCCCACGCGCCAGAGTCTTGACTCAGCACGCCTTCCCCGACTACCTAGATCTGCGGTCGAGCGATCATTCGAGCAGCCACCAACCGCCGAGGAGCGTTTTGAAGACGTTGGGCTAGACGACCACAAACAGCTTCAACAGCAGCCGGCTCCCCAGGCACAGCCTCAGAAGCGGGGATTCTTCTCCAAATTCTCCGACAAGGACAGCTCGAGCAATCCTACTGTATCCCGTTTCCTGATGCATGGTCGCAAGAGAGCCCAGAGTGGCCAAGGTTCGGAGCTCACTCCCATGGACAACGCATCGCCCAAGGTGGCTGTCTCAACCGAAGGTCAAGAAATGCAATGAGATGCACGGTCGAAGTTTTATTCTTCTACATTGTATTAGAGATACCTGGAGTTTCGTTTATATTGTCGGCGTTTTCGGTTGACCAGGTCGGGACAATGCTAGAATTGCATTCGCTATGAGACTATCCTGGGTACGCCTTGATGAAGAATCAAGAGTTTGGATGAATTGTACAAAGAGTACTTGCGGGCTGAACGTGGAGTTGTAATGCCCAGACGGACGAGCAGCATATGCTAAAGGGCCGTGTCCCTTGAAGAGGACAGAATATGAGCTACATAATGATAATGAGAAGACATATGTTTCAGTGTACGTGGAGAATGGCTTCGAGTGGTAGTTGGTCTTTGGGGTGACGGCATGACAAAAATAAGCTATGAACTCTCGGCCTCGGTTACAGAAGTATAAACTGAGTTGAGGACTAAATTTAACGAGCCATCAATCGAGTGTTACATTGTCAAAGCTGATACGATATTAATTGAATAATTATGTTTCAGGTAGGATACAGCACAACAGCGCCAATTGCCATAGGGCGTGACAATGTAGCCGATGACGGAGATAGTCCAGTAATAGAAACAGTAGAATTGTTCCAACGGCTGCATCCACTTGTCATTGCGTGCTTGTCATTGCTAGATTCCTTAGAGGCCCCGCTCTATTACTCGGAGGGCGCCAGACATGAACAGTTATAGAAACAGACGAAGCCGAGTTTAACCTCTTTCTCTCTCTAAATTTCTGGTAACTCGCCGTTGAGTCAATTGGGCTAACTACCTAGTAACTTTATTACTATTAGTATCAAAGATTGCCTCTCACCTAGACTACAGCACTTTATTAACTTTACAAATTTCATCTAATTCTCAAGACAACAAAAAGACGAAAAGAGACATCATGGCCTCTGACGAAGTTCCTACCAACCTCAAGGACGTCTCCTCGGTCCCAGACGGTACAGCCGGGGCCCGGGCCGGACTTGGTAGCTCCCTCGCCGGGCTTTCACTGGCATCCCGTGCTGTTCATGCCGATGAGGGCATCCAGTCACACAGGGCCGTTGCGCCGGCTATGCATGTCAGCACGACTTTCAGGTACAGCGATGATCCTGATGCGCTGAAGGCCTGGGATAATACTGATGTAAGTGTGCATCTTTCTCCTCTTGATTTGCTGGAGACGTCACCGGAAGAGAATATCAGATGATTGTGAATATCATGAGTTGAGTCGATCCCAAACCATGATAAAAACTCCCTGACTGCTTTCGGATTTCTTATGACGCCTTTTGCTAATTCGTGTAGCCCAACAACCCTCTTGACTCTCATGTCTACTCTCGAGCAACTGGTCCCAACACCACTCGTCTCGAGGCAATTCTCACATCCGTCATTGGCGCTCCAACGGTTACTTACTCTTCTGGTCTATCTGCTTTCCATGCTATGTTGGTCCATCTGAACCCTAAGCGCATTGCAATCGGAGACGGCTACCACGGCTGTCACGGAGTGATCAGCATTCTCTCCCGTCTGACAGGTCTCAAGAAACTGCCCCTGGACTGCGCTGTTGAGGACCTTGAGCCTGGCGATGTCATCCACGTCGAGACGCCCCTTAACCCTACTGGCGAGGCACGCGATCTGGCGGCATATGCAGAAAAGGCCAAGAATGCCGGTGCTTACCTGACTGTTGATGCGACATTCGCACCACCTCCGCTGCAGGATCCTTTCAAGTATGGTGTTGATGTTGTCATGCACAGCGGTACAAAGTACTTTGGTGGTCACTCTGATATGCTCTGCGGTACACTATCTGTTAACCGCAAGCACAAAGACTGGGAGGGCGCTCTCCTCAACGATCGCCTTCTCCTTGGCTCTGTTATGGGCAGCTTAGAGGGGTGGCTGGGTATTCGCTCCCTGCGAACCTTAGAGCTCCGTGTCCAGCGCCAGAGTGCTACAGCTACTGCTCTTGTTGCCTGGTTGGCTGAGCAGCAGCGTGATCCCTCATCTGCGATTGGTGCTCTCGTCGAGCGTGTCCAGCACGCCAGTCTTCAGCCCGAAGCATCAGTTGAGGGTAGCTGGCTGCAGAAGCAGATGCCCAATGGTTATGGCCCTGTTTTTTCAGTGTATCTTCGTGATGGAGATGTCGCTAAGCGACTGCCATCCAAGTTGGAGTTGTTCCACCATGCCACTAGCTTGGGTGGTGTTGAGAGTTTGATTGAGTGGCGTGCGATGACTGATCCCAAAATTGACAAGAGACTTTTGCGAGTGAGCATCGGTGTTGAAGGTCTTGAAGATCTCAAGAATGATTTGCTCCAAGGCCTGGAGTCTTTGAGAAAGGAAAAGGGGGGTCAGTAAATGAAGGGGATAAATAATTAGAACAGACAGTCATTTTTGATAGAGAAGGAAGGAAAAACAGAAACTTTTTGGTTTATAGAGAAAATGAAAAGTGCATCATGGAAATGAGTATCCCTACAATGGCTTGCATTGGTTAAATGGCTTGCTCGTTCATGAGACAGACAATGGCATGGTATATCAAGTATACACAGACCATAATGAAAAAAAGAGAAAGGATTTGTATGAAAATATCAAAACACTGGTCTAACACAATCAAAAGAATGTGACTATCCGGTCTAAGAAGAAATGCCATACAAAAGAGGGGAAACATGTCAACCAACATGAAAGCCATGTGTGTAAGTCAGGTAGGGTCAAAGAGAGGAGAGATAATGAAATCTAAGAAGAAAAGGAGATAAGAAATGAGAAAAATGAGGAAATGAAATAATAAAAAAGTCGAGAGGTAATGAAGAGTACTATGCTCCTCTAAGTGGATTTTTCTCCAAAGGTTGTGTCTACACACGGGGAATGGTTGCTCAGAATTGAAGTCGAAGTGGTGTTGTCGAATCTTAGGCCTTGATGTGGCTAAGCTCATTCTTGAGGGGGTAGCCAGAGGCCAAACCAATTGCTGAGTGGTTTATACTTGACTTCTCGGCTACGAATATGTAAGTTAGTCAATTTTCCATGTTATTGGTGAGTAATAGACGTACCGTGAGCGATCATTGTCAGCAAAAGAACCAACTCCTCGAAGGTCTTGCTCCGCTGACCTAGGCTCCATGTGTCGATAATCCACGGATCTGTTATCAAGGCGGTAAGATGTAGAACCTCGAGAGGAAGTCGGGGGGGCATTTTGATAGTGGTTATCATACGGTCGGTGAGGGATAGAAGTTCTTGAAGGTGGTGCGAGAAAGTCATTGGCCACAGCATGTGTCTGATATGGAGGTGCTTCCTGAGTTCGAGAGGGAAATGTGGGAGAGTCGCTGAAGGCTGGAGATGTCGTAGGAGTTGTGAGATCAGAAACAGCATCCACGACATTTGAAGGATCATGGCTGTATTGTTGACCGAGCCATTGGTTAACCATTGTCTGGCGTCTATCGTAGGCTTGGGGACTTGGTCTCCTCCAGGCTTGAGATTGGTCTCTTGGTGATGTGTTGGCTGATGTAGTTCTCTGGTAGTTGGAATCCCAGCTGCCTCGGACAGCTTCCTCGCTCCAGTTCCTAGAACTCTCTGTGTTGTAAGTTTGTCCGTAGTGGCGCTGGTGGTGGTCTTGTCGACGACTCATGGTTGCTGAGAGTGAGGTCGTTGGTGATTGGTTAGTTGCGTGTAAGTGCTTAAGTGGGTGTTGTTTGAAGGTAGAGTTAGTAGCGATGGTCAAATAGGACCAAATATGGATTGGATTGTTTGATGAATTGAATAGATTAACTAGTGTCTCAATGCATCTTTTTTAAAGATCATGTATTGAGTTTTCCTTGCCATATGTCACTTTCTATTGTTTGGATGCCTCTACTCAAGCATGCTTCAAGTGAGTTGCGGTCGTGGCTGAAGCTTCCCTATTCGCGGGGACGCCGGGAGGCCGCAGCTTTCGACCAATAAGCAGCGCCCGCTCCTCGGAACCCCAGTGATAGTTGGTCGTGGCCGTGCAGGGGAACTCTCTCCCAGGGCCTGGGAACCCCTGGAGCGGTCAGCAAGCTTACTGGAAGCAGGCTAGAGTCAGAACGTTATGCAGGGAATTGGAAACAAGGACGTCAGTCTTCGCAGGCCGCCGAAGTTGCTAGCCTTATTTCGGTATCAAAATTAGACGGCTTTTCTAGGATGGATACAGGTCCAGAGTTGTTATGATGAGGCTCAGCCAATGACAGGGACGAACTGGCTATGGCAAGTAAACTTGTGAGCGTCACACGATGTATTCTAGACGAAAAGTTGTTTTGTCAAGAATTTTGAGGGAGCCTGTCGATGTATCGTGAGGTGTTTGGAGCTTTGGTCGGGCAGATTGTGCCAAAGGCTCTGACGTAGAGCATGCATCTATAGGGACAGCCTTGAATATGAAAAGATTCTAGAGATAGAACTTTCAATAACTCGAGGCACACTTTAGCATGACAATGGTCTCGTTGCAAATACCCAAGAATAACCACGCCTTCAGTCTTCACAAATCTCCCATGCCTCGTTTATGAATTTCGGAGGCCACCAAAACCAGACATCATGAAAACCCAATAGCAACAAAATTTGACACAATCACTAACACTCAATATTCTCGGGGAAAGCGCCTCCCGATCGGCTCCAAGTGAACCGGCCAACTAATTCAGCCATCCCGTGAACCAATGCAGCCACATACTGCAGCATCAAACCTCCGAAACAATCGCTTAGAGGACCAGGGGGTTGTTCAAGCGCGATAGGGCTGAGCAACCAACAAACCCGCGCTTGAATGCTCAAATTAGGATCAGAATCAGGGTTTAAGCGCTTGAAAACCTTCGCCAATCTTGACGCTGGCTGCTCAAAACGTACATGATGTGCTTGGCTTGCTGCGCTTTCAGAAACGATCAACTGTGCCACTGGGCTGTGTAGGTGTCAGCCCTGTGCACGTCCCCCTCACGATGTTTCTCTGTGCCGCGTCAAGCGCAGGGGTTTGAGACCAGGCTCGCTTTTCATTGGCCAAAACAGACGCTGCAGAAGCGCGAGCGGGAGCGGCAGGGGAGAGGGTCTTGCAGCGAAAAGGATCATGGTCATGGCGCCTCATGCCTCTTTTTTTATCTAATCTCTACAACACCACCTTACAAACATCACCAACCTTCTCCCTCTTTCTTCCCAGAGGGAGCATGTGTAGGCTACAGAGTCTCATTCTTGGGACTTGCGGCCGCACTTGACCAGCTAGTAGATGCTCCAATGGTCCAATTCTCTCTTTTCCGCCTACCCACCAAGCTGCGGCGCAGGGTCAGGCGTAATCGCATGGCTACCCTTATAGCCCTCGTCGTCCTCGTAGGCCTCCTGGTCTTTCCCTTCTACTCGGCCTATTGCGTCTACAAACCTCCGAGGTATCTCATCAATTGGCTGCGGAGGAAGTACCCAGATGTCTTGTTCGAAGAACCCACCGACCAAAAGATCATCGCCCTATCTATCGACGATGCACCATCCGCCCACACCGATGAGATCATGCAGGTCCTGGAGGAGAATGGGGCCCATGCTACCTTTTTTGTTATAGGATCTCAGGTTGAGGGTCGCAAGGATAAGCTCGTCAAATTGGTTGCAAAGGGGCATGAGCTGGGAAACCATGCCATGCATGATGAGCCCTCCAAGTCACTCAGTAACGAAAAGCTGCTGGAGGAAGTTCACCTCGTCAAAGACATGCTGACGGAGGCATACGCGGCCAACGGTCATATCCTTCCCAACAATTACTTCCGCCCTGGATCTGGAATATTCAACAGACGGATGCGAGATGTGTTGGGAAACCAGGGTTTCCGCATCACTCTGGGCAGCGTGTATCCTCACGACCCCCAAATACCATATCCTGATACCAACGCGAAACATATTCTGAGCATGGCTCACCCTGGAGCTATCATTATCTGCCACGACAGGAGACCATGGACTGTGCCCATGTTGCGCACTGTTCTTCCTGAACTCAAACGGCAGGGGTATCGGATTGTTACTATCACAGACCTTGTGAAGGTGGTGTCGTCACAAAATCAAGAGCAATAATACCTTTAGACTCTTGCGAGCGTTTCTTGTACCTATGCATTGATGCGGAATTTATTGGAATGGTTGGATATGGTCTAGGGTATGGACCGGTTTGTCTGCCAGGTAGAATTAGAGTGTAATTTTTAATGACCCGTCTTCTTCTATGAGTTTGTGTATGTTGTATCTGGGTGATGTTAACCTGTGTCGAGTCAGCTTTGTTCTCGACGGAGAGAAAAAGTATTCATACGTGAATCTAAGTGTGCCGGTAACGATGGAACGGCAGCCATCAACGTATCTCTTGACGATAGGATGTGTTTGTTCTTGAAACTCAGTCTTCTGAAGCAACTCGTTTGCTGCTTTGTCGAAATTCTTGACTGCCATTTTCATCCTTTCTTCCAGCTTAGCAACCACCACATCCAATGTCATGCCAGACTCCATGATGGCTGCGACGGCATTGATAACACAATCAGTCCGCAACTCCTTCTTCAGCGACAGCATATCATTCATCAAGCTCTGAATAATGCTCACTTGTGTCCATGTTTGAACGATCTCTGGAGCTGATGATAATGCCTCTGGAAGCCTCTCGTCTATTGCATATGGTACAAGACTGCAGAGCATTCTCCCACCGACAGTGCCGATCCTCATCTTCATGTACGACTCATAATCAGGTATGTGACTAGCCAAGCGAAGCTTCTGCTCAGCTGCGCAGCTGTTGATGAAGAATTGGATCTCATCGTGTAAGAGGCGCCGATAATCCCTCGACGCCGTCTGACAGAATCGCGCACCAAACTCTCGAAACACGCTATTAATGGGATCATCGTCTGCTTCGCTCACGTTCATTTCGTCAATGACCAACGCCTCACGCACCATGCGCATAGTCTGCCCCCTCCAACGCTCTGCACGCGTAAAGTCAACCGCCAGATCGCCTTCGTTAGCATCAACAGCATCGTCCCAGCAAACAAGCCACGTCGTATAGAGAGTCAGAGCCTCGATCTGCCGCTGACGAGCTTGGGGATATAGTGAACAGACCAGGGAAGCAATATCGTCCTGTTTCCGACGGGCGATCAACGGATATGCTATAGCCATGCGATCAACCGCCTGATTGACGATTGGCGTAACGTGCTCATGGTGGGTGTTGAGTTGACCTTGAGGATTAGGCCAAGAGCGGAAGAGATTATGAAGATTGGGGGTTCGTAGTGTTTGGCCGCGAAGGGCATCTACTATTGCAGCTTGATTTAGACGTGAGTATTTCATGGGCAGGATACTGATCAATATATTTCGGGCTTGTAGTTGAAGATCTAGAAGTCCGGGGCTGGAAAATGGTCTAGGTTAAGTCCAAATCATGAGCCATTCATTCTTTGGACATAAAACGGCACAACGATGACCCAAATCACCGGGTTCAAGTAAATGGCTGAATCTAAAATAGGTTCCAGAACATTCATGTCCTATTTTGTAATCGAAATAATATAACCGGAGTGCATCGTAAGTCATTTGATTGCTGATGCTCCTTTTTCGTGTTTGTGTTATTCGGTGATTTCTAGCACACAAAGCTCTCAACTGCTACAGCCTCAACACATAGCAACTCTGGCCTACTATGATAGGTCACTAGCCGGGAATACGATGGAAGCATGCGGCGGTTTATCTCTCACACCCTCAACAAAGAAAGTCAAAAGCCAGACGCGTCACATAGAAAAACCCAGACGCCACACCAAGCTGCCAAAACTCAAAACCTCAACGGGCACACATATACAAGCAAGCACATGAACGAAGAAGAAAAAAGAATGGGAAAAAATCGACTCCAAAAACTACGTCAACTTATTGGCCAAACTTGGACATTTCTACGTAGTCCTTTAAGCCCCTACTCTAATAATATCAAATTGCCGTTTGAGTTAGAGTAAGGCGTGTTTCCGATCCTGCAGCGGCCCTTGTGCAATTGCTGGGGTCCAAGGGAGACAGTCCAAGCAACGAGCACCGCATGAAATGCTCGTTGCTAATTGATGAGCAGTTTCACAATGTCTCATTCTGCTGCACATGTATTTTAACCTTCAGATTGGTGCAGCGATTGAAGATCAGCAGTTTCAACTTAACTCAAATCAGTAGCATCAAGATCATCACTCTGAAAACGGAAATCGGAGTATGAAAAGGAAAAATTGCCGTTTATGGCGAGTGTGTAGGTAGGTAGCATGACCAAGTATCCATCTAGATACAACATCATGAAACAGAATCATCCAGCATAAGAAAAAGGTATCCATCCCATACATCCATCCATCCAGTCCTTATTCCACCCTGGTCCTATCAAACGCCCCATTGAAACCTATGTCCGGTCAAACACTTTGAGCATCTGAACATCGGACACGGTCCTTTCATTCAAAGTAACCCAAACCAAACCAAAACAGACGTGATCAAGAGAAAAATCTTCAACGAGTGAATAGATGCCGCTTCGTAGAGCAACCAATAACTATGTACCTTTTTAGTCATATCCGCCATTGTCCAACTGAGGACCCCCTTCTCATGGTCGTAAGATGTCTATTAAATATGTACTGCCGAATTAAGAAACCGGAGTGCCGGCGTAGAGTGCGCATTTAGATCAAATCCACTGTGGTGTCGTAGGCTTGGCGTGTGACACCTCAGGAAAGAAGCTGAGGATTAGGCTCTGAACGTCGCTGAGGTACTCCTCGGGGGAGAACTTGTTCAGACCTCTGGACTTTATGTATCGGTGGTCCTCTTCATCCTCCTTGGTTGCCGGCTTGGTGCTGTACTCTTCGGCGAGCTCGGTGACTTGTGCAAGTTCGTGACCAAATGGGTGTGAATCCTTGAGGGCTCGCTGCTGGAAGGATGGCGGGGGAACTGGGGCAACCGCGGGGATTGCTGGAACAGGCACAGGGGGAGCCTTTTGGGCCTGGCCGGCAGACACATATGAAGCTGATGATGCCCTCGTAGAAGTTGACGATGATCGTGAAAAGGTGAAGCTGGCCTTGGTTGATACTGAGTGCTCTGAATCCCTGGACATCTGCGAGGTGGATCGTTGACGGGCGAGTGCTTCGTAGGAGTTCTGCTTAGTGTGCGAAGGCGAACGCTTAGGAATCGCAGGAGCTTCAGAAATCTTTGGCAGGACAGTTGGCTTGACCGAGACACTGAAATAGGTTGACAGGTGGTTCGGCTTAGGACCTGGGCACTCTTCGATAGGAGATACATCCGGGCTCGTAGGTGGAGTTGACTCGGTAGTTGAAGGAGCCTCGGATTCTTCGCCAACAGATCGCAGAGACGACTTGCTGCGGAGGGCAGCATGCGGGATATCGGGGGCGTTGTAGGAGAGCATGTTGGTTGTGTGAACAAGCTGAAGAGGTGCAGAAATCTGGTGTCGAAGAATAGGATGCTGTCTATCGCGGGCCGAGTTACTACGGTGCGGCACCTGAACTTGTTGCTCTCCCATCTCGGTCTGGCCAGCCATCTTGGCCTTTCTAGTTGTGAAAGCGCGTGAGAGCGACATGGTTGAAAATTTGGAATTTTATATGTTCTGAGTTACGTCTTTTCTTGAAAAGCTTGTTGGTTTTTGGTCGGGTTCCAAGTGAGTTTGTGGGGTGACGAGGAGTTGCTGCTAGTGAACAACGTCTTGTGATAAGAGGGATCGTCGAAAGGGTCGTGCCACTGACTTAACACCGATTTACTTTTTGAGGTAAGTTTTGCTTGAAACTACTACCAGACAAGCCAGGTTTGCGAGCAAAAAATGTTGGTGGGAGGTGATTTCGGTAGACGTTGAATGCGTAGTGAGACAAGGAGTCCAGTCCTTTTGAGTTTACGAGTAAAGTGTCCGTGTGAGATCCGACTTCTGGAGCGGAAGATCAACGTCTGGCGTGATTCGATGTGAATGTGTCGATTCTTCGAGAAAGACAGTGATTTACGTTGACTGGCTTTGCAGTGACAACGTTAGAATGTACTGATGGTAAAGGAACGGTCAACGTCGAAAATAGGTGTATCGGTCGGTATCCGTGAGGTTGTTGGATCGATCCTGCGACGAAGGGATACAAAAAAAGAGCAAGAGTATAAATGAAGGAAGATAAAAGAGGTTTGGCAGAGGCAGAGAGATATCGAGTTAAATCAATGCACACTGAGAAGCAAACACGATCAAGAGAGTGATGGATCGTGATACTTCGTATTCTTGAGAAGAATTGAAGATACAGGCCTTTTTCGACGTATGCAATGCAAGTTTGTCGAAGGACAAAGACAAAGACAGAGGCAAAGGAGAGAAAGTCAAGCGAGCAAGCACTTGAGAATAGATGGAGAGAATCGAATTGAACGGCGGGCGTGGGGACGGGGGGATGAAACAAAAGATATGGGGACCCGAGCCCTGCTAACAACTGCCTGATTAGAGAGCTGAAGCCGAACTTTCGGGCAGTGAACAGTACTCAGCGGAGGTGGGCACCGGCCCTCACTGTAAGTTTAGCGCACACCTGGGCCACGAAGCCCGTGAATTGGAGGGCAGCTAAACTCAGGCTAACTCAGCTTTGACTTTTGGCCTTTGCAACGGCCCGGCCATCCCCCCCTGGTGGTTATCCCTGGACAAAGACCCATGTCCCTGCAATTAAGCCCTCGTTGGCCGACGCCCCTGGCTAGAAGAACATTTGAAGCAAAGAATCCTGGTCTCGCGTCAATGGGGTTAGCCAATCGCGTGTATTCTCTCGGTTCCTCTACCCCTTGTCACTTTGGTTATCGGTCCACTGATTTAGTTTTTTCTCTCTTGTCTGCATGGGAAAACCCGCGACCAGCGCCAACAAGAAGGGCGAAGGAAAAAAACCAGCTGATGTCCAGGATTCGTGGCTTGAGTGTCGTGCAGAGTCTTCTACAGAATTGCGTGTTTGCTATTCCCTTGTCTTGGAACCCGATGTCAGAGAATATAGAATATTGGTGTACATGATCAAGCCCAAGAACGCCAATGCTGATACACGATCTATGATACACGCGTACCTGGGTACCTGCTCTAATTGTTTCTTTTTCGTCTCTTAATTCGTTACAGCTTAGAAACAAACATCTTTGCTTTGTTTCTTTCCTTCTCCTTCTGCCTTGATTCCTCGACCAGACCAAATGGTGAGGCCTTTGTTTCCCAGCTAACACATGCACGTCTATGTTGGCTTCCCACCAGCATGGAGCTCTCTCTCGGGCCATTCACCATCAATCTTGACCCTCCATCCTCAACATATCCCACCATTCATGGCGACGACATGACCCGCGCGCTACAGCAGAGCAAAGCAAAACAAAGCAAGGAGGACCCATTTGAGCGATGAACGGGGCCGACATGGAAAAATTCTATTCTATCAATCGGGTTTCACCGATCGCCAGGGGATGGATGCAAGCACTCAACTGCAGTGCAGTGCAGACGCCCAATTCTTCTTTGACAGCTTGGCTGAACCGGATGCAGAATACGCGTTCGTATGTGATGAGTTGTTATTGCATGGCCAGCTCATAATTGAAGATCATCACAAAGAGTTGAGTGAATTGTACATCGACACACAAAAGCCACACCGTCCACGTCTCGTCCCCATTACCTGAGAAAAGGACCTTGACACAGTAATTGAGTCGTGGCCACGGCCTTTCGGAAATGACTGGAGCTTCCTCAGGAATATTAAGGAATAAGCCTTCAGAGTCTGGTTGGCTATTCTCCCTCAATCAACTCGTCTCTAAGCCTCAAGAAGCCCTTGATTGGGTCAACGGCTTCAGCGCCATTACCGTTTTCTCCTGTTTCAGGCCCCTGTGCCTGCGCAAGCGGATCCAACTAGAGCCCTGAACTGTGATGTGATGGCGTCTAAGTCTGTAGGGAACCATGAGATGCCTTAATAGACAGGCTGTTTTTCTGCCTGACCCTGTTCCTGGCCTTAATGCCGTGTGTTTTGGGGGCTGGTAGATCCTCCGCTTTCGATAAACGAATGTTGAGCATGGCATGGTCACAGCTTTGTCTACTCCACTTGTGAGAGGATTACTCATCGATTTTATACCTTGAATAGGTAAATTGCTGGATCATAAGAATTTGTGTAAATACACGATATTGAATCTTCAACGTTTGTCTTCAGAAACCTCTCTTTCATGTAATAACTATCGTTAGCATCTTCTTGTGGATCCTTTGCACTGGCATCATCCGCCCTTCGAACTGACTCTTATGGACCCAGCGCACAGAAGTCTCATTTCGAAATGTCCACCCTCACGTACGTTTCTTCTTGGACTGTCTGAGATTACACTTTGACAATGCGTTCGCACGACTCAGTGCCACCGTCATATTTTCGACGCCTGTGACGTACGAACGTCTGTTCTCAGACAACCTAAAGATGACGGCTTGGTTCGTGAGCCATCTCAGACCATCCAAGAGGACCCTTAATTTTCCCCTTCCACTAGGTATCTTATCATGCTAACATATTGTTTCTATGCTCATCTAGTTTCATTCACTAAAAAAAGAACTCGAGATTGTTTGAAGATCAGATCCAACTTTTCCATTCCTGTTCAGAAACCTCGTCTATCTAGTCGATTTGTATGCCCCCAATATTCCATCCCGCTGTGAAACAGTTCCTGTGCGCCAGTGTGCTTCATTCATGCAGAGTAGTCTTTTCTCGGGAGCCACCCTCCAGAGTGGGCAAGACATGGTCCTCGCTATTATCGACCATTGTCAGTGCTCTCTAGGGCTCGCCGCGCCATTGTTCGCTGAGACATTGATCTCATCCAGCCTCAGCCAAGGCCGTAGATCTGCCCGAAATCTTGATTCGAAACGTTTTCAATAAACAAGACATTCGTCTAGTCCTCATCCATCGAATCATCATTATCCTGCTTGTCATCTTCATCATCGTCATCGTCGGAGCTGTCATCGTTGTTGACACCCACGAGACGATCTTCACCCTTCCCGCGCTGCTCGGGCACCCGCTGAGCAAAGGCCTTGCGCACCGACGCGTTGGTGCTGGTGTCCCATACGTGCATTGTGCCCTTGCTGCCGGCGACGGCGAGGCGGAAGGCAACCTCCGGGTCGGGCGCGAACGTGGTGGAGAAGACCTTTCCGACGTCGAGGTTGCGCGAAACCACCACCGAGGGTCCTGTGGGCTGGATGTTCCACAGCTTGACCGTCTTGTCGGTCGAGCCGGTCACCATGTAACCGGGGACCACGGGGTTGATGTCGAACGAAGACACAGACTCGTCGTGAGCCTGTAGCGTCCAGACAGCCTTGGTGCCAGTAGGGTCGGACGGCGCATTGCGGACGTCGTGGTAGTGAATAACACCGTTCTCCGTCGACACGAAGAAGAAGTTCGGGTCGTGAGGGTCCCATCGCACATTCTCGACGTCGCTCTCGACGCCCCATCGGGGAGGCTTCGCATCTGGCGCACGCATATCGGCAGCCACCACAGTTCGGTCGTAAGAGCCGCTCAGCAGGACGGTAGGCTCATTCGCATGCCACGCAAGTGAGCACACCTTGTCGGTGTGATAAGTATACGACTTGGCGCACTTTGTCGTGTTGAGATCCCACAGCTTGACCGTCTTGTCGGCAGAGGCTGAAGCCATCAGGTTGCGATGCTTGCGGTTCGCAGCCAACGACAAGACAGCGTCAACGTGGTACTCATCGTTGGACTTCTTAGACTTCTTCTTCTTCTTTTTCGACTTCTTCTCCTCCTCGTTGCCTCCTTGGCCGAGGATCGCATTGGGATACATGCAGTCGATGGTGTCCAGATCCCACACCTCAATATCGGGGTCCATTGTGCCGACGGCGACGAAGTTGCCTGCCGAGTCCTTCTCTACACCGGCCTTGTTGACGGGCATGTCGATCCACTCGACACACAGAGGGATGGCGGGGAGCATGATGTCGTGGTGGACATAAAGGTTGTCAGCCTCATCCTCGTAAACGAAAACCTCGAGGTGTGCCATCTCGTCTTCCACCTTGGCAGCCACAATGAGGTTGTCCGTCGCAAGAATTTGGAGCTCTTCCCGGTCTTCATCCTCCTGTTCCTTGTCGGCGTCAATTGTGATGTAGGGGTCGTCCTTATTCGACTCGTAGTATGCCAGCGACTTGATGTTCCCAAACATGCCCATGCCCTCGCCGTTTCCAGGCACGTCCTCATCGTCATCGTTGTCGTAGTTTTCCAAATCATATTCTTTTAGGTCATCATCATTAAGGTTGATCCTGAGCGCTTCAGTCAGTCTGTCCTCGACTTCTTACATATCTGTTAATTACGTACTCTGTCTTCTCAGCTGGCTTGTCTTCATCAATCTTCATCTCTGAGTCCTCCTCCTTGTCCTCAGTCTTGTCAGCCTTCGCGCCCTTCTGCGCAGCTTCAGCTTCCTCAAGGTCCTCTTGAGCGTCGTCGAGTTGGAGCTTGGCAAGCTCCGCTATCCGCTCAAACTCTGCCTCGTCCAGGGTATACTTCTGAGGGAAAGGCGCAGCGAAGCCCCTAGGGACCCATTGCGCGGCTGTAATCATGGAAGACATGGTGATTGTCTGGGTATCTTAAAATGGTGTTGTGAAAGTCCAGCTTGCGTCGATAGGTGGGCGCCCAGATAAATTTCTCCCAAAATTTCTAGTGGGGTTTATCGATAAGCAGCCTACCCACCAGGGGACCTTGGCTAGGGGAGGCAAGAAAACTTAGGACCTCGATCCCATCCCGACAAGATTTGGGTAAGTTAGCATAATCTTGGGAGCTCTTTAACAAGTGATGCTAGTATCCTATCTTAAGGCCTGAAGTTTTCTTGCCCCCTGGAGCTCGGCTAGAGAGTGCAAGGTATTATTATTTACTATAATAGTATCGACATGAGTTGAAAAGATGTAATCATAAGATTAGTATATTTAATCATGATATTAGGATTAAGAAGTAAAGCAAGTAAGAACTATTGTACTGTGTATGTTTTATGAAGATATAACCATAAGCCTGAAACTATCGCTATATAGAATTACAAGCAACCAAGCTTAGGCTTGAATAATAGAAACTCATCTAAGGTACTGTTTAAAACCCTCTACCACGTCTCTTTAGGACAGGCTTTTTAACTGCACCTTGTGTTACGAACTTCTTACCGTCCGCCCCTATCTTCTTGCTCTTCTTTTGAGTCCGTTCTTCTTCCATCTGTTTCCTTTCTTCGTCCTTTCGCTTGTCGTCAGCCATCTTGGCTTCAATCTCCATCTTTCGGTTGAATTCTGTTTCAGTGATTCGTTTATCTCGTACCGAGTAGCCCTTTTCCTTGACCGAGTAGAAGACACCACCGAGGTCTGCAAGCCAGTGGGGATCCACGGCTGTTACTGTCGAGACATAGACCTTGGAGGTGAGGATCAACTCGTGGTAAACGATATAATCCGGTGGGTGCCCTGCATATAACGCGCTTGTCGGATGCAGCTGTACACCAAGGTTGGTGCGCAGGTTGATATACTCGCCTGAGCCTTTGTATTTGGCTGCTTGGTGGTAGTACCCCGAGCAAATGCACTTGCGCACAATGTCCCAGTCCATTCCACAACTCGTCAGTTCCATCTTTTGCATACGAACAATATCCAAAAGCTGTTCACGAATTTCCTTGGCTCGCCTTAACGACTTTGGGTGCAGAAAGTGCTTCACACACCAGCCGTCAGAGTAGCCGTTGGCCTTCCAGTTTGTGTAAACCTGGAGGTATGTCAAATGATCTGACTCATGCACCCAGAATTTCTCGCGGGCAGCATCGGCTTCGTCCTGTCTCTCCTTTGGTCGGTAAAACACGTTTGGCACAGACAGCATAGAAACAATGGTAATCATCTCTTCGCTGCAGCCGTACTCTTCCGCTGTGATGAGAAGCTTGGCCAGCGAGGGGTCCATAGGGAAAGCACTCATTTTCCTTCCAAGATCAGTAAGTTCACCAAGATTGTCAAGTGCACCAAGCGCCCATAAGTCAAACATTGACGTTGTAATAGTGTCTTGTGGCGGAGGGTCCATGAAATCAAAGTCCAAAAGGTCCTTGACGCCGAGAGACTTCAACATCAGAACAGTGTTAGCAAGGTTCGTGCGCTGGATTTCAGGAATAGTCTGTAAGTATAGATCTTCCTTGAACTCTTTTTCTGAGTACAGCCGAAAGGCCTTTCCAGGCCCCGTTCGACCGGCTCGTCCCGAACGTTGCGAAGCGTTGGCCTGCGAGATAGGCGTGATCTGAAGCGTGTCCATGCCGATTTTCGGATTGTAGACCTTCATCTTGGAGTAGCCAGCATCCACGACGTATTTGATACCATCAACTGTCAGACTGGTTTCAGCAATATTGGTGGCAACAATGCATTTCCGTACACCAGGGGCAGCCTTGTCAAAAATCTTTGCTTGTAGATCTGCAGGCATTTGACTGTAGATAGGCAAGATACTCAGCTTCGGGGGGTCGTTGAGGGCGTCAAGTCGTTTCTGGATAAGTTCGCAAGTAATTTCAATGTCTTCTTGACCTGTCATGAACACCAGAATATCGCCGGGGCCCATTGAAACATGGATTGACAATACTTGGTGCACTGCCTGGTCCACATAATCCTCAACGGGAGACCGATGGAACATAACATCAACTGGGAAAGTTCGTCCAGGAATGATAAACTCGGGTGCACCACCAAAGAAATCCGAGAAGCGTTTCGAGTTCATGGTGGCTGATGTGACGATGAGCTTCAGGTCGCGACGCCTCTGTAATATCTTCTTGAACAAACCCATCAGAATATCTGTGTTCAGGGCACGCTCGTGGGCTTCGTCCATGATGACACATGAATATCGATCCAGGTCAGGCTCGTTGAGAGATTCTCGCAAGAGAACACCGTCAGTCATGTATTTGATGACTGTCTCTTTGCTGGTACAGTCTTCAAATCGAATCGCGTAACCCACTGTGCTTCCTAACTCAACCTCCATCTCTTCAGCAACACGTTTAGCTACACTCATTGCAGCCACTCGTCGCGGTTGTGTGCATCCGATCATGCCGGTCTTTCCATATCCATCCTCTTGTAGGAACTGTGTCAGCTGTGTCGTCTTGCCAGAACCTGTCTCACCAACACAGATAACAACTTGGTTTTCCCTAATGACACGGAGAAGGTCTTCACGTACTGCAAACGCAGGCAGATACTCCCGTTGCTCCCGTAAGGTCTTGCTCTGGCTGAAGTTACTCGCGCCGTCGGTCTTCTTCATATGCACGCTGAATTTATTACCCTTGCGCTCACTCGGTTCGGCGTTATCCTCGGCAGGTACTGGTAGTGCAGAATCACCGTCTTCCTCTTTTGCACCCATAATATTTCCCAGAGTCGTTCCGGTCATGCTTGTGGCTTCCTTGGCCTGCCGTTGACGTTCTCTCTGCTGCCGTGCTTCCTTCACCACTTTACTACCCTTGCGACTGAAAACCGCCATATGACTCTGAGGGTCTTTGACGGCTGGAATTGGTTCTAGTTGCTTTGTGAAAATGGTCCGTCCGTCCAAAAAGGGTGGCCGCAGATCGTGCACCAGAAGATGAACTCGGGTCGACTCATCATCGTCGACAAAGTCGGATGCCATATCCCGTCTTTGGGCGACACCTGATTGCAGCATTCGATTTGTTTCCCAAGCGTCATTCTCTCGGTTCCTCTGGTCTCGTCGCGCGTCGAAACGACTAGTCATCTTTTCGTGTCGAGCGGTTTCCTGTTGCTGTCCTTCCCAGGTGTCGTAGGAGGCGAATGGGTTATGGGCTTCATCTCCAAAACTGTGGCCACCAAATTCATCACCTCCGTACCAGTCCCGGTCCAACGCCTTCGAATCTTCCTCGGTCGGTCCTGTCCCTACTATATTTCGGGGAGGTGGTGTGGAAGCATAACGCGATTGTCCCCTGTGGGGAGTTGAGGCGCGCGAATCATTCTGAAACCTTTGTCGAGGAGTATCAAGTCGTCTCCTCTTTGGATTTGGGTTGTACCCATCGTACTCTCGATCCTCCGCCATTGTGTTGACTTGTAAGTTACCAATTGATGGTTGGATGTTTCTGTTGCGACAGGAAACTTAAGCTCAGATAAGCGCGCCGATAACAATCACGTGCCCAATTCACCTACAGGGAACATTTGACCATTTGGGGTAAGTATTTATAGAAACCTTTAATCTTTATAACTTCTTAGAAATAGCAGGTGGTAAGGCGATGTATCCCATGGAAGAATCTTTAAGCTCAGTACTGATATAAAATGTTAGAAGCGAAACTGTATAAATCCTGTACCCCTGCAAATATGGAGGATATCTTGGAGTAAATTAAAATGCACCATGTACTTTAGAATTCAGAAATATCTTATATCTACCTAAGCAATCTTCTAGCTTAACTTGAAATGTGTTACAGGACAGGCAATCCTAATTTTGACTATGAAAGGCAGTACTTAGACAATCTAGGCATGGTAATATGAGAGACTGTGGTGTTGCTTTGGTAACTTCGCCTAATGAATGGACATTTGTCTTGGAGAACCTTTCTGTCCACGCTTTGGTCATGCCAGTACGTGGTATTCTGGTAGATCTTATCCGGAGATGCAGGGTGTAGGGGAACGAACTGATGTAAGGATTGGAAATATTATCGTGATTTTGTTAAATAGGTTTTGTGTTGTGTCTCGTTACCACCAATTCTCAACGTGTAACAACGAAGTCATTCTCGTCCTCGATAATTTGCCGGTCTTCTTGGGAAACTCTAACCACACGAGCAGATCTTGGACCATTGTCTACATCCTTGAAGAATTTAGATAGAATTTCTTCACTGGCTTGAGCCTCGCCCTCGACCTATGAAAGAGAGTATATTAGCCAATGTCAACTTGCCAGGGGCTTATATGTACCTTTTCATCCTTCGTGTTTCGGCACCATCCCGTCACTCCGTACTCTTGGGCCTTCTTCTGAGTAAAATACCTGCTACACATCAGATCCGATGTCTCGAGAATCTATAATCTTAGTGATCCATACCGGAAACCAACGCCTGAATGACGTCAGTTAAAGAGAATACTATCCTATATTACCTTAGAGATAGACATACCTTGGACACGTCCTTCAACGGCAAAGTAGACCTTAACAAAATTAGCTCCTGGCCTCATAGTCATTGCGAGGGATCTCTCACACGTTTCGACATATTGGCAAGTCACAGTTTAGTAGGTGATAGGTACTAAGGTTGTTGTAGAATCAAACTTAAGCTTGAAGATTGGAAATAATTGGAGAAAGAGGCTAGAGATTATTGAGCACTCGGTAAATATGGGAACACGATGCTTCCCATCGTCTGCGAGGTATGATCTAACCTTTATGTCAACTGCTTGCTATTTATTCGATAAGTGGGCTTCCAACGGCTTACAAGGTGAAAGGTGGGCAGGGTTGAGTTTAGGTTGCTATTGATAAGATAAGCTCTGGGCCTCCACTGATGTCACTTATCAACTTAGTGCGTATCTCCACTGACTACCTAAATCAACACCTTTATCCCTTCAGTTTGCGACGCGGAGGTATCATTTATTACACAGCTCGCGCGCAGACACATCGATTTATTTATGGAAGCCAACTCTTCGGAGCCGGCTACAGAGCCAGTCCGATTCCGCGCTGGCAAAAAACGAAAGGCCTATCGCCAACGCGTCCAGGAAGATATCGCTGTCGCAGAAACAATACAATCGCCTCCTACTGAATCTGCATCAGAACCCAGTGATAAAGCCACCCGAAAAAATTCACCAGATCGCGCCCAAGATGAAGAAGGATCTGTCGCTGCTGCGCTCAAGCTGCGCAACGCGCGAAGAGCTCGGCTTGGAGGTGTCGCATTTCGAAATACAAACCGTCCAGACGATGACACGAACAACGAGCGTGCTCTTGTTCCCCACGACGCAGATGATACTTCGAATAACGAACCCATTACAAAAGGCGTTGCAGATCGATTCACTCACCAGACGGGCAGACTTACAGATCTTAATGACAAGCATATGTACGTAGAGGACCTCCATCTTCGTCATACCTTTTCCACCATGCAATAACTAATCATTCAAGGATGGACTACATAGAATCTCGACTATATAATCGTGCGGGCGGAAATAGTTCACAGAACACTTCATCTGCATCTACATCAGACCCGGCTCGACAACCTTCAGCAACAATGACAAACCACGAGAGTGGGCGGGCAGTAATGCAGGGCCAATTGATGGAGATCAATCTCGATGACCATTCTGTTCGAAATGAAAGCGCTGTTAAGGCAGATAGTGCGACAGACGGCGGACCAAGAGCCAAGAAGCCTAGACTTAGAAGGGATGGCAAGCCATGGCGTTCGCGAAACCGTCGAGATAGCGACTCTCTCAAACGAGATCAGATCGTTGACCAGATTCTCCATGAAGCAAGACGTATGTCCCTGATGTCCCTGTTCCTCGAATCACATACTAAATTAGATTTCCCAGTCGACTTATACGAACCGGCTCCAGAACAAAATAGCAGCACTGTAGGTGCCGACCAGGATGGCGCCGCTGATGCGCGGCTCGCCGAAGAGTTCCGGCAGCAATTTCTTGAGGACGTAGCAGAACGACAGCTTCGGAAAAAGAAGGCAACGAACCAAACAACGCGTGCCGGTACCGAGGAAGTACTCAAAGGCCCCAAACTTGGTGGCAGTCGTAACGCTAGAGCTCAGATGAGAGATCTTTTGTTGAAGAAAGAGAAGGAAGGGAAGAAGTAATATGGGCCGTTGAATTAAGTATGACTTTTTTTTTCTTCTATTTTTTTCTTCTATTTTTTTCTTCTTTTTTTTCTTTTTTTACCTGCGGCGTTGGATGGTTATGGTTTTGCATATCTCCTTTGTACCAGTTAAGAATTCACACACGTCGCATCACGTTCTGATGATGAAAGATAATCAATTATAAACGGAATCTTGGTCTTGTAAGCGTAACCATAATAATTCTGTTGAACACTTGCATTCATATCCATATTGACTACTTAGTCTGTAACGATCGATAGTGGTGTAGGCATTTTGATCCAGTGATCTGACCATGCAGAAGAAAACAGTCCTAAAAAGAAAATCTCAATGATAAGCTCCCGACATCCAATTCTGTGTAGTCGCAAAAGGACGACCAATGAAATAAGAAAGAAAGAAAAAACTTAGCAAAAACTCCTTTACCCAAGTCCCATATATAGCAATTTTCCCAAGTGAGCAAGGTCCAACATTGAAATGAATGAACATTCAGTCGCTTGGCAATAGGTATCGATCCCGTGCCGTGATTCGCCTGCCATCTTGCTCATGCGCAAGATCATTTGACTTCCGTCATATGCCAGAACGCCAAACCAATGTAATGTTAACCGTCAGAGAACCCCATGCGTTAAATCTTGACCGATGTAATGGAATGTGAGTTCCGGAAAACCCTTCATCTAATGTCGAGCTGGAAAGGCTTGAACCGCCCGCCGATTGTAGCACAGCGGGGACACTTCCTTCTTGCTCCATGCTCTGTCATGAGAACCTCCACACAAGTTGGGCATAGGCCACAGATACATTCGGTACATGCGTACGAATCCTTGAGTAGAGAAAACCCTTGACATGCAGCGCAGTATATCTGAATATTCTGAGCCGAATATGTCGGTGATGAATCAGAAAGCCCCCGAGTCCCCATATGAAAGTTGTCGCCGCTTTCACCACTCTCCACGGATGGAAATGGCTCTACAGCATCTTGGCCATATGATGGAGGTGTGAGCGCCTGCTGAAGAGGCGAAGCTTGATAACTGGCCGGCTGGAATTGAGGCTGGTGGGAAAAGGGCGGTAACGATGATCTATGCATTGAAACAGGAGACTGGGGTACCTGAGAACCTGTTAGTCATTTCAACAGTGCAAAGGTGAATACAATCAGCAGATAAACATACAGGAGTACGGTCTTCGTCGATATCCCCAGCAGCAGAAGCGGCTTGATCAGCTGCATCGATAAGATCTTCCCACCGCTTCCCGAAGTCTGCGGATGGCTCTGCTGACAAAGCCTTCCGATCATTGCCTGGTCTATATCGTTCTTCATTTTGTATTCGGCGTAGCCAGTCAGTTGCAGAACCTTTAGAATTCTTCTTTTTGTGGTGAGGCTCTCTTCCCCGCTTTGTAACAGACTGTTTGCGAGGCCGATTAGGTCCCACAGAACGCTGAAGAGGTGGGAGTGTTGAGGATCTTCCAGGTGGTGAGTTTGCTAGAATGGAAGGGAGAAAGTCGCGCTGTCTAGTAGATTTGGCAGATGAATAAGGGTCGCTAGTAATATCGTGATTGGAAAAATTGAGAGGCGGCAGTTCGATGGAAGTCCGTGGCCTACGTCGAACATCCATATCTGAGTAATATTCCTACGTATCATTAGCCCTGGATGGCGATGATTTGAATTCTTGAAGGGCATTTCACTCACACCGTCCAAGTCCATGTCGCGTTCACTCTTGACGCCATGAAGTTCGGCTAGGGCAGCAGCGGCACTGGCTGTGCCAAGCATTGGGCCAGCAACCGGCCCGCCATTACTGAAGTCATCTAAAAGGCGCGGAGTGCCTGGATTACTCGATTCGTCGCGATGATAGTTGTGTCGCTCGTGAAAGCCTTGAAGGTGGTCAATGGGCGGGGGCAGGCTGGAGTGAGAGTGGGACAAACCCTGAGCATTTGGAGCTGAGGTCTGATCTAAAGGGCGACGCTCCGATGGTGGAGTATTAATCATCAACAAGAAGCTCTCTTCTGTAGCTGGAAGCTTCGAGATGTAGTGCTCGGGGTGTGCGCGGCGGATATGCTCCTGCATGGAACGATATCTTTTTTCCTGCAATTGGATATTTAGAATCGAATGGGTACCGTTGCATGGTGTTACGAGAACGTGCTTCCTCAGATGGGGAACAAGTGCGGTAAGTGGTAAGACATGACGATGTAAGGTGGGTGGGTGCAGCAATGGTAATTCAAGACCAGCTGCAGGGCAAGACAGGGCAGAACAGCTAACAAAGGCAATACCCAAGGACTTACACCAATGCATCTCTTGCGACAGCTGGAGCCATCCTGGTTGCGAAGAGGGCAGACTACCTCATTGTTGGAGTCTGTAATAGAGAAAGACGACGTCAAAGATGATCGAGGCGGCATCTTGACCCCACCATACGTGATAGATTGCTGGCGGGGGGTGCTATAGCGATAAGAGAGTGAGAAGCGAGATAAGAGATGATAGCGATGAAGCTGAGCTTTCAACGAGAATATCAATTGGTGACAATGAAGCTATGCGAAAACCGTAACATTTCAAAGTGCAGCTCATGGACAATGGGATGAGCTGCCTTTGAGCATGGGCAAGCTTTGCTACAGGAACCGTTTCGAATTGGGCCAATTATGCGACAGTGGTTGCGTATACGATTGGGGCGTCGATTGAGATGGTGATGGAGGTAGTTACTGGGAGAGCGATGAATCCAATCTCTGGTAAGAATATCGATAACCGTATGTTAAAGAGTCTAAGTTGGATGAGAAGGGAACAGAAATATTCGATCGAGAAGGTCTCTTCTTTGGAGAAAAGGTGGGTTGCAAAGAAGGATGTATGGGGAGAAGGAGGGTGAGTGGGAGGAAGAAAGTAGAGGGTAGGTAGGTGCAGGTAAGTAAAGATGACAGGAGCTTGGGAGGTCGAAAAAAAGAAGAGACGGAAGAAGGTGGGAGGCAAAGATGCCTTTTGGGTAAAGCGTGTGAATGAGTAATAAGAGCAACAACGCAATAACGAAGAAAGCAACGGCCAGAGAGAGGCAAGAGGAGGGTGTGAGTCGTCGAGTGTGTGGTGTGCGGTGCTGCCGAGGGAAGCTGAGCTCGAAGATCTGGATGAGAGCTTCGCCGACCGGGCCTAGAGAGGCATTCAATATACTTTGCTCATATATCACCAACACCAGCGTCCGAATATTTGCGACAACTGCACAAATATATAATATTGCAAAGAAGCTCACAAAAAGGCAAGCGCAAGGAAAAAGCAGAGGGCATGAAAAAATTACCAAACTACCTAAAAGGAAAAACTCTGGCGGGAGAGGGCGTGTGGGCAACAGAACCAAGGCCAGTAGCGAAAGATTGCGCACAAACAAGACTCTCTGGTTCAATGTCCATTCATTGCTTACTTGACAAGGGACCACAGCCTGAGCTCTGGGCTCCCGACTGCCATGCCATTACTTGCAAAGCCATGCCTTGCGCTTCGCCTCCACTGCTGGAGATCTCAGCTGCCTCGAACGACTTGACCTCCGGAGCCAATAGTATTGACGTGCAGCTTTGGGGGTGCGGGTACAAGAAGCTGTCTAACAGTCTTCTAGGACCATCAGAGAAGCAGCAAAAAACCTCTCCAGCTTCCATTCCAACTTTTCATGAGCTCTGTATGGTCACAGTACGACATGGTTAAGGTCCTGTGGCTCCTCGAGCAAGCTGGCGAAGCTTCGATCCTGCAGACTTTCAAACTCTGCAGCGACGCAGTCATCCCCAAAAAAGATTCTCCAAGCGTCTGCAACACACCCAGTAGCGAAGCACAGCTTAGAAGCATCAGCAGCTCAACCAGGGCATGGCCCAAGCGCCGCGCGAACAAATCAACTGGCTACAATTGCAATGACTCGAGAGGGGCCACAGGGGTGAAGACAGTGGGAAGAGGGGGTGGCTGGCGTGGAGCTCTTCTCTGGACGGATGGAGGTAAAGAACCGGGCCCTTGACCCAAAGAATGCCGCCTGTAAAAGGTGCAGAAGCTCCCTAGAACGTGCAGGGGAAGCTCCAATAGTGGAACTGGTCCCTTGCTCAGGTTTGTTGAAGATCTTTTCTTTTTACTGATATGGTAGTGCTGATAAAGTTATTAGATCATAGCATGAATACTGAGGTTCTCTTTTCCTCTGAAATAAGTCTTTTTCGGCATTACAAATCATGTTCACTTTCTCAATATCTTTTTCTTGATCAGCTTCAGCAATTGTCCGGCTGCGACAGATCCAAATCAATGTCGCAAGAAAAAGCCCGGCGTCTGAAGGGTTGGCCATGTTTGACACGGCCAGGGTCGGCGGGGCCGAAACCCAAGGTCAACTGCCACTCACAGATACCGTTCCTAAGCCAACTCTGGACGTGGTTATCACATGTACATGATAGGTACCTCTGCATGACTCTCGCCACGGCTATGGCCACGGGACCTTGACTACACAGAACGGTCATCACTACCAGCTGGAGCTCAAGCCTTCAACCACGCCGGCTACTAAACCGGAGCTGGAACCTCGAATGTTGATGTGGCGTTTGAGATTCGGCGATACGCAGGTGTGGACGTCAACAGAGTCAGCATCGGAGTCGTCGACGCCTACCAAAATTTCAAACCTCGCTTTGGCTTCAGGGGTATCACGTCGGCGCCCAAAGGAGCCTGTTGTGTTTTCAAGAACAGTTGGTAACTGACAAAATGGGGTTGCGAGAATGCAGGCTGCAAAGGACCCAATGATATGCGGACAATCGAGAGCTGACCTTTGAATCAGCTTCAAAAACGATGGAGATTAAACGCCTGCAAGCCCTGTCACCACGCTCCCGGGTCTTTCGAGACGGTGACATCACCGGCCAGGGGAGACCGCCTGTCGCCCTACAGCACGGAACCGGCGGGCGTGCGCAGAGCCAGTCCGTTAAAGGGACTTCCACCTCGACCGAATTGTTCGACTCAAGAGTAACGCACGCTATGCCATTCACATCTACTAGGAAAGCGGTGAATTTTGATGTCTGAAACACCCAAGCTCTGTCGCATAGCGGCGAAAACGGAAGAAGGGGCAGGCTGTAGCTTTCATGTTAATTTCTCCGGGGTGCAGCTCCTGCAGGACCAACTGAAGGCGATTTGAAATCCGCCTAGACAAAGCAAGACAACGTCGCGAGGACTCGATACGATAGCTCATACAACCAACCAGAGTTGCGGAATCAAGGTCAATAAGTCCGGTTCTATTTTCCAGACCCTGTGAAGGCGGTGACCCCGCGCCATGACAGGGCCTGCCACCACAAATTTTACCCCAGCAGCAATCGTTAACAGAACCTCAATGTTCAGTTACGGTTATCAAATACAGTCCAAGGCTTAGCTCAGGCCTATGGTTAACTCAACAACAGTATGTAGTTGCTTGGATGGCGGGTTTAAATTGATATCTTATACCACAATTTCCAAGTCGACAGCTCCGTGGGTTTGCGACAGGTCGAAAGCTTGTAGGTCTAGCTCTGTCGAGGGGTGTACATATCCATGTGGGGGCCAACTTCTTTAAGCGGACCATCTTATCGCTGCTTCTTTTAGGTGCTCGACCTGCCAAAGCAATCGAGCTTCCAGTCGCCTGCATGCTATGAGTGGTAACACAAAGATCCAGGGCACGCCGGGCAACTTGACCATGGCACTGAAACCTTCCTCTCATTTCACGGCAAACGCTCTACTCAGATCAAACCCAAAACACGAACTGTGAAGGCCAAGAGCTGTAACAATACATTCCTTGTTAGGTCACAATCCTTGGGGTGTAAACTTGGGTCAACCCAGGCTGGTCCCATGACTGTCAAAAAGAGCAATAACCTTGGAAGAGCTATATATCCATGTTAACAGAGTCAACAAAGACTCGAGGAAGCTTGCGGTTCTCGGCTAAACGCTTCATCTGATGGCCGTACTGGGCAAATATAATTACCGCGGTAGCCACGGCCTGTTCCTGGCTCTACCAAGTATGGGAACTAGTTTGGCTGATGTTTACCGACCTTTTTGTACGTCCAACCGATACACTTCTGTCTCGACACTTCAGAGTTTGCCAGCATCAAGCCTCGACAACAAACCGTTCTTATCCAGACCGCTCGCTTAACTCTATCCCGATCATCTAGGCTTCGCCAGCAGTTTCACCTTGATATATCTAGTTCATACCGGAATATAATACGTTCTTGGACGTGTTTTTACTCTCTTGAGTGAACACACTTTAACAGTTGAGAATATCCAAGTCGCATCTGCAATGGCCAGGAGTGGTTTCATCATACCTTACCACTCGCTTGTCGTCTTAGTATGTATGGTACTCGTGACATGCCGCATGTCACGTAACTCCACCGGTATGTGAGCAAGGACAACTGAGTGAGGGAAAACTACCAACAAAATAGACAACACGAGACATATCTGCAAATTTGGTAACTATAACTGTTTCCGCGCCAGTCTTGAATCCAAGGTATTGATAGTTCTCAACATTCCCCCAGTCTTCCCGACGACGAAGACAGATGACGATCAATGACTTGGGCAATATTGTGGAAGTAAAAGTATAAGTACTCATGGTCAAAACCTTTACATTCGCAGATACTTAGAGCTCAATCGTCACTGACGACTCATGACGACTCATGACGCCTCGACAACTCATTCTCTATGTCATTTGGTTGAAATATATGTAATGCCGTTTGAATACTTGGAAGAACTACTCCATACATGCTGTAAAGCTATCATAGATGCAAGTCCGCCAATCAAATCTAAGCAACAAAAAGAACAACTTATTTGATGGGTCAAGTGCTATTGACTGAGCGCAAATGAGCGTCACTTGACGCTCGTCCTACAAGTCACAATCTTTAGCTTTGTTCTTGGTTGAGCTGGATTTGAGCTATTGAGAAGCTGAGGCTATCCCAACTTTGTGCTTTGAGACATCATGCCGAATCGATTCGAAATGGTCAGAAACGAACATGCTAAGCAATATAATTCATGTTTGATGTTAAGGTAAGTTTCGGTCTCTAAGCCAGGATCCGGAGACTCGACCTAGGGTATCTTTGGTTCATGCTATCACATCTTAACACCTCCCCAACCGCCCAGCCTGGGCTGTATCTGTCGTAAATTCCACTGTAACATACATGCATGGCCTTTTCCTTCCTTTAGAGTGCAAAAATCAAATGCACATGACAACTAGAGATCTCAATGTTTAGTTTAGCTCCGGTGCTTGCTTCCGACGCACAGTATTCCAGCCTTCACGCTTTCTATCGTCTACTTGAGCTGCTTAAGGATTTCTGTCAAGAAATCCTCAAAGCTCAAGGTGATGTAGCCGTCGCGATCGTCGTCATACTTCTTGAAAACGTCCGTCATACGTTTCAGGGAGATACAGCTCTGAACAAAGAGATCGAAGCTCATGACTCCCTCATTCCTCTTATCATAGGTATTGAAGAGCAACTCAACAAACTGGGGGCTTAGTCGGTATCGGAAAGCGACGAGTGCGTTATTGAATTCGGATAGAGAGATGTTGCCGCTGCGGTCAGCGTCGAATCGGTCGAAGAGAGTTCTCCATGAAGCCAAGAAGGACCATAGACCGCAAAACTCCTCGAAACCAATGGTGCCACTTCGATCGGAGTCAAACATTCGAATCATCATGCGGACGGTATGGGGGTCAAAGGCAGTCCAGTCTCCGTTGACAAGGGCGGCAGAAAGTTCCCTCTCGGAAAGGTGGCCGGTACCTAACCGGGGAGTAGTCAGCAACTGCTATGAAAGAGGCCGATGTGCGTGCATATTTATGATGTATTCTTGAATGGGAAGAACTTACCATCTTTGTCTACGGCGCGGAAAAGGGGCAAAAGTGAAGGGTCTGAACCACTGCCATCGATACCCGGCGAGGGAGGAGGTCGTGAGTTGGGAGCAGGGCGATTATGAGCCTGTGGTCTAGCACCACCAGGGTTCGGAGGCGGCGACATATGGCCGTAAGCACCTTGACCTAGGGAATGGGATCGCGCATCTCGTTGGGTGGGTAGAGGCTTGTCGTATCGAGGCTGTTGGTGGTGATACTGCTGTTGAGGGGCATATTGCTGCTGAGGAGGAGGGTGCTGCTGCGGTGCAGGTGTCCTAGACTGTCCTGGTTTCTGAAGGGCGCAATGTCAGTTTAGGCTTCTCAACGTTGTGATAACGTTAACGGTGCGTGTATTTTAAACATACAGGCTCTGGCTCGGCAAATCTGTGTCAGTTACATGGTCAGCTTTGTGTTGCATCGTGACGTGTCAAACCATAGCTTCAGGCGTAATCGCAGAGCCGCAATGGGCAAATGCGCGGGGAGACGAGGGGCAGTTTGGTTGAGGCATGGGACATACCTAGGGAGAGCATCCTCGTCGTAGGGACGGTTGTAGGCCATGATGAATGCGGGATTCGGGTATTCGCTTTCCGTTTCCAGCTCAGAAGAATAGGGAAGTTTATGAAGAAGTAAGAATAGAGAAAAGAGAAAAGAGATGCTGCGTGTGAAGGGGGGTTTTGAAGGTTGGGCTGAGTTGGCTTGGTGCGCGGCTGAAGAAGTAACTGGAAGGCCACACAGTTAATTAGTAGTTGTCCTACGTACCTTACGGACTGCACTAACAGTGATGAACCCCAGGCCAGGGGAATCTCCAGCGCGGGGCAGTGTCGTTTGGTTGGTGGAGCGCAGGGTGAGAACAGAGCACAAGAGCGTGGCTGAGTTGGTCTTGATAGTGGGAATATTTGGGTGAGACAAGATTCGGAGTTTTTGTTCTCACTCCTTGCGACTCGACCAAGTGCAATTAGCTAATATGCCAATGGAAAGATTGTTCACATGTACAGCAAGCACATGCTTTAAGGTTCAGCCTAGTTGGAAACGAGGTCATTGACAGCTATGAAAGACTCAATATAGACTCAATATCATCCCTCGATATCGGTTATAAGATGCAGTGACCTTATCTGCTATGGGACAGGGAAGATAGCTATGAGACTAGCTCTGGGATTAGAAAGCCTGACTTGCTCCTTGTCCTTCCGTGCCAAGACGTCGGGACCCTTTATGTCTAGAGATTTTTTAATCCGCGTATAATACTACGTACGGATAGTCAATACAATATTCATGAATGGCAAATAGTCCTGGAGTCTTTAACAGAGACAGGAGGTATGCTGACTGGAGAGCTAAAATTAGAAAGACCATAGGGTCTCGCATTCATTTTTGGGGTTTGATAGACAGTCCAGATGAAGAAAAGACCCTTGGGTAAGGTTCTCGGACACGGCAACAGCGGTCCCGTCCGTTATGTGGGTCCCCATATCCAATGACGTCGATGCGAAAAAGAGAGTAATCAGCCACTTTGAACCCGAGAAAAGCCTCAGCCACTAGAATTGAGCATCTCAGTGGAGGCGCGGAGTTGACGGGTTGTCGTTTTGGGACGGGAGGGGAAGGAGAAATTTGTTCCATTATTGTTCTGTGGTTTTCTCTGATCCCTGCCCACAGGCTTCTTTCATTCTTAGTGGTCATTACCTCATCAGTGGGGACAAGACACGATATACCTCCACTATACGTCTTCAATCCAATCTCTATACGTGGGCCTTGGTATCTTGAGATCCTCTAAACACTCGACAAGAGTCATTCCTTTATTGAAGTCACTTCAGTCAAGATAACACCCTACTGTCAACCACATCTTCTCGTACTACCCCGAAGCTCGGTCATCCCATCTAGGTAATTACTAAGTAGGTGGACGTCGACTCATATGTAACGGCATTATTAATGTTTTCAACATATAGTCCATTTCACAATGACCGATCAAGAGTCTTCACAACCCTCCGAATTCTGGCTATATGGATACGGGTATGCCGAGATCTTCCTGATATCAGATTCTTATCCCGTGATTAATGCCATTTACAGAAGCTTGATATGGAAGCCTCCGCCACATTTTGGTAAACCACCAGCATCCGTCTTACATGATCAACGGGCTTTCCGCTGACTCTTGATCTTACTTATTAGACCGCAGAATTGCTGGATGGGTAGATGATTATGTTCGTCGTTTCTGGCAGGTATAACTCCTCTTTGCCCATATCGTAAATACCTCCACTAACATGTCTTCCAGGCTAGGTATGCCTTCAAACAACCGAAGTGAAATTCTAGCTAAAAGCATATCACAGTGAGGACCATAGAGGAACCCCTGAGGCGCCTGGGCGTGTTGTCACTCTAATCGAGAGATCCTACTGGGAACAGCTAACCGATCGTCACGACTCTGCTCCAGAGCGAGTCTGGGGGGTTGCATACCGTATCATTCCTGAGAAAGTAGCCGAAGTCAAGGAGTATCTCGATATACGTGAGATCAACGGCTACACCATTCACTACGCCCCATTCCATCCTGCCGATGGCTCTCCCCCCATTCGCGCTCTGGTCTACATCGGCACTCCAGATAATGAGCAGTTTGTCGGCCCCCAGGACCCCCAGGAGCTCGCCGAGCACATCTTCCGCAGCCAAGGGCCCAGTGGCCTGAACAAAGACTATCTGTTGAGTCTCGATACAGCCCTCAGCGAGCTTGCTCCTGATAGTGGTGATCATCACATCCATGACCTTGCCCGCCGCGTCAGGGAACTTGAGAAGAATTGTGAGGATGAAACTAAACTCCTCAACCCAACGACTTCAGTTCATCTACAAAAGCACAGTACTGAAGAAGCCGAGGAGATCGAAGAGCCACATCATTAAGAAACGGACCAGGCGTCAAACATACAAATATCTAAATAAGTGCATATAAAATAGATGATAGATGCTCATGATGAGTAGCATACTTATAAATGAGCAGTTAGATGTCACTCCCCAAGTTTCGTACCATCGCTCCACAACGGTCACCGAGTTTGGTATCGATGCAAGGCAATCAGCCAGCGAGACCTCACGTATCAGAGGACACATAATCAAAAGAAAGGGGCCGCATGCAGCGCCATTTCGCATTTTTGTTCTTGCCCTACCGAGGCAATCCCTCATCGTTTTTTCCGCACTAGGTTCATTCGTAAAACGGCCGTGTCAAGATGGCAAACCAAACCAGCCCAAATGCCATGCCATGCCCCCTAAAAACCACGCTTCAACCGAAGTGCCCGGGTATAATTCTGCGTTTCAATATGCTCACCAATGCCAGACCTATCATCCAGTCGTACAAAGAATCCGCAAGCCCAGGTGCCGGAAGTCATCGACCATTGAAATTCCATTCCTCAAGGCCCCGTCGATAACGTTTCGAGTGCAGTGTAAGGCACTCCATTCCGGCTTCAAGTCAAGTCAACTAATATCCCCTTCCACCCTGAGGGGGTTGTTGCTGGGGAGGCAGTTGAGAAGGATCGGGGTATCCGAACTGCTGCTGAGGCATGAATCCTATATGTACTTTAGTATTGATACGAATTGCTTCCATGCTTCGTTCTCGGCGTACCTTGGGGAGGAGCGCCGTAGGCTTGCTGAGGAGGAGGGTATCCTCGGCCATAAGGCATAGGCGCATACATGTTCGGGGCAGGGACTTGGTAGCCGTGTCCAGGGGGGCCATTCCGTAAGGAGCTGGTCCTCCAAAGCCTCGCCCGTACCCACCTCCTCTACCGAAGCCACCTCGAGGGCCATTGTCGGATGCCTTGTCAACTCGAATGGTTCGTCCGTCAAACCTGGATATAATTAGAATCTATACCAGAATGCGATAGCAGATCCGCCATGAAATAAGGAACAAAAGTGACTCGTACTCGACATTGTTCATGGTCGCGATGGCCTTCTGAGCATCGCCCTCCTGGGTGTATCGCACAAATCCAAAGCCACGGCTGCGGCCGGTATCGCGGTCCTTGACCACCACCTTTCCATATCCATCGTTAGAAGTGATCTTATGGTCCAACAAACACCCGCATCAGAGCCACAGATATGCAGAACTAAGAGCGCTTTGCTTGAAGGAAAGAAAGGAACAGAGTCACCTACAGCTTCTTCGACAGGACCGAACTCCTCAAACTTCTGACGCAGAGTAGCTTCCTCTGTGTGCCATGCTAGGCCACTTGAATGGAATTAGCAGATGAGATAGCCGCAAGAGAGGCTTGAGACAAACCCAATGAAAAGCTTCGACATATTGGATCGTGGGTTCTAGCTCAGACGTCAGCCTCTGTTCACGGCAGATCACTGAAACAAAGATTGGGTTTATGGTTGTAGATGCGCCGCAGAGGAACAAGCTCGCACAGGATCGAATCCACACAGAGGAAACAGAGTCCTTGATAACCTCCCCGGCCTCAGCGCCACTAGTCTCTGTGATCAAGATGCCGCGCGTCGTTCCGCCGAAAGGCGCGCGCTTACAGGCACCGATCATGAAGGGTGAGGAGGGTAAGAGGGGCGTCGTGAGATAAAGAACGCACCTTTGTTGCGTCAAATGCCTTCGGTATCGGTGACTGCGTCTTCTACAGACTTGATCTTGTTCTTCAAGAAACTGAGCGCTTGCGCTAATTATCAAAGATAGCCAGTTGACAAGTGGTCGAGCTGAGGTGTAGGGAGAGAGATGAGGGTGGAGCTTCAACACGGGAAGAGGTTACGGATGTAATGAAGTTAAAGCAAAGACAGAGAAAGCCGGGTAACAAACAGGTAAGGTAGCTTTAGCTTAGCTTATATTCACTAGACGGCGTGGTCCAAGGCCCAAGGATGGATGAGAGGGGTCCTGAGCATGTAATGGAATAAAATGCGGGCGGAGCGTGACTGTTGATGTTATGTATGTGTCTGTATGTATGCACCCTGCAGCTGCAGCACAATGCAGTGAGCTGGAGGCACGGCAGGCACGTTGTTTCTGTAGTCTATCGGCAGCGGCGTTGAATGACGATGCTTGCCAGGGGTGTTTGAGAATATCTCGTTTGGCCAATGCCTGGTGGGGGGCCTTGGATCGGTTGATGCTATGTTTCGCTACTCAGGAACTCTCTTTTTCACAAGATGAGCCAGGAGTCTATCGCCATCGACACAAGTTGATGGCGCTTGCTTCATTTCCACCATCGTTCACAATTCAGAGCCAAGCTCCCTCCTCGCGTCGATCCCAGGTCCCCGGTGGGCTCATCCGTGGAGGCAGTGCTGATGAACTGCACCTTACCGTCACCGCGACAGACGACCAGGGTGTCTGGTCAGGACGTTTCGGACTCGGGTCTGGCAGGGGGAGCTTTCTCCAAACAAGCTTTGGGCGGCAGAAGCAAACACAGGGGAGCCCAAGGTGCACCACCTAAACCCACCACCCTCACCGTGGCCATGAGAGTTTTGGCGGCATCCATCAGCTTCAAACGACAGGATTCAAGCTCGTGCGGGCCTGTGATGACGACGGTCCTCCACATCCTGCCCAAACTTCTCCCCACAACCATCAAAAGCCAAGCACCGCGCCTAGGCTTAAATCGCATTCTGCCCCTAGGTCAAGCATAACTGTCCGACGATCTTCCCCCTTCTCATCATACTGCCACTCTTCAATTCGCCGCTTGCATAGCCCCCTTCAATCCACTTGAGCCAATATCCCAGTCCTCCTGCGTTAACTTTGGGTTGGTACCTGTTATTTTATATCAGGTAGCTTATTGCAGGGGATTTGATATCCAACGTTGTGGTCTACGATGGGACACTTCCCGCTTCGACAGTATATATACAATACCAAGACCATGCGCCACGGCCCTACGCTTCTTTAGGTAGCGTTCCATGCCCTTGGCGATGGCGCTGCTGCTTTCAGGGTGTTATTCAAGCCCCGCCTCACCAAACGCCTGTTCCCGACACGTGCTGCCCCTCTTTCTGACTGAGGTGGAGGGTAGGTTGATTCAGGGGCCAAGCGAGCATACCAGCATGGTAGGCCTACAAGACGTTGTGACATTGAAGAATTCATGCGCAGTTTATTTGTTTCCTGGTTTTCTTATAGGCCCAATAAAGATCTGATATCTGTGTGTATATTAGCCGACCTTGCCAGCTTCTGAATCATTTATCTTCTTTTTTCTTCCTCCATTATGGCCTGATGACTTACACAGCATGTAGTTTCGGGTTCTTGAATTCCTCCGAAGAGTACTCCGTATGCAGCAATTTGGAATCTGTGTAAGACAGACACTAATCCCAGACCGTGAAACGTGCAGCGTATCGAGATTCCGTGTCTTCGTAACGAAGAGTATGAAACAAGCCAGTAAGGGTATGCTGGAGTTTCTCCTGCTCGCATCACCACTCGCTTGAATGTTTCAACAAGGAGATACGGGAAATAGGTAATTCTGCGAAGCCAGCCATGACAGCGGCTGCCTTGATAGCTATGCAGTAGCGTGGTGAAACGCTAGATTAAGCATCAATGCGATGCTACCTTGGCAGCGGCTTAGTCCATTTCGGCACCCATGCCAAGAAGTACCCTTCGTAACCAAGATCAGGGACCATCACTTGGATCTGACAGGTAATTCGCATAATGGCTCTTGATTGGGAATCAGAGGCTGCATGATGGATGTTCCTATAGCAGAGCATGAATGGAAGCGAGCTTATAAAAGACGCTCAAAGAGGTGGCATCAAGGGGAATAGACCTACAGCACTTCGATTGGCTTCAGTCCCAATAACGAGCGTAGAGCCGCGCTTCTTTCGAACTTAAGAAGAAAAGGCGTGTAGATGAATGATAGACGAGGAATAACTCCGCATGAATGGCGCCCTTTCTTTTACCTATGACTTACACCTTTGGGGTAGGCACCAACCATACCGTAGCACCTCCCTTCTTCAATAACCAGACGCGTTGCGCGGAAGGTGCTAAGCTCATATCATGCTCATATTTGGGCTACAAACCAACACTAGGACAATGCCTAATATAAGCCTCTCAAGGCTTGGTCATCTGCAAATGCATTTCATCGACTCACAAGAGACTTGCAGGTTGTCCTTTCTGAAACTTGACCTGGATGGGGCCTCACCGCAATCGCCATCATTCGAATGGCCAACACGAGATCCGGCACAGGGTCTTGGAAACTTCAAATCATTGCTCCCTAGATGCTGAACCAAACAGGCTTGACGCGGTTCAGTCTTGGCTGAGCCAGGTTCATGATTATGGAAGTCACAACGATTCAGAACAGCATTTCGCGCAAGACATGGACAACGATTACACACCAAATTGGAAACCTCACAATCTTTCTACTGTACCGATATCTCGGAATCATCACCAGTCTCGTCGTTCAAGAAACCGAGCCTTGGATCAACAGCCCCCTTCCGATTTACTCGAAGACGACACATACTCAGAATCGCAGCATGGGCCTTCTCTTGAAACTGGATCTGATAAGGAGAACAGAAAGAGATCTCGCTCACACTTTACACATAATTCTCATAAAGACAAATCTGGCAAACGGTTGTTCGAGAGACAACCAAGAAGGAAGACACGCCCAGACCGATATACTTCCAAAAACATAGGGGGTAGGAGGGAACCCACGGCCGAGAGCGAAGAAAGGAGGCCAAGAAAAAGGCCCCGCTCGAAAAAGCAAGAGATTAGATCGAGTCGAGATATCATGAACAATTTCACATCTGGTGCCATCCCAAATACCAGAGTCACAGTAAGTATTGAAGCAAATCTGAGCCGATCTTCTATATCAAGTAAACTAATACTTGTGTGTTTTGTCAGATGAGGCCTAATCTTACCGCTGGGCTTTTCCTGAACGGTCGATCTTCGACATACGGACAAGGTATGCTACTTCATGGGCTCGATTTGGTCTTTTCTCATCATAACATAGTTACTGACCTTCCATTCAATGATATGACTTCTGTTGAAACATGTGGTGAAGTAGGAAAGGTAGAAGGAGTCCCCCAACAAAGTACAAGTGAGAATTCTAGTCATAGTCAAGATGAGGTTTCAAATGACGGCCATACTTCGCTGAACCCTGCGGAACCCCCCAGAGCCACAACAAATTATGGAGGGAGAGAAGAAGAAAGCCTTATGGATGGTGATTCCCAAGAAAATCAACAGAACACCAGTCAAAAGGAGGGGTTTGAGGTTCAAAGTGGCTCCGTATCATCGACAGAAACCACCCAAGCATCTGACTGCGAGACCCCTGAAGCGATGCTCAAGAGGCTTATTGAGACAGGCATCTTCGATGGCACAGGCATTTTTAAAACGACTTCACACGGGACTCTGGAGCCAAGTGTTGAAGATCACGGTTGCCTCGGCATGAATGGTACAGAACAATCAAGTAAAACTCCGACATATCAGGATAAGGGGGTAATGGCCGACCCCAGCAGGCAGTCAACCCTCGGACCAAACATACAAACTACCACAAACATTACACAATTCGGTCGGAAAGATGACGCAAAAGATGCACCAGCGCCAACTATAGTATCGCACTCCCAATATCAACGGGAATTACCAGTTCCGATCTACAGCACCTCTACACAAGTTCAATCTCCAGTTCTGCCAACGTCGGTAATTGAGAATAATGCACACAAGATTCCTGAAGAGTCATGCGTTACACAACCCCAAAGTACGAGGAGTATCTCTGCTACTAATAGTCGGAGGCACCCGCTCTCTCAAATATCAGAAGGAGGCGATCATTATATCCGATGCCTAGATCAAAACGATCGGCCAGGGTTTATGTTTCCAAACCTCATAGCGCAGGATTTCAACGTTGAGCACTTATACCACCGAGCCTCCACAGAACAAACCGAATCTAAGTTAATGGACTTGTTCGTTCACCGTGGCTTGCAGTCCCGCAATAACACGATACCACTTTCAGAGTCTCCAGGTTTTCAACATCTACACCAACCACCTAATGGGCTCATCGGCAACTCTGGCCTTGACCCGGCCGTCTTCCCAACAGCATACTCGGAGACTTACTCGGATGACCGAGAGATACAGCATGATAAGACGCAGCTTATACAGCCAGACTATGGCGAAGACGGTGAGACAATTCATGAATTCATCAAAAGGATCGAAGGTGAGGTAAGTATGAAATGGGACCATTCGCAGCAATCTATTGTTAGTGGCTGCATTGACGACATAGAGGAATGTGACGAAATCGAGGCGTTCGAAATGGAGAACAACGAGCATCTGTTGCAATGCAGCGATATAGAGCGTAATGCGACAATCCAGTCGAGCTTCCACGGCATATATTCGAGCTCTAGTCAAGGGCCAGTATCGGTAAACCAAGCTATGGCGGAAGATTGGGGACAGTTGGGTTATGAACAAAATCAATACTGGACGGGAAAATATCACGATGAGCACAAAGTCTCAGATGCAGAAATGGTTGGTTTCTGGAGGCCTAATCGCTGTTAGGATTATGTACTCCCGTCTTGAATCTTTGGTATAGCGATTCATAGCTGGATTAGGATTCATTACTCGGGTTCTTGGTCCTTCCATTTATTTCTCAAGGACTGAACATCAATACCACACTGTTCTGCTTTGGCAATAACAGCACTAGCTTTGCCAACAACAGGAGCATCAATCATTTTACCATCTAGGGTCCAGGCGCCTCGACCGGACGCCGAAGCCTTCTCATTAGCGATGGAGATCCTGATAGCCCATTCGACTTCATTCTGATCCGGAGCGAACATGCGCTGGACGACTTCGACCTGGCTTGGATGTATGCATTGCTTTCCGTTAAAGCCAATGGATTTTCCTCCAGCGCACTCCTCTTGGAGAGCTTTTAGCCCCTGCTCCCCCTTATAGGAGGTGCAAACCAGATCAATGGCACTTGGCAATCCTGCTGCTCGGGCTGCGGTGACTATAGCAGATCTTGCATAGAGAAACTCGGTCAGAGACGGAGTTCTTGTCAATGAGAGATCAAGGGCGAAATCCTCGGCTGCGAAGATGAAACCACTCAGGTAGGGAGATGCCTGGGATATCTGAGCCAAGTCCATAATGGAACGAGCTGACTCGATAAGAGCTATGATCTTTATTGGGTTCTCGGCGTCAGTTGTGTGCCGTTCTGGAGCAACATGTCGGAGAACATCAGTAACGAAGGTTAGGTCAGCCGCAGAATTGACCTTGGGAACCACAACAGCATCAACATTGGACAATGGTGCGAGTGTGGTCAAGTCTGAGAGAGCAAAAGGGGTGGAAACAGCGTTGATGCGAACAGCCAGCTCAGAAATGCCAGAAGGCCGAGCTTTGAGGTTGGAGACGTGCTCACGCAGTTGATTGCGGGCTGTATCTTTAAGATAGGGTGTAACGGAGTCCTCCAAGTCATAAGTTACGTTGTCTGATCTGAGACCAAGAGACTTGGTGAGCATCTTTTGCGATGAGCCTGGCACTGAGGGGGGGTCAGTCTCGGCATCCGATCAAGAGTGAGGAGTCCTGATTTACCATAGAGCAAAGAGCGTCGAATAATGGATGAAGACCGAGCAGCCATTGCGACGTTCTTTACTTGTAATCAAATACGAGCACAGATACTTTCCAATCGCGTATATAAGTAGCGCTTGAAAATGATATATCTGACAGACCGAGGTAGGCTGTCGCGACTTATACGCCGAGACTCGGGGCCCACCCACGGCAACTCGAGCTCATGACGTCCTACCGTATAAAACAAAATCTGCCATTTCCCACCGCCTGCCCAAATCAATAACAGGGGTTTTTGCTGTCGCGGATCATACTCCATCCCTTGCGCGGCTTGATAGAAGGCCAGCTTACACAGTGATTTTGAGAGTGACAAGTAGCTTCAAAGCTCAATTTTTTGTTTCCTTGTCACCTACGACCCATTCACCAACTACGACACTCTTTCTCCACGAATCAAATACGAACAGTCTGAACGAAAAAAAAACATAAATACTACGACCTACCTATTTTCAATACGACTTATTAGCTATCATGGATGCCACGCAACCACAGCCCGCGCCGGGCAGCCTTAGCTGGCGCCTCAGCGCGCATCCCATTACGCTGCTCACCTTTCTAGGGTTCCGGATATGTGCGTATCTCACGTTATTCTCTTGGAGCGCAATTGCTAATATCCTGCAGCAAGTGTCCTGATCTACTTTCTCGGTCTGTGGATCATAAAAAGCATGTGTGTATCCTCCCTCGACCCTCTTCAGCAGCGCAGAGCACTAATTTCGTTGGTAGGATCATGATCTTCATCATTACGATTCTTCTCCTCGCCGCCGACTTCTACTACATCAAGAACATTGCCGGTCGTCGCCTTGTAGGTCTGCGCTGGTGGAACGAGGTCGATCCTCAGACGGGAGAATCTCAGTGGGTGTTTGAGAGCAGTGAGCCAGGTACCAAGACCATCAACCCGACCGATAGCCGCTTTTTCTGGCTCGCTCTGTATATCCAGCCTATGCTGTGGGTTCTCATGGCTATTCTTGCTCTTGTGCGACTGCAGTTCTTATGGTTGCCCCTCGTTGGTACGTTGATAAAATACCCCTTGAGCCTGCGATCCAAAGATAGAGGGCATGGTTTGTATCTATAGCGGGTTCAACTTGACTAAAACTTGGTACTAGTTATCGCTCTTGTACTCACCATCATGAACACCCTGGCCTTCTCTCGATGTGACAAGTTCAGCAACGCCTCCAGCATCGCTGGTAGCGCTTTTGGAACTGGCAACCTGGCCGGAAGCCTTGCAAGCAACATGGTCAGCAACTGGTTTTCTCGCAGCTAGAAACAGACTGGGCTTCGGAGGGATGAAGCCTGAGCGAATATTGACTCCATCACTTCGCTTGACTGAACGAAAAAGAAGGACTCGGCCTGCGATTGTTGTTTTAGGACTTTGCAAGGCACTGATGCCGGTATGAGTCGTTGACGTTGTAAATCAAGATTACAGGGTTTCTTAATCACTGGGTACGAGTTTGCGATAAAGATATGCAGTTTCACGGCGCCTGTGGGCGGGAAATGTATGAATAATAGCTTGATCAGTTACCGCTTTGGTGTCAATTATTCACAATATAACTACAATCCTCTCGCTATATGGACTGCGCGACGCTATCAACGATTTCCCACGAATTGTGTTTATATTAGCACGATATCCATGTTTTCATAATCGCTGCAAGTAAACGTCTTGCAAGATATCGTATCAGGTTTTGGCCTTTCGTCAATCTCGCAAAAGAAATCTGTGGTATCTCTCTAGGCCTGCATCTGATCGACAGTTGGACCAGCTATACCGTCAACAAGCCAAGAATACACAGCACCGTTACGATGAACAAAACTAAGCAGGCTACGTGGGCGGCCCAAGAAGTGACCGTAAGAACAAGACATGGCATAATCCAAAACTCCAAACCCCATAACACACCCGCACCAGGAGTCAATGCCTCCCGACCCGATTTTCTCCGGTCTACAGATGGCTTTTGCCCATGCGAGGCGGTACTATCGTCTCGCCGCACGCTCAATCTCATCATCCAGTTGCCGCTCCTCTTCCTCTAATCTTCGAATCTCATCGGCTGTCATACCGTCTTCGACCAAGTGAGCCACGTTGGATGACATGCCCTGGGGTGTCTGAGCGCCGCTGTGTGCTGCACGATCATGGGACCCGATGGATGAACGAGGCACGCCGCCGGGTGGGGGAGTTGGAGCGGCACCACGATCACGGTCGAGGCTACCGAGAGCAACAGGCTGCATATGGTTTTCATCTGAGTAGGGTGAGTTGGGTGAATCGGTAGCACGGCCATGAGTTTCCTTGTCCACTGCGTATGTTTGCTGTGTGACATACTCATCGCCAGTCTGCTTGCTGCGTCGACGCCGGCGAAGAAAGAACCATGCGAGTGTACCGATGATAAGGAGACCACCAATAACAGCACCAACGGCAATGCCAGCAGTTGCGCCAGTTGAGAGCCCACCACCGCCGCCACCGGAACTTTCTTCAACCCCTGAAGTCGACGAAGGCGAAGCAGTGGATGTTGCCGATGAGGATGACGAAGTGGTGGATTCCAATGCCTCTTGTTGGCTTTGATCCTTCTCGAGTTGGTCATTTAGTTCAGTGATCTCGGTGTTGTTGTTGCTGTCGGTGACAGTGAAGAGTTCTGTTTTGGTGTAGCCTGAAGCTCCGTCTTTCTTCCAGTCGACCTGAATGTACATCTCTTTTCCATAATATTTCGAGGTTGCACCTGTAAAGCTGAGCGTAACAGAATTGTTGGTAACTGCGTTAAATAATGTATTAGTGACTTGAAGAGATTAAAAGGGCGTCTCGCATTCCAAGCAGAGCATACCATCTGTGAGTTGCCTATCGGGCTTCGCATTGCTAAACTCGGCATTACCCAAAGGTTCGATATTGTCGCCGTTGATAACCTGCCACTGCACCACGTTGAGTGTGGCTTTGGGGTCATTCTTGTAAAAGCCGATTATCTTTTTGTTCCCGTCGCTATCCTTGAGCTGAAAGACTCGACCGTTCTCGAAGTTTGTCGAATTAAAGACAATGACTTTGGCCCCTTCATCATCGTCGCTGCCGCCTGAACCAGAACCGCCTACGCCTGTGTTGCCGTTACCTGAGCCGCCAACACCTTCGGAGCCGCCTTTACCGGTAGGTGTGGCAAAAAAGTTGTCGGTGGAAGATGGTGCATTTTGCATGTCCTTCACGATATCGCCCGTATCGTCCCGATCAATTTGGTTGGCTATTTGTTCCATTTTGGGGTGTTGACTTGTCTTGTCCAGCTATATCAGCAATTATGTGTTGGCGATTGGTGGTATGTCCGAATCAAATAGGTTCTCTTAGACCTCTCGTTCACTTCTGAAGGCCAGCACGTCGCAGTTGACAAGAGTTTGAAGACAATCCTCTGTCGTGAATCGTTCGTTTTTGTTTATACTCGTTTGTTGAGTATGGTCAGGTCAGAGTCTATTCCAAACCGCCAAATGATATCTTGGGACAACAGGTCCCTGGGGACAGAGAAACGAAGTAAAACGCAGCACAAGCAAAAAAAAAAAGAAAAGAAAAAAGCGATTTGGTTTTATTAGAGGGTGAATTTCGATACCTGGTTAGATGGCAAGACGAAAAAAAGGTGACAGAAGCGGAGGGAACAAAGAAAACAGGCCAGGTCCAACGGGAGTGAGAAACGGCTTGCTTGTCTTTCCTTCCTCTTCCCTGGTCACATTGCTGCGGCAAGCCCAAGCGTCCTTCAGCCCTGGCTTGACTGGCTTGTCTTGACTTGGTCTGGATGGTTGCAAATGCAGCCCTGGGCGTACTCAGCCTGGCCAGCTAGGACTTCGTATAGAGGGTACTTTCATGGTACAGCACAGTATATGTCCAGAAGTGGCAAGCTTGACGATGGATGACTCCACTGTATCCCTTCCCTAGGAACAAGGTTGTTTCTACTGGGCTGAACGGTTGTGTTCCATTGCTTTGTAGTGACCGTAGGACTCCATTCGCTGACATGAAGTCTGAAACGTCTGCTAAATGCATATGTCAGTTACCGCTCGCCCCGTGCATGATGTTTCTAGAGATACAGTGAAGTTATTTAATTTAACCAATTTACTGTGGTGATCGTAATTGATTTACTGGACTGTCTCAGTGTTGACAGACCATCAGCCCAACTTGACGGATTCTCTCTCAGCTGAAATGTTAGAATAAAGGGAATGCTCCATCCTTACTTCTTCTGGCTTGGGCTGGACTGGGGTGTTGCCCGGACCCCTGAGACCTCTTCGTCCCTACTGGAGACCCTTGATCCCGCCATCACAAACGCCCGAGGTTCTGATGGAGTGCTTCTGTAAGCACTAAGGTACCGAATTGGAGAGGCCGAACCATTCAAAAGGGCTGAGATTTTCAGAGGGCAAGTGTGGGAGTGATATCTTGTTCTATCTCTGCTCCTCGAAATATATAATTACCATCAACTCTCTCGCTATGCTCTACTCTTTAAGACATCCAATGGCTTCTAACAGTTACATCTTGGGTACATCGATTTTATTGCATGACAGTGGAGAGGCGCTGCAGCCCGCTAACTGCCCGCTACTCCAAACGTTGATTCTGCCCTATGAAACGTTGGCATTAAAGCACCCACTCTTTTACGACCCTTCTCCAATTGGATAAGTCTACTGCGGCTGACAGGATGCTCGGGATCTGCTCAAGAGACACTGTGAGGTACATACTGTAGACTTGTTGATCCACTAGAATGTTGGTTCGGCTCATCGTCTTACACTTATTGGTGCTGAGCCCCGTCAGCCCCAAGATTACATCCATCCATCGTTTCTAAGGTGGACTAAGGACTGTTGTCAGAAAATAACGGAAGAGATGAAGACTCTGTTTGCAAGGATATGTTAAACAAGAAATAATCCCTAAAGTACGTTATGCCTATAACTTGTCTTGTCTATCAACTATTGTTTGTTGCCATGGGAGAGCAACTCATTTATACGCGCCGACCAATTAACCTCAGACGTAATATCGTACCACCACTGCAGGATTCAGAGGATTAAAGTACTTTGTCTTGACCTCGTCTACCATTCTAGTACCAACCCAACGGCGATCTCGTCTATCCTTGATGAGACATAGGTAATAACTCATCTTCTCAATACACCAACGTTCACTCCTCTCAAGGACTGAGAGAGTGTGAGTGATTTTGGCTGACACGGGAAATACCGTCCTCTCACTCTAAATTACCCAACTGAAACTCAGCATACCTACACTTCAGCCGCTCTCTAGCAATGCCTCAACTTGATGTTTATTAGCTCGAGCCAGGCCAGCCTCGACCAACACCACCACCCATCCTACCCTGGAGACAAACAAACTATCTGTTTTCTTTCACAATTCCCATCTTGCACAGCCAGGAGGCGTGTTCAACTTTCTGACTGGCGTATGCAGTGTGGCATTCCAGGTCTGCAAAACACGTGTATCGTGTGACCTTTCGTGTAACGAATCTGTGTACGGTGGTTGAAAGGGGCGGTACATTCACAAAGATCGTCGTCCAACAGTCACATCCACCCTTTCATGCTTGTTCTGTTTATAGAACTGACCATGAAAGCCAACACTTTTTAGTGACACACTGGCCAATAATGCAACAATGCAAAGCACCATCATTCGAATTAATGCTTCTCCTCTTGAGTCTCGTCTTTGTCATTGCTCATGCCTACTTCGCCAGGTATTCTAGATGGTACTAACTACTATGTCTTAGGTGTATTTGATGCTCTATTACTCCTTCATGAATGCAATAACATCCAAAAACCATCAAGCCTTGTTTGCGCCGGAAAACTCAAAACTCAAAGTCAACGGTAGAGTCAGAGTCCAGACCAAGAGACTGATCCCCTCCAATCGTCTGCCTCCCCCCGAAACGCCAGCAACTCAAAAAGGTAACTCCAAATTACCAAATCAAGCGAATGTCATTGAAATCTCCTTCTCTTTGCCAAAATCATCATCATCTGAATCTCCCCACGGTTCATGCAGTGTCATCGTCGGTAATGTCTGCGCCGTCTTCACCTGTGGCCTACTTGCTGTCGTCTCAGTAGGTGCTACTGTTGCTGACCGCGGATGATCGTCAAACGAGGTATCAAATGTCATCTGAATGTCGTCCTCGTCATGTCGGCCCGAGCCGTATGCGTCACCATGTCCTGACCCAAACCCTCCGCCGTACGGTGAGCTGTACCCAGGTGGTGATGCTTGTCTGGTGTAGCTTGGCGTGTAACTATGAGACCTCTCCTGGGACACCCGAGTCTCGTGCGAGTCTCGTGGGGCGGTCAGATCCGTCCGAGACCCTGCTCTCGAGCCATTGGCCACCGCCGAAGGAGAAGCAGGAAGTGAGGACACATCCAGCTTCATTGGAGGCAGAGTCGATTTGATTTCCTTGACTTGCAGGTCCTCCGGACTGGCGTAGTGATCGCGAGCATCCTTGGCAATTTCTGCTCGGATTGCATCAATGTCGAAAAGGACACCAGTGTTGTTGTCGGCCTGTTCCCCCTCCTTTGCCTTCTCTTTGCCTTCTCCCTTGTTCTTTGAGTCTTCGTAGATTTCCCAGTCCTGTTTCTCCGCGTTCTTTCGACGACCGAAGAAGCTGAATCGCCCACTCTTCTTGGCCTTGCCCTCTTTTTCGAGGTTCTTGCGTGCCTCTTCGATCTCATTGATCAGCTCTCTCTGGCGCTCATTATGGTTTTCCGGGTCTGGATCTTCAATTTCAACGAACTCTTCACTCTCAACAGACCATCCACATCTCATCAGCAATACCGGCATCTTTTGTCGATAGTCCATGTGACCATTCACGAGATCCGTTACGTCCATGTTCTCAACGAAGGGGCAATCCTCCACCGGAGCTAGACCTGCTACCCGGCGGATACCTCCACTGGTGAGCCGGAACAAGTAACCTAGAATCCAGTCGTTGCGGTTGTAGGCATTCACGAATCGTCCGGAAACCACAGTCTTAGCCTTGATGTACTCCTCCTTCTTCACCACGATAGGTGAACCAAACATGTAGACGTTTTGCACAATACCAACCGCCCCCTTCTTACTGAGCTCCTGGATGCAAGAGAAAACAACTCGTGCTCCGATCGAGAACCCAACCAACGTAATGGGTCGTGTTCCTAGGTTGCGTTCTAGCAGGGAATCTGCAAGAATCTTTCCAGCGGATGTAGCTCTGTCCAGTGAGACAGCCCAAGGGTTGTCAATAAGATAGGCAAGCTTGGTAAGAATTATCGGCAGCTGCAGAGCCGACATGAGAGCAGCTAGAATGGTTGTACCCAAGATTTGTTGGATACTCTGTGTGAGAGCCTTCATGATTGTTAGTCAGCTAGCCTTTAATTGGGACAGGGTGTAAATCTGCTTACCTCAGTAGCCAAAATGTTGATGGTGTCACCCATACTCCGAAGCATCTCAGGCTCGAAGAGCACTGAGTAAAGGTCACCCATGACAGGGTCTACTGTACTGAATGGCAATCGTACGTCATCGACCTTACCTGTCAGCCACCCTGAGATAGTGACAATGAGGTTGACTCGCTTGTTGTTGTGAAGGGGACGGTATTCGAACGTCCTGACCGCGCCAGTTCTTCGGTCCGCAGCCCTGCCTCCGATGATACTGCCTGACGCCGCTGCCCCAGATGTGATGATGGCTGCGCCTCCTACACCACCGAGGAAACTTCCCGTGCCAGTCACTCCAATGGCTGTTAAACCGGTAGCCAGGCCAGCACCGATGACAGGAGCAAGCAAACCTGCTGAAAGACCAATGACCAACCCACCACCTACTGTGGCCAAACCCATCATCACGTATCGCCGGGTCAATGCGTTCTTCCTGCGAGTTTCCGTGTGCTCCTCCTCATTCCAGTTCTCTTTCTCAGCAGCTTGCTGCATCTCCAGAGCCTCTGTGACCTTCTTCTCGAAACGGCAAATATCAACCCACGTAATATCAAGACTCTCACCAACTCGTTCCAAGAGAACCCTCGAGCGTGAATCGTAAATAGAATCAGCAATCAAGAGGAGAAAGAGATCGCAAAGTACTGTCCACCTAAGATCAATATCGATCTTTGCGGTGGTGGGGAGCTGTGATGGTGTCTTCACGTCGGAGAGCTCCTCGCCGTCAAGCGCCTCATATGGCGGCGGTGCCTCGGTAGGCTTCTCATCTAGCGATGGGGTGCCTGGCATCGATGACTCGCCGTCTGCCATGGGATTTGATACTCGGGCATTAGTATTAAGCGCGGGCGCCAAGTCCTGCGGCATAACTCCATGTTCTGCCAACTGTTCGATCATAATCTGCTCAGCTTCATTGATCTCCATATGAGCGTACAGTCGAAGCATCATTTTTTGACCCCACATCAACATGGACTCAACTGAAATACCAACCTCCTTCTTCGTCTTCTTGAATGCTTTCATTTTTTCCGCTTCTTTCACAAGTCTGACAATTTCGAGACGGACCAATCCAACATATGCAACTCTTTGGCCTTCTGTCAAGAGATCTTTGGTAGCCTGCATCTGACCGATGGCATCTCGTCCTTCATCATCGTCGACCATACTGGTTCCGGCTGCACTCTTGAAAAGATATTTTGTGTTGTCGTCCATGCTTGTTGCTGACTCGGCATCATCGTCTAAGGTTACCCGAGTGTAGCCCTTGCCGGCACCACCAAGTCCTCCATATTGGTATGATTCATCCTGTTCCGGATCGTATTCCCTTGCAACTAGCTTGTCGTCGTCGTTGTACATATCGTATCGCGCATAAGAAGGCATTTCTTGCCAGTCATCATCGCCGTCCTCCTTTTGAGGTTCTTCTGGTTTGGTAGAGACCTTTTGGTGGGAAAACTCAGAAACATCATTTCGATTGGCCTGCGCAGGCGGTACAGGGGTTGGCGTGATTTTGTTGGGCTGAGGAGGCTCTTCCTTACTGACAGCTACCTCATTATCTGTAGGCTTTTTGACAGGATCTGCTGCCTCTGGTTGTGTTTCCACAGGGCCCTTGTTCTTCGGATCGTCAGGCTTAGGAGTCTCTTGCTTGTTGACAGCGACATGGACATCCGTAGGCTCCTTAGGAGCTTCTGGCATTTCTGACTGTGTCTTTCTAGAATCTTTTGGCTCCGAATCGTTGGTGCTTTCGGGCTCGACAGGCTCAATCTTTTCTGGGGTTTTGCTAACGGTTGGTGTGGGGGTTTCGTGCGTGACAACAGGCGGGCTCGAAGCATCTTTGCTGGGACTTGACTGTTCAGATCGAGCATCTTCAAACGTTTCGCTCTTGTCGTCATCCTTAACAGCTTCGACGGCGGGGGGTGTCGTCTGATCGCCGGGCTTATCGTTCTTCGTCTCGGACGCTCTCGGTTGCTCACCGCTAGAGGCATCTGCTACTGGACTTGAAGCAGACTTCTCATCTTTGGGGGTCTCGGTAGGCTCATCGTTCTTCGGAGTCGGATACCGTCTGATGGGCAGACCAAAATCGTCGACTTCGGCAGGTGCAGTCATGATGTCAAATACTGGCGAATTATGGTTTGTTTGGGTCTCCCGTTCAACGGGCTCAACGGAAAGAATTGCTTCTGCGACCAGAAGAGAAAGAAAAGAGAACGATGATTTGGCTGCGTGTAATGCGCCTTGAAAGAATGGATCGAAAGGGCCGAAGGTCTGTAGATGACATTCGACCCAAGCAGAAGTGCTGCGAGCGGGCGAATCCTTCTGGCTCCTGAAGTAGGTTGAGCCCGGTCAAAGGATAACTCTATGGTGAGATGATGTAAGTGGTTGCTCGACGTGAAATGCCACGCCCGTGTCGAAGGTCTAGAAGCTGAGGTGAGTTGTTAAAGGAGCGGGCTTATTGTTCCCCTCGTCCCTCTCTAACGAAAAGGAACAAACTCCTATAATTATCGATGGACAGAATCCAACTTGACATTACTTTGAGTGGGGGTCGACCCATCCCATCTGAAAAGATGGCTGAGTTCGTCGGAAGCGGTTGGTGGCCCTCCACTAATAGACAGCGGATGGCGGGACTCTCAGTGGTTCTTTTTAGTGGACGGGGACTTCATTGTGCCTGAGGTGGTGCATGGCACCCTTGTAACTCAGGGATGGGTCTCGTCATTCAATATATGGGTGTTCTCTAATCAATTTCTCCTTCATACCTCACGCGACCCCTGATTAATCTACATAGGGACACATTTCTTGATTCAAGATCAGCTTTAGCAATTGATGCAGTTTATTGTCATCGCGAGATAAGGAATTGATTACGGCTGAGTGAATCATGGTTCAATTAAACAGTTAACATTGTTGACGCTCAAACACTATTCCTTTCATGCACCCCTTGACTCCCTCAATCTATACTATCTTCTCGGGTATCGCTAACGGCGCACACTCCTTTTGATATCCCCTGCCTTCATTGGCGCATACTCCGGATCAAGTACGTGGTGATCTTAGCATTCCTGTCTCAACCCTGGAGCACTGTCCACTCGCTTTGCTTGCTAGTCTTCTCATGTCTCTGCCATGGTCACTTCCGCGGCTGCAGTATCCGTTTCGCCATCATCTGTCGTACCAGCAGTAGCCTTATTCCTCCTCCGTCTCTTTCGCTTGCTGGTGCCTTCTTGTGGGGCATCCTTCTCACCAGTAGATTCTTGCTTCCGCGGTTGTTGTCCTTCTGTCTTTGCCTTCTTAGGCTTCTGGACTGCCAAAGGATTAGGCCCCTTGGGTCCGTGTCCTTTCTTCTTCTTCCTCTTTTGTTCTTCGGAGTTGTCACCGGTCTTCTTATCGGCCTTCTCATCGTCGTCTGCATCTTCTCGCTTTCGCTTGCCCAGTGCGTTCTTGATCTCTGCTCGAAATTTGCTTCTCTCCTCCTTTGCTCGCACTTGAACGCTCTCATCCGCCATTGGTTCGAGAATCATAACACTCCTCTTGATATAGATGAGAGGGACTCCTTTGATACCTCGCAGCATCTTTCGTACCTCCTGGTCTTGGCTGGCCACAACGTAGCGATGCTTGTTCTGGAGTGTATCCTTGGGGTCGACAACTGATCGAAGACACTCTTGAGTGCTCAATGGCTCGGGATAGTCGTCGGGATGGTGACCGCATCGTCTTCGCTCCAGGGTCTTGGCTAGGTCGATGGCCTCATGTACACCCGGCTCGTTTCGTGCTGCATAGAGTTTGCGAATTTCGCATTGAGTAATCACTATTCCGATTAGAAGATTCACCACGACAGAGTTTGTTATGATAACATACTGGGCTTGACTTTGCCATGAACTGTCCTTGAAAGAGCAGGCTCGAGGTCCATCTTGAACCGCGAAGAATCTCTCACCATTTCGGCATCGACTGCATCTGGTAAGCTTTGTCCATCTGGCTCAAGTTTGCGACAACTTACCCAGAACCTGATAGGGCTCACGGAAGCCGAAAGTCTGGGAGAACTGCTCCATGAGCTTCCGATATTGTTTTGATCTCTTTCCTCTCATTTTGAATAATTTGTTGTCGAAGTATGTACCAAGCTAGTTGTTTAGACATGTTAGGACTGGATGCGACGAAGTCAAGGTTGGCAGAAAATAAATTTCCTTATCGCGGCACGTGTGATAAGCCAAAATCGACCCGGTGCTGTCATGCCCCGCCATCCCACTTCACTTGTCATGGCCATCCTCAGGGCTGGAAAGTATTGCTATTATTTAATCATGGGAATTCCATATCTGAATTTTCTTTAGGCAAATCATCTCTATATAATGCATGATGACCCGTTATATGAGAGCCATATATTCCCCTCTCCATCATTAAATCGTGTAATTAGGTATCTTATGCTTCGGTCGGTGCGGCAAGTCTACTGTAAGTCGTTCAGATGTCTCAGTTGTCCAGCAAAGAGACTGCTATCATCCCTCATTCTTCACGCAGAGGGCTGCGACAACACTGATGTCATCAAGTTTACCTGCTGCTGTTAGCTTTGCTTCCTCTCTTAGAGACCTGTCGCTGTAGCTTACCACCCTCGCTCGCCAAACCCTCCTCGATCGCATGCTCCATGAACGGGCTCTCAGCGAAAGGATCTACGGCGATTTCCCTTGCTGCCTCCATCAGATCTTGAGCCGCAACTCTCATCCCACCGTTGCGGCCACCTGTGCGATCACCGTTGTGAGCTTCTGCATGTGCCCCAGATTCCCACTCTTTAACGCTTTTGAGTATTCTTGCAACGATCTCATGCTCCCAAAGATTATCAATAACTCCGTCACTCATCGCAAGCACAATATCTCCAACTTCCAAATCGACCTTGTCCATAACTGCATTATCGGCGGGCGTGTCAGGACTGTTAGTTCCAAGTTGTCGTGGGCAATCAAACCAGTGCCACTGCTCCACAGTCTTGTAAATGACTTTTTCAGTACTGGGCCGGAGTACCATGACCTGGCAGTCGCCCACATTAGTCACATACAAGACAGGCGATGCCTGTGCTTCGTTCTCGGTGCAAGTCTTGTAATGTAATTGTGCGCCACAGGCTGTTGTTGTTCCTAAACAGTCATGCGACGTAGTCGCCTCGAGAGTCTGTTCATAAGCACTTTGTAGGCTGGCGATGGGGTTCGGCTCTTGCGACTTTGCTAATCCGACAAGTTCTTCCTCGATCGCAGAAGACCAAAAATGCCCAATTAACCTTGACCAGAGTCTACAGTTAAAGTCAGTGACGATGGTAAAGAGATTCGGAAGTTGCCCGGCAACTTACCCGGCATGCCCTCTCGGTCTTGTGGCCCACGCTCCCACGCCGTCGTTGGCACAAATGAAATAATCACTCGCGTAGACAGCATCATCGCCATTTGTTTTCCCTCTGATAAGCTGCCCGTTGACAAAAGCACGACGGTCACGGCTCTGGTGATGTGTACTTAAAGGATCGGTAAAGGATGTAGACGGAGGAGATAGGAAAGGCGGAGGGAATGGGCGGGGAGGTCGTTTCGCAAAGAGTCCGATGCCTGTTTCGAATCGAAAAGGCAATATAGGAATATCATGTAAAAGGCGAGTCGTCGTCGAAGCGAATCGTCTCTTGCGACATGGGCGCCATGTTGTGCGTGTCAGGCGTCGCACCGGGAGCGATGGTAAGAAGGATGTCGGGACGGCCGCCAGAATCGAAGATGGTTGACTGGGCATTCCAGCTGCACAAGCCTGGAGCTGCCCCTTTTGAGTTGCCTGCCTGGCCGCAACCTGTATTTAGATTGCTAATGTGCTCTCTGGGAGAGAGATGTGATCTCCAGGAGAGAACAGAACACCGTAATCAGGCTCGGACAAGTTGGGGGACTACAGACAGCTGCCCAGACACGTGATAAGCCCGATACCGCCAAAATAGGGCGTCATCCAGAACAGGCAGTTTTTGTGTCAAAGCGACCAATGATTTACAAACACTATTCTTCTCCCGCAGGAACCCGAGCTCATTGTTGACCCCAACGGTAAGAAAGATGACTAGGCTGAGCTAGCATTGCAGAGAGAACGAAAGAATACCCCTATTTACGCCCTTAGAACGACACAGTTTTGTGCGGTTGGCCTGCTTCTTTTGTAAAAACTTGCCTTGAAATAGGGATGTGCTTCGGCGATCTTCCGTGAGAGAGAGCAGCCGACGCCCGATTGTAGCAATGCATGGCGTTTGATAATTAAGCCAATCCCTCATTCATAAATAGGCTACATCCAAAGAAACTCTGAGCAAAATTGACACTTTCAAAGGCATATATATCTTTCTATAAAGGGCCCATAGTAAGTAATCAGTCAATCATGATTTTGGTGAATTGTGTTAGTCTCAAAAGCACGAATAGCCATGGTGGATCTTTAGACGAAGAGATGAAAGATGGGGACCAATGGATGTCTTCTTGGGCTACGGGAAACTGACAGCACTTCAACAAAATTCTTGGAGACAATTGATTGACCAGATGACACTGTAACACTGAGGTTGTTAGTCGCTGGAGTTGTGTAGGAGGTACCACGTGTTGGCGCCATGGAGAGACAGGCGTCTTCACACGTCATGAAACGAAACAAAGCTAACGGGACAAAATAAGGTGTGTCCAATCTCACGGTTGCCGCACCTTGTTCCAACCGATCTGGAGGATCAACCCAATCATGAATGCCAAGAAGGGTTGGCAACCTGCAAGCTGCCAAAAGGGAGCCAGATCCTCCACTAGCTGGAGATATCGTCAACATTCGTTCAGGAAAGGTATTTATGATAAGATGAGGGCCGTAGGATGACGCATTTTATTGAGACATTGCTCATGATATGTCTTGATTTCTCCACGCAAAGATCAACTGGACTGGAAATAGTGCCTCATCGCGATCTGAATCCAAACTTATCACCGCAAGATTGGGGCTCATGACGTAAGGGATGGGGATGAATCGATTCTCAATCAAAGCCCATTTCCCCATTGGGGGTCAGCTTGAACCTCTTGCGGACGCTATTATGCGGACTGCGAAAATAGCGTCCAGAACACGATTCTAACGACGTACGTGTAGCTGGCATGACGATCTGCGGCTCTTTAGATGAGTTGTCGGCTTTCAAATGCCTGACGATCAAACAGGTGGACCTGGGCGATCGTACGGGGGGGCTTGTAGAGGTTGTGCTAATCGCAGCAATCTCGTGCAGTTGGAACTTTGAAGTGAGACGTCTCATGTTAATCACAATCATGATTGACACGCAAGCCTTCTTGATGAAGTATCTGTATGAGCATCAGACAAAGGCATTAGTTAGCCGCCTTTGCAAAATAACAAACCCCATTCTGGTTGTAACCTTCGAGCGTATTTCTGGCGGCTGAGTGAGCATGGATAGTGCATGGCCAAGGGGAAGCCGGTGTAGCCGGTTGAGCTAGGAGATTCATAAGATTTTGCCCTGAATTTAGCTACATCTTCTCAAACAATAATACGTTGTGGCCAATGGGATTTTGTGATAGTCATAAACACCAAGAGCTTGGCAGCATAGGTAGCCATCGCGATTTGGAGTCCAAGCACAAGCTGTAAGGTCTTGTTCATCAAAGTACACTTCTATTCGGAGTTTGGGAGTCCAGGTTGTCTTCTCCAGGTTTTGAAAACCCTGAACTATACTGATCCTTGTCCGGCTGAATTAGGGCTCGGATGCCTCACTCAGGACTTACCCAGTAACCTACCATGTACTAAGCTCAGAGGTATTGGATACCTTTACAGAAGGGAATGGCTTTATGGATGACTTGCTACAGATGTTGTATGTGTGCATTTGGCGATTACAGTAAAGCTATTTGCATAATACGAACCCGAAACCGATAGACTACCCACTCTATCTGAGATGGGCATCAACATTTGAGGCCTCAAAGTGCCAAGCCTTTTCTGACCCCAGAAAACTACTGAATGAAGCCCGCTTATCCTCCGAACAGATTCTGGTCATATCCCAGCGGCTGGATGCTTACGTATCTAGGAAGCAGAATGGTGGAGTCGAATCACCAAAAAGCTAGATATCATGCTGAGGCTTGGCGAATTACTATTGAAGCAATACGAGGCCTGGCTTGCCTACCTAGCTCGCTCGCTGGTATGGTGTAATTTCGCCGGTACGAGACGGTATTTCATCAGTGAAGCTGACGGGATGGGACGATACCCGCAACATGGCGAAACAAGAGAATCGCGACTAGAGTGGCTGGCTGCAGGGCTAATAAGGGCGCTGAGACGCATTCAATGGATCCCATGAGAAATGGTTGATGGAGACAGCGGCAACAAGAAGCCTTGAATTGGAAGATGGCGTTAGTGACGAATCTCTTTTGCCGGGATATGCCTTTATCCACTCCGTCCGTATCCCGCCCGTCGTTAACGCCGCTCTACGGGCTCCGAAGCGGGAGAATCCCAGCCACTGTCTACCGAATATTCGTTAATAGGCTCACATTGGATTGTAGCTTTGGGTAGTGGATCGGCGGTAAATACTGCAGGTACCCAAGCAGCCAAGCTACCAAGTTACCTCTTTTGTAAGTCAAAGAAGCATTTGGACAAGATTTGGTGTGATTTTGCCTTGATCTCTGCTGCGCTGCGAGTTCCAAGGTCTGCTGTTGTGCATCAGATGCCAGGTTGCGTGCTCAGATACCAAATCAGGTCGTCTCAGACAAAGGCATGATGCTGGTGATAGATGGCGCCAAGCGACCGAAGCCCAGATGCGCGCGGCCTTTCCTCACGTTGCACCACACATGTCTCCGGATCTTGGCTGGGTCATAGACAACTGATCCGGTGTCAGAATGATTGGATGTCATGTTTCTGTAACATGACTCTCCATACATCCAAACTGCCCACTCAGCATCTTTCCAGTCAATGAAAGGCATGTTACGAAACAAAGGCCTGCTGTCGAAGGCTCCGATTGATTCTTTGTCCTTCTTTGGACTCTACTTTCGTCTCGAGGTTGAGTCGTCAACTTGAAACTGGGCTTCATGTCAAGTATATAGAAAACATGATACCCTGCCATTTTTGCATGCATGTTGTATCTTTCCTTGCTTCTCACAGCATCTAACCTCTGTTCGATTCCTTGATTCGCTTTTTATACATTTACTTCCATTTTAATTCTCTTGGCTCACCGACTTTGCTTTCATTACTCGGTGTGCAGTACATTAGAGGTGCTAAGAGGGTCCTCTTAGTGAATTGAGGGTGTCTGCTCTAGACTTAGACTTCTCGCCCAGACCACGGCCGGTTGCTAGTGACGTATGCCATCGACCAGGTCCATCACCACTCGATTCGGTCATCGCGAATCGTTCATCAAAGGACCGGACCATACTGTACGGGTACGGGGGTACGAGGCTGCAAGCAAGGCAAAGCACATTTTTGTATGCAGGCAAGCAAGCAACCAAGCAAACAGGATCGCCTAAGCCCGGATCCTCTTGATACCAGCTCCGGAGACAACTCTAGCTGAAAGTTACTCAACTCGAGGGACTTATCAGTAAAGGGACCCCCGCGCTGGCTGGAGATCGCAGCATTGAACCAGGCTTGAAGCTTGTTGGAGGTCCTCTTTTTTCCAAGAAAACCTGCTCTTGACGTTGCGATTTCTGGGTCCCCTACCAGCCTCTGACAGATTTAAACAACGAAGCCCGCAGGCCGAAACCCTGGAAAGGTGTACGTTCTGAATGACGCATCTCCATTTACAAGCTCAACGCAACACAGGGCGAGCAGTTACAGCTGCACCGACCACTAACAAAGTGCCGTTGACATTGACATTGGCATCCAATTGCCATCGACGCCGTCCGCCGAGTGACGATCTTTCTCAAGCCCGCCGACGCCGGCTTCCGCGTATTAACGTATGCACACTGAAATCACGAAATCACGGTCACGGCTTATAAGAAATTACCGGCCACCCCATATCCAGAGCCAAGACTCGCATCGTCTAGGTTCTCGTCACTGTCACTTGTCGCTCGCTCAGTTGCTGCAATTCCTTTTACGGTAGTTCACCACAGTTTTGACCTTGACCAGCTGTACCAGGGCTGGTCATCCTTGGCCGGTTAATAAGTACTGACTGACATGTCAGTCGCCCGAAGCATCCGTATCTGCATCCGCAATCTGCCTTCGCACCCGCCGCAGCACCACCTTTGAATGGATACGGTCCGGCGCCGAGTTCTAAAGGGAGTCTAGAGTCTAATAAAGTCGCACATACAAGAAGCGCCCACCTCACCTACATCTGAATCGTCCCGCACGCAAGGGCCTGTTTTCTTCTTCTTTCCTCCTCACTCCTGGACCTTGGATTCGCCCTGATCTTGGATGCCCAGCGATAATCAAACTTGTCTGGAAATTACGGTACCAGACTGTCGTCAGTATTGTGGCTGACGCACCTCTCACCTGTCGAGACATCCCTTGCGCAGTTGATCTGGTCAACTGCCTACCTAACAGCTCTCTCCCTTTTGCTGTTTGTTGTTTCTGGGCACCAATTGGCCTGATACTTTTTGATATTTTGTCTCAGAAATTTCCTCATTTGCAGGCCGAACATTGTGGACAAAATGGGTCGAAATCGAGGTGCGTACCATCTTCGTGAATTTCATTCCAGCTCTGGATGTGTCTTTGGTCGTCCGCTACATACGCTGCGTTGCGTTGCGTCGCTTTACGACCCGACAAGACAGAAGACGGCGCTAGTGGTTTGCTGGTCCTTGCCCTGGCGTTGGTCCAGTCTAAGTCTAGGCGAGCTTGCCCATGTCATGATGGATGCCCACTGCACGGTGGGCAGCTCAACGCCTGCAACCACAGCCAGGGGGCTGCTTATGGGTACCTCTCGGAACGGCGGGGGCTTTGACATCCACTATGCGTTGACGTGTGGTGGCCCAAAATTCCCTTGGCTAGTTCATCTAGGGGTCCGTTTCTCTTGGTTCAAGGGACTGAGTGACGGGCTCTCTTCCTCCAGGGGCTGCATGCCATTCAGTTCATAACATCTCACCCCATCCCGTCCCTGTCGTACTAACTCGTTGGTGCCAATACTTTAGTACTCTCTTTTATGTCCCAGTTCTCTGCGGGCACAAAGACACCGCCGCCCTCAACTTCTCCTCCATCAAACTCACCTCATAGACCGGGACATCGCAAGACGAACTCTGGTACAGAACCTTTTCCAGACCACCGAGTCAGTACCGACATTTCTCGGCCAAACACACCGCCTTCGCGGCCAGATTATGGCACTCCCATAAACGGCGGCTCCCCAATTGAACCTTCTGCTCGTCGAAGACGCAGTTCATCTGCCGCATCATCACGACCCCCGTCCATGGTCCTGGCTCATCAACCACCCATCATGGATATCACCGAGGATACAATCCCCGAACTTCAGCCCATCTTTTCATTTCTCAACAGCCATTCCAACAAGCTGTACCAGGAGGGTTATTTCCTCAAACTCGATGACCAGAATACACGTACGCTCGATCTAGCTTCCATTGCCGCTTGTTCCCCTCCACACTCGCACCCCTGTGGCGCCAAGTTTACTCCACACTCAACTATTCACACATGTGCTGCAAGGATGTTCAGCTAACAAAGTCGTTAACAGAGGGCAAACCCAACCCTGATAGAACTTGGACAGAGTGTTTTGCCCAGCTCGTGGGAACCGTTTTGTCACTATGGGACGCCGCGGAACTGGACGCAGCTGGCGAGGACGGCGAAGTCTTGCCCAAATTTATCAACTTGACGGATGCCTCAATCAAAATGGTGAATAACCCGCTCGCTTGCCAAGTATATCTTCATGCTTGACTAACACATTTCTATCACAGATCGAATCGCTGCCTACAAGATCTTCAGACGAGCAACCGCTACAGAACATCCTGAGCATCTCCACGGCTGGAAGAAACCGATATCTCCTCCATTTTAACTCGCGACACTCGCTGCTGCAATGGACTGCCGGTATTCGACTAGCTATTTTCGAGCACTCCTCTCTGCAGGAGGCCTATACTGGCGCTCTGATTGCCGGCAAGGGCAAATCGCTCAACAACATTGGTGTCATCATGGAGAGGGCACGATTCCCCACCGAAGAATGGGTTAGAGTCCGATTCGGTGCTGGTGTACCTTGGAGACGATGCTGGTGTGTTATCACCCCTCCTGACGAAAAGCAGTATGCCAAGCTCCAGAAGGAGCTCAAGAAGAGGTCTCCTTACGATCGATCGCCTGTCCCCACACTTAAGGGAGACATCAAGTTCTACGACCAGCGAAAGGATGGCAAGAAGCAGAAGAAGATGCAGCCCATTGCTACCATCACCGACGCCTACTCCGCTTATGCCATCTATCCTCAGTCCAAGTCATTGATAGATGCTTCGACCTTACTCAAGGTTGAGGGTAACATTGCTATTCACACTGATCCTCCCTCATCTACTGAAGGCTTCGTCTTCATCATGCCTGAGACCCACCCAGCTGTCAGCGGATTCGAGATGTTGCTGCGTTTCCTTTTCCCTACCTGGGATACCTTTGGTCTTTACGGCCGACCTGGAAGACTTGTTGCCAGCACACTTGACTCTAGATCTCTCATGTTCGCCATGCCTAAGAGCCGGCGCTACGGTTATCTTGAGAATCTGGATGTTTCCAACCTGATTCTCGAGGATGGTAGCTCTGGATGGGGCGAGAGAGATTGGAGAAGAAAGCTCAAGGAATGCACCGGTACTCGTATGAATGCTGTAGATGATGCGCCCGCGACACGCTCCCGAAGCAACAGTCGAAAGAGCGTTCGACTAAGCTTTGGTGATGGACCTCCAAAACCCAAGACCGGATTTTCAGATGAACAAGTTCCTACCAGATCCTCGCGATCCTTCTCCCTTACTGAGCGCACTCGAACAGACTCAGCTCCCGCAGACCCTGCGCGGGTTGCTTTTGGAGGACATGGCCGTAACTCATCCGACCCCAACCATTTGGGTGGCCCTCCTTTCCGTCCTGGCACCAATGGTAATAGCCCTTACTCAGGCTCGCCACAACGCGGGCAGACTCCCGTCGGCGCTCCCCGTCATAACCAGGGTTCTCGTGATGAGAGTCCCGCTTACCAGAATGAGCGAGCTCCCTCTGGCTCTCCTCCCCTGAAAGACTTGGATGGCATGCGTCAGATGCATACCCCTGAACCAGTCTCACGACCCCCAGCCTTCAGCCACGGGTCTCAGGCTCGCCCCGTCAGCAGAGCTTATCATTCCCCCGAGCTTAGACGGGCTAACAGTAGGCTTTCCGTCACAACTCTGGCCCAGCTTGCCACAGCTGGAGGATTGGGTGGACCGAACGATTCGAATCCTTCTCCACGAGGAGATGAGGTGGACGCTGCAAGATCTGGACCATCGGTACTGCCACCACACGCCAACTCCGTAGGGATATCTGCTAACGACAACCGTTCGCGTGAAGCTTTAAGCCCACCGAATCAGGATCCCTCTTCCAACAGTCTTCCTCCTCCGGCCAACTTGTCCCAACAACGATCACGATCGCCACTGGCCCAGCCCCCGCTTGGGCCTCCTAACGCTTATGGCCGCGGGCCCAACTCACGTCCTGGAACCTCAGAAGGACGGCGATCTCCGATGCCTCCCGGCATGCCACCTCAACAACGACCTCCCCACCCTCAGAATGCCAACCGTCGGCCTGACATGGGTCCTGATGGCCGTCGACCGTCTGACCCTCGACGACCTGGCCCTGACGGACGCAGACCATCGGATCCCCGAGGTCCTGGCTTTGATGGACGCAGACCTTCCGACCCCCGCGGTCGTGGCAATGGCCCTCCTCCTAGCCATATGCCTCCGCCTCCCGGCCCCCATGGCAATTATCGTCCTGGACCGGGCCGTCCCGGACCTCCTGGCCCTCCGGGTTATCGCCCTAATGGACCTCCTCATGGACCACCAAATGGACCACCAGGACCGATGGGTCACCGAAAGCCTGTGCCAGGCGGACCTCCTCCACCTGCCCCTTTTGAAAATTCCAAGGGAAACACAATGTCTGGTAGCAGTGGGATTACTACGAATGAGATAATTGATCATTATGCCTTCGACCAAGGCCGTCAGACACCCCGGCAAGGAACCCCAAACTCAGATAGGCGACCAGGGCCCCCAGGCAGGCAAGAAAGTCACATGAGCAACCAAAGCAGTCATTATGAGGATAACTCTCCCACCAGTAGCCTCAAGAACTTTGTAGACACATACCAATACAGCGAACCAAAGCCTCGAGCTGGTGTCTTGAAGACTGTCGGTGGCGCCGAGGAGCCTGATCCCCGAGATCCTGGTTATGATATACCAAATATTAATTTCGGCCCAACCATCAATTACGCAGCCACCAAGGACCGCAGTAAAACTCCAGGCGCTCTCACTCCTGGAGGCTCATCACAGAGACCGCATACACCTGGAGGTCAGGGACCAACGCCCCCTCCTCACAAGTCTTCGGGTTCTCAGGGATCACTTGGACGCAAAGAATCCCCAGACCCAAAGCGCACTATGGCATGGCAGCCCGGCGCATCAACTCCTCCGAGCAATGCGCACGGGTTAAGCCCCGAAGAATTCGTGCAGCAAAGGGCGGCTCATGCTCGGAGTGCATCCAGCAACACTTTGGGCGGCTCACCCAGCCCAGGCATCAAACGAACTAGTTCCTCTGACATCCTACAAGCTATCCAGAACGGTCGCCACTCTCGTAACAGCTCTGTTGATTTACTTGCGCGACCTGGATCGCGGGGTGCCGGTTCGACCTTGAACTTTGCAAGCTCTGGGGAGACATCTAGCCACCTCAGTGCTCGGGAGCAGGAGCATGTGGCCCGCCTCACAGGCCAACCATTGATCAGCATGCCAGGACACCAGAGACAGGGGTCCCAGGGTAGCTTTGTACCCAGCCATCAGAGGCAAGCTTCCTCGGGCTCGGGTTTAGTTGGTGCTATCGAAGCCCGGGAACGAGAGAAGGAACAGATGAAGCAGGGAGTGAACAGCCAGGCAGTCCAGCATGCGATCAACCAGCGACAGCATCAACAGGCTGCCATGGCGTACCAGCAGCAGATGGCGCAGCAACAAATGGCTCAGCAGCAAATGATGCAACAGCAAATGGCCCAACAACAACAGATTGCGTACCAGCAGCAAGCTCATCAACAACAGAACTACCAACAAGGATATCAACAGCCAATGATTGGTGCTGGTAACATGCCCCCATACAGCCCCGTAGGTCAACCAGCTGGCCAATATACTCCCGGTGGATCTCCGTACGGAGCGGCTCCTCAACAGATGGGAGGCTATGGACAGCCGAACAGTTTCTCGCGACCACTCCGGGCTGCGCAGCAGGTTGACCCTCGCTTCGTGCCACCTCAGGGTCAATACGGCCCGTCGCCTGGAGGTCAACAGGCCACTCGAAACGTTCATCCTCAGTATCAAGGACAAGCGTTTTAGTAGCGAATAGTGAAGGGTCTAGTTATACCACTACTTAACTAAGATTATGGACATTGGATGATTGTAGCGATTTGGAGCAAACATGAAGGGGCCGCATACATCACATGGCGTTTAGGAAATGTAAAGACATGGTTATTTGGCGGCAGCGGGTTGAAAACCAATTGCATAGTTACACTCTTGGGCATACAAAGAGAGGGCTGCATCATCTTTGGGAAGGGTAGCATACTTGGTCATAGATGCATTTTGAATCTAACATACATTTCTTTTCTTCTAACTAAGCATTATGGTGTCTTGAATCGACATTTTGCGTACATGAGGTGCAAATAAGCTTCTATGACGGATGACACGTAAAATAAGGTACGAATAGCTAGGGGAAAAAAACTCAATTATGTTTTTTGTCTAATATCATGACGTAAATAGTAAAATTTGAGAAGAAAATCAGCTATTGGTTCATGATGCTGCGTGAACTAAGCTGAGACCTTTGGCAGGCGTTGCTGTCCAGTGACTTTGCTTGACCCGCTCGATTCTGAAGGCGAGTCTCGAGGGCAAAGCATTGTTGGTAGGCGCCTGACGAGCTGGAGTAGATTCTTGTACTTGTAGGCTGTGATTGTTAGAGAAGTGACAAAGCGCGTGACTTGAACGCGTCTCGAGTACAATTTTCACGCGCCCGTGTTACAAGAAAAGATACGTGATGTGACCTTGTTTTGTTGAATCAGATGAGCTCGAACTTTTTTTCTCCCTGGTTGCTGAGGCATCCGAGATGTACAGTACCTACCTTACCTAGGTATACCAAACGTTTCCACTCTGTCAGTGGAGGCAAGGGGTCGCCGATGGTGATCATGAACGGCACTCAAACGGCTTCTCCCCGCTGCGACTTTGCTCTCTTGGGGATTTATCAGCCTGGAAGCGGTCACTAAAGGGTGCCTAATTACCTGTTAGATTCCAATGTGATAGGTCAGCCAACTTCGTTAACCCAGATTCCGATTGATAACAGCCAACCAACGTCAGTAGCGACCTGACCCTCGAGGAAACGGTCGGTCGTGACGTCCCTCATCCCTCGTCCCTGCCCGTTCCATCCAATACTTGAACCTCAAAGTCCCTTGTCGTTTCTTTTTCCATCCCGTCCCCCTCTCTTGGATTCTTGATACTCTTCACTTGTTTTTCTGTGTCTCTTTTTTGTTTCCTTCCTTACCTTTCAACATACGCAATTTCCTTATAAAAGACTCGCACAACTATTGTCTCGACTCGACCGCATCGAGACATACAAACCTCGGGCTGGTTGTTACCCCAACTATACCTGCGCCTAGGACTTTCAAACCTCTGCCACATGCGACCGTGATCGCCTCGACTTTTTAGCACAACGTCACGATTTGCCTCAACTTGGCCCCATTGACTTTTCCCACGACAGTCTTGCATTGCTTCGCAGCGTAGGCTGCTCGGGTCCTTCCAATGGACGGCGACGAGCCCACGCAAGGTACGTCCCCCATCTATCCGATGCTCCCTCCTCTTTGAGCTGACCTCCCCCTGGAAGCGACACAGAATGTTCTCGATCCGCGCCGTGTCGGGAAGCAGAATTCAGGCTTTTCAGACGAAGATATCTCCGACATAATATGCGTCCTCTACCCACACTCTGATTCTGCCCGTGTCGAACTCGAACGTCTGGTCGGCGAAAACTCCCCACACATCATTGGAAAAGACGAAGCGGATGGCGTTGAACCCGACTATGCCTTAGAAGACCAAGCAGCCCGTTTTCTCGCCAATCCAACCGGCACCGGTACCCATGCCATCATTCTACGTCTATCGTCGCACCTCAAGAACCCGAAGGCCGGCTTTGTCTTTGGTCGAAATCCCGTCCGATGCGACGTTGTGTTTGTCAACGATCCTTTGAAAAGAATCAGTAACATTCACTTCCGGATTTACGTCAACGAATATGGCACTGTCATGGTTGAGGACCAATCGACCAACGGTACCATTGTTGATGACCATCTTTTAACTTCCCATCCTCAAGCCAAGGGAAGAAGTGACCCTCCAATTAGCAAGTGGGTTTTGAGTTCTGGCTCGATTATTAAGATCTATCTCCATAAGGAGGCCCGGGACTTGACTTTCCGAGTCCGTATACCACGGCGTGATAACGAGTATGACCAAGCATATACCGATAAAGTCGATGATTTTTTCGCACGTCACGGACTACCACGCCAAAATGAGACCATCACGCCTGGTCCAGGCGGTCACGTTGATCTCTTTAAACAACCTGCTCAGACACATTTTAAGAGAGAAGAGACCAATGAGATAACGCAGCGTACTCCTCAAACATTACCTAAAAGAAGAGACGCACCACGGGAATGGACGGGCTCCGGAAAATATAACAGAACCGGCTCGATCGGAAAGGGTGCCTTCGCAGTTGTCCACAGGGTCACCTCAAAGTATGACGGCTTGCCATATGCTGCTAAAGAGATCGAAAAGCGCCGTTTTATCAAGAACGGCGTCCTTGATCAGAAGGTCGAGAATGAGATGAAGATCATGCAGCGAGTTAAGCATGTGAGTTTTGCGTCATATTACCCGCTTTCGTCGCTAACATAACTCTGTAGCCCCATATTGTTCGCTACATGGAGCACTTTGAATGGGATGACCGATTGCTAATCATCATTATGGAATTTGTTCCTGGCGGTGACTTGGGAAAACTTATCTCAGACCAAAAGGCTCTGAGGGAGGATGTTGTTCGAACCATGTCAGGGCAGCTCTTGGGTGCCTTGGGATATCTACACGCCAATAACATCACTCATCGCGACGTCAAACCAGACAACATCCTCATCAACTCACTCAATCCAATTGATCTCAAGCTCACCGACTTTGGCTTGTCAAAAATGGTGGACAGCGAGCAGACTTTCTTGCGAACGTTTTGTGGCACCTTGCTTTATTGCGCCCCTGAGGTGTACACAGAATATGCCGAGTATGATGATGACGGCGTTCGTAGTCGAGGGAAGAAGATGAGACGTCCGCCGGGCCAAAGATACAACCACGCCGTTGACATCTGGTCTCTTGGCGGGGTCTTGTTTTATGCTCTGACTGCGTCACCTCCTTATCCTGTCAAGAGTGGCATCAGCTACTCTGAGCTGTTACACAAGATCATGACTACCCGGCTGAACATCGCACCACTGCAGAGGAATGATGTGTCAGAGCAAGCTATTGACTTCCTCTGCAGAATGCTCCAGCGCCGGCCAGAAAACCGAGCAACAGTGGCAGAACTCGAAAGCCACCCATGGTCTTCCAGCGACGACTCTATCGTCAACGCTTCACAATCCTTTGACGAGATTTCGGATGACGACATGTTTGACAACTTTTCCCAATTGCAACCTCGACATTACGAAGAAGATAGGGTCAGTGACTCTATGGGCGAAGAGTCAGAAAAAGAAACCCCGACGGTACCACTAGAAACGAACCAGCCCAGACTATTTGGAGAAGTTGGTGTCTCAGCGATTGGTAGCTCAGGAGTTATCCCGGAAGATTATCTCAACCTCGAGAATAGCAACCCTAGTGCAGACGAGACCGAAATCCTCCGCAAGGATGAAGACGAGGCATATCAATCGGACGAGTTGCTTACACCCAGGAACAGGAATCGTCGGACATACCGCCAGAACAACATTTCGATGGCACAGAATCAGTCTGAGGACCAACTTCAGAGTCTGGTAGAGGACGTGGCGTCGCAGAGCCTTGGCGGGAATGAGTCAAGCGTGCAACGCCCTGGACAATCGCGTTGCTCTCTGCAATCGGCAGACTTGAATACTAGTAAACGAAAACCCCCCTCATATGATACAAGCGACGAGTTCGAGAACACACCCCAAGGAAAACCTACAATGAAGAGACTTAAGTCAGAAGGCAACATTGAAGATCTGGCAAATGACGTATTTGAGGAGTACAAACTGCTGGTGCAAGTGCCATCTGCCGAGAAGCAAGCTTCAGGGCGCCAAATTGACAAACCTTACAACAAAACATGTTTCTGGGAGCAAGACAAGACAACGTGGCACTTCGACTATCCGGAACTCACTCATCTGCAACACAAAGCTTTCGAGCGGGGCGCGGCCGCAAGGAATGAAAAGTTCGAGCCCGGAAAAACGCCATTATGGGATCTTGCGATGAAGTATTTCTCTCCCGTCTCAAAAGCCGGGTCGCAAATCAACCAAACTCGACGAAGCTCGCGGACACCTCAGGACACGGCAGCTGATGAGCCCCTGGAATTTCCTCCGACTGCCGCTCCGCTTGAGAACTCTCAGATTCCCGATACTTTGCCTACACACACACAGATAATCGTCCCGGTCCAGGAAGACGAGCCCAATAGGCGTGCCATTGGCGTGCTTGAGTCTCATCACGATTCGTGCGTCCCTGGGATCAGCATTCCCATCAAAGATACCTTGGTCTCATTCGGCCGTGGCCCAGCAAATACTGAGGTGTTCAAAGACATACAAGAATCCCGAGTGCCGAAGTATGCCTTTAAACTGCTGCTTTGGAAAGAAGATGGCACCTTTGATCCTTCAAAGGATCCTGATAAAGTTCCTCCTCCTTGGCTTCGAGATGCCGGAGATCCGAACGAGTACGGGTTTTACATCTCGACCAAAGCATCCGTTGGTATCAGCATCAATGGTTACCAACTTGCTTCTTCTGATGCGAAGAACCACAGCGGCCCCTCACACCATTGGGCTCGAATTTGGAACGGTGACACAGTGATGATATGGGGCGACAGAAAGAGCACACAGACAAAACTCACATTTCAGTGTTTCTGGGGTGCCTCTTCCCAGGCGCGTGAGCAGAATCAAGGTTTGCAACTCGCATCTACGTCGCTCGCCCAGAAACTTGACGCTGCGTGTCAAAAGGCGGAGAAACGGATCAAGGAGGTCATTGAGAAGAAGAAGATCAAAGACGCAATCAATGCTGATCTACGGGAACGTATAGAAAACATTGAAAGAGAACAAGAACGAAGTCGTGCTTTCGAGAAGAAGCGAAAAGAGGCCATCGCTTATCTTGACTCTAGACAAACCCCTTTGTCGCGAATGGCTTCGCCCGCAAGCGCACCAGGAACAAGTAACTACCTTGAACCTCTAATGTTTCGTATGAGCTCCGATAACAATCTCTCGATCCAGTAATGAAACGCAACATATATACGATTTGCTAGAGGAGCATTTGCATGTGCTTAAGTCTCCGGTCCTTTCAACTGTTACCACGGACACGGAGTCATGATTTCTTTTCCATTTCCTTGGCATTTTTGGCGGGCATATGGGCAAGCGCGAGAATTGACTGGTGCTATAGGAAACTCCGGGGATGAAGAAGGTTACTCACAGCTAAATTCGCGATTCTTTCCTGGCGAAAAAAACGGCTTATCTGTATGGAGATAGACCCTGCTATCATGGCATCTTGGTGGAGTATATGTGGGAAAATGCAGAACATACTACATAGAAAATGATATATCATGTAATTTAAGATTTTGCGCATCCCTTCTATCATGCGACGACTGATATAACTTAATTGTGAGGATAATGATTGAGATCATACAAGTTCAATAAGATGATCGATATATCTATCACCGTTGAAGGACATGTGGGGCTGGTTCATATTACATGATTGAATCGTTCCGTTTCTAATAATACAATAGCAAGTTTTACCAAAAGAACGCTTGTCATACAATCATAATCCTCCTTCATACAAATTATAATCACCTCTCATAACCGAGTTCATCTCGACTCTTCATTATCCGGACCCAGCCATCCAGGGGTCGATGCGCATGCATCCAATGTTCATACATTTGTTCCCAAGAGTTACATTTCCACAGGTCTTCTCATTCAGGAGCTTAATCACTAGGCTCAAGTGAAAGTTTGATGATGCTTCGAGTAAGTATGCTGGTGATTATCGGGTTTTAGACAGCGATGCCGTCTACGAGAGGCCGAATGGGCAGTGTATCGTGAGAAGAATTGTTCCCAACAATTTCATTGAACTCGTTGGAGTCTTGACCAGAAGATTCTTCATCGTCTTCCTCGCCGACTGAAGAAGCAGCTTCGACAATAAGTTTGTACTCTACGAGACTCAAGCGTTAGTCGACAAAATTGACAGTATTTGTTTTGGTCAAGACTCACCGATATGGTCGGATGCACTCTCATGGGAATCATCAGCAGCGCTTGCCTCCTCAACTGTTGGGATAGGATCAAATGCATTCTTCCAGACAGATGTGTCCGACTGAGCAGGTGAGCATTGCTTGCGCTCATGCTCTTTCTTCGGTGAATTATCGGATCTGGTAGAAGAAGTGCAGTAGGCAAATTCTGGAAAGCTGCGCTGGCGAGGTGTGTAGTAAGGGTTGCCGCTGGCTTGACCCTCAGTCTTGTCAAAAGTTGAATCCCTATCGATGAAACTGCACGAGTCAGGATCCGTAAAGGAGGCAGTAAAAATGTTTGATGAGCACCGAGATTGCTGGGGACAGGGAGTTGTCTGGCTGTCAGTGAAACTGCGAGGGCCAAATCGTTCCTAATTGTCTCTGGCAGTCTCGTTAAAGTTGTGACTAGGGGCGTGTGAACTCGCTCGATCGCCTGGGGGAACGGAAGATGACTTGTCCTTGTTCTTCTTGAAGAAGGATGAGAACACGCTTCCCGAAGACATACGGGATGGAAGAGATGCAGTGGACTCCATATACTGATCATGATAGCTGTAGTCGCGAAACTTGGGGATCGGTGCCTGGAATCCTTCCTCTGTCTCATGGCGATCATGCAAGGGGCTGTCATCTGTATACTGCTCTATGTAAGAGTACGCAGGACTTCGGAAGGAATCCCAGTCTCCACCGTTGTCAAAATCTTTGCTGAAAGCACCCTGGGAGTAGCCCTTAGAAGGTGCTCCGGGTCGAAAGTCGTCTGGTGTACGCAAGTTCTCGCGATTGGGAACCGAACTATTCCTTGAAGACTGGCCATAGTGAGGATGGAGGTACTTGTCTGTGGCTTTTCTTTCAGGTGAATAGCTGTTGTAGTACGAGGGCTTCTTGCGGGAGATGAGAGGGGACCCTGAAGACCTCATGCGGGCGGGAGACCCAGGCTCCGAGAGCTCAGTATCCCCATCGTGGGTCAAGGGCGTACGAACATCGACAGACTTCTTGAATCTCACGGTCTTGCTACCAGAAGACTTGGAAGAGCTCGGGTCAGAGCGGTCAGAGTCAAGAGACTTCTCGCGCGGTCGATGTGGCTCCTTTGCTGTTGCATCCTGGGCATTTCCGGAGCCGTCTGAAGATGAGCGATCACTGGCCATCGCAGACTTGAGAACAAAGTCGCGTGGAAGAGTTTTCCATGGTTCGTAAACCTTGTTCGCGAACTTCTGACCAGTCTTTTCGCTTTCATGGCTACTAGTGTGAGTGTCCACCTTTGAGTGAGCCGTCGAAACCGAGTCTTCAACATATGGCGCCTGGTAATTTCGAGGAAGCTTTTCACTCTCATTCTGAGGATGAGGAGGAGGATCAGTATTGACATCTCCTGATGACTTCCGCTCTGCTCGGCGACCGGAAGATCCCGTGTCTCTCGATGGACAGTAAGACGACTCCGGGGAGACGACGGTAGTCTCTGGGGAAACAACACTGTCTCTGGGCTCTCGTGGTTCAGGACGCCTTCCGCGGACTTTTTCAACCGCCGGGGCCTGTTTCTCGTACTCGGAGGCCTCGTCCTGGCCAAGGGGGGCTTTTGATTTGCTTTTCTTACGATTGCGGTGGCGATTGACAGTAAGAGAATCCATGTCATCTTCTTTTTGAATCGCAGCTCGCCTGGCTATGTGATCCTTCAGTCTGGGGGCCTGTTATTACATATTAGCTCCCATCCGATGTTCACGATATTCTGTCAACATACCAGGCCAATCACAGAAGTGTCTGGCAGACTTCCATTGTAGTGGAACTCCAGGACGCAGGCATCGCAATAGTTCGTGAAGATGGGCTCTCCTGGAAAGACTGGGTTCTGTGCATGAAATGTCTTGGACCTTGCGCTTCCACAATTGAAACAGAAGTGGTATTGGCGTACGACACCTCGTTTGTGTTCCATCTCCCGGCAGCTCTCACAGAGATTAATCTTCGTGGATGGTCCTGAGCCAACAGGAAATTTCTTGTGGTAGAGCGCTGAACGCATGTTTCCACACTCCGTGCAAACGTGATGGCGTTCGATGCGCTGAGGACTCACAGCTCGTTGGCCACATTGCTCTCGCTTCCGACTCTGCTCAAAGTCCTTCGATTGTGCAGTCTTATGATCATGGACTGATTGAGAGAAGCCGCTGACAGTTGAGAGTGATACTTGTCTTGAGTGAGGCCTTTTGCTTTCTGTGATGGCCTTGTTCAAGGCAAAGTTAAGTCTGTCTTGAAGACGGCGGAGGTCGCGGCGTAAGATTCTGCTGTTGGGCTCCTCGGCCAAGTCGGCCATCTTGGCTTCTATATGTTTCTGTAGGCGTTGCACTTCATTTGTCAATGGGCCCGAAACCCCGGTGTCTTTCTGGTTGCCAGACTTGTTCTGGCGGGCATCCCCATCCCCTGCTGGATTTAGGGTGTTCTCGGATGCCACCGGAGGCATAGAGACTGGTGGTGCTTGGTCAGATGTAGGAGTTCGTGTTGCGACAGTTTGGGGAACAGGCGCAATATACTGAGCCGGATGAACTTGCACCAGGGGAGATGGTTGGTGCGGAACATAGTTGATCTGGGGTTGATAGTACACTGGTTGCTGAGGGAAAGGCTGGTAATCTGGGACCCTAAGAGGCTGGTTCAAAGAAGGGATAGGAAATGATGAAGATTGTACAATGTTACAAGATTGATTCGACAAAGGAATGGGAAACTGAGGGGGGAATGTTGCAGAAGGTCGTACATGAGAAACAGGCTGTTGTTGACTCTTCATGATCTCGGCGGTCGATCTTCGAGAACTCGAGCGAGATCCCTGACGGCGAGACGATTTTCGGGGACTTGAGCGAGGTGATGACTTTGTGCGATGTCGACGATGGTGTTTCTTTCTCTGAGGGGATCTTTTCGAAGGATGAGGAGACGAATGAGGAAGTGGATGAGGCGTAGAGACTCTTTCCGGTGTATCATAGCCATGTTGCTGACGCCCTCGGTCATCCTCAGAAGACGAAGAAAAGGCGTTCTCGGGGCCGACTTCGTTGCCATCACCACATTCAGAATTAGAGTCAGAGTCAGAGTCAGAGTCGGATGCATATTCGAGTCCTACACGACGAGCGCTGTTGTTTCCAGATCCATTGCCGCGTAGAAATGGAAGGCCGAAGGCAGCACTCAATAGGTCGACATCATAGTCAGGCCGATAACGGCGACGGCGAATAGCTTTGTGAAAGATATTCATTGCGCCTCAACCAGGAGAAGACTCCTGAGAGAAAAACGGCAGTGTCCTTGGTATTCGTATACAGTTGGTGCTGTGGTGGTATGGAGAGAGTGTTTGTGAGGGATAGATGAGAAGGAGAGTGGGCGAGTATGGTAGAAGAAGGGAAAAGACGTGAGAATGAGAGGAGGAAGATGGCTTGCTCAAATAGTAAACACAGAAATACCTCCGTTTGCTCGAGTTTTCTGATTTCTTTCGGAATTGTGGGCGCCTTTGGAAAAGTTGAATAAAGGTAGTTGTTGTGACGGCCGTTGGCAGCTGGCAAGAACTGTCACTCGTGTTTACAACTGGCAGGCTAGAGGCCACCAAAATGCCCGCAGATTCTAGACTGAATCTCTGATTGTGGCAGCCAAAACTCTTCTTTCTCAAGTGAGGTAATGAAAAAGAAGATCAGCTCGAGCGCCCCTGTCTGGTATTCGACTGACGAAGGAACTTGCTCCTAGATACTCGTTGCAAAGGGCTCTTCATCTGTTTTTGTTCAGAAATACTTGACTGGCTCTCGCAATCTCTGCTCAAGGCCTAAAGGTACAAGGGAGGTTGCTGTTGTATCTTCGAGGCAGTTCCTAAAATATCAAGACAGCAACTTAGGCACCAGAGAAATAACAGATATCTATCAAGGAGAAGAGGAAGGAGTAATGAGTATGAAGATAAGAAAAAAGACGAAAAGGGAGAAGGAGCAGAAATCCCCCTCTCTTGTACGCGACTTTCTGTTCGGGCATGCCGATAAAGTCACCAACTTCATTCTCAGCTTCAACAATCAATCTTGTCATTGTATTCAGGCGTTTTCAAGCTGGCAAACGACAGTGCTCTTCTTTCTCCTCCTTTCTTAGCTTCCTCAAGCAAACATGCCAAAGTCTCATGGCACTCTTTGTTATCTCTAATAGACCATCGGCATGGCATATGGCAGCAAACACACTTTAGCATCCATGAGTTGCTTCAACGCTGCTTGAGTGAGACAGAGAAATCTCTTTTCAAATCTTACACTGATATACATATTCAATTCAATTTTGTCTAAATGCGAGCTAAACCGGGACACTTTATCCTTGCCTCCTAGGCTCCAGCGGCAATAGCTCATTCTCCATCTAATCCACACGGAGAACACGGGCACCTCGCTTTTGAACCGCCTTCTTCTTCTTCTGCCCACGGTTAAAGGCACCCGCTTCAAAATGATCACGGCCAACATTGTCAAGATCCTTGACCTTGTAAATACGGATGAGCCAATTCTCACTGGTGAAGGCCTCCTCCAATACATCGAGTGTGGGGCTTGTGTCGGGCATTTTAACGCCACGAACTCGATCAACGATCTTTCCAGGAGAATTCGTCTTGTTGAAGTTGTGGTAAGACATCTTGTACCTGAAGGCAGCCTGTTAGCGTGGTGGTCATTCTCTGTGCATATGTATACTTACATCAAGCTGTTCTTCATGGTCTCGGTAGCGCCGGCATCAACTCTGTATTCGCCGCGTTCCGTGAAGAAGTTGCGCTCTTTAACCTCATCGGGCCAGATGCCCTCCGCAATGCGAACCATCCAGAGAAACTTGTTAATGTCATCTCCAGAGTATCCAAGAACGCCACCAAAGACAACGAGAACATAGTCAACCTCGTGCTGGCGCATGATGGGATAGCTGACCTCTTCACGAGAACTCATGGCCTTGCCAACAGTAGCGATGTGAGTGTTGTTCCAGGTGTTGTTGTCAACGAGGGTTGGGCGGTCGGCCATACCACCAATCTGATAACCATAGTCCCACCATGACATGATCTTGGCGTCTTTGCCGGTATTCTGTCGGAGCCATTGATAGGCCTCCCGATAGTCATCAATAATGACCGGGCTGCCATCCATACGTCGACTGGACAGGACAACAGAGGGCGCTGAGTAGGCGTTGGAGGTGACCCATGTGCAGTGAGTAACAAACATGACCAGGTAGATAACCATGCCAGCAACAACCGTAATCTTGGACAAGGTAGTGTAAATACCAACGTCGGGCTTTGCGGTCGCTCGGAGGGCACCCTTGGCTTTCTTGGATCCCTCAACAGCCTCTCCTTGTGCAGCCTGGTTGGGCTCAGGCTGATTGACCCTCAGATAGGTGTCGAGGAGCTGAGAGGCAGCCATAGCAGCAGCAACACACACAACAGGTGTTAGTGTGAGCATCAGACGAACCATAACGCCAGCAAAGTAGCTTGCAAACAGAGCATAGACAACAATGAAGACATGCTCATCCGCGAGGTTCTGGAAACACATATAGACACCGGCAGGGAAAAGCCAGATGAGGAAGTTAAGATCAAAGAAAAATGAGGGCCATGCGGTAGGCTGATGCTCCGAGACTGAAGCAATGATGGGAATGTGAATCTTGGCATAGCCGGTGTCAAACAATGAATAGAATCGACCGCCCCAGGGCGCGATGTATCCAAATGAGGTCAAGAGAATGAGGCCAGCGAGACCAACGAAGAAAGTCGCGACACCAGCAGCAACTACAATGGTTGTAATTTGTCGACCAGGGATAACAGACTTGACGTAAACAATGAATGCAATCACCTGAAGGAGGCCAAAAACACCTACACGGCAATGTTAGTATTATGTGTCACTTTGAATGTTTGTGTAAACGCACCAAGCGCGGGCATGTGCTCATTGGTCTTGACACAGAGGAAGCCGACAAAAGGCACCTGGAAACTAGCCATGGTGCCAATAGCGTACCACGTCGTGTAGCTGACATAGAGGCGATCGCTGTATCGACCCATGCAGATGAGAACGAAGGCATGGACGGGCAGTAGACATGTAATGAAAGCATATCCACCCCACGATGCAACCATATAGGCGTACGACAGCGCGCAAAGGGCGCCCCACAGCATCGAGCCCAACTTCAAAGCCTTGACCCAGAGGTAGAATGTGAGAACAAGAAGGAAAATGGCGATGGCCTCGTTATCGTAGCTACCGGCCACGGATCGAGAGATGTAACCTGGTGCAATACCCATGAAAACAGCAGCAAGAAGACCAGCGGATGAAGATGTAGTCATCTCATTGGTAAGGAGGTAGGCAGCATAGGCTGTCAGGCCAGAGAAGGCTGGGGCGAGAAGGACACAAATGTTTCGAATATCGACGGGGACCGTAAGGGCGCGGAGAGCGTGGTAGATGACGCCGCTTGTCACCATCAGACCAGGATAGAGGGTGCCTCCGGTAACCCGCCCAAGAGGATGCCATGTCCTGTCATCGAACCAGTCCCAAAATTTGTAGAATCCATTGGCGACGAGGTATTTTGTCGCGCGGAAGTTGAACCACGGGTCGACTATCATAAAGGTTAGCTCGCCATGATGGAGCGATTCGTTAGTATCTGCAAGACTGACATTCGTGAATAATACTTTCGAAGCCTGCGCCGGACGAGTTAGCAAAATCTATATTCCCAATGGAAGAGAGTCCTCGTTGCTCAGCAGACAGCAAAACCAGAGCAAGAATTGAGGCATTCACCCATCATGGGAAGAAAGCACTTACGTATCACAGAAAAAAGGCGACTGGACACAGCTGCGCCAGCGATCAAGAGAAGAATGATGACTCTTAGTAGAGTCCTAGTGTTTTGTCCGTTCACTCCGGCGAGGACGTCTTCGGTTTTTGCCGTCTTTACCGCCATGATGGGTTGCGATTGTCGACGATGTTTGACCCTGGATTTGATGCAACTTGTAGAAGCCGAAACCCAAGATGATATTCAACTCCACCAGAAGGACAGCTTGGAGCTTTACTACTGAGACGGGGAGCTACAGGAGGTAAATGTGGGACCCACCCACAAACCTTAGAGGCAAGGTACGTATCCTTTACGCGGCCGTGCATCCACTCAAAACTTAGCTCGTTCTTCAGATTATGGCCATGAAGGCCAGAGCCACAGTTTATCCGGCGAAGCTCTGGCGTATCAACTTGAAGACGATGATCAGGTCATTCTACGTCAATCTCAATAGGTTGACCGGGATAGCATGCAATATGGGTTTATAGCTTGCTAAATCACACCTGACTCTCACTTCATTGACCACAGGAATTGCTTCAAGCATTAGAATCGCTTATCGTCAACTTGCTTTTGCTGTAAAACTAAACATACATCCATACCTGATACACATCATCATAAGCCCGCATAGATACACTTAGCTTTCCCGCTCAAAGTCTCCCATCACATGCCCAAGTGATACAAGCCCTAGCCAAAACCATTGACGTTTTTTTTGTCGTCTAAAGTAGATATATTGTACACCTGTACATAGAGTTAAACAGGGACCTAAGGAAACATCTATGCAGGACCGCCATGTATATCCTCAATCATACACCGAGTCTGGTTCGAGGCTCGGATTATGCCTCGGCAGGACCTGTTTCCCTACGGTTGGTCAACCTTTTCGCCGAAACCTCCTATTGTTCCCATCCTGTCCCTTCTCATATCTTGCGTTGCGTTTCCCCGCGCCGGTATTACAAATTTAAGGGCTCTCCTTCTGCACCTTCAGCAGCAACTTCTCGAGATCAAACTTGGGGTCTGAGGGGTCGGTAATAACTGTATACACAATTAGTTGAGGGCTCTCCAGATTGTGTGTCTCGCATGTGCAATATGCCGCGGCCAATTGCGAGGAGTGGGTTTGGGGCGAAGCTGAGTTTGACGTACCAGAATCGCCAGATGTTGGGTTGTTCTTCTTAGCAAACTCGGCCTTGGCTTGCTGGATAAGCTTCTCCTTCTTCTCGTACTCGTGCTGCGCATGCTCGGCCTTTTGCGAGGCAGTAATCGCTCGCTGGTGGGTGAAACCGTAAAAGATACCCAGGCCAAGGGCGGACCACCGCAAAACCTATAAATGACTCAATTAGTCCTCAGGTCCATAAACAATCCAATTCTGCCGCTCGAAAGATCGCATTCTCTGACGTAGTCGAGTGCTCGGGGTTGGGATACGGTCGAGCGGCCGAATCGGGGAGGATAACACGCACGTTCACTCCGGTCGAAGCCATTGGGAATTAGAGTCGCAAAAAAAGGGCGAACGGGACGAAGAGCGAAAGGATCGGTATTGACGATAGTCGGGGGTCGACAATGGCTTGTCAATGGACCCAGTCGGAGTGGCTCGAGGGGATTAGATGCGTCGGCTTGAGGTGAAGAATTGAAAAGTCGTCGGGAAAAGTCGCAGTTTTTCCATTCGCTGCCAAAGAGCCAACCGCTGGCGGCTGGGAGCTCGGACAAGCTGGAGCCAGTAGCCAGTGAGCCGGCCAGCGTGATCACGTGTCCGACCTCATCTCCCAGATCAATTCACTGTGGAGTTAAGCAACGATACGTACCGACTTCAATTCCATTAGTAGCATTCTTCAGATTTCAGGCTTGTGCAGGGGGTTTATGGGGGTTGCAAGTGCCTGAGCCGGTCGCGCATGGATGGATTCAATTGGACCCCATCACAAGCTCATACCTTGCAGCATTTCATAACTTGATCACTACAAACAACGAGGAACTTACATACAGCGACCTCATTTTGTCGCGAAGGGCGACTTTTTATTTCTTGCCTTTTTCTCGTTATTTATTTGTTTTGCGAGACTTTATTTATCATCATTCAACGTGTTGTCGATCCATACCCTCCTAAACCCAGTATCATAGCTCTCAATATTGTTCAGTCTCGCAATGCGACTGTGGAACGTCCACAATGCAACAACGTCGAGATGAAATTCTAGCGAAAAAGGCGAAGCTTGCTGAGCTCAAGCGCCAGAGAGAGCTTCGGGCAAGCCAAGCGACAGCAAGTCGCTCCAGCATAGGAACCTCTAACGACGTTGGTCCCCTGATACCCTACCGCCTTTAAGCCCCTCGTTGACGTTTCTCAACCACAGTTGATATCGCCAACCCCTGGAAGAGCAGATAACCGCCGCGAGATCGAAACTCTTATAAATAGTCTTGTCGGTGATAGTAGGCCCGGCTCAACTGTCACGGGTGGACCTGGCTCTCCCGCTCCTCGTGGTAGCCGTCCAAACAGCGTCCTCAGCGCCGGCGAGATCAGCAACGAACCCTCCGAAGTAACGACCACTAGTCACATTCAAGTTCCCGCGCAGCCGCCACCTTGTCTCAGCACTGCTCCCCTCTTGACCGTTTTCGAATGCCCGCCGTCTCCAGTAAAGGAGGTTTTCTCATACAGCAAGGGTGTCCAGACGACAGAGGAATGGACAACACCTACCAGAACTAGGGCTCAGTCTCTCATCTCAGAAGCCGAAGACGTTCCCGCCGTAACTTCAACGCCCAGCAAGAGGCTGAGCAGGAGAGAGCGGGATCGAGAAGAGGAACTTCGACAGAAGATTAGAGAAGAGGTGGAGGAAGAATTGAGGGCGACAAAGGAATTTTTGAGCGACGGCATACTTCCCTCAGGCTCGGGTTCGAACTATCCTTCCAGAAATCTTACCGCCGAAGAGCTGGACGCTGTCGCCCACTCAGACGAATTCGTTGACTTCCTCGACAAGTCGACAAAGGTGATCGAGAGAGCTCTCGACCAAGAGACATATGATATTCTCACAGACTACGCTCTACAAGGCCAGGATATTGACGATGAAGACGAAGACAGTGGGAATACAGGCGGTAAGGGGCGACACAGGATAAAAGAAGTGGTCCAGTTCTTTGACGAGCGGTGGTCTAAGAAGCGCATGATCAGCGGCATTGATTTCTCGCCAAAATTCAGCGAACTCGTCCTCGCATCATATACCAAAAACCCGACAGCTCCCCATGAACCTGACGGGTTGGTTCAGGTCTGGAACATGCACATGCAAGATCGCCCTGAATACGTTTTCACCGCGCAGTCAGATATCCTGACTGCCAAGTTTTCTCCCTACCACAACAACTTAATTATTGGCGGTTCATACAGTGGTCAGGTGTTGCTGTGGGATACGAGAGCAAAGGCTGCTCCGGTTCAAAAGACTCCCCTTACGGGCTATGGCCATGCCCATCCTATTTACTCTGTTGATATTGTTGGTACCCAAAACGCCAACAATATCATTTCTTGCTCCACTGATGGTGTAGTCTGTGGCTGGACAATGGACGTCTTCGCTCAACCTCAGGAACTTCTTGAACTCAAGAACCCTAGTCAGGCCAAGGTGGCTGTCGAAGACGTGAGCCCAACGTGCCTTTCTTTCCCGGCTACAGATCCTACATTCTTCCTCGTCGGCAGTGAGGAGGGTACCATCTTCCCTTGCCATCGATATGACCGTGCCGGTGCAAAGGCTGGTGTTGATAAGAAGATCAGCTACAAGGGACATACCGCCCCTGTCATGTCTGTGGACTTCCATCCTGCTAGAGGGCCAGTGGATTTGGGCGATCTTGTCATATCGTCTTCACTCGATTGGAGCGTTAAGCTTTGGAAGGTTCGAGCACCTGCGGCGACATCTACAATCGGCTCTGGCGATGGTACCATTTCACCCCTGATTGACTTTGTGCGTGAGGATGTCGTCTATGACGCTAAGTGGTCACCCGTCAAGCCCAACATTTTTGCATTGGTCGATGGTGCTGGATGGTTGGAGCTTTGGGATATTGCAGTCGAGACTGAAGAGCCTGTGTCCAAGATTTCGCCCAGCTCTCGAAAAGATGGCAGAACTATGCTTTCGAAGAGTCTGAACAAGGTTGCATGGGAGCCCAATGATGGAAAGCGTCTTGCCACTGGTGGCATCGATGGCTCTCTCACAGTATTTGAGGTTGCCAGTGGTCTTGGTGGTAAGGATGGCCCGAAGAGTGAGGACTGGGCGAATGTGAAGAAGCTTGTGAACCGACTGGAGGCAGTTGGTTCAAATGGTGCATTGATAGTTTAGTGATCTCCATTGGATGGAGTATTGGCAGCATAGTGGCGTATGTTCTTGTGTTGTGAGGTAGTTGAGAGATGAATTTACTGATATACCCATGGCTTTTCATTTCTTTCCTTGTTTTCATCAACAATGCAATCTATTGATCTTTTCGCAGCTCTCCTGAGTTACAGGCCCCTCCTGTTGTCAAAGAAAGCAGGAGGATATTGTGTCACGTGTTGTCTCCACATCAACAATATCTTCAAGTTTTGTCGTGGAGCTAAGGCTCAACCTCAGCTTTCAACAATCTCAACTTTCGAGTTGAGAAGCTCTGCGCAATCAATGCGCAGTCTGCTGAAGAGTCCGTCTTCCCTATAGCAGTTACTCACTATGACCAGGTGTTGAAAAAGACGATAGATCAGTATGGTAAGTCACAGCCCTTATTGAAACACTCATTCAATCTTTCATGATGGCATTCATTTTTATGAATTCTGCAATTCCGAATGCCCTTTTGGTTTTGGGCAACACGTGGACACTTTACAGCTGAACAGCAACTTTGCTACTTATTGTTTCTCATTTCTATCTTGAAAGTGTGTTCTAACTCAACCACAGACTTTGTCTCACAGTTAAGCTTCCATTGGCACGCCTTCAGGATATCGCCCGCCAGAAACCTCGAATGCGTTAGCTAGATCCTCGAGGGTTTTCATCTCTTCCTCCGAAAGCGGGAAGTATTGAGCATTCTCTTCGACTCGAGCTGTTGTGGTTGCTCCGGGGGTGGGAATGATGGTAGGCATTCCCTTGCGGCCGTTCAGGCCTCTAATCCAGTTGATGGCAAGCTGTGCCGGTGTGGTTCCCTTCTTTTCTGCTACCGTCTTGACTTGTTCAACAAGCTTGAGGTTGTGCTGGAAGGATTCTGGCTGGAAACGCGGGAATCCGCTAGCAATGCCCTGACCCTGGAACTGAGAGCTGTCGGCAAAGCGACCCGTCAACATCTATAGTGATTGTTAGTTCTATGTAGTCCGGAGTTGAGTAGGCGAGCTTACACCACGTCCAATAGGCGCGTAGGCCATGATGGGAATATTATGCTTGGCACATGCAGCAGCAACACCATTCTTGATGATGTCGGGGCTGAACAAACTGCATTCGACCTCGACGAGAGCGACCTTGACAAGCTTCACAGCTTCTTCGATGGTCTCGGCACTGCATTCTGAGAGGGCAATGCCACCAACCTTGCCAGTATCAACATACTCCTTCTGAATGACGTTAAGGGTTTCTTCAAAGGGAACGTTGTGGTCTCGTCTTGAGGGCGCGAAGATATCAAGCTTCTTGACACCGCCAAGTTGGTTGAGCACATTGTCAATAGATCTGCGAACATTCTCTGGAGATCCATCGAGTTGAAACGTGTCAGTGTTGTAAGTGCCCTTCATAGCGATGACAACCTTTTCAGCGTACTCGGGATATTTTGTGAAGTATGCCTTGATGAGAGTCATGCTGTTATACTCAGGAGGTCCGTAGAACTCGGCGCCACTCCAGAGATTGCAGCCATTGATGAAGGCTGTGTGCATAGCTTCAAGAGCTTGATCTAAAGGAGTTGGGTTGGGGCGCCATGTGAAGCCTTCATGTTATTAGTCTGGTTGTATTAAGTCCCTGGAATGGCTGAACATACCCATGAGGCCGTAACCAAGAGCGCCGACCTGCTTTCCCAGAATCTCAGGCATATCGGTGTTTATAGATGGGTGGTTTGGTATTTAATACAAGCTGTGAACTATATGGATGGTGTTGATGATGTTGGAGAGGTTGTGAGACAAGGGAATCAACGAGGAAAGGCTCAAAGGTATTTATACATCAGGAGAATTGAATGATCGCATTTAAAATCAATTTCTCTGCAACTATCACGATTGATTATTCACCCTCTATCCGACCCATAATGGTGTTGTTCGCCACACCCGTTCATCGGGATTGCAGCTTCAAAATGCTACATAAATCCGAAAATGGATCTGACTAAACACTCAACTCCAGCTCGTATCCCATAACGGGACGCCACGCGAGAGAGTCCGAAGCCAACAGATCGGAGCTTGCTCTTTACGGAATTGTGTACCGCCGAGTAGACCCTTATGGAGATAGGGTATTGGATAGTGCTGTTAATCCGATTTGATGCAAAGTAGGTAGTTGTCTGGATGAACCAAGTATGCAGTAAGGTATCTCCTAGTGCTGATGCAATTGATATGGTGGTTATCATTCCCATTAATCAAGGTCAATCAATATTCCCTCTCCTCCTCTCTTCGGCTCAGGTTTAACCACTTCCTCCTCGACGTGTTCCTCTTCTTCATATTCATCCTCGGCTTCCGATTCCTCTTCAAGGTTTCTGAACTGCACATCTCGACGCTGAGCACGGATTCTGGCTCTCTGCTTTCTCTTGAGAAGGCTCCCAGCCTTCCTCGCGGTTCGTCGACCATTTGGTGCATCCACTGCATGAAGAACTTGGGGAGGCATGGGCATCAATCCCCGCGCCTGAAGCCACCAATCAGGGAATCCAGTCAGGCCAACTTCTGCAAGGCCTGCTGCAGTGATGGGCATTGTATGTTCATAGTGGCAGTCTAGACCCCATTTGCAGACACCATGGTGACACCAGTGTCGACAGAGTGAGGGCAATTGAGACGATGGTGCCGTGGTGTTGGTTGGAATTTGTGGTGTCTCTCTGTGGGGAGTAGGATTGAGATGGGCTGACTGCTGCTTGTTGACAGGATTGTGGCGGCTAGAGGAGAGGCCTTGTGCTGGTTTTAGCTTGGACTTGAGAGTTGAAAGCTGAGTTTTCGTTGGCTTCGGTGTCTCATAGTAGTTGTGAGACGATGATACACCCACTGCGCAGGTACTGGGATGAAATTCAGTGACCCGCTCATATGAACTGTCCGATTCATCACTTGTCGAAGCTTCATCCTTGGTGATGGGAGAGAATCGAAGCTTGTAAGTATCCAGCTCAGCATGGATGACTCCCAAATTCCCCATGTCTCTGGTCTCATCTGGGGATAAACTTCGAGGGGCGCCGATGACTTCAATCCACTCTGGCAGAAGGTCTGCAGGAATAAGAGGGACAGCAGTTGCAGGCTGAGAAAGAACTTGGCCGTCGGGTGTGATTTGCTCTGCCCCTGGTCTGACCAGGAAGAATTGAGGTTTGATTCCCATGATAATTGGCGAGTGTTGTGATGTCAATGAGCAGGGGAGAAGTGAACAAGCCGGTTGTGAAATGTGAGAGAGAAGCAAGAGTTCGGAGACCAGGTTCTGAGGAGCTCGGTTTATATAATTTATGCGTACAGTTTGTTAGTTGCCTCTTGTCTCATGGACCTCTGTTTGCTGTAACACAAATGAGGACAAAGACGCAGATGCAACTAGGAATGCTTTGTCACACCTACCGAGCCTCCACGCGAATCTTGACATCCAAACCATCTACGCAGTAGCCCAGTTGTCTAGGTCCATCTTTGAGTTCCACTTCTCTTTTTACCCATCGTCCAGGTTTGCCTGCAGTATCCTCTTCAGCAGCATGTGTGTCAATCCCTTTGCGTTCCCTCTCCTCTTCGGCATCCTCCTCGTCGCTGCTATCACCCTCTTGATCGTCAAAGCCAGCCACAGGGTCCCATTCTCCTGTTTCCCAAATAAGTCCAAGTTTGAGGGGCGACAAGCCAAACAGTTTTCCAGCAATGCCTTTGACAGCATAGATATCGTACGATTTGGGAATCTTTTTCACATTTTCCTCCCCATCTTGGAGATGGAAACCAACAGTAACCAGACGTGCTTCGAGGAAAGCAGGGTTAACCTCCAACCGACGAACAATATTTGGCTCGCCGTAGATCCTGCAAAGGTCTGCATAGCGAGGGTGATTTACCAAGACTTCTTGTTCGGCGTCCTCTGGTGCAGCCGCGAGCTGTTTTGCAATCCGTGAAAGATAGAACATCTCGGCGTTATTTCTATCAGCCGGTGTGATCTGGCTGAAGTTGAGGGACTTTAGTGAAGCAAGGCGGGCAACGGTTAACATGTGTGACTCCTCCGAAGAGGATGCTTTGGCATCATCGTCTGCGGCATCGTAGAAGGGATTGTGGCCAATTCGTAAACCAACTAGACCAGGGAAATGTTTGGGAAGCTGGTTCACAAATTCCCACGATTGAATGTTGTTGTATGACACGTCGAGATACTGGACAGTATCCGAGAATATTGGCCCTTCTATACCTTCAGGAGCAATTGTTGAGATGTTGTTCCCCTTGAGGTGAATGTTGCGCAGTGATCTGAGCGCCGCAAGGGTGCTGATGTCCACAAATGTAGTGAATTCGTTGATTTCGAGGTTGATTGATGTCAAAGTCGACGAGAGATTGCCATAATCTAAAGCAGGGAGAGACTGAAATTGGTTTGATCCAGCATCGAGAGCAGCCAAAGACGGAGACTTTGTTGCAATGTGGCAGACTTCCTCCCAGCTTAGCAAGGTTTCCTCCAGCGACAGCTCTTTGACGTTGTTTACAGCGTCGCTTGATTGATCGCCCAAAACATTTTGAAATCGATTCCCACTATAACTAGGTTAGTGAATTGTTTGCCTATAGCCAGAGGGACATACTTGAGCGTAAGGTGCTGGAGATTTGGTAGCTCACGACAAATTTCAAACACAGGGTCAAGCCGATCAAACAAATTGCGACTGAGATCCAACTGCGTAATCTTGGGACACGTCTTTGCAATGATGCCCTCACTCTCATCGTCTGCCCTTGCACTGGCAACCTGAAGATCCTCGAGAATCACCACAGTAAGCTCACCGATATTGGCTTGCTGGCGTCGAATCTTCTCAAACCCTACCTCCTCAGCACGCTTCCCGAAAAATACAATCTCTTCTGCGGCCCTTCTCCCATCCGGGAGCGTGTACTCAGAGGCATATCTGTGGTTGACGGCTGACAGAAAGTGACGCGGCGGGTCAGCTGGCCGTGAAGGGCGCACAAATGAGGCAGCAGTGGGGAATTTAGATTTGCCTTGAGAGAGTCAGTTAGTTATCAAGCAAACACAAGCAGAGAAACACATATAGCAGATGATGTGTCTGGTCTGGTCTGGTCTTACAGGTAAAGTAACGAACGCCTTTGTGACATCCGTCGTGTTTGCCTCGGGCTGAGTCGTCCCATTCTACGCCGAGCCATGTCCCTGTTGTGCCTGAGACTTCACCGACGAATCTCACTGTGCAGAGAGCGCCGTCGTATGAGATGCGTTGGCCAACGTGGTGCGTCGTTGCCATTATTTTCGTTCAGGAGATGTCTCGATGTATCACAGAAATGGTTTTCCGTTGTTCATATTGAGAGGGTTGAGGATGGGAACTATGAGAGGATCCTTAAGGCAGCAGAATTTGAGGGTAGCGATACCATAGGTAGCTATGGCCTCAAATATCACCAAACTTGAAAAACGGTTCAAGAATACCAATACATGATTAGAAGTTTATTGGTCTTGCTGCTAAGAGGGTTTTATTTTATCAAATAAATTAAGTTAATCGTAGATATTGAACGCTTTGGTGTTAATCCTTTGTCAAGATGTGAACTTAAATGATAATTCAGATACGCGCAAAAAGCCCAAGACAACCTACTAGCCGAACAGTTTCAAGTGATTAAGAAGGGATGGATATGATGATCTCTCTTAATAAAACTATTCCGCTTAATCGTGTGATGTTCACAAGCTACCTAGGCTGGTAGTATTCATGATATTTTGCACACGATATCTCGCCACAGGGTAACTTCATCACTACCCGCCCACTTCTCATCGTCTCCTCAACTCACCGCTAGCACCAACACTCATCGTAAACCAATAGCTCACAATGTCGTCTTCTTCCATCGAATGCCAGCATCGCTGTGCTCAAATGTTCTCAATGGCAATGTTTCTACAAGATATATCCACTCGCACGAATCTTCTCGACCGGCAACGTCCATCTTCACAACCTCAACCGTCTCAGAAAGTCTCGCCATCTACACCAAGCCAACCACATGATCCATCGATACAGCAAATGAGCCAGCTACCAGATAGAACCCTCTGAGAGGAGTTATAGAACCACATGCCAATCAGGATCTATCAGTATTTCACGAAAATTGGTGAGATTTCAATCCAGCACCATGACATTGCCAGCCAGTTTTTATCACGAATATCACGCACTTGTCCAATAGAGTTCATAGGCTAATTATGGACTCAAGGAAATCAATTGGTAACAAGCTAGTTACAGTTTCAGACTAAATCCAGCCTTTGCTGGTTATGCAGGTGTAGAGAGTGTCGGTCATGAAATTCAATGCCCAATCATTTTCATGTGGCATTCTGGTATCGTTTCGCTCAAAATCAATTCGCTCGGCCAATTCTTCCCTTGGCCTGGTCACATTCCTCCAAAAATCGATAGATCCCTTCAAGACCTTCATAGTCTTCCGATGGTCCAGCCATTGAAGAGCTGTCCGGAGGCGACATCGTCTCGTAACCTTCGGTCTCAGCCAGCCACGGACTGTTTATCATTTCGTCCAGATATGATTGTTGAACAAAGTATTCCTCGTCCAGAGTCGAGATTTCGTCGGTTTCGTAACCCTCGACGGATCGCACTGATACGCTGGGAGTAAAGGCTGACTTCATGCCATCGGGAGCGAACGGAAATCGGAGGGCAACTGGAACACCGACTGCATTATCAAAATCGGCATCTTGGCCCACCACACCGCGCTGAATACCAATGTCATCGCAAAGTCGCTCAATGGTTTCAGCGTCAACGCCCGGAAAGCGGACTCGAAGGACGTTATGCTTCTCTAATAAGACTGGAAGGTCACCCAACACTGCAAGCCTGCGGAGGTCGGCATTGATGGCCGTGAGATCTTGCAATGCTCGTCCAAAGTCAGAGGACAAAACGTCGAGGAAACCCTCTGTGTTGAGGGAAGCGCCAGCAGCAGCGGCCTCAGCCTTGAAGCCAGAGGTCTCGGAGGCAAAGGGAATAGCCGCGGCAAGAGGGCTCAGAGCTGTGACGGTAGGGCTGAGCTGGAAGTCGATGAAAGAGCCGGGAGCAGAGTGGGAGAAGGCGGAGAGCTTGTGCATCGCCTGGTCTTCAACAGGTGACACAGAACGATACTGTCGCTCGCCTCGAGGCCCAAGGCCATCGTAACGGAGCTTCTGGCCAGAGAGGAAGAACGCTCTCATGGCTTGGGAGACATTCTGCACAACCTGGGCCGGAGCTGCCGGAGTATGCGAGAAGTACCGAGCACTACCTCCGAGACTGTATCCGCCAGCACTTCGAGGAAAAGCACCACCGGTCAGATTCGGCCGAAGGGCATTGGCAAAAGGAGCTCGGCCGGAGAACTGCGCAACACGTCGAGATGTGTTGGAAGTCGGGAGCTTAGATCGATCGAACCGGGTAGCCTTGGGCTCGGAGCTAACGAATCTCCTAATAACTCGGTTGACATTCTGAGCTGCGGAGCTAGAGAACCATCTAGTATGGCGTTTCTGCTGTCGTAGAACAGCAACGGGGTGAATTGGTTGACGAGCAACTCTGGCGGTTCTGAGTGTAAGTTGGGATTGCAGGGGCCGCGTCATGAAGACGAGCTTGGTCCGAACCACATTTGTGGTTTTGGCCACGGCGACCTTGAGAAGCCGTCGGGCCATCGGACCCAACAGCGCCTCTAAAGACGCCATAGTGAAGTTTTTTGTCGTTTCCAATCCAACGGTGTTGGAGAGTGAGGTGCGTAAGCTGAAGTACAACGCATTAAGCTCGGGCGGTATGAGATCCTTTATGGCGGTGATAATTCGCCACAGCATGCGCCACACGGAAGGGACCGGGTGGCTGATTGCGGGGTTCATCTAGGACGAAACAAGGTTAGCGCAAATGTACAGTCAGCAACTGCGACCTCCACCAACAATAAAATTTCTTTGTCTTCGTTTTTCCTTTGCTCAAACCTCTCTCTCTTCATTCCTCAAGGTCTGGCTCGCGCACACGATGCGAAGGCGTTGTCAATTTCGCGCGACCACGACCTTGAATTTCTTCTAGGTAAGAATTTTTCCCTTTCCCTGCATTATTTTCTACTTCACATGATGAACAATATACACGAACAATCCAAATCAGACCAGCACAATGGTGATTTAGCAATCTCTAGAATTACACTGAGAAAGCTTTGGATCTCAGCACTAGCAGGATTTTTTGTGTCGCAATCCTCTTACTAACCGGTCACTAGTTTTATTTGTTTCTTGTTTGCCATTCAATGGACACGTCTCCCGGTTGAGCGTGTCAACTCTTGCTATAAACTAAAAAGGTTGGTACACATTTTTCTTTATTCCGTCAGACCCTCTCCGAGTGATGATCAAAACGACACCTTAGGGATTCCTCATTCTTAATATACTATGTGGATACTGTTGTTATAAGTTTCAGCCTTGTCTGACAGGAGATCACAACGCCTCTTTGCTTGCACCTTTTTCTGTTGATGCAATTGCTAACTTGCGCTTGTCAATAGGTAAAATTCATCTTCCTCACGAGCGCTCCCAGCCACTTTATGATGAAGATTTGAACGAACGGGCGGACATAAACGAGTACTGCTGCCTCCCACCCTAGAAAAGCAAGGACGTACAAATCCTTGTGGTGGGTGTGTAGTGGGACCTCTTGTTGATACTTCGTCACCTGATCGTGGCTCCTGTGGAAATGGATTCTTGTCGATATCTGGTTAAGGAACCGGTGGCTGACTGTTGAGGATCTAGGTACCTATACAAAGAATTCTTGCTCTTGCATATACATTCCTTCCGTGATGAGTTGTTTTTTAAGTATTCACACTGTTTGACTCTTGGTCTTCGGACCTTGGGATATGAACACAACATCAACATCTGATTGATTGGTATGCTTTTAATGCTCCAACTACCTGTGGTTGTATAGCTAACCTGTCTAGATTTGATCTTGCGCTTTTGTTGCCAAATCTAATGACGCCGGATGCTAACTCCGCCGTAGGTGTACAAGAGATGCATCTTGTGTCACCTTTACAAGCACTAATGGTAAGACAACATTTTCTTCTATATATATCTACCTACCCCTACCATATGATGACTCTGCTATTATTAGCTCTATCCGAGTTCATCGTGACGAACAACCTATTCACCTTGGAGAACTGATATGGTTCCCTTCACACATGTTTTATTGCAACATTGAGAAGATGTCATAGCTAACCAGCTTTGCCAGGTGTAACGATTAATGACCGGAGAGCCATTGGACTCGATGCAATATGTAATTTCGAAATATATAATTTACCAAGCCTTGTTACGCCTCCTTTTCTTCGTGAATATGTGTAATACATGTAAATGTTTCTAACCTAGGAAACGGATAACTGTAGATATCCATCTTTTACACTCGCCATGTTTTCGTTCACTCTATGGTATATACTAAACCTATTTCTTGAGCTGCAGTCTTGCGTTCATTCCAACAATGCAACGGATCAAATCCCAATCATCCTTGTGGCCTACCCAGTCGGTAACGACGACGCCCGTGCCTGCGGAGCCGATCTTGAGCTTGTTTGGCCCCTTGCCATCCTCGCCGTGGCACATGCAGAGGTACTCGATAACAGAGGGGTTGACCTTGGCGGCAATGCGCTCCGGCCAGCAGGTTGCGTTGAAGAAGTTGCTCGCTGTGAGGAAGTTGACGAACAAGGGGGGCAACCTAGCTTCATCCTTATGACCATCCATACCGGCGAGGGCAAAGGTCTGCTCAGCAGCGCGTTCGAGCTGCCGACGGCAGTACTCAATCTTTTTCTCAATGTTCTCGCTCTCGGTGATTTCGTAAAAGTCTTGGACACGGATGATACCTCCAGGCACCTTGCCGTCCTCACAGTTGTCGGGCCAGGCGCCTGCGTCAATACCCCAACCTCGACCATCCCAGCATGCCTTCTTCATCTCGCCGTCCAAGTTGAAGCGGCGGACAATGACAATGCGACCACGAGCACCACCCAAGGTTGGAATCTTGGGCTCAGTCCACCATCGGCTTCGTCTCTTGTCGACGTAACTGTGCTTCAGGTACTTTCCGAGTTGTTCATCGTTGCCCTTACCAGTACCTTCGCGCTTGATACTCATGATGACGGTCTCACTGCTGTTCTCGTCGAGGAACTTGTAAATATCCTCAAGCATGTGTTTAAAGTACTTGGTGCCAGTCAAGGAAATGGGAAACACGCTGTGGACAAGAGCAAGTTCATCATCGTCAGGACTCACGGACACTCGAATATCGAGGAACCGAACACCATTTTTGAGTTGTTCCAAGATGTCAACTGCTTGACATCGAACAGAAGGAAGCGCAGTATAGCAAGTTGGAGAGTTGTGCGTGCCAGGAATCGACAGCAGTGTGAGTGGCCAGTCGTCGTGAAGCTCGTGCATCCAGCGATGCAGCTGGGCAGAAGAAAAAATGGCGAGAAAGGCACCGTTGGGGGTATAAACCACAGTGAGATCATGTTTGCATCCGTCTAGGTTCTTCATAACAGAAGATTTGTTGGAGGGACTGGGAATGTCGACTTGATACTTGTGATCCTCATATTTGAAGGTAAGACGGACCACCTCCTTATTCTTGTCGGCGGCTCGGATTCCAGAATCCTTAGTCTTGAAGGGCTCGACTTTGACAGAGGCCTCTTCCTTGTGGATGGGATCGCCCTTGGCTTGTGTTTGACGAGAGCTGAAGTCAGTGGCCTTGATGAAGCCACTGATATGGCTTGTCATATTTGAGAGGACATTGCCAGTTCTCACAGTTTGGCCCTCGAACCTCTCGATGTCAACGAGCTCGATTGGGTTAATGGTAAGATTTCGAATGGTGAGGTGAGCCATGGCTGTGGTTGTCGCAAATGGGGCGGTCACTAATTGAATGGAATGATGGTGTTTATTGCGAAACCTCGTAGAAAGTGGATGAAGCTATCCAAGAAGAGGTTTGTTGGGGTGAAACAAAAAAGCAGCTAGTTCGAAGCCAAGTGAGGAAGCAGCCAAAAGGAAGAAAGTGACCGGAGGATAGCTCCTTACGCGTCCATAAACCAAGAGAATCGAAGCCAGGATCCGAATCTGAATCTGGTGGGGGAGGTTAAGGAAGCTGGAGCTTCTGAAGCTCACCTTACGGAGCTATCCGAGCTAATTGAAGCAGGCCTAGTTCGGCATGCGCGGGGCCAGTTTTCATGTCAATTGGACCCCTCGAATACAGTAGCGGGGACATGGAAGCACCCAAAAGACGGTAAAAGCCTAAGGGAGCTGAGAGAATGTTGTAGTAGTAAGCTATCATAGGAGCTGAAGTCATATTTGTTTGCGTTGTCGTCCTTCGTCATCATAGCCAAGGGTACCAAGTGAGGGAGACTCCCTGCAGCAAGTCAGACTTTTCATCTTGGGTGTTTCATTGGCGCCGACCCATTTCTTGGGTGGTTTGAAAGTGAGCTCATCTCACTATACCTAACAGACTTGCATATGCCTTCCAAGCTCTTCTCAAGCGAAGAGAAGAAATGTAAAAGCTCAGTGCTAAACGGTTTAGCTTTGGCGTGCCGACTTGGCCGATGAACAATTCGGCCGGGGAAACAACAATAGAACACAAAGTAAGGCTGAGGCTGCACCTTGAGTTGGATGGGTGTTAATAGGCAATCTACTTCCATGGTTGCCAGACTAATTGGAACGGCTCGACTTGGCTGAACCCGATCCTCTGAACTGGGACGGGGCAAACAATGGATAGTGTATGCTAGAAGGGACCGAGGAACAGGTTGACCGTGCACCATCTGCTCGAGCGAGCGAGCTACAGTACCATTCCATTGGAAAGGGGGTGTTGCCTCTTATTTCCTGGTTTTCCCTGCGTGATAATTGAAACGTTGACGCCTTAGCGTTGGAGGATGCGATTATTGAGAATGGAGAGTGCTAAGGACGAAGGAAGACTCTTATTGATTATTCCCAAGTAATTAATTTCCTTGTTGAGAGTAGCTTGAAGATTGCTCGAGATCGATAGTTGAGTGAAGGTAAAGGTGAAGAATGGCACGGTCACGTTGAAGGTGGGTTGTGACACAACACAATAAGAATTATCCAACAAAGAGAGCCCTATGAACAACATGTAAGAAAGAGACGGAAACGAATCACAAAAGACTCCAATTTTATTTGTATATCACTTCATATTACAAGTCCAGAGTATCTTCTGTCGATTATTCGCATCCCCAGAATATTCTCTCATATAGTAGGAGGCATTGTCGATAATCGCCTGACAGAAAGATCCCAAATATACAATTGGTAATGAGTCATTCTTGCTTGGTAGCACAAGTAATGAATTGACATTTCGTCTGTAGCTGAGACAAAGCAGTGGTTCTCTTATTAAATCAACAATTAATGCCGCTGTGTTACATGGATATCACCAGCCTTCAGGTTCCAGCTGGCCAAGGAAGAAAGAACAAACTCCTAAACCCCATGCCTTTCATCTCTAGTCGTAAAAAGGCCGTTAATTTCCTTCTCAGCATTGCTGTTATCATTTCAACTTCTCAATAGAGAAGTCTAAGTAAAATAGACCACGAGAAACGCTTAAATACACCTTCACCATGTTCGCTGGAATAATCAGCGAAGTGTTTTCCTGTGATTAACCAATAACCTCCCAATTTAACATTTCCCGGAGATGTGACATGGTAGTCTCCAATTACTGACTTGTTCGTCGTCTCTTAGTAGGGGCCAAATCTTCCTCATCATCCAGGTCATGTCGAAGTGAAGATCCAGCACGTTTCTGAATGAGCCCTCCAATAACATCTCGGCTTCCGATGACATTGCCTGTGCCTTCAACATTCATGCCTGCATCAACCTGGATATTCAAGGGTCGAGGGCAGCCGGACTCGTCAATCATTGGGATGCCGCATCGGCCAGAGCTTCCCTCATGCAAGGCTTGCACGACGGCTTTGGCGATGGCATTGGCCTGTTCCGCAGGAGTGGTCGTCAGGCACACGATGTTGTTGTTTCGTGAAACATTGATAGATGTGTCAATCTTGAGGCTGATGGGTGAGCTTCCCTCGGATGTCTCGTCTTGATCATCATCTACAGCATCAGAAAGCATGGAAGTGCAGGTGGTTTGTTGAGGCTGAGGGCGCGGGATATTTCCACCCATGTTGGGGAGAGCGTCCCGCCTCTCTTGAATAATTCTGGCCATCATGGCAGTGAAATCAGTGACGGGGACTCTTCGTGGTGTGTAGGCTGGAGGAGGGCTGTTCTCTTTAGGGACATCGACTTGGGGATCCTGAGATTGAGAAGTGTTGTTGGGAGAGTCCATGATTGTTGAAGGGAAGATATATTTGTGCGCTCGGTATTGATACTCTCTCAAGAAGAAGTGAGTGGAGTAAAATGTTGTCACTGGAAAGATGTCTTGCTGTTGGTGGACTGAGATCTTGTTGTTGATGCAGGAGAAGAAGTCCAGGGCGACAGGTCAGCCGTATATAAAGGATTCTCAACGATAGAATTGCCGTTAATAACGGGAAAGACAAGAACTTGTCCTCGACACAATAGGTAAGACCAGGGGGCGAGGTGGTGGTCGAGAGCTATGCGCCACGTGTGATAGTGCTGTCTCTGACTTGCTAGGGTTGAGGTGACGCGAGAATGAAGTGACTTCTAGATAGAGTTAACAGGTTTAGAGAAAGGTTTTCCGGAAAGGAAGCGGGAACGGTATCTAGATATAGTTGGGCTGAAGGGAGAACAAGAAAAAGGGGAAACGAGCAAGTTTCCTCATGTTGTGGTCTTGGAGTGCTGGACAATACAACACTAACACTGGGAGAATAGAGCCTATTCAGCACCTGATTGATTGTCTACTTGGAGCCACGTTGGGAGATATCTGCAACATGAGGGAGAAGTACATGAAATCAACAGCAAACAAGATTTGTAGAAGAATCCCATCTACCCGCACGGGAGAAGGGGGTGTAGGGGAAAATGACATGCATGGATCTCAAGCTGAGACTTTGTAAGCCATCATTTCATTCGCAACCACAATAGGGTACAATAATAGGTACGGGAGGATAAATGGATCCTACAGCACTCAGGCAGACTCCTATTTTGCTGATTCAGTCCAAAACATAAGCCACCAACATTAACACAACACGATATGCCACAAGCGTAAGAGGTTGGCTAACATAATGTCGTGTGCCATGGCGTGGCCAAGCTAAGAAAAGGCTTGCAGCCTCAGCCGAAACTAACGTCCGTCAGGCCGGGTTCAATGTCTGCATTGTATTGTGCACAAGACATGCTCTCGTGAAGGATTTCGGACTTATTCAAACGGGTATTGTTGATCTCTCTCGTCCGACTCTACGCCCCCTCCACAACCGCCAAAAAAAAAAAGGCTGAAACCAACGCGATGACCACCCACCACTGAATACCATCACCGTGGAATGGGATGGGTTCTAGCACCGGATAGGGCAAAGTTGTCACGTCAAAGCGTGTATCAGGGTACAATGAGTGTATTATCAAGTCTCGCTTGTTCTTGTTGGCGGATCTTATTGCCTGTTGAAGTAGTTGGATGGTTACATATTCATTTCGTTCTCGTTGCTTCTGGGGTTGTCAGATGCATGAGTCCAAACGGTTATATGCAGGTATCATTTTTCACTAATAGAATCAAAAGAACTTTTGAGACAAAAACTCAGCCTTTGTCATATGATATTGATGTGTATTCAACGCAAGGTTTCGGAGATCAACAACAGCCACAGCAAGAATAGTCCAACAGGATACGCATTGATTGAAGAGACCATCAAGGTTGGAACCTAGTAGATACTTGCTTATAAACTGATGATCGTTTGTTGTATCACCTTTCTTCATGATCAGCACATTTTAGAGACAAAGTCATTACCACCAACCTCAGTACAGTTAAGGCACTGACTCTAAATTTTAGAGCATCAATCAGTAACAACCGACGGTGGAAAAGCGTCCACAGAAGGAGGATGTGGTTGGCCGATGCAAAAGCGGAAGGCGTGAAGGTGGCTTTCGGGGCGTGGCTTGGCGGCTTGTTGCTTCCTATTGTCCCCAGACACGCTTGGTATTGTTGTCGAATAGCCCCCGTAAAACCCCCTGTCAGCCCGCAGTCCCGACTGAATGGGCTGAATCGAGGCATCGACCACGGGTGACATCTGCCGCCTATTCGCTTCCTATTGAGGCTCACTTCGGGTTTAGCGCCCGTGGCCCAGGTCCACATTTACGGACTCCTGCCGCCTTCCGCAACCTCCACAGTCTCATTCTCCCTCCAACTTTCAAACACTCAAACTTGATTCTGTACACCTCAGCCAACACAAATGTACCCATGGCAGTCGACAATGGAAAATAGATACGTCCTCCTTACAACTTTCTTTCTTGGGCTGACAAAAGCATGATCCAAACGGTCACAACCATCCATGGTCCCTGCCGTGATGCATCTCCGGAACTTACACCGTTCAGACAGTCTAGACGGAACCACAACACACCACCTCCTTACCGGCAAACAATATCATATTGTCCACTCACACTCTGTATAATTCGCCGAAGGAAACCCTGTTCGTTGAATTTCCCAACAAACAAACAAAGGCCCAAGCTCTGGTCACCAACGCCTACCAGGTCCGCGGCGTCATATCTTGCGTCCGCACCTCCTGCAGAGCCAGAATCAGTTTAAGCGAAGCAGCCTGCTGACTGCCAAACCATCTCCTCGGTTCTGCAGTCTATTCAAGCTTGGGCCCCGGGCCCCAATTTTCGCTTTCTGTGCTGCCTGAACCTTCAGCGACCAAGCCCAGAATACCAGCGGAGTGACTACGCTATAATGGCGTACCCGGGACGAGCCTCTTCTCATCCGGTCTGCTGGTTCTCTACACATTGTAATGCAGAGTATACTAGCGGTTCTGGGCTTCATTACATTTCACTCAATATCCACAGGTGGCTATTGATGTTGTGGGTATAAGCCTGTAGTGCAGGGGCTACAATGTCTCCATCTGGAACAACTAAAGGGACTAAGAAAACGCCGTTTCGCCTGTTCACATTCTTGATCCTAGAGGTCCAGTTGGCTGGTTATCTCACTCCTGGTACTCCTGGCCCGACGTCGGCTTCAGCATAGCCTTTCGTCGGTAAGTGCCGACATCGTTGGCTGATCAGGCTGCCTCCACCGTCCAGTCTTATTCGCACACTTTATGTCTCAAACAAACAAAGATCTGCGGATGATGAGACGAGAATCCTACTCCTCTCACACTCACAGTTGTGACATACCATCCGCTTCTGATGGTACACCCTTTGCCAAAGAACAATGCCTTCGGTCTGTTGGTAGTCCCTCCCACGTTTAATCATACCGCTCGGGATAATGAAGACTACACGCCCCTCCAATTGAAGTAGTTTGAGCAAGTCTTTCAGCTCGGGAAAGGAAATACCCTAAACTTGCTCAACGGCACATCTGAGTTTTCGAGCCAAAGGACTGGGCCTGTAAGCCACCAAACAAACAACTCGAGACGTTTGAATATGTCTCATAGTCATGTCATGTTCTTAATCTTGATGCCCGCTCCTTTTTGCTCTTGAGGTGGTTCGATCATATCACCTCAGGCTGTGTTGGAAAGTTTATGGCAAGTCGCGTGTTCCTCCCCCAACGACTTGGGTATAAGCCATGATCATAAATGCGTCGGAGCATGAGCCGGAGGGCTTTTGCATGCTGGAGAAGATTCCTCAATGTACGGGACAAGTTTGTTCTTCCAATTGCCTGTTCTGGAGTAACCCTCCATATGTTCACATGCATAGGTCAACTTGCTGGTACTCGTTGAGCGCCCATGGAACACAGATCCTCTGACTGCCTCTTGGGATCACGGGTATTAGTTGCAGCCTCCCTGGTCTAATCGGTACCAAGTATTCCTGTGTACCACCTCATGCACACACATCTATATCGTGATCGTGTGGCCACCGGGTTCGGGTCATCAAAAGATGCAAAACCAGCTGGTCAGTGCCAAGCTCACTGCGCCGTTCCAGTAGTAACAGTACACAGAGCATAAACCAGTGTTCTTGATATCGCGACAAATGCAGCCAAAAAGTCACCAGGGTGTCACTCGCTGGTCTCGCTTTCAGATAGTGTCATCCACCAACATGCTGACACTTGCCGTGGTCTTGCGCCATCTTTGAGGAGGCGAGTTGTCTCGTTTCTCACCGAGAATGCTTTCACGGGAAGCATCTTCGTCCTTTTTTCGTTTCTTGATACCCATTCGTCCATGCTCTTCTTCGCCAAATCAAGAGTGACTCTGCTGGTGTTTTCCATCACAAGACCAACATGTGCATAGACTCCCCTTGTGTCCCCAATACAACGTTGGATCTTAACTTGAGGGGCTCACAAGGATCGTATGAGCTCTAATAATGCAGGGATATCTGGAAGTCGAATAGGCTACTTCATCCTTTACTCCTATATCGGAAGATTCGACAGCTCCCACCCCATGTGAAACACGTTTACACAATGAGTTGGAGAGGTGCCGTTCGGCTTTGAGAACTCTTTGCACAAGCATCAACTGCGGGCGGGAATGGTACAAATTAATGATTCCCGCAAGGAAGATCCTTTCCAGATTTCGAGGATCTAGGGCACGCCTTTTCTCTCGTGGAAAGCAGGGCCTGTCTCGTTTCCGGTTGTGGTGAACTCCATTAAAAGGCAACCCATGACGCACTACATGTTCACTGGGCCAAAGTTCCAGGCGGCCAGTTGTCTGTTTTCCTGTTCATATTTCAAGCCCAGACATCTACCTTTCAGCCTTACTGATACGCTGCCGTTGGAATGAGCGCAGCGCAGCCTCAAGCAATGTATCCAACGTTATCCAAACGAGTCCAAGGGGTCCAGACTTGGCAACACATTTTGCGGCACGGGGCATCGGCATTCGCCCAGTTCGCTTTACGATGCAAGCGAATGGTGGAGGCTGGGACCCTTGTGAACCTATGTTGCCATCGTGGTTTTACACCTCTAGATTCGTCGTTTTCTCTGGAACGGCTCATCACATTGGATGGCTCGGGTCTGTCCGACGAGCAGCTTGTTAGCCAGAGGCAACAACAAGTCGCCGAACCGTCCAGTGAAATGGCCTTCGCCATTTACTTATTCGAAGCGGCTAAACTGAACTCGGAGATTCAATATATTGCGCAAAGTATCATAAGAGATACGCCTAGATATGCTTATCCTAGAGTGACTAATATCAACGATTGGTAAAATGCTATGCTATAGTGACTAGATGAGTGGTTAAATAAGATACCTAGTCTTGATGACCCTGATGTGTTATATCTGCGAACGACTTATCAGATTCGATACCAGTCTACGAATGCTCCTATTGAGACCTAGTCCTGCCACACTTTCTTTTGAGGGGTCAGTGACTGATTACCACGGCAAGCCACAGGTACGTTCCGTAATATGCCGGATTCCAAGCGGTCTCGTCCCTAGAACTTTTGGACCTGTCATAGCGCAGCGAGTTATTCATCAATCACTATTCTTACTGAGCTAATACACTGCCTCACCAAGTTTTACCCACAAATGGTCATTTCGTACTTCAAAGCCTGCAGACTCCGCAGATCGCCAGTAGTTATCCCTTTCGAGAGAAGGGTAATTTCGAGAGAAGGGTAATTTCGAGAGAAGGGTGACATCACTTCAAGCAACTCCGTAATATCGAACAGGAAGAAGCGATCGTGTCCAGGGACATCTACTGTTACCAAGACCTTTTATAACACAGTGGTTACTCCAGTTTAATTACGGGAGGTTTGATATTACAATAAACCAAACAATGATAAGTAAGTTATATATATGATAACGGTTTATGCAGAGTTCATAGGTTGTCATGATGAGGGGGTTCTTCGTGGCGCTACCCTAGTACCATGGCCAACCAAGGAACTTGCCCGTGTGTATGAGAGTTTCGGGTTTCCGTTTGTGGCCAAGGGCATCATGACACCTATTCAACACCAACGCGACCTACTCTATGTCTTCAGCAGAAAAGCTCAGACTTCACAGCAAACAGATATTGGACAAGTATTCCCTTGACGTGATTTCTTTCTTGGTCTAGCTGCTGTCTCAGTTCGCAGCGACACGGCATATCTATCACTAGCCCTTCACTTCAGGTCCTTATCATCTCCAAGATTGACATTCTTGCCAATGATCCATCCAACCTTCAACCGCGCCATGGTCTCGCCCGCCTACTGCATCAGCTCGGCTAGAGATCCAGGAAAGAAAAAGATGTTGAAGTTCTTTTGTTTCCTCGTCAAAACGCCGCTCTCACACGAATGCGTCGTCTTTTTTGTCATTCCCTTGTCGTGGTATCGTTAAAATGCAAGTCTCTTTTGACCCTTTTTGCTTCGCCTCACAAATGCAGGTTTGCCCTAATATGTCTTTGTTGAAAGACGCCCACTCCGTGCCTGGTATATATCGCAAAAGAATCCCCACTACCGTATAACCGAAATGGCTTTTTGGATAGAAATTATAAACAAAACAAATGCCGGAAACCGACCGTCCTCCCTTCCGGTGGGAGATACACAGGTTTCGTTGAGAACCGTACGCCGCCTATATTTGCTAAATCAAATGAACTGATTAAACATCTTCAAGATGCATGCAGAGAGCTGTTGAATACTCTTTTGGTGACTTGATACAATGTCAATGGTCAACTTAGAACTTGAGTTCCTTGGGCTGCTCCCAGCTGAAAGACTGGTTGGTACCGAAGTGACCGTTCTTGGCAGTCTGGAGGTAGATGGGGTGGTCCAGGTTGAGCTCGCGGACAATGACACCAGGTCGGAGGTCGAAGTTGTCTCGGATGATCTGGACAAGCTCCTCGGAGGTCTTCTCGGAGGTGCCGTAGGAGTCGACGTAGATGGAGAGAGGCTCAGCGACACCGATGGCGTAGGAGAGCTGGACAAGAGCACGTCGGCAGAGCTTGGCGTTGACGAGGGACTTGGCAATCCATCGACCGACGTAGGCAGCAGATCGATCGACCTTGGAGAAATCCTTACCGGAGAAAGCACCACCACCGTGGGCACCCCAGCCACCGTAGGTGTCGACGATGATCTTTCGGCCGGTCAGACCAGCGTCACCCTGGGGACCACCAATGATGAAGAGACCAGAGGGTTGGATCTGAAGGGAGAGTTAGCACTTCCGCTTGTTCCTTGCTGTGTTTTGTCAAACTTACGTGGTAGATGGTCTCGTCGCTGAGGTACTTAGCGGGGATGACCTTCTTAATGATCTTCTCCTTGATCTCCTTGCGGAGCTCCTCAGTTGAGATATCGGGAGAGTGCTGAGCAGAGACGACAACGGTGTGGACACGCTGGGGAACAACGGCACCGTTGTCGTGCTTGTACTCAATGGTCACCTGAGTCTTAGTGTCGGGTCGGAGCCAGGGGAGAGAACCGTCGCGGCGAGCAGCGGACATGGCAGCGTTAAGCTTGTGGGCGAAGAGGAGAGTGAGGGGGAAGAGCTCGGGTGTCTCGTCAGTGGCATAACCGAACATGATACCCTGGTCACCAGCACCGAGCTGCTCGAGAGCCTTCTCGTAGTGAAGACCCTGAGCGATATCGGGAGACTGCTGCTCAATGGCGACGAGCAAGTTGCAGGTCTTGTAGTCAAAACCCTTAGCGGAGTCATCATAGCCGATGTCCTTGATGGCATCACGGACGACCTTCTGGTAGTCGAGCTTGGCCTGGGTGGTGATCTCACCGAAGACCATGATCATACCAGTCTTGGTGGCAGTCTCGCAAGCAACCTTGGAGAGGGGATCCTCCCTGAGGCAGGCATCGAGGATAGCGTCGGAAACCTGATCAGCGATCTTGTCGGGGTGGCCCTCACCGACGGACTCGGACTGGTTGGTTGTCAGTGACTGGACTGCGGGATAATAAGACCTCGGTACAAGGTCACATTGATAGATCCGATAAGGAATCGCTCAGATGTGGCTTGCGCAATGGCGGGCTCAGGAGGGACCTACGGTGAAGAGGAAAGAACCCTCGTTGTAGTGCTTCCATGAGGAGAGCTCGGCGTGAACGCCGTTGGTGCCGTTGGTAGCAGACATTGTGAGGATTTAGGTGAATGAAGAGAAGGATGTGAGAGAAAGAGGCGACGGCTAAAGCTGGACAGACGCGGACAAGTCTGTTTATTTGGTGACGATGGAGATGAGGTCACTGAAAAAGCTGATTGTTAGAATAACCCGACAATGGAGAGCAATTGGAACAAGGACATACCAGAGAAAGAAGGCGCTGGAGAAGGGAGGAAATAGAAAGAGGATGAAGAAGGGAAAAGCAGAAAAAGATTCGAAGCGGGAGCGGGAGGTAGTAGTACCTTAAAGAAAAAGGCGGGAAGGAGGGGGATGTGCGAATACGTTGTTTGCAGGCTTTATTATGAACGAAGTGGGGGGTGGGAATTTTCCTTACCAAAAGGTCGGAGAGATTTATGTAGGTACCTTAGCTCGGGCAGTTTTTTCTTTCGTCCTTTCTTCCAGACTTTGTAGACAACCACCAGGATGAGCTTACTCGAGACTTGTGCAATGACTCGGTTGACGCCTATGTGACTACAATCTCAATGTACCTATTGAATAGTGCCCAATGCCACAGTACAATGGCTTCTCAATGAAAAGGTGGGGATCGACAAAAAAATAGTGCCTGCTCGTTTTTTTCTGTTGAACGGCCCTCGGTCGCGATTGTCCAAATCTACAGGGTCCGAAGTCATAAGAGGGTACCTGGGTTAGTATGGGGAAATAGCGTGAAACACAGGTACACAGCTTATCGCGGAGGGTAGGCTTTCGGTGGCCGCTACCCTTGGCAATGGAGGGGTAAATGACACTTGGAAAGAGAGAAAAGGCACGTTCTTCGGAAGCCGAAATTTGCGGCAGTATTGCGCCATCGCACCTGCCGTCAGTTGCAGACAGTGTCAGCCTGCCAGTGTTCGGAATACAAGAAAACAGATGTCCTTCTCGACCCGGGAGTGTTGACATTATAGAATACCCTTTTTCTTTATGATTGATTCATGAAATATATTCCTAAGCTTTACCTAGGTAGTCCTAAGTCTGAGCAGAGTGTCCTCATAGATTGAGTGGTTGAGATCTTAACTCTACATGTTAATCTCGCTTTTCTTGCACCCTCTCGCTAACCCGAGCTCATCAATGCAGTTGCAATCCGTTCCTTACTCGTACTCGTCTCCCCGCTTCCCGTCAATCCCCTCATCTAAGTTAGGATATCCGGTTGAAGGAACAATGGGCCATGAGTTGCCGAACCTATCAGCCGCAATCCTTCCAAGAATAATCCTTGACCAATTCCCTGACTGATTTTCATACACGTGCACCAGCATCTGGAGAAGATCGTTGAGTGGATGTCGATGAAAGAGTGCCTCTACCAACGTGAAAAGGTTATCATGATGGCCCCGAGTCTAGGCATGATAACCTAGTACATGTACAGTAATGGCGGGGCAGATAGCTTCACACGAGAGGCCAAAAGAGAAAAGAGGCTGAGAAACGACTTTTTTTTTTATGGCGCCGGAGCAGGAGGGGCAAAAACGGCGAGGAAAAGAAGGTGTGAAAAAATCCGAACTTTTACCCCACCCTTCAAGTTCCCTTCCAGAACATGTCAAAATTTCACTACCTTTCACAAGCTCGTCACCATCACCATATCGAGAAGTGTAACCCTCATCGATATCCAACCAACGAGAAATAACCGACGTTGAACCTTGGCTATACAGTGCAGAGCTATCACTTTCTGTCATACTATTCTACTAGATCGGCCCCTCTATCTCAAAGCAAGCGGGGCTGCTTAGAGTAGCTACCTACCTAGCTTCGACCTTTGGAGCTATCAAATCGAATCGAGGCCCTTGTCAACTTGACAAACAAAGCAAACACCACATTTATCTTCGCATCTTCAACATGAGCAAGTTCGGTGCCATGATCATGGGCCCTGCAGGCGCGGGCAAGGTACGTGGAATTGTCCTTTGCTTTAGCTTCTGTTCTGCGATACCGCCTCTTGTTGCATCATCGTTCTCATCATGCTGCCCTGGATCGCGTGCTTGATATTTTGTTCCCGACATTCATCAATGCGCCCCAACTAACTCTGCATTCTTTCGCATCTAGTCAACTTTCTGCGCCGCCCTCATCACCCATCTTAACCTTAATCGCCGTTCTGCCTTTTACATCAACCTTGACCCTGCCGCCGAATCATTTGAGCATGAACCAGATCTCGACATCAAAGAACTTATTTCTCTCAAAGATGCTATGGAAGAAGTTGGCCTCGGACCTAACGGTGGCCTTATCTATTGCTTTGAGTTCCTCATGGAGAACCTCGACTGGTTGACCGAAGCTCTCGACAGTCTGACCGAGGAATATCTCATTATCTTCGACATGCCTGGCCAGATCGAGTTATACACACACGTGCCTATTCTACCAGCTCTGGTCAAATTTCTGTCCCAGCCGGGCTCTCTTGACATCCGCATGGCCGCTGTCTATCTCCTCGAAGCCACATTCGTCGTCGATCGGGCCAAGTTTTTCTCTGGTACCCTTAGTGCCATGAGTGCCATGCTCATGCTCGAGGTGCCACACATTAACATTCTGTCCAAGATGGATCTCGTAAAGGGCCAAGTGAAGAAGAAGGATCTCAAGCGCTTCCTCACACCTGACGTGGGTCTGCTCGACGATGACCCCATTGAGCGTGCGCGTCGTGTTACAGAGGGTCCCGAAGCCGAAGACGACGAGTCAAAGGCACCTGACGAGAAGGAACAAGTGATGAAGGGTGCTAGTTTCCGACGACTGAACCGAGCTGTGGCTGGCTTGATCGAGAGCTTCAGTATGATCAACTATCTCAGGCTAGACGTGACCAACGAGGACAGCGTCGGTGCTATCCTAAGCTACATTGACGACTGCATACAGTTCCACGAAGCTCAGGATCCCAAAGAGCCCCATGATGAGGAATATGAGGATCATGACGATTAGTGTGGATATAATGGCAAAGGGAGAATCTGAGGAAAAGGGAATCTGTGGTATCTTGATAGTAGTATTGCATAGCGCCGGCGTTACTGATTGTTTCTCATGGTCTGAGATTGAATTGAGTTTAGACGTGATTTATCACAGTCTCGCTCTTTTTCCTAACTCGCCCCTTTCCACCTCTTTCGTGATAATCATAATACCAATGCTGATGGGTGTGATGTGTTGTTGTAGTCATGATATGTCCATGCTCTGTTTTTGGTGCTTTCCTTGACGTATTCCATCTTTCATGTCGTGTCATATGCAAAACAGCGATTGCTGCATATTTGCCGTCCGCATAGATTGTTCTGTATGGACGTTGCTTATCTCGATCGGCGTCCAGAAGCCGTGCCTCTGGTTCCGGTCATGCCCTGTTGCGCCTCGTAGCGATCATACTCCTGCAGCCAAACATCCTTGATAACGGCCAGGTATCCCACGATCTTGCCGCCCATGACAGCCATGTCCCTTGCACTCTCAAAGACGCCGCGCTCCCAGATCCACGCTGTAAGAGCAAGTAGTAAAGCCCAAGTCGCGATGCGCATAGCCATGCGCGTCCACCACATAAGCAGACGACGAATCCAATTAAGGATTATAACAACAGTGGCGAGTACAACCAGCGATGCGATCACGCCGACGAGGCCTTGGTTTTCCGCGAGTACGATCATGACGCGATTAAATAGCGGCTCGAGAAGAGGCGCGGCCGTGTCGAGAAGATTCTGCGCTTGATCGAGGACGTTGCGCGCGATGATTTGGACGGGCGAGCGTGGGTGCAGGATGTGTTTTTGGATAGAAGCGGCGAGCTCCGGGGGGAGAAGCGCTGTAAGGAGGTGCGTTGCCAGCGTTGGAGGTTCCACGGAGGGCATTTCGACGATAGTTTGTGATGGAAATTCTGTCAGTGTAAGGTTTGAGGTTGATTTTGTTGATGCTGGAGGGGGAAATGTTGTTTCGTGGCTTTTCTGTGCGAGCGTCCAGGGTAGTTGTGAAGGAAAAGTTGCGGTCTAAGATACCTAGCTCAGGTAAGCATTTCCTACTACTTACCCCCTTTGTTTACTGGAGTGTGACCCGGTTACATGAAGTGGCCTGAAGGTTATGTATTTTTTTGATGGCTATGTTGTCATATTGTGAATATTTATTAGATTGTTCTTCATAGGACGGTTCGATCTAATCTCATAGTGAGAGTATGTGCTCTGGAAGTATACTTTCATAATATATCAGCATAGGCGTTGAGGACATTTGTAAGACATCGATATGATTAAGGTTACAATGACTTTCTAGTACGTCTTAAGTGAATGGAAATGAGCTTTATCAACCATAAGATAATATTCAATAGTCTGTGGCCTACTCGTTCACATTCATTACCTTACCTACTCCGTACCAGCTTCTAAACTGATCTGACTCTATCACATGCAAAATGGTGCAATTTTAGCGAACGATCTCCAAGGGTCAAAGGGTCACAGCACGGACCAACATGTGCAAACAGCACGCGAGCAAACTATAGACAGCAATGAATTGAAAAGAGAAATATGTCGTGATTGAAGATATAAAAAAAAGTCCTGTAAAGGTCATAAGTTTAAGAATAAATAAGGAAGAAAATCGCTAGACTTGAAGGGTATCGAAAATAACCTGGTCTCATCCAAGACAGGTCTCAACTCCATCTGCTCAAAACCAGAGCATCATCATGTGTGATAATATCCTTATCCACCTCCATGTAAAGCGCCATGCAAGAAAAATACCACCTCTTTGACATACTTTGCCTGGTAAAAGTATTCGAACAATTATACTCACTCTTCAAGGCCCTCAAGAATGCGTCGCGCAGTATCAATTCTCCTGCGGTACATGCGTGCCTCTGTGCCAGCTCTCGATGATTCTGTCAATCCTAAGACACACTTCCCAAGACTGGCCACAAGTCTTTCGACCAAGATCTGACTTTCTTTGTCAAGCCCTTGTACAGCGGAAGTATTCCCGCTCTTCTGTCCATTTTCAATACCGCCCAACCCGGCTGCTTCATTAAGGAGACTTTCGGATATCTGCCTGAGCTCTGAGTCGGGTGATCCCCCGGGTGTACCTGTCGGTGTCAAGATTCCGTTGGTTCCCTTAGACTTGTCTACGAGAGGGAAGCTTCGGTTTGTTCCTGTCGACCCGAAAGATGACATCGAAGGTCGATGGCGTGCGTAGGTAGCTGCGCTGCTGCTAGGTCGACGAACCACGGTGTTGCGCCGGGGATGGCTTTGGTGATAATCGACGGAGCCGTTTCTCGAAGGGGCCCCTGATCGAGGGAACTTGAAGTTACCAAATGTTGCCCGTTTCGAGCTCAGAGGCGCGTCCGAATCGCCTGGCATGATGGCTATAGTCTCTGTGGCATCCTCGAAATCCGAGTTCCGGCTCGAACGACCTTCGGTGGCCGTGGCGAAACTGTTAAAGGACGACATGGTATCAACGCTCGGTCTCCTTTCGTGGTCAGAGTCAGAATCAGGTGCAGGAGCGGGGGCGACGATAGGGCCGCGGGTTGTCTCGACAGAATCACCAGAGCTCACACTGCTCCAGCTCTCTCGTCGATGTTGGCTCATTGTTCCCATTGCCGAGTGAAGGAAAAAGTGCTCGTAATCGAATGCATCCTCACGGTCCTCGTGGGACACGGGGGTTTGGAAGGCATCATGGTATGATGACTCGCCACTCTCGCTCTCAAAATCCACAAACTCGTCGTCGTCGTCATCCTCGACATCGTTGTTGTACTCTCCATTCTGTAGTCCGTAACCATTTTCCTCCTGCTTAATCTCTTCCTCCTCTTGTTCCAGATCTCCCTCCCACGTTTCGCCGTCATCATTCATGTCGTCATTTTCTTGCACTTGCGTTTGCACTTGAATGTCATCCTCAAGATCAGGTTCCGCATCAAGTTGCCGCGAAACCCTCTGCTCTTGAGCCACAACCACGTCCGGCGCGTCGGGAGTGCGAGGGCCATGTTCAGCTCCAGCATCTAACGTCTTCGCAGATTCTTCAGAGGGTTCGTTCGAGCCCTCCTTAGGTGAAGTTTGATCGTTTACTTTGTCCTTGGGCGACCCCTGGTTCCAAGGCGCTTGCCAAGCGGGAGTCTCCGGAGTAGTCTCTTGTGATGTTCGAGACTCTGGAAGTCCTTGATCCCATCTCGCGTGAGTAAAGGGGCTGGGTGTCCTAAGGCTCTGCAGACTACGGCGTTTCAAGCTGTCAGCCCGAGCTTGCTCTTTGAGACTGGAAATCTTTCCTCTCAGATCCTTCATCTGATGCTTCAAGTCACGGACCTGAGCAACAGATGCGGACCGAGGCATGTCTGTATCCGTCATGGAACCAAACGTGGGGCTCAACTGGTTATAGAGATGAGAGCTGCGTCGACTGTCTCCATTTGCACCGCCTTCATCTTCACTCAAAGTTTCCAGCATCGGATCAAGAGTCGTGGGACTCCTGTGAGGCGTGGCGCCGTATCCAATCCCGAGAGCATCGGCACTTCTGGAAGAAGTCAATGGCTGACGATAACCTCCAGCAGCACCCAAGGCGCTAGCAGAGCGTTGCGGGAAGCCTGGGCTAGCAAGGCCATTTTGTGAACTAGTTTCGCTGAGATTTCTTGAGTGCCCTTGACTCGAACTCAGAGGGATGGTAGACTCCCTCAAGGACGTCGCAGGTCGAACAATTGGCGGAGAAGGTGTTGATCCATCGGACATCGGAGTAAATAAAGAGCTTCTTGCCCTTGACAGGTTGCCCTCCATCGTCTGCAGTCTTGTCAGCGTTGCGCACTCATTATTTAGCTGGACAATGTGAAGCCTACCGTTAATCTTTGCTTCGCATTTGCCAGAATCTGTTCTGCCCTATCACTAAGAGAGCTGGTTGAATAGCGTTGCTCGGTAGCCTCCTGAGTACGAGCTATACGCGGAATCTTGGGTTCTCGTACAGCTGTACCCTCAACATATGAAGATGCCATGCTCTCCTCATCATCGCCCTGAAAGTTGACGTCGTCGACGCTGACAGAATCGTCAAAATCTCCGAAAGGCGCAGCGCGGCCTTGCGAAGTAATTGTGCTGTTGGAGTCGATCGAAGATTTCCTCTCACGCTGCAGAATTTGCGATCGCGACTTGATGCGGGTTACCCCCATTGTTGGGGATGAGCCCAATACGTGATCATCGTTGCTGTAAACGGATAAATGCGCCGAACCGCGACGTCCTCCTTTTCCTACCACGCTTTCAACTTCTGTTACCTCGCCAATGTCTGATAGCATAGTTCCGTTTCCATATATGATGGGCGTTGAGGGGGTGATTGGTCCAGCGATAAATTGGTTTTGCGAAGAAGGGAGGTGGAAGCGCATGTCATTGGTCTGAACATTATTCCATATCCTTATGGGTGACTGTGAACGCTCATCAAGGGAAACATCGCAATCGTAGTCGGGCAAGATCATGTCGGGGTTCGTAAGTGTCGGTGAACCAGGGACTGGCCCGTAGTTCAGTGAAGAACCCGAGCCAGACTTGCCATGGCGGACATCGCGACTGTAGTTAGGGAAGGTCTGCGCTGCCATGATTTCTATACCGGGGTTGGCTGATACCAGGGGCGAGGCAGTCGAGTTACTCGGTGTGGAGAGTGTCCAGTCGGTAGTATTATGTCTTGTCTCGCAGCGCGCCGAAGAAGCTACCGGCTGATTTTTAGGACACGGTGCCTGGATATGCCCTTATGTATCGGTCTCAGCTCGGTTGCGCACGCGAGTCGGTTTGTAGGAGGCTTTGTTGTGTTTCACTGTTTATATGAGAGTGCGCAGTCCGTGATTCGATAGAATTAGAGACAATGTCTCGAGGGCTGAGAGTTTGCAAGTCGAAAAGAAGAGTAGCGTGGCGCAAAAAATTAGGTAGAGATGCCGATCAGACAGAGAAAAGACGTAGTCGAGCGAGTAAGGAGCGAATGAATGAACGTGTTGTCGATTTAGTAGATAGAGCCGAGCAGAGCGAAGAGCAAGGTTCTATTCGCAAAGGGCGCAGTCAGCCAGAAACCTAATTAGGCATGAGAAATGAATGAGGAGAGCATCCAAAAGTTGGGATGTGGAAAAAAGCAATGGATGGACGGAAAGAGCGACTGATAGGTGGTGATGGATGTTGGGGTTCCGTCCATTAATTGAACGAACCGCGATCGAGCGAGGTACGTACCCTTTTAATTGAACCTGCAGATGCCCGGACCTCTTAAGACCTATTTGAACTCCACAGCTTAACAATGGATGCTTATAAGAAATAATGATGGAATATAGAGATCAAGCACAATGATACTTGTTTATGATGACTTTAAAAAGACGCAGTTGACTTCAGGTGATCAACAGAAACTCAATTGCGCAGTTTATCACCTCAACAATGACGAACAAAACCTTGGAATGCACTCTTCAATCTTTGGCGTCGGCGCCCAGTTTTAGATGCAGTGAACCGCTACTAAATCAAGGGACTGACCCGAAAAATGACCACTAGGCCGTTGAGCAAAACGGGAAATATGGGGGAACCCGCCTTGTTTTGCTGCTTGTTTGAGGCGTTTAGTTTTGCTCTAGTCCCATCCTGAGACTTTGATTGGTGCTAGCCAAAATGCAGTAAACCAAAGATTGAAATAATGGTTCGTGACGCCGCGCGTAGAGAAAAGAACAACAATGAACAATAAGAGGCCCAAGGGTTTTACGTAGTACAGAGATCTGCAATAAAAGTCTAAAGACCATACGCAATACACAACTACCACTGCATGTTGTCCTCCTGAAAAGAAAGGGATACGAGAATACCTGCAATAGTACATGACGATATGTGGTCTATCCTCCAATTAGGTTGTATACTCCGGTACTATGGAAAAACTAAGTTGATCAATATGTTGCACCAAGTAATTTCCATTCCCGTTATAGGCCAGGATTAAGGATCAAGAAACCTGGAAGACGCAAGGACTCAATGAAGATAGGGGCACCAGCTCAACCCACCGCTTCAGCTGTGATGTGCCTAATTAGGAAAGTTTCCAGAACACGTAGAGAACATCTTAATTAAACTTTGCTACCCCAGGATATTAAGCCACCTGTTTCATTCATGACAGCAGACTAACAAGACATTCAAGTCAATAATAAACAGAGCAATAATACTTCAATGCTTTGAAGCGACATTTCCCTCAAGCGGAGTCTCAGGGGGAAATCTGTGTAGATGCAGCAACGTCGTACACTCCATGTTGTATAAAAGATCGACCAACCAACCAAAGACCATGGCGACGCCCTGAACTGCAGTTCTTCAATAATTGACGCCTTCCAAAGCCTATGGAGATGAGCGACACTTACATGGCCCGGATTGTAACACAGAAATACCAAAAGTAGATCATATGATGAACTGTCCCTCATGGTAAGGAAAAACAACGGAATGGCTTACACCAAAAATCGCTGATCTCCCACCCACGGCCTTCCGCTGTTTTTCCTTACCCCCTAGACTGTCAACCCATCAGCTAGCCCATCTTTCAATATTTTACTGGTTCGTGACACAACGCCACACACGCTCACGACATTCACGCAAGCTTTTATGTTCAACATGTCTTCCCAATCATGCCGTCATCCCAGCTTTTTTGATATATCCCATCTATGACAACTCCTATAAAATGCATTCCCTTTTCACAGGACGACCGGCCCCGTCATGTTTCGTTTTCCATAATCTAGTTCAAAGCAATAATAACCTTCTTTCAAAATCTCTTTTCTTTAGGGTGTGAAAGCACTTAGTCGTCAGCGAAAGCCTCAGCTCGGGCTTCGACGCTCTTCTGCGACTCATCCTTGGAGGGTCGGTTGGCAATGAGGCGCTAACTGGTCAGTATCACAAACTTTGTCATATGGTGGAGGGCACTTACAACCAAGTTTCTCAAGAGGATAGCAATGGTAACCTTGCCGACGGATGGCACGTAGATGGAGGCCTTCTCCTTTATGGCGGGACCATCAAAGTTCCTGTACGAGGAGAAGTTGATGCAGACAGCACCGTCACGGATGAGCTCGGTGGGTACCTTGAAAGACTCGACGGGAACTCCTCCAATGACAACGTCACTGAGAGGAAGGCAGTCCTCGAGCTTCCAGCCCTCCTTATCCTCGACCTGGTGGCGGGCCTTCTTGATACCCTCTCCTCGGGTGAAGATCTGGACACCAGTGACGTCGACTGAGTAAACGGTGGCGCCATCGTTGGCGAGGAGGGCCGCAAGAGGTCGGCCATTGACCTCGGATCTGTTAATGACAGTGATAGTCTTTCCGAAAAGTCGGTTTCCGGAAGCCAGGATGGGGTTGTAAATCTGCAGGTACTCGAGGATCTTGACAACAGCGAGGGGAGTGCAAGGAAGGATGGACTTCTTGCGGTTCTCAGGAGGGTCAATGAAGCGAATGTTGTGGTACATGTTATGGATGTGCTTGTGTCGAAGACCCTCAACGTCCTTTCCAAGGTCAACAGACTCCTGGATGTACTTGTCGTGAGAGGGGTTGTTGGGGAAGATAGGGTAGTAGACAATCATGCCGTCGACGTTGTCATCTTCATTGGCCTTCATTATCTCCTCCTCGAGGAGCTCCTTGTCCACAGTTCGGAGGTCAAAGTTGAATCCGCTGTGTTTTACATTAGCGCCAGGTCGAGGGGCAAGCATCACCCGATAGACTGGGCGATATTTAAGCCACGCAGAGGAATATCTCACTTCTCTTCACAAGTCTTCTTGGACCACTCAGCGTACTTGACAGCAGCGGGATCACCGTTGGCGAGGAAAGCAGCCAGTGTGGGCGTGCAAGGGTTCTCGCCTTGGATCTTGGCCAGTGTGTCCTTGACCTCACCAAGGTAACCCTTGGCGATAGTCTCAGCAGTGATGACCTTGCAGGTCTTGGGGACGGTTGAGGTAGCCATTGCAAATGTTCTCAGACTGCGGAAGCAGGTTATTATCTGAGATCTCATAGTCAGTCACATGTGTTGTTTCTCAATCTTGTGTCTTCTCTTCTGTTCTCTTCTTATGTGAAGTCCACCCAAGGTGAACAAACACACCGAGAAGATCCCCACACTAATCTGGCTATGAGCCGTACTACCAGCATTTTTTTTGGGTGAGGGGGGGAGAAGCATGATGCCGTCAGAGGAAACTTTTGGCACGTGATGAAGAACCTAACACATCCCAGAAAGGTCACATACCTTAAGGAAAACGGGTTTGATTCAACTTTGACCAGAAGCTGGAAGTTTGAGGAGAAAGAAGAACAAATAATCACAAGCAATTGTCCCCCACCAAAGAAAACAAAACTCTGAGTGGAGGGGCATCTTGAAGGAAAAATGTTTGCGCAAAAAAATTCAGACCCTTCTGTCATCCAGTCAGAGTCGAGCATTTACAGTGCCCCTCTTACTGCATACGGTTTAGCGAGATGATGTTACAGCAGTGAGAATCACAGAGGAATCCAATGCTAGAGACTCAAGATTTATCCCAATACTCAGTGAATCAAGAATTGTTATACCCAAAAGACCACTGAGCCTCAATCGAGAGATGAAGTAGAATATTCCGTACCGAACCCATTGTAAGTGTGCAGCGGAAAATAAGTAATTCGTCCATATTCGAGTTGAAGATTCTGGCTTCTGCCTCTGCCGATTTCGGCGCTTGTTTAAACGCTCAATTAGTTCCACTGACAACATCGACAATTTACAGTGGAAACCAATTATCGCCGTGCTAACGGTGACAGCTTTTAATATCCATTGCTTCCAGAAAAAAGAAGAACAAGAATCGACAACGAAAAACCGCTAAAGAAATATGTTGGTTCCAAGATGTCCAAGCGAACGACACAGAAGGTCCCAAGGCTCAGATCCCTGAACTCAATGTCGCTTTCCAGCGCTTTTAGTGGTTGCGCGGAAACGCCCAGTGGCTGAAAGGCCGAAAGGCTTTCGATAGTCGCTGAGTTACTCAGGATTCGGGACATTCGAGGTCTTTTTGTACTGCGCTGAACATTCCACAGAGATTTTGGAGAACCTGATGAATGGGCGCAGAAGCAAGTGCTTATGTACCTTTTGAAGGCTCTTATGATCATTGAGAAGCATGGTATTAATCACCAGTTATTGTATCTTGTTATCAGCAATGGGGCCGTTGAACAGCCTATCTAGGAAGATTCGGGGAGATTAAAAAGTCTTCTAAAGGTCATTTCTCATGAACAATCCCTGGTGTTGTACAGCCAGTACCGACGATCCGGAGCCCCCAAATCTTGACACGACACCACCGCATCAGAACGCCCGCGAAGAGATAGGATAATTCCCTAGCGCCTTGCCGTATCTGGTACAATCCTTTGAGTTTTGGCTCAGCAATCAGGTCGTTTCCGAGTTCGAACCACTTTCTTATCTCCGTTGGTCCCAAAGCCTGTTCGCCCTTTATCGCTGAGACTCCAATCTATACTATATATATGGCACTACCCCGCCACCCTTTCGCTCCGCGGAGATTCACATTTCAACGCTCCAAACACCACCACGGCCTTATCTCTCAACCGACTGGGTGCTAGTCAATGCCCCTGGACAAAAGCCACCTTAAAGCGGCTCGGGGATCGCAGTAGCCTTGTCCCTTATCGCGGCTCTTGTCTGATCGCCCTGCTGCAGCCCGTCACACCTGGTACACCCGGCACCCCTGACCAATGGCATGTTGGATATTTGACCACGGACGATCAGCTTATCGTAGGTGAGCAGCTTGGCTTGCAGCTAGGAGCTGCTCAGGCTAGTACAGTCGTAGTAGCTTCGGTACATGGCCGCCAGTCTCAACGCCTGATGATGATGCAGGCCTTATCTCGCCATGCCATGCCATGTCCACGCGAGGACGCGTCTTGTCTTCCGACTTGCATTCTTTGAGACATGACATGGAACCCCAAGAAAAAGCATATGCAAATACCTACCATTCGTCCGAATCGTTATCTCTGCCGGTTAATTCTGTTCCGAAAATTGGCTGCCCTTTCTCGCTCGCTTGACTGATTACGACTCGACACTTAAGGTTATCTATCTAGGAGCTGTCAGGGGCTCATGGCATGTTTTCCTAAAACACCAAAATATTTCTCGGATATTTCACAAAAAACTCTGAATATATAATCACAGAGCAAGTGTTCCGCCAAGAACGATCGTTACCGTTGGGAGGCTTCCACGTTATCAACTTATCGGCCACTGAGACTCTGTAACACTGCATTGCAACGGGCCGCTCTTAGCCCCCGTCATCAGCCCAGTTCTTATCGGATTAACGAGGAATCATTTACAGAAATCTGGTTTGAGCATCTCCGGGCCTCCGGATTATCGCTGGTCTATTCACTCACTGCAGTCTCATTGAGACAGCACAGCCAGATAGACTTCTTATCAACTCGAATTCCCACAAAAAGATCTAGGAAATCCGGAGATACTGTTTTCGATATTCTTGTCAATCTGGGGTCGTGGAGTACACGATATTCTCATTCTATATATCTTCTAAGCATTGTCCATTTCAAAAAAGATATTCACCAAGCTCAACATCAACAAGCAACTCAGAGACAAACAGAAACCTCTTAGCTCTCACGAATTCTTTCAGCCGTTTTCAAAAGACTCAAATTGGTTGTCTTGACATTTCCCAATCTCATCAATTAGCTTGTTCAAGATGGGTTTTCAAATCGCCCACCTGTGGATGACCCCTGAGGTCAATCCCATCAGCCGAAAAGCACGAAGTGTGCCTATGCTCAACCCTATCAACGTTTATGGTCGAGTATTCTCTTTCTCATGGCTCGGTTTTATGCTTGCTTTCTGGGCATGGTGAGTCTCAAAATCCAAATGTTGGTGATGTGATAATCTGACTTAATTTTTAGGTACACCTTCCCACCCCTATTGACTGTCACTATCAAAGAAGATCTTCATCTTACACCGGCTCAAATCGCAAACTCCAACATCGTTTCTCTATCCGCTACTTTCTTCCTTCGATTCATGACCGGCCCTCTTTGTGATCAGTATGGACCTCGACGTGTCTTTGCCTACTTGATTCTCCTTGGCTGCCTCCCCATTGGCCTCGCACCACTTGTCAACAGCGCCACTGGTCTATATATCTCTCGATTCTTCATTGGTATTCTCGGTGCAACTTTCGTCCCTTGCCAGGTTTGGTGCACCGGTTTCTTCGATAAGAATGTTGTTGGTACTGCCAATGCCCTCGCCGGTGGCTGGGGTAATGCAGGTGGTGGAATGTAAGTGAACACCCTTTCGTGACACTCAAAGCCCTTCGATATGGAGGACTGATTGAAGAAAAAGTCTAACTCTCTGAATAGCACTTACTTCATCATGCCTGCCGTCTTCGACTCACTGGTCGCTCATCAGGGCATGTCCCCTTCCAAGGCTTGGAGGGTTACCTTCATTGTCCCCTTGATCTGCCTGATTGTCTGCGGTCTCGGAATGCTGTTCCTCTGCCCTGACAGCCCTATGGGATCATGGGAAGATCAGGCTATGCTCGTCCGAAAGAATATGGAGGCTCATGGAATGTCCAGCTCTGGTGACGTTACCCCCGTCGGTACACCTGACCGCTGCGGTTCAGATGAGGAGAAGAGCCCTGGTGAGGAGAGGGATGTCAAGGTTGGCGACCACGAGCACCCCATCTCACGCAACGAGGCCATGGAGTTCGCCCGAGGCGAGGTCATTGTCAAGCCAACTCTTCGTGATGCCCTTCCTGTCTGCTACTCTCCTCAGACTATCTTCCACGTCGCCACCTATGCATGCTCCTTCGGCGGTGAGCTTGCTATCAACGCTATTCTGAGCTCCTACTTCAAGAAGAACTTCCCCCACCTCGACCAGACCAAGGCTAGCAACTACGCTGCTATCTTCGGTTTCCTCAACTTCCTTAACCGACCTCTTGGTGGAGTCATTGCCGACATCATCTACAACAAGTGCGGACGTAACCTCTGGCTCAAGAAAGCCTGGATCGTCGTTTGTGGTGTGTTGACTGGTGCTCTTCTCATTGTCATCGGAAAGGTCAACCCCTCCGAGGCCAACGGCGGCGACATTGGTACCTTGGTTGGTCTCGTCGTGGTCATGGCCATTTTCATTGAGGCTGGTAACGGTGCCAACTTTGCCCTTGTTCCCCACGTCCATCCTTCTGCCAACGGTATCCTCTCTGGTCTGACTGGCGGTGGTGGTAACATTGGTGGTGTCATCTTCGCCATTGTCTTCCGCTTCATGCACGGCGGCAACGACTATGCCATGGGTCTCTGGGTCATTGGTATTATTACCATCGCTCTGAACTTGGCGGTTTGCTGGATTCCTCCTCTGCCCAAGGGCCAGATTGGTGGCCACTAAGGGCAGAATTGCAGTATTGGAAAAGGGAAAAATACAAATGGGATAGATGGGTGTTTTATGAACTTGTTAACTGGTTTAAACGGCGAGCGGGCGCGCACTGGAATTGGTCACGATTTGGGAATGGTTAAACTATCGTTGGGATAGATGGAATTGGTATGGGACAGACAGGATATCCCGCCGCATCAGACTCGATGCGAGATTTATTTCACGAATATTATTGGATTATAATTAAACAACTTCGAAGCAGTATGTTTTTGATGTGATTTCACCGTGCTTGAAGTGAAGTGGCACATATAATGAGCTCAGCCTTTCAATATTCTCATCAAATTGTACAGCGACATTCATTATGATGGTCTTTGTATCACCCGCGACCAGCACTTGATGGCCGCCGATCAATTGCCCTTCACTTTAACCAAGACCAAATGACGTGCGCAATGAAACATTTGATGTTCCTGTCGATCAGAAGCCACAAACGCCGCGCCAGTTTGACAGAAAGACAAGAGGCGCGCTACAGTAGCACAGGGTGGAAAACGGGCTTTTTTTCATGTCTCTCCATTGAGAAGTTGTGAGACGGAGCACGAATGTGAGACCTGCGTACGCAATCAACTACACGCCAAGTTTTTATGTGTCGCTGTTACTGGATCAACTTGACAACGAGACTTGGCATGTGTTTCTTATAAAGAGGTCTCCATTGCCATGATTCTCATACGATTGAAATGTCTTGTCATGCTTGGAAGTGGAACATACCATGAAATGGCCTTTTATCTCTACACAGCTTCAATTGTAAGCCAACAAACCTGTATCCCTTGCACCAATTCACAGCAAGGGCCCCATCCCAAGCATTTTGATCAACAGGGAGGCGTAACAACAAAATACCTACCATGGACCTATCTTTAGTCACCCTCTCACAACACATGCATTCCAGTCCAAGGCCGGTGGGATGAGGCTTCAAGCTCATGCCAAGGCCGCCACTCCCGGTAACGGTTGAAACGGACAATGACGGCTTTGCAATGTCTAAACATTCCTGTCAGCTGTAGGGCCTCATTAATGGATGGGTGTGCAGGTAACGTTATGGTTGAGACGAGACGACGTCAGGCGAACTGACTGGGTCAACTCATCTCAACTTACTGCAAGATGAGAAAGGAACCTGGCATGACAAGGACAAGTAGACAAGAAAGTCCAAACCGAGGAGAATAAACAGATGAATTGTTTCCTATGTCCAAAGAACCCGGTCTGCAGTGTAGGTTAGAGTAACTCAGTACCACCCCAAAAATGCATATGCAAGGTTATATCCTGGTAGTTTCATCCTACGATAATCTTCATGTCAATACGAACAAACTAGCAACATCACTAATCACAGTTAAATACAAATCGTAGTCCAGTGTTAGAAAGAAATGGGTATTGTAGCAATAACACTAATTGACAGGAATCTCTTGGGAAAACAAAAGCTGGGTCATATGTCTATTAGACGTAGCGGCGAAGGAACACATGGCAGCTACATCAGGGGAACTTGATCAAGACAAATAACCCAAGTGGGTTTTATAGTTTTTCCTCAATACATTAACAATCCAGAAAACCTTCCAACTCGTAGATACCAACAAAAGAAGCAACGTATGTGCGCAAAGGCCTGATATACCCAGACTGCTCCATACCTGAAGAAACGAGAAACCCTCTAAAATGCAGTCATGAAGTCATGACGCCACGCAGGAACCAAAGATTAAATTGGTGCGCGGCCTCGCTTACAGAGCGAAAGCGGCCATGACGAGACCAGCAACAACGGCAATGGGAGCGCCGAAGCGGGCAGCACCAGAGACGGGGACGGGAGTAGGGGTGGGCTGGCCGTAGACGGGAGGCTGACCAGCGGGCTGAGTGGGAACAACAGGAGGCTGAGCAGGGTGGGTGTAGACGGGAGGGTTGGGAGCAGTGCCGTTGTGGGCAGGGGGAGCAGGAGGAGCAGGGTAGTGGGTCTTGACAACGGGGACGAAGGTGGTGGGAGAACCAGCAGTGTTGTTGCAAGGGACGGTGACGGTCTCGGAAACAGCAACGACGGTGGTCTCAGGGACGGGGTAAGCGGGCTTGGTAGGCTTAGGAGCGACAGCAGAGGGAACCTCGTAGTCGTTCTTGGTCTGAGAGGGCTTCTCCTCGGACTTCTTGGCACCCTCAATCTTGAAGGGGAAAGAGTACTGGAAAACCTCGGGGTTGCTCTCGAGCTTGAGGACGAGACCGTAGACGTTCTCGGTTCCAAGGGTGGAGTCAATGGCCCAGCTGTAAGAAGCAGCGTCGTTGTCAATGCCAGCTAAGGATCTGTTAGTGAATCCGATCGAACATCCTGTCTCCGTCGCTACTCACTGGCAATGGTCTTGATGGGGACCTGGGTGTTCTGGGTAGCACCACCGATCAGAGAGATGGAGATCTTCTCGCCGGAGTACTTGGGCTTGGCCTGCCAGGTGATCTCGAGGGTCTTGCCAGCGGAGACCTCCTCCCAGTTGGTGGGAGTGAGAACGGGGTCGAAGTCGGCGACCTGGGCGAGGGCCTTGGCGGCGAAGGCCATGAGGGCAGCGGCGGAGATGGTGAACTGCATCTTGAAGGCTGGATTTAGGAATTACGGTATATAGTAATTGTATCGGAGGAAAAGAGAGACGGGGTTGGATAATAGGGAGCTGTAAAGCAACCTAAAATTATTAAGTATAAAAAAGAGTGTGGTGGGCTGAAAGCCGAAAAGAGTGACTGGTATGAAGGTGGTGGTGAAGAGAGAGAAAAAAACAAGAAGAAGCAGAGGATCAAGCTGGGGTTTTGTGATAAATGCCAGAGGGGGACTGGGTGTGCCATCAGAGCACGACAGGGGTGGGGAATCACGGTACGTACCTCCAAAACACCTTCCAGAGTTTCCAGGTTGGGCCAACCCCTGCGGGACCATTGAGCGCCAAGGGAACGCTAAGGCAGGTACCATGCTGGCCCTCCACTGGGATGACCTTTGTGTGCCTGAGATACCCACCACACCCTCCAGCCCAGCCCGTACCTTACAGGAGTTAGCTGCACCTGGCTGTTCCTGAGTCGGCGCTTGCAGGTAGGTAGGTAGCACGACAACTTAGGACACAGAAGGCAACCAAAAGCACAACCAATATTGGGGAGCCTCCCCACAAAACACTGTTGGTCGGTGAAGGCGCGTGTTCAACGGCTAGCGGAACTAGTCCAGGGGCAGGCTCTAAAGTCGGCGCGACAGGGCATTGAATCTTAAGACTCACAGACAATGCGGTTCGCTAATTGGCAGTGTTTGTTAATGCACCCTGAACAGCCCTTCTACTGCGCACCAGTCACAGAAACTGCACTGAAATCCTTTGGAAGCGAGTCTCAAGGATTCTTCGCCCATAGGTCTCACGAAATCCATTCAAGCCGCTGGACAATCCGGTCCAGACCAATCACGGTTAGCAGTTCATCTACCACCAGAATTAGTCAGGGGAATCCTCCAATGGATTGCCAGCATGATACGCCATTGAGTTGTTCCATGAACACCCAGAACAGAATGTCCGTGGTTTATTTCCCCTGGTGACCGATTGCGAATCTGAATCTGGAGCAATCTCTGCTAACATGTCTCTGGCCATGCCATGTCTTGTCCGTTCCGTCTTACCGTCTCAATCGCTAATAGGTATGCGGGCCCTATCTTTAGAGGGCCCTGCTGTGGACTGTCTGAACAGGTCGGACCATGAGGCCGAGATAATACCTGGAATCAACACTGTTGCATTTGTTGTACTGCAGTAAATGCACCCGCGCACTTGCTCCTGTAGGCAAATATCCCCTTGTCAGCATTCGTCCGAAAAGATGGATGTAATTAAACTTGAGTGGGCGAGGTTCTGTCGATTGGCTACAGGCTGGGGCGCACATGTCGGCGATTCGGAGACCCCTGCTTTGCATTGAATTAGGCCGCCTGTTGGTTCTCTTCTAACTCCTTTCCTCTCGCTGATTGGCACTGACTGATCTTTTTGCCGACTCATGACCCATGCTCAGTACTCATCGAGACCTCTTCCTAACAAGATTACCCAGGATTTCAACCCCAGGGTCTCAGGGGTGAGAAGCCGGTTTCCGGGTCTGATCGCCGTGCCCCGAGATGATATGGCTATTCTTGTCTCTAGTTATCGTCGCTTGCAGACGTTGTAATCGAGACCCTTTTCAGTGCATTCGCTTGCTGTCTTTCTTGACTTGTTGTCTTGCATTCCAGCTCTTGGCAGGTTTGGAACGACATCTGTGCTTTTCCCTGCTTTTTTCTTGTGCGACATTTTACGTCAGCGTCAAAACCCTCTTGCAATATTGGAAGCATAATAGGGCAAACAAGTCAGTATGACAGGACAAAACCCTATCCGAAACAGACGTTCTGTCTTCAGATAATACTGCTGACAGAAATTCTATGGAATCTCTTGTCCCTGGTATAGAGTTGCAGATGAAACGCTTCAGCTAAACTCTGGGCCGGGTTGACAACTGCCTCATAAAACGCATCCATTGTATTGGCTATAAACCAGGCTCTGTTTCCACAGCCTGCTATACTGGATTACTTACCGAATGGGGGAGTCCCCGAAAAGGTACAGCGGATGACTTAGAGTTCCGTATAAGCTCCTATAAAACTCTACTCTAGTATTCAAGCTTGATGCTGGTTGATATCTTAATGCAACTTGCCCAGCTTAGTGTTGATCAGCGAATAATTTCCCATAGGCTTACAGTAAGATTTGAACAGTCTGCCACACCAAATAGTTTCCATGCCGTTTCTTTCAATGAACTGGGCTTGCTCAAGAAACAATCTCCTACAGGCCTTGTGTAGCCGCTGTGGCTCTCGTAGGGCTGCTTATTCCTGTGCTGGCTTGGCATGGACCTCTTGATAGGTATCAAATAGGCGAGTTCGGCGCACAACGGCTCCAGTGACTAACAAAAGCCTGCTGGTATACCTAAACTCACGATACTACGTGGTATGTGCTGCTTGACGATCGTTTGTGACGTTGAAGTTAAAGGAAATTGAACCGTTGAAACGATCACAGGGCATTATGGCACCATTTCCGATCTGCCGGCATTGTTGTTGGCGATGGTTCACGGAGTAATTTAGCTGCTCGTCTCGAGCACACGACCAACAGGTCTCTGCATGAGAAATAAAGTAAACAAACATGCACATGTCCCCTAAAGACAATATGATTAATTCATCTATGCGAGATCGCTTCGGTGAGAGTTCCATAGCCGAGTCACAACTCCCAGCACAATACTCCGTTGCATCTTTCGTCCAGTGATTTCTGTCATTCCAGCCGCTTCAAGCTCAATAATCCCCTCATGGCCAATGCGTTTCTAGCCCCATGATGAATATGGGTCAACTCATCTACTGGCCCCTTGTTCAAGGACCCTCTCGCCCACTCCGCTTCGATAATGCGCTGACGCCAGAACCTTTTGGCTGTTGGTTGCTGACTCCATCCACCAATGGAACCGATAGCTACGCCGCATCTAATCTGCGATACTCCTGGAAGCTTTGCCTCGAAAATGGACGGTGAGTCTCAATTCAGCAGGCACGAGAATGACGTGCTCTAAGAGGTGTGTGCTGAATATTACATTATGGAAGCCTTGCAGGTTGCAAGTCTAATTTCCAATAGTGTGTTAAAGTTGAATAACGAATTAGAGTGTCAGGGACATCACACCGATCTCTTTGAACAGCACTGAATCACCTATCAACATCTCAATACACAATGTCAACTACATGCAATTAAATCAAGCAATTTTCAACGAATCAAATGCAGACGCCAGAACCGCCTTTGGTCAAACGGTTGGCAGAACGGCGTCGACCCCAAACAGCCACAGCTGAGGAGTAGTGCTGGCGACAACCATAGCGTTGCCTCCATGTCACTATGGACGATATGCTTAACGCTTAATAGCAGCTCCCCTATCTTGACTAACGGAGGTTACCTACGCCACATTGCACTATTATTGCCAAAATGCACCAGCAATTTGGGTAACTTCACTGTCACGTTTCCAGAAATTGTTCCGACTGGTGGCCAAGACCTAAGATTGCTAAGATCGCGATGCCCAGAGCGCCTCTGTACGATCAGATCGATGTTTTCGATATTGAAGAAGCTTTCACGTGAGAATGAAAAACTTGAAATAGACATAATGGTCTAGTCATACCATCGGAATGTTGGCAAGTCTATGAGTAACCGTCTCATGGCCATGTCGGTCGCGGAATGTCTGATAACTTGGGCGCTTGGCATGGATTTGCACTCAGGTTACGAAACTGACACACAAGGGATGATTTCATGAAAGACAACACTGGGAATAAGCAAAAAAAGCCACGATAGCCCCCAATCGCTAGTTTCAGCCGCGACAGTACATTAGTACTGAACCAGTTTGAATGTAATTCATGCCGCAGGCAGAGTACCCCACTATTTCCTGAATTGAGTCAAAACAACAAAAGGGGACACTTCAGGGACGGCACGGGTTAATTTATTTATTTATTTATTCATGGTAAACGGCGCGGCACGCGATCAATAGCCTGAATTGAACCGAAAGTAGTGGCTGCAGATTCAATATCCCCCTTTCCCAGAGTTGACCATTGCATCTCAGCATCGAGACTCTTGACCGCTTCCAATAGCATGTAAAAAGTTAGATCCTAGCGCTCTTATTGCCTATACAGTCACCGGCAGCTGCAGCTGAACCGGTCTAGACACAGCGCTCCATGGTAAAGGGGTTCAGCACTCGATTCAGCACGGCACAATGGCGAGTACACAATACCCCGGAATGTCGCAGATTGGGCGCCATGGCTGAACTACCGGACGTCCTCTGGCCTCGGTCTCAGAGGCGATGATACCGAAAGCTTCTTTCTAACCGTACCAACGAGGTTCTGATCTCTTACTAAATGTCCCCAGGGTCTACCTGACATGCTACAGAATAAGTCGATAGATCATAGGGCATCCTGAAGCATCCACTGCCAGCGCCCCAGCTGTTAAACTTTACCCCCAAACTTGAGCCATCGATTGCCTCAATGACATCAACTGCCGAAAACATGCCACTTTGTGATTGGGTTCCCCGGAGATGAGAACCTCAGGATTGCCCAAGTTGGAAGTTGATTGCTTGACTCCACAAACCAATGATTTTCCTCCCCCATTTCCCCAAACTATGTATGGTAGTTTCCGAATCTTCAGGAGTGGCTTTTTGAGCTGACCAATAACAACGTGTCAGTTAATTGCACTCTTAAGTCACCGACGGTATAATTTTAGGAAGTGCAATTCCATGCAATGCTACCTTCAAAGTTTGATCACTATTCATTTTATGCGCCGGCTCAAGTAAGATTAGTCCCTATTTTTAGGTGCATTAATCTCCTGTTCTTTGTTCCGTCATTTGTCACATTTCGTTGTGCATTCATTGGGTGACGTCTCTCAGCCTCGTGCCCCACCTCCAAACATTCAATCTCCCTCCAGCGCCAAACTCGTCAGCCTTGTCCAGACTACCTCCCACCCTTGGCCTAGCATCATCAAAGAATCAGCCGCATTTTCACGTTGCAATGGCCTCTGAAGACGATCGCCCTGGTGAATCGCCCCGGAACAAGCGTCGCAAAACAAGCGGCGACTCTTCCCCTCCATACGCGCCGCAACGCGACGGCGAAGACAACGATCGATCGCCTAGACAGTCTCACCAACTATCGATACTAGACAATCGCCGTAATAGCAGGACTGTTAGCCCGAGTCCTGGTGAAGATGGTGCTGGAAACAAATATTACGAAAGCCTTCGTACATCACGATCGAGATCACGGTTGAGGTCACGGTCTCTCTCTAGTATAGATTCCCGTAGACGCTCGCGCTCGCGATCCCGATTAACAACACGATCACAATCACCCCGCTCTTCACGCTCACGCTCACGATCACAACTGTCTTTTCGTCGCTCCCGAACAGACTCCCTCTCCGCGCGAGGGGCTGAACCAACTCCTCCCCCAGAACCCTTCAAGCCCAACTACCGTGCCCGCCTTGTTCTTCATGGTCACACCAAGCCTGTCTCGCAGGTCCGAATATCACCTAATGGAAAATTCATCGCATCTGCATCGGCAGATGCTACTATTAAGATATGGGACGCTACAACGGGCGAACACATGGATACGCTTGTTGGGCACATGGCAGGCGTGAGCTGTCTTGCGTGGACACCTGATAGCAACACAATCGCAAGTGGCTCAGACGACAAAGCCATTCGTTTATGGGATCGCGTTACAGGTCGACCAAAAACCACAACTCGAAAATCGGTAGCCGGTCAAGAAATGGGGCCGTTGAAGGGTCATCATAACTACATCCACTGTTTGGCATTCTCGCCAAAGGGCAATATCCTTGCAAGTGGTTCATACGATGAAGCTGTCTTTCTGTGGGACGTACGAGCAGGCAGGCAGATGCGAAGTTTACCTGCGCATAGTGATCCTGTTAGTGGGATTGACTTTTCTCGAGACGGCACGCTGGTCGTCAGTTGCTCGACAGATGGCTTGATGTATGAACTCCTGGAGCTTCAACTGGTTTATTTTGCTAACAAGTATATAGTCGTATCTGGGACACATCAACAGGCCAGTGCTTACGCACGCTTGTTCATGAAGACAACCCGGCCGTCGCTAATGTTTGCTTCTCTCCCAACGGACGCTTCGTCCTGGCTTTCAACCTCGACAACTGCATTCGCCTATGGGATTATGTTTCTGGTACCGTCAAAAAGACATATCAAGGCCACATCAACGAGAAGTTCGCTGTGGGCGGCTGTTTCGGGGTTCTGGACGGAGCTCCTTTCATCGCATCCGCTAGTGAGGATGGCAGCATCGTCATGTGGGACGTGGTATCAAAGACAGTCTTACAAAGAGTAGAAGGCCACAAGGGCGTGTGCTTCTGGGTGGATGTCCATGGAGAGACAATGGTGACTGGAGGGCAGGACAACACAGTCAAGGTTTATCGACACATCAGAGATACCAACAAGGTGAACGGTGATGCCGGGAAAGTGGATCAGGAACCACACGCTGAGGAACCACTGGCACAAGAAGACGTGACCATGGAAGGGGTATAGGATGATACCACAGGAATAATGCAGGCATCTTACAGCCAAATAAAAAAGAAAATCCTCGCAACACTACCCATATGCTGAACTGCTCCGCCTCTCAGATATACCGATGTATTTGGTGCCCAGATGAATTGATCGTATTAGTCTAATCGCAGTTTTGCAACCTTAAACTACATTCTATGGACTTTTATATTGCAATCCTGACTACATTTCGCAAGTTTTTATATCACAACTGGTCATTGGTCCTAGAACCTGAACCAATCATTCTATTTCAGCTGTGAAAAGCCAGCACTATCGTCACTTCTGCCTCGGAAAAGTCTGGGTAATTACCAGAGCGGTTCATTTCCATCCATCATGCCATCATCCATGACAGCGGCCTTTTTCACCTCTCCATGTCCATCAAAATTTGACCTCGATGTTTCGGGCTCCAACCCGTTGGCCCTCGAAATAGACGGCGAAGTCTACAGTCCCGTCATCGCATGTCATCTTGATTTTGAATTCAAGCTCACGATAGACCTCGCCCGCCGAGTTAGTCCACGTCGGAAGGGTTTCGAGCTTGACCTCGCGTGTCCAGTGGATCTCGCACAGTTTCCCCACGGTTGGTCCCCGAGCTCGGGGGGCGGAGAAGTCGAACAGCTGAAGATCTCTTGCACAATTGGGCAAGTGTCTTCATCGTCATCAGGGTAGGAGCTTCGGATTGGTCTTTTGGTATAGATGTTGTTGCCCTATTCAGGAGATCAGCTTATAACTTGAGGCTTTCTGCCATCGTCCATACCTCTCTGAGAAACCATTTCATCTGATTTTCAGCCCTCCATTCTTGTCTCTCCTCTGACCACACTTTATCACGGATCCGGTGCCTCTTGGGAACAAAAGTGTCCGTGAAACAGACCCCATAACTGCATCGAGCGATCCTGCTGTCGATTCTCACGCCAAGGCTTGGTTCAAGGACATGGCTAATACCATTGACGACTGCTCCTCGGCATATAGCAGTCCATCTGCATTCATTAGATGAAACCCACAGCACATGGATAACAAACTTCACTTACGGCTTATTGGCACTGGATTGGAGTACCGTAGCTCCTGTCGAAGCTCTGAGTTGGTTGAAGAGATACCGACTTCGGCCAAACCCACCGACGAGGATGACATACTTTGCAAGTCAGTAAAAAGGCTATCTTCCACAAAGAAGTGGCAACGCCTACCTTTGCTGGCTGCCCGTATTTACCCTGGATCGCCTGGATCTGTCGATGAACTAGTGCCTCAATTTTGTCCACGACGGGAGTAAACACTGATAAAACATCGTTTCTGGAAGAATGTTAGGAGCCATCTGCGTTAGTAAAACCCGCTTTCTGGAGCACTCACGAGCTAAGCTTAATGTTTCTTCGCCTTTTGGATCCCTGGCTCAAGGCTCCACGGCAGCCATCAGGGAGTGAGACCAACCAATTCCTACTCTGACCTGAGAACTGCTGTTTGATTGCGTGTTCCCACTCGTCGTTGAGGAATCTTCTTTCCTCGGCTTTGCTGACGTTTCTCCATGATGTAGAAGAGACCTTGCTTTTGATGAGTCTAAGAAAATTCTCGTCGAGAAAAATGCTGCCACAGAGGCCGCCTAGTTGTATTAGCCAGCTGTATTACTTGGCTGTATCTCAAGTTATTAGAAACTCACCGTCGCCTTTTACGCACTCTTTGACAGTGAAGGGTTTCGTGGACTCGACGACGTAGCTGATGAGATCCTGTAGCTTTGTCAGTGATGCATAGGAAATGGTCAGCGAGAGTAAACATACCACTGTTCCACCGCCAGCATCGCAAATGACTAGAGTATCACCTGTCTGGTGCGTTGTCAGCTAAGTTTTGGGGATGTTCTCTTGTACTCTACCTTGATGGTTGAACGTTGAGAGAGATCTTGAATTGTTGCAAGAGCCGCTGCCTTCGGCTCCGAGATAAAGTGTAGCGTGGTTTCACCGCAAGGTCTCTTATCAAGGATACCCGAAATCTTAGCAGCTCGCTTCATGCGCTGCTGGGCGTAAGGTGGCCAAATTGCTGGAAGAGTGACCACTACATGAAACCTCGATCTCCCTACCAGCTCAGGTCCGAATTTGCGAACAAACGTTTCCATGGCGTGGCCCCAGAGCTCACGCAGAAAGTTTGCAACCGCATCAACAGCATCATCATTCGTTTCCTTCAGGAACTTGCGGGCTTCACGAATCTGAGACGAGTTGGACATTTCAGCTGTGATGTCAGAATCTTCGAGTAACAAGAGCTTGAACCATTTGAGGCCATTCTCATCCCCAGGAATAGAATAGCCCCAAGCATCAACTTCTTTATCATCGTAGAGCAATTGAGTTGGCACTTTCTCAAGGTCTGAGCATTTGCTCATCTCTGCCTCCCAGCTTGTGACAACTTCGATATCATCAGGTTGTCGGGAATACGCCCAAGCAACCCCGGAGTAGCTAGATTGGTTTACATGTTAGCTAAAACCATTTGATCGAGTTGAGCCCAATGACTTGAAGGGGCAGTACTCACGTCGTTCCGAAGTCGATTCCGATGATGATCAAGTCGTCTACTGGCTTGTTTGTCGTCATCCTGCTTCTTGGCCCATGCTTGATGCGTTCCATGTTGCTTGTGAGAATGAGTGTCTCATGGACAATCTGAATTGCTCCAAGTATACCAGACTAAATGGTAGCTCGAAGATGAAAGCTAAAGAAATTGGGAAAGGGGATGAGAGGAAGAAAGAAGGCCTTACGTGTCAGAAAGGTCCCTGGTTTTATAATGCTGACTGCTAATGGGTGATGGCAGTGAATCACATCCAGCCAGAGCGGTTCAGGCGGGTATTTGTGAGGGAACGGCGCTCTACCAGCTTCATCTTTCTCGATTCTTTTAAGAGGGACCCCGTCTTTCTCCAGCAATTCTCCTGGTTTCTTTTCTCTTTCTTCCACTTCTCTCTCCTCCGATTATCCTTCACACATGCATTAGGGGCACATGCGTCTATTCCCAACAACTTCACAATCACTCAATCACTCACTCGCATCTAACCCTTACTGACCTCTTCCTTTGTCTTTTATATGATACTTTTAGTATCATCTGACTTTGAAGTATCTCATCCCTTTTGATCCACCACGATCGTTAACAGCAAACCATTCTCCTCTCCATCTTTCATTCGCCATACTACGGATAATGAAGGAGACTCAACAGCGGAATTCAAAGCTAGGACCTCCTCCTGGTTCTGAAATTTCAGTGTCTGGTCCCTCTAATGACTTAGCTCAAGAACCTGCCACATTCTTCGATGTTGATCAGCTCCTTGAATCGAGGAATCATCATGCTGGCATCGTCAAGGGCGCTTCAGAGCCATTAGTTTCTCAGATTGGGCCTCAAGGGCGTCCCGGTGACAAAAGCCAAGTCGCCGCTACTCAGCTCTCCGATTCTTGCAACAACAAGGCCACGGCAGATAGCATGGAAAGGCAGTGCCCAGAACTCACGGACATTCTGGATAAGTCCCGCAGCATTTCACCTCAAGAAGCATCCAAAGCAATTCAAATGGCTCAGAGCAGTCTTGGTCAACTTGTCTCTTTGCTGCAGAGAAGCACTTCTACATCCACTGAGGGCTCAGATGCATCTGAGATCGCGGCGCTCCAAGATCTCCTGGAAAAAGAGCAACAGAATAACCAAAGACTCACTGGGGATCACAGAAACCTCATCAAGGAGTACAAAAGACTTGATCACGCCTATGAGAAACAAAGTGACGAACTCCACAAAACAAACGACAGGCTGAGCGATGCTCTTCTCAAAATAGACCAACTACGACAGTTGCTGGAAGGCGGAACTTTCGCAAATTCTGCGAAAACAACAGACAGTGCCATTCTTGGCATTTGGAAGCAGCTCGCCTACAACATTCGCAACCTGGCTTATATACTGGCACGTACAACAGACATTGGGGAACTCAGCGATACCGTCACGACGAGATTGCGACGCGTGACTACTGAATACACGAAGCTTTTCCAGGATCAAGACCACAGCCACGCCCTCATGCAGGGCTATCTCTGGGGACTTATTGAAGACCGTATCTTCAAACCTGACCGGTCTGATCGATTAACTCGGGGTGGTTCCCAAACAACGTCCTGGAAGCTTGCGAAAGACGACATTTACTGTTAGTGCCGCATGATGTCTGCCCTGTCCATGGTGTTCATGTACTAATTTTCCTAGCACAAATCTTGTCAAAGAAAGGCAAGAATCCAGACTATTTGACTACCTTGGCCCATGCTGCGCGATGTTTTTCTCAAGTCTCAACCATGTTCAGCAAGCTCTGGGATGATGATCCTGGGTTCATCAAACAACTTGTCTCGTGGGAAACTCAGCTTCTGCAACCATTCTTTTTGCGTCGCTCAGCTAGAACTGACAGAACTGAAAAGAAGATCAATGAGCAGCTAAACGAAATTGTCCAATCCGCCATCGAACTGGACAAGATGATGATGTGCTCCAAGGCGTACTTCATGATCGAATGGCAACCACCAGCAAAAAAGTCGCACTCCAACAATCGATATGACAAGGAATTCATGGAATCAGATATCCATGAGGTCGAGCCTAGCTCCAAGAGTCGGGTCAAATTCTTCATGTCTCCTATTCTCTTAAAAACCGGTACAGCGGATGGTCAGAAATATGATACCACAAACGTGTTGGCCAAGGCTTCTGTCGTCTGCAACTGACCTAGCGTCGTTACTTACTCGGTACAAAGGAGAAAAGATTCGCATGGCTATTTGCAGTATTGAAGAAAAGCTGTGAGAAGAAAAAGACTGGGGATGGAAAGGGAGCCGCAATGAATTTTCACTGCGGATGATATTCACACCTTCCATGTTGTCTACCCCTTTTGGTACAGGATTCGGAGAGCTTTGTCGTACCCTAATTAGTTCTAACAATTTGTTCAGATCATCATAGACAGGCACAAATAACAGATCGAGAAATTGAAACTTGCACGTGTTTACATTATATATTGGGGTTCCAAACTCTTGACGTGTGAATGAACAGGAATTGAAGGGAAATACAACCGAATCAGGTTACATTAGGGCATCACAACGAAGAGCAAGAATATCAAGTCTTTTCAGAACGTCTTATACTTTTAACTCGAATAAATAGAAGCGAAGTACATAAAAGAAGTATCATCCATCATACTCCCTCCTCTAGATTAACAGTATTGACCACTGTCCCGTATCCTAACCATTCCATGTATGGATCTATGTCACACTCTCCCGAAACCCCAATTAGGTATTAAACAAAATCCACCAACTCCAAATCCAAAAATGCTGTCTGTACAAAGGAGCTATGTCATCGAAGTATTATCGTTACTGACTCAAGCGCTGAGTCCGAGCCCAATCTTGACAGCCGCGCCTAGTCCGCCTTGTCGTGGTTGGTCGTAGTCGGCTCCAGATGGTGTGGGATAGGGCGTCTCAGTAGTACCTGTCGTGGGAGTCTCGGTTTCAGTCCCATAGATCGTTGTATCCAGGGTACTAGTATCGTCCTCGGATGCTGGGTAGGTTGGGATCACAGGGGGAATCTCTGAACTAGTAATGACAGATGTGGTAGTCTCAGCGGGTGTCTCGATTTCTGAGCTGGCGATCGTGCTCTCGGAAGTGGAAAGAACGGTGGTATCCTGGTATGTTGTCGAGATCACAGGAGGGATTGTCGAGTTGGTTGGGGTGGAAACGGTAGAGTACTCAGAAGACTCGCTGCTGACGGGGGGAGCAGTGTAGACAGGCGGTGTGTAAACGGGGCTATCGTCAGAACTGGTGGAAGTTGGGATGATAGGGTCAACGGTTGAGGAGTTTCCAGGGACCGAGTATGCAGGCTTGGTATAGACCGGTGGGGTGTAGACCGCCTCGTCGCTGGTCGTGGGGATGACTGGTGGCACAACGGTGGACGAGTTACTGGGCTGAGAGTAGGCTGGCTTAGTGTAAACAGGAGGCGTGTAGGTAGGAGTCTCTACAGGCTTCGTGTAGACAGGGGGGTCAACAGTGGACGAATCTCCAGGGATGATAGGCTGAGAGTAGGCCGGCTTGGTATAGACGGGAGGCGTGTAGACGGGGCTATCGACGGGCTTGGTGTAAGTGGGAGTATCATAAGACGAAGAGTTGCCAGGCAGGATGGGCTTGGTGTAGACAGGAGCCGAATAGCTAGGAGTCTCAACTGGCTTTGTGTACACAGGAGGGTCAACAACCGAGGAGTTGCCAGGAAGGACAGGCTTCGTGTAAATGGGGGCCGAGTAAGTTGGTGTGTCCACGGGCTTAGTATACACGGGAACTGATCCGTTACCAGAAGCAACAGAGGAGTAGACAGGCTTGGTGTACACAGGAGGGACATAGCCTGATTGTGTGCCGGTGGAGTTACCATAAGTAGGGTCCGAGTACACAGGCTTGGTATAGACCGGCTTCGTGTAAACAGGAGGAGAGACGTAACCATCAGCAGTGCTGTAGACTGCGCTCTGGCCTGGAGTCTGGTAACCAGTATGCGTAGAGAAAGAGTATCCGACAGTTGAGTTCATGTAAGGATAGTCATTCTTGGTCTGAGAAGGCGCCGCATAGGTTGAGTTGGCAGGATAGGGAGATCCAGTGTTCTGCTCGCCGTATGGAATAGTAGAAGCATACTTGCTAGGAGGCACGTAGATTGTGTTACTAATTGTCAAGGTCTTGGTGCAGTCATGGCAGACAGCAGTGGTGTAGTAAGAGCCATTGGAAGAAGCAGTGACAGTGACATCGACAGTCTTGGTAGAGACGAATACGTAGTTAGAAGGGCATTGGACGCTTGGCTCAAGGGTTGTCGAGTGAGTTGTCGGTGTAGTTGTGTTCTTGGGAGCCGTGTAAGTGTTGACAGGAGTGTATGTGTTCACAGGCGTATAGCTGGGAAGATCGTAGGCATTTCCGTTGGGAGATCGAGCAACTCGACGCTGCTGGAACTGTGAATGGTTAGATTGTGTTCACTAGTGTAAGTGATGGAGCTCATACAGAACTGAACCAAGAACCTCGAGGAGCAGCTTCGACTACCGTGCCCAGAAGGCCAACGGCACCAACAATTGCAGGCAGACGCATCTTTTAGATTGAGACTCGATGAGTATTGAAGACAAGAATGAGAGCAGCCAAGAGAATGTGAGGCTGTTTGTGAGAGTGGAAGCGATGCTGAGTCTGGTGGTGAGATATTCATTTCTGGGACGCATCCCATCATCCTTAAGTACGGCTTCATTTTCCCAAGGGTTTTCTGCAGGAGCTTCGTATAAGTCAAAGGGTAGGAATATTGAAGATGAATATTGAACAAATTGATGTCAGAAAGGGTGCTATATTGAAAGAGGGATGTTTGCTGAATACAGAAGGGCGGCGTTTTTGGCGGTGAAGCGGGGACACTTTATCGATTCAAGGGAGTTCGCACCAACCAAACAGCCTCGATCTTGATGGGACAATAGGGACAAAGGGCGGAAGAGGCAATTAATTTGTCGGCAAGGCCAGGGCATCAAAGACATTTATGAATATTCCATTGCCGATCATACCCCCTAGAGCGCGACAGCGACAACCTTAATGCTCGACAACTTAACATGAGACAAATTCAAGGTGAAGGTGGGATTGATAGTAATAGTCATAATTTATTGTTCATATGTCGTCGGTTCGATAAAGGGCGATTTATTCATCTCGCGCATTTGACTCTTCATAAGTTGCACGACCACATGTGCCAATCAATACGTTAACCAGTCGTAAGTCAACAAGTGAGTCCAATCAAGATAACAAAAAGTGCACGCGATTCGCCTCATCGTAAAGTACAAGTGTGCCCTTCACAGCCAATTCAACTGGCGTGATCTGTGGGTGTAGCATCATTGTGTGTCAATCATAGTGTGTGTATGTGTGTCTGCGTGTCTCTTCCTGTCGAACAGTCCATACGCGCAGGAATGGGTATCAAGAGGGCCACGCAATCGCCGTCGTGCCCTTCGTAAAAAGCTAACAAGAAACCAACAACAAAAACCATATGCTTATGCCGCAAAAATCATCAATAACTTGCCGCCCCGTGATGCAATCATGTAAAATCGAGCATTTTCCCAGGCTAGCTCGAGTCAGGTCCATCATACACCGTGGCCCCTCTTGAGATATTTCATCTCAATCGTTCATCTGGTTCTGGCCCTGCCTCGGCATATGCCGCTCAGTCCTCCCAGATGGTCTCAAGATCGAGATCTCCTCTTCGCTCAGCACCGCACACACTCCAACGCTTTCGCTTGTCTCTAGAGCCGAACCCCATTGTACGTCCTCGCGTCTGCCCATCCTTCCCTTTCAAGTCGGAGGATTCATTTCCCTCGGCAGCATCTGCGTCGGCCTTGAGCTGGGCAATTCTTTCAGCTTCCAGCGCTTCTTCTTCGGCATCCGGCGTGTCAGGAATGGTTTCCAAGCTGGAGATGCTAGGACTTCGGGACCTGGTCGATGTTGGCGTGGAGGGGACCGACGAATAAGATGTGCCATAGCTTCCAGAAAGGGCATCGTAGCTTCGATAAGAGGATGTCGAGGAAATTGAAGAGGATGGTGTTGATGGGAATGTACCTAGAGAGCCAGTGCTCGAAGATGTGAAGGTTCGAAGAGGTGAAGATGGCCGTCGTAGTCGGGCGGGAGTGCTTGTGGAAACCCCCATGATGGGAGAGGTACTTCGTCGTTCATGCCTTTGCTCAGGTTCGAGAACTGAAGTTCGAACTGGAGAGATTGGCGGGAAAGTTTCATCGGCAGGCTTTCGTGGAATTCGGACTCTGCTAGGTGATCCAGAGGGGCTTCCAGGGCGGCGCTGAGGTGAAAAAAGAATATGGCCTGATCCATTGACGCCTGGCATGGATTGAGTACGAGACATTGGGGGCGCAAGGCTCGTTGTAGAACGAGACCTAGAATGAGCGCCTGAGAGCGGAGAAGTGGTGCGTGGTCGATACGGAATGAAGGGTGTCGCAGACCAAGATGGTGAAGCTGGCGATGTCGGACTGGGGTCGGTGCTTCGTCTCAGGTTTGGCGGCTTTCGAGGCAATTCGATGCTGAGGTTAGAACAGGCGTTGGGGTTCTGAAGTCGCAGCGATGGAAATCCTGGAGAGACGGAGGGTGACGCAGACAAAGATGTGGAAGCAGAAGCAGAGGCAGATACAGGTGCCGGAGCAGGTGTAGGAGTAGGACGGAACTCCTCCATACGCTCTGTCTCGGGAACTGGCTCCATTTCGAAATTGGTAATCGAGGGTGGAGGCAGGATAAGATACGATACAATGTGATACGGTACGGCACGGCACGGATGGAAGTTGAGACCAACCGGTTTCGTCAGAAGATAAACGGTGGCATGTGGTGCCCGAAACTTGAACGACCTTGGCCGACGAGCAATGGCGTGGATTTCTGGGGGATTTATTCGTCCCGGTAGTATTGATCGTCAGCGGCGGTCCTTCGAAGCTCTGCCGGCGGCTGCAAGTTCGGGTTGCTTTTGCTCTTGGTCTCTTTTGACAAGAGGCGCAGCAACAGGGCGTGAAGCAATCACAAGCTGGCGAGAGAGTGCGGGATTGAATTCAGCGCGGCAGAAAGGCGGGGGTGGATCAAGATTTGAGATAGATCCGAGGTGATATGGGCGGCTTTTTGTTGTAGGTGGAGAGGCTATACTTTGTAGCTGTTGTAGCTCGAGGTGTGGTGGTGTAGGTAAGGTAAGGTAGCTTGGAGTTGGGGTTGAGAGGAGAAGGGCGGAGGAACCTATACCTCGAACTCAGCTCTCGAAGGCGGTGTCGCGGTGGCTCAACTGAAATGGAGGTGACAACGCAAAAAGAAGAGAAAAGCAGCCCTTGTAGGAAAAGAAGAGGGAGAATGAGAAAAGGATTTAAAGATGAGGAAACGTGGAGGCGTTTGAAAGAGAAGATGAAAAGCGATTTGAGGCGAGTCGAGTCAAGCGAGCATGTACCTAAAGAGATGGATATGGAAGCGAGACCAGCGGCTGTAAAGGGAGAGCCCAAGTGACACTGGGCGCGTGGTTCCGACGGTCAGGGCACCCACCAGTACCAGCACCAGCACCAGTGGTTGATGGTTCGGTGAGGTACCTCCGCTAGGTAGTGGGGGGTACCTGGGCTTCTGGGGCCCAAGGCCTGGGGAGGAACGTGCGACGAATCCACTAGGGGCTCTTAGCGGGGACTTGAGCCTGGGCGATGAGTTCAGGGTATGTGACGGTCAAGAGTTGAAGGTTGGAGATTTTGATGAAAGAAAATGAACAAAGAGGGTAAGTAATAGTCTTGTTTACAATAGGATGTTTGGAGAGTATTTGCATTATCGTATAGCTGCAGCTTTAGACAAAGCTTATTAACTGGCATTGCAATACTTGCAACGTTAACGAATCGGTAGTCATCTCTAGTCGTCTCTACATACAAGGGTCTCTAAATCTAAAACAAAACAGCATCCGCCAACGCCACCGCTTCCCATTGACATACCTGACACTGCCATGTTCCCTACCAAGGAATCAGAACAGATATAATAACAACCAAATTATTACATGAAATGGAATGGCCCGAGACCACGACATTCAATGTCATGCGATGCAATGCGACGCGCGGGGTATGTTGTGTATGCGCATTGTTTGATAATCACAGCCTTCAAGACGCTCCCTTCAAGTCACATCACATTCCGTTTCCACATCAACAACATGCTCATGCAGATGGCAACGCAACCAATCCTTCTTAATAATCATCATCAACCATTCGGAACCGTGCAACTTATCCGAGCTTGTCGCTTGAATTGCCTCGGGTGTCTTGGTACAGTAGACGAGACGACGACTCGCGGAGTATCTCAATGAGACGATCCAGAGATCGTCCCAGACTAGCGGTCCTCAACACTTGACACCGCCCTTCCAGAACGTGACACCAACATTAGATCTCGAATAAGATGAATACTCTGCCACTTTCAGTATTGGGGTCCCTAATCCGGTAGACCGTTCAAGCCGCTCAACCGCTCCTCTTCAACCGTCAGCCACTCATGGTACGCGCCTCCAAAATGAGACGCCGCCTCTCCTGGGAACTATTCACTGAGGTTCGACGCCCGGGTTTCAGGAGCCGGGGGCCTTATGCTTCGTGGAGCCTTTACGGGGGAGACCGAAGGCCCGGGCCCCATGCTGGGCTTTGCGGGAGAGAAGCCGGAGGCCTTTTGTACATGAACAACTGGGACCTACGGGAGTCGAGGGAATAATAAAAACCCTCAAATGGCTCAAGCATGAACATGGCGTGGAGCATGCATGATAGCGTGCTGCCCGCTGCACCATCAATTGCAAGTCGGTCTGTCTGTACCTAGGAGGCTTAGATAAAGTTGGCCAATCCCATTCCTGCCCATGCAGTCTTTATTCACTGAGCTATCGTGGCAAACGAGCATTGCATTACATTTCCTTGAGCTTAGCGCTGCTCAGCTCGCTACTAATGGTCGTTCGTCCTGAATCGGAAAGCCAATAGCCACTCAATTTGTTCTCAAAGGTACCGAGTCAGTCAAGAGTCCAATGACCGTTAACCAACCAGCTCTCACTCACCTTAACGCTTGACGCCTGAACTTGAACTCTGACTGGTGAGTGCGCCCTTACGCCTTGATCCTGGCGAGACCCTTGCACAGGGATGGTGAGTGATGGCTCAGGGCTGAGGGATGGCCACAACGAGGATGCCCAGCTCATTGGGTGTAATATCATAGCTTGGGCGCTAAACCTGGAGGAATGTCTGCCCTGAGTCGCCATGACGTCGTGTCTAGAGAGTTGCCCAATGCGAAGTGATGATCTGTGAATGCAGTGAAGAGAGATACTATTCACGCTCGAGGTTGAACCAGCAACCATATATGTTGACAGCCCCAGTTCATCTACGTTTTGACTCTCTTGACTCGGATAAAATTCCACTTCCCAACAAACACTCATTGCTCTCGACCCCAGATTCCTCATCTTTGGTCCTAATCTCAGGGACCTTGCGCTACTGCATGACAGTTCCATATTTAGCTCCCGCCAACAGAATGCTCCGATGCCGTTGCCCATACTTTTCTCGTATCAGCTCTGACCTGAAGCAATAGAGCATTTTCGTGTGTTCATTCGTCGTTGTTTTCCAAGCTGAAAGGTGGCTCATCGTATAAACACAAGAAGCAAAAGGAGGCCTCTAGCTGTATGCATAACTACTAACTATGCATTACTCGACATAATGCCGATTTTCTTGGTTTGTAAAGAAATACCGCGCAAAACTCGGCTTCCGTGGGAATTAGTTTATAACGCACCCGCTTACAAGCGGGATGTTCTGTAAGATGGTTGCAACTTGTAAGTGACAAGGGGCAGGTCATCCGTCGAGACGATCACATGTACATCATCTCTTTCACGACTCAATCAGACACAGTATGACATGTCCTACAACGTTGTTCTCATTTTCAGCTCCATTGATTCAACCGTCATATATTGTAGGCGTTCTCATATCTCCCATCTCCTTACCAACTGCCGCGGATTGACCCAGACACAAATCATCCAATATCAGCCGGTTATATACGATTCAAGGAACGCCCATCAATGCAGCTCAGTCTATTAACCACTGATACAGATACAGATGCAGGCCTCATGGAACAAGAAAACTTCTGACGCCAAGCTTAGGTGCCAAAAACAAGTAGACTACTCTAAAGGTCTACTAAGTCTATACTAAGTTTACCTGACTATTTTGTCATGTAGAAAAGAGGTCCTGAGTTTTCTTGCCTCCCCTTGGCAGGCTAAGAGAAGATGCAGTATCCCAAATTCCTGGTGCGCTCGCAAGGAACAGATGCTCTCATATGATATCGCTGTGATTCCTTTCATATCCAACAATATGCAAGACATCAATAAGTCTCGATATTCTCCTATCTTGTACCTGGTGCTCCCGGAGGTGGAAGTTGGTCAGGTCCAAAAGACATTGGCAAAAGCTACATACCGTCAACCCAGCTCAAGAACAGGGAATAGAGCTCAACTCACCTGTCGCAGCTTTGCAATCACAAAATCCTCATTCTTATCAAACATGATAATGGGTGTATCTAGTGTGCAAAACTCGCGAATACTACATCACCAAGAACATACAACTCACCTGTTAGTCAAATCCATCATCTTCGTCTACTCTCTCAAAGACACCCCCAGTGACAACTCACAACTGTCTACACATTCCACATGGACTTGCCGGTGGCGCAATATCAGTCGCAACAGCGATGGCCCGGAACCCACGGTGACCGCTTGTCACGGCTGTACCAAGGGCCACGCGCTCTGCACATGTTCCCACAGGATACGACGCGTTTTCCACATTTGCGCCGCTCGTGAGCTCACCCTCGCTTGAGAGAACCGTTGCTCCGACGCGGAACTGGCTGTACGGGCAGTACGCTGTGGCCTTGGCTGCAACTGCACGCTCACGGAGCTCCGAGAATTCTTTCGGCGTAATGCCGTGTGCTGAACAGACTTCGGCCGTCTTGGGTGTGTCGCCTTTTGAGATAGCCTCTGGGGTTTCCATCATGTGACTCGAAAGGAGAAGAAAAGGGAAGAAAAGGGGGGAAAGGAAAAGGAAAGAAGAAGAGAAAAGAGGGCTTGTGGCAGTGGGTGATTGATGCTTATATCCTATCCCGTGTCACTCGTCACTCGTTACACGGGCGGGCCCTTTATCGTGGACGTCTCCGCATCGGGCACTTCCGTAATGCGGGGCTGAGCGCCGAAATGACGGACCCTTCGGCTGGTTCCTATGATACCAAGTTCCTTATCATTTCTTTCCTTTCAATAATAGGTAGGTAGCATTTCTAACGTTCAAGAGTATATGGACTAAGTATATAGACTATCTATGAAGTGTGTGTCCAAATAGGTATTATAGATGCTATCAGCATCCTCGTCTTCATGGTCTAAATCTTACTGTCATGACCATCATGCACCTTTTCCTTACATTGCTGCCATCCGTTCTCATTACAAATACGTACATATGACACAGAGCAGCACGAAACTCCAAACTTATCGCTCATGTATACTGCCCAGCAAACTGTTATAGACTGGTGCTTGAACGAACCCGACGAAATCATTTCCATATCCTTGCCCCCAACTTGCGTTTCTTGTAGGTATTCATTTTCATGTCATCTAAATTCCGGCATCTAGTAAAACCCATCAGATCCTCCAAGCCTACTTGATGTCGAGCTGACTGTTGGCGTCGACTGTGCCGAGCTTGTGTCGCTTGGCGTTGCTGGTTCCACGACCTGACTTCGGATCGACGTGATCCATTCGTGCTGCAACAACTCAACTGCTGACGATCGGTTACGGGGATCTCTTGTGAAACATTTCTTCAGGAAGTCGATTCCCTGAGGGCTGAGCTGATCTGTAGGTGGCAGCTGGGGCGGGTTCCCTTGCGCAATGTTGTACATGATCGCCCACTCGTTGTCGAGTTGTGCCCATGGCCTTCTTCCGGTAGCCATTTCCAAAATGACACAACCCAGAGACCAAATGTCGACGGCCCCAGGCTTACCAGGGTTCTCGCCCTTGATCACCTCAGGTGACATGTACATCGGGGTTCCTGTCATGGATCGGTTTGGCATTGATGCTTGCTTCTCGCCAGCAAGTGTGCGGCCTTGTCGAGCAATTACCTTGGCGGCGCCAAAGTCCACATACTTGATGATTCCGTTATGGTCGAGTAGAATATCTGCGACTTTGTTAGTTTCAGCAACTCTGGGGATACAAGATACACCACTTACTTTCGGGCTTGATGTCTCGGTGGGCAATGCCGCTCTCATGCAAGTAGACAAGGCCCTCGAGTAGTTGAAGCGCATATACCATGATGACCTGCTCGTCTTCGATTCGACCATGTTCCAGGAGACTGGCCAAAGATCCTCCCGAACAAAATTCCATGAAAATGTACACTCGGTCTCGGTGCACTTCGATGCCATAGTATGATACCACATTGGGATGATCCAATACTTCCAATACGCCCATCTCCTCTCTAATTTGCTCGGCGATCTGTGGGATAAGCTTGGGATCCTGAAGTCGAATTTCCTTGACGGCCATCAGATGGCCCGTGTCAAGGTTCATTGCTGCATAGACGTTGCCAAACGTGCCGCCTCCCACAAATTGGCCTTGCTGCCAGCGCATCGTAACATTGGTGGCCGACGATGAAAGGTATGCCAACGATCGGTCGACTTCATTATTACCTTCCAGTACTCTTCCAACTCCCTGTCTCTCTGCAACCTTCTCACGTCTGTACTCATCCACCCTTTCGAGCTCCTCCATACGCTGTTCAGTGATGAATCGTGAAGCCTCTTCGTCGTTCAACATTCGGTTCTTGTCAAGCTTGCGGAACTGTCCCACTAACGCTTCGATTCGTTCTTTCTCGGCCTGTGCCGCAAGGTTCGATCTAGCGCCCATGATATCAAAGTGAGAAATGAGAAGAGACATGCAACCTGCGACCTTGGAACGAAGCTTGGCATATTCATCCTCGCCTAGCGCAAGAATGTGGCGTCCTCGTGTCATGCCCATGGCCAACTCAAGCGCGAGGACGGCCCATCGAAAGGTCTTTCGGTCAGATGCAACACAGTCGTCGCAGATGAAGCTCACCCAATCGAGGGCAAGTTTGGTTAACTTGAGATTGTTCATTTGTCGTCTGTTGCTATCCATGTAGAGCAACGAACGCTGGCCAAACTCCGTGGCGAATACGAAGCATGTTTGAATAAGTTCTTGGCAGTCCTTTCCCCGAGCCTGTTTTCTGATGATTTCCACACTGTCCATGAAGGTATTTGAAAGCTTGTATGCCACCCGCCTCGTTTCTGTCAATCTTGAGTTGACTTTGTGGATGTTGGACCTCGATTCCTGCACGAGGTCAACATGCATATCGACAGCGTCAAGGAATGCCCTCCGCGCGTTGTGTAGGGTCTGGGGACTAGCAGCGCAGAGGCGTATGTGTCCTCGCTTTAGGTCGAGGTTCAGGTCGCGCAAGGGTACTTCGATCACTTCGCCAAACCAATTAATGGGATCCTCTGGTCGGAGAATGAGGAGATATTGCTCGCCGAGCTCGTCGGGAAACTGGTCCTTGGATGTAATGGCTGTCATAGCAGGTATATCTTCCAGCCTCTCCCGTAACTCGGGCGATGCGATAACATATGTGTTGTCCTGCTCAAGCAAACGAGTGTCGACTTGAAAGTGACCTGAAGCCACCAATTGGTCGTAGAACTTTTGCATGGTCTCTGGTGTGAAGGAAATGCTATAGTCGGATGCGTGCTCGTAGTTGTCGTTCAGCATTCGAGTAAATCGCTGAAGCATCCGCTGACGGACTCGTACGGAATCGAGACAAGCCTTATAACGCTTGCTCATCTCCGATGCGGTTTCCTTGGGCTTTGCTTGCAACTCCTTTTCGAAAGTCTGGCTGAGTCTGTTGAGAGCCTTGAATGTGAGTGAGCTAAACTGCTCCGCAACTTCAATGTGGCCTCGCTGCAAATGGCTACCAATTTCGTTGGCAAAATCCCATTCTTGGAACAAAAGTTCTGCTTCCTTGAAAGTATTCTTGTTTCCGCTCAGCTTCCAGTTTAGCATCTTGAAGTAATACTTCAATGCTTCCAGTACAACTTGGTCGAAAGATTCGTCGATGCAAGGTGGTAGATCCCAGCCTGGTTCCGGGTGCGCAATGGATGTGCACTCAATCTTGATTCGAATGGCAAATTTGAGCAGAAGCTGAAATTGGGAGATCATTTGATCTTGCATGAGAGGGTTTTGCTGGGCAGATTCTTTAACTCTCCTAGCATAAGCAAGACGTGTACGGGTGATCTCTTCGATGAGACGCGAAGGGAAGCTGATCAGAGTAAGAAGCTCTTCAAGATATGGTGGGAGGTGACGTTTGCGGAACGGCTCGGAATTCCTAATAAGAGTGTCCTTCGCCTTGCTAATGACGGTGGATATGGGTGCAAGCATTCCCTTTTCTAGGTTCCCATTGTCGTCGTTGTAAAGGGATTGAAGTCCGTCTTCTTTCATTAGCCGGTCAAGGAAGGACGTTTCGTCGTTGCTAATACCGTTTACAGCTGGCGATCGCTGCTTAGTCCGTGTAAAATCGAGCTCATCGTTTCCAACCCACTTCCTCAGGATATTCAGTTCCGTGTTGATCATTTCGTTAGTGTTGTACCACGATATAATGGCATCATGGGCTTCTTTGAATGTGGCAGAGTCTGCTGCCTTGTGCTCTGCTGCGAGTGAAGCCCAAGAAGGGTATAGATTCTCACACATCTCAATCTTGGCCACCATATCTTTGACTTGTTCATATGGTGGTTTTCCTGCTTCGCTCTCACCCTTCACTTGAAAGTTGATGATCTCGTCAAGGGTACGGTCAAGAGTTGATCGAGATTCTTCCAACATGCGTCTCTGGACAGGGATATGTCTTCCACAAACCTTGGATCGGATGCCCAGCCACAATTCGGTCTTGTGAGCGCTCTTGCCAGCCTGTTGATCCGCCGATCCAATTAGTCGTTTTTTCTCTTGCCGTACGACATCTCCGGTAAGAACAGCCTCAAGCATGCCGTGCCACTCAAGTCTTTCGCGATTCTCTGGGTCTTTCAAATCCTCGTCCGTGGGTTGAAGGTTATCGTTGCCGTAAAACATGATGGTCTCTTGGTCGAAACGATCGTCATATGGACCCTCCGATGAGGGAGTTTCACCTTCCGAGTCCGAATCATTTCCATTCAAATTCGAGTAGGACGTGAAATATCCTCCACTGTAGTCTTGTCGAAGTTTCTGTACATATGCTCGCTCCTGCGCGCGGAACCTGCTCTCACTCTGCCGTGGGCGCGTCTTAGACGATGATCGGATCGATTCTGCGAAAGATGGTGTTACTGGCGGATGAGCTGGTTTCCTGGAAGTGGCAGGATTGTATGTATTCGAGGGTGTCCGCGCAGGACCCAGTGGTCGCTGCGGCCAGGAGCCATTGGGTGTATAGGCCGCGCCATCGTCACCAGCGGTACCTCTCTGCGACTTTGGGGCACCGTTAATGACCGTCCCAGGAAGCAGAGAAGTCAATGACCCTGTGTGGCCCGATGTCTCATATCGGGATAAGTTACCCAGCTCGTCCTGACGTTCTGTCGACTGGGGATCGCCGTTGGTTTCTATCGGAGTTTCGTGTCGGTGACTCCTGTTCTTATCGAGGCGGCCATCTTCTTCGGTGCCTGAAAAACGAACCGCTCGGGGCGATGACTCGGTCATCCTAATGGGTGTATCTGGGCTGGCACCCAAGTAGAGTTGGAAATATGAACGCCCCTCAGCGTCACGTCGAGTTGTCGTGAGTAATACGAAGATATAATTGTGACTGTGGGAAAATCCAGCTTAAACAGGTTTCTGAGGTGCTCAAGTTGTGGTCGAAGAGTTTACGATCGATCGAAGATGGCCATGGAGAGGGGGTTGAGCTTGGGGAGCTCTTGTTGCAAGCAGATCGAGATGGATCGCATGGAGGAGTGGCAACCAAGAAGCGCGTGCAATTTTACAGCCAATCATCGCGCTTCAAGCACCTAGTGGCGCATCAACTGTGGCAAATTTATGGGCCAGGTCTATCATGAAAACGTTGGGAAAGCGAATCATGACTACTAACCTGCCAACCTTGGACGAGAATCAGCACTATAAATCTTCAAGTACCACATGGACTTAGATCAAAGTTTCCGGTCTTGCGTAGCATGTTGCTGCATGACTACCTTATCCTAATTCCTTACCGCTAATGTTATAGATAATATTAAATGATGTCAGATGTCTTTCGTTTTTTACAACACGACACTATTATTACATTATTAACTCAATAAGTCTCCTTTCCTTGAAACGTTTCACGTTCGTGCCACGTCCCGGCTGGTATATGCATGTAAAAATGGTAACTTTATCAAGGGAAAGCAGACTAAGACGTTATGTTCTGCAAAGCCCATAGCGCTTCACCAGATAGGACAAAGCATATAATACAGGAAAGATGCATTCTTATAACACACCACAAATCACACCTGTCTATAAATATTGATGCTGAGAGAGTAGAAGGGAATGTTTGCTAACGATCCTCTAGAGCAACAATCACAAAATGACTACCCTAGACCTGGCCTTCAATCCTCCAACGCCAGCCAACGCGAACGGACATGGTCCAACTTTCGCAACGATATTCACATAGGGTCTAGTATGTTAACGTTTTAACGATAGTGATTGCTGCAATGAGTCGATGCAAATAATCTTACACATAAGCCCAAGCGTCATGCTACAGTACACTAGTCTGATTGTCAAGGAATGGCATAGAGAGTCCTAACCTATGGATAATAATTGCACAGATTATACGATTCATGCGTAGAATATTACCGATATTATTGTAGAGGAAAATAGAGGAAACCTGCTTTTAATATTCGACACATGTACGAATTACTCCCATACATTTCTTGAATCAAGTTGCGAACACAAGCATCCCACAATTTGATTCTCCAGTTCGGTCACGAGCCGAGCTGTACACTGGAATCCAATATCAGTCGGCCGAAGCAACTTGCAAACAAGACGATGCCAGCTTCGACGGTTCGGTTAGGCATACCGAAGAGGTTAGCAATCCTTTAAATGGCATGCAGACGGAACCACTAATAAATGGTGAAACTCCGGGACGACGCTTTGACATCAAGGCCCTGATCTAATCTACCAATGTGGCCAAGGTAAAGACGGATAGAGAACAGACAGTAGCCTAGAAGTACGCTAAGTTGATTTGGCATGTCGACATCAAAATCTTTTTCATCTTCGTTCGATTGACAAGGGTTGGCCCAGGAGATGTTTGATCAGGTCAGAATCTTCAATAGCCTCAAACCGAACACTCCATCCCTGTTGCGAGGGAGGAGGTTCCGTGTAAGACGACAACAAACTCTAATCAACGTCAAAACGGCGTGGGTGTGGGTTTGAACCGCGGCGGTTCCGTATCGAAGGCTGAGGCGCGTTGGCCCAATGAGCAGGATTTCGAGGTCAGCAAAAGCCGTTCTGTGTCCAGTTCTGACATGCGGGAACAAGGCCGGCTTCCACGGAGTCATGGCCGTTCATACTAATGACACTAAGTCAGTAACTAGGCGATAAGTTCTTGGCGATAGACCTGCTGCTGAGAGTCAATAATCTCATGTAAATCGACAGATCAAAAGGTTAGCGTCGTAACTTATATCTGGCATGACAACTCCATATCACGATCTCAAGCATGTGGCCATCTTTAATACAGCCCCACTCTTCACAACGGAACTTGCCATATCCGCTTTTAGTGGTAGGCGCGTTGTGTAACATAAGACTCTGGAGCGGCCTGAGATTGTCTTTTGCGGGAGCCAGCACAACTTTTCGTTCATAGTGGTATCTGGATACCATCCGAACCCGGATCGACGTGTTGCTGTCTACGCAAATCGACTTCCATGAATGTATATTCTTTCCTAAGGCTAAGCCATGCATTGGCTCTGGAAATCGCTTGGTGGTTGTCAATCACATCAAGATGTATCAAATCAACCAGGGTCAAACACCAACATCCTGGTCAGGTCTGCGCGGGTATTTGCGCAGCATTAGCGCATATGCGTGGAGCCCGTTGTGGCCAATGCAGGTATAATAGTCGGTCATTACACAATCCTCGTGGTTCCGGTCTTCTGTTTTGAAAGAATGAAGAATCTATGGCGTATGTCAAGGCCATCCAAGTCTGCTCAACAGCAAGCGTCGCTCTTGCCACCTCTTGTGGTGGCCTGATGCATTGATAACATATCCAAGAACTGGATCCACATATTCGAATTACAAGTTTGTGTGTACCGTCCCACGCGCGGTCGTACTGAGGGTGTGAAAGCGTTACTGCGTATGGTTCCAGATCAGGAACATTTCGGTTTATCACCAAACAAACTTTTCGTCCCATTGTGGCCGAGTAGAGTAACCTTGCTGGTGGCTCTTGGAAAGTCGGGACAACATGTCATGTTTGACAGTGAAAGTTAAGTTTGAAATTGCATGGTCTCGTAGTCAGGTCGGTGGTTTCAACGGCCACAAGGAACAGAAATTCTCCTGGACATTGTCTGTTGAAGACTCAGCTCAGAAGCCGAGCCTTGGCGTCGCGTGGGGTCCGGAGACCTAAAGATCCCAACTAGGGCTGACCAGGGCTGCACGAAATGAGAGGGCTCCTGTAGGTACCCGATGGTTGGCCTGGTTAGCTGTCACAGCCTGGTGGAGAGAAACCTCTCACCCCGGATTCGAGCTGATTGAGGACTTGGAAGGCTCGCCTTATGATACTGGTGATGTCTGGCTATGCTGTGTTGGGCTTCACACCGACGGTCTCGAACTATGAGGGCCAATGATAATGTCATATCTTAACAAGAAGCTGCTGATGCCATGTGAGATGATCAGATTGTTGATTGGCGTGCTCGGATCGTAACTTGATACCAACGCCAACCGATGTCAAACATGAGGACGAGGTGGGAAATTGTGGGTTACAGGGTGAGCGAGGCGAGAGTTGGGCTTCGACACATGGATGCCACATTGTAGGAGACTCGCCCTGATTGTAATGCAAATATCTGCTAAAAAGTAAAAAAGTCTTCGGATGGATAACACAGCTGAATGTTTAGTTTGTTTCCATTGCAACTGTGAAATTGCGCAGTGGAGCTGGGGGACAACAAGGGCCGCTAACCTTAGGTAGTACCTTATCTAGGTACATCATGGCCATGCTTCTTATGTCTTTCCCTAGAAGATTCTGAGAGCAAGAAAACATGGATGATCCATGCTGCCTTTCTATGCTATCAAAGATGCATAATTAATAGGCAGCTGGAGGTGAGATGAATCCCAGTAAGTGTAAGCTACTGCAACTAGCTCCTGCCCCAGGTGGCTGTGGCTCTTCCCGCGTACCGTCAGCCGTGCACAGATCTCGTTCAAAGACAGGTAAGGTACGGATGAATAGGTACCTACCTTACAGTTCTAATCGATCGGATAATGAGACGAAAATTTGAAACGTGCTGATAACGAAACGCTCCGGGAAGAAGGAAAGGACCTTGATCAAATCCTGCTCCACCCTTCTCACTCATCCCTCAACTGTCACCATCCAAGCCCTGCAATTTGCCATTAGCATACCACAAAATTCTGCTACCGTATTAGTGCCCAGAGACAAGCTTCCATCATGCTGCACGATTCAATGGATGATATGATCAGTTGCACCTTGGAACGAAAGTTCCGTAACATTCACGAATATGAGCTGAGTCAGTTGTCGTTGCGACCTCAACGTTTCACTGACATTCGAATTATACTGATACATGGCTGCCCACATCGCGAACACACCGAACCAACTCATCAGGGTTGCTCCGTGGCGTTGACGCCGCCGAATGGGAATTAGGGAGAAGGTGACATCGCAACCCTTCAGGATGCGGGAAGGGATTTACTCCCATCCACTTGACAAAGTTTATCAACCAGGTAAACGCTCGCTGTTGATGCCCATGAAACGCCACCCATGGAGAGAAGGCATTCGTGAATTACTCCAGGCACACCTGGGTATTTAATGAACCTATGACGGACCGATCATAGATCATCGCCTAGATGATGTTTTATCCTGCAGCAGTGAGGCTGAATATTAATCGTGTAATGCTTCAGGTACCAAGCAGATCTGCCCCCTTCAGGATCGGTAGCGAAAACAAGAGGCAGAACAACGCCCGTTTAGTGGCATTACTTACGCATTGCCCAATCGCCGTTACAACTTACAAGGGTCCAACTAACACAAGGTTCCGGTGATGGTGCGTGCCCAGGCGTGCGCTGAATCGCTTCTGTCTAAACTTCAAACTTGCATCCATCCTCAGAATATTTGCCCCCTCCCAAGGCCCGGCTCAAGCAGGACTGACGCAGCTTCACTTGGATGGTCCCCTTTTTGATCAGGGATATCTTGAACTGCCCTGGACTGTTTCCTCCCCGATCAGGGTACGTCGGCTCCTCGTACCAGCCTACATTACATTGTAAACTGGTTTGTGGGCACTACTCTACCTCCTGGGGCTCACTAATGCATCCCGTCGTTCGAGGTTTGGGACCGTTGGACACGCGGGCTTAGTTACCCCACTAGCTAACTAACTTACAAACCCACTCCACTCGCCGTCACAGACCCGGACCTGGCTTGAACTCAACACGACAAACCAGACCCTGGACTAGGTAAAATGTCTCTAGCTTGTTTGCTTTCGGATCCTCGTCCTGCTGAAGCAAACGCTTCCGAGACAGAAACGGGGATTGCCATTGCCATGGCCTCATCGGCGCCGTGTCCAGGGGATCCTTGATATCTGTCCTGGTCCCATCTATAACCACCATAAGATCGCCCTCATATTACGTTTGAGATACCGTCCTTTTCTGGACTACTTCGTGCCTCTACTCAACATTCTTTTAGACCCAGTGGATCGACGTTTCGCCTTGTTTAAACCTTAGGAGCCCACCACTACAGCCATCACCTCCACGCACAAAATTCAAGGCCTATTATAGTCGCCGCCACTTCACCTACCTTATTTGTGCATCCAATCTGTTACGACTGATTGAACGCCGTAAATTGTCACGCCGCCGATTTGTATAACTGTTAGTGGTGGTAGCCTTGAACTTTCGCTTAAACACACTTCAGCCAACTCTCTGAATCGACCCAATTCGTCCCTTGGCATACAAGACCAATTCACAATTGTCTCACAAAAAAGAATATTGAGTGAGTCCGATCACAAAGTATCTTCTCAAAATTCGAGTTAATTTCTTCTCTTAGACCATTCTGTTTTAGACACTTTGCCAGCATGTGCGACTTCACCAAAAACTATTACATCTATACTTCTTGCACAGATCCTGGAACGCATTTCTGCAAAACTTCTATAGATGGAAGTCGCGAACATGCCTGTTCCAAGGGTCCTCACGAACGCTATATCGTTCTCCCGGAAAGCTGCCCATTGTGTTGTGGGTGAAACCAAAAAGTGCGGCTGATGTTAGACTCGACACGATCAGAAAGAACACTACAGAAACAACCTTGCCGTACTCACCATGGCCAACGAATTTCATATCCTCCATTGATATGGAATTGCAAAAATGACAGCCTAGTTTGAGCTTGCATGGAATCCAAGACACCAAGCTGGTGTTTTTTCCCATTCAATCGAAGCAGAGCTTCGAATTCGAGAGTACAAGAGCAGGATCTTGGGCCTCCCGTAGGGGTTTGAACGAAGAAGAATAAATAGCAAGTACCTATGCTATCGACGAGGCAAGGGAAGTAACACATGGTTGTATTGGCAGTATTCATGAAAAGCGACAAAGGCAAGCAAACCAAAAACATTATTCAGCGACAGATTTGAAAGTTGGACCTCGAGCTAGACCCCTAGAGGCTCGTTTGTACTAGCACACGGGAATTATACACTAACTTGGCGTTATGGAAATAATTAAAAAGAAATCTATGGTTACTGAATGCGAATTTATATTCATGGTAGAGGCTGCCTCAGCCTCTGAGCTATTGATTGTGAAGCGAGCGGAACCCACGTTGTTGAACGGCACTATGGTTGACATGAAATGCGTGCTGCTACATAATGTTCCACTTTTGGGCTTGCATCGATTCATTTTTGGCCTCCAGAAGATGAAGGACTCTGGTGATGGCTGCTATAGAGCTACTGTTGTCAGCAGGTCCTGCAGGCTGCCGTTAGCATATATTATGGCTGATATGCCTAACCAAGCATGGCTTACCTCGCAGATTCGGAAGACACAGCACTCCGAATATCAACAAACGAGCAGGGATGTCGTCGGTGTTTATACTGCGTGGTTACATTGCGGTTGACATCAGGACTGTCACGACGGGAGACGGAATGCGCTATGCTTTGCTAGTGAGACGTAGGCTGCCATCCCACCATATTCTTTGGGCTCTGACAGCTCGCTTACGGCAATCGAATCTTTAACCCCACTGATCTTGGTCAACATACGTCTGAGATAGGAGACAATATGCAAGTAAAGGGCAAAGATCAGAGTTAATATAGAGTTTGGCCGGGTATAAGGTTGATGCTGCGGGGAATGAGGGGGGAATAAGCGCGCCTGTGCGAGCCTCTGAAGCGGGTGCCGCGCGGGACGTACCGGTACCGCCGTTTGACAGTCTGGTGAGGCGGAATATTATGGCCAATGAGTTGAGATTGAGGAGAAGAGAGACAACAGGGCGTATGATGCAGCTGAGAATAAGCGAGATCTGTCACATTTATCCCTGTTGGTTGAAGAGTGTCATCTCACTCCCCGCGCTTAGACCTGAGACGAAACCACGGCTGTTAGGACATTTTGATGCCAAGACCCAGGTGTTTAGAGACGAATAAGTCGGTAGCTTTAAGCAGTTCAGGTGAATATTGCTTACGCGTATAGGCCTTGAATGTTCGTTATCAGTGGATGTTTCAGTTGGCCCCTGACTATTCCACTTTGACATTGGTTTGCGAGGCGTTATGGGTCGACTGTGGATTGGGACGTCCTTCGAAGCCACAAATCACACTAACAGATTCCGCTCTTGAGACCTTTGAGCGTTTTCCACGGCCATGACAACCTCATTACAAATTCTCCTGATTCTCGTAAACTAAAGGTGATTAGGGAGCATGATGCGGGGGCCATGCACAAACCTGGTTCCGTTCCTTTTGTGAGCGGAAACGCAGTCCGCGGGAACTAGGCATGAAGCTTATATTACGAGGAAACAAGTGCATAGCAGTGGAAGTCGTCTTTCCTGTTTCAAGGGGTTTATATTTGCATAGTGACACAGAAGAGTTTATGACGCCTCTTGTACAGCCCCCGACCCCATGCAGTCTACGCAGACAACGCGAGTGGCGTGCGTATTCTGACATTGACAAGATCATACCACTGGCATGCTGGATTGGGCCTGTTTCTCTTCGAAACAAAAGGTCTTCATCCGACTTCACATGCTGGGTTTCATGTTGTCTGGGTACCTTATCATATCCCTTTATTGTTGTAAGTACCGAACCGAGGTACAGCCATACCACTAATAGATATCTAGATGTTGAAAGAATGATAACACTCAGCAATTTGTTTGACTTACACTGAAATAGTGAATCGTTGATATGATGACCATAAACATATGGGTGCTCTATTTCTCGTGCCATGTGGCAAACGGCCCGGGCCTTTAGATCATGGCACAACTCGGCCGAGAGATGGTCGGAAGATTAGTGGAGACCAACCCCGGATTCCATGTGGTTTATTATTGTTGATGTGGGCCCACTCCAAGCCGAGGCACGACGGCCCGGCCCCTGAACCTTCTTTGCTTCAACCGAACGGTCATCCATTTAATCACTTCTCCAGATTACCTTGTTCATACAATTGCACTCCCTTCAACATCACCTTATTGGAAACTGGTCATTGAGCTAGTTTTTGCGTCACCTGAAGTACCCTTGAGCCACGTGCGCGAATTCAATCGAATCATAATGCCCGTTCCTGAGTCTGAGTATCTCAGCCCCGTCTGGCGAGATGGGATCTTCAGTTAGTCTCAAGACGATCTAATCTATTCTTGGTAGAGATTTGCTAACATGTAAAACCGTCTAGATGGTCGCGTTGTCTTTGTGACTGGCGGTGCAGGAAGCATCTGCAGCATGCAGACGCGAGCATTAGTTCGCCTGGGTGCAAATGCATGCATCATTGGTCGAAGTGTCGAAAAGACAGAGCTTGCGGCTAAAGACATCGCAAGTGTAAGAGAGGGAGCCAAAGTGATAGGGATCGGAGGCTGTGATGTTCGAAAGGTATGACGCGTGTAGTTTGTTGACGATGATTACGACGATGCTGAAGGTACTTAGGTCGACAGTCTCCAGGCTGCTGCTGAGCGATGTGTGAGAGAACTGGGAGGAATTGACTTTGTCATGTAAACTTTCACTTTGGCAGAGATGTCTTGACGCAGCATACTAACATATTTCATAGTGCTGGTGCGGCTGGCAACTTTGTCGCTCCCATTGAGGGTCTAAGCTCCAATGCGTTCAAGTCAGTGATGGACATTGATGTCTTGGGAACATTTAACACAATTAAGGCGACAATGCCTTATCTCCTGACCAGCTCCAACCCTCGCATCATTTACGTCTCTGCCACTTTCCACTACACTGGTATGCCTCTCCAGGCACACGTCTCTGCAGCCAAGGCATCCATCGACTCACTGATGGCATCCGTTGCTCTGGAGTACGGACCAAGAGGGGTGACAAGCAATGTCATTGCCCCAGGAGGTATTGACGGCACTGAGGGCCTGGCCAGATTGGGAAGCGATGCAGAAAGTGAGAAGAAGAGATACGCCAAGGGAATCCCACTGGGCCGCGCTGGAACTGTACTAGATATCGCAGATGCGACAGTCTTCCTGTTCAGCGACGCTGGAAGCTATGTCAGTGGACAAGTCCTAGCTGTTGATGGCGCTGCATGGAGACGCCAGGGAGCTATCAGCGTGGGAACTGAGGCTGGCATGGAGTACCCGGATTATATTCTCAACGGAGAGTTCTCAAAGAACCTGCGAGATCCACGAAAGACCGCAAAGGCCAAATTGTAAGGATACTGGCTGTTGTACGATACAGATCAAGCTCCAAGATTGCCATTTGACAGAGCAGATGTGGAGGATCACGAGGCGATGTTATATAAACCAAGCTATCATGTTTCAATATTAGATGCGTCAGGCGTTAACTAGCATCAGGCTATCTTATCAGCTGGACCAGAGCCCCAGGGATCAGAGGATCGGAAGTGACGGAGATATTTGTTCTGAGATGATAGATAACATCCAATTGGGGATCCGTCTTGGCGTTGACATCTCCGGAAGTGGATGGCCAGATGGAGTCGATCTTTTAGCTTGACAATGTTTTGTCAAATATCTAGCAAAAATAATTGCAGATCAAATACAACAGATCATTTACTTCTTAAGACCAGAATTGCTGGTTTTAACCCCTTTGATCTACCTGCATGAGACGTTATATGCTTATTCTTTACAGCAACGTTACTTGGCAAGGAAATGCTCCGTGAACCCCATATCCTCGATCCCGACAAAGAGCCCGAAACCCAGATAAAATACCACATGCCATTTCGCGACTCGATCAATGAACGAAGAACCGGAGATAGTACGGCATGATTGACCAGCTAGAGCCGCGACCCGGCCGACAGCCAATCAAATTGCCTCCGATGGCCGTTGTGAGTCTTTTCCATTTCTCCCTCTCTTGGACAAAAGTGCCTGGAAGCTTGGAAAACCGATTGATAGGTTTGTGGCTTTTAATCTGATTACAGAGACAGTTGATAAGTTGGTGTGGGCTTGCATTAGTGTCTGCTAGGGCAAGGCTTTTCGTCAACGAATGATATGAAATAATCGTGCAATTGAGAGGCGAGGCAAAGTGATATGATCTATATCCACCCGTAATCATCAATTCCTCGGATATAGACATTCGAGTCTCTCATTGTCTATGAACTCGAAACTCTGAGCACACAACATTCGAGAATAAAGCTCCAGAAATAAGTTCGGTCTGCAAAATCATCATCATGATTATGGTGTGAAGAGAGTTTCCTATCTAGGTATGACTATCCAGAAATAAGAGGGTCCAGAGGATTCAATTAGCTCAACTAGAGAACCAACCTTCACCGGGAGAGATCCATTGCGTGGGAACTATGCATAACCTTGCAGCTACACGGCACGCTCAAAGCCGAACAGGGCGGGGAATTACCGATAATCCCATATCTGTTGACTCTCACAAGAACGTACGTTATCTTGTTGTAATATGGAATGGTGAGAAATGTATATTTGTTCACTCCTCGCTCTCTCTTGATCTTTTCTCCTCTCCTCTTTTCCCCTTTGTCGTCAGCAGTGGCTACGAGTAAGTGTGTATAGCTTCATTCAACGTTCCACATACCCAAAATGCACGCCAAGCCCCTCTCCCTCCTCTTTCTATCTTCCCTCCCCTCCTTGTCTGCCGCCGAAGATGTTCTTGGCCTTTACATCTTCCACCGTCACGGTGATCGTACTGCCAAGGCCTGGAAGCCTGTAAACTTCACAGCTCTCGGAGCCGACGAGGTTCACTCGTCCGGTTCTTGGTATCGCGACACTTATGTGAGCAAGGATGCTTCACGCAAGATCACCGGCCTCAGCCCTGAGTCAGCCGTCCTTTCTCAGCTAGACGTTACCTCTCCTGTCGACGCTGTGCTTCAGAACTCTGCTCTTGTATTCTTGCAGGGACTGTATCCTCCTACTAAGCAGTTTGAGACTCTTGCCAATGGATCCAAGGTTGAGGCTCCTTTGAGTGGATACCAATACATCCCCATTGCTTCAGTAGAGACTGCAGCTAGTGACAAGAACTCCGAGAACAGTGCTTGGCTTCAGGGCAACAGTGGTTGCACCAATGCCGAGGCTAGCTCGAATGATTACTTCTCCTCTCCCGAGTACGCTGGAGTATACAAGGGCTCTGAAAGCTTTTATCAGGGCCTTCTCCCTGTCATTAATGGGACCTACGGCAAGGATGAGGCCAACTTCCAGAATGCCTATACCAGTAAGTTTATGGATAAATCTCTGGCATATCTACCCCCGCTAACTCGTCTAGTCTTTGATCTCATCAATGTTGCTCGCATTCACAACTCTAGCGTTCCCTCTGATGATCTGCTAGATGAGTCCACCCTGGAAAAGCTCTACAATCTCGCTTCTATCCATGAGTGGAACCTCGCCTACAACAGCAGCGAGCCTGTCCGTGCCATTGCTGGCTCTGTTCTCGCTGGCCAGATCATCGAGGCTCTTGAGCCCCTCGCAGAGGGTAAGAAAGGACCCAAGGTGAACGTTCAATTCGGTGCCTACGCCGCCTTCATGTCTTTCTTCGGTCTTGCCGGCCTTGACAAGGCCAGCTCTGACTTCAAGGGAATCGTCGACTACGCCTCATCTATGGCCTTTGAGCTCGTAACCAACGCTACCAGCCCTACTGCCGACGATGTCAGCGTCCGTTTCTACTTTGCCAACGGCACTGCTGCCGAACACACCCCGAAGATGTTCCCTCTCTTCGGCAAGGATGAGACCACCATCTCTTGGAAAGACTTCAAGACTGGCATGTCTGATTTCGCCATCGAGGACACCAAGCATTGGTGCAAGCTTTGCGGAAACAACGACGGCAACTGTGCTAGCGACTCGGATGATGACTCTACTTCCTCTCAATCAAGCTCTGGTGGCTCTGGCAACGGTGTTTCGAAGCCGGTTGCTGGCGTCATTGGAGCCCTTGTTACTCTCGTTGTCATTCTGGGTGTCCAGGCTGCCGTTATTCTGCTTGGTGGCCTGCGTCTCGTCAAGAAGTCGACCCTTACAGCTGCTGGCGCGTCCCATGCTGGAGCAGTCAAGGCGTGAACGAGAAACGATAGGTGGTGACAAAGTAAATAATTGTTGGTCAGAATATATATGGCACATGCGATGTTATGATTTTTCTTTTTCAGATACCAGAATAGCCATTACGCAAGAAAAATTTGTTGTGTTATATTGTATTCAAGACGATATCGCCGAACTCTCATGGCTATGATCTAATACGATATCCAAGAAACGTGACATGCTCCCCTATGAAGTCTAACATGAAATAAACATTAGAAATTACCCAACCCTGGGTCTTTTAGAAACAGGTTTGTTACTTTTGAACTCATGATATATCAAGTATGCAAATTCCTCGAAACTATTGAACAACTAGCGAAGACCAGTCATATCAAGCAAATCATGACGGTAGTAAAACGCTCGCACCCGCTTACCGTAGATATCTGCAGCAAGTCAGCACAAGAAACAACATGCGATCGAAAGCACTTACACATAGGGATGCTGAGAAGGCATACCACGACTTGAATCGAGGCGATCGCAAGCATTGTCCGTTCGATACCACCATCGTTGATCCAATTATAAGCAAAGAAAGTCAAGATGAAACTGAAAAAGTTCTTGAAGATGATCATGATAGTGAAGCCCTCAATGGTCAAATCCCCTGTCATGGTGTTAGTAAAAGCTGTTTATATGACCAGAGCAACATACGGTAAGCATCAACAATGTACAGCGAGCTGGCCACCGCACCAATGACCATCCCTGCGACTTCAAATCCGAAAAAGATCAAGGGTACGACATATGAGTATTCCTTTTTAACCACACCAGGGGCCGTTAAGGCGAACCCGTATAGTCCAATTCCTCCAATGATCATCATGGGGATCACAAGAAGAATGCGAAACTCTGGTTCGTATATGCCTTTGTTAAGCTTGGTCATGTACTTGACGCTCGTGTCGGCGAGCAGACCCGCTAGGACGAAACCCAGGACGGCACCGATAAAAGGGCCTGTGTAAGTGTAGCCAGCATCAACTTCATCCCAATAGTATGGAGAGCCGATGAAAATGGCGGCGACAATTACTCCGATAAATACTGTCCAGCCGATCATGGCTCCCTGGATCAGGCAGCCCCAGATAAATGCTGGATGAGTGAGGAGGGGAAACGGTCGCAGCAAAAGGACCCAGTATCGCTCATCCGTCTTTCGGCCATCAAACAGAGAAATCGACTGAAGAAAGGTCTTCTTAGGTGTATTAGAATGGCCTATGGGTTGAAGAGCATTGGACTTAGGCAAGAAGGTGAAACCATCAGAGTGCTGGGTAGGTTCCTGAGAAGCAGAAAACCCGGACTCTGCCTGTGGTGACGGCGTCTGACGTTTATCCTTGGTAGTCAATTCTATTCCAAGCTCACCAGTAGTGTCAGTGTTCAGACTGGCTTCTCGTCGATATGCCGTCTCGGGGCAGAAGAAGAAAATGGCCGGGAGCGTAGCAGCAAGAAAGATGGCGACGAAGTAGAAGGTCCACTTCCATCCCATAGAATCAGTGATCTTGCCCACCAGGATGGGAGTGAAGAAGGCACCGCCGAAGACTGCCAGGTTTGTAAAGGCCATTCTTACTCCTCGCTGGTGGACAAAGTAGAGGTCACCAACAGCGGCATTGAGCAAGCTCTCGTAGGGTGCGCACCCAACACCTTGAACAATTCTGGCCCCAATGAAACTTCCATAATTGGTTCCAACAGACCCAGCCCATGCGCTGGAAGCGATAAGAATGAGGATACCAATGAGGAACAAGTGTCGCTTTCCCCAGATGCGGCCAGACGGGACGAAGAAAATAGCGCCAGCACCACAACCCAGCAAGAAATATCCCGTCAACAAGGCGACCTTTGTGAAGTCCTTCGAGAAGAGCAGAGAGATCGTGATCGTGTTGGCAGCAAGGATAGGGCCGAGGGCGGTAGCGAGAATGCCTGCGAAGCAGAGTAGAAAGGTAATCAAGTCGCGTCGCAAAAGTGACCAGTTCAACGGATCGTTTGGGTCATCGGAAGGCTGAGGGATCTGAGGTTCGTGCCAACGTCAGCGTCCGCGCAACAAGCCCGAAGGCAGACAAGACATACGAGGATAATGGTTTCGTTCCCAACCTGTACGCGCTTGAGGTTTCCATGATGCTCGCCAGCTACCTGGGGTCGAGACGGATCGTCATAGTACTGCGTTGTGCCTATGGGGTTGGGCGATCTGTCAATTTCGTCATGTCCTGAAAAGTGTGTGTTCTGCTATCGGCGATGGAAGGCCATGTGCTCCGTATTGGTATGGAAGTGACGCGAAGTACGCACCAGGAACATGCTCGATCCCCTTTGCTTCGAGGATCCCCAGAGGCATCTTGAAGAGATGGAGTACCGATCAGGGAAGTGAGCTTGGCTGAGGGATAGCACAGTGGAGCGGCGACAGCACCCACCCTCTGGTAGAGGTCACAAACACTCGCGATTCAATCGTGAAGGGCAGCGAGTAGGTACAAAAAAACGCCCAGTGACAGAATCTTTTCCTCGGGGACAAATCGACGGGTTTGACTGGAGCGGCTTCTTCCAAAATGGTATCGTCAAGTCGTCGACATTTTTGGAGATTATCAGCACGAGCAACCAAAAGTGGACGCATTCGTGTAAATATGGGGGTGGGGATGGACCGAGGGTTCCGCTTGTTTCTCCAATTGCCGTGATTGAATTACTGGGGTACAGTGAACTCAAAGTTTGGTTTGTGGAGCTCGTCACCCCTATGCTTTACAGCGCGACAGTGAAAGAAGCTCCAACTGCCGATCAGAAGCAGTTTCTTGGCGGAATCCAAGATTCTGGTCATGCTGCACCTTCTGAAGACTCCTCATTTGCTACCTGTAACTCAGACAAGCAATCGTGTTCGCCCAAAAGGTCATCGCAAACACAGTATTAGAGTACTGTGAGCTTGTGGAAGTAGCGGACGATGATCAGGCTGATCTCTTGCTGCTGCACGTCAATATCACCCCAGTATGGAACCTTGTGCTGTGGACTGTCTCCTTGAGGTCTACAGCTCTGATCCAATGAAACAGGTGAGTCCCTGGCATTGGGTCAAAGAGCCTGGTCTGTTCAAATCAAATACGTAGGTCCATATCACTGCCACAATCTATGGAACCATTTCAAAGTATAAACTACCTTACAGGGAAGTAGTGACTTGCCGGTTCATGCTATGTAACTTCTTCGTATTACGTTCATTTCATGCAAGGTTCTCCCAAAGCAACTCCCGAGCTGCTTACGTAGGTGGTAGATTCAACGGCCACTCAGATGCTAAATGCCCGTTGTAAATTCTGTTTACGCTCCTGTGGGTCTGCCAGGTACGACCGTCGACCGAGACATCGATCGTTTGCTCACTGTTCTTTTACACAGTTCAGCCTGAATGCCGACTTCTGACCTTTTCTCTTTTCAACCCGCAAGCGTCAAAGAGATCAACTCAATCCAAGGTCTTACAAGGACTCGCTTCAGTTTAATGACGAATAATGATGATCTCTTACATTTGGTACCCGTATTGCTCTCTCTATCCTATCATTTTCGTTCTTGTTAATCAGTAGCCAGTAACCAGCAGCCATGTCTGCCAGGTTCAAGACTAGCTCGCTGTCGCGGGGATCACTCGACATGCATCGCATGGGTGGCATGACCCTTGTCTCGGGCAGCCCACAGACGGCCCCATGGATCATCCCTTGCTGAATCTTGAGATCCGTCGTTTATTCGGAGACTTCTTCAGCCATGTCTCGACCTCTCCGACAGCAAACCAGCTTGGACAGCTTTTTACTCGCCTGCAGTTATTTCGGATGCGAAACAAAGCAGCTGCACATGGTAGCTGAATGTCTCGCCGTCTCCGTACCTGCATTAATCATAGTTTACTTCATAAGGAGCAAACTTACCGGATTGACTTCAGGAACACTGAACTGTTAAGTTGACCGATGTGCTTGTTTAGGTCCACACCCTCTTTCAGTATGACCTAACGTTATCACCAAAGCACTAATTTGCCAAGGTTGGCTGTGGATTGCTTCGTCCTGCTGTAGAGTGGTTACTCTTGACAGTTTCCGAAAATTCAAGCAAGAGTGTCTGGCACAGGCAATCCTATTCTAAAACTTGTTCAGTTCAACAGTCTTCAAACTTCGGCCCTCGGGAACGTCAATTTGATTATTGGAAGCCAGCAACGACCTGCACACTTTGATGATCAATTGTTCATTGGTTGGCTATGATTGAACATGCTAGACATGGTAGAGGTCGGCTCTTGATGAGACAAGTTGCAAAATTTTGCTGCCACCTTTGATTGAATGAGTGATTAGCCAAAACTAGCTCTTGGCTCATAATACCTTGCTCAGCTGAGGAGAGGTCGATAATCAACATTAAGCCCTCCTTACAACATCATGGTTGGTTCAGCGTTGACTTGGATTCCGATCCTGCATATTGCGGCTCTGATCTCATTTAATCCAAGACAGATCTTGCGAGTCTTTGCTTCTGTCATTTCAGCAGGCAAGAGCCTGTCGATCATAGCCAACCCAGGCCACTGCAGGAGCTCAGCCTTATTGCAGCGGCATAAGTGCCCAGAGAAGGACCTGCTCCGAATGTCTTCGATATTCGCAATGAATGAAACAATTTCACTGTGATAGTTTTGGCAACACGGGCGCGATCATTTTCAACTATGAGCTGGAAGCTTACCTTTAGGGCAAGCCACAAAGGCTATTCCCCAACCTGGCACAAACCATACAGCCCCTCCACAGCACAGCATCGGACTTGGGGAATGCCCATTGATGACAGATGCTAATTGGGAATGGTTCTTTGACAAATTGCCATCAACGAATGAGCTCTAGAGACTGGGATTGTGGCACATTGCCATATCTCGAAGGTAGCTAAGGTCCTGCCGCGGCGTTCGTCACATGAATGACTCCCATCGTGAGGGTGTTGAGCCCCAGCTCAGGGTTGTTGCAGTCTCAAAGGTAGGGAAAATTAAGGTATGCATTCATCGGCTGAACGCGACACAAAATGACGCCTCAATGGACCCCTTATTCAGGCGTCATAGCCAAGCCAGGCCAGGCACAGGACACGCACATGGCTGTGAAGAATAAGATACTCATCTGCTGCGAAATGTACCTCTTTTCTTTTGTCGCATATGGGACGCTCAACTAGGTGGGAAATTTGAAGGCCGATCACAAGTCAGCTCAACCAGTCATGGCAATAATCGCAGCTGCTGAAGGGATGAGGTCGATGGCCAAGCACTACTCCACGCAAAATGTCTCCCAGGAGAGCGGTCGCTTAGTTCCCAGCTCCGGACGGTCGGTGCAGTTTATGGACGATCACGTACTAACTACCCAGCAGCAGCAGTGGCGACGGCGGCGTGACGCCAAACCAAAGGGAGCGTGCCTTTAGAAAACCAGGGCTTCTAACGCTGTTCGCCGCAGGTTTGGTCGATTTAGATGTCTGGTGTGTGTGCGCACATATCGATCGGGTGTGTGTGGGCTCTGGATCTGGAAAGCTGTCATGAGGGAACCAACGCCGGAGAGAGCAGTTCGACCCCCCGGCCCGTTAAGAGATCCGGCAATGACGTCCGCCGGCATGGATGCAGACACAGGGTCGTCAAGAAGGAAACCTCATCGAGCGGTTTAAGCTTCATTCATCCATCCATGGTGGGCTGCTGAGCTCGGACGGTGTGGTGCAATTAACGGTTCGGTACGGCCTCGAGGAGTGAATGGTACCGTGCATCAGCCGCGTGGTGCTAGGCTCCTCATAAACATGGCGAGACGGGACAGGACGTTGGATTATCTCGATACCCTCCATTTTCCTTACCTCACACCACCCAATGGCTGTTCAAATGGGCGCTTTCTGGCCGCACTGACGGATTTCCAACCGCTTCTAGCACCGAAACCTGACGAGCTTCGACTTTACTCAAGTCAAGGTCTTGTATCTGTTCCCCTCGTCTCTTGTCGGAGCCGGGCTTGGCTCCGGTCGAGTTCTGTTCACATCCTGCCAGTCCCATTTTGAGAATCTTTTCCGCGCCCTTGCTCCTCTCGTGCGCTCTCAAAAACTCTCTCTTCAGATATGCCTTCTCAAATTCCAACTACAAGGCGGCCTCTCCTCTAGCTTCCCCGTTGTTATTAAAGTCCATATCCCCCTGCACATTGGATTAACACACATCTTGATCTCAACTTCGTCTCTGCATCTCAGGAACTGTCATCACGTACCCAATTTAATCCCCAGTCTTCCCTCACCGTCGCCCACATCAGTTCCCTTGTGTGTGCATTCTAATTGTCCTGCCCCTCATTATTTTATTCCCACCCACGCCAGGTAGGTCACGAAATCGTCGCGACATTGTTCGCTTCCCGATTACAGACAGCCACCGAGACCTCAACGCTCTGCCAACCTTCGTCTCGAAGGCGCGTTTTACTCAATGGAGCCTACCGATTACACCCGGAAATTCAGTTTACTCTAGCCAGCTTTTTAGAGCTGCTGTTTCCCAAACACTGCTTCCTCAACGTCACATGTGGGCATACGGCCACTTCTAGCTATGGATCCAGGACTATCCTCATCCAGCAACGTCTCTCCAGGACCTGGGCCGCAAAGTAATCGAAAAGAGCGCGGTGCCATTGCAGCTCAGGTATGTTATGCTTGATTACCGTGCCATTGAATCAGGCCTCCAATGCTTATACCTGTCGTTCCTGCATCTCTTTCGCTTCATTTCGACCTCTGGAAGTCAATATCAATCTCGGATTCCATTCGTAGCCTACAGTTGCTTTGGGTATCTATGTTATTGACATATCTCCTGTTTTTTCCCCAATTCATGCTATTAATTCGAGTGTTCCACTGCCGAACGAAGTGACTAACAAGACCCAGGCTTGTGAGACGTGCCGCAACCGAAAACAAAGATGTGATGAACAAAGGCCAAAGTGCGGTACATGCCAGAGATTCAAGCTCGAATGTCGATACCGAGAACCCCAACCAACAAAGTATGTTCTTACGAGAGCCTGACGAAGCGGCAAGGATGCAGAGCTTGACCTAAACATGGCGTTGCTGTCGTCGTTGCCTGGGCCGCTATCTAACACAACTGCAATTTGCTAAACTCCGCCCATAGGAAGGATAAAACTCTGGTTGAGATTCTAGACCGACTCAAGACTGTCGAAAGCAAGATTGACAACCTGGGTCAACGGGAAAATACGACTCCTCCCCTCTTCACCACCCCTCAACCTCCAGCCGTTTATTCCACCAGCACGCCGCTACTGGTGGATCCCGAATCCCACGATCATCTTCCAGGCACATCCTTACCCAACCATCCTACAAGCCCTACGCCCAACCGTGACACAGGTGGCTATCGCTATGACTCGTCTGTTTCTAAGCTGTCAGAATGGCCCGTTGTGCGCCAGATGTTCGAAAGCCTCGGCCAGAAGGCCCCATCCGCCTTGGGTGAGATTCCTGCACTTCCTAGAGGACTTCGTGCCTCAACTGTTACTCTACCATCTGATGGACTCCAACCGGTAGTGATACCAAGTAACAGCACCCTGCAGATACCCATGCACCTCTCAGGTTCTACCTCGACTCTCAATCCTAGCCCCCCCAGTGTGGACTGGGAGACAATGCAAACACTCAGCAAGGGCTATTTCGATGTCATCAACATGCTTCATCCTATCCTGGATAGACAGTGGTTCAACTCGAATATACTGAGCTCGATCATCAACAATGGATTCCAAGAAGGAGCAGTTTCATCCCTTGTACTACTTGTCTTTGCCCTTGGAGAGGTGGCGCTCACCACATCAGAAGTGCCAATCTCGGCTTACAAGCAGCGACCATCTGGAATCAAGGGAGGCACTATCGACCGGCCACCTGGTCTTGCTTATTTCAACGAGGCACGGAAAAGGATGGGGTTTGGTATGAGTGAAGTTAGCCTGGAAAATGTGCAGATGTTGGCACTTGCTTCGCTCTACTACTCAAGCTGCGGACAAGCTTCAGTCGGTACCTCTGCCTACACCCTCAATTCCCCCTTCTAACTGTCTGATAGGAATGTTGGAGGATGAATGTGTATGCGTCTTTGGCCTGCCAAGGTCTAATAACAAGGTGGGAGGCCCTATCGTCATGAGTCAACTTAACCTAATTCTGATATCCTAGCAAACCTGACGAACTACACGGCCCTCGAACAGATTTGGTCAAACGAATCTTCTGGCACTGTTCGATCATGGAAACGTAGGTAATTGATGACAACATGAGGAACACGTATTGACAACAAGGACAGGTGTTTCCATATGGAGTTCGGACTACCCCTGACTGGGCTAGAAAAGCTGGAGGAAACGATTGGTCTGCCAGACTTTAGCGGACCGATGGCTGACGAGGACTATATCGTCAATCAACAAACACACTTCCATGAGCATTTTGCTTCTCAAATCGTACTCCGAAGGCTCTCGGTCAATTTCCATTCTGTTCTTAACAAGAGTACGTCAAAAGAGCAATGTACTGGCATTCTTAGTAACCGCACACTAATGCCTTACAGCCTTTGGCACAGATGCTTCTCTACCCTTTGCAGGGTTCGCTCCCTTCAACATCTCTTCGAGCCCTGGGAACGCAGCTGTTATGAAACAACTCGACGCACAATTAGACCAGTGGCGGGGCATGTTACACAGTCATCTAAGATGGCAGGATAATCAAGATGTGGCCTTCTCGGACCCTTCACACAATGCCTTTGGTGACGTATATGCTGAAGAGTCTCTCCAGAGCAATTACATGTTTACGCCGGATCTTGATACTCCACCGGCCACGTATCCGTTTGCGGCCGACATACAAACTGCACTTCTCCGAACACGATACAGCTACAACAAATACCTCATACACAGACCCTGCATTTTCAAGGCTCTTCATCATCCTGAGAGCATGACACGAGAAGATGCTGAGGGCGCGGCCGGATGTCTCAAAGCCTCGGTTAAGTGGCCCATTGCCTTATCACCCCCTTGTACCAACAAACGACTTGTGCCGATTACTTTCTTCTGGTCACAGAATCTGCTGGGTGTTCTGATTTTGTTACATTTATCACAGCAGCACCCCATGTTGAGTCGGATCCGGTCGTCGCTTTGCGGGCAACGCTTCGATGTGGAAGCCTCCCAAACTGTTACGGTATATTTAGATTGGCTACGCGACATGAAAAAGATAGACTCAACGGCGAACTGGTGCTGGAATATCGCTCGCTTGGTCTACCAATTGGACGATTAGACGAAACGAAGGATGAGGTTGACATACCTCCCCTTATGAACACAACCAATGGAGCGGGGCTGGGGGATAGACTTTGGCGATACAGTTGCGGAACGCAACATAACATGATTGTTTGACGCTAGGAGTTGAGCGATTTGCCTCATGGCCCGAACGAATTGATTATGCAAGTCCATGTTAGAAGACTATAGAGACGCTCACGGGAATTGTGTTGATCACATCCAAGAAAGAGTTGGGAAGGAATTTAGTATTTAATCAGAGCTAAACAAACATCCACCATCGTCCTGTGTTTGATTTTAACACCCTCACCACATATCGTACATACCGTCTAGCTGACTTGCTGAGACGGCCTGATTTTACTCATGGCGGCTTAAATCAGCTTTGAGAGCCCACGATATTGAACGGGCCTTTCAACGCTGATGTCTTGCATGCTTGAGCAGCCCACTAGTGCATAGATCCGCGACCCCACAAGCTTGGCCCTTCCGAGAAGAAGCTTTCTGCTATCCGATTCCTTCGAATATGAGGAAGATAGTAGTGAGCGGATGGACCTTGCGTTCATGCTTATGGGCCAGCAACCCATTGCAACGATGCAAACGGCGTCAACAGGGGCTTATACAATTATGACGTAAGTTGCAAGTCATATATTTCTTCCTAATTCCAGCTCTCGCACTACTAGCTCGCTTTTCACAACCGAATCCGAGCCAGTACTGGACTGGATCGCGTAAGACAATAGCCATGATGGGGTCATCGGAAGTTGTTGGCCTGTAGAGAGGGGAGGGCGCAGAGATATCCAAGGTTCGCAATCGATACAGTGTGGTCAATGACGGCTCCAACAATCGTAATTGTTGATTCTCAAAAATATCCCTAGGTGAGTGAAGATTTCTGACATCAATGATTCAAGTTCACCATCGAGTAAGTTTATCCTGGCATAAAGATATCGAAGTGAGTAGCGAAAAAGTTTACGTCTATACATTACTATTCTTACCCATAAACATAATTAATAAGCCGACCTACCCTAAGCTCAAGAAGTCAAAGCCTAGCCTTTATCTACATTCAGTATCAATTCGATATTAGAGTTCTCTGAAAACTCACGACTTCCGTCACGTAGATCGGAAGCACGGCCCGAGCCGAGCGGGGACCAAAATCATATCTTTCTTTTTGGTGTCGCACATGGCTTTACTCATGGAGATTTTCTTTGCAAGATCTAAAGTATGTAGTTATACAAAAACGAAACATGGCAGATGTTGAACGAGATTTCTCCAAGGCAGAGTAGATCTTTTACTAGACTGGGATTTGTTAATGCGAGTTTCAATGAGACAGCCCTGGAGATCAAAGTGAAAAGGATGCTCGAGGTATCAACACTAAGATTTCAAATTCTAGAGTTACCGAAAGTTTATATGAACGTCACTTCGCAAGTTTTAGGTCCGAGTTAGTTAAAGCCTTTATTATGAGGCGCCTATAAGCTTTGGTCATTGAAATTATACGGAATGCCGTGATACATCTGTAGCCGCACGGTAGAAGTGTCTCAGCAATAATGTTGGCTGGTCATCTATTTAGACACTGGGTAGCTTGCTAAGATGCTTTCAGTTAGGGATACAGTGGTGACGTAATTGAGGCACAGAATCATGTAAATTGTCATCGCGATCTCATAATAGCTCAAAGTTTTGACACAAGGCGTTCAGTAACTCCGATATCTATCCATTTCATCCCCATCACACTTCGTACTTCAATCATGTCTTCCACTTCTGCGTGTTGAATCAAACATAATCCTGCAACACTTCACCAAAAGTATTTCCCTTTCTGTCGGTCCTTTGAATCCTGAGCAGCACTGTACGATTGTCGATCAGTGCGAGGGCCATGTCCGTTGGAGTTCGAATCACCGACATGGTCCATCTGGCTAACCATCCGCAGTGCTGGCTCAGAGATGGCTCGGAAAACACCCTGGTGCTGTAGGACTTCAGGCGTCCAATGTGTTTTATCGCCGAACTCTAGACCTATGTTCTCTTGAAATATCTCTTCCGCTCGTACGGACGAAATGCTTGCTTCGAACCACTGGCCAGGCTGTCCATTTCCAGGGGGAGTTACTGGAACTGACTGGCCCCGATAACTTCCTTTGGGAATCCCAGGAAGTTTCTCAACTCTTCGTATCATAGTAATCTTGAGACGGCTAGGCCCCTTTTCGCCATTTCGATACCGAGCTTCGTGACATATTCTGACCCGATCGATGCACAACTTCGAGGTGCTCTTTGGCTCGGTACTGATCACGAGTTCTCCCATCTCATTCGTCCTAAGGAATTAGTTTGACACCAAGTCAAATGATTAAGCTGAGTGACTCACTCGATACTCATGGACCGCACCAGTGATGCAGCAAACTCTTCCATATCATCCGTGATCCCCTCCATATACATTCGTGAGACAGAAAATTTGACATCCCATGCACGTCGAGTGCAATGAACGAGAGCCTTTGAGACTTCAGTCGCCGGGGGAAAGTATTGATGCTGGAAGGTATCAGCATCGACCTCCACGACAGCCTCAAGATCAAGCGTCTTCTCAGCGATGCAGTGAAATTCGTAGTAAACTCGTTTCCCCGTAAGTAACCATGAAGATCTGCCACCAAACATTTGAGGTATCGAGTTCGCTTCTGCCCCGCTTGTTGTGAGGATGGGATAGAACCCCATATGTGGATTTTCAGTGTTTAGAGCTTCAACAGTTTTATTGACAACCCACGATGGCGCTTGGCCGTCATAGACCAATGCAGGAAAAGTGTCTTTGCGGCACAGTCGTCCAAATTGAGCTTGAACACTCACTTTGCCAGGGACTATTTGCAGATCTTCGATCAACTTACTGAGCTTGTTCTCAGCCTGCGACAGAAGTTCGCCAAACTCTACCTGGTCCGACGAAGGCATGTCCATTCCCTGAACAATTCGAACGGTCTGGGCAATTGGGCCAGGTTTGGGTTTCTCAGATAGATCTACCTTGTCCTTGGCGTGCCCTTCTTCTTCTTGCTTGGCCGTGACATGGCTGAGGTTGGCGATTACCCGGGATGTTGGCGTGGCTGAAATCTGAGTTGCAGAACGATTGCCAGGGACAAATGTGACAGGCACGTTCTGCCCGAAGGTGGGCTTGTCGTCTCGCTTCTCCTCTTTCTTCTTTGAGGCGATGTTGGCCCAGCTTGGCACAGAAGCAGCTTTCTGTCTCATGGTATCAAATAATCTTTTCTCTTGAGGGTCTCTTTTGCCGAACGTGACCTTAGAATGAATACCTTGGTCCTCCGATACAGTCTGAAGTCTGTTACCACGATCGCACATAGGGATTTTATCCATAAGCGCAGGAAGAGTGATGGGACCATCATCAATGTCCATCAAATCCCGTGTACCGTTGGACTGCGGACCGGAAGGATTGGGAAAACTGAGGAGCTGGAGACTGTTTTCTGGTAAGTCCAAGCCCAATGGATGCTGGCTTAAAGAAGCTTGGTAATCTGATACTGGTATCTGCTGTCTGATCTTGGCCTCCATAGGAGAGACGTCTTTAATATTGGCAAGCTGAGGTTCGTTTGGCTCGTCGATGCTTCGCGATATCTCAGAATATGACTCGCATGATAGGTCTGTTGCAGTTCCCTGGCCCTGCTCGCCATTCTCCTCTGGGAGAAAAGAGGCTGGCATCAAATGATCACCATCTCCGCTAGACGCGATGCCGCCGAGCCAACTAGTCACGGACTTGTGGTTTCGAGAGAGGTACCTGGGATCTTCTGAGCTCTTTCGAAGTTCTGGAACCTCTAGAGGGCTAGTATGCTTGAGATTGTGATTCCTTCTAGGATCGGTGATCTTATCAATTCTGTCCGATTGACGGTGTTGGACGTTCTGAAGAGGTCTGTTGTTCTCATTGACAGCTGTCGTACCAGAACGTTTGTTTCCATATGAATATCCAGAGAAGGGGCGGAACTCTGGTTGCCACGTTACCAATTTTCCAGGCTCGGTGAGTGGATATTTGACGCGATCGGGAACAGGCTGCCGGTACCGATTAACAGATTCAATTCTCAAGGATACTGCACTGGCGATCGAGGCATACTCCTGGTCCTCGTCCTGGTCGGCACCGGCGAAATCAACATAAGTCAATCTGGACAGTCCAATATGTGTCATATATCGATAGCATAGTGTGACCGAGCCCGACGTTTCGGCAAAGACCATATGAGCGGTAGGGGGCAAAGGGGCATCCTAAGTTTGTTAGGAGAAGGATACAAGTTGATCGTAGGAAATACCATAAAGTTCGCAAGAGTGTCAAGTTTTTGTTTTGCAACGCTCAGTGCTTGTTTGCTTTCACTGCTGCCGATGTATACCAAGGAACCTTGAACATTATGTGTAATGACACATTTCGTAAGTGCTTGAAGACTATCGATGCTTGGGCCCAGAGGCGCAACATATCCCAAGAACCTGTAATTCGAGAGAATCTGTGTGATAGTGGCCCCGGATGATTCTGGAACTCGCCAGACTGTTTTGTAAGACAAGGTCTTGATAGTGTCGGGATATCGGAACGCGTCATACTGATTGAGGATGTCTTCTGGGATTGTTCGGAGAGAAGGAAAAGCAATGATATGTGGCTCATCGACCAATATTTCAATATCAAGTTGAATAGAGGATGTACCTAGGTCATCCTCGTCTTCGTCCTGTATGACAGCCTCGGCCTCCGTTTCTATTAGCTGCTCTAGTTGAGAGTGCATCCAAGTAGAGACTTCGCGTTGAGAAGCCTTTAGGGCAATGAGCTTGAACCAAGGAATGTCAGGCTCGTAGAGGATCTCGAAGATTCCCTAAATAGAAATAAAAAGGATGTGTTAGTGGAATTCTTGGAGGGTTTCCAATACTTACAAGGTCATCTTTTCTTTCCTCGACACTGGCAAAGATCAGCGCCACTCCTTTAGGGAGTAACGGAGGGTTACAAGATACGTAGAACTCTACAATATCCATGGCTGTGTCATGAAGAGGCTGAGATGAGTAGTGAATAAACAATTTCGTATCTGGGCTGATATGTGTACTCACGTAACAAGTTTTGGTTGAGGAATTGAGGAAGACTGCTTGAACACTTCAACGTAGATGCTAACGTTGACACAATGACTGGATGATACAGAACAGAGTGGTAGTTTGATTCAGATACTGAACCAGAATAGTGATAGAGCACGTGTAAAGGGAAAAATTCTCGTTCTCAAAGACGTAATGGCATGAACTGTTGCCTTGAGAAAGGAAGGCAGATAAGTAGAAAGGTTGATGCGAAACACCATGCCAAGGTGAATTGGAAGGAAGATGGAGGGAGGAAGAGGAGAGAAACTTGGAGAGTGGGAGATCTGCTTGATATAGGTACCTGCCTAAACAAACAGGAATGAAAGGAGCAACTGCCACCACTGCAGTCTCCCGCGCTGGGCGGGCAGCAGCTTCCACTGGCAAAGTCAGGTGCCAACAGTGCCACTTCCTTTTTTTGCCTTGCCGAAGAGAACAACGCTCCGTGAATCACTGCCATGAAATACGCTCCTCCTTGCCAAGTGGCAAGAGGCAGAATGGATGCCTGACACTGTGAGCACCGCATCACGAAGGTAATGTGCCCTGGAAGTGTGAAGAATATGTCCGGCAATTCATGAGCAGCGATAGGGAAGTGGGTTCTATCGATGTGCGCCTTTAACGTACCTTCCTTCTGTAGGAAGGGCTCAAAAAGGGGTTATCAAGTAAATACATTGGTTGGAAGTGAGGAATGAAGTGCGAGATCCTCAAGCAACGTCGTAGCTTGATGCACCGTCGACTTCAGCAAACAAAACATTCCGATAACTGTAATTATCTCGTGATTCACCAGGCACTCTATAGAGATCTTAATTCATGTTTCACTTTTGTTTTCTTCTCCCTTCTCCCAAGTTGTTTTACCTGGTATGGCAACATATCTATATCCGATATATCACTATTTCTCGATTGTGAGGCATCAAGCCTCGGAACAACACAAAAAGAACCCAAACACCAATAACACCTCGGCACGACCTTTCCCAGTGTTATGTAAGTAACCGAGACGGGTTACAGAGACAAATTCAAATCCAGCATAAATTTCCAGGCCATGTAATATGTCTAAAGAGCAGAAGAGCAGAGTACACAAGGAGTGGTATCGGGATAGCGGTGGTCATCAAGTATTCGTAGACGTAAAGCCAAGAAGCTGTTTGGAGCTTCGGGAAAGAAACCGGGGTCTGGCGAGTTGACGAGTCGAGTCGAGGTAAATGAATCGGTCAAACCGCACATGCAGGGAGATGTAGCTTGCCGAATAATTGAGTTGCGGACACCACAACTCGTTTGACGGGCAGCGGCGCAAAAAGATTGGCTATTTATTGAGCGCCTTTGACGTTTTCTTTAACGTTCAGCGCCCATCTCAGCTTGTTGAGAGTTTCCCTAGAAGCTTCTAGCAAAGCTTCTTGCTCATCTTCTCGCTTTCTGGCGTTGGTCTTGATGTCTTTGAGGCCTTGCTCTTGGCTCTGCTTGTATTCCTCAAACATACGAGCTATCTCCTCCTTTTCATGTCGAAGTTGCTTGATGTTGCTATCTTGCTGGTCGCACAGATCTCTTAGTGTTTGGATTTTGTCATCGTCTGCTCGGCGCTCCTCATTGAGTTGATCGATCTCGGATTTCATCTTGGAAATGGCTCGTTTGACTTCTTCTCCTTGGTCCTGCCAGTGAGACGAGATGGCATTATAGCGACCCTCCATCAACTGCGCATAGCTAGTTGCTTCTTCGACTTGGGTCGTTGCATCTTTTCTCGTTTTATCCATCTCCTCCCTCCAGCTCTTTTCGCGTTGGAGAGCATCTATAGCCTTCTTCTTCTCTAGCTCGACGGTCGTTTGTAGGGTCTCCACCTGGCGTTCTTTTCGAGCCAGCAGTGTCTTAGTGACATTGGCCTCGAGTAGTCGGCTCTCATAATCGTTGACCATACGTTCGAGCTTGTCCTCAACCAACTTGGCCGCTTGCTTGGCCTCGTCTGCTTTTAGGCGCTCAATTTTTATGTCGCGCTTCAGGGCCTCGTTGTCGCTGACGAGTTTGTTGATCACGCGACCTGTCTTTCCCAGACCGGCTTTGCCTATTGTCGAGTCCCATTGACTGTCTGGCGCTTCCACGTTTTCTGACATGGCGGAATTATCTGGATCTGGAGTAGGCTCAACCACGCGCGCAGCACCAGTGCTCCAGCGCGACGGTGTCGCTGTATGTGTGTCGTGTTCGGTCTTGGATTTGAGGTGTGTCTGGTTGTGGAAGTTGGAATCGGAGTTGGAGTTGGACAGGGCGCTCGTGGTACTGTTCATGCTACTGGAGAAATTGCTGTATTTGCTTTCGGGGCTAGACTCGGAGCCCTCAAAGCTCCGAACGCTTCTAATTGTGCTGGACCTGGCAACGGCCGGTTTATAGGAGGCAGGGTTCCGGGCTTTCATGCTGTTGATGGCGCCGGTAGAGGCGGGAGTCAAGGTCTTTTCCTCGTCCAAAGGAGGAGCATGTGGTTCGGTGGATTTACTTGCGACTGTGGCGGCGGCTGAACGAGAATAGGTTGGTGTTAGCGAGTAGCTGCTTCATTTGATGTATGTAGAAGTGGTAATGCAGTGAAAAGAGAAAATGAAATAGAAAAGTCACTAGTGTAAAGAGAACAGGGCTGACGTGAGGAGCCCAGTCACGTCAGGTCAAATCAAGCCAGACAGACGAGACGAGCAGGAGATAGGATGGGACGGGACGAGAATACAGTTGCGCCCCAGTTGAAGGTGTGGGGAGCTGTTTCAAGTGGATAATGAGGCATTGATGGATGGACATAAGGTGTAGGTAGTTGTTGAAAAGTGCAGAGACAGTAATATGAGGATACCTAACAAAGGATAGGACCAATCTCAGCCTAGGCTCTGGACATACCGTTGACTGTGTCTTTGTGAATCGAGAAATCCTTTTTATGAAGACGGTTTCGCATTGCAACAACTGAAGAATTGACTTTAGTTCATGTATCTAAAGCAGTATGATCCTTTTGCTTGGAAGTATTGGTTGTTGGTCAATACAGCAAATAAAAAGGAGTAACTTATCAGCTGCAAGACAACAGAACAAATATAGAGCGAAAGAAAGCAGAGTAGAAATGAGGGAAAGCTCTTGCTGCAATGTTAAGAACAAATGACTGGATAAGCAATGTAAACACAGACGTAAATTAACCCACACTAATAATAACGGGGGACAAGGGTCCCTTTCTTTGTTTTTGTTCTCAAGGGAAGACTTGCTGGGGTTTTCTGATCTTCAGCAGTACGTACCTCGTGATAGTGTTGGCTCCCGCTGGCTCCCGCCTGGTCCCCGTTTGTGCCGTTACAGTAAGGTACCGTTGAGATGGAGGGACGAAAGAGGTAAATATTGACATGCGTCGATCTAATTATAAAGAAACATCAGTGTCGATCAGTATCACGAGAGAAGTAGTATGTAAGTAAACAAGACAAATGCGATCCATATACAGCTGAAGGAAGGTTTGAGAGAATACCAACGTCACGGGTCTCCAATTAAAGACCATGACTATTATAGTACGTACTATACCCCAACAACCGTGCTCTCCTGATGGCACGGCAACATTAACCTCCATCAGAGCACAAAACACGCAATCCAATGTTTTACGTCTATGACATTTCTTCCCCTACCTCAGCAATGACGCCCATGACCGTTTCTCTTGAGGCCTAAGGTTCATAAGTGCAGGGATCTCGAGGTTCGTGTCACTTTATAAAAAAACGGCGTCTCTGGGCCTTCATCCTCAAAATGATATTTGGCACAAGATTACTTTGTCTTGCCAAGGACAAATTAAGTCAAGCCTACTATCGAGGTATCATTTTCTCCCCAAATACATGCTTTGGCTGCGTATATCGATAGATGCGCGCCTCGTAAATTGTTTTACAGCTTTATAATGGTCAACGGCAAACAGACAATGCCGTTCCCTCTCCATCATCGACTGGTATTTCAATCCTGTATCTACCCTTTAACGCCGTTGAATGCCTCATTTCGTGATATTGTTTTCTGTCATACTAAGACAGTTGTCCACTCCTGGCCTTCTGTTTCTGTAGCTAGTGCGCCTGAAAAGTAAGCCATTCCTTTGCTAGCCAGATTTTGTGGCTAGAGCAACTCCATCCATCATCTCAAGGATTTACATCTTTTGATACAACCAAATAAAGTGACAATCGCGTATCGTTGCACTTCCCATTAAGCGATCCATTATGACTTCGGTGCTAAAACTAGCAGCCCGCTTCAAGCGGTAATGGCAGTCGATGCAGACTGTCCAGAATCACCGGCAGCATCTCGTGCAGACTCCATGAAAGTTGGCCGATACTTGGTCAAATACTTGCCTGCCATGGGTCTTGATTCCTCAACTAGTGATGGGTCAGTAACTATCATGAGATGATGCTCCAATTCGACTTACATTCGGTCCAGATATCTTGTACTGTATCCAGTGCAATCTCTTTAACAGGTGGCCGCATCATGACCAGGTATAGAAGGCTTGTCAAAGCCAGCTGAACAACGCTGGGGTCGCGACACATGTGCTTCACTCGCGAGAGGAGACTCTTGTTTAGCTCGGGTATTTCACTCAGGAACCGTGTCAACACTTTGTCCTGAGGGTGCAGATATGGCAAAAACCCATCAATCAACCGCAAGCAGCACTTTTCGTAGTACAAAGGTCGATCGCCGCCCTTTTTTTGTTGTAGTTTGTCGTTGTACCACTCTTCACAGAGCCATGAGACCGCCACATCAATGTGCTTTCGGAAATCCTCCATCACATAGGAATATAAAACGTCGCGAATGTTGTTGCTGAGAGATTGGGGTGCTGATGAGCTACCCTCCTCTTTGATGGACGTTTCCTCGAGACCGGCCACAGAACGCGTTGCTAGTCGTGCCAGGATTGTCATCCAAGAATCCCGATTACCAGAACTAGCTGCTAATCTGCTGAAACCAGCTTTGCTCTTCTTAGCCGGATCTTCTAGTGACTTCATCATCTCGATTACCCGGGTTACTGTTCCGTTACCTGCTGTCAATGCCGTTTCCGGGGTCAGAGCGCTAGGTTGATGAAGATGGAATGACTTCAGTGCAAGGCCATCATCCAATACTGGTGCCTCATGCATGGGTGAGCTATCTAGCTTGTTGAGAATCTGTTCTGTGTCCTCAGCCTGGTAGAAATCAGGCTCATAGTCATCATCGTCTTCCTCTACACCCAATGGGGCGGTGTTGGGATTTAACTCAGGAGCCGGAGCATTGGCTAGGGCGTCAAGACGGCCACGAATACCATCGACTGCTTTAGATAGTACCTGGGGGTCAAGTCTCGACAGCGTGGTGACAGCGATCCTGGCGACTAAAGGAGCGGGAACTTGCGAGATGTCGAAGTTTTTGAGAGCAGTATTGTCGATGAGGGTGAAAACATCTGCTAGGCTGTGGGGGCCAGGGCCCAGCGGAGGTATTTGAATATGTGCTGGAGATAATCGCTGTCGTTTGGCATCGTAGGCGTCTTGCGGTGCTGGCTCGAGGGGGCGTTTCCGTCCAGAATCGTCAAAGATATCTGCCATGGTACGCATCATGCGTTCTACGTGCTGCTGTATCCTAGGAATCATTGGATTGTTGGGATCTCGCTTCACAAGATGGATAAGCAACATTCGAGTTGTTTTCTCCATCGATCTAATCATGACGCGGGTCTTGGGGGTTAAAGGAGAGTTTGCGAGCTTGAGGGGGTTAAAGTTGAGAAGAGCATTGACGACCCGGTTCGAGGTTCCTGGACGTGTCCTCACGATGATAGACATGCAGTTCAGCGTTGCGTCTACGATCAGAGCATCGCTGCAGTTTCGCTTAGAGTTAGTTACATGGGCATTTACAGTCAAAAGCAATTCTCTTACCTGCTCTCCTGCAGTGTTGCCAACATTCGGTCCAGGAGTCCGGACGCTTCAGCCTCCAAGTTCCGAGGATCGAGTGACTGGTGATTCGGGGGACTTTATCCAGCGAGACATCTAGAGTACCACCATACTGTTTCAACACGTTAGCAACATCCCACCTATTTAGATCACCGATTCATACTCGTAGCTCAGAACCCGTCGCCGCTGTCTGTGCCAAAACTACACGTTGCGCGAACTTGATGCAGCATATTCTCACGGTAGGGCTAGCATTGTCCCATATCCTTAGAACCTTTTGTTTCACAGCTACCATTCTTTCCCAAGTGATTGTGTCGTATCCGTTGTTGATGCTACATGGTCACATTAGCTAAATCTTGCATCTCGCAGGGGCAGTGTCATCATACATCCACCTCATCGCCAAGGGATAAATACTGGCAACGCATTGAATCACACTTCGTAGAACTTGAGGATCTTCACGCTCATTCTCGAGCATAGACTCCAAGGTTGGTAAAACATAAGGTTGCATTGTCTCCTTTTCTCCATTCGGTAGAGCTGGCGTCGAAAAAGCTTCAGCCAGAAACTCGGCGCCCCATCTTCGCAGTTCAAGCGCCGCACTTGGTCCGATGATGGGCAATATTCCCTTGACGACACTGGGATAATATTTGACATCTCCCAAAACCAACTTTCGTGCATCATCAAGCTGTCGGATCTGGTCCGACACTGAAAGCTTAGTCGCCATAATTTATTGATAGATTCTCGGTCGCGGTGGTAGGTATCGGCGGGTAATCAGCACATAAGCTGTCTGTGAGTGCGCGATGGAGTGGTTGTCGTAGATAAGATGCCGATGCGCCTCTTGAACCGTGGTCGCGCGACTAAGCTAAGCTTTGTAGCTGTGCATGCTTTGCGTCAACCGCTCAGCTTCATCAGGGGATCGGAAGTCGCGCGTGCCGTAGCGTCGTAATACACGTCCGGAATTCGTTCCGCGTTGTCGTTGTCACTGTGAGGGTTGGTAGATCTCGGACCTGATTCTTTGAATTGGCGACGCGAAAGCAAAGAATATAGGACGTGGAAATGGAAACAGACCCTTGCAATTAAGCCCCACAAAGAACCTGGAACTAAAGAAAGTTCAATAGACGTCACGGTCATCCTCCATCCGGCCGATGTTTAGCCGCAAATATTCTTCCCACCTCAGTACAGAGGCGCATCGACATTTACCACTGAAGTACATTCGAAGTAGAACCGTATCTCGCAACATTTAAGCAATTGGCCCTCCACAATTGCATCGCGGTCTGGCCAAGGATAATTCTCATAATAATTAAAAATTCGACAATCCAAAATGCCTACCAGGTTTGTTAATTCAACAACAGTCTTCACTCAAGTGGACTGATCATGACTCCGAAACAGCCCGCACTCAACATACTACGATCGCCGCTTGCGACAGGGCCCTGCGCTTGTACGAGCACGACGGCCCTATCTTGTCAAGAATGCCGTAACAGGCCTTGGTCTCTTGGCTGTTGTTGGAAGCATCTGTATGCAAAGAGAGAGAAAGCTCTTATGGATATCATCTTGCTAACATCGTCTAGATTGGTATACGCTTAACGCCGTTGGTCAAGACAATTTCGAAGATGTCAAGGTCCCAGATGCGCCCACAAAGCCCTCTGCTTCTAAGTAGACAGTTCACATAAGTGGCCAGGTCATATGTACGATTAAGCGCTGGAGTTCCAATGTTCACGTTCATGCAAGTAGTATAAGAGGGGAAAAGGCAGGCATTGCTATTCATAAGACCTGCTACACAAAACGCCTAGAAAACTCCCCACCCTTTCATGTACAACATGTTTGCCAGCTGTTCTGTGCATGTTGTGTATAAGTATATGAAGACCTCTGTACAATGACTCTCAAGCAACCGACTATACACTACTAAGTAGATGCCTTCCCCCGACTGATGTCAGTAGACAGATATATACCATCTGCCGAAGACGAATGCAATATTCTAATGTCGCTCAAGTCCAAATAAAAAAGACAGCCCGATCCGCCGCGGCCTGAGCCGATCATCTCCCTGGGTATCACAAAATCCGAGTACAAAAGCAATATGCTCCATAGTTTTACCAATAAAGTCCTATCCGAGGGATATGCTCAACCACAAATCCTATACACTCAGCATCTATGTAGTTGCTGTTTTTGTACCGCGGTTCACGCCGGGAAGGCTGTTACCGACCCGTTTGACTTGGTGAGCCGGGCTAAGTAACGTTCGTGTCAATTCTGGGGACTCCGACAATCGTGCCGGGAGTAAAGGAGACTGCGTCATTTGGGCGCCGGGAGGCCCAGAAGCTTGCGGCGCACCACGGCTGGTCATATCGTCTGCTGGTGCCTCCGCTGAAGCAGCTGTAGGATGCATCTTGTGAAGTAAATGATTTGGATTGGCCCACGGCGTCTCTCGAAGGAACTGTTCACCAGCGGGCCCGAGGCGGTCAAATGGTTGAGCATAGTATTCCTCGCGTCGTTGGCTTACTGGCTTGTGTCGTGATCGCTTGGCTCGCTTGCGATAGTCAGCTCAGTGCTCCAGTAGCTGACCTATGTGTTATCAACGTACCTCAATGGCAGCTATATCATCTTCCAATTCCGACGGTGTCGCCCCGGTCATCTCAGGGCCAGCGGGGAATCCTTCGTACTTTGCAATCGTAGCTAGAGCTGAGACCTCGGTGTTGTAGGCAATCGCATTTCTCACGCGTTGTGCGGGATCCTTGGGGTAGAGCAAGCCGCAGTCCTGCAAGCTGTGCGCGCTTCGCCTTGCCGTCTGGATGTCGTACCACTCTTGGTTAAGTGCTTCTAAGGTCCTTTCTCTCTTCTCGCGGACCGCTTGGTAGTACTGGCCCCATATTTGGGCTCTCTGGGCAACAGACCGTCTTTCGTGAGCCTTGAGGCGGTATTCGTGTTCATTGTTGATTTCGCGCAGTTTTTGTTCTAGTCGGTCATCTAAACACTGTTTCATGTTTAGGTACTCGGGATGTGTCGGTTCACTGGCAAGGAGTGACTGTTCCTCTTCTTCCAGTCTTTCAAGTCGGTCCTTGTAGAGCCTGGACAAGACATCAGCAGCCATATGTTTGCTTTCACGATATAACGTACCTATCACGAAACACCCCAAACATGTCCTCGATAACAGTCCAATCCTTGAAAGCAGCTTGTTTTCGTTCCACTGTGGCTAAATAAGTATGATGACATAGATCATGAGCAAGTTTGTTCTTACGCTCTTCATCATGTGCAGTAGCTGAGTCAACTTCTTCGTCTGCATCAGCATCAGCTTCGTCGTGGTGATCCACGTCTGTTCCCCTGGCGCTGTCGCGCGCGCCATCATGACTTCCGCTGTCGGTGTCGGGATCAAGGTCAGCAACAGCTGCCACCGCTTTTCGTTTGGATCCGCGAGTGTTCTTCTTTACGGCACGTGAAAGACGCTCTGCCACGTCAGTCTCTCGGTTGGTAGATCTCTTCCGGGGAGAAGCATCAGTGTCTTCAGCAGGCGTATGTGTGCCGGTGCTTTCGTGCGCAGGTGTGGGCACATCTTCTTGCAGAATAGTCTCTTCGGGCTGCTGGGGAGTGTTCGCATCAGTCGCATGTTCTGAACTTGCTCGTTTTCTAAGCGGCTGTTCGGTTTCCGACTGATCGGCACCGGGTGAACGCTTTCGCTTTCGCTCTTGAGCGTCATTTTTGTGCTCGTCTTCCTCTTCTGCATTGTGTGTGATCGCAAGTTTTGTTGGTGACTCTTCGCCGATTGTGGGGGAGGCAGTAGAAGCATCGTCGTCGTCTATGACAGATTCGTCCTCGTCGTCGTTGTGCAGGTTGGCGGTCCTACGAAGCTTGCTAGGAGTGTGTTCGTAGACTTGACCCTCGTTAAATTGGTCTACCACGACGTCTCGTTGCCTCTGGTGTTTGGGTGTATCATATAGTCGCTCAGTTTCAGCTTCTGTGACGTTGCCATCCGAGGGAACGTCGGAGTGGGCGTCAGAGAGGACGCTGTCCGAGTCAGAGGCAGGTGGAGGCTTCTTTCGAGGGCTGCGCCTGACGCTGTCTTCGTCATCATGATCGAGGTTCATGTGTTCGATGTCCTCGTCGTTGTCATCTTTAGTGTCAACCTCACTGAGGGGGCTGGAGATGTTGCTGTCCTCATGATCGGCAACTCCAAGCGCCGGAGAGGAGAGAGGCGGAGGAGCGGAAGCAGTGGCAGCCATGGCTGCAAAAGAACGCGATTACGTGTCTATATATTGACTCGGTAGAATTATTGCGTTTATTCGTATCGTTAGGCAGGAAAGAGAGCTTTGGTCGATCGCAAGGTCGTGGTCGCGCGCCCGCGGTAACGGGTGATGAGGGATGGTCGCGAGACAATCGAGGACGCAAGATCTTAGGGTGAGAGCGTGAAAAGGTGAATGTGAGCTTTGAAACAACCGATTGACTCGATCTCTGTTCGGCATGAGAGATTCCAAAGAGGAAGTCAAGGTAAGGAAGAGCTAGGAAACTTGTAGTCGACAAGTTGGGCTGGTGGAGGGGAACAGAGAGTAGAGTGAGGAATGGGATCGGTGCGGTGCGGCCCCGGTTTGCGCTGGCTGCCCTGGGCCTCTCTGGGCTTTGGGGCGAGCGCCGAAGCGGCCCTGCTGAGAGAATGACGGGCCTGGTGTAAAAAGGCGGTCCTTGACGGCAGAAATGCTCAGCGTGGGTGCCATGAGAGCTTATCCATTGGCTGAGGTTATCGAACCAATGATGATGTCCCAGACAATCTGGTTGTGGGCCTTCTGAACTGAACCTGGGACTTTTTTCTGGCTCAGGTCTTTTTCCGTCGCAGGTCCAAAGGAGTGCATCAGAGTCGACTTTTCCAATTCAGCCCAAACAGTACTGAATCTGGCACAATGGCAAAACGGTAAATTGCCAATCTTTGACATCTTTACGGATAAAAGATCTAACAAAAAGCAGTTCAAAGGGCTTGACAGCTTCTTCCAAGGCGGTGGACCCCACTCTCGACGCTCTTTTTGCGTCCAGTGTAAGTTTGCGACATCGAGCCATTTGACTTAATCCATGCTCATCATTCGCAGGCTGGTCCTGTCCAGGCTCCCACTAAAACAAGATACTCGACGTTGGTGGAACAAAAGGTTCGGGAAGCTCCCAAGCCAAGGGTGCAGCTGGAAGAACAAGACGCCAACGATGAGGTCCTCTCTGAGATTAGTGAGGAGCTGAGCTTCGAAGAAGATGGCCCCTCAGATGAGGACGACGATGAATCCGACGCTTCGGAGCCAGAGGGGGAGAGCGAAGACGAGCAGGGGCAAGAGGAAGAGACTTCGGACGAGCCCATGAAGGATGCGCCTGTGGAGCTCGACGACATTATTGATGCGACAGAAGACAAGTCAAACAAGGATCGGAAACGAAAGAGGAAGAATAACAACGACGATCTGGAGGGCAAATATCTGGACAAAATTGTTGCAGAGGAGGAAGCTGAGCGCGCCGGCAAGCGACAAAAGAACGACGCTCTGAATAAGACTGAAAAGGCTGTCGCGGAGGATGAGGAAGCCGGCAATGACAGTGATGTTCCCGTCCATGAGACACTCTCCAAGGACAGCAAGTCATCAGACGTTGAGAAGGCAGCGCGAACAGTCTTCCTCGCCAACGTGTCCACAGAAGCAATCAACTCCAAGGCCGCCAAGAAGACCCTCATGGCCCATCTATCATCCATTCTGGATAAAGATGCCACTCCTCCGCAGACCATCGAGTCACTGCGCTTCCGTTCGGTTGCGTTCGCAGGCGGCTCTCTTCCTAAGCGCGCAGCTTATATTACTAAGAGCCTGATGGACGCGACGACCAAGTCGGCTAATGCATATGTCGTATACTCAACCTCGGCCGCTGCTCGCAAGGCTGTCACCGAGCTCAATGGTACTCAGGTCCTTGAAAGGCACCTGAGAGTCGACAGCGTTGCCCACCCAAGTCCCACGGATCATCGCCGATGCGTGTTTGTTGGCAACCTCGGATTTGTTGACGACGAGACCGTCTTGAACACCAACGCGGACGGAGACACTACGGAGAAGAAGAAGAACAAGACCCCATCCGATGTCGAAGAAGGCCTTTGGCGAACTTTCAGCACTCAGGGCAAGGTTGAAAACGTCCGAGTGGTTCGAGATCCCAAGACTCGTGTAGGCAAGGGTTTCGCCTATGTTCAATTTTATGTAAGTCCATGGTTATCTCACTCTTAGATGGGACCAGCTGCTGACATTAATTTCCAGGATGCCAACGATGTCGAAGCGGCTTTACTCCTTGACGGCAAGAAGTTCCCTCCCATGTTACCGCGTAAGTTGCGAGTCACTCGGGCCAAGGACCCTCGCAAGACAGCTCTCGCCCAGGAGCGAGCCAGGGGCAAGAACTTCGTTCCCAATGGCGCCACGAAAAGCACAAAATACAAGCACAAGGCTACACCTGAGGAGCAGTCCATGGCTGGACGTACAAGTAAGCTTCTCGGCCGCTCGGCCGCCGTGCAGCAACGCCACAAGAAGCGCCCCTCAACACAGGGTGCTTCTGAGGATGCTCAAAACATTCCCTCCAACATCAAGGGTCCCGAACAGTTCGTTTTTGAAGGCCGCCGTGCTTCAGCTAAAGACGGCACACCCAAGGATCTCAAACTTGGCAAGAAGGGCAAGGGTAAGGGCAAGTCTGGCAGGCCCCAAAACCGAGGCGCAAGGAGAGCTGCCGAGTGGAAGAAGAAGAGCTGAGCGTTTATGGTGGATAGCACTTATATCGCTAGTGGTTGATAAATGGGATGTGTGCTTTTTCCATACGTGAGATAGAGAGAGAGGACGAGGATGGTGGTGTTAAAAAAGAGGGCCCCACGCCCCGGAAAGTTTGCGAGTGATTTTTCGGCCTTGGTTGCCCTGGCCAGTTCTAGCCGCTTAGATGAGAAACGAAGGTACTTGTATACTTATCGGGATCATAATGAAAAGTTCATAGAGTTGTACAGAGTTTACCAGTATATAAAACACTGATCCTTGCTCATTTGATCAATGCTTACATACTTTGGTGGCTTTTACATAAGGACTCAGAATTCTTGGACGGGGCCATACTACAAATCATGGTTACATCACGACAACCTCGTTGGAGCTAACCCAGTACATTGGTGTGATAGCGGTCCCAATATCAACGACATAATGTGAGGCAATGGGCAAAAATATTTTAATGAAACTGGATATATCATCAATTTTACGTGCCTGCTAACAAAGGCACCAAGCTTGCGTCGAGGGATAGTCTCGTCTGTCAGGACCTGGCACAACATACAAGACCATGTACTAACGGGGTACCCTGAGCCAAACTCTGGCGCTTGGTGACCAACACATCTTTAACCCCCTATGTGTGCCACCTCAAAAACGTCGGGAATCTTAAACAACTTCCTCCATAACTCTTTTCTGTACATTGCTTCGCGGGCGTGAGCCCTGTCCGAGCCATCGCTTAAAACATGTCGTCAAAGAAGTCGAAAGAGATTACATAAACTCGCCTTGTGCAATCGTCTAGTACTCGAGCTCCTCTTCAGGCTCGAAGGAGTCGGCAGCAACCTCCTCGTAATCCTTCTCCAAAGCTGCAAGATCCTCTCGGGCCTCGGTGAACTCACCTTCCTCCATACCCTCACCAACGTACCAGTGGACGAAAGCACGCTTGCTGTGCATAAGGTCGAACTTGTAGTCGAGTCGGGACCAGGCCTCAGCGATGGCGGTGGTGTTGGAAAGCATAGAGACGGATCGCTTGACGGGGGCAAGACCACCAGCCTCAGGAGCGGCGGGGACAGCCATGGGCTTCTGGTAGTTGATGCCGAGCTTGAAACCAGTGGGGCACCACTCAACCAAGTTGAATGAGGCCTTGGCCTTGAGGGCAGCGATAGCGGCGTTGCAGTCGCGGGGAACGACATCACCACGGTACAGAAGAGCGACAGCCATGTACTTGCCGTTTCGGGGATCGCAGACGACCATCTGGTTGTTGGGCTCGAAGCCTGAGGGGGAGTCAGTATCTTAAAGAATGCGCCTATATCATGAGTATGACTTACACTGGAAGGTAAGCTCCTGGACCTTGAAGCTCTCGTGCTCACTCTTGGCAGAGGAGATGACAGGGGCGTAGCTGATGAGAGGGTAGTGAATTCGGGGGTAGGGAACCAAGTTGGTCTGGAACTCGTTGAGATCGACGTTGAGGGCACCATCAAATCGGAGAGAAGAGGTAATGGAGCTGACAACCTGGGCGATGAGGCGGTTTAGGTGCTCGTACGAGGGGCGAGGAATATCGAGGTTGCGACGGCAGATGTCGTAAACAGCCTCATTATCGACGAGGAAAGTACAGTCAGAGTTCTCAATGGTGCTGTGAGTAGAGAGAACAGCGTTGTAAGGCTCAACGACGGCAGTCGAGGTTCGGGGCGCAGGGTAGACAGCGAACTCGAGCTTGGACTTCTTGCCGTACTCGGTGGAGAGACGCTCGAGGAGAAGAGCACCGAAACCAGAGCCGGTACCACCACCGAAGGAGTGGAAGATCAGGAAACCCTGAAGAGACTGGCAGTTGTCTGGAATGTGCGGTTAGCGCTGAGTGCAAGTACACGGGGATCGAAAAAGCTCACCGGCGACGCGACGAATGCGGTCAATGACATTGTCAACCATCTCCTTGCCAATGGTGTAGTGACCACGAGCATAGTTGTTGGCGGCATCCTCCTTGCCGCTGATCAACAACTCGGGGTGGAAAAGGTTACGGTATTCGCCAGTTCGGATCTCGTCAATAGGAGAGGGGTCGAGATCGACGAAGAGAGATCGAGGAACATGCTTGCCGCTGCTGGTCTCAGTGAAGAAAGTCTCGAAAGAACCAGGGTCACCAATATCGGGAGCATTGGGGTCGGGACGGCCATCGGGGCCGAGACCGTGCTCGAGAAGGTAGCTATTCAGAGGCCAGTCAGCTTCAGGTTCGTGACGGTGGCGTTATTTGACGATCAAGGGAGACAACGTACAGCTCCCAAGCAGAGTTACCGAGCTGGGTACCAGCCTGGCCCAGGTGGAGGTGAAGAATCTGGATAGCAAAGAATCAGCATCGCGAGGTCGGATGGCAGTTTCAACGGATAGTAAGGGGTCGCCCCAGCTGCCCAGCTCCGGACACCAAGTGGAACACGCAAAAGGTATCTCGAGCAGAGCGAAGCAATGCACTGCAGCGGGGAGACGGGCTGCAGCATAATTGTCAACATACCTCGCCCTTCATTTTGTCTGGATGAAGCTAAAGAAGCTACGACGAGAGGTTGAGGTCGGGGGAGAAAAAGATGGGGAGAGAAATAGTACGCGCGCAGCGCTTGAAGGGGGATGGGAAAGAAGGGGCCTGAGGTGGTGATGGTTTTTGGGGGTGTTTGGAGGTTCCAATCTGTGGGTGCAGTGGGACATCCAATTGGTGGCGGGGTCGTCAACAAACATGCTAGGCGCGCCGGAGCTATCAGGAGGTACATGTGCAACAGGCGGATTTTGGCAGTGCCAGCGCGTACCCGAGGTGCCTCTCACCGCCAATTGACAGGGAAGCCTGGGGACCCTTGACAGTGGGAGAACTGCGCTTGCAAGGGGCATTCAGGTGGGATCTGCTCACCCGGGAATGGTTTGTTGGCATTAGATCCAGTCAGTGACAGGTATAGAGAGTTGCTATCGAACAGCTGCAGCGTATTGGCTTTCATTCAGAGCATCTCTATCACTTACAACTACTACCTCGTAGCTTTGTGCTACAGAATTGCGACATGTCGATTCGAATTGAAGAGTGGGGGAGAAGATTAAACTAAAAACACGTATTGTCCGTGCTTGTATTTCGATGTAACTATATCTCGATATTCTTCCTTGCCTCTCAGGGAGTAAGAAAACTTCTGACCTCAAGACAAGGTGCCAAAAACAACTAATCTAAGGTCAACTAGATCTATACTAAATTTACCTAAATCTTTTTGTCTTTCAATATAGAGGTCTTAAGTTTACTTGCCGCCCCTAGAGCAGCTACCAAAGCATTGAGTCTTTCCTGATGGACGTTTCCTGTTACTTGACTTATCCAGTTGAATTCCAACTTAAAATGTCTTGTAGCTGAACCGTGTATTGCCTGAAACCATTGTTCTAGGCTACCAGATTCCTAGGAACCCAACAAGGCACCAGTATATCACGCTCGGGTCGGAATATTCAGTGATGCCGAAGAATTATACAGATGCCTAAAGCCACCAATACAATTAGACTCCCTGACCACAGATCGGATTCTTCTGTATAGGGGACATATTGCTGGAGCATTGTTTTTATATAACTTGAAAAGTCGTTCATATGCCAATATTCTCCTGACTCTGCACAACTATTAAGACGTCCTATTCATGAATGGTCAGCCATGGAGTTACCCTTAGTAAGACTGAAGGAGTGGCTAGAATATGTTGGGAGGGTATGAATGGTTTTTGTCCTCGTTTTGCTTTTTTATTAGCACTACCACTTAGAGATTTAAGTTATAATTAAACTTGAGATATGGATATCGTTTCGGAACGGCGCTGCCATCATTTAACCATTCACATAAGCCCTACTGGGTATGAAGGAGGCGCTACCCTATCCCGGAGATATCCAATAGTTGAATGAGTAGTAGCTCTATAAGCAGTAAATAAGCTGACAAGAAACATGTATATGTCTCGTGGAAATGACGAATTCGCTGTGCACAGAATGCACGGCACTTAAGCAGATGAAGTCACTGAAGAGTCATTGCCTAGGTTCAGCATCCCTATATTGCCTTTCTTTGGCCTGTTGTGAAGGACATTTTGTAGCTGGTACTTGATTGAAAAAACCACGGAAGTAGTAAATAAAGGACATTGCTTCAAATTGGAAGCTAGATATGTAGCATTGGATCAGACAGTAAAGTAAACAGACAGAAAATGAAATATCCACTCCTTCAGCTTGAAAACACCTAAGGCTTCACTCCCCCAATGTATGTCTCGCTGGGCGATAATCTAGAACCTTCCTGGTTCAACCCACGGTCATGCTCTCGCTCTCTCCAAGCCCTCAGCATTTCTTGGTTAACCCCCTGGTAGGAACGGGAGCCATGAGAAAACCAAAGGATGGTAGAAAGCAACACGGCACCCAAGAACACGGCCCAATTATAGTTCAGGGTCGCTCCAGTCCACTTTGCCTCGGGGGGGAAGCATTCAATTATCATCATATAGACGACCGTCAAGAAACCCAAGACATGAACAGGCTTGCTAAGCCTGCCCATGTTCCATGGGCCCAGAACCCAGCGTCCATTGCCGAAGACTCTGAATATCATGGGCAATGCGTACAATACTATGATTGCAATGACAGCAAGGGAGTAGATACTCTCGGAGGCAATAGGAGAAAATCCCAGGCATAACATAAGCATGCCGCCAATCGTGAGGAACATTGTTGTGTAGATTGGCATGTTGCTCCGGGGAGAGACATATGAGAGTTTGTCGTTGAAGAGCATCCCCCCATCCCGTGCAAAGGCAGCTGTCTGACACGACATCATGACCAAGACCGCCGCGCCACCGATAGAGGTGTTTAAGAAGATGATGAGCAGGAAAGCCCCGGCAACCTTGAGACCCCAGCGATCAATTAGGAGAGTAAAGACAGCGTAGCCGCTAAAAGGAATCGGTTAGTGCTTGCATGTATGGGTGACGTCTCGTGCTGCTAGACAGGACATGGCACCAGTTCATCAGTGGATTGAGAGACTTACGTAGGATCAGAGGCCGCTGCTTCCATGTCCGTGATGCAGAAAGCTAGCAGGATGCAGAATAGCATACTCATACCTGCTTGTAAATAATACGTGTTGATGATGGCGCGAGGTGCAGCGATTCGTGCATTGTGAGTCTTCTCTGCCACGGCTGATGGTGCGTTCCAGCCAGTAATGACCCATGCGGCACAAAAGAAGGTGAACGGAACAGCGACAGGTTTGTCCCAGTCACTGTAGTTGGTGTAATCTCCAAAGACGGTAGCGGCGGAAGTAAAAGGAATACCTTGGGTCTTTTGAGCAACGGGAAGTCCAATGACAAAGCAGGCCGAGAAGACGAGAACAAGGGTTGCTGTTACGATAAGTCAATCAAACTGATAATGCATGAATTAAAAGGACACAAATTTGGAAGCGTACCCGAGGATATAAAAATAAGGCTGGCTTTATCCATCCTAATAGATGCCGTGAAAAACCATGCAGCGCAGGTAGCTATGGCGACTGCAAAGATAATAGGGTTGGTGGGTACCCAGCCAGTCAAGAGACCGATGACGGTGCAGATGGAGCTGGACGACGCCCAAGCAAAGCTGGCAATACTGGTGAGGGCACTCATGATGTTGGCCATGCCTGCGATGAAAGATAGGGGACGGGATATCGATGGAGGTGCCAGTGCAGCCGTCCACCAGTAGTTGGCACCATTGACAGGCATCGATGAACAAAACTCTGCCGTTGTGAGAGCCCATGGGAGAAAAAGGAACGATGGAATAAACCAGCCCCTGAAGAATTTTCTTGTCGGCTCTGGATTATCATTGCTTGAGTTAAAGTGAAGTGTGCATCAGAGATTCATACCAAATCAGTCCCCAGGCAAGCCAGGCCAGTATCTGGCTGGTGGATATCACGGACATGGTGAGTCCAGAGTCTAGTGAGAAGTTGGCTCAAAAGATTGGTATGCTAATAAAGATAACTCAGGAATGGCGTGTATATTTCTGAGTTGCAAGGCCTTTTGTGAGATATTTCTTGGCGAACCAATTGATCCCCGTGTTCCTGCTCCTTATTTCGATTTGACCTCACGACTCAAAGACCCCATAGACCTCGAGATCATGGAGGATATAGCATAGTTAACATGAAATTTCGGATGGATTTTCAAGAAACTGGAAGTATTTAAATAGAGTCAGTGAAATTGTAGAACTGATTAATAACGAAATATGGTGGTTTGTCGATAATAAATATGCCTTCCTCTATTTCCAATATCGCCCAAGCTTCTATTTTAAAAGTCATGATCACGAGGATAGATCCCTTTGAGATCCCCTGTGAGCCCAGCAGCAAAATGCATGTACAGTTGCCAAGCGATGTTTTAATTTGCCCATGATTGTAATACTGTAAAAAAAAACTGTTCTATTTAAACTCCTCTACGAACTTCTGAGACGCTGCCAGGAACCGCTGAACATGATCCCCCGTGTGGCACATATTCAGGAAAAGGAAACCTCTGCGGCCGATATAAATCCCAAGCTGTAACATGTGAAAGAAGAAACATTTCTTCAACAAGTCCCTGTCCGCACGAAGAAAGTGCAGTCCTATGGTGCTTCCGAAGCCAGTAATTTGAAGGTCAGAAAAGTGACGCGCTGCACACATCTCTGAGATCCTGTTTCGAATAGTGTCTCCCAGTTTGTTGACACGATTAATTTCGCCCTCCGTGACCAGATCGATTGCAGCTAGAGCAGCTGACACAGTGAAGATATTGTTATTGAATGTTCCAGAATGGCTCAGTTTCTGACTGCTTGGCTCAAAGAGAGCCATGATGTCGGACCGCCCTCCAAAAGCTCCAAATGGCAGGCCTCCCCCAATGTATTTTCCAAGAGTTGTCATGTCAGGCATTATTTTGTGGAAGCCTTGAAGTCCATTGATGTGTAGACGAGATGTCACAACCTCATCTAATATCAAAACTGCACCGATTACGTCTGCTGCTTTGCGCAGAAACGAGAGAAACTCCCAAGTAGCAGGAATTTGACCACCTGCTGAAAGTATCGGTTCGACGATAATAGCTGCTAACTCTGATGATATATGCTTCCGGTTGGCCTCGATAATGTTGTAGGTACCAAAAATGAAGTCGTAAGGTAAGTTCAATTTGTTGTCCCTTGAACCAAAACTTAGGGTTCCGCCGTGGTATTCATTATCAAACACGCGTATCTAGGGAGAAAATAAGTTAGTTTCACATGGCTTTAGGGGATAGCTCTCTGCAGACTCTACACTAACCTTTGTTCTGCTGGTGAATGCCATGGCTGTAGCTAATGCGCAGGTGTTGGCTTCAGTGCCAGAGTTGCAGAACCTAATTCTCTCCATACTCGGAAATCTTTCCTTGATGCGCTCGCCAAGACGACACTCTTTACGAGTGACACTACCCAGGCTGAAGCCAGTAGACAGGGCACTGCTGATGGCCTCAGCAATGACGGGGTTCGAGTGTCCGTAGAAAGCTGCTGAATAATCTGATACAAAGTCCAGATACTCTCTTTTGTCGACAGAGTATAGATAAGGACCCTGTCCGCCCTCCATGTAAAGCGGAAACGGGTCGCCATGAAGGACTGAGCGCGTGTTTCCGCCAGCTAGGGTCTCCTGAGCTCGTTCATGGGCGGCTAGAGATGTAGGATTCTCTGCAACGAAGTCGTCGGTTAATGTAGCGAGTTTGCTGCGCAAGTTGCAGGATGCTTTGACCCCGCTGCCCGTTTGGAAGTTTCCTTCGCCATGTCTCCGTTCAACATAAACGGTAGAAAGGTCTTTCGACTCTGTGAACGAGGCTTGTGAGCCTTTTGGAATCCAAAGGAGGCTTCCGGGCTCCAACTCGTAGGATTGGTTTGTGACGGTATCCGTGATTACGCCAGTGCCTGTCAAACAATGACCCTGTCAGTCAACGACATGAGAAGTAAGGAAAGACCGAATTGGAATAAGTTTACCCTTTATGACATATTTAATTTCGTCCCATTCTGCTGTGTACGGTTCGGTTGGTGCTTTTCTGTCAAAAAGATCCCAGATACCATCCACGATTGGTGCATCGACATCTGATCTATGAACGACTGTAAGAGGTGATGCTTTTGACAATGGAGTTAAGCTGGCTCACCTTGAGCCAGCAATATCACTGTATGCTCCGATTTGGTCCTCTATCTCTGAAGCTAGAGTGCTGGCATCCGTGACTACCACAATATTTGTAGCCATAATTAGGGTCAACTGTCCTGGTCAACATCAGCCGTTGGAATGAACTACCCTGGTGCAAATATAAGAGGCAAGGTAGTCTTTAGGGCAGACTAATGATTGACCATATGTATTCGCCTGTGCCGGGATAAAGTCACGATCCTACGTGATCAGCTCGGTAAACCACAAGTAGTAGGTTCTGTGGGGAAGCACTTCCATCATCTTTGGCCTTGTACCGAGGGGGAGATAGACAGACCGGATCGTTCTGGGGGGCGTCTAGATGGTAAATCACATGAGTCCAAAGGAAATTTATCCGTCGGCATAATACTGCTGTACCGCAGTGGGTTAGAAGCCACCACCTCCTGTCATGTGCCGAAGTGCAGCTAATGTGCCTCTCAGAATGCTAGGTAAGTGGTCCTTTTGGGCAGATTATGGCCTTGCTTTGTATGGACTCCTTTGGGAGCCTGTTATCGCCTCAAGTAGCTCACCCATTGCAAGCTCGTTCACATAAGCCTCTTGGCGATCATGCTCAGAGATCGTGAACGCTGGAGGTGCCGCAAGAGTAGTTACAGTATATCCAAACGGGCTTGTGTGGAGAATATTTCCTGGAGATTCTATCTAAATCAAACGTTTATTCGAATATTGGAAATACTATTATTTTGGAAGCATGATGTGATAGGACGAGCTTTGGACGTTCTGCCCGAGTAATTCTCTTGTTTAGAGCAAAGACCGTACCACCCTATACGGCTATTCTCACACATCTTGATTGCGTTCCTCCTGTTTAGATACCATCAATGATGCTTCAATAACTCTTAAGCACGCCAGAATCTTCTCTTCCGTGAATTTCTGCCCTAATATCTGAAGGCAAATAGGAGCATTTGCATATAGCTCAGGGGAATCTGTATCGTTGGTCAGCACAAAGGCAGTCAATCGAAGAAATGGGCGGCCTCTGAGATCATTAAAGGATCGACCCTCGAGGATAACTTACACAGATCCCAATTATCACGATCGAAACTCGATAGAGGCTTAAACTGTCCGCCTTTGCTAGGCTTTGGATCCTCGAGGGGGTCAACGTATCCAACAGGAATTGTAGCACATGTCCAATCGAGGATATTGGAAATAGCTTCATAAAGCCAGTACTTCATGGTTCCGTGTGGAGGGGCAACATGACATCCTGAAGGTAGGATGAACACGTCTACCGGTCGCCCTGTTGCGGTCAAGGATGATGTGCTCTGCCACTTGCTAAGTATTTTTTGCCGGATTCTCAGAATCTTTTTTCCATGATCAAGAAGTTGGCGTATGCTCATTGCATCCCCTGGGTTGGCGAGCTCAATCTCCTCTGATATGGGCTCTCCAGACTTGGCGATCTCTTCTCTGACCGCATTTCCTCCATCTGCATTGAAAATACGAGTAATCATTTCCCACATGCCTTCCGTTCCGTCAAATAGCTGGACATCCACAACTTGAACTCCAGCCTTTTCCAGGGCAGCCCTCGTTGGATAGGGGTGTGTGGCGTGGTTATCCCGTCATTCGCAATGAAACCAATACAGAGCTGGTGTTTACCGCTTAATCCGATGCGCAGGGTTTCTTGGTAGGCTTGCTCATCCCATGGGAGCCGCTCGCACGCGGAATCCCACTCCCATGGCTTTATAGATAATAATGTTCTCGCATATACTTCCAGTCCGTCGATGCTTCTAGACAATGGTCCTGCGACACCGTTGATCAGATACCCCGCGTTCGCCTGCTCGGCGTCATGAAGAGGGAATCGACCATGCGTGGGACATAGGCCGTATATACCATTGAAGTTCGCCGGCGTGCGAATTGACCCAGCGATGTCGGTTCCAATTCCTAGGGGACTGCCTCCGAGAGCTATGAGCGAGCCTTCACCCCCGCTTGGCCCTCCTGCGGACAAGGTAGTGTTATACGGTGTCGCTGTTCTTCCGAAGAGGAAATTGTGGCATTCGCCAGACATAAGTGACTGAGGAATATTCGTCTTGCAATAAAAGATAGCACCAGCTGCTGAGAGTCGATTGACCAGCTCGTCAGAGTGTAGGGGGTGGACGTTTGCTCGGGCAACAAAACCAAGAGTCGTCGGCATTCCTTGGACGTTGAAAACATCTTTCAAGCTAATTGGTAACCCATGAAGTGGCCCAACAGTCTTGCCTGTTCTGCGATGATAATCATCGAGTTCTATAGCTCGGCGGAACCCTCGATCAAACATGGGATCGGTTAGGGGATTGGTAAGATGATGAGCGATGATAGTCCGGGCGATAAATGCAAGAAGAACTTCCTGGGCCGTCCACACTCCAGAGGCCAACATCTTCAATAGCTGACTTGGTTCAGAATCCGTTATTTCAATTTGTCGAACGCTCAGCTGACCATTCTTGTAATGCCATTCTACCACGTTTGTGACGGTTAAGTGGGCATAAAAGGTTTTGGAGTCCCCAATGTCCGTTCTGCCCACTCCTTGATGATCTGCTCTCTCTCAGTTTGTCGTTGAGCTGCAACATCTCTCCATGTCGAAAGAGCCAAACGGCGTGTTGCTGTGACAGTTTTGGTCATATTTCCGGTCCTGGAGTGAGGAAATACACGTAGAATATTGTGTAAGAAATGGTAGATCGGGACGTAGATTGTAGATTGAAAAACATACAAGCTCGACAGAGTCAGTATAATGCATCAACCAGTGCGTGACGGAGAGGAACTAGGCAGCTCGTTCTCGGTTGCCGGAGAATCATATGAAACGAGCCTGCTTCTATTCAATTCTCTGCATTCACACATTGGTAATCCAGCCTGGCCATCCAGCAAGCAGCCCCGTTGGTCAATATTCTGACAACACTCCGTACATGAGAAGTTGATAGAGCGCAATCCAATTGACCATCCAATTACGTAGACAACGAGACATGGCGCCCGGATTCCGGAGAAAGATCACATCAGCTCAACTACAAAAACCACCGACGGAGGGTTTTCTGTAATGTACGTACCTAGCTATCTTGAGGTAAGGTTTGGGGGAGAAGATTAGCTAGATCGACTAGCAGGGATCTATGCATCCATATTCATGATGGTGGAGTGGAGGTTTTGCGGGGCCGTCCATTCTGCTGGGATTCTTGCATGGGTGTTGTTGGAAACCCGGCGGCTTGTTTCTGGCAAACATGGTATGCATGTGTGCGTGTTATCCTGGCGGAAACAGATCTGCCGTAAAGTAATGACATGGTGCGGTGCCTTGAGATTCTGTTCTTTTTATTTCGAGGTAGAAACAAAAGTTCGTGGTAATGTATGGCATTTCTGGATCCTTCTCAGGATGAGCAAACATCATATTGGCCCTTGTTCAACTCCATATTCCGACTCAAAGAAGCGGAATCACCAGTTTCATTTCGGTGACGATTTGGTTCAGGCTAGCAAATGGTCTCGCGGAGTCCTCGAGAGTTTGCTGATAATTCAGCCACGTCCCTTTAGCAACCCAGAGTCTCTGGAGAGCTTGCCTCACATACTTCGGGTGCTCCATGCAGTAAAGGCGTTCAAGACTTTGAAGCATATCGAGAATTGTCTGTCCATCGTGATCTGACCCTGGACCGCATTCACACCCTGCCACAACCAGCGGCCATAGTAGTGCGTTTCCAATAGAGACTCGTGGGATGGAGCCCAGGCGAAGTATAGCCTCGCAGTTGGAGATGATTGCCGTCACATGTACTCTGGCGAGTGTACTCCGGTCCGCTCTAAAAGGCTCCAAATGGTTTGCGTGGAAACCAAAGCATCTCCATAGGTACAGATAGGCAGCCAACCGAAAGGTTTCCCAAGCACTGCGCAAGACCATAGCAGCGACAGGTGACAGACCTTGAGGGACCAAGGGCACAGTCCAGCGTTTTAACGAACCTTCAATTTTATCGCTTGCGTTGCCATAAGCAAGCGGTGATGCTGTTTGGTAATAGAATATGAGCTTTCTTGGAGTCTGATAGGGCAAGACAGGTAATCATCTCTTACCTTGTGTGAAACTTGACACGGATTGGCCATTGTTCACATCAGCCCTATTCTCAAGTTCCATATAAATATTATCATCAACAAGTTCGGCAACATCAGCAATGATATTAACAAGAGATTCGGGGTACCCCATCATGCTCTCCAAGGCTGTTAAGTCCCCACCAGGTTCTGTATGGGTGCGGTGCGACATCCAAGATGTCCATGTCCTCTGTGATGGTTGTTTTCGACCAATCCAAAACGCTGAAATGTCATGATATGAGCATACACCCATGAGGAAGCGGCCGAGAGGTGTGGAGGCGAGGAGTGACTGGTCTGTCATCCTTACGATGCTGATCATACCACGAATGTGGCGTATCGAATAACCGTCGCATTGGGAGAAAGTGAAGAAGTTAAGGATCAACGACGAGGCCAACAACTGATGAATCCACTCTATGTCAACATGATCCCCACCGGCTGCGCCAATATCCCCACGGAGCTGTGTCAAAGCCATTTGGTAATGGTACAGGTCTGTTGGTGAGCGCTCCGATGGGTTGGAGGCAAGAGATAGTAAGCCATGTCTGATGGATGATGACTTCAGGCACAGCGGCAATATCATTCGCAACAGAGATGGAGATGATTTATCAACAGCGCCGAAGGCACGTCTGCTCCGTCTTATGACTAGGAGTAACCAAGGACCAAATCAGCGCTCGGTCAAGCAAACAAGTCAAAGCTGCCGCATCAGGGAATAGAATCATGAAGCAGGGGGGGGGTTATGGGAATGGGTATATCCCTCCCCCACTGCTTGATTTCTCAAGTTGAGCACTAACCTCGACACAGGCTCTGATTCTCTGCTCCAGAGAGGATGGGCCCTTGGCTCCAAGCAGGACCGAATTGTTCGGAATTGAACTGTGTTGGGTCTGAACCAGATGTTGATGGAGACATGATATAGAGCATCTACTGGTTGTTTGAAGGAAGTATAGAGATTTGGGGCATCAGAGGGGTAGGTTAGGTAAGGTAGTGTAGTGCTAAAACGACCAGAAGCCCCTACTAACTTGCCCCAGACGGGACTCATTCAGTCATTCATTTCCATGTAATCTTTCTTCCTTATCTATACCAACATTTTGAACACGCTTCACTTTCTATGGCGCGTGCATGCGATCGATGTTGGCTCTTGGTGAGTTGAATTAGGGCATCATTTGTCCCTTCTTTCCAAAAAATTTCGGGCGCTGATTCTTCATAGAAAACGCAGTGTGATGGAGAATCTCCATGCGCTCGTTGCCGACGACTTCAGACAGCATGTCTATATAAGCGACCTGTCCGTCGCCCAGGCAGACCGAGGTTGAATTCTGGGCGCGGACGCGAGACTGGACGTGGTTCTGATCATTTGGCTGATCATTTGGCTGATCTGTCCGAGTGTTCACCTCCAAGAAGAGAAGACTCGACGGACCATCCTCGTACAGATAATGTGACGAGGGAGGAGTCGATCTCATCAAGTGACGATGTGCCGAACCAGCTATCAACCTGGCCAGAAGAAGATAATTCGGCTCGATCGAATGACACCCAGCATGACAATCTTGTATCAAACCATGGGGATTCCGCAATCGATATTGAAGGTCATACACAAGTTGAACAACTCACACCAAGGCACCATAATGAGGAGTCAACGACACATCTTCACTCTGAAATGCTTACCTCCTTGGGTGAAGCTTTTGCTCTGGGCCTCGATCTACAAATGGCCCAGTATATGCTCTCACAAGTGTTTGATCAATCAGCGCGGCTCGGAATCTTTACCATATTATCTCATCTTCCCCCGGATATGTCGCCAACGTCATTGCTTAACCAGCCGGGAGGTCAGCCACGTGAACTTTCATTGATGCTCCTTGCAGTCGGGCTACAGTTGAATTTTGTTTGGCTCCCTATAGACTTACAGGATTCTCTGGAGCTGCTTATAGATACACTGCGGATAGAGTCACTCAAGCTCATGCCAATGCTCGCTTGGAAATCCTCCGATATAAATGTATCACAGAGCATGTCGCTCCTGCTTGCCAGCCACACATGGTGCCTTCAGAGCGGCATGGTTGAAATTGCCTGTCGTTGGAATGCGATAGCAGGCCTGATTTGGCACGATCTTGTGAGAATGGGCAATTTAGATCCGCTACAAAGAACTGTTCTTGCCCGGTACGTTTATGACTTCGCCTCTTTCTATTCCTTCAACTTATCAAAGTGATTCAGAGTTGGAAAAGCAATCGAACTTCAGAATGCGTAAGTTTCCCCTTTTCCGTGCTCATCTCCTTCCGTCTTCTGAAAAGGACGCTAAAACGATTCTTTGAGGCTGCAGAGTCCTCGGCATGTTGCATTACAAGCCACCAACTGCCTCTGCTGGCTTCCAGAGTTTGCCTGGTGATCTGCAGCACGAGGTTTTGAGCCCGGGATGGATTACCGCTACCTCTCCGACTACTTTGCAGACTGATTTCTTTTCATTATTTATGCCTTTGGTTCAGTATGTACTACCTCCTCCTATTACAATGCTCCAATAATCTAGTGGTACTAATAATCCATTAAGACCTCTACAGAAAGTCATTGCCTTGTCTCACGATTCACCCGCTTTAGATGAGATTCTAGATGAGCTGGAGGCATACTTTATTCGGTTTCCAACTACACTTCTCGAGTATAAGTGTCTGGAACACGCATATCAGACAGAAGCCATGATTTGGTTTCATGGGATCTTCATGCTCACATGTACGTGGTTCAAATCAATGGATCAGGAAGAAAATACCTTCAAGCTAATAAAGAAGAAAGACATTGATCGTGATCTTTTTCTACTCCTCACGAGCGATGGATTGACCTCAACCGGCGAGTTCGTTTCTGCATTGGATCATTCCATCTTGCTGGGAGAGGTATGAGATGAGTGTCCAGCCTTTCGTTCTCTTATGGCAATGCTAACTAGGGGCTCTAAATAGGCGCTTCCTACTCTTATGCTTCTCGATTCCAGATGTCAGACTATATCGGCTGCGTCAGCTTTCTTCGTTCTAATCTCATCTGTGGTAACCTGCCTTGCGCTTAGGGAATTCGACAGCTCTTTGGATTCCTACGAGGCCATGACTACAGTACCATCCACACTTCTCGCCTCTACGGATCGTCACCTAAGGGCGCTGGAAATTTTTAAGCAAGGCACACGATTCAACGTGGAACTTATCAAGAACATTCAGACATGCCTATCCAGTGTTGCCATAATAGGGAGTCCAGGTTTATCTTCTGACTACCACAGGACACTGAATGAATTGGCGTTCTACGGATGGGCATCAGGGGGACATGGCATTCTTCGGTCACCAAAGCAACCGGTTGTCGAAAGCTCACAGTTCATGAACCGCTATCCTATCAATTCTCGATTCCTGCAGGATCGGCAAGCCCGGACACATGCTATTGAAAGAATTTGTTCGCCCAGTGCTCGCATTTGCCAACCTGGCTCTTTCGAGCTGAGCATTGAATTGTTTTGATCATAAGATCTACAAGTAGTCACTCTGGGGCAGGCGTGTTCACATTTGTCGATTTACACTTGTCGAATATATTCTGACTATGAACTATGGCTAGGGGATTCCTGGCTCCAACTATAATCAAGCTTGCTGAGGGCTATTTGCTAGATCCCTCACAAATGCCTTGGGGAACCATTCAGGAACCTGAAAATCCTTTTCCCCGCGCAAGAAAGAAAGCATCATGTCCGTGACGACCGTTGAGCAAGCGAAACACCTCGTCATTCCCTCACCATTGTGTCCCACAGATACGAATTCACCCAAGCTATCCTTGTCCGGCCGGCCAACGATACTTGCACCATCGACAGTGAATCCCTGGATACCGGTCCAGTCATACTTGACGCACGGCTGTACTTCAACTCCTGGGAACCATTCACCAAATGTCTGTTTAAGAAATCGGAGCATCTCCTTCTTCACCGGGTCATCATCAGGGATAGTCTGGGAGTCGTTGTAGTAGTTCATACACTCTGCAGTAGCAAGACCGTACAGAAAGGGGCCTTTCTGCGGTGCCTGTTGAATCCAGTGCCAAAAATCAGCGTATCCAAAACCTTGGTCAAGCTGGGTACGCGCGGTCTTTGGTGGCTGTATGCCGAGCATGTGAGCCATGCAGCCCACAACGCCTTTCTTCCCTCTTAGAACGGGCAAGGGGTTGTTTGCGTAACCATTGGTCGCATGGAGGACGACCTTGGCATTGACAACTTTTCCAGTGCTGGTTGTGATGAGGTAATGCTGGGATGAGTCTTTTGTGACGCAAGAAACTTGGGAGACGGGCGTATTGGGGTGCAATGAGAGGGCCGGCATTCTTTCCAGTGCGGCCTCAAAGAGCACGTTGACGAACCTTCTTGGGTACATGGTACCACAGTTCTCAAGATATGCGGCACCATGTTGGGCCGCTTCAGGGGTAATGGAGACTTTCTGTCGTAGAAGTTGTATGAGCTGGGGTAGACATTAAAACGGAGTGGGAAAGCAACAGCAGGGGCCAAGCGATAGGTTCTGCTTTCATACCTGTAAGATATCCTCTGGGCTCAAAATGCGGCATTCCTCCTTATACCCTTGCTCACGAGCGTATTTCAGATCGTCCTCAAACTTTTGACGTTCCTCCTGGCTTGCGAAGACGACCATGGTGCCATTGAGACGAAGATCAACCTTTTCTGCAGCATCGAGCTGAGAAATGCACTCAATCATCATGTCTCTGTTTTTGAGCACCATGTTTCTCATACGCAGCGCATCCTCGGTGCCGAAGGTCTTTGCCAGCTCGCGATAGTCATAGACTTCTGGACGGCCAATATGTCCTCCATTACGGCCTGTCGCGCCAGAGCAGAGACCGCGAGCCTCAAGGACAGCTACACGCAGCTCTGGCTGTTTCTGAGAAAGCCCTGTATGTAGCTGCGGCGCCGGTGATACCAGAACCAATGATGGCAACATCGACATCTTCTGGTAGAGGAGCCGATGCAAAGTGTTCGTCCAGGCTGATGGGGAAGTTCTCAATCCAATAGCACTTGGCGTCGCTGGGTGTCTGTGGGAATCTAGCTGGTGATAGCGCGGGTCTGTCATGATCCATGGCCTTCTCCAGTTCACTGGAAGTGAATTGAGTATCCGTGTCCAAAGACATGACTCGACGAGGTTAAGAAAGGGTTCACAACTTGACAAAATGGCTATTATGAGGTTGTTCCTTTTGTTATTCTCTGACGTGCCGTATCACGCTCAAAAATAGTAATGTGCGTTGATTCAGGTATAGTAGTCAAGAGTTCTTCTATCTTATACAATAGAAGTGGTAACTCTCCGGTATATTCCCCGCCGTCACCAGCACCGTTAGTTGCTTCGTGATCATCCTAGGTACGCGGGATAAGATCTCGGAGTACCTTATAGTGGAGAACTCTGCTGTAAGAATGCGCTGTCGGCATATAAAGAGCCACCTTTTTTCTCCTCTTTCATACCATTTGCGTTAGATAAGTTATTAATAGGAATGGTTATGTAGAACCAACCAATGGAACCACACGGGTTTGAGGCTTTGAGGCGAGGTTCACATCGTCAATTATACCTCCCCTCAGTAGAGACCAATTCACTTCAGAATAGTTCAGGTAGCGATGCAATGTTTTTACGAAGTTGGTATCCCCAAAGAGGTTTTAAGACAGGAATTTAGAATTAATATACCTTAGTAGTTGAAACGAGCTACCTCGGGCCGTGGAAGTACGAAGGAATTGTACCTAGTTACGAGGTCAAGACTGTTATCTCCAAGTATTCTCAGCCTCGCATCGTCCGTTGCGACAAAGTGGCTCATGAGTAGTTGAAATTTCGATAGATTGTCTGGCTGAATAAAAATGCTTCGAATAATATTTCACATACATAGCCCATGAAATAACTTTGAAGTAAATTGATACCAGAACAGTTAAGAATAGTAATACTTCAAAGCTGCCTCCAACATAGTCCGTACACATAATGCAAGCCAACTAAAGCTGTGGTTCCCGCCGCGCGTGTAATGTAAGATCAATCTATGTAGTAAGGGAACCCAGCAACTTCCACCTTGATTTACATATTAGCGATGTATTGGATGGCCACTGGTTGAAACCGATCTGTCAAAGGACGAATATCCACACGGGAGCAGCCCTTCTTCATCTTCTTTCCATTGAATAGATCGTTGACCCATGACATGTAGTCAGCCTGAGCAGAGTTGGTAACACTGTCATGGTTCTGGCCCGCGTATGCCAAGAACTTGATTGAAGAGTCAGGCTCTTCTTTGCAAGTCCTTTTATAATCCTCAACAGTAAACTTGATAGGAACAACTCCATCGTCAGCCCCCTGAATCACCATCAAGGGCGCCGCCAGCTTCCAGTGACCTTCTCCCATGTACGTCTTTCGCCATGCCGCAACTGCAGGATGTTTAGTCCACGAAGAGTTCTTATAGAACTCTTCGTTAGCCATGTTCCCTGTGGCGTAGAAACCACCGTACGTACAGCTCCGCCGCATGAGAGTGAGACGTCCAATAGCAGTCTTGGTCAGATAGTCCTCAGCATGTAGCTCGGGATAGAGATTGGCGATATTGGGTAGGAGATACGCCGTAAGTCCGTAGGAAGAACCATCCGCTGAAACAGGCATGCTGTTCAGATAGTCGATGAGATCGGTTGGGCGGTTGGCCGGGGCGATGGCGACTGAACCAAGGAACTTGCCGGCCTTGTTGAGACCATCTTGGCCAGACAGCGCCAGTTTCTGGTTGACACGCCAAGCAGTCATTCCGCCTTCACTCTGGCCGACAGTCACCCATTCGTGAGAGAGAAGTGCCCCTATCCTCCTCTTGGCAGCGATAACGCTGAATGCCACATCAGCAGCATGAGTCCAGCCTGCTACGTATTGGAATCCTTTAGGCGTGGTGCTTCCAAGGCCAGCGTAGCCGAGCTGCACAAAAGAGTATGGTGCTTGCCAGTCATAATACAGATTTTTGTGGTTCGTGGGTGCGCAGATAGGGACGACACCAGCAGTGCCGTGTGTCCATACCAATGTCCTCAACTTTTTGGCATCATTCGGAGGCGCATATGGGATAAGAAGGAATGCGCTCGCAGCAACAACCTTCCCATCAGCATCCTCGCTGGTATACTGAAATCGTGAGAGGGCCGCGCCAGCAGGAATGGTCCAATTCGTGCTGGCAGTCGTAGCATCGATGTCTTGCCATCGCAGGATATCACCAGGTTTGGCTGTCGAGATATTATGCGGAAGATGCCAGAATGGATCATGGCTGAGGTTGGCTGCTACCCAATTACCAGCATCTATCTCCCAGCCCATGGTAAAGTTCTTCTGGCATTCTCCCTTGCAATAGGGGCTTGTTGGTGCTTTTGACAGGTGGGCATCTCCAAGTACTAAGGAACTAAAGGCCAGGGAAGTGAAGAGAAGGTAAAGTAGCATTGTGATTGTCTAGATGAAAGATTGATAGTCATATTCTAGGTGAGGTATCGTAATCTAGAGTGCTGCAAGAAGATCTGTATTTGTACATCAGCTCTATCTACTATCTTGGGCTTGTACAGAACTTCACTACTAGCAAAGCTAGGCCACATATCAAGACGCAAATTGGTTGTCACCTATTTACCCCAGGTTTTTTCTATTTCGACCTAACTATCTTAGTTTTAGCTTTTTTTTTTTTTCTTTGGGGTGGCTTTGCACTTCATAGCTTTTCGAGGACACGAAATAGTCGCTCCACGGATGTCGATTGCCATTGGAAATACACCGTCGGTCGATTTCCACCATCGGGTGATTTTGTGGACATTCGCAATTGAACATGACTGACTCCTGAGTGATAGAGTAAAGCTGATATCATGGCATTTGTATCTTTCTCAATTTCCTCACTCTTCTCCTTAGATACGATATCCTAGATGTTTGCGATATGAGGGTGGCAATGATATCACCTTAAATCGCCAACACCGAATCATTATCATCACCACAACCACCAATACCAACCTTACACAATCAGCCTCAATGGCGCCTGTTTTCGTTGATCTCTCAGCTCCTAATGGCCATAAATGGACACAACCTGTGGGGCTCTTTATTAATAACGAATTCGTCGGGTCCAAAGATGCAAAAACCCTTGCCGTGGTGAATCCTGCGTAAGTACAGAGCTTCCCAATTCACTTGAGCTTACTTTCTTACATGTCTCTCTAGCACTGAGGAAGAGATAGCTCCGGCTGCTTTGGCTAGCGAGGAGGATCTCGACAAGGCCATTCAAGCTGCCTTTGACGCCTTTTCCAACTCTGACTGGCGTAGACTGTCCGGAACTGATAGAGGAAAGCTCGTGTTCCGTCTGGCAGATCTGATGGAAAAGAATGCTACGTCTCTTGCAACTGCCGAGTCCCTCAATACTGGGAAAGCATATAGTATCGCACTCGAAGGGGATGTTGAGGATGCCATAAAGATTGTTCGCTATTATGCCGGATATGCGGACAAGTTCTTTGGACAAGTTATCGACACTGGCGCTAACATGCTCGCGTATACACTGAAAGAACCCATCGGTGTCTGTGGGTTGATAGTGCCCTAGAACTTCCCACTGAATACGGCTATTACCAAACTCGCCCCGGCGTTATGTTGCGGCAACACTGTTATCCTGAAGCCCTCGGGAGTTACACCTCTCTCTGTCCTCTATCTGGCCACATTGATCAAAGAAGCCGGTTTTCCGCCTGGTGTTGTCAACATTATCAATGGATTAGGCCCGCCTGTTGGTGCCGCCATGGCAACTCACAAGCAAATATCCAAGATCTCATTCACTGGAAGCACGCGCGTGGGTAAAGAGCTCATGAAACTTGGCAGCACGGAGATGAAGAAGCTCACCCTTGAGACCAGTGAAAAGTCTCCTTTGATCGTGTTCGAAGACTCCAACTTGGATTTGGCCGCTCAATGGGCTCATCTTGGCTTCACTTTCAATCAAGGAGAGCTCTGCAAAGCAACAACACGCATCTTGGTACAGAACACCATCTTCGACCGCTTCCTCGACGCCCTCAAAGCAGTAACGCTGAAATATCCTGTGGGTCAGCCATTCGAAGAGGAAACATACCTCGGTCCCCTCGTCAGCAAAGCGCACTTTGACAGAGTACAAGAATACATCAATATTGGAAAGGAAGACGGGGCGAAAGATATCCTGGAGAGCTGTATGCAAACTGTGTTCAAAAAGGGGTTCTTCGTTAGCCCAAGCATCTTTGTCGATGTTAAGCCGTCGATGCGGATTTACCGAGAGGAGATCTTCAGTCCATGTGCCGTGGTAGTACCGTTCAAAGACGAGGATGGGGCAGTGAAATTGGCTAATGACTCCATGTACGGCCTCGGCAGTGCACTCTTTACAGAGCATATCAGCAAGGCTCACAACGTCGCCCGTAGTATTGAGGCTGGCATGGTATGGGTGAACAGCAGCAACGATTCAGACTTCCGGGTGCCTTTCGGCGATGTTAAACAAAGTGGCATAGGTAGGGAGCTGGGCGAGGCGGGCCTAGAGGCTTACTACAACGTCAAGGCTATTCATGTAAACATTGGCAATGTACCGCCGATGTAAGCTGTTAATAAAGGAGTCCGTGGACACGCTGCTTGAGTGGTTCCCAGCATGGTCTGAGAAGCCAATTACATTAAATGAATCTGTGAGTGATGTGCACTGCCCATCTTATAAGACGCTTCGCTTACTCTATCTAACCTCCTAAGCCCGGCACTCGTGCCAGCGAGAACATTATGTATCTCGTTATATGGTTGTCTGCATCATGGACTGACTCTACTGCAGATTACAAGAAAAGGGGAGGAAACTTCTATGACAAGCACTGGTAAAATCAAGAATTTAAACTCGGTATTAAATTGTATTTTAACAATGTTTTCCCACCCAACCGCCATACTCCAAAAAAATAAGACTTTCGGATATTTCCTCCTGTAAGATGATTGTATGTAGTAAAAAAGCAAAATAGCCCATAGCAACATGCTACGGCCGCGCAAAGTGGTATCATAGGTGTGTAGGCCGTTTCCCGTCCAAGTCATGATCCCTCGCTCTTCTCGCTTCCAGAATTTGACCATTCGAACTTGATTCTAATCTTAATCTCGCCGGTTGTCTTCTTGTGACTGCGTCTCAGAACGCTCCAGCTCTTCTATACGGCGTTGGATCGCCTCTTTCTGGACTTGCAATGCCCTGATCTCCTCGTCCCGTGTTGCCGTATCCTCGCTAAGCCGACTATCGTTTTCGGTCATGCTGTTTGAGTCCGTGGCAGCCTCGTAAGCTGGTGGTGGCTCTGCGGTCTGGCGGCTCCTGTCACGTCGATGGCTGGCGTCCGCAGCAGCGTAAAAGTTATCTCCTGGTGATGGCGAAGTGTGACGCATGTTTCCCACCGCGCCGAGCTCGTGTGCTCGTCTCTTTTCCGTCTTTGTTCGCTCTCTGCGAACAAGCCAAAAGGCTAATGCTCCGATCGCAAGAAGTACAAAAACCGCAACACCGACACCAATACCGATGCGTGCACCCAGGGACAAGGATCGGCCATGATGCTCGGTACCAGGAATATCGTCCTCATCCTTGAGTCCAAGGGCATCCTTGTCACTATCCTTGAACAGGGCCCTAATGGTATAAACAGCAATCGTTGCACCATACAAAGTCGTTGGTGTGTCTGATACAGCATCATAAGTCTGAGCTGTCTGGTTGTACGTGTAAGGAACGGCTAATACGGATGAAACTGAACGTTTACACAAATTGCCATCCAGAGTGTATTCCCTACTGCAATTAGAATGGTAGGTGAAAACAATTTTGCTCATGACTTACGATGAGCAGCATATAGCTGTCGTTGTCTCGTCGTCCCGGTTCTCACTGGTATCGACACGTAGTGATACGGTGGTCCATCCATGAGGGCATGTGCCTGGACTGTAAACCCCTGTAAGGCCTTTATCGAACATGGCATCCGGATAGCACGATAATGACTTTGCTCCAGCAATTGGCTGCAGGTCAAGCATCGCTGCGAGGCCATCAGAACCTGACTTTGGCATCTTGTTTGCATCATAAGTCCATGTGCAATCAACCGGTCCGGTCCAAGGTGTGGTCATCGGTGGGAATATCCCTTCATTGTCGAGGTCGTCTTCATTGGTAGGCTTAGGTGCAATCACAAGTGTTGTCGGAGCAGGCGTTGGGTCAGATAAAGAGATGGTGGATGATGGCGCGGCGGATGCTATTGATGATAACCCAGATGTGGACTCATCGTCCTCCATCGAAGAAGACATGATGTTGGGTGATTACGATAAGCTGCAGTAATTGCAAAGTAGCTTTAAGCTTATATGCCAGGCCGATTCGACTACAAGCCGCACCACAAGTGCTTTGCTTGCCGTCAACTCGGCGTATCAATGACGATCGTCACTCTTGTCCATCCGGCAATGCGACCAATGGTTTGCGTTCGCGTTGGATAAAAGGGCGCGTGAAAGTATTCGCTGGGCAGACAATCTGCGGTGGGGATTTCGCGCAGACTTGGCTATATTTCAGCTGCAGACAAGAAGACGCGTGTGAACAATATCGAGGACAGCGTCTCTGACGATGTCGAAGGCCATCCGGGCGTAGGTATTGTAGAGGAACGAACCGATGAGGATAGATATATAACACAGACGGGAAAGACAAGAAATGGTGACAAATGAATGAGAAGAAAGGAAAGGTTCGTACCCAAGAAACGACAAGAACGAGCCAAGCAGACAGCAGACAAGTCCATAACATGCCTGCCCAGCAGCAGCAGCAGCAGCGAGAAGACGGGTACAGTAGCGTTGGTGTTCCCCCTTCTGAGGCCTTTGAAGGCTTGGCGAAATCTTATCACGGGTGGGTGCCGAGAAACGCCAAGGCCTGGATTGCACCGAAACATGTCCACGTTGACCGCTGTGAGTTCTGGGCATTGCCGCCTTGTCCTCTTCTCGTAGTTAGTAGCTCCAGGTGGTGAGCTTCTCCCTAACCTGCCTAGCTACAGCCCATGGTCGTCGTCCAGATAGTCGTTTGAATAAGGTATAGGTTTATACTGGATGTCATCGTCAAGCCTCCATCATAAGACACGCACAAGCCATCATCATAGGTTACTGCGGAAGCGTGGTCGGGCCCAATGACCATGACCATGCCCAGTAGCTTACGAGGGCCAATGCTCATCATAGTGGGCGCGTCTAGCCAAAGCCGAGCATGTTGGCCCCAGTGCCACGGTCTTGGCTGATGAGTATCGGATTTCTGGGCATTTGGGAATCTCTGACGCGGGAAATGAAGGCCGCCTTGGTTTGTGCCGAATACGCCGGCTTGGAAGTCTTGGAACATGCACACCAAGCCACGACCAAGAATAGCCAATCCCATTCCCTAGATAAAAAGGCAGAAAATTCCGTCTTGGCCGCAATTATCAGTCACGAGATCAATTCACCGTTCTACTTTCTCAACTCACTTTTAAATTTTCATTACTGAAGAGAAAATGACTTGACTTGTTCGAGTAATTGAATGTAAATTGACTGTCAAAGCGCAACGCCCAGTAAACTTGATACTCTTGGCGTTGCACCGCCAATGTAGGACGAAACCATATGAATAGATGACAATGAATCAATAATCATAAGATACGCTGAACAAGGCGAGCCGCGAGTCTTGGCTGGACTTATTCGCTTCTTTATCCCAATTAGCGTCCATTCTCAGACGATTTGCAGAGGGAAAAGGGAATAGAGTTGCTCAGAAGCTCGGTTGACTGCCGGGAGATCATGGCTGGTGACAGCAAACTGCCAATAAGGTTACAGCAGCACATGCCAGGGCAACCACTTATACGGCTAGATGATTGAAGATCAAGTGCCATCTCAATAGAAGCTCACCGGGAGTTGAAGATTCAAGATAACTACCGGTGCCGTCGTTTTTACGCTATCCTTTCATAGCATTTTACCATTTCGAAAATGTGATATCCATTACCTTATCTCGTATAACTGTTGTTGTTGCAATGGACATTGTACTGTACTGTGAATATGAAGGCCGAGAACATTACACTTGAACGTCTTCACTAAAACACAACTCTTGACCACATAAGAATGACACTGTCATCTCAATTTACATAATCTGGAAGCTATCGATGTGAATAGATTCGACTCGAGATACGGTGTAATTGACCCAGAGACGATACAAGAGCTTCACGTCTCCATAAAAGCTCGGAACCGCGGAGCCAATTCTTCCGTCGTCAAGATCGGGGTACGTACCCACAATCACATTTTTGACAAAATCACGTGCTGAGGGGGTGAAGGGCAAGAACCCTACATCTCGCTTTCCCTGTGCGCCTAAGCGATTGTTGCAACAACCGCCTTCAAATCGACCCCAGCCAGGCCATCAATTTTCCGCTCAGCGAATTCAACAACACAACACCGCGATCATGGCTGACGAATACGTACGTGTGCTCTCGATATATCCCTTCCCCTCTGGAAATAGAAAACATACACCCGCCGCCGACATGGCTTCCTCGACTCCCGCCCGCCACCCACGATGATGATGATGATATTGGAACGATGGGAGAGAATACAAAAAGAGCTTGACTGACTTGTGTTCCGGATGATAGGACGCCGAGCAGGCTGCCGAGCTCAAGAGAAAGAGAGCGTTCCGAAAGTTCTCCTACCGAGGAATCGACCTTGATCAGTATGTTGCCACTGCACGAATTCTGCGCCTCGATGAGACGAAAAACTGCGAGGACGCATCCCCGAGCGAACGAACTCCATGCTGATGTTTGATTTTTCTCCCCTCCACAGGCTCCTCGACCTCTCCTCCGACCAGCTTCGCGATGTTGTCCACGCTCGTGCCCGCCGCAGGATCAACCGTGGCCTGAAGCGCCGCCCCATGGGTCTCATCAAGAAGCTCCGAAAGGCTAAGCAGGAGGCTCAGCCCAACGAGAAGCCCGACCTCGTCAAGACCCATCTCCGAGACATGATTGTCGTCCCCGAGATGATTGGTAGTGTCATTGGCATCTACTCCGGCAAGGAGTTCAACCAGGTTGAGATCAAGCCTGAGATGGTTGGTCACTACCTGGCTGAGTTCTCTATCTCATAGTACGTTTTCCACCGTCTACCACTAACGCAAGGAAATGTCACTGACCCTCCTCCTAGCAAGCCTGTCAAGCACGGTAGGCCCGGTATTGGTGCCACGCACTCTTCTCGATTCATTCCCCTCAAGTAAGAAGGTTGCGGTCTCGGGTGGTTTCTGCATTCATGGACATTTTGGGCGAAAAGGACTGGTTCTGGTAGATGGGCAAAGCATCTATCAAAAACACTGATGACAATGGGTACCATGATTAGTACAATAAAGGAGCATTGTCCGCTTGATGACTACCCTCGACTACCGCTGATGCTTGATAATTGTGACGATGCTTATAGAAACTCATGGTCAACACACACCTCCCCCTCATAACCTACCTAACACGCTGAAATAAAAAGTCTTGGTCTCCTCAAATCCTCTGAGACATGATCTTATTTTGATGACCTTGATATCTTGCGTGGGTCAACCTTTGCAATAAATCGTTTGAACCCCACTGCCAATTCCTTCGTGTTTTTGCGTTTCCACCTCTTCCATATAGGTTTTCCAGTGTCGCAAAGTGGACAGTCGAAGTTCAATCGGGACTTGCCGTAGTGAATGAATATCTCCTCATCTGCCCTGACATTCTTTTGAAGTCGTACTGTAATTTCGTGGGGATTCTTTGCTTCAACCAGGAATATTGCCTGTGCACAGTCTGGGCAAGCATGGTTGATGTGGGAAGCCAAACCATAGATAAGAGCCCTGGTACCCATGGGGTCCTGAAAGGCGTAGTTCCGTTTGAACTTGCGGAGGCGTCTTTTTTGTATTATGTTCAAGTTGCGACGTGTCGGCATATTTCTCAAGGGAGCAAAAGTCCTTGTAAGCTCTTCACGTTGATCCACATCCATATCATTCTATGTTGTTAAAATTGGTTCGGAGAAGGAGGCATCAAATATTGGTTGCTCTGCACGGATGATCTGGTGGTTATGGGGAAGATCACGAAAGGCAAAGACTCCACGCTTGCGTTTGTTGGTTCCTGTCTGGCGAATTTTGATGTTGATTTCGCCCCCCGCATCATGAGGACTCGTTGCCGGAGGTTGTATTGGTGGGGGGTTTTCACTTTGATCTTCTGGACCATCTGATGGTTGGAGTGTCGCATTGGAATCTTATACTGACTTTTAGCGTGAGAAACTGGACGGGGACTCCAATTGAGGGAATTGTAGAAGGATTGCCAGAAAAGCAGAAAAATATCCCGATAGGATAACTTTATCCCAAGAAAACGATATCTCTATTCCATGCTTTTTCTTGAAACTCTGAGTTTCTGCCAAGGGGGCTGTGATACTGACAGAGAATAGTAGTGCACTGAAAGTGAATCGGGATGTGTACGGAGTTTCACAGCATCATACCTGAGGCCTTTCCAGGCGGGCTTTTCTCCTCTTTAGTCGATACAGGAACCTCCCGTGAGTTTGATGATGAGTTGACAGAGCCTGTGTCTTCGGGGGCTTGTTCACCGGCACGTGGTCGCGGAGCCATGCGTTCTGGCTTTGGTGTGAGCATCGTATCACAAATTGTTGGTTTTGTTCTTACCACTATCACTCCAGCCGCTCTGGTTGGCCGCCATGTTGCTAGTTCACTATTTAAATAAACGTTGAACTTGAAAAAGACTGCTTGGATCCAAGACGAAAGATGAAGGCGGTTGATGTTGATGAATTGTTGTGGAGAGTATGGAAGAAGAGAGATGGCAAACATAGCTCGAGTTCTCTTGATGAATGGATAATGCACCACCTCGGGTAGGTGGGTAGTCGGGAAGGTTCAAGCGCTTTCAAAGGGTAAGTGCTTTGAGGGAATAGTGTTAATATGGAAGCAAGTCAAGAAGGGCATTTAGCGAGCAAACGAGGGAAACTCGCTTGGGTGGGAAGGACCAGATTCACGAAACTGTGTTTGATAACTCAATGGAAAAAATGAATTCATAGGTAGGTCCGATTCGTGGCTAGTTTACAACCCTATTCCTCCTTCTGGGCCAGCTTGGCCGCTTTCCGCTCCTCCTCCTTAATGTGCTTTTGTCGATAGTGCTCAACAACGTAGTCCATGTTGGCCAGGTGGCCCGCGACATTGTTTCGGGGAGCATACGAAGTCATGGCCCTGGTTCTCTGATTAGTAATCGTTCTTGCGGGAGTTACTTTCCGTCACTGGAGGAAAGGTGTAGTAGCCTCCATCGATTGACGGCAAGTGGTATGCAGGTGGACGAACTCGGGGTAGGCAACATCAACAAATCGGTGCTTGTTACCGCCGTTTTCAAACAGGTTTCGGTCATAGCCAGCCTGCTCCATGGCCTTTGTGTGAAGCGCATTGATATCCTCCCAGTCCTTTCCGCGGGAGGTGTATCTGTCGATGAGGCTGAGAATTGAAGACTGTTCGCCCTCCTTGGGAACGAATTGGTAGACGAGAACGGAGCCGAAGAAACCGCCGACAGCGAGGAGAGAACCGGTCTGAGGACAATAGTCAGTATACCATCTCCAATTGAAGCCATTCAAGCGCCTTGATGGCCGGCGTAGGCTCCATGATGCAAGCCAGTGTGACTTAACGTACGCTGAACGACTCGTTGACTTCTGGGGCCTTGTGATGGGCATGGGCGTCGGAGGCGTAGGTTCGCGCTGTCCTTTGCAGCTGGCGAGCCACGCCGGCTACCCTCTGTCGTGCGACGAACATGTTGGGCGGGTTGGGCAGCGTTCAATTGAGCGATTGATCGTGAGGCTCTCGTGGGAAGAAGCCGCACCAAGATCAACCAAGTGAGGTTGTCGCCGGTCCGAGGGTGTTTACGTAAGGCACTTTAAATGGGTGGCCAATTGGATTGTAGATGTTTACCATTTGTTACTCCACTGCTCTTTGAGCATGACATGGGGTCAGAATCAACAGAACTTGCAACTTTCTTATATATATACAAGTCGATACTTCTTATAAAGAGCTTAGCGGGCAGACTGTTATTCAGTGGCTTCTTGAGATTTCTCATGAGCTTGTACTTAATCAACAGCGATATGAATGTCTGCTTTCTGAGGCCATTAGGTACGTAGCTACCTCAATTGAGAGCATGGTGGATTACAGTCTCTGAAGCTCCAGAGACCGCGAATAGGAACGACAAGTTAAAGATTCTATCAGCCCCGACACTTCTGCATTGATATATGACTTATAGCTCAAAAATCCAAGGTCTATGCCTCATCTATCATTGTAAGCGACCAGAGCTGATTATTCGACTTGCGCTGCAATCTCTCAACTCGAACATCACCTACCCGGGAGCTATAGCAGTTTCACATAACTTAACCTTTTGCGATAATACGCGTCAATCAGCGCATTATTAGTGACATGAGATCCTGACCGTCTCTTGTTATCTCTTGAGGGCTCGTCGGCCTTGCTCGAAACTTATCATACTACTTGGTAGTCAAGCGGCTGTCACGCAATTGACGGATGGTTGTTGGGTATTTGTTCCGTCTCAGGCTTGAATGAGATAAAATGAAATAAAATTTAGTCGATAACTAAAAACACTGAAGCTGCCAACCTTGATTTCATTTTCCCTGCATATCTAGCTATGAACCATAAGCAAGATCATATAGCCAGCCCTGCTCTTTCGGGGTTAGAATGGCTACGATCTAGCTTTCTACACTCCCTAACTCCCAAAGTGGAACACAGCAGCAGTAGCTTCTTCGATACCACGAAATCATCACAAGAGCATTGAACACAGCTTTGATCAAAGCCTGGTAGCCTGGAAGAGAAAATCCAAAACCTGTTCATCAGAAGTGGCTGGAGCTACCACAAGGTTTAGCAAGATCGACGTGGCTAGCCCCAAAGTGTGTGTTGCGCCTCTTACGGCGTTCTCTAATACTTAGACAGTGACAACATGAAGCGCATCTAGCCTTTCAAGTTAAAATTTCCGGCATGGCGCTGCCGTAGTCTTGTTTATGGAATAGAAAGTTCAACGCTGACAACTCTGACGACGAACTCACAGTAATCAACCTCGAAGAATGAGCTTCTCCCACACCAAACAATAACTGCCGTTGGAAAGCCTCTCACGAATTAGCACCGTCAGGCCAACTCGACGTTACCATGAGTTGTAAGTCAATGGATTGAATGGAGCCAGCGAAGCGGTCATGAACGTTCTCAAAGATCCTGGCGGTTGATATGGAAATTCTGGCTCATCCAATTCGTCCATAGCAAGCTCATATGGCCACTCAACAGTCTCCGGGGAGACCAATTGGGACAAAAGTCAATGAAGATGGCTGGTCTAGAATATGACGGAAGAGGTGCAATGCATATGCGGCGCCTCGATCAAGATGACACTCCAGTGCTTTGGCTTCATGCAGGACCAAGTCATGGTTCTGAGTGACTATCGTAATGATAAGACTTAATGCAGTTAATGCTTTTCCTGATGACGGAAGACGGAGCCTTTGAAGACGAATACTGGCTGATACTCAAGATCTTGATAAAGTGGGCATCAGGTAAATGCATCAGCTGAGAGCCACGTTCTTTTGTGAAACCTGATCGAGATTGTTATTGCATGATGGGCGGAGATATTGGGCCGGTGATTTACGTTGGAACGAAATCCATGGAAGCAATGGAAAATGCTGGTTGTTTGTTGGGATGTTGACTTATACAAGTACCATATGTACCAACCTGTAGGCGGACGATTTCCCCCTGTCTCACAGATTCTACATCATCCCGTGTTTTTGACAGGCAGCAAGGGGCAAACATCTCGCAGCAAACCACAGGACGTGCCCTTTGTGAGGTATCGTTTTTGACGAAGCTACATGCACAGTATTATTCACGATACCATGATGAGCCATGACGTGAAGATAGTGATACAAGCTCCCCGGTCAGGTCATTCTTGATAAGAGATCATGAAATGCCATGTGATAGAAGGAAAAAAGGCACCCTGGTTATGCGTGAAAGAGGCAAAAGCCCATCTAGAATGCCAAGCTTGGGGTGCGCGCCAAGTTTAGTTACAATGGATCATACTTGGCCATACCTATCAGAGACCTTCCCCGCGAAAAAACCCCCCAGGAATGGAGTCAAGAGAGGGAAAAAGACAAGACAAGCCGAGACGCGTGTCGTCCTATCCAAAGCCGCAGACAAAACCGTGCCCTTTTTGCTTCTTGTCAGAAAGGCGAGAATACCCGCTGATGGGGGACATAGTTGCAATGAAGTGCCTCATTGTGATTGCATATCCTTGCAGTAGCTTCAGAGCCAAGGTTACCTCCGTATCGTCCCTTGCAACTTATTAGTCAAGGCTCTATTTGCCTTTGGATGTTCGCAGACGGTACAATGCGGGGAAAGCTCTTTTTACTGGTCACGGATGCATCGTTCCCTCTTGGTATTGGCAGAAGAAGGCACACGGCACACGCTTTCAGAAGAAACAAAAAGTCTGGGCTCTGAATGAGACCCTTTAACCTACCAATTCACAACCTCTGGGCTGACAATTTCTTGAGGCCAGACGATTAATGCTGAGCTGGCGCTGGCTCTTCAACACACACCCTTTCATCCTCCAACGGCCTTCCTTGTCTGTTACTAACAAGTGATTTGTACGTCCCCCAATTCTGTTCCGAGTATTCCCTTTGAGGAGATAAACAGTCATCTGATGGCGTTCTGTGGTCACACACATACTCCCTCCAATTTGCCTTCCCTCGCTGTCTCTCTAATTCATTCACACACATAACTCGCCCATCGGGTTGTCTGGATGTTTCCCTTTTCAGTTTTTGATCAAAACCTAACTCTATTATTCCGACGACTACTACCCTGCCTACGTGCGTCATGCAACTGTCACTCATGGTCCTTACACCCCGAGACTTCTAGTTGAATCTTACGGAAGATTTACGAAAGGTTAAAAAGGGTCCTAGAGCCCCCTGGAATCTTGCCCTGCTTCTCTGTTTGTTTGGTTAGATAAAAACAATCTTCGACACACCTTCTACCTATGCCTGAGATACGTCCAAGCCTCCTTCAACAATATAAACAACAATCGCAGCTGCGCCTCTGCGTGCTTACGTTGTCGATACACAACGAGGCCTCACCATATCTGTGTTACAGCTAAATAACCAGGCTTTTTACCGTTTCAAAAATTATTCTTTTAAGCTTCACGGCTATCTATCAATAACCTTTACTTCTGCACCTTGCCTCGACATCCCAACGCTTTTAAACATCATCCATCCCTCCGTCCCTTCCATCCATCCTTACATACCACACCAACAAATACAAGTACAACAGACCTGCATACTTCCACTACATATTACTCCATACTTCTCACTGCATATTCATTCATCGTACAACCACAACTTCATCAACATGTGCCATACCGTAATCGCCCAGCGGATATGCAAGAACTGCCGCCATAGCCTTGGTGAGACGGTTATCGACTTCACCCGCTGCGCTCGTAAATGCTCGAGCCCGTTCTACTGCCTTACCCCTGAGCCTCAGATGGAGCTATGTAACCTATGTACCGCGACGGCGACACTATCTACACCGGTACTCGCACAACATGCTCTAGAGGATACCACCACTGCAGCTGCAGCCGCTGTGGCTGCGGCATCGGCTGGTGCAAGGCTCTACGATCATTCTATCGCAAAGGCAGCGACATATCCGGGACCTGGGGTAGTCCGTCACACTGCGGCTCATTAAGACATTTCCCATAAACCACCTCGATGGTGGCTTTTGCTACGATATCGATATCTAGGGCGTTTATTTATGTAAGATCTTCAGGGAAATTGAAACGACGAAACGAAATCCAACAAAAACAGTGCATTTGGGAATGGATATGGGTACGACTCGGGCACCCGGCACAGGATCACAGGCGCATGAGGACGGACAGCATTCATCAATGCTCTACTTGCTTCACATCACATCATTTCATTTTCTTCTACACACTTGATTTCGTATGTAGTGTCACATAGACACAAAACCCCGGTGAGGACCACTCTACTGGTATGAGATGGAACCGGAGGACTGGTCGATGGTACCGAACCAAGAGCTGGGGCAAGGGTATACAGAAGAATCAGAATCACAATCGTTGACCGACAGCAATAAGCTGAGTAAGATAAATAGCCAAAAGACAATAAAAACTTGATCAGGATGGAAAATATTGTATTGTCCAGTCTAATCCCTCATCTCGAATTCGAGTTCGGTCGGCTATGGCTCAACGCCATCAAGCCCCTGTTCTGCGGGCGAGCGGGCGGGTGTCCGGCTCCTGTTCCGTCCCACTATTAGACCACCTATCGAGTTTGAGATAAGGTAAGGTACGGGCAGCAAATGTGAGACTATTGAATGGACCTCTCAGGACTTCTTAAAAGGTTGGTTCCAGCCTCAGGTTCAATTTACCCGGGTACAAAGTCAGTCAGTTGACTTCCCATTCGCGCAAGCTCAGCTCTCTTGGGTGCAAGAAGTGCAAATGAATGCATGTGTACAGAGTATGTATGTCCTAAACATATCCTGAAACACTGAACCGATCAGCAACTGCACCTTCATCGAGATACACTAACAAAAGCGCATAGAACGACCCCTCAATCACAGACAATCACAATCACGCACGCACGCGGTCACATACAACACAAGCCGCCTGTTGCACCAAATAAACACAGTCGTCCTCATGACTCGAAAAGGTCGTCTGGCTGCAAGGGGAGGGTTACCTGAGTTCCTTCCCAGAGCTGTGAATTTCAAGTATTAAGGGGATATTACGCGTCGACACCTCGCCGACAAGTAGCTGCTACTGCCTATCCTGTCCGCATCGCGACGATTTGTTTGATCCAGTTGTTGGTAAGAAGGCAGTGGCCACCCGAGGCTGCGGTTCACGGACCAGACTGGAGACCCAATTGCAGGTGGCAGACAGGCAGTACCTTACCTTATTTCATGGGTGTCTATATTCATCCATCAAATCCATGCAAGCGCAAACGGACTTTTTCACTGCAAGGCTTGGGGTTTTCAATAACGATCCTTCCTTCGCTGACCTCATGGCACGGCTGTTTGTATTCACCGGAGCCTTCTTTCCCAACGCTGCAAACTTACCTTCCCTTACAAAGGTTCTTTTTTCAACGTCTTCGCCATGGCTTTAATAAAGTTTGCACATCCACCACCATTTCTGGTTACAGCGTCACCGCGACTTGAACCACCATCTTTTAGTTGCAAACACAGTTATCAACATCATACCAATACTCATACTCCAATACCTGCCATGGGTACTCTGTACGGTGTCATCGAAAAGGCCAACAAAGCCAGCCTTCTCTATGAGCATGCACGTCTGTGGAAGTTATTTATCGAAGGTATCGACGAAGTTGTGGGATATATTCGGGAGGAAGACTGGTGGAGGATGCAGTGGGACCCTAAATGGTTTCAAGTTGAAATGGTTAATATGAAAGGCCACGAAGTTCGGAGAATAACCATTGTGAGGACTAACAACTACCTCGCCGCAGAGGGGTTTTCCCACGTCCCCTCTCCTGCAGAAGCTTGCAAAATCGCATTTCAAAAGCTCTTGGCTGCAAACGCAGACAAGTTCCCCGCCTTCGATCTGTGGAAGGTGACAAATGAAGCAGATCAAGAGTATTGCCCGCTACACCTAGCTGATCCAGGAGTCAACGTCTTGCCCCTGCGCATTCCTTTGCCATTACGGGGAGTCCTGGGAGTCCTAACGGTGGGCGTTCATCTCAATGTCTACAGAGTAAAGGAGGAAGGTGGCAAGGAATACATTGATCAAATCTGGGTCTCACATCGTTCCAAGGACCCCAATTACAGCTATCCTGGGATGCTGGATCAGATTGTAGCTGGAGGCTCGGATTCCAATGACACGATCGATGGGCATCTAGCTCCTTGCAAGACGTTGGCACGTGAGGCTAGAGAGGAGGCCGGGTTGACCATCGACCATTTTACCCGCCAGGTCTTTTTTGAGCAAGAAATAGGGAACGATGATGGGGACGACAAGGAAAGGAGGCGCATTCTTGTTGGGACCGTAGAGAGGGCTTCGTCCATTACGTTTTTCGACCTCAAGGACAAGAGTGCGGGTGACCTCTACAACAATCACCTCGAACCCGGTCTGCGATTCGTCTACGATCTCAAGATCACCAACCCAAGCTTTCGACCAAAAAAAATGGAGAGCGGAATCGAGAGATTTGAGCCCATGGGGGTATCTCAAGTAACGGAAAGCCTGAGCAGCAATCGATGGAAGCCTAACTGCGGACTGGTGATGCTGGACTTTATGGTACGCCATGGGCTCGTCACCAAACATAATGAGAGCCGATTCGAGCGTATCAAGAATGACCTGCACTGGCCACTGTGCTTCGCGTTCATGACGGAATTACATAGAATCACTAAAGGGTGGTAGGTTCACACAATCGAAAGAGACGGCACGGAACTCAAATTGTAGAGTAGGTGACTGAGAACAAAAGTCGAATTGTATTCACAGCGGCTGGCGATAGTTTGTGTACAGTAGCGCGACACGATCAACTATTCTTAGTGCACTTGTTGTGTCTTCTTCACCCTGTGATGTTCGCCCCCTCAGACGGTCGATTCCTCCGCGAGTCGCGGAAAATCAGCGAAGCCGTGTACCTCGAGCTCTTTGCCTTGGATATTGACGGGAGGCGCAGGTAAAAGGGTGAAACAGATGCGACAAACTTCAGTTCCAGTGTTCTTCCAAGCGTGATTAGTTCCCCTCTGGATGATAATGTCACCTCTGCGGAAGGTCTTTGTGGCCCCATTGTCGAGGATACAGTCTATCTCGCCCTCAACGACAATGCCATAGTCAACACTGGCAGTCCGATGCATGATAGCGGGGAAGCCAGGCCAGAAGTCGACAACTCGGAGGGCAGAGCCAGAAGCTGGAGCAATATCCTTCTCAGTGGGGTTTTCTCTGTATGACCTGAGGTCGTTGTCACCTGTCAGAGTGTTGGTACCGTCCTCGTTCACGTAAGAGACGTGAGTCGTGAAGCCGCCGCCGCGGTTCCCCTGAACTTGGGCAGGGATGGTTTCATCCCAGATGGCGTTTCCGTTGGCATCATGGGTGGTGATGAATCTCTTGATGGGAGGGAGGGGTTTGGCTTCAGAAGACATCTTGACCACAAGTTTGTTGTTGAGTTGCAACTGTGTTGGTTGTGTTGGCGTTTTGAGTGGTGTTTGAGAACTTGAGTCTTTTGCTTGCTCGGTTGATGATGATAATTATCTAAATAGCAAGAGAAACACTTGTTTCTTTATAATCTGACCTGGTTCCATGATGAATATTGCACTTCTAAGCAAATGACATGAGACGGTATGTTCCTTGAGAGATATGATCCTGTACGGTTAGCTTCTACATGTGAATTAGCCAATCAGGCTTCATCTTTGTCACTCTCTTAATAGATTCCTGTTACAAAGCACGGGTCAGTGTTGCACAAGTCGGTCTCATCTTGAAGCTTTGAAATCTCGCTGCTCCGTGGAGTTTCTATCAAGTGTTGGTGTTGGGACAACATTGGTAAGCACCCAGATCCTTCAATAGGGGTTTACCGTATGGTTGCCGTTTCGGCTGGGTCATCTCCACAACCAACCTCTCACTCCACAAGGCAAAATTGTGTCGATAAGGGTCTTCATCCCGACTCCGCTAGCTATCCGATCGTTTTCGCTTTGTCATGCGGAGACTCCATAGAAACATTACATGACAGAGCATGGAGTTGGAGGTGAAAAAGAAGATGTTTTACAATTCAGCTTACAGGACTTTGCAAGTAAGATTCGATAGTACCGTTACAGTATTGTCTTCTGAGTGTAATTTAGCTGAAGTTCTGCCATTGACAACTATTAACAGGGCGTTCTCTGGCTGCCAAAGACATCCAATGTGTGCACTAGCCTGGAAATTAGCTTCGTATAGTCTCCCCGTGGCTATGTTTCGTGGTAAACCAATAAATTCAAGGCTGAGATACAACGGCCAACTAGAGAACGAGGAGATGAATACCGAAGACCAACCATCGTGTGTTAGGCCGTGACTATTCATTAACGTTCTATTTCTAGCCCATGATGAGTTTATGATGCACAGCGAACACTTTAGGGTAATTTGTGATGCGGCGGTCAATTGTTCCCAATGCAATGGCTAATTCCGCGAGTTTTCATCTGGCGGTAATAGGTTCCGCCCCGACAAATATTTCATCGTTCTCACAGTTAATCTTGCCCTCATTCAAGCATCGTCTCATAAGATTAGTAAATCCTAGCTGCATCACCGTTTCCCCAAGCCTTGCACGCTATGCTGTGCAAGGCTAGTCGGTAAGACGATAACGCCCTCAGAGGATTAGTTCCTGTTCCTATGAGCTACCAAAGATTTCCCCCCTGTTGGCCTCCGCGCGCCCTACAACGAGTTGACGAAGAGCAAGCAGCCATAAATAAGCTGAAATGAGACCCGACGTTGTCGTCGAGCGTCAGATTTTAGTGACTGCCCATCTATGGAGACCAAGCGGTATTGGGCTTTTATGGCAATTGCTTTTGGGACTGGAGCAATCTGCCACTCACCGGGAGGCTTGCTACCCATGGTTAACCCATGCAACAGGGTCTCAGAAGCCCACACTGCTCGGCACGGGGCTCTTCAACCACTCTCTTGGCGGTGAATCGAATGCAACCTTGGGGCACATATCGGATAGACCACTGTCTGTTAAGTTGGAAGCACAATTGTTAAGAATCGAGGCCGGAGAAGACAATACCCAAAGTGTCTAGGTCATATGCTGCGATTAAGCTCAGCATAGCCAATCTTTGGCTCCATCTATCAAGCTTAACTCAACACCCTTGGTGCTGTGGTATTGGGGAGCCACATGCTATTCTGGGCCTTCTGTGCGAGGACCACTCACGAGCGAAGCGCGCATACTCGCATACCCAGTTCGGCAATTTGCGTCAAAAGCCAGGCAAATAAACGGAAATCACGGGAGACCACGTCTAATTCCGCCAGCCAATGAATGGCTAGAGGTGAACGCTTGATACTTAGTGCGCTGTAAGCCGTTGCCCTGTTGCTGCTAGTTGGGTTCTCAAGGTACCTCTGTCGTACAGCGCAGGTACTTTTCACTTTTCACGGCTATCACTCATATGGGGAAAAGACAATGTTAGTATTGGTCTGATTGTTTCTATCTTTGACTGCAGGGGAACCGCATCATCGGCACGAAATCATCATGACTGCGGATGCGGAGGTGACGATGTCAATTGAATTCATATGCGCTGGTTGATCCTGGCTCAAAACGGACTGACCCTTAACACAGTCGGCCGGTCTCCTGCATGTGCATATAATAGTCCGTCTTGTCTATTCTGTGTTGAGATGCCCATATGCAGCTGTGAGGCGAGCCCGTGAACACAGCGGCCACATGCTTGAGGCGAAGCCAACCTGAACAACGCAACACAACGCGAAGGCATACTGGATAGAGGAATTCAGACGACGGAATGATCAAATGACGGTGTCACTTATATTCCAGTTGTGACTGTGCGTGACTTACAGAAGCGAATCGAGACCGATCTAGCGCCAAACTGTCGGTCAAACCACTGTGCCTCTCGTTGCTAAAGCCTTCGAGCCAGGCGGACAGAGGTGATTACGTGACCTGACACTAGAGACTTCAAGCATATTCTATATATGTCTTTACATATCTCCTTTGATAGAAACACAGAAGGACCACAGATTTCACAAATCATGGCATGGAACTCTCACCAAACTTGATGGCCCAATCGTATACGGTGAGTCTTCCGTCTCGCGTCGAACAACCTACCTAGCTAGTATCCACCTGTCTGCTGGTCATGTCTTCAACAACCTGGTAGACTGTTGTTGGTTCTGTCTTCAACTTTGAGGTGCTGCACGGCGAGTATTTCCTCTCTACTCCATACGCCTACTCCACATCCAGACATAGTATTTGCTCGTGTGTCGTCTCTGTCTCCCACATCCCAGCAGAACGATCCATAACCACCTCTTTTCGTAGTAGTATAATGCTGTTGGTTCTGTTATCACATCCAGACCTGCCTTGTAAACGCGCAGAAGTTCACTGATTTAACCTCATCGAGTAGTCAGTCGCATGATGTTGTTGGTTCTGTCTTCAACAACCTGGTAGAGCGCCTGTGTTTCTCTCTTCAGCTATCCTCTTTCTTAGTAGCATCATGCTGTTGGTCCGTCTTCAACGTTCATGAGATTCCTGTTCAGAAATAACCGTATTTATCCCTGCAAGAGAACCACCTTGCGTGTAAGTCAAGAGGTAGAGAAACAAGTATAAAAGAGAGATGATTCCCAAGTGAAGGATATCTATCATCCTCAACACATTCTCACTCAGATATCTCATCTCATCTCCTGTTACTGTCAAACACCAAACAAATCTCTTCAATATGAAATTCAGTACTACCTTCGCCAGCCTCGTGGCTTACTGTGCCATTGGCGTTCACGCAATGCCATCCAACCCAGAGGCAGCATCTGAGCTCACCAGCCGCAACGAAAACCCCCTTGAGAAGCGAGCCTGCTACAACGGAAAAAAGGAATACGGCTGTGACAAAGGATATTGCTGGAAGAAGTGCGGCGGCGGGAATGGAAACGTAAACAATAGTGGCCCGTGGTGCTGGGCCAAATGGAACTGGGGATGGGGTGATGGTAACTGGGTTTCTTGTCACTATGATAGTGACTGCAAGAAGGCCTTTGCTGGTGAAGCTGCCTGTGCCCAGGGTAACTGTGAAGGTTGTGGATGTAGTTGTTAAGTTGGAATGGGAAGTTGTTTGGTATGAGCTTATGAGAAACACGGGATTAGGTAATAAACACGCGGAGCTTGAGAAGCTTCATCAATTGAATTTCCACGTGATAGTCACAACGGATGTCAGTGACTACTAACTGTACTTCTTCTAGGTACTACTCGCTGCTGGCCGATGTCGGGTTACATAAGCTTCACTAGGTGAGAGAGACTGAGCCTCCTCTTTTACCATGAAAGTTGGGTTGTTTCTTGAGCTGGGGGCTGAGCTTCGAAAGGCTGAACAAATACTAACACTCTTGCAAGTTGCAACCCCATTCCACCATCCACCAAGCTTTCAATTCGAACAGGGGTCAGTTCAGCTCGATGCACTAAAGATCCCTCACACCAATGATCGCCTACCAGCAACGCCACTGGGCGCAGGGATCTTACTAGAGTGAGCAGGGGCTGTGATTTTGGAGCACTCAGAAGACAGAAAAAGTCCCTGGGCTGTGGCCATTGATCTCGTCTAGTCCCATAAAGGCCCCCCCTGTCGTAGGTACCCCGACACCACATTGCATCTATGTACTTGGACGGTGCGCCCAATGTACCTCACAGACGGCGTGTCGATGGCCTGCAAGTCTTTGTCGGGGCCGAATTGCACCTTTTGGCCCCAAATAGGACAGGCGGACGAGAGACAAAACCCCCATTGACCCCTGCCTCACTGCACTTTTCCTCTTTGTCAAATACATATCGTCGCTGTGCTGCGAGTTGGTTACTGCTCCAACACGGCTGAATTGCTTCGTATCGCGGGGCCCAAACTCACTTACACCACAAGATATACTGTAGCTACGAAGCGAAACGAACCTCCTCTCGCCCCTAGGTCAGCAGAAATCAGGCAGTCAAGTAAAGACCTCGAAAGAGAAATCGAATTCCTAAACGCATCAGAAGATCGACCGAGTACTGAATCGAAGTACAACAGCACTGAAGCGCAATGCATCGCTCTGCTACCCTCCTTGCTCTAGGAGCACTTAGCCCAACCGCTACCGCCGCTTGGTTGAAGTCGAACCAAGAGAGATCATGGGAACCTCCTCGACAGACTGGAGTCCTTGGAGAGGAAGCTGAACTGGGTCAGGTTGCCATGGGATGGTCACCAGTACCAACCGGTGCCCCCAGACTTGCCGGTGCCATGGACATGGGCTTTGCCTTGGGAAAACGGGCTGAGACAGACAATACCTGTGGCTACGATACAGTAGGAAGTGAGTCGATACCTGAGCGTGCTTCTTCCGTGAAGCCGCAGAGATAGCCCTGTACAGACGAGACCAAGGGCTCGATTTCCAAGTGCTGTAAACTAACATGACTTGCAACAGACTCCTTTACGTGTACAAACACCTTATCCGCCACTTGCACCCTGTCCGATGGTTATGTTGGCTGCTGCGATACTGCGAGATCTTGCAACTCGGTCAAGACAACTTGCATCCCCTACTCGCGATCTCGTGACGAATGCACATCCTTTTCAGACCTTCATACTCTCTGCTGGTACGTGCCTATGATTCAATCAAGAAATGTAATGTCAATTGATTTGTTGCTAACCTGATATTAGTGGTCTGCGTGATCGTCCCAATTGCTTTGAGTGGGTTGCGACCACAGGTGCTGACGAGTTCACATTGTTCGACTGCGCTGCCGGCAACGGCACTTCTGTCCTCCTTTTGTCTGACCCTTTGGCTCTGTCTTCGACCTCAGGCGATGATTCATCCACTACTGATAACCCCTCTACGACCACCGACGACGGATCGTCCACAACGACCAGCGCTGCAGCAACCTCCACGAGTACTGATAATGGCGGTGGCGGTAGCAGTACCAACGTTGGCGCCATTGTTGGCGGTGTTGTCGGTGGTGTCGCTGCTCTCGCTCTCGTTGGCCTCGCTGGTTTCCTTCTTTTCCGCCGTCGCAACAAGACAACTCCTGCTGCTGCTGCTACTCCCGGCGATGGTACACAAAACCAACCTCCCATGGCCCAAGGACCCCAGAGTCCAGGACCCAGCTTCGTTCCTTCATCACCTTCCAACGCCGCATACCCCTCCGGAGTGCCCTCAAACTACCAAGGTGGCTACCAGCAGGCATACGACCCTTCTTTGGCGGCTCCCTACGGTCAACCCCAAGGATACCAACAGCCTGGATACAGCGGCTACTCTCCTCAACCCCAGAACTTCCAGGGTCAGTACCCCCAGCAAACCCAGTATCCTTCTCAGTATGGCGTCGGCGGCTACGGAGCTCCATCCGCATCACCTCCTCCTCATTTTACACCCAGCCCGGGTCCCAACAAGGACGGCCCCGAGGGCGCCCCTCAACAGCATGTTCAGGAACTACCTGCTGTTCAACCTTTAGGAAATGAGGGCAACCGAGCTGAGTTGAGCTAGATGTGTCGTTAATGGTTTCATGGGAGTAACGGGAGTTTCATTCTGGATGACGGAGGATTCATAAAGATAGCAGGTTTTTTGCAAAGACAAGTGAGATTTCACACTTGAAGGGATTTGCATGATTATTTGATTGCATGAGTTTATATATTTCTGTTCTCAGAACGAACCTAATGGTTTATTAGTTGACGAATTTAAAAACATGAGAATTCCTAGGTCAAACTTGCTCAATTGGCGAATTGTAATGAAGTGAATATGCTAATCATTATACCATTCTCACCATTGGTTACCATTACTTCATGAATCCACTGCAAAGCTGGCATCTTACGCATGACCGTTCGTTTCCATCTGCTTTCCAACTGCCTTGTTCCACCATTCTTCCCAGTCAAGAACCTTACGACCAAGTCTCGCCTCCTCAGCTGCAAAGACCATAGCATGGCTTCGCAGCACCTCATCAAGAGTACATCCAATAAACTCATCTTGAGCACGAGGAGCCTCCCAGCCATGGTTCTTGACACGATCACATGCCATGACAAACTGGCGTGTCAGACCCAAGTCTCCACCACCATGGCCAAGATCTTCAACACGAGGATGATATGTCTTCACCTCGCCTGTGTTGAAGTCCTCAACAACGATGCGTCGTGAATTGGCGTGGACCTCACCATGTTCGCCGTAAAAGTTGGAGTAACGTTCGCAGATCTTGGTTGTCTGAGCGACCATATGCAGAGTAGCCGTCTTTGCAGGCTTGGTGGACTCAGGCCAGGTGATGGTGACGAACTGGTCGTCGCAGACGTTATTGTCAGCTTCAAAGACACAACGGCCGAACCAGTTGCGGGATTGGATCTCCGACTTTGGTGTAGACTCGTCGTAGTCTTCCTCCAGAGCCTTTATCAACATGTCTTCCTTCTTCTGCTGAGAGGGATAGTCTTCAATGTCATGGACGACAATACTGACTGGCCATCTTGTGTTACCGGCCTGCAAGCCCTTGAGTTTGGGGCCGAGGTAAATGTTCTTTGCAGAGAATTTGCAACCTTCGTCTCCGAGGGGGCATTTCATGCAGTTTGTTGCCGATCCTGCAGCCTTGGGCTTACGACTTTTCTTGAAGAGATGAAGGTCCCCAACAGATGAGACCGTTTCAGGGAGATGCGGCTCTCCCTGTCCTGCTTTCTCAGGGGAGCAGAGCAACCAGAGCAACAAATCGATATCGTGGCAGCTCTTAGTCAACAAGGATGGGGCAGTGGTATTCTCATTGCGCCAGTTTCCCCTGACATATGAGTGCGTGAAGTGCCACCAACCTATTCGTATCTTTAGTCAGTTACAGATCAAGCATCGGCTTGTATTGTCAAGGAGGGATCTCTGATTTTCGTGCAATGTTTACTGACCTACGGGCTCTGTATGTACGGCGCTCGAAATTTCGCCGATGACACGCTCCTCAATGAGAAGCTTGCGAAGCATAATGTTGTGTGGGCTGTATCGCAGCACATGGCCGATCGAGAAGATCTTGGTGGATTGGGAGGGACGCATGGCCTTGTACATGTCGATGCAATCTTGAAGGGAACACGCAAGAGGCTTCTCACACATGATGTGTAGCTCAAGTGGTGCGAGACCGACGACAACCTCACGGTGCATTTCGTCGAGAACGCAAACAAAGACTCCATCAACACCCTCCGGCACATTCTCTTCACACGCAGCAGCTCGTCTTCGACGATCCCGCTCATACTCAAAGAATTCTCGCCAGTCATGGAAAGACTGGCCTTCTCCAGGGGAACCGTCACCCCAGATGTGAGCTCGGCCGAGGGACTCACGCTTGAACTTCAGGGGTTCAGCAACGGCGGCGACAACGCCATTAGATACGCCGTCAATTGCAGCTGCGTAGTTTTGCCCTCGTGATCCAGCACCGATGATGAGGAAGCGTGGTGGTGTCACTGACATTTCAGGCTTGGGAGGGGGTTTGGAGACAAGAGTCTCTGGCTGTGATTCGGCATCTCCATCTTGAGCGGTTGTAAGCTTTGTTAAGAGGTTCTTCAGTTGAGACATGCTAAGAAATAAATACTCTGGAATCAAATGGTGAAAATTTGTAAGTACGAATGGTTGTTTATATGTGTTCAAGGGTGGTAAAGTCAAGTATCTGCCTTGAGGGGAATCAAATGAAGAATCAAGACACCCGATACAATTCGCAGATGCCTCGCAGGCAACACAATTGGAGGGAACTATTGTCGCACAGAAAAACTCTCTGATGAATAATCAAACAAAAAGAACTATGATGCTGTAATACGTATTCTCAGTTGAGGCTGAAAGTCGTCTCTTTGTGGAATTGTTTTCGTATATCGTGTGGTTGAACTTGACAATAACGGCCAATGAGGTAGAGCTCATTAATACACGCAACGTTCCAGCGCATTGATTAACTGTAGGTATGCACTAACTGGAAGTTTAACGGGCTCTGAATGGATCAACCCCACTACTCGAGTACTGATCTCTCATGAGAAAAGCCAGATTCAAACATCAACGTTACATTGCAACCACCCAAAACTCACAACGATGTCGGCAGTAGCAGAAGTACAGGCTGATAATCAGCCTAAGAGCGCCAGCGATGATCCTCTTGTCTGGATTGACTGCGAGGTATGTGCTGTTACGTGGTACAAGGAGCTTCAATTCACATCATCGACAGATGACTGGACTGGATCAAGATAACGACGAAATCATCGAGATCTACTGTATTATCACCACAGGAAACCTCGAGATCCTCGATGAGGAGGGGTTCCACGCCATCATCCACTTCCCTCAGTCCCGTCTTGACCAGATGGACGAATGGTGCACAAAGACACACGCAGACTCTGGCCTCACCGCTGCTGTTCTCGAATCCACAACTACTCCGGAGCAAGCCGCAGACGCTCTGTATGAGTACATAACACGCTTCATCCCTGAGCGCAAACGTGGTCTTCTTGCGGGCAACAGCGTGCATTGCGATAGGGCGTTTCTGCGACGTGAACCCTACAAGCGGGTCATGAGACATCTGCATCACAGAATTCTTGACGTGAGCTCTATCAAGGAGGCTGCAAGACGCTGGGCAGCCAAGAGGATTGTGAATAAGGTTCCCAATAAGAAGGGTCTGCACAAGGCGAGGGATGATATTCTGGAGAGCATTGAGGAGGCTAGATACTATAGGGAGGTTATCTTCAGGCCGACGTTTGATGTTCTGCCTGCTAAGAACAAACCCAACAAGGGAAAATGATGGCTTAATCATAGCCTTTCATAAGAAAGGTGGGTTGTCGATTGGCCAATGCAGGTCCTCATGTCGATGTGACTTTTTAAGGTGTCATGATTGAGCTCCTGAGCCATGCAAGCTCTCTTCCATAATATGACGAGAGCAATACTCGAGGTCATGTCTGACAGCTCAAAATACTCTTTTAGAATGTTTCTGGCAACGCTTTGGGTACCTAATGGGGCACCAGTTACTCATTTACAGGTTTTTGTCTTGGTTCTTATCGTTAAACCGTAGCCATATTATGTTCTCTGAGTTTCCATCATCATGGGGACCAGTCTTATATTTACGTGAGAATGCTGTCTCCAACGAAACAAAGCACACTGTAACGGACTGTGTTCCTACACCTGACTATGCCAGCATATACAGTGCTAATTGTGTGACCCCTCCATTAGCTTGAGTGATATCATCTCATCGAACCCCACCACAGAGCTCCCTCAAGCTCCCCTCTTTTTGTCTCAGTCGCCTACCGCTATCTTCTGATTCCTTCTCCTCTTCGTCTCCTCCTCAACAATTCTCCTCGACACTGTAACTTCTTATCTATCTTCTCTTCCCTACAGCTTGATTCATTGACACACCACTGGTATCAAGCAATCATGGGCGTCCAAACCGTTGAGTTTAAGCCCTTCCAGGACCAGAAGCCCGGAACGTATGTCTAGACCTTGATGATCCTCCCTGTTGTGTTCCCCCACTGCTCGGGAGCTGCCGAGGAGGAATTGCTTATTCCTCTTTGACTTCAACCTCAAAGTTTCAGCGTTATCAGTTTTGTCAATTGATAGAAGCTCAACTAACTTATGTCGATAGCTCCGGTCTTCGCAAAAAGGTCACCGTCTTTCAGCAGCCTCACTACAGCGAGGCCTTCATCACCAGCATTCTGCTTTCTATTCCCGAAGGCGTTGAGGGTATGATGTCAATTGCTTTGCAACACGAGCCATGATCTGATCAATTGATAGGCTCTTTTCTTGTTATCGGTGGCGACGGCCGATACTGGAACCCCGAGGTTATCCAGCTTATTGCCAAGATTGGTGCCGCCTACGGTGTCAAGAAGCTCGTCATCGGCCAGAACGGCATTCTTTCTACCCCTGCTGCCAGTCATGTCATCCGCCTGCGCAAGGCCACTGGAGGTATCCTCCTGACTGCTAGCCACAACCCTGGCGGTGAGTTACTCTCAATCTGCTTCTCCTGAACCAATATCTAACAACCAATAGGTCCCAAGAACGACTTTGGTATCAAGTACAACCTCGCCAATGGTGGCCCCGCTCCCGAATCCGTTACCAACAAGATCTTCGAGTTCTCCAAGACTTTGACTTCATACAAGATTGCCGATATTCCCGATGTCGACATCTCCACCGTTGGTACTCAGACCTATGGTGACCTCGAGGTCGAGATTATCGACAGCACCACCGACTATGTTGCTATGCTCAAGGATATCTTCGACTTTGACCTGATCAAGAAGTTCTTCTCCACACACCCCGACTTCAAGGTCCTATTCGATGGTCTCCACGGTGTCACCGGCCCCTACGGAAAGGCTATCTTCGAGCAGGAGCTTGGTTTGAGCAATGCCATCCAGAACTGTGTCCCCAGCCCCGACTTCAACGGTGGCCACCCCGATCCTAACCTCACATACGCTCACTCTCTGGTCGAGGTTGTTGATAAGAACAACATTCCTTTCGGTGCCGCTTCCGATGGTGACGGTGACCGAAACATGATCTATGGCGCCAACGCCTTCGTTTCTCCTGGTGATTCCCTGGCCATCATCGCTCACCACGCCAACCTGATCCCCTACTTCAAGAAGAACGGCGTCAACGGTCTCGCTCGCTCCATGCCAACCAGTGGTGCTGTTGACCTCGTCGCCAAGGCTCAGGGACTCGACTGCTACGAGGTGCCCACCGGCTGGAAGTTCTTCTGCGCTCTCTTCGACGCCAAGAAGCTGTCCATCTGCGGTGAGGAGAGTTTCGGTACTGGCAGTGATCACATTCGTGAGAAGGATGGTCTATGGGCTGTTATTGCTTGGCTCAACATCATCGCCGGTGTCGGTGTCCAAAACCCTAGCGTCACCCCATCAATTAAGGAGATACAGAAGGAATTCTGGGGCAAGTACGGACGTACTTTCTTCACCCGCTACGACTATGAGGATGTCGATTCAGAGGGCGCCAACAAGGTTGTTGGTGAGCTAGAGAAGCTTGTCAACGACTCTAACTTTGTCGGCAGCACCATTGAGGGTGAGTGATTTCGTAATCTCGGCTGACAATCTATGCTAACTTATTCCAGGTCGCAAGGTTACAAAGGCTGGCAACTTCTCTTATACCGATCTCGACGGTTCTGTCGCTTCCAAGCAGGGCTTATATGCCGGCTTCTCTTCCGGTAGCCGAATTGTTGTTCGACTCTCCGGCACTGGTTCATCTGGAGCCACCATTCGCTTGTACATTGAGCAGCACACCGACGATCCCTCCAAGTACGAACTTGACGCTCAAGATTTCCTCAAGGAGGAGGTCAAGTTTGCCACTGAGCTTCTCAAGTTTAAGGAGCACGTCGGCCGTGACGAGCCTGATGTCAAGACCTAAACGAGATACGTCATTACGGGTGTTGGAATGGGTAAACATAAGAGGTGGATGCAAACACAAGATAATTTTGAGTTTCTGAAATTGTTATCGCGTACAATGCTGACAAACTAAGCGTTCATGATACTACTAACTAAACAACTGGAAAACTGTGGATGTGTGCTGAGGAATAAGGGCACAATAGTATGAGTTAATGCCACGGCATAAAAACATTCTTGACATCGTTGAATGGAAACGTGAATAAGGCCTGAACACTCGTAAGTGGTTGTGATGTATCGTACAATCTGTGGCCCTCGACTTCAACTTTATTATTCAAAATAGGGAATTCGTAAATCGTAAATCGTCAAACCGTTATTTCTCTCGTGGGACGCCGTCGCTAGAAAAACATGAATCAAGGTGAAAGGCTACATGTAATGGAACAAAGGAGGAGCATAACAAATCACGCGAGAAATTATGAGTGTCGAGTTTGTGTCGTACAGCGGAAGCACTGTTGTCGACCTAAGTCTGTGTCGACTCTGTGGCGGTGCTCTCGTCGAGGAGCGCAGGAGAGAAGAGCTCTTTAAAACGCTTGGTCGCTGAATAGGTAGTGTTAGATTGTGTATCATTACGAGGTAGGGTAACGAACCTTCTTCACTCACGAACCGGATTTCGAAGGCTCCTGCGCGGTTGATTCGTTGGTTTTGCTGCCGGTATTCCTGGCAAAAGACGTAGAGTTGAATGTCAGCAAGGCGAACTCTGGTCTTGCTGACTCTCTTTATCCATTTCGGGGAGGCTGACTGATGTGTGACTGGGAGACACTCGTTAGTTCATTGCCTATAAGACAAGTCAGGAGTTGAAGCTGGCTTACTGAAAGCTGTCCAGACAGGACACTGGCGTAGATCACCGTCCCAGACTGCAGCGTGGAGGCGAATACCCTTTGTCATGTAGTCCTCATATACAATAAGAGAATGCATGAAACCATCGTCCACGATTCGACTGCTACTATCAGTTTGGCTGTGTGGGGGAGAATCAGGGGCAATGCTTACGCTTGGAACAGTTTGCGTTCGCCCCAAAGAGTGAGATCTTCATTTGCAACCTGTACTGTGAGACTATTGCGAGTCTTGAAAGACAAAAAGCAGCAGTACAAGAGCACCAATTCTAGAACGTTAGCGACTGAATTTTACGTACCTATTTGCTAGTAACAACTTACCTTCCCATGTCATGAAGCAAAGATTGGCCCACATCTTGGGGCACTGTTCACTGGAACTCCATCGCCAGAACTGAAGACTGCTCCCATTGCGTTCGACACATAGTTCATGTGCACCACGAAGCGAAAACCATGGAGTTCCCATGTGGAACGTTCGCAAGAGAAAATATGGACATCTGTCTCGACCACTCTGATATACTATCAGGGTTATCTGGCGCTCATTGAAAGAACTAGTATCGTTAGTAGGACGCTTGTGTATCATCGATACCCTGAACCTACCGAATAAAAAGGATTCTTGCATCACTTGGCATGCGAACTTGACTCCAGGGAGCGTGTGGGCCATATGCCTTGGACCTGGTTATCTTGTTAAGAAGCGGCCTCATTGATCATTTGCATGGTAGACTTACGACTGCTGATGCTTAAGCGGAGTCCGGGAGGGAAGGGGCAAAGAGAATATTTTCTCGGCCCAATGAATATTCTATGACCATAGTCAGAGGTGATTAGATTTATCTTTTGGCAATTATGTACTAACAGAGGCGATGCTCGAATCGTCATCTAGCACGGAATCAGGACGGATCGTTGAATTAAGGCGAATAGGGGGGGGAGCTTTTTATGTTAGCGTTGACGTGGTATGGCCAGCCTTCTACTTACGAATGCCTCTGGCTTCCCTGAGTTGCATTAACTGTAATCGAGTGCATTCCATAGTGTTGAAGTCAAAGTTAGGCGATCTCAGCAACGGTGAGTTATGGACTCTTACGGGTGTAGATGGGTATCGGCAACTAACCTTAATAGTAACTCCCGTAACAGGGACAGAAAACGATTGTAAAGAATAAACCGCTGAGGCAATGAAAGGCCCCCAGCTTCTTGGGTCATCGAGTGATACATCTTCCGCCAACGATTCTCTTTGGTAAGAGTCCTATCTTCGTAATAGGTCGTGATATCTCGCAGGGATCTTGATAGGCAAGGGAGAAGGATTTCGAGATAGTCGAGCACGACTGGAACTCGAGAGAAATGGACTTTGGAGTACTCGGCTAGTTCGCGGAGCAGTTGTCCCGAGATGCTAATTTCTTCCATCGTCATCAACAAATGGGTATGGGTGCCCTCGCCCAAGGCATTGCGAAGGCCCAAGAGTTGAACTGCAACACGGTCTGCCCTTTCTGCCTCCAAGCAACAACCTTGGAGCAGGTGTAGCTCAAGTTGGCCACCCAGAACCATCTCCATTACGAGAGGCAAAAGGCGTATTGGAGGAGGGTGTCTATTTCATCACATAACGAGATGGGCCACTGTTGATTTGATTTCCTTTCTAGGTTGACTCTATCCGCGTGATACCCTTGGCATTCGCTGTGATTATAGAATTAGACGATCGAGGCTACTGTATGCGGTGAGGGACTAGGAGGAGATGAATAATGGCGGGGTATTGATCGAGAATCTTCAGAATGGGTTGATAGTAGATAGATGATGTAGATAACCGACGTTGATGATCAATTATGATAGAGTAAATTAGACGAGAAACCAAGAATAGATTCAAGAATTGAGACAGGATATCTGGTTAATAATAGAAGAGGAGGGGACGGCCGATCTGCAGGCCGTCAATAACGTGTGATCCGATCCGCGCAACTCGTTCAACACCATGAAGAGGTGCACCCGCACCAGTCTAACCATACATAATGCCTTCCCTGACGTGGTTGGTGCACGGTTCTCACACTGAGCCTTGAGTGAGCCCATCAGGTCGATGCACGTAATGACGGGGAGGCTCTCGAGGGTGTCGTTCTGCCCTTGACTCAGCTAAGGCCACAACGCCCGGGGCCTTGGACCACCTGATAGTCAGATGCCGCCCGCATTCTCCGAACTCTGCAGCGGCATATCAATCAACTTGGGTTTCATCGAGACAGATACACCAACGAGAGGAAACCAATGTGTTGACGAACGAGGCATTGGGTGTGTGTATGGCAGCTCGACATTTGCACTCCGGCCTGAGCCAACTTCTCAGGTGCTGCCACGATAGCAAGCGTGCTTCAACATGACGCCAGGCCAATGCATGAGGAGATTCGGGGCAACAATTGAGCTAGATTAGGATTGGGTGGGCACTCGCACCATTGACCAGTCCAGCCAAGATGACCATTCCTAGAGGAGGAGAGCCAGAGCAACTGAGGTCAACTGAACTGAACTATCCACTGACAGTCCAGGTGCGACGTGTTGCTACGACGGCGACTCTTGACATGCGTCCGCGGGATGTGGACTTTTGTGTGGAGAAATCTGATGATGCTGGGAATAGAGAAAATGAAGAAGGGCCTTCGAAGCGCTTGAAACGGTGGTTGTGCTGGGGTACAGGTCCCTTTTTGACTTGGTCTGGCCTAGCATGACCTCGTGCTCATCCAACATTGCTAGGTACTCCACTTCAACGGCCATGGGGGATCCCGGTGATGAGGCTCGGCGGGTTCAGGATAAGAAAACATTCTCACGATGGTTCGCACGATGTTGCACGCTTTCATTCCTGCGACTCGCGAACTCATTGTACATGCGTACGTAGATGAACAAAAGTCCTCATGAGAGACATTTGTTGCCCTCGACTTTTGAGTTGAATAAGCATTGCAACTTACATGGCCCTGACTGGCCTGCACGATGTGAGTGTGGTCGTCTTCGATAGCAATGACAACGTGGTTCCTCTGATGAATGATGCTGAGCACAAAGAGGGTTGGTGGATGGAAGGTGAGGCTTTCTGGATGGTTGGGTGAGCCTCTGTACGTCCAATTCTAGAGTTGGCAGGTTGGGTGGTTGGGTACCAACCCGTCACCTCCAGTGAGCTTCTTGAATGTTGCCTCACTAGCCACACAAGCCACTTTCGACAGCGATTTCACGAAAAAAAAGACTCCTTAACCAACTATTACTTAGGATCATAATTGGGCCATCAACACTTGACAAACTTTCTCTTAGGCTACGGCCATTCGAGTCTTGCGGCTGTAAAGTGTAATGCTTCGTATTAAACTTTCACCTGAATATCTGTTATGTATACATTTCACCAGTGCGGATAGGTTTAAACACCAACTATAGCGTCGAAGCTCAACCTAGAATAGCCCCGAATAGCTTCAATTCCTGACACTGTCCAAAGCTTGATCCCTTAAACGCGTCAGTGCCGCAGTCGTCTCAGGCACATAATAGGCTATGCCTCTGAGTCTTTGGCACATAAAACACGCTTGTGGCAGATATTGTGATGTTTTATAGTTTCGATTATTTATGCCGAAGCTCCCTTACTTGTACAAGCATCTCGTTTCCTCATCCCATGGACCCCCCAGAGTTCGTGATCAGGTTCTCATTGGGAGCTCGCAGCTCGATCGGCCGCACTCTAGATCATAATAACATGTGGAACGACCTTAACCCGTGGAATCCCTAAAAAAAAAAACAAGGCACTCTTCCTGTGCCATCATACAACACCGCCTAGACCGAAATACAAAGAAGGTCCACTCGAGCAGAAGAACCTGCAACGCGGCGCTGAAGTGCTGAGTCTAATCCGATTCAGATCTCTTTGCCGAGCGACGCTTGGGTTTGACTTCATAATCTCCCTTCTAGGAAGACTCTTCCTCCTCCTGGTCGGCCTTTAGACATCGTTAGTGTGCTGCTGCTGAAATGTTGTTCTAAAATCAACTCACGTTGTAGGCCTGCTTCTCATCCTCGTATCGCTTCTTGTCAGCGGCAGCCTTGGCCTCATAAGGAGCGCGTTGCTTCTCGTTAAGAGCCTTCCATCGCTCACCGAGGAGCTTGCCGACCTGACCGAAAGAGATACCAGGGTTCTCCTCACGGACGTTCTCACGCTGCTCGTTGGCGAAGAACATGTAGGCGGAGAGGCCACGCTTGGGGGCGTTGGGGTCTAAGTCGGTCAGCTGTGTTTAGTACGTGGACGCGATGCGGCATGCAGTGTATGGCACTGCATGCGGGCATTGAAAAGCCCATGGATGAATGAAGACTTACCCTTCTTGCCGCGCTTGGTCTTCTCGGCCTTACCGCGCTTACCAGCAGCAGCCTTGGGCATCTTGAATGATTTCTGTGAACGAGTGTAAGTTGGTGGATTTATGGGTTGTGCGTGCAACAGAAAATGATTAAAAAAGAGTTGGAGGTGACTTCGCAGTGTTGAACGCAAGGTCAGTGATAATGAGGGGTAGCTCCATGAAGCTTGGAGCTGAGCTTGGTATGAGAGATGATGATAGATAAGGTGGCAAGGCGCAAACGCAATTGCGCCTCCCAACGCGTCAAAATTCGCGTCGTTGAAGAAGAAAAAGGTTTCTGGAGGGTTTGCGCGTACCTGAGAGGTGGACTTGGGGGAAAGTAATTTGTGGTGTTGATGTGGTCTGTGATGCGCTTCCGTTAGCTATCTTGTTAAGCTGTCGCGCGACAAAGTTTCAAGGTAAAGATGATGCGCAATAGACGCGATGCAGCTCAGTCTTGAGCAACGTTTCGAGAAGAATCGATAACGAAGTCTAATTAATACTCTGCCAAAAGACAGACGCAACGGCAGAAAGTGAGAAAGTGATGTTGTGGTGATGTTGTGGTGCATGATAGAGAGGATGGGATAATACTCACCACGAAGACGTGTAGAAGCGTGTTGAGTGTAGAGGCGATTTTGGGTGGGAGAATTGTATGGGAGAAAAGAGAGGGAGAGAGAATGTATGGGGAGGGCCAAGGCAGCCTTTTTACTATGGGGGAGTGATTGTGCGTGGGGAGGGAACGCGACCTGCCCAGCTACCACACTTGGACTGTTATGCAGTGGGCTGGCCTGGGTGAGCTCTTGGTGCCCCCCTTCCTTTCCCTCAAGGAAAAAAAATTGGGTGCGGTGCCCATTGCTCTCTGCAGTGCTTGAGAGCTTGCCCGCCCGCGCGCTGCACTAGTACTGTCGCAGCAGACTGTAGTCTGTACCTGTACCGCACCTGCCTTGGGCCATTTTCTGCCTCTGGGCCTGCTACTGGGGGAAATGACCAGGACTCCGTCCTCGCCCCCTCATCTAAGCTCCCCAGAAACACCTACCTCTGACCACTCACCAACGTGTAAGCAGGCGGTCATTGCCTGGTACTGTACGGGTACAAGCCATACGCAGCTCGCCGCGCCGAGGTACAGTACAAAGGTCTTGTACCGCAGCGCGACTGTAGTAATCCGCACAGTATACTTCTTCCTTTAGGAGACATTCGCAAGCCCCTCTGCCCTTGATTACGGTACCTCTTACCTTACTCTTACTCTGATCACTCCTAAAATAATCACACCCGATGGACACTTTGAATCTGCTCTGTGCCTGCCCAGTCAACGGGCTCAATCCAGCGGGTTCACCTTCTCCTGGGTGATACCTTAGTACTGTAACTTTGCCTGGGCTGCCTTCCCCTGTGTCGTGATCCTGCCTCCACCCCGCCGAGTCGTTCTTTCTTTCGGCTTTCTCTCAGTAGTCTCCGTCCATGCCGTCCACCTCCACCTCCACCCTTTGAGGCCTATGCTTCATCACACTCAATCTCGGACTTGGAGTCTCGCTCGACACGACGCTACTTACACCCTCCTCCTGCTTGGACCATTTTCTCTTCTTCGGTGATTGTTGCCAAGTGCAATTACGTACAGTAGCATATCTTTGCTACGCGCAGTGAATATCAAGCACTTTGCACAAGCATGAGAAACACAAACCACAAACGTGCTCAGCTTGCTATGGCGTGTTGTTACTTCTTCACTAATACGCCACGGTTCTTCCTCCCCTTTTGTTTTCGTCCTAGTGTTAGAGAATATGTATAAGTTGGCTTGATTGTTGATAGATCAGTTGAGCTTGAGCCTCCTTGAGAAGTTGAGGGAGACTAAGGGGGGAGTGTTCAAACCGTTCACGACTACAGCCAAAACCGTACTACATACGGCATGTCATTGTTTGATTGTCGCCAGAAAAGTGGCGCTCTCCAATCATGGCACAATAGACCGATGTTTGAAGGCGGGAGGTTGGTTGATACATTGCAAAATGCATTGCGAACTCAAAGTTCGGCGCTGTCCTGGCGGACCCAAACTCACCTGAGTCTAGAAAGGGAGTATCGGTGTTGCACTCTGGTATTGCATGCTATTGGAGACGAAGCTGTAATGGTGGGGAATGGTTCCAGTCGACGCTCCATGAAGATTGACTGAGTACACTGTTGCAGTACCAGACCGGCCAACCGACTGTAATGGCCCGTTTCCGGGTTCGTCTCTATTATTCCCAGCTCGTACATTATCCGGCCTTGGGAGGGATCGCTATTGTCTATCCGAAAGACAATCTCGGGCTATGTTCGACTTCACTATCCTTCACCCCTGTTCCAAGACTACTGCCTCACACATACCATACAAAGCATCATCCATGGGTACATCGCACTTGGTTTGGCACTACCTTGAGACAATGGTATCACTTGCGCGACTCTGCTGATAGCCAGAAGGGATAAACCATGTTGATACAGCACGCGAAACGGCTTGGTTCCCTATGGTTACCTTCTTTGCACATAGCATTGATACTGCCTCACCTTCAATATTCACTCCTCATATTTCCGTCACCAGGCAACTCTTTGATCAACGCCAGGGCGGGGAGGTCCTTCGTCAGTTCTAGACCACTCTCATTGAAAGTTGGAGCAACTTGTAACCCACCGCAGGGTGCGGTACTTTAGCCGTGTATGATGAGCTTGTACTGTCATACGAAATTTTCATGTATAGGTACTTATAGACGAGTACCATGTCAGGGTTGTGATTCTATGTATCCTCACATCCATCCATCCCTTCCATTGTCCCTCTGCTTGTTACCCTCCAAGGCAAGGAGATAATATTCCGACTATTCTCTCCTTCCTAATCTCTGCCAGTATACAACGCCCAGCAAAGCTGGAGCTGACTGCCAACATAGGTACCTAGTGCACCTTGATCTTCAGGTCACAAAGCCTGAGCTAAGTTGCCATCATAGAGGCTGCAGAGGTTCATACTTCATACTACTCAATAGATTGTGCAGGGACACCATACGATCCTAGCTCCGCAAAGAAAGGATTGGTGCTGTGCCAGTGTATCACCTGGAATTTTCGCTCAAGCAAATCTACGGATAAGAGAGAGCTACGATCATATGTGCATCATTAGTGATCAGTGCTGATACCATACGCTAATTATGGCTATTGATACTCTGTAGTCTGTACCTTTACTCCCAGTCAGACTGTAACAAGCAAAAAGGACAGGCCAAGACAAGCGAGAAATAGAAATGACGCCGGATACCTCATGACGCATACTTCATCTGCGGGCATGGCGGGTACCACGAGTCGCGCGAAGAGCCTTGGTGTAATTGGGGTAGCAACAGACAGACACAGGCAGAAAGAGAGAGACAAGCAAAAGCGCCCGGCGCAGGCGGCTTTGCCGAACTTGTTTGGTCGCGCCGGACCAAAACAAGGTGCAAAGGCAAGCCGTAAGTGGCCCATGGGAGAGGTACCAGTAGAGACTTACAGCGGGTACGCGACACACCTGTCTTTGGGTGGTCATGTAGTCCTCCTGGCAGCTGATACTGTGCTGTACCTAGACGCCGAGCCAACTCTGGGCTCACGCCAAAATTCAGAACAGGGAGCTGAGCGTCCCCCCGCCCAAATTCATTCTCTGTGTCCCTCTCCACTCGCTCTTCTTGACTGTTTTTTCTGCTTGCCACCTTCAGTCTCCTGCCACCTGCTTTTCGAGCTGTGCTCTGCTGACATGTTGCTCTTGGCCTGTCTCTGGCTTTGAAACGGTAAAATCGGGCCCGCGTTCGAGATGCCCTCCTCCAAAGTGAGCAAAATCAATACCAAGGAAGCTTTCCGTAAACGAATAAAGGTATAGTAAATAGTAATTACTAGGTACTTGAGAAGAGCAAGAGGATTACTCCATCTTAAATTAACTACAAACCTTTCTTCTAAGTACTCTTAATGTATCTATTTTCTACGATCTCTATACTTTCAGACGGTGTACTGGAAGAGCATCTTAGATTCAGTGCTCCTTGATCGCTGCCCAACACGCGACGCTAGGGATAAAATACGCCCCTTTGCGGCGTGCTGATCTGGTCCAAATTAAGGCGAATTCAGGGAGGGTATCAGAGTGATTTTGACGGCACCTTTTTTTTTTTGGGATACGCTGCCCTCCCCCATTCACTTCGTTTCCTTTGTTCCTCACCTCCATCCATTTTCCATCTCGAAATCGCCAAGACATATCACGTGCATTTACCGCCCAGTGGTCATAGCTCCTACGTCTGCTAAGCCCTATCAGGAGCTCACGGTGGAGTCTTGAGACTCATTCGATCCGAGACTGGCGAATTGTTGAAGCTGGAGACGAGGATGAGGTTGAGAAGAGAGGCTTGAAACCTGGCACCTGCATGTTGTTCCAGGGACAGCCGTGATCGCGCATCGCTAGTAGCAAACCATGACTTTGTCATGTCGTTTAGAATTTCCCTGCTCTTCTCTACCAGATTACGCATCGTCTCCACGACGGGAGATCTCACGAGTCCCGATTCAACGAGGATACGTATCTTTTCCCGACGGGACGATTTCCTTGACGCGTGGTCGAATCATTGAGTACCTTGAGGAACTTGTCACCTTGAAGTGAAGTTCGAAAAGGCAGTCAGCATTCTTAGAGCCTGAATAGAGTCGATTTTCTCGTGGAATTGTCATTCTTCCTCCTCAGGATCAAGTACAACATCTTGTAGTTCATCATCATGCACCCAATCAATACCACTACCAACGATTATACCACTAGCCACACCTTTCATCACTCTCCATCTCTGCTTGCTTGCCTTGGCCTCCGCTTCAAGTTCCTCCTGCTCTTGCATCATCTTTGAGTTCGGGGGCATTCTCTTCTTCAGCCTGGCTTGTTCTGCTAACTCAAGCAACTCGGCCGCTGAGGTGACGTTCTCCCGAGACTTGCGCAGCGTATTACTTTGTACAGTTGTCAACGCGCTCAATACCTTGTTCGTTTCAGCGGCCTGCGTGGCAACTGATATGGAGGTATCGTCTCTACGCTCAATGTAGGGCAAGAGTTTACTGGTGAATGTTAGTTGATAGCATACGCGTTCGAATAAATACACGGACCGCTCGACAAGAGCTGCTTCTGGGCCGCCATAAACGGCTTTGAGAATTGGATTCGCCGTCATAACAGCTTCTGTTACATCATTTCTCAGGATATACTGTGCTCTCGACTCCATCAGTTCGGATTGGGCTTTTTGTGTTTCTTCAGCGGTAAGTGATGAGGATTCCTCTGAGAAGCGTAAGCATATACTGCGAGTTTATTTCTGAGAGAAACTGACCTAGCTGATGTGACTTCTGCGCGTTTATAATGGCGATTTCAAGTCGAAGCTTTTGTATTCGATCATATAGTTCGAGGATCTTGGCTTCATCTTCTGAGATGGGAAGGTGGGATATTTCCTCATGGCTGTCTACCATCGGGACATCATTTGAGTCTGCCATCGTGATTCTGAGATTCAATATAGCTCCTTTACTAGAGTTTCCCTCGTGCCATGCCTTGTATCACAAAACGCGTTGACCTTAGCGACAAGCTTGTTACTGATTGTGGCTGTAACTGTGGCGTAGGGAGTGTGGCGTTCCCGCCAATTAAATGCTGCTTGTCACAAGGCACCGGTCACGGCGTCACGCTAAGACCAGGCTCTCATGGCCCGTGGATAATCGGTGGATCTTTCGTCACGCGAAGATATTACTATAACTCGTTCAACACCAGGTGCCCATTACAGCTCTGGTGATCAGAACCCATTTCTCTACTGAAGTGCCCCCTTCTCTTCCGTCGGTCGCACATTGCGGCAGTTTTTTCAACAGGAGATGTCTCGGGATGGCACTCCAGGTGTTGATAGCCCATACGGGCCTGCGGCTGGAAGTCGATACCACACAGTTCTCCATGTAAGCTTCGTCAATATAATGAAGAGATGTTGACAACTAACTCGGCTATAGCCTCGATGATCTCAAGGTCTGGGTTTCCAGGAAAACCTCGATTCCACCACAGCATATTGTCGCCCTAACCCCTCATGGCCGTACCGTCAAGTTCACAAACCTACATACAGAGGTTGGTTACTCAGTAAGAGATAAGCCTTTTCTGACCATATCCCAGAAAGAGATCTTCATATACGATATCCGAATAAGTTCCCCAGGGAATGCGAACCTCATCGCCCCAGTCCCGGCTCCGAAGCGGTACGTCATCCCGAATGCGCCGAACACGATCGATGATGTACAGTCAATATCATCATGGCAAGAGCTATACAAGGAGCGTCGAAATTGGGCGATGCATCTGGTTGAGGACTGCAGACAAATGAACACAACAACCCTGGCGCGGTACAGCGAGATAGATGTTATCATCAAGTGCTTGGATGCAGCTGTTGCGAACCTCGAAATCAGCATCAAGACCATAGAGCCCAAATACGACGACCTGAAGAAATGGGTAACGCCCGCACTGGAAGAGCACGGAACTCTGGTTGAAAAGTGGGAGCAATATCTCGATCTCGCCAGAAATACCCCAATCTCACCTTCAATGGTCAAGTTTATGACTCGACAAGAGACCAAGAAGTCGAAACCAACTTTGGAAGACCTCATCGAACTCGACACCGCAAAGAAAGCGGGAAAACTTGCCCCAACAGCCCACCGAAGGTTCAGCGATAAGGCCAATCAACTCAACAACACGGCATCTCAAATGTACAGAAGCTTAGAATCGCTGATTGCCGACTTCGAGAAGCTCATGAGCCGCTCTGCTCTCAGCCATAGCACGGATTCCGCACAACTCCTTGAAGATATCGAGGCAGTGGCGAAGCAGATGGAGTCCGACTATCGGGCAGCACTTGGATATGGCAATACGCAACGAGATGTAGCGCAAGCTTCCAAGACGGCTTCAGTACACACCGAGCATTTGGTACCAACGCTGAGAAAGCGAGTCAAAGAGATGGATGAGCTACTTCACTATGCCACAGACGCGCGAAATTCTATTGCTTCGGAATCAGCGAAATTCATGCGTTACGTTACGGAAATAACATCCCTTCATAATAACGTCAAAAGCCAAATCAACGTACTGAATCAGTCGGTAGATGACATGACGACATTCGATTACCTCCGTCTTATTCACCAGCTGCCTTATATGTACGCAGCTTTTGTCTCGGAAGCAGTTCGACGGCGCGAATGGGTTGATAAAGTCAAGACGGACTCGTCTACCTTAGCAAACGAAATGGCATTGTTTCAGGATGAAGAGTCAAAGCGACGGCGAAAGTGGCAAAAAATGATTGGTAGCATGTATGGTCCAGATCTGGACACAAATGTCATGGGCCTGGAAGTCAACTTGCTTGGAGAAGACAAACCATGGCCAGCTTTGACCAAAGACGACTTAACAGATTTCGTCCAGTTGTTGCAAGAGCAGCCAGTTGACCAGAGTGTATTGGATGATGTGTTGAAGCTCGTACAAGAGCTTGACAATCCAACAAAGCAGCAATCCAAACGACTCAAGGCGTTCAAGAACGGAAGTATTCATGAGGTGGCTCTTGGCAGGAGTGGTCTCATGATTCGAGGCGATGACGATTTACTGCAATCACTCCAGGAGGATAAAGGTAAATTAGAAAACAAACTAAAGACAGCCGAGAGCCGAGTCCGCCGTCTGGAGGATTTGCTTCATCGACAGAGCCAAGCCAGCCGTCCTGGAAATCTATTCCAGCCTCAGGGCCCCCAGCAACGCGAGAGAGGCAACTCTGGGTCATCCATCAGATCGAGCCGATTCGATGACCGTAGACGCTCTTCGGACGGCATCGACCCCTTGATGCGACGTATCACTCAGCTGGAAAACGAACTGCGAGAAGAGAAACAGCGGTCTAGTCGACTCCAGCAAGAACTCACAGCGCAATCGGGTCATCATGAGAACATCAAAGGTCAGCACGAAGACTTGAAGGGCCAGCATGAAGACTTGAAAGGTCAGATTGCGGAAGTTAACACTACCAAACAAGATCTACTCGAAAACATGGAGGCCCTCGAGCGCGAATTCGTCGAAGAGCGCAAGAGCCTAGAGAATGAGATCAAGACTCTCAGAGCACGACTGGAGGATACTGAGGACGAAATTGAGCAGTTCGACGAATCAAGACAGCACGAGAAAGCCGGATATGTTGTACGAGTGGAAGAACTGGAGGCTGAGCTGGAGCAAATCAACAAGCAGCGACAAGATGATGCCCTCAAAGCGCAAGGGCAAGTCGAGTTCCTCCGCAAGGAAACCCGAATTCAAAGAGAACAACAAGAAGCCCTTGAACAACAAGTTCAGTCTGTACAAGAGGAAACCCAGGAGGTCTCAAGAAAGTTGAGTGTTGCTGAGGAGACTCTGGATGATCATTGGCAGGCCTTGAAAAGACTGTTTACTGAGCTCCTGCCCGACGCTGCTGTCCCAGACAACTTTGTAGATCTTTCATATTTGCTACTTACGCAAGCCGGAACGCTCGTTGAGAAGTCCCGAAACTCGGAGGCAGACATTGATTTGCTAAAAACTCAGGTTGAACACTTCACGACAACCATTGCGGAACTTCGGGAACAGCTTGCTGAGAAGGACACTAAACTGTCCGAAGATGAAACGACAGCGGCTCATTTGCGCGAGAACTTAGCCGAGGAGAAAGCAAAGGTGACCGCACTTGAACAAGAGCTCGCAGATGGTAGAGAGCAACTTACCGAGTTACGTGCCAAGCTCAGTGATGGCGAAACTGGGCCCGAAGCTCTGCAGACAAGGCTCGAAGAGGAAGAGAAGAAGGTCATGGCCTTAACCGAAGAAGTGGCCTCCAAACAGTCCCAAGTCGGTGGTCTGGAGGAAGAGCTTCGCATGTTCCAAGAGAAAGCCGAGTCCCTCCAGGGCAAGATGTCTAACCTGAACAGCCAGTATGAGCACCGAGACGAGAAGACTAAGGATCTTACACAGCGCCTCTACTCTCAAAATGATCGTATGTGTCGGCTGTTGGAGCGTGTAGGATTTGCCATTACCAAGAAAGATGGGGATATGACCGTTACTAAGATCCCACGATCCGAAAGAAATGCCCAGAACCCCAACGACTCCTCTGATCCTGGTCCGTCTCTACGCAAGTCAGGAACTCTAAGTCGTGTCTTGGGCGATAGCGCCGATCTCGAACTCCTATACTGGCTTAACAACTCAGACTTGCAGGCCGAAAATGAGAAGTACGAAGCTTTCATGAATAAGATTGGCAAATTTGACATGGAGCTTTTCTCCGAGACCGTATATCGCAGGATTAAGGAAGTGGAGCACATGGCTCGCAAGTGGCAGAGGGAAGCCCGATCCTACAAGGAGAAAGCACACATTCTGCAGAAGGATTCGCACGAGAAGATTGCGTTCAAGCACTTTAAGGAGGGCGATCTGGCTTTATTTCTCCCTACACGCAATCAGCAAGCCGGTGCGTGGGCCGCTTTCAACGTGGGCTTCCCGCATTACTTCCTGCGCGAGCAAGATGCTCATCGCTTGCGTCACCGAGAATGGCTTGTTGCCCGCATTTCACGGATCCAAGAGCGTGTCGTCGACCTTTCGAAGAGTCTCCAGCCGAGCACCGAGACAGATTCGATCAACGATGAGGAGAACGATAACCCCTTTCAGCTGTCGGATGGTTTGCGATGGTATCTGATCGATGCTTTCGAAGACAAACCTGGCGCCCCCTCAACGCCTGGAATGGGCAAGTCAACTGTTGCGGCTAATACCGTGGAAGCGACAGCCAACATTCACACTCATGCTACGGGTGGAAAGGGTAAGAGTCGGGATAGCGTCACTAGTATTGAAGGTATTAACAAGACTTTGTCCAAGAGTCTTGAGAGTAGGCGTAGCAGTACCGGCTCCAAGAAAGCCCTGCCGTTTCAGCTTGGGGGCACGGCTTTGTTGAAGAATAGTGCTTTGGCTAGCGAGACCAACTCACTCCGAGCGCATCCCACCGACACACCCTCCGACACAAGCCCCACACAGGGAGGGCTTCTCACGGCAGCCAACGCAAGCCTAGCACAGAAAACTCTGGCAGAAGGGCAAAAGAGTGAGCAAACGGAGAGTCCGAGCAAGTCTCCTTCTGGCGAGTCATCAAACCAAGGCGGCAGCGCCAAAGCGGACGAGGTACGAAACGTCGACACCCTTCTTGGACCATGACGATGGGTTGCTGACGGCCAGTTAGCAGCCTCGGACTGCTCTGCAACGGGAGGATTCGGCTGAAAGTCCGACGAAAAAGTCGGTCGTTTGGGATTCTCTGTGGAGTGTTGACTATAATTATGAGAGTGCAGGCAGAAAGTAGTTCAAGTTGGTGACTCGTGTATCTGCTCTGACAGGGCCAGATTTTCTTACGTCTAGGAAGTTTTTACTATGGGAATGGATAGGTGTTATTACTTGTTTGGCGCACGAGCAGTATGTGTAAAGAAAGGGAATAGATTTCAGGAGCGTTCCGGATGGATAGCTAGGATGGGAAATGGATATTTGTTTACGGAATACAAGTTGAGACGAGAAGGAAGAGGCCAAGACTCCCTTCTAAGATAACTTTCAATTTACTGCATTAGAGTCATGCGTTTGTTACATAATGTGTCTAGGGGAGGCAAGGAAACTCAAGATAACTATCCTAAGTAATAAAAAAGACTGAGGTAAATTTAGTATAAATTCAATGTAACTTTAGTCAGCCTTAGGCCAGGTATTTTGGACACCACGCCTTAAGATCAGAAGTTTTCTTACTCCCAGAGGTGTATTTATGTTTTATCTGCGGTTGGCAAAAGGGGTTTATATTCAGGAGGCTACCTATCTTGCTGTATCAATTTATCTGCTCAAAAGCAACTACCTAGCCAACTACAGTCTGTTTAACAAATCCAAATCCAATAGCAAAAGGGGTTCGTCCGCAACAAGTGTGGGTTCTGGGCAAGGGTATCTGGGGAGGTATTGCTAGGCGTCAAGGCCTGATGGGGGAAACAAATGAGGCTATGAGATATATCCTTGAAGTCATCATTGGCGATCTTGGCCAGGCCGTCATCATCTTGGACGGCAAAAATGGAATCTTGAGAACCATTACAGCTCCGTCTCTGGCGCATACTGCATCACAAAATGGATCTGTCCGCCGGGCTGAAGACACTCCTTCAACCAATAGATATATGTTGGGAACCCAGCTAGTTCATCATCACCATTCTCATCGTCGCTTTCGTCGCTTTCGTTGCTGTCTTCAAAGTGGCTTTTGGCGACAGTGTTAGGCACATATTCCTGGTTTTCGAGTGTTTCAACCCAAAAGTCCTTGCCCATCTTACCGAAATTCTTTCTTGCGGGAAGTCCAAGAACAATAAGTGTCTTGAGCTTCAGATGCATTCCCATCTTAACACACAAGGACTTGAGTCCCGCGTTGGGGCCAGCGGTCCAAGGTCCTGAGAGATCAAGGCAAAGGCTCTTGAGGCCAGTCATGAGAGACCAGTTCAGATGAAGAAGAGCCAGACGATCCGCAATTCGTCTGCTAAATAAAGCGCGATTTAATTCGACCTGCATATTGGCATCGAGTCTATCAGACACTTGAGAGATGAGGTACTCATGCTCCTCAACCTCATCGAATACTTCGTCGTCCACCGTCCATGGAGAAGACCTAATCATGACATGGCCTCGTCGCTGACACTCGAGAAGATTGTCGTTTGCATGCAGCTTCTTGACATAGGCATTGCGGTTAGGACCGTCAATTCCACCATAAGCCTCAACAGCGAAGGGAAGGTCATTCATAATATCTCCGGTGAGAACAAGAAGATGTTCGGCTTCACGGTGAAATGCTTCGAGGTCCGGATGTCCGTTATTGTGTCGACTCCAGAGGGCCCGCATCGATTCAACAAGATCGGGATTGAGATATCTATCATAGATATGCAGTTGGTGAAGCACCCGATTCTTTTCGAGTGCTAGCTTCCAGCTCAAGTTTTCGGGCGTCAGGAAATCGATCTCACCGTCGGTGACAGGTGCCTCATGGATACATTTGTGTTGGAAGGGAATACTTTCGATCTGGCCCTGTCCAAACACACCATTACGATCCGGCTGACCCCGAGTGTAGATGACAGTGTAATAGTCACTGGAGACTTCACCGCAGACGGATTCACCTTGGGTGAGTAAGTGAACCTAGCACTCACTCTTTTGAGTGATCTCCGTAAGGATTTTCAAAGTGATCTCCTTGGGTAGTGTCGGCAGCTTTGGGATCCCGGGGGCATTCTGAGTGTTAGTCGGAGCACTCATGATTGTGTTTTGAAGGTGGTTGTGTTGATATATTGTGATAGGTGTCAAGTTCGTTTGAAGAAGAGACTGATAATGATGGTAAGGAAGGTTTGAGTTTGAAATTGGGATAGAGAACCGGCAAGGTCGGTATATGGTTTATACATGACTGTTCACGTGTTCATGGAGTTGTGGCAGTGTCATGTACTATGTTTCTGCCACTGTAATCGAAGAAGGGAAACAGTTCAACTGTTCGGTCCAGGTCAATTATGATTCAGTCAGTGGCACCAAGTAGAGGGTGGCAGAAAACTTCAGACTAAAGTCCTAAGTGACAAAGACTTAGACAATGTTATGATATTTTAGGGTAGTTTGTGATGAGCTTAGCTTGATCTTTGACCAGTTAATATTTTTCTCTCCCTAATGTAAGGTCTTAAGTCTTCTCACACCCAGAGGGCACCTTACGGTGTAAGTGAGGTTGTCGCAGATGCCAGCTTCTGATTGGTCTTTATGAAGTCGAGCTTATCTGGGGTCATGATGAAAGATAAGGCTTAAGTAAACCACCAAGTTAAGCTCCGCATTGTAAGTCTGCTCGGGGATTAACTTCTTCCCATATTTAACTATATAAGCTGAACCACAATTATCAATTGCCAGCCATGTCTTCAGAGATGCACCATAGTTTGCAGCGCTCATTACCTCCCGAACTCCTCTATCATGTCATAGAGGCTGTCTTGCCTTCGGATCCACTGGCATTAATCCCAGCATCGCATATTTCGACAAAGACATTACTTTCTCTGACACGGGTTTCGCGAGATACATACAAGTTAGCTAGTCGGCTGCTTCGAGAGCGATGCCTCTACATTGACACTAGTAGGCGTCTTGCGCAGCTGTTGCTCTGTCTTCCTCACTCTATGCCAAGTCTCCCACCTATACTGCCACTACGGGATATCACATCACTCTATCTAGCCCCATTTAAAGACAAACTAGACGACCAGCCCACAGCAGCTTGGGTGCGGGAGCTATTCTGCGAAATATGCGGTACACTGCGAAGGCTGGTTGTCGATATGCCATTCCAGAGTTTGGATCCACTGGATGATCATCTGAATGTCAGGAGGACCCTTCGCGAGGGTTTCGAGCGGCTGGATAAACTAGAGGAGTTTGTCTGCCTTGGTGATTACCCGGCACTGAGTCTTCAAGATGCTCCTACTGATGTCTGGGGTTTATGGCCGGATCTCAAACGCCTTACAATATTTGGTGCACCACTTGATAATCATTGGCTGTGGTGGTATATCGCGACGCAACAGCAGCTTGAGCATGTCATCCTCGCTCGATCAGTGAATGTCGAAGCAGCCAATATTAAGGAGGAGTATTTCCACAAACTACCACGAGATGATATGCGGTTGGACCGGGATATCAAGATTACCATTCTAGATGCAGCTTTTGTGTGGAGGGGTGTCAAGACATCACGTTGGAAGGAATTTGATCCAAAGGGACGGATGACAGTTGAGCTGTATGATGTGCCAACATCGTTCTATGGTGATGAGACACCCCGGGAGCTTGTGACGACGTGGGTGAGACGAGGTGCCTTGAACGGGAGTTTATGGGATTGGGAGGGTGAAGCTGTTAAAGAGACTGCGAACGATACTACTTGATGTGTTGTTATTCGATACCCAATTTTCTCATTGTCATATTGATGATATACGTCTTTATTTCCGTTCATTCTCATATTTAGCCGTGCTCGTAAACTGGATGTAGTATGAAACATCACCACTTGAGGGGATGAACACATCACAAGTTACAGAACACCCAAAAAGTATACATTTGACCTCGGATAGATAATCAAATCCAAACTCCAAGTCAAGTCCATTCAACTGAAAACCCCGCAATGTCCAAATCAATCGTGTACGGATACATCGGAAACGCAGCTCAAACATCCATCAGTTGTGAGGCTCCCGGGTAGCTTGTTCAATCTCAGGGTATCAAAAATGGTGGTCAGCAGCTCAAAAGATTGGGGGTTCAGAGCCAAATCCCGCCGAAAGCTGTCCCCAATGCCCCTGTCTAGCCTCTCCCCAGGCGGGGTTGTGGACATGTTCAGTGGGGTGTCTACCTTGTTCACCTGCCCAAATGGGGTAGAATTTTTTGAGGTGGAGCATGCTCCGGCTTCGCTTTCTTCCAGAAAACTCGCCATCGCATCGCCAAAAATCCCCGTGTTTCCCCCGGCCGTTGAGAGTCTGAGTTTGAGGTTAGCGGAAGTGGATTGTTTCTCCATAAACCTTCCTAACACCGAAGAGAACAGACCATCCATACCATACATACCATTCCATTTCTCGGTTTCTGTTACATACTTGCTTTCCGTGCGCTCTTTCATAGTCTCACGATCCGAAAACTCCAAATTTTGTTCCTCCACTGTCATGTCGCCCTGCGGCAAAAACTTAAACGCTACCACCGAGAGCTACTAAGTCCCCCCGATCAAGAAAGAGAAAAGCCTCTGTCGCGAAATCGCCATCCACACAAAGACATGCTCGCAAGCCACGCCCTGCTGTGACCGTTTGACCTGTCCGACACGAGCGTTTCCCTCAACGTTCCTCTTCCCCCGGATTTCGAATCCCGACCCTTCCGAACCCTTTGTAGGCCACCGTTGAAAATGCCCGAGAAATCGGCCTCAGTAGTGTCCTACGCTGCTGGTGCCTCTCTTGCTGCCGCAGCACTCATATATGTTTTCGCACCAAATTTCTCCATTGATCACGACGCCACGAGCTCCAAGAAAAAGTCTATAGTTGGTTTGAGAAATCAAGCCAATGACTGCTTCATCAACTCGGTTCTCCAAGCCCTTGCCGGCTTAGGAGAGTTGCGCATATATCTGATTCGCGAAACGCACCGCCGCCGCATCGAAGATCCCGCAGTATATGCTAGTCTTGTCCAGCCAGAGGGCAAGCAGATTGCCCAATGGAAGCTACAGGGCCTGCAAGAAGGACTTGTCACACAAGGACTGAAAGAGATGCTGGATGCGCTTAATGAGCGCCCCATTTACAAGAAGTCCATATCACCATTTCAGTTCGTCAAGGTTTTGGAGGCGGCATTCAAGCAAAGGATCAGTCGCCAACAACAAGATGCGCAAGAGTTTCTCCAAATCGTGGCCGAGCGCCTCAAAGACGAGTATCACTGCGGTCAACGAGCAAGACTACACATGCGGAGACGTGGTCTGTTTCCTACCCAAAGTACCCCGAGTGTCGAGAACGCGCCGGATGGTCAAGACAATGGTAAGGACGGCGACGAATCCTCACCAGAGCAGCAACCTACTACCAATGGTGACAACGACTCTGCTATCGAACCATCCGAGGAAACCGAGATTCCCCAGGTCAATGGCCAATTGCCGATAGAAATCGAGGAGGGCTTCCCAATGGAGGGAAAGTATGAGTCGCATCTTGAGTGTCAGACTTGTCGCTACAAGACTAAGCCCAGGGAGGAGACCTTCTGCACTATCACATTGGCCGTGCCGCAGGTCTCGGGCACGACATTGAATGCATGTTTCGATGGCATCTTCAAAACCGAGTATATCGATGACTTCAAATGTGAAATGTGTCGATTGATGCAGACAAAGGTGGATCTAGAGGCTGAAATGGCCAAGTCCACGTCTGAGAGTTTCAAGGCGCAAGCCCAGGAAAGCATCGACAAGCTCCAGCATGCTATTGACACAGATCCCGAGAATCCCCCAGAGGATGTCGAGCTTGGCGATATTCGCTTTGCGCCCAAGAGGAGGATCGCAAAGACCACTCGAATGTCCATATTCCCAAAGATATTGGCTATTCACCTCTCCCGTTCCATCTATGATGTGGGACAAATAACACAAAAGAACTCTGCCAAGGTGGTCTTTCCGGAACAGCTCCCTCTTGGTGGCTTGATGGATCAAAAGAGATATAAGCTGCTCGGGCTGGTCACTCACCGTGGCGGACACAACAGTGGTCATTACGAAGCATTTCGACGACAGAACGTTGCCGCGCCCTTCTCCAACCCGAATACCTTCCAACCATCAGAAGCTTTTAGCAAGACACCAACACCCATAGGTACCCCTATCATGGGAGGCAGACCGACACACAGTCCGGCAATCTCTACGCCTGACCTCCTTTCAGGCTCATCTGGTGACTCGACCCCTTCTCTAGAATCTCTGCCGGTTCCGCCTAGGAGTGTGCCTGCAGACCTACGGGGATCGGTGAGCCTACCAGCAATTGGCAAACAGAAGGATCCGGAAACCAGCAGTCTTCGTTCCGTGGCCGCCTCGACAAAGTCAGCCCTCTCTAAGCTTACATCGCCCAAGCAAACAAACAGCAGTTCATCGCCACCCAAGTCTGTGACATCAAACGTCGCAAAACGATCAAGGAAGCGAAAGTCAGCAACAGACAAATGGTGGCGCGTCAACGACGAAAAGGTCAAGGAGGCAAAGACCAGCGAGGTCTTGGGCATGCAGAGAGAGGTGTATCTGCTATTTTACGAGCTCGATAAGGATGCTTAGGATGCTGATGAGGCTTATCCAGCTCATGAAGTTGGAGGATCGTGTGTGATGCTCTGATGTGCCAGTTCTGTTACGCTTTACAGAGTTGATGAAGGGGGACTGTTTTTTCTTTTTATCCTAACTATTTGCATAGGGTTGGCGTTTCAAGTAAGACAGTTTCGGGATTTTCTATACAGTTAGATTCCACGGTGCTTTTATACAGTCTTTGAAAAATATCCAGCATTGGATACATGGGAGTTGGAGAGGAAAGAAGGTCATTTATAGATAGGGGCTATCATTCTTATCTATGGCAGTAGTGAATACACATATAACCGCCAACAACATATTTCACTATTAGAAGCAATGTGTGTTTACAATGCTGGACATGTTGCCTTTGATTTGAAGCCAACATTTGAATATTCTATTACCTCCGAGCTTCTAACCTCCCAATTAAATATGAGATCGTATCCAAAACGACATTACTTCCATTTCTAGCGACCAATCACAGTTCCACAACTAATGACTCAGCAGGGTATGCAACAGCTAACAGATTGGGGATGACGACTCACCAGCCTCGTTGATCGCGTTCCGCGTTGCACTACCTTTTATGCATTTTCTCTTTTCCAAGAGAGCCTTTTTCTTATAGGGCTGTCTCTGACTCGTTTAATAAGAGACTCACTATATTGTCCACTGAGGCTGAGCTTGACCGTCAGGCTGCGGGTCTTCACGACAAGGGAGCAACCATCGTCAATCCTTCGCTTGGGACCAAAAGCAGCAACTGGCAAATACCTCAAACCACATGAGAAGTCTAATATTCTGATTCATGATTTTTCTTTCTTTTCACCTTAGGATGTTAAGTCTGAGAGGGAATTGTATGTCGTTTCATTGGTTCCTGTTGAGATCAGGCCCTGTCAGACAAATCTCATAACTCAGACACCTTTTTCCACCTCTCATATAACATAATCATTTTAGCCGCGATGGTTGTTATTTCTCGACGCACGAGGCGTCGCCTACGGTCCATCCTTATTCTTATTCTCATCTCCACCTTCATCATCTATTCTATCCTTCCTCACGATTCAGCCATCCGTCTGGCTTTTGTCTTCAACATCTCGCGGTTCTTTAATTTTCTGCGTGGCGCAGCAACAAACCGAGACGCCTGGTTATGGAAATCGCCGCGGTACGCCGTAGATCTCAAGAACGAAGTGGGTTATCTCATCAAAACCGGGTATGGAACGCGTCACCGAGTGCCTGAGCAGCTCGCTGCCTTTGAGGCAACAGGGGGTTTCTTAGGAAAGGAAGGCGAGAGTTTCCTAGTTGTAGGAGATTGGACGACAGTGAATCATACAGATGCAAAGCTGATAGGCGTGACGGTGCACGATGCTATCAAGAGAGTTGTGGAGACCAAGATCAGAGGCAAGGTGGATGATTACCCCAGGCTGGTAAAGTATAGAAGACTCCAGGCAAAGCTCCAGGTAGGAGACGAAGAAGAAGCTCTGAAGATTGGGCAAAGTTATGGCTGGGAGCTTGATGCGCTAAAAGTTTGTCTCTCTAACAACTTCTCTCCACACCGCTAACAGAGGCAGTTTATCATGGGCATGGAGATGATATATCATGAGTTGCCAGGCAAAAAGTGGTACATTATCTTAGATGACGACACTTTCTTAATCCGACCTTCTCTGGAGCTACTCATGGGTCACATCGACTACCGCAAGCCCCAGTATGTTGGTAACGCAGTAGGCGATTACAAGGCGCGCTTCGGGCACGGAGGATCTGGAATCCTGATATCCGGAGAAGCGATGCGCCGTTTGTTCGAACAGCCGGGCATCGTACAAGAGGCATACGCCGAGTCCATGACCGAGACGTGGGGAGATCGACTGGTGGCGACGACGCTCCAGAAGCTAGGCATTTACATCGAAGAGTCATATAATCATCACTTCAACGGTGAGCCTCCGTCCATCACGCGCATCTGGGGCGATCGTTTCTGCTCGCCCCTACTTTCATTCCACGGCTTGCGGAAGCCCGGCGAGATGCGCCGTGTTGGGGAGACACTCGCAAAAACAGACAAGCCGGTGTTATGGCACGACGTTTGGCAGTTGTTTGGAGGCTCAGCTATGTCGGCGCTTGAGAGCCGCCCAACAGAACTAACGGCGGATCATGTGGGCAAGCCGGACGAGCACACCCGCTCATGGGGCGATGTGAGGAGTGCCAATGCTTGCCAAAAGCGATGTGAACAGAGCGGACGACGCTGCTTGGCATGGACATATGAGATGGAGATTGAAAGATGTCACACGAGTCCTTGGCTACTGTTGGGGGCGGACGGCGCTACAGGAAAGGCCTCGGGCGTAAACTGGCCCGAGGTGAAGCCATTGCTCAAAGGCTGCAGATAGATGAGGAGATATCCTCTGCCAGCGAGTAAGAGAGAACAAGCTCGTGTTGGCTAAGTCTGAGACCCTGCTTTGCTGTTCAAATTCGAGCTGCTTCTGAGGACTCGTCATCGGCGTGAGTTGTCTGGCGATACCATGTTATGCTCGGGGCTTTTCCCCGGCCGAATATGTATCATATCATGTACTATATCATGTATCATATGCACATTGGATGCCCCTTTAGCCTCAAGTGTCTGTTCCCACTCAGCGAACGGAGTAAGGAAGAAAGCAAGAGAAGCCTCATTGGAACGCCTCCGAGGACTAGCGACCCAAGAGCCGACCGCTATTGTATTGACAACCGGTGTGGAGAGGAAAAAATGGATCGTGGATACCACCACAGCTTCTCTGCACATGGAGGAAGGGAGGGGAGGGGAGGGGCTAGGGGCTGAGCCAACAAGCAGTGGTCAAGTTTAAGGTCAGCGTTCCAGGAATCCGGGAACTAATGGTAGGCGAGAGAGGGAGCAGGCAGGCGACTAGTAAGGCGAGATAGTGAGATGCGTTGGAAAGAAAAGCCGGTTGGCCAGACACCCTCCCTCAAACCCCCCTTGCTTGACGGTCTTCGCTCGCTTGCTTCCCGTCGCCGTCTGTCAGCCGGGATGTTTGCCTTGACAGAAAGTAGGGTGGGTGGGTGATTGCCATTGCCGTTGCCACTTTGTACCTGTAGGTATAGCACAGTGCAGGAGTAGACCAAGTCTGAGGAGGATCCGCTGCAGTTGGGTGGGATCCATGTGGGTGGGTGGTTCATTAGCGAACCATGGCTTGAAGCTGTGGAGAGGCTCGTCTCGCTTACGTCGGGACCTTGCCGTTGAGTGTAGGCATCTACCTATATTGTGTACGGGTACGGCCAGAAAGCTAAAACATGGCCGAACAAACTGACGGCTGAAGACACTTACTCGTCTTGTTGTGCTATGGTTCATGCATGAACAGGGCCTGTTTTAAGGTTTCTGGCTTCCAGTTTGGCATCTATCTGAGAGATGGAACAAAGACGAAGTGACACAGAGGGCAGGGGTTTCGGATTTGCTGAAATTGGAAGAGGGGGGAGATGATATTGGATTTCTTAAGATTGGGGAGTGTGGACAACGGCAAGATTTGCAATTCACCGTGACCTAGCCTGGCGGGTACCTGCTTGTGAGAAACGGCCGGCTAAAGGAAATAAAGGATACTTTTTGTAGGTAAAAATGACGACTGCGACGAGAGGCAATCTTGCAAAGGACGGAGTCGAAGTAGCTAGGTAGGTTTGAAGTTTGATATAATAAGAATTCAAATGCAAATCTAAATTCGAACCATGTAGTGGATAAGTTTATTTTGGACTCTATGACTCAGCCCAAAGAACAACAAATGGAAACTGAGATGGGAAAGTTAAGGTAGGGACGGCAGTTAGCTTTGATTTCTTCCACTTGCTGGCTGGGTTCGAGCCAGCGAGCACCGTCTGGTTGGTACCTGACATTAGTGGCTCTATAGAATGACTTGGAAGGAAAGTCAAGTCTCTTAGGGATGTGTTGTGGGGTCAGTGGCTTGCGGGGATTTGACTTTGACATTTTTGGAGAAATTCTCAGCGTTCGATTGATGGATGAGATACGGATACGCAGATCAGTGCAGTGGTTGGCTGCCTACCTATACAAGGAGAGAAGAGACAACATATGGATAACAACAGCTAGGCCCCAGATGACCTACACTGAGTATTGACTATCCAGGTCTAGCCCAAGCGTTAATCTCAGTCGGAACTTTTCAACTTGAGCTCATGCTCATCACAAAGAATAGGGGTTGAAGTTTACGACGGGACGAGAACCTTGCACCCGATAGGCCATGAGTGGCACACAATCAAGCCAGTTGCCGCCTTGTATCGAACTCAAGCCAGGATTGCCCAGGCCACATGCAGAGGACGGTACACGGACATAACTCTTGCATGCACCTGTGCAGATGAAGCCTTGAACTCTAATCGATGTTTGCATTGTACTTGATTATTTGTTAAAGTGAAGTTGCAGGGCAGACCGAAGAGAATAGAGCAGATTACAACTGCTTGCCATAGATAAGTCTTATCCCTTTCCTTAGATGCTGAGCCATATGCTGGCCAGCCTCGTTGAATTCCATTGTATAACAATACACATATGAGTACTCCGTATAAACACAGTCAACCAATACTTGCGGAATCTCTGCCAAGCCAACCTAATCATCCATGCTATACGGATACCTTGCCCGGTATTGCGCCTCATTAACAGGGTCAGGTATTCCACAGAGCTTGGGCATGGTAATAGCTTCTATAGTGCTTCCAGAATTGCTGGATACTAGGGGTCTAGTCAAGCGAGTAAAGGAGAAACGCGAAAAAGAAATTCTCGTTAGTAGGTAGTAGCCGACTTGACCGATGATGGGCATATGTATGTGATATTTCTATGTCCCTGAGATTCAGACTATGGAGTACCATGTCTGTGGGAAGTTTATACAAGGTAAAGCTTTGAAGCTCGAGATTGGCCAAGATCTGTCGTTCGACGGGCGATGCGCCGCTAATGCACCTGCTTCCAGCTCCAAAGAGGCTCTAGCTGGAGCTACTATTCTTCCGTTCAGCTGATTGCTCGATTGATGGGTTATGCTAAGAACTAAAAAGGGAATGATACAACCATAAACTTCAATTTTCCAAACTTTGAACGCCGACTTTTTGTTTGTTCGCATCCGATCTTGAGCGCCTCATCAAACAGCCTTTTCAATAAGCGAGGCTCTTTTGCATCTGCCTCATGCCTATCAGTGCGATCTGCCTCTGCCAACTGCTCTGCTGGGCGAATTTCTCGCCTCCATTTCGTCTACATACCCGTCCGTCTGTTGCATAAGTTCTACAAGTAAAGTAAATCAGGTCGCTCACTGGACCAAGTTCGCGCCGCGCTTGTTTGTCGAGTATCGATCATCCCGTATGGGCATCGGCCTACAAAGCCCGGCCCGTCTCCACTAGAACTTTTCAATTTACTGGGACCCGGCGGCCAACACCAACACCACCACCACGGTCACCACTCCCACCACTACCACTACCACGCGGCAACCGGGCAGGGGGCGATCCAGTTATTCTGTTGTATAGTATTGTACTGTACAGTATAGTATCTTCGATGCTTGACGACGACGACGAAGGGACAGGACGAGTCAACTCTATTTCCCGTTTGCCCCCGATCTTGGAGCTCAGCCTCTGAGCCTCGCTTCCGATCCCGCCTCTTGGACCCCTGGGCCTTGCGATCTTCCTCTTCGCTCTGCTGCTGCTGCTGCTTCTCCAGCGCGTCACCTGTTGATGGTCTTGGCCCCGTCCATCATCGCGACTCTTGCCTTGCTCTCGCTGGCAGTTGCATCGCCGTCGCATCCTGTCGCGACCCCTGGTCCTGGGTTCTGCCCCTCTTGCACGCCTTTGCTCCCCTTGCCACGCCCTGGCTCTGGCTCCTCTTGATCTTCCTTGCCCAGCGCCAGCAATTCGACTTCCTCCGTGACCCAGGGTCGCGTCCCCCTGGTCGCTTGTCCTTCTTCCTGACTTTGCTTTGAGGCTCCATAAAAATTTCTAATTAAAAAACAACATGGCTCAAGACGACCATGGTCAGAGTCACAGTGACTCTCCCAATAACCCTACAATTTCTGCTCCAACATCGACTTCTCCTTCTCTAGCTCCCATAGTTACATCTGTCACCGCTCCTCCAGCTTCCACCACGAGTGCTGGACCTCTTAAGACTGCTGCTGCCGACACGACACTCCCACCCATCACCGAGCTTGCTTCAGTGCCGTTCACGGCTGCGGACCGCCCGACCGCCTCGACGACCGTTCCAGTTCCCACCTCTACACCCGCCGCATCCTCCGAATCCGAACCCTTCGCCGTCTCTTCTTCCGTGCCGACTCTCACGCCAGCCTCGGCTCCTGCTGCTTCTGCCGCTCCGCCCGCGGTTCCTCAGCAGAACGGCGACAGCAGGGCCCCCGAGGCTGCTTCGACACCCACGTCCAATTCGGAAATGTCCAACCAGCATCCAGGACTACCTCATGGTCAGCATGTGAGCTACCCGGGCTCCTCGACGCCTTATGCGTCCTCGGCAGGCCCATCAGCCGCCCAATATGCCCCTTATCCTGTAGTCACGAGTCAAGCAACGGAGCCATACAGACCGAGTCCTATGCCTGTTAGCATGTCGCTGCCTAGCATGAGGACGATCGAAAACCCACATGGGCCTCCGGTGTCGAATCCGCAGGGCATGCCAATGAACATGCATATGGCGCCCACGTCAGGCGGTGTGCCATTCTATGGCCACCAAGGCATGCCAATGGCAAGCTACGGTCTTCCCGATTCTATGGCTCGTTATGCTATTCCTCACGATCCGCGACTTTTGGGTCACAGGGGACCGAAGAAGGTGTGTTGAAGCTTGGTTAGGGTCTCGTTCCGACAGGCCATAGCTAGCTAAGGGTATGGCAAGATTGAAGCTGACTGTAACCTGTAGGAGATTAAACGTCGGACAAAAACAGGCTGTCTGACTTGCAGAAAACGTCGTATCAAGGTAAGCTATGATTTCGTATTTGTCTCCCCTTGTGCAGCTTGTGGCCTTGGAACGCGAGATGGGACGCGACGAATCAAGAGGATGACTTGGGAAGAAGGCGGGCTTCAGATACGCGTCGTGGGTGGTGAGCTTGAAGCGAGTTATCCAAAACCCTGTGCTGCATCAAGTTTGCAGCTTTTTTGCAGACTTGCTCGTTTGCCAGGAGGCCACAGAAACGAGCAAGACTCACATTCACGTAGCACTCATTGGCCCAGATTCTCCCAAGTAATGCTTGTTTCGCGATCGCCCAAACCCAACCTCACAGCGCTTCAGTAAATGGATTGTCTGGGAGTTGAAGCTCCTCGAGGTTTTGGGAGCTCTACTTAGCTTGTCATTGGTCGCAGCTACCGTGCATCTCCTAGGCAGCTACACAAGCCCCCTCTCTACTTTTTGGTGGAGATAGCACCCCGCCCAACACAGCTCTAACATCTTCTCCCAGTGCGACGAAACACACCCAACTTGCAACAACTGTAAAAAGTCGAAGCGCGAGTGTCTCGGTTACGACCCCATTTTCAGACAACAAGCGGGCGGGCAATCGTCTTCCAATATTCAACCCGCGCCTAGCCAAAGAACCCCTCCCACGGTTCCAAGCTCTGTACCTTCGACTGTCCCTTCGTCGATAGCGCCCAACCCTTCCCTTACTGCTCGACCTACAAACTCATACGGCAGCCAGCCGTCGATGCTCCCAAGCTCGTACGCAACAGCTCACGCGACTACAGCAAGCCCTAACCCGTCCATTACCTCGCTTAGCTACGACTCAAGTTTCTCCAACGTTGCATCTCCTCCTGTCAAATCTGAGTCGACATACGAGTATCCGCCCGCAATCGACCCAGCCCTTCAAGGATTCTCATCAACCTCCAACGCAGAAAGCTCTAGAGCGGTTGAACAAAGGCCTCTTGCTGACAACAACCAACATCTTAGAGGTGGCGCCCCCTACTATTGATTTCACCCTTGTTCGTCGTTTGCTGCGCTGCTGTTGAGAACATCTGCTTACGCGCGTTTCTGACAGCCAACAAAATGAAGATTGATGAAATCATCGATCTCTTGGGCACAGTTCCTCCGCCCCAGAACATTGCCCATACTGAGGGGATTCACAATGAAATCACCAAGGTTTATCATGAAATGTACGCACCTGGGCTTACCTCTTTCTTCGAATCCGGGTGGTACTATTGTACGGAAAATGGATCACCCTCGTTTCCTAGAAGCCAGCGTCTTATCGAATTAATGGCGTCTTTTCTCAAGGCTTTGGAGGCTGTAAAAGTCAATGATCAAACCCAAATGGCTTACTCTGGTATTCTTGAGACGCGCCTTGTGTGGGAGCTTGCGCGAGCAGTATACGAAACTCCCGCTGCAGCTTCCGCTATCAGTACCACAACACTGCCGCGCGATGGTGATGCGAAGGAGACCCAAAACCGTGTCCGAGTTGTTGAGGCACTTTTGTGCGGAGATCATCTATCAGTCAACCCACTCTGCCCACCAATTCAAGACCCTGACAGTTATCGAACCCGACAATTTGATTTCTGGTACAGCCTAGCTGAGTTCGTGCGTACGCGGGAGGATCCCAATGGTCCGTCTGCGGCCAAGTCTAGGGAGGAAATGCTTTCGAGAATGCGCTATCTTCTCGATGGTCGTGAGAACCGCGATGTTCTCTACTCGATTGCAGTTGTTCGAGAACTGGCTCCCCACTTCGATTCTCCTTACGGCAACGCTGCTCCTCAGCACGCCGACGAGAGTGACCCCAAGAACAGACTCTCAGTTGCATCCAAGTTCATTTACGATGAGTCTCAGGTCACAGGTGGAACAACCAACGTCGTACGACGTCTATGCGACATTGCACATAGAGCTTTCGTCAATCCAGGTGTCAATATTGCTCGGAGATCTTGATCTCATTTTGTTGGTGTTTTCGGGGTCGGTTTCTAAATTCCATCTTTCACAGTTTGGCTATAGCCATAATTTCCTTTGTCAGTAACACACTATGGCCTTTCGGTCATTCTTCACATTTCCTAACAAAAGCACTGTTCATCACTACAAAGCGGGATGTCGTTCGTTGCATCTTCTGGGGCATGGCGAGGGGTTCATTAAAAGTTTTTTATTGTTCGTTTTGGTCTGTGGCGTTTTCTTCCCAACGGGAACAGTGAGGCATCGTCTTTTTTCTTTATTCCCCCTTTGTTCATAACGGCCTACATCATTCGATCTTGGTCGCGGCGTTTGCAAAAAACAATGGCCCCTATGGTCTAAACGTATACCTTAATGCTCCTGCGGCTCGGCAGTGAGGGAGAAGAAGATATATAGATTTCGGCATCAAGGGATCGGTAGAGACCTGACACGGAGTGGATTATAAAGGGAACAAAGGATACCAATAAGCTAGCGTGGGGCTTCCATAGTGGCATACTCTGTTTGCCCGGTTTGAGTTTCGATATAAGGCATTTAACTTGGCGAGCCGAGGGCATAAAGCTCAGCTTGATTGATCTTGGTGAAGGGTGACCACATAAGGACCCTTTTCTGTCTGGCTAGCTACTCATCAACATGGGCCTCATTGCCTTGTTTATGTAGGAGAAATCATAGCGCTTAGCATATAATAATGGTTACAATAATTATATATTACTTATCATAACAATCAGTAGGTGCTGATTATACTGAGTGATCATTGAAGCTGTCATTGGAAGTATGAGAGAGAGCCTTGAGACGGTTCTTTTCTATATTCTATATAACTTTATTCGTCTGCAGCTCTACTGGGTCGCTATGCATACCACCTAGCAGGCTTGTTATCGTCGTTGCATGTTGAAGGCCAAGAATTATCGATTTTGAGTAGGAATATACCTAATTGACACACTTAAAACTTAAAACTTAAAACTTAAGGCTTACTCTTGGTATCTTGAATAGAGTGTAATAATCCGGGTGTCTTGCCATCGTTCGATTATACCTATTTCTATTTGTGGACTTATCGTAACCTCCACTTATTGGCGGCATGTAACTGCCTGTAAGACACTAGCTGCGTGAAGGAACCTTTGTAAATCGGCGAAGACGGCAATGAAAGCCCCTTTTCGAGGCATCGCCGTCGTGAGTCACTGAGGTTGTCATATCGGCAGGTATGATTCAAATAAGCTGGACTCCTCACTTTAAGTCTAAATAGATAGATGAATTAAGCCCAACTTACACTACTTCTGACTTACTCTTTTTGTTCGACTCATCACAAACACTTGCACTTATAAGAACACACCACTCGAGCAAACCAACTTGCTATTAACTTTAAGTAACATTCACCATGGCTAGCACAAGAAAGTTAACGGCAACTTCCTCAACCTGCGAGGAGCAGGGAGCAAAAATACTTGAAACGGAACGTCTTATCCTCCGTCGATTCTATCCTTCCGACGCAGAAGTCATGGCTAAAGCCGCTGACAATAAGTCTGTCTCTATGAACATGCGCGATGGTTTCCCCTCCCCTTACACACTGGCCGATGCAGAGTACTTTATCAACAACGTGGCCAACAACTTTGACGGCGCTGGTCAACACTGCGGTATCTTTGTCAAGGCCAACACAACAGAGAACCCTTCATCGGAACCAGTTTTCGCAGGCGCCATAGGCATGATGGCTAAGAACGACGTATATTTCCGCACATGGGAGTTGGGCTACTGGTTAGCTGAGACAGCTTGGGGCAAAGGCTATGCAACTGAAGCTGTCAAGGCGCTCATACGATGGTGTTTCGAAACATGGCCTGAATTGAACAGGATTGAAGCGTGCGCGAATGGGCACAACAAAGCAAGCCAGAATGTGCTGAGGAAATCTGGGCTCATTGAAGAGGGCACCAGGAGAGGCGCTGTTTGCAAGAATGGAGAAATATTAGACGAAGTTTTATTTGGTCTGTTGAGAAGTGAACTACAGATGAATGGGGAGTAAAGGAAGATACAAATCTGACACTGGAGAGTTTATACCTATAATACGGAGTGGTTAACATTGTCTTCCACTCCAAGGTCCGCCTTGAACGTGATAGGGTAATGCCCAACAGAAATTTTTATAGACTTATAATGCATACCCTTAGGCAGTATATAGGAGTATGGATTGTCCTTATATCTGTTTCTCTCACTCACCCAGTTTGAGGCGCCGCTGATTCTTGCGCGTTTTCGCGATACGTAATTACCTTGATCACGGGCAGACCTTCGCTTCTTCTGAGCCTAAGGTTCGAAGATGTTTGCTAGTGGATAAGTATCTCCATTGGTGATACTGTCAAGGACAGATGGGTTAATTGTGGTCACAAAGTCTTCGAGATGTAGCTCATCGCTAGCTGTATCTTCATCTTCTGACATCTGTGTTAAGGCACGAAGAGCAGTTCCTGGGTCAGGCCACACAGCTGTTCTATCGCAGGTACTTTCCGTGGTGCCCGGCACGTCATCCGTGCCAGGATGAGGCTGATCGCTAGGAAGTACTGTTTCTTTGTCAACCTGTATCCTGATGGTAGCCCATGTGCCTTATCCCACATGATAAGACTTCCATGGTGTATTGGGAATACCCTGCAGATTAGTGCTTCTAGATTATTTCTTCGGCACATATCAAGCAGTTTGCCAGATTTCCCGTCCCCTTGCGGAAATGACCATAACTTGAGGAAGTTTGCACAGCGGGAACCATTCCCTAGCTATCAGAATAGTGACGACAGGAATTATGCCCCGGCAGCGTCGACAATCACGGCGCAAGGCTGAGAACTATAGATGTGGGTCTCCCGCTCTCTCCATAATCTCCCCCGTGCGCCGGAGTTTTTCTGAACGACAGAAAAACATCACCAGAACAGCAAAATATTAATTATTCGATCTTGAAAGAAGAAAACAAGAAAAAAAATTAAATGACAGCCCGAGCACGGGGTCGAACCGTGAATCTTCTGATGTTCTTCTAATCTTAGAAGTCAGACGCCTTAGCCATTAGGCCACAAGGGCTTACTTGAAGCTTTGGTTAGGCAGTACCCTTGCAATTACGATACAAGTAGGTACTTACACACCAACTCAGCATCGATACACTTTTTCTTTTAACAGCTCACCATGCCTCCCGCAAAATCTTCCCGCAATCACCAAGATTATGCGACGAGCACCTTGTGGTTAACATGCACATATTGCTGGATATGCCACCAAGCTTACTCAGTCTTCGCCTCGCAGTTAAGATCAAAATGCCTTGTATTAGTATTCCCACTTATTCAAAACTCTTAGCTGTGGCGATTCAAGAACTCCTCGTCTTGAGCCTAAAGAATAGATGACTCTTCTTCCATTACAGCAACTCGGCCGAGTGATGTGATGCAATTGACGACAGATGTTGCTCGCGTAGTAGAAAAATCAACGAGTAATGGTTGATATCTGATTGGCTAGTCTCCCCGCAAGAATAATAGTCCGACCCACCACCAAGAGCAAAGCTCCCAGGTTTCGACACAGATCCCCGGACCGCGGGAGATGACGGCCACTATCACGAAGGCGAATTCCCCCCATCAACCTGCCATTGACCTCGAGCCAGAGGCCCTCTCGGGAGACTCTACACATCTCGTCTCACTATCGGCCGTTCCCTCTCTGCTCCTCACACAATGGCTTCCCTCCGACTCGCCAGCCGAGGCGCCAAGAGCCTGTGCATGCGGCCAGCAACATTCGCTGCCCGCCCTTTCTCGACGACCTGCCTGCGAAAGTACGCCGCCGCTGTCGAGCCCGTCGGCACCAGACTTGTCCCTGTTGACGAAGACTTCTCATCCGCCCAAGATGCCTATGGCCTCTCCAAGCCCCGAAAAGCCGGTACCCGAAAGTCGCGCGAGAACTCCGTCCAGGACCGAAAGGTTCGACACTATACCGTCAACTTTGGTCCTCAGCATCCCGCTGCCCACGGTGTGTTGCGTTTGATTCTCGAGCTCAATGGTGAAGAGATCGTCCGAGCCGACCCCCACGTCGGTCTGCTGCACCGAGGTACTGAAAAGTTGATCGAGTACAAGACATATCTCCAGGCTCTGCCTTACTTTGACCGACTTGACTATGTCTCTATGATGACCAACGAGCAGTGCTTCTCTCTTGCTGTTGAGAAGCTTCTCAACGTTGAAATACCTGAGCGAGCCAAGTTTATCCGAACTCTGTTTGGCGAGATCACCCGTATTCTTAACCATCTGATGTCCGTTCTCTCACACGCTATGGATGTTGGCGCTTTGACACCCTTCCTGTGGGGTTTCGAAGAGCGTGAGAAGCTCATGGTAGGTAGATGATGAGCAGTTGGAGAGAACCAGCAATTGACGTGTTTCAGGAATTCTACGAGCGTGTTTCTGGCGCCCGTCTCCACGCTGCCTACGTTCGACCCGGTGGTGTTCATCAGGATATTCCCGTTGGACTTCTCGACGATATTTACCAGTGGGCTACCCAATTCGGCGACCGAATCGACGAGACCGAGGAGATGTTGACTGATAACCGTATCTGGATCGAGCGATTGAGGGGTGTCGGTGTTGTTCCCGCCACTGAGGCCCTGAACCTTTCCTTCACTGGTGTTATGCTTCGAGGTTCTGGTGTTCCTTTCGATATCCGAAAGAACCAGCCCTATGACGCCTACGACCAGGTCGAGTTCGACGTTCCTGTCGGAACTAATGGTGACTGCTACGACCGATACCTCTGCCGAATGGAGGAGTTCCGACAGTCTCTTCGCATTATCCACCAGTGCCTCAACAAGATGCCCGCAGGTCCCGTCCGTGTTGAGGATTACAAGGTCTCTCCTCCTCCTCGATCCGCCATGAAGGAGAACATGGAGGCTCTTATTCACCACTTCTTGCTCTACACCAAGGGCTACGCTGTTCCTCCTGGTGAGACCTACTCTGCCATTGAGGCCCCCAAGGGTGAGATGGGTGTGTACGTCGTTTCTGATGGTAGTGAGCGACCATACCGATGCCACATTCGCGCTCCTGGTTTTGCCCACTTGGGTGGCTTCGATCACGTCTCCAAGGGTCACTTGCTTGCTGATGCTGTGGCGGTTATTGGTACTATGGATCTAGTGTTCGGTAAGTTTGCTTGCTTTTTGCTATTGACGAAATCATGCTAACATCATCATAGGTGAGGTCGACAGGTAAAGCATTTTCGAAAAGAAAGAAGATTAGAATGGGTTTCTTTTGTTTGTAATCATAGCTGATAGGGGGACCACGGTAAATACTCCCAAACGTCGTGTGCTCGAGCGAGAAGCTATGTAGAGGTGACGCGTGTTCTGAAATAGCAATGAATCATCTTAGTTCCATTATTTTTGGGTGTGATTATGTACAGTTCTAATGTTACAAGACAAGAGTACATGGTTTGAGAGTTTGGTTGGCCAGAATTCTACAGAAGCTTGGTACCAGTACCAGAAGCCTGCTCCATGAAGAATTTCTTCAGGGGGCCCAGAGCATTGACAGTCCGAAGACCAACTGAACGAAGCGGCACAAGAGGGCCACTCTCAACAGAGTAGAGCTTATGAAGCTTATCGCAAACGTTAAGAATCACGTGGTTGGCCGCATAGCGCTCGCTGTTGTAAGACTCGAGAGAGAGCTGAGTGCCAAGGTCCTGGCCGTGAGAGACAGCATACTCAATGGTTTTAGCTAGGCTCTGGGCATCTCCCTGACCTTGATTCAAGCCTTGACCAGCCAAGGGGTGAATAGTGTGCGCCGCATCGCCGACAAGTGCGACACGTTCGCCAGTGTATGTATCGGCATGGCGCAGCTTCAGGGGGAAAGATGCGATGCTGCCCTCCTGAACTCCAACAACAGTCTGTGGAAGCGACTCCGCATCAACATGTGTATGCTGCAAGCGCCATGACAGCTCCTCTGCCTGGTCAATCTCCTGCGTGTGCATAAACCCAATGTCGACAGGACTCAAACGGAAAGCGGCGTTGACCATGGCGATGAAGTGCTTGGGACTCAGACTCTTGAGTAAGGCGGCCTTCTCAGGTGTAGTAGACCAGACCAGCGTAGCGTATTTGCCAGGCATAGGAAGCATTGCAACCGGACCCGTAGGTAAGAATCGCTGGTACGCAATTTTGTTGAATAGGCCGCCCCAGCCCTCGCCTTCAAGCTCGAGAGTTGCGACAACACCATGTCTACCATAGTCCCATCCGCGGCTGTTGATACCAGCGAATTTGCGCACTGGACTGTTTGCTCCGTCCGCACCAACAAGAAGTCGCGCTGCCAGTGACTGGCCACTCGAGAGCTGCACAACTGGCCATTCGCTCAGGTCCAATTCTTCAGTCTCCTTGCCCAGGTCAATGCTCTCCACTTTCGTATTGTCGAAGAAGTCCACTCCGCCGAGTTCTTGTAACCTCTTGAGCAGACCGGATGTCAAGTTCAGGTTTTCAGCCATGTAGGCAATTGTCTTATCTCCAGTCGTACTGGGTGGCCAGTCGAACTCTATCCGGGCACCTGTCACTCCATCCCAAACCTGCATCTCCTGGTAGTCCTGGACACGCTCACGCTGTAAATGTCGCCATGCGCCGATTTTGTCGAGATATTGAGCCGATGCAGGGGTGAGAGAACTACATCGGTTGGAGAATTGGGTCAACGGAAGTGAGAACGACTTGGTTTTGGAAAGGTCCTGGGCTTCGATTAGGGCGACTCGGAGACCAGCGGTTATAGGATTAGCCCCTAATATTTGTGTGAGTTATTTACTGATTAAACGAGGAAGAAAAACTCACGAAGAGCTGTCAGTAAGCTCAGACCTGCTGGTCCACCACCAACACATACAACATCATAGATATTGTCCTGAGTGGAAGTGGAAGCTCGCCGCAGCTGATAGTGATATTGTCGTACACAGCTCCGACAGACGAAGCCGGGCTTACCCAGCACAGACTTTCGAGCCAGCATTAGTATTTGATGCCAATTGAATCCCTAGATCCGAAGAGCTAAGCACAACTCTTTTTCAAAGCATGACTTGGAGCTCCAAATCTTCAGCAAATCGTCCCTCAATCGTTCGATAGCTCGCGGGACAAAAGTGGCTCTCAGTGTGGCTGATGATATCTGTGGCGACGCGACCCTTACATGGTGGTGATCCAGCGGGTCCAGTGACAGGGGAGTACCTCTGTACCACAGGCTTGATTTGAGTTGCCACAGACAACCGCGCTACTCAATTTATCATTGCGTCAAGGGTCTCACCCGCGCCCGTCATCAACAATTCGCCTGTCAACCCAGAGACCAAGCCCTTTCACACGATCCATTCCCCCACTGCGACTAAATTTTGCTGTCTTTTGCAGTTTGTTCTTGTGAAGGTGAAATTTCATCGATTTTTTGTCTCCCCCATCACGAAAGGCGTAACACAAGATCAGGAGTGGTTGCGTGGCCCTTCTTTGTTGATCTACTCCTACATACACCAAGCTCAAGCTTAAGGCATAGGCGGTCTCATAGCTGCGGCCTGAACACCATCCCGCATCATCATCCTCGTTTATGCTCTCAAACTCTTTTCGCTTATCGCGCCCTTCCTTGATCTAGACTGCCGCCATGGCCGACATGGAGGACTACCTCGAAGAAGGTTTTGACCCACGTTCGGTCACCATCCCGCGTCTGCGATCGATTCTCGTCACGCATAATGTTGAGTACCCCGCTACTGCCAAAAAGGCCCAGCTCGTCGAGCTGGTTGAAGATCATGTACTTGCTCAGGCGCCAAAGCTGCGGGCTCAGCGCGCGCGAGCCAAGAGATCAAGCATGGGAATCGTGAATGCCGGCAGTCCGGAAGATAACGGTACTTGGGATGACTACGATCTCCCACCTCCGTCAACTACCAAGAGACGATCGAAGTCTCCTCGAAAGTCGTCGGCGCGTGTTAAGGCTGAGGATGATGTCCTGGCAACTCCCGTACCTAGGAGTCCTACCAAACGCAGCACACGCTCAGTAAGCCGTGCGCTTTCTCACGCTGACGACTACAACAATTACGACGCCCCTCGTTCCATTCGCCAACCGAGGAGAACAGTCACACCACAGATCAAAGACGAACCAGAAGAAGAGGAGACAATTCTGCCCGACCACGAAGAAAGTGTGTTCACTCACGATAACCCTTTTCAGAGTGGCAGTTCGCCTGCTCAACATAAAACTCCCACCAATCGCCGCCGTACAACTGCCGGCGACTCCATCAGAAGTGTCAAATCGTCGTCCCGGCGCAGGACAGATGGCTACAATGACGATTATGAAGAAGATATTGAGCCTACTCCCAGATACCGTGAGTCAACTCCGGATTTACTTGAACCTGGTGAGGAGTTCACCCCCAACGAGCAATTAGAGTTAGAGCAAGCTGCAAGTCGGGGTGAAATGGAGATTGAGCCGCGCAAGCCTTCTCATCAGGTTTCTCGAAGAGGTAGTTTTAAGGCGCCTCTCTTTGTCCTCTTGATGTCTCTTTTCGGAGCTTACCTTGCGTGGTATCGTCAAGAGAAAATTGCGGTCGGCTATTGCGAAGTCGGTGGTCAAGCAAAGTCACTTATTTCACCAGACGTTCCTATTCCTGACGCTCTCCTTCCTTTCATTGAACCTCAGTGCGAACCTTGCCCTTCGCACGCTTACTGTTACGAGGACTTTTCGGTTCGTTGCGAGAATGGATTCATTCTCAAGCCGCACCCATTGTCCCTCGGTGGGCTAGTGCCCGTTCCACCTACTTGTGAGCCCGATGGCGAGAAAGCGCGTCGCGTCAAGGCTGTAGCTGATAGAGCTATCGAAGAACTCAGGGAGCGCCGAGCTCAGTATGAGTGTGGAGAGCTTGTTACTGAGGATGGAAAGAAAGAGGATTCTCCTGCCATGGCTGAACACGAACTCAAGGCGACCGTGAGTCGCAAGAGGTCCAAGAGACTCAATGAGGATGAGTTTGATGAACTTTGGGCTGCCGCCATTGGCGAGGTTGCAGCTAGAGATGAGGTCGAGATCATTGAAACAGCACCGTAAGTTCTTTCTCTCTCTACAGCCCAGGACCTTCATACGCGATCTGGCGATAATCTCATTGCTCCAACTGTTTCTGACCATTGACTAACCAGATCCACCATTGACCCTACAGATCGTCCAATTCCTCCGATCTTTCAGACCGATGGCTATCGTCCTCGTCTCTCGCTCGCCTTTCGTTCACCTGCACGTTCAAACGATCAATCCGACTCGGCCTGGCAAGATATCGATTCCCAGCTGGACTTTTGATCGCTTTAATCCTTGTTATTTTTTATTTGCGAGCCCGATATCGGAAGCATGTAGCTACAACTGCTCAAATTCCTGCTCTCGTCGACCTAGTACTGGGTAGACTCGCGAACCAAAAAGAACTAGGTGAAGAAGGCATCGATGATCCTTGGCTGTTTTTACCGAACCTGAGAGATGACGTACTCCGAGCTATTCACTCATTGTCCGAGCGAGAACGCATCTGGCAGCGGGTTCGGGCTGTTGTAGAACAAAACAGCAACGTTCGAACCAGTCAACGCGAAGGAAGAAGCGGCGAAGTAGGTCGCGCTTGGGAGTGGATTGGCCCTGTTGCGGGTGACGGTGCGAGGAGGCGACGGAGTGGCCGGGTATCACTCGGTCCTGACTCACAGTTAGAGTCACCAGAGCCAACAAAGGCAACCCCTGAAGTAAAGAAGTGGGAGGACTCGAGACCGATCTACTAATATTCACGCTCAATATTTCTTGTCAAGTTTCCTGCTTTACACATTTCTTAATCACTATTTCCCAAATGTTTGACGAAAAGGGGTGGTTTTCTTGGACAACGATATTGAGAAGCATAGAGCATATGCCTTTGGAATTGGCGTTGGAGGTTGCTAGTCTTTTCCATGTATGATTATCCATGTCTAGATGCACGATAGTTTCAGAACAACTACATATTCATCGAAGAGCCTGAAGTAGCGATGAAGCATCATGCCCAAATGAACCGAATTGCGAGAGACCGCAACAGTGTACGGCGAGCACTTGTTGAAATCATTCAACAGGAAAGACGAAGTCGTTGTGTTGAAATGTTTTGGTTTGGACATTTGCTATACGCCGAGAATAGGCGACATCGGAGATCCCGACCTTTCCCGACGAGCAATTTACAAGCTCCGACAAACCCAATTGAACATAATCGACCCAAAAATTCCCAAGATCTCACGAGTAACAGCTTTCTGACAATGAAGTAACTAGGTTCTTGATTGATTCGGCTAATGCACAGGTGTTGTTATGACACAAAAGGGGTACAAAGAAAAACCGTGGAATCTAGGGATCGAGACTCTAGCGGCGGTGTTTAATTATCTATTGGGCCTTGGAGGCAACGATCTCTGGATAAAAATGTCAGTAATGCCATTGATTGGCAGTAATCGGCTACACATACTCTCAATATCAGCAACACTCTGCTGGAGGATCTGCTGAAGGACCTTAGGGTTCTCAAGCTCCTTCTGGACCTTAGCGATAATGGACTGGGCGAGCTCCTTCTGCTGTCGCTGCTTGACCTGACCCTCATATCGGACCCAAGAGTCAAGGACGGACTTGGCCTCAGCAGCAAGAGCAGTCTTCTGCTCCAACTCAAAAGCCTCAGCTTCAAGCTTAGCGGTCTCCTACAAACACAACCATAATCAGCCATATCCCTAACAACCATCCAATGGACACTTCGGAATTACCTTGGAAACCTCGAACAGGTTCTTGGTGATCTCAACAACGCTGCCCATCTGCTTGACGTCCTCAATGCGGCCCTTGACGGCCTCGGTGTGGTCGGCACGGGCGCTGTTGAGGATGTTCTTGATCTTGTTGTTCTGCGCCTCAGCCCACTCCTTGTAGGCAGGGCCACCGTACTTGATCAAGGCACCCCAGACGGAGAGAAGGGAGATGGCGATGATGGTCTCCTCGTTCATGACGTAGTACTCGCTGGAGATGGCGTAGATGGAAAGACCAGCGGCGGAGCTCAGGATGGCGCTCTTGCTGAGCAGGCTGTTACCGGGAAGAGCGTCGATGATGCTCTGGGCCTTCTTCTTGGGGTCCTCGGCGGGAACATTGCTGTTGTATCGCGCGGCGGCAACAGAGATGGCAGGGGCAGCTCGGCGGGCGAGGACGGGTCGGAGGAGGGGAGCGCCTACATATAGGGAGTCAGCAGGGGTCGGCGACGCGCCAATTGGGTTCGAATTGGGTTCGATTCGAGGAATTCGAGATTTCTTCACATACCGACGGCGCTTCGTGCCAAGCGTGACGCCATTGTGAGATGGTTCGTGATGGGGGTATCCGGGGCTTGTCGTTGATCGGAGAGCTGGAAGTGAGGTTGAGGTTTTATCGCACTAGTTCGGCAACAATCAAGAGCACGTGACCTACACATATCAGATTTAGATCTGGGGCCGGCATTTTGCCGTTTGGCTCATGAGTGGATATGATTGGCCAAATTTTCAACGGTCAAAGAAAGATTTCGAGATTTTGCTTTTATGAACTTGAATGATGTAAGTTTTTTCAAAACAGGGACTTTGCCTTTTTAAAAAGAAAAAAAACGTGTCAATTTAATTCTATTGCGCAAGTCATATTAAACGGAATCCTCATACGCGTCTAGCAAACCCACGATGCCCAAAGCGGCCTCCACAGAGCGCCTCAAGCGCAAGAGGTCTTCTTCAACTCATGAGAAGCCCACTGAGCGACGACAAAGAGCATCATCAACATCCAGCAATGACTCTGAAGATGCCAGCGCCAAAATTCTATCAATGGAAGAAGGAATTCTAGAGTCACGGAAGAACTATAACGACATCACCATTTTGCTCAGTACTGCAAATAATTTTAAGAATGGGGGCCAGGAGAGCATGCTCTCTACAGTTGTCTTGTGCCGAATTTTTATCCGATTGCTCACTCAGGGCTCTTTGATCGCCAAGAAGACTCTATCTGAGAAAGACCTTGTCGTTGTGGGATGGCTGAAGGAGCGATTTGCCGAGTTCAAGAAAATTCTGGTGAATATTATACAAGATGAAGAGTTGGCGACCCCAGCATTGACCTTATGCATGAAAACACTCAAAGCTGAGGGCGAGTTCCTTTATGACAAGGATGAGTACACATTCCCTCGAGCTTTTCTCCGAGAAATTGTTTCTTCGTTATTTGAGAGCGAAAATGAAGATGTTATCAAGGCATATGTGGAAGAGTATGTGGAGCAATACGACGATATCCGCTACTTTACCTTCAACGCAGTCAAGTAAGTCGCGTCCCATTCTTTTTGCGAGGTTATGAAGAGCTCTTAACTTACCATCACTTAGGCATATTGTGGAGAAGCAAGAAGGCAATGCTTCGCCAGAGCTCTTTGATCGATGCTTTGCGCTCTTGTCAGCTTTGGACGGTGTCCCTGAATCTGCTGATCAACTTGAAGACTTCTTCGTCCCCAAGCCAAAGAAGAAAACACATAATCTACGCAATGTCAATCAGCACAAGAAACAAGGTCAGGAGGCATGGCTCGCTCTCATGACCCTCGTTGAGGAAAAGGAGCAGCGAAAGCAAATACTCAACGTCATCTCGACTGTGATTGCTCCCTGGTTCACCAAGCCTGAGTTACTTTCAGACTTTTTGACAAATTGCTACGATTCGGGCGGCTCAATGTCTCTCTTGGCTCTGTCCGGTGTCTTTTACTTGATTTCGGAACGCAACCTTGACTATCCCTCATTCTACACCAAGCTCTACTCTCTCCTCGACCGCGACATACTTCACTCCAAGCATCGATCTCGATTCTTCCGTCTTCTAGACACCTTTCTTGCTTCGACACATCTACCAGCGGCCCTGGTGGCCAGCTTCATCAAGCGCCTTGCTCGTCTTGCGCTGAACGCACCTCCTGGAGCTATCGTATTTGTGACTCCTTGGATCTACAACCTGCTCAAGCGTCACCCGACATGTACATTCATGATTCATCGAGAGGTTCAAGATCCTGAGGTGAAGAAGCAAATCGAGGAGCACGGTGTCGATGATCCTTTTCTCTCCGAGGAGACGGATCCTATGCAAACAGATGCGATAGAAAGCTGCCTGTGGGAGCTTGTTCAACTTCAATCGCATTATCATCCTAATGTTGCAACTATCACCAAGATCATCTCGGAGCAATTCACAAAGCAGTCTTACAACATCGAAGATTTCCTCGACCACTCATATGCCACTGTAAGTCCCCATACCTTCAGCAATATATGTCCGGCGCCTTGCTAACACTCACATAGCTCCTCGAAGCCGAGATGACAAAGGATGTAAAGAAGGCGCCAGTTATTGAGTTTCACATCCCCAAGAAGGTCTTCACGCCAAATGACGGGGGGGCTGATGCCGAACCAGATAGCTTACTAGTTAAACTGTGGGACTTTGGCAACTGAAGTTGATTAAGCATTATTTTTGATACCACGCACATCTTGTTCTGGAGGAGAGTGGTTCCACAGGGAAAAAGACGGAACTCAGTACTACTTTGGTATATATCAGTAGAATATATGCTGATAATAATAGAAATTTAGACTTGACATATCAGAAATAACATAGCTTTAAAGTTAAAATATTTATAACATGTAGAGAGCGCTTGTCAATCTTAAACTTGGAGCCAAGAAAGCTGAAGACTCGGTGACAATTTCCTAACTTGTAGTGTAAAATATGCAAAAAGACAATATCCGGTCCTCCAAATGATCGGTCCTATCGACGCGGGCCTGATTCGAACAGACGCCTCCGAAGAGAATAGATTTCTAGTCTATCGCATTAGACCACTCTGCCACCGCGCCTTCGCTGAGGATTGACTCCGGTGAAAATTATCCAGTACCAGGAGGACGCCTGCTCGGGATATCAAGCTGAATTGTTCCTATGTCAACTCGGGAGTAGTTCAGGCTGGCTCTTTGTAATCACTTTGAGTGCAGGTATGTGGCTTTATGGAAGATACCACTAGCATGGAGCGAACTTCAGGGCATATGCTTATATTGATGGAACACATTCACTTAGATATATGCCAGCAAGAGTCAGATACTATGTAGTGCATCAATTGAAACTGTAGATGGAAATAAAGATATCGTAGCTTAATTTCATCACTTGTATAGTTGTTCAACCAAGACTGACCACAGAATAAGTCGACGTTCCAAAAGGTTCAATGACTACCTTTACCTACCCCTAGAGGTATCTGTCACTGGCAACCTGAAGCAAGTCACCCCAAACTGTGGGGATCCGTTGCTATTTACAGCAAGTGCATCGCCATAGGTTACCTGTATCTGTTTGCGGCTTGAATCGCCGCTAAAGTTAGCATGCTGTTTACTGTGAATACATCACGTGGGCAGTAATTGTGGCCATCGGCCGTTTACCACAAATAATATTATAACAGGAGAAAGTTGACACGATAAAAAGGTTCATTGGAAAAAAACGCGTATATCTTAACTCTAAAAAATAAGGTGATTCTTGGGCCCTGATCTTGGCCTCCACTATTTCAAGGTTGTCTCTTAGTGGAAACTACACTAAATACATCCCTGTCAACCTTTGATACCTGACATCATTACCTCTTCATTTGCAGCTCCGAGCGAGAAATTCCACTGACGTTGGTGGTCTTCCTCTCCTCCTCACCACCTTTCTTCTCTTTTTATCCGTCTCACAGACGCTCGTTCGCGCATTGAAGGTATTCGCGATGTCGAGCAATCGTTTTGCCGACCTGGCAAGCACTAGCAAAGCGACTCCTCCTGCTTCGACCTCCAATCAACTCCAGGCTCCTGAGTCGTCAAATAACTCCAACGCATCCAAGGCTAGGAAGAGGAAGGGTCATCGCGGTGGTAGGAAGAAGCGAACGCGCAGAAAGAGTTTTGCGGCATTGGATGATGATGAACACGATGAAGATCGTGAAGCAACGGGAGAAGGGTTCTTCAATCTTCCGAGAGCCAACTTGAGCAATACCAGCATAGACAGTGAAGCATTGTTGGATCATCGGTGAGCTAGATCGATCGGGACGAATCTTGAGGGCAATCTCCTAACAAAACCTTTAGTGACCATCAACCATTGCGTCCCCGTCGAGCATCAACGACGCCAGCTGCAAGTGGCATACCAGTCTCACCTTTCTCAGGTTCAGCCAGCAACCGTCTACGATCGATACCAGCTGTCTCCACCGAGGAAGAGCATCCTGATCACACACCGTGGGACGAAAACGCACCATTGCTCGGCGAATCAGTGGTTTCTGGTTACGGCGCAAGTGAGGCAAGATCAAACCAAACGAGAAGTCGTCGCGCGTCTATCAAATCTTCAACGACGCGCCTAGGAACTTCTTCTGGCGCAAGAGATAACTACGATGTCAACGCCCCTCCATCCATGCCAGGCTCGCCCACTTTTGGTACAGCTGACCGTATAGAACTAAGTTTAGGGGATGTTATGATTCGGGATGAGCTTGGGGCAAGTCGCGACGACTCTCCGCACCGCATAATGGGTGACATCGACATCCTCTCCGACATGGAGGGCATGGGTGACAATCGCCCTGATATGGGTCGGCGTATGGCAACCGGAGCTGAGCAGGACGTTTGCTTTCCGGCTCCTGGTATGTCGGAGCTCGGAGACGACGATACACAATCGCAGGCTCATGAACACCGCCAATATCGAACGCGCCGCCGCCGTGGTCAATGGCCTGATTTATCTGTACTGGAGGAGTGGAGTCACATGGAAAAGGAGGACCGAACGGAAGAGCGCCGTGTAAAGAGGATCACAGAACCGCAACTCATCAATGGCCGCTTGCGCCCTGTGCGCAAGGGATGGTATCAGACGGACGAGGAGTCTCCATATCGTTTCACATATTTCAACGAGGAGTTCCAGAGCACAATTCATAGTCAGACTATTTCTGAGCTGGTCCAGCCTGGTGGTGGTTTCCGGGAACTTTTTGTTCCAGATCCTCGGGTGCTCTCAGATGATGAATCAGATGAAGACGACATGGAACCTACAGCGCTTCCAATGGGCTTGCGCCATCACAGTACCGCTACAACAGAGGGCAACTCTAAAGTTCACACGCGCCAACCATCACTATCGACAGTTCAAGATCACCACGACTTGCGCGAAGGAACTACATCGCCGCTCAAGGATCCTCTCGCGCATGTTGCTTCAAGAAGTGAATCTGGTCGTGCTACACCTACTGGACGGAAGTCTACCGATGAAAGTGCTCACGTCTCTCAAAACACTGCAGGCGAACCAAAGGAAAGGGCTGTCAGGTACGGAGAACGACCAGTCTGGTGGCTTGATGTCCTCTGCCCAACTGAGCCTGAGATGAAGGTCATATCTAAAGCTTTTGGCATTCACCCACTTACCGCAGAGGATATTATGCTTCAGGAGGCTCGCGAGAAGGTCGAGCTCTTCCGACATTATTATTTTGTTAACTATCGGTCGTTCGATCAAGACAACAACAGCGATAACTTTCTTGAGCCGGTGGATATGTATGTCGTGGTATTTCGCGAAGGCGTTCTCAGTTTCCACTTCTCGAAGACACCTCACCCGGCCAATGTCCGACGCAGAATTCGGCAACTGAAGGACTACCTCATTCTTTCTTCAGATTGGATTTCATACGCTATTATTGACGACATCACCGACGTGTTTGCTCCCTTGATACAGAATATCGAGGACGAGGTTGACGAGATCGATGACGCTATCCTAAAGCTGCATTCATCTGCCGACAAGCGACTTAATGAGACTTCTTCCAAGAATGACGATGCACTTACAAACTCAGATCCAAGCACGGATATGCTTCGGCGAGTGGGAGATTGCAGAAAGCGAGTTATGAGTCTATACAGGTTGTTGGGTAACAAGGCAGATGTCATTAAGGGATTTGCTAAGCGTTGCAATGAGCGGTGGGAAGTTGCGCCACGGTCTGAGATTGGTCTGTATCTCGGTGACATTCAAGATCATATTGTCACGATGACAGCTAACCTTGGCCACTATGAAAAGTAAGATTTCTCTCTACGACTGGAGCTACAGTTTGCTAATATGTACAGGATACTGGCTCGGTCTCACGGTAACTACCTCGCGCAGATCAACATACGGATGAACGAGCGTCAAGAACAGACGGCAGATGTTCTCGGCAAGCTTACTGTTCTTGGTACGATTGTGCTCCCTATGAACATCATCACGGGTCTTTGGGGTATGAACGTATGGGTGCCAGGCCAGGAATACGAAGGAGACCTTACGTGGTTCTTTTGGATTACTGCTGGCCTGTTGTTCTTCGGCCTGGCATGCTATATGATCGCCAAGAGAGTGTATAACATTGTTTAAAACAACAACCTCTTACTGCATACGACTAGCTATAAGGGTTAGACATTGGTGTTTTTTTGCGCAATCTGATCCGCGGCACATGGCAAGGCACACAGCCAACTTGCCACAGCTGCTTTGTTCTCTTTGTCATATTGGTGTTTGGAGAGTTGTTTTGGAAAATGGCTGTATATTTGGGACTCGCTTTTCTGCGAAAACGTATACCTTTGGGCTGTTAGAAATGGTGGGACTGCTAGGAAGTTTTTGTTCTATAGGCGGTGTTTGTGGTTAGAGATTACACAAAATTGTTATGAACCACTGTTAGCATACTTGCATGCTTCTCTCGAATGGTTATTACGATATTAAAGGGTCTGTCCAATTTCCTGGGTTATTCGGTTTCCACAACGAACATATGTTGAACTCTGTCTGTGCTTGGTGATTATCTCAATCCATACCTATTCAACCCATATCGTTTCAGAAGCTATGGAGTTTTCTCTTGTCCTACTAGTGAGGTAGTCTTTATTTAGTACCTAAAGTCCCCATAGTCTGTTCAATTTACAAATATCATTCGTGAGTTGCCAAATTAATGGTATTCAACCAGCATGAATTATTGAGCTGGACCAACCTGTGAAGCGGCCCACCCTATACTTGAGCCACGATCTGGAACAGCATTTGTCCTCACAGCATCGAGACCAAAAGCTACTATTGAGAATGCTACGTCTAAGAACCAAGTGCGGAGAGTTATAATTTGATTTATCGTGCTTCTAGATTTACACGCCTAGTACATTGCAGGTGTTGCATTGCTTTCCGGTTTATTGCCCAGTAATGGCTTCCCCCCCAACAATAAATTCATAACTGAGTCTACGCCCTAACGCCTTATACACCCAAATGCCGACCTTAGCCAGGATATGACGCGCCGTTGACATGTTTGCTAATGTGTAATGATCTGTGAAGTTCCCGATGACGCATAGAACGTGCTCGAGGGGACATGAGTCTATCGCCGCTGTCCAGCAAATGTAGCACGGAGAGCCAAGATTTGTTGCCTCTCCGCCTCAGGGAGCATGTCAATCTGTGACTGAGGAAGCTCCATAACTGCACGCATCAAGGCATCAGGATCCTGCGCAGCTGGTGCGGGGGCGGCGACAGGAGGAGCAGCATAGGGCTGAGGTGGTGCCTGATAAGGCATGGCAGCAACAGGAGGAGTGTTAGTTGCACCAGAAAAGCCAGGCATGGGCGCAGGAGGGAACGCGGCGGGGGGAGCACCAGGCTCGACAACAGACTGGATGGCTTCGGGAGAAACGAGCCCCATGAGGAGAAGAGCCTGGAACACGGCGTAGGCCAGCTGCGGCGCTTGTTGGAGGAGTTCGGTAGCGCGCTGCGGTTCGCTACTCGCAAGAGTCTTCATCTGCGAGAGAATATCGAGGAGCTGAGGAGGAGGAAGGGTTTCGAGCGTTCGCGAAATGGCGTCGGCGCAAGAGACACCGTGAGGAAGCTCCTTTCCGGCAGGTAAAGGAGGAAGAGTGCTTGGCTGAGCACTGTAGCTGGGAACTGCGCCATTGGAGACGTGTGGGTTGTAATTAGATATGCCTGGGTCCTTGTCGTCATCGCTACTCTTTTGGTCGTTACTAAAATCGACGCGAAGCTTTCGGCCCATGATCTCGAAATCGTTCAGGTTGCGCACAGCGGAAGAGGCAGAGTCTATATTATTGTGTCAGAGAGAACAGGTTTTTGAGGGCTGCTATCATCCGTACCGGTATCTGGATAGTCTGCGAACCCGAATCCTTTAGGTCGTCCAGTCTCGGGATCATACACAAGACGGAATCGCTCGACTTTGCCTGCGCTGCTGAAAATGTCGGTGATTTGCTCTTCGGTCAAGCCTGGAAGAAAAGTCAGATGCGATGCGATGCGACTACCAATTATGGCAACTGTGGTCTCACCATAGGGAATATTGCCGACAAAGACGACGCGAGAGGGTGGTCTTGTCGACATGTTGAAGTTTCAGTGATGCGAGTGTATTTGGAAGAAGGGGGGGGGGGATATAAGAGTCAAAGAACCAGAAATTCTGGCCAAGGTCAAGTCTTATATGTCACAAGGCGAAGACAAGAAGAGATGGCCCAAGATGTAATGCAATGTCAAAGTCTGGAAGAAGTTATTGAATTTCTCAGCCTTGCCAATGAACAATGGTTAGGCTGATGGGCAACGAGCTTCGGTGGAGACGATCTGTTGGCCATTCAAAACACAGAGTCAGCTGGGTCTCTGTCCCAAACTTACAGGCCCCATAAGCCCCGAGTCAAACCCGCCCTGGCTTAGTGCGCAAATAGAGAATACTAGACCCTGCAAAGCGCCCCCCGAGCTACGTTTTAGAAGAGGACGTCAGCCGCAGTTGGAAAAAGGTGGCCTTTTTGGATTTGGGGAAACGACTGGACAACTTGTACTGTAATTCTGTTCTCGCATTTGCTTGGTGTTTCTTTTTCTTTGAATTGTCCGGGTTCTCGAGTGCCAGGTGCAGATCCGCAATCAATAGAGAGAAACTCCAATCAATGCTGCCTCTCCTTATTGATAGCTGATTCTTTTGTTACATTCCCGTTGCTCTATTTCGCCGTCAACCCTCTCCTTTTTGATTGGCGCCTCACCCACGGATACCCTCGACTTACAACTGCACTGAATTTCTTTGTCGCAAGTAGATCATCATGCCTCCGAAATCGAGATTCACAAGGCTCGATGCCTTTACCAAGACGGTCGATGAGGCAAGAATTCGAACGACAAGTGGTGGTATCGTCACTATCGTGTCGCTACTAGTGGTCTTGTTCCTGTCATGGGGTGAATGGGCAGAATATCGACGCATTGACATACACCCGGAACTGATTGTGGACAAGGGAAGAGGTAGGAAAGCCTTTGCTATTGCTGGGAATAATGCGCAACTTCTGGTCGAATACTGACATGCTGTGTCTTACAGGAGAGCGCATGGAGATTCACTTAAATATCACATTCCCCAAGATGCCCTGCGAGCTCTTGACTCTGGACGTTATGGATGTATCTGGCGAACAGCAACACGGAGTCATGCACGGAGTGAACAAGGTCCGCCTCCAGCCTGCTAATCAAGGCGGTGCCGTTATCGATTCCAAGTCTCTTGCGCTCCACGACGAGTCCGCTGACCATCTCGATCCCTCATACTGTGGTGGCTGTTACGGTGCCCAGCCTCCTGCCAATGGTCGAAAGCCCGGGTGCTGTCAGACTTGCGACGAAGTTCGTGAGGCCTATGCACAGTCCTCATGGGCCTTTGGTCGTGGCGAGGGCGTTGAGCAGTGCGAGAGAGAACACTATGGCGAGAAGTTGGATGCGCAGCGCGAGGAGGGGTGCCGTATCGAGGGTGGTCTGCGTGTGAACAAGGTCATTGGTAACTTCCACTTTGCTCCCGGCCGAAGCTTTAGCAGTGGCAACATGCACGTCCATGACTTGAAGAACTACTGGGATGTCCCCAAGGGCAAATCGCACGACTTCACTCACTATATTCACTCTCTCCGCTTTGGACCTCAACTGCCCGACAACATTGCCAAGAAGGTTGGCACCAAGAGTTCGCTTTGGACCAACCACCACCAGAACCCTCTCGACAACACGCGCCAGGAGATTCACGACCCCAACTTCAACTTTATGTACTTTGTCAAGATTGTGCCTACCTCCTACCTTCCTCTTGGCTGGGATAGCAAGGGTATTAAGATTGCTGGTCTTTTGCAGGATGACAACGCTGGCCTCGGAGCCTATGGTTACTCTGAAGACGGCAGCGTTGAGACTCACCAGTACTCTGTGACTAGTCATAAGAGAAGTCTGGCGGGTGGTAACGATGCCGCTGAGGGTCACGCAGAGCGCCAGCACACCAGTGGTGGTATTCCTGGCGTTTTCTTTTCCTACGTAAGTACATATATACTGACTTTCCATATACATTTTCTGAAGCTAACATCCAACTAGGATATCTCGCCCATGAAGGTCGTTAACCGTGAGGAGAAGGCCAAGACTTTCAGTGGTTTCCTGGCCGGACTTTGCGCCATCGTTGGTGGAACCCTGACTGTTGCTGCTGCTGTGGATCGAGGACTGTTTGAGGGTGCGGCCCGTATCAAGAAGATGCGGACCAAGGACCAGTGAACGGAAAATTAGCCCGTTTATGTCTACAATGCGAGAGGGGCTTGGTTTGACGGATGGGCTTTGACGAAGGTGTCCATTGGTGGGAGCAGTTGTATGTAGATATTGCAAAAGTCCACTGCTATATGCGTTGGCGGGTAGGCGTTCTGGGATAGTTGTGATTTGAGCAGCACTGTAAAGAACATGAGACTGCGAATTGAATATACTTGAGATTCATGCACGAAAAGTCGATTGTTGTCATTTGAAGAATGTTTTGACGTGTGTTGAACCTAAGGATGTCTCATGAGGCGGCTAAAAAGGAAACTCGCTTCTATCCCTAGTTTCAACGGCCACTACAAGGGAGGATTGATTGAGATCTGCAAACTCACAAGCATGGAACATGGGGGAGTGTGGAAATATCTTGAGCTTGTCTTTGACTTTACTACCGGGGGATCGTGGAAACCGTACCCATGGAGTCGATCTTTGCTGAGTTTGTACCTGACAAGAATGATGAGCACGGAGATTAGTGACAAGATAGAGATGACTGTGCGTAAGCATATGAAGCGAATGGTTTTCGCTAATGGTTTGCTGCTTTATCTAACGCAAAGACTCAGCCAGGGATCCATGATGTCGCTGTAGCGAGAAGCGGCAGTCAGAGAGGCGAATGATGATCCTGAAGGGAGTGTCTGGTTTGGTGTTCGATGCAAAGAAGCAGAATTATAGCAAATGAGATACGAGATGCTCTGGCCACTTACATGTGGACGTTATACGATGATATAACGCTCAAAACGCCAGCTTGACTAGTTCAAAGGGCTGCAGAGAGTATCAATGCATTGATTGGTTCTCTAGTTTAGCACAGGTGATCATCTCGAAAACTCAATCTCAAATGAAGTCAACTTCGTATGGCTTGGGCCTGTTTATAACGACATATCGTCTCACAATTGAGCCTCTCGAGGTTAGTCTCGAGGTTAGTACAGTTATGAAACCCGATACCACTATACATAAATACTGATGCGAGCAGTCATGACAGTGGTGAAACGGTAGCCACATGCAGCAACGAGAATCGAGGTGTGATACGATTCCACTGTTAGCTTCCTGCGTCACTGCAAATGCCCTTGCATGGATGTTCTCTGCAGAAAGGTTCGTGATGCGCAGATGACTCGATTGTGACATCTCGATCCAGCCAGAGCCCGCCGGGTGGAGTTTAAATTATTATGTATTTGCGTACGCCTCATCTCAATACGCGTCTGATGCTAGTTTACTGATATTGATTGAGATTGAGGCTTGATTCATGTAAGATAAAGACTGGAAGAACACGCGTGCAATTTGCCTTGATACCAGTCCAGTCCTGGTTTGCCGAGTTGCTTCATTAGCGCCACACATGGGTTGCTAAAAAAAAAAAACACCCGTGGCGGAGAAATAAATACTCGTGCCCAGGTACGAAAAAGTGGAGGCTTATTAACGAGTCATCAGAGTCGTCGACTCTCGTCTCTAGAATCTGGATCCATTTTGGATGGACAACAATCGTCGTCTAGACCATTTCAAATGGGTCATAGGGAGGAAATAGAGCATTCGGTAAAGAAATCCTGGTTTATTTAGTTTATGGGATCGCAATGCAAAGGGGGCAATGAAGAGGCGCGGTCGACCCAGCATTACACTAAAAGGTCTTTGATGTGTTTCTACTGGGAGTCTGTGAGGCTGAGGATGACTTGGGATGACATCGCCAGTGCCTAGCGTATTGGAGGATGTGTCAATGGGGTTGTTGGCTTGATATTGTCGTCGTTGATGGAGAGCGAGGGGATCATAATCCGTAACATCTGTATGGACAGGACGTAAGATTACGATGAAATATGAAGCTTGTTCAACTAGAGCACGCCTCATGCACAAATGAACAAGTACCCCAGACCTAGCGTTGTGGCTGCAACAGAATTGGTCCCTGGTTGGCACCAGAACCCGGAAGCGGCTTGAAGCTGGTGGGGTCTTAGAAGCCAGCCCCTGGCTGGTGTCTCATTGTTGCATTGCTTCTAGCAATGGCTTTTTGTCTTGTTGTTTTGAGACCTTGAGAGGTGAAGATAAAGCAATAAATAAGGTAATCGGCAACGGACTTTGTTAGACGCTAGGGACATTGCGTTTATCTAACCAGACACATGCTCTATCAAAGACACAGTCTGGCAGTATACTATACATTCTCTACTTGTGCAACTATATTATCATCATTGCTGTTGTGTTACCACGGTTGCTGGTCGTTTCCTCGAAAGCAGCGAGATTAAAGATGCATGTGGACAACCTTAGTATGAGACTTAATGGCTGCCTTTCCGAGTACAGCAAGGCAGCATCTGTCTAATTTACCGGACTCTTCAACGCAAACAAGGACCATCCCTTGTTGGTGTATTTTACCTACCTTGAAGAGGTCGTGTCTCCGTCTTGGGTGGGTTCGTTCCCGTCAAGACGAAGATGAAGCATTATTCAATTCGAGATAGGCTTGCCTACTAGTTGTGGACACAGAGTCAATAGTGAACGCCCCTTTTGGTCATGAGGTGGCCCGTCTCGGGACAGTTTAGTTTCGGAGGAATTGAGCTGTGTACGTTAATAAAGCGGGGAGAATATCAGATCAGTGTCATGGTGCCATCAAGAGTGCTCGTATTTGAAACTTTAGACAATTGATACGATATTGCGGCTGAGGAGACAACTGTCTCGAGCAGAGGCCAGACAGGCTAAGGCTTCCTTATCAAGTGGCGAGAGGGAGGGGCTTTGCTCTGGGCTTTACGAGCGAGATATACAGTAGATTCATCCCGTGAGATCAGATTGGATCGTGTTGAAGAAGCATGGGTGTGGTGTGGTATCTGCAGGTAGTTTAAGGGGTCATCTACCTATGTGGATGAGCCTTGCACAAGGCTTCACATTGTGCAACTCAATGCCCTCATATCTTCACAAACCAGACCTCATAGTCTCACAACGCCCAACATCTGGCTGCAGTGCTTTGTTCCTAATTCAGTAATTATGTCTTTTGGAGTGTCGCACAGCCCAACGCCTCTTGCTTCCCTTGGACCTTGGACCTCTGACTCTCTCCACCTTCTTCTGGATGGATCCATCAAAAAAGGGACGGGTTTCCATCCTTGATCCATCCAGGCATTCTATCTCTCCACCCTTTCTTCCATCAATCCTGACTGCCTATGCACTACAACCAATGCCTAACAAAGCTGCACAGGGAACGTAAATTAGTGCCTTGTCTTGGTGCTTGGGGGCCAGGCTATGGATGGTCATGTACCGTTCCTCTACTTCCATGAGGGGCAGCTAATGGATGCCTTTCCGGTATCGTACTTTAATTAGGACATTAGCTCGGGTAGATTAGTAGCTCTCAGGCCCCTTCACCTTAAACCTCCACTACCTCCCACCCAACTTTACACCACCGTGGTACTGTACATACCTCTCGTCCAAGACAACTTAGCCCTGTGACGCCGCCATTGTTCGCTACTACATACATACGTATTGTTTGAATTGTTATTCACGTATACGCACTCGCCGCTCTTTTTTCCAAGTCTTGTTTTGTTTTCATTCAGACTCTGTTTGTGGCTTTGCTCTTTCGATTTTCAAGCCTACATAGATCAACGTCATTCAGCGTCGTCCGTCACCCCACGGGAATCATCAACAACGCCAATTGAAGCCGAATAGCACAGTACCCTGAATATACGCCACGGCACCGCGTCGCATTATCGCCGACCTCATATCGCGTCTCTTTCCAACCGACGACTTCCATCTGGTCTTCTGGCTCTTTGCTCGTTTCAACTTTGTTCCAGCAACCATCTCCGTATCACAATTCGCATAGCGCGGCCCGCGCAAGATCACTCTCCGACGCCGATCCCTCCTTGGCTACTACCTCTCGCCCTCGACTCGCCGTCATTCTTGACGTCTGTTAACCATCACACATTATTTGCTTTCTTCCGCCGAGATCGACAGCAGGCCTCTTTTTGCACTGTAATTTATGTTCCCACCCAAGATACTGGCTTAGACAATCGCTTCTTCGATTCATAGAGATTCGCGACAACTTGTTCACTTTTACATACACTCAGCGCAGCAATCCTTGGACCTCCCCTGGCTGTGCAAATTTCGAGTGCACTGGAACTATACCGAAACGACTGCCGTCTTGTTTTCGCATCTGCAGTGCATCTTGGCTTCTCAAGTTCCTGGCCTGCATGGAAACACGCCTCCATAGCTAAACTTTTACTCTAAAGCGACCATCATGTCGTCACGTCCGTCTCTACTGGATTTGCGATCGGATTCTTCGAACTCCAACCTTTCTACAGTCTCTAAACCCTTGCGCTCACCTCGCCTCCATGTTGCTGGCGAAGTTCCTCCTGAGCTGTCCCCCTTGGACGCTTTCGCTATGCAGAGTCGCCTACTCGCAAGGCAATTACAAGAAAGCGCCAAAGAGGGCAACCGAATGAGTCGCCTTCCTCCTCTAACTGTCGAGAGTCCATTAATTGTTCAGGGACGCTCTGAGTACTTTCGTTCGTTGTCACAAGATTCAGGCTCCGAAGCCGGTGACCACCCTCCTCTGCGCCCTAGTTCTGGTCTTGCGGTAAGGACAGAGGTGGAGGATGCCTTTAGCGATGACGCTGAGCGCCCTGTATCTATGCATCCACGAATGAGCCGAATACCGCCAACTCCCGATGAAGAGGTACCCGCAGTACCTCCCCGAGCTCCGTCTAGAGGACGGGTGTTGGATCACATCGATGAGACAGGCTCATTTTTCGGCGCCAGGAGGGAACGATCGCCCTCGCCGTTACATAGTGATACGCAGTCCCAGTTTGACAAGCGAATTGAATCATCTCCGTCTCGGAAAGAGGATGCTGCCTCATTACTTTCTGCCCGACGACCAAGCGGCTCGATTAGCGAATCAGTCACTGGTTCACCAGAAAAACCCAAGCATTCATTTGATGAACTTGGACTGGCACCACCTCTGACCTCATTTCATCAAAGACGACGTACACCCAGCAATGTCTCATCTCCCGCACTGCCTACCGACGAGGATTGCTCTAGTGGCATGGCGGCTTCGTTTCACTCACTGCCTCCACGGAAGCTATCTTCTGCAAGTGCAATGACCTCCCCTGCCGTGGGCTCTTACCGACGATCGCCATCCATTGGCTCCGAATCCTCTGCGCTTCCTCGACCGTCATTCAACTTTTCAAGACCTATGAGCAGGTCTGGCACACCTGGTATGGAGCCACCCTTGAGACAAGCTTCCTCTGATAGCCAGCCTTCGTTCATTTTGGCTGATGAGTCGGCTCATACACCAGTGAGCATGCATAGCGAGGCATTCCTTGAGCAACAGGCCGAAGACCGTGATAAGGGTGCACCATCCTACATCTATTCCAAATTCTCACTTCCGAGAGGCAAGGCCATTCAACGTGCAGAACCGGATGAAAACAATCCACAGGCTTCCTTCCATTGGGAACAACCCATGGTGCCCCCAAGCGACGTCCATCGATTTGAGAATGCCCCTCCACCATCACCTCCGACTCGACCTACGAGCTCTTCCGCCAATACCGTTCCAGACGATTCCCTGGCATCAGGCAGCTCAATGCCGAAGGCATCAATCGAGCTGAGAAAGGTTCAATCTGAAACGACACCGCCACCTATGCCCCAGCTATCTCCAACTGCAAGCAGACCATCAGCCGAGGAGCCGCGTGCTTCAGAGGATGTACCTAGAGGTCGAGGTAGAACGCCTGTATCAATAGCCACCAGTGACACAGCAAGCACAATCAAACCACCCCCAACCGCTCGCTCGACAGCACCTACAGCCTCGGAAATGAGTGCAGAGGAACATTTAGCGAAGGGTATCGCATGTCATGAAAGTGGCGATCTGAAAGAATCGACATACCATCTCAGATATGCAGCACGTCTGGGCGACCCGACCGCTATGCTTCTCTATGCGCTTGCCTGCCGTCATGGTTGGGGTATGCGTGCGAATCAGAAAGAGGGTGTGGAATGGCTCAGAAAGGCCGCGGAATGCGCTAGTGTCGAGATCGCGGATGATGAGAGTCATGTAAAGGAGGGCAAGCATGTCGACGTCGTGGAACGAAGAACTCGAAAAGCCCAATTTGCTCTGAGCATTTACGAATTGGGAGTGAGTCACATGAATGGCTGGGGTATTGAGCAGGACAAGTCACTGGCTCTCCGGTGCTTCGAGATCGCCGGTAGTAAGTCTCCCAGATGAACCATTTAATGCCAATTGCTAACCAAGACTTTAGACTGGGGTGATGTCGATGCGCTGGCTGAAGCTGGCTTTTGCTATGCGCAGGGTATTGGATGTAAGAAGAACCTGAAGAAGAGCGCCAAATTCTATCGCATGGCTGAAGCCAAGGGTATGAGCATGGTTGGGAACAGCTGGTAAGTCTCGACATCCAGAGCATAACCTAAAATCCACGCTCGTGCTCACTGACCTTGAACAGGATTCACAAGGCCAAATACGATGACGACGGCGAGTCAAACGCGTCCAAGAAAGATAAAAAGAAGGCCCGCAGCAAATCTCGAACCAGAACCATGTTTGGACTGAAGTGAGCTCACGAGCCGCTTCAGTGACACGCCTACTATGATAATGATGACATCTTCGACATACCCATTTTAATCGGAGTTTTGACTGGTTTTCCATTGCATTCGGGGGATTTCATGGGGTTTAGGAGGAATATTCTTGTGCTCCCTGTAACGACTGCTCAGGGCTGGTCCTGGGCCAGGTTAAGGAACTAGATTCAGTTCCGTGTTCAGCATCAAATTCTAGATGAGGATTTTTAGTGAGCATATACCCCGATGAAAGGGTAATATGAATTATTATGCCTAATTCAGGCACAGCAAGGATACCAGTACTTGAATTGTAGTACGATGGTTGTCTGTTCTATTCAATAGGTCCTTGAAGATTGCATCTCGTATCCAAGGACTAGCAGAAAGCAGAGGCACCCAAGTCAAGCATAAAGCCCTCCTTTTTTTTTTTTTTGTTAAATTAATCGCATTCGAAATATTGTATTGAGCCGTACTGGCATCATCAGTCACAACTCTGCCTGCCACAGATAAAGGCCTGTTTCAGTGACCCAGTGTACAGTGTACCGGGGTTGCGTGTTGTTACATGCCGTGGTCTACCTCATCTAACGTTCCAATAGGATCTCTACTTAGCTGTCAACATCCATCTTCTCCACCACGGGTACGTCTTCCACGCTAATGTACCGCTTGATCTCGTCCCTCTTGATGATCTTCTCGTTCAGCACCGCCGTCGTGCCCTTGGGGAAACGGTAACTCTGAAGCTTGGGTTCCTTCTCGTTAGGCTTGATGTAGTTTCTCTTGAGTGTTGTCTTGTCCTTGGTGATGATAGCCACGTCTACGTTTGAACCCGAGCCCAGATCGTTCCAGACACCAGCAAGAATGGCGTCGCTTGCCAACTTAACGGCTTCCTCCTGGTTAAGATCGGGCTTCCACTGCGTCTCAAAGACACTCATAGCTGCCAAGCTACCACTGCCCATGGTAACATAGGGAAGCTTATCTGTGCTGCCGTGAGCGTGGACAGTGAATAGGTGGGTGCCAGTAGGGTCGACGCCAGCAACGACTAGGTAGGCACCGATGTGGCCCTGGTAGCGGAAGAGGTGCTGCTTGAGGAGAGTCATGCAGGTGACGACGCGGGGCTTGCGACCTGTGGATAGGGAGTGCAGCTCGAGTTGAGAAGAGATGAGGGCGGTGGTGAACTCTGTGTCAGCGGCGGTACCGGCGCCAGCGCACCAAATTTGGGGGGAGATGTAGTGAAGCTTCTCGCAATTCTTGTCGGCGACAATGGGACCGGATGTGGCTCGAGTATCGGCAGCAATCTATGGCAAGGGTGTCAATACTGAGCTCTTGGTGGGATAGCGGTAGCTCCATTCAATGTCCCGAGACCGGCGATCGAGACAGAAAGGTATCACTTACCACAACACCACCATCAAATATGCATCCAACAATAGTCGTTCCAGTGCTGGTAGCCTTGGGAAGAGGCACTCCTCGGGCGTGGAGAGCCGCATTGCGGTTGTAGTTTGAGAAGTCGAAGCCAGGCATTTTGAAGGACCTATGATTCCCAGATTGAAAATATCAAGATGGCTGATTTGCCCGAGTGCCTGTTGGATGGTGCGGTGTCGTGAGAAATGGTAAAGTCGCCCGGGGTGTCTTTTGCGATGGGGATGTTGCTGGTCGTTGCAATTGCGAGGCGAGTTGAGGTTAACAAGGCAGAGCTGATGACGAGGCTAAAAGCTGCCTCCAGCAGTTGAGCTTCACTGAGCACCTACAGCAGCATACAGCGGCGCGCTCTGATTGGTTGAACCTAACAGGCACGACAGGCAGTCCACGCTGGAGCAGTAACCAGTGGCTCAAACAAGTTAACACGTGAGAAGGAGTTTGGCAAGTGAACTATCAAAGTCAATGAGTTAGTCGGGCAGTTTCGACCTTAATACAAAGCTTTGTATCTCATCCAAACTCAGAGCATCCCCAACCATTAGAGGTATCATCACCAACTGAATTTCTAACTTCTACGATCGATAGTCTCTGGGCGCATCAATCGGCCAATCACGATCTGTTCAAGCACGTCCCCCAGCCTACCACTGCCTGGGCCAAAGCTCCCCCCGGTCGCCCCAGCCCACTCCTATGCTGAAGGCAAATTTATGAACTTCAGGTCCTCTCTCCAAGGCCGGCTACTCTGCTACAGTCATGGCTTTTAGCTTTGGCAATTCAGGAAACGCCATGCTCGGGAGTACGGCAGGAGCAGGAGGACTGACTACAGGCCCTGATCTGGAAACAATTCAGACAGAGGTGAGTGCACTATTCTTCGACCTTGATACTTTCGTTTCGTACTGTCTTGTTTGTTTTGTTGACTTGAGCGTGATGCTAACCACTGCCAATCTGTACAGGACCTCGGTTTTCTCTCTATCGCTGGCGACGCCAAGGTTCGCCTTACGTCCGCGTGGTCATCTCTTCCATCTTCTACCGCGTCGCTTCTCAGCGTCGCTTCGCGCAAAGGTCTTGTCGCTGCTGCTGGACCCGACCAAGTCGTCATCGCCACAACCGAATCGGTGCGAAAAGCTTTCGAAAAACCTAAAGATGGCGACTCAGATATTCGCGGGTTCGAGCCTCAGCTCAAGATCCCCATGCCGATGCGAGTTTCGCAACTATCATTTACTGCAGATGAAAACTATCTGATCCTTTCAGCAGAATCTGGCGGCGGCTTGGCTGTCTATGAAGTTCAGAGTCTGTTATCGGGATCAACAAACTCGGCTTTCGAGCTATCGACGAACGGTGAAACGCTAAGAGCCATGATCCCGAATCCTACACCAGAGAAGGCAGAGCTTTGCGCTATCGTAATGAACAACGGTAACTTGCACATGGCAAACCTGAAAGAACGACAAATTAGCAGCGTTCTCAAAAACCAAGTTAGCTGTGTTAGCTGGAGCTCCAAGGGCAAGCAGCTATGCGCTGGTCTGGGTGATGGCACAATTTTTCAGATGACTCCAGAAGGCGAAGGGAAAGGAGAGATCCCTAAGCCGCCCAACATGGGTGACTTTCATGGTACGTAACTGGAGGTTCTCGGTTTGATTTTGAGTTTAGCTAACAGCATCTCAGTATCATCTCTTACCTGGCTCGAGAATCACCTGTTCTTGTCCATCCATACTTCAAATAATGAATCACCACCGACCTCTATCTACCATATCATTACGCGCCAACCACCATCATCCTTCAGCTTTCAGAAGCTTACCGACCCTGTCGAGCCTTTTGGATCAGACAAGACACCACATCACTCGATTCTGCGACTCCGAGACTTTCCACCAGCTCTCCAAGATATGCTCATTGTCGCATCTACCGCAGCCTCGGAAATGGGTGTCTTAAGCCGTTCCAAGACACCTTTGGCTACAGACAAGCCTGCAGATGCTATCACTGGGGTATTCACGACGACAGAGTTCTTGGACGATACCAAGAGACCAACATTACCAATGACTGACTCCATGGATGATTCCACTCCGATCGGTGTAGCTCTCGATCTTTCCGGCAAGGACAAGGTATACAAGCCTATTCCATCGGACGTTGAACTAGAAGAATCGCCAAGTCCACTACCTGGGTTTTGGGCACTCACACATGAGGGTGTTCTATGCGCTTGGTGGGTAGTCTATAACGACTCTATCAGACAGGGTACCTCTTATCCTCACTTGGCTGCGGTTGAGGCCACTTCAGCGCCAGCACCAGCTCCAACAACCCAAGCCGCTCCTGCAGCTTCGGCATCACCTTTCTCCAATCCTACCCCATCCGCGTTTGGCTCAGCTTCGCAGCTTGGACAAAAGTCATCTCCATGGGGTGGTGCCAACACCGGTTCTGCTGCCCCTAGCACAGGGGGCGCCGTGTTTGGTTCAAGTGGCTTCAGCAATACTGCAGCCACCTCTGCTCCGGCATTCGGCAAGCCCAGCTCTATCGGCTTTGGGCAATCGTCCCAGCTTGGTGCGAAGAGCTCTCCTTGGGCATCAGCATCAGGTGGAGCTGCTGCTGCAACTCCTGCTTTTGGTCAGTCAGGATTTTCGAGTTTCGCAAACAACAGCAATACAAGTCCCTTCGGCAAGGCGGCGTCCAGTTCTACATCGGGTGCTCCTGCATCAGGGGGCTTTGCTGGCTTTGCCAGTAAGAGTGGCTTTGCTTCTGTGAATAACAATAATAGTGGTAGCGTATTTGGCAGCGGTAGTCAACCCGCTGGTAGTCCTTTCGGATCCACCTCAAATACCGAGACAGCTTTCCCGGCCAAATCTGAACAATCTTCTGGCAGTCCTTTCGGATCTACCCCTTTCAAGCTCCAAAGTTCCTTCAAGCCTGATGGATCTGCCAAGGATGACGCAGCTAAACCCAGCGGTTCTCTGTTCGGTAGCAACTTTGGATCAGCCCTCACCGATGCGACTAACAAACCCGAAATTACGACGCCAACACCCAGGGATGAGGAAATGGACACCGCTGGAGCAACGGAGGAGACACCCCAAGCAAAAACCAAGGACTCACTATTCCCTGTACAACAAAGCCCTGAGTCTACAACACCAACTACAACTCCTGCGCCATCTAAGTTTGGTTTTGCAACATCGCCTGCCCCCCAGACATCAACCTTTGGACAACCATCGAAGTTTGGCTCTACTGGTAGTGGGCTTTTTGGAAACAAGTCGGAGACACCGAAACCCAGCGGCGGTCTTTTTGGATCTGCCTCGAGTACCCCTAAGCCAAGCGGGGGGCTGTTCAGTTCAACCTCTGCGACACCCAAGGCTGGTGGAACCCTTTTCGGATCGCAGCAGAACACGCCAAAGGCCAGTATCTTCGGAGGACAACAGAAGCCAAGCGGTTACACAGGAATCTTTGGACAGAAGTCGGAGCCATCTAAGGCTAAGAGCCCTGAGGCCGAGAACCCTAAAATCAAGGTCGAAGAAGATGACGCCCCGCTGCCTCCGGATACGGTCAGCAAGACCAGCCTCGCTGTTGGTGAATCATCTTCCTCATCAGCGGCATCCAAGACTGAAGCCGCTCCTCTGCCGCCAGACTTCATTCCCAAACCTAAATCTTCCTCGTCTGCTGTCAAGGCAGCTGAGGCCTCTGATACTCCATTACCGCCAGACTTTGTTAACGTACCCAAACCTACAGACAAGGAGACGGCTGTCTATGATGCCCCTTTGCCACCTGAACCAACCATTCCTACAAAACCAAGATCTGTTTTTGACAAACCAGATGGTACTCCGAAGGCACCCTCGAGCCTTTTCCCCGCCGTCGCCGGACCGCCTTCAGATGATAGTGATGATCTGGATGACGAAGACGAGGACGACGAGGAAGACGATGAGGGAGGGGAAGGAGAGGAAGAGGATGATGGGTCTGAGGGCAGTGGCGTCGACGTTGCCAAGGATCTGAGCCCTACAGTCAGCAACCTCACTCCAGGGTATACTCCTCAAAGCTCATTTGGTGGACCCGGCGGGCGTGCTCTCGGAAGCCCCCAAACAAACCAAGAAGGCTCACGACCTTTGTTTGGAGAACTTAGTCGCAATGCCCCGGTATTCCCACGACCTAACGCAACCAGCCCCCGCTCCCCAAGCCCGGTTCGAGGTGCAGTGCCGAACAGGGTCCTCAGGTCAGAGAACATGAGATCTGTGAGTGCCCCAGGAATCGCTTCGCACCTCCTCGGACATAGGCAGTCTCAGATGGGTGCTTCGATAACCAGCAGAGACGCTGGCTCGTCAGAAGACCCATTTGTGGCCCAGCATCGTAAATTCAAGGCCAAGCAGGAGGCTGCTGAAACCCAGCCATTGGTTGATGAAGATGATGACGAGGTTCAGAAGCTTCTGGCATCAGAAGTGGAAGGAAGCCTGACCCTGGATGAGTTCATTGCCCATTCAAACGTCGCTCCGCCTGCTAAGGAAAGCATCCCAAGCCAAGTTGAAGCAGTCTACCGTGATATCAACTCCATGATTGATACACTTGGTCTCAATGCGCGAACTGTCAAGTCATTCATCAAGGGCCACACAGAGAATTGCAAGCAAGGCGGACGTAGTAAAGAGGATCTTGACGACCCCGAAGATTGGGTTCTTTGCGAGATTGATGAGTTGGGGAACATCTTGGACAATGATTTGTACAATGATCTTGAGGACGGGCGGGTTCGTGACTTGGACGCTAAACTCGATGCCTGTCACGAACTCACCAGAGATATGCACCGCCTTCGAGCTAAGCAGGAGGACTTGAAACAAATCCTCATGATCAGAACCGACCCTGACCAGGCCGAAGTAACACGATCTATGCCTCTGAGTGCAGAGCAAGCAACACAACAGAACGAACTGCGACGCGAGTTCGCCAAGTTCTCGAAGCTCTTGGCTGATGCAGAAGAAGCGTTAACGCTGCTCAAGACAAAAATTGCGTCCGCCTCTGGCGCTTCAGGCAAGGGCAAGGCAACCATTCCTACGGTTGAGGCGGTCATACGTACCATTGGAAAGATGACGGCGATGGTTGAGAAGCGCAGCGGAGATATTGACGTTCTCGAAAACCAGCTGCGCAAGGTCAACCTCAACTCCACAAGCCGAGAAGGGTCTCCTATGGCGACACCACAGGGAAGGAGGAGCATCATGTTCTCCCCCGAAGGAACTCCCGTTAGAAATCTGCGCCATAGTTTTGCGGGCAGCATGTCTCTGGGTGCATCTGTGCGAGCTACTCCCCCACGCAAGAAACTTAGTGGCTTCAGTCGAGAGGAGAAGGGCGATTTAATGGAAAAGAGAACGCGTCGGCAAGCCGTACTGGGCAAGCTGAAGAGCAGCGTCGAGAAGAGAGGTGTCAGTGTTTGGAATATGGAGGATATCGAGTAATCAAGGACAACGACGGGATGGATATTATCACGGCGAAACAAGACAGAACATGGGGGTGAATAGGGCATGAAGCAACCAAGCAACTGTATCTTAGATTTTAAATAGTGTATCAATTGGTCATACCAGCTACCCGGATAGCTAATGTATTTTTTCTCCGCGATAGATATTCCCTTTTTGATATGACAGTACCCTATATCTAGTTTCATTGTGAGAAGGATTCGGAATTGCAACTCAATTAACCCATTTTATCCTCCCTATTACGACCAATCGATTTCCCAAACAAAACACCATTTTACTCCTCGGGTATCCTCAAACGTTGAATTTCATGAAGACATATGCTTGCTAGCATTGAGCTGGTGGTCAACTCTCTCAGGCTGCGGGAGCCGGAGGAGCGGCAGATCGTGGGATGGCAGACTTGGGATCTGTGGCTGGAGTCTTGTTGGAGATATCGCGAGGAATGTTGGATGGGTTAGAGTGAACCCGGCAATGTTCCTTGTTCTTGTGCTCGGGGTGAGGTCGAGGAGTGTAGCTGAGAGGCCGTTGTTAGCTGAGGGAAGCGTTGATCGGGGATTGGATCGACGTACTTGACGAAGGAGAGCATCTTGAAAGGTTGTTGAGATGTTGTCGTGTGTAAGTGGTAGATGTTGTTGATAGTGCTTTAGTGTATTTCTTAAAAGCTAATTGCTTGCTTTGTGATGATGGTACTAATGATGGATTGGAGAAAAGATGGGAAGCTAACGAGTATTATATAGCCGATATCCTCTCTGATCAAACCAACTTACATACATTGCATTACAAACGATTGCTTGGCCGGACCGGTTGTGCTCTGGTGACTGACTGGTAGGACCTCTGAATTGCACGTGTGACCGGCATCAACTTTGAGAATAGAGCAGGGATTCGCCAAGGACTTTGAGTTTAACTGGAGGACATGGGCGCAATACTGACGTCGTACGGATTGCCCGGACAGGGAAGTGATGGGATCTCTCAGTGGGGGAAGAGCGTGCGCGTGACCCCTGGAACGAGGAGGACGAAGTGCGTTGCAGCTAATTCCCTAGGGGATCTTACTATAGGATGGGATGGGAATGTGAATCTGGCGATGGGCGACGACTGATTGGGTGTGCTGATATGGCGAGAGGCCGGCCCGGTGAATATGTCTGCTCTATGAACGCTTCCCGACTACGGAGTAGCAGGGGCACAATCTCGGCATCCTAGATGAGAGGCAAAAAGGACTTGTCGAGAGATTCGTCGTGTAAGCGAGCTTTCAAGGGCCTATATCTGGTTGATGTGGCGCAAGTGATCCGAAGTCGCTCAATATCAGACCAACATTCAAGTTTTATGAGATAAGGCTCATAATTATTTACATGCTCTCAATAACAATTGCAATATCCTCCCTCATGAAAGAATCCAACGCATGCTGTCCTCGTGCAAAGCCACCTCGACTGACATTGTCACTTTTATCAGACCATGTTCTCATCTCAGGTACGTACCTGCAGCTTTACAGCCCAAGCTCCGGTTCATCGTGAGTGGGGCCCGTGGTCTGAAGCCGACACCCACCGAAGCATGGGTCGGGCACGGTCGGCGGTCTCGGAGACGAGTGGGGCAATTTGCGCCGGACAGCGTTCTCCAACCGGGGCCCACTAATTTCTCACCTTGGCTTATCCACTTTCTTCACCTTCCACTCACCGAACCTTCACCTCGGAGGGGCGTCAAAAAATTATTGTTTGCTTCGCTCATCACCGACGTACGTTGATACAATCACCACGCCTACTCACCAGTCTGCAAATACATAATACTTATCACCACAATGGCACCCACACAGCAGGCTGCGTGGAGGAAAGCTCCCACTGCAGAGGAAATTGCCAATCGCCAGGTAAACGTCAATTGAGCAATGTTGAATGAACTATAACCTAACTTTAGCGCCCAGACTGTTGGCATCAACAAGGAAACCGTCACAAACATCACCTCCACCGATTACCCAGGCCATCACCCCGGTGAGGACCTCGCATTTACGCTCGATCGTTTCCGCGATGCCTTTTCCGTAAATTTCCACCAGAACGATCAGTTCCTCGCCTCTTTCTCTCTCGTCGGAATCGACGCTTCGCTCGCAAACGCTTTTCGACGTATCCTACTCTCCGAGATCCCCACCCTCGCTATCGAGAACGTCTACATCGAGAACAACACTTCTGTCATTCAAGATGAGGTGCTCGCGCATCGTCTTGGACTCATTCCTTTCAAGGGTGGTCGTGAGGGCCTGCACAACTTCCTTAAGTGGCACAAGAAGCCAGAGGCTGGCGAGGACCCTTATGCCGGCTGCTTCGACTGGAACACGGTCCGCCTCGAGCTGAACGTTACATGCACCGTCAACGAGGATGCTTCGCCCGGTGAGAATGATCCTCTCAAAGCCTACCATAACGCCCACGTTTATGCGCGCGACATCGTCTTCGTTCCCACTGGCAAGCAGGTCGAGTACTTCAGCGGCGAGGACGCCATTGCGCCCACGAACCCAGACATCTTGATCGCCAAGCTGCGACCCCGACAGACCATTAACCTCGCCATGCATATGCACAAGGGCATTGGATCCGACCACGCCAAGTTCTCTCCTGTCGCGACAGCCTCCTACCGTCTCCTACCTACCATCACTATTATTAAACCTATCTTGGGCGCTGATGCCGAAAAGTTCGCCAAGTGCTTCCCCAAGGGTGTTATTGGCCTCGAAAAGGTCACGGCCGAGGAAGCTGCTCAAGCTGGTAGCGGTTATGAGGGCCAGGAGGGCGAGACCAAGGCCGTGGTTGTTGATGCTATGAAGGATACTGTCAGCCGAGAGGCTCTACGACACAAGGAATTCGAGGGTAAGGTGAAGCTTGGCCGAAGGCGAGATCATTTCATCTTCTCTATCGAGAGCACAGGGCAGTGGGACAGCGATGAGCTTTTCCTCGAGTCAGTTAAGCACCTCAAGCTCAAGTGCAAGAAGCTTGAGCAGCAAGTTATCAACATGGCGAGGTAGCCTACTACAACACAAGGAGATTTTGGGCTTGTTCGGCGCAGTATCATAATTTTTGGGTTGATTTGTTTTCTGCGGTCTCTACGGTTAGATAAAAAGGAATGATACCATGACCACATCATAATATTCGTCACCCGTCTCTTCTCTACCACGTAAAAAGGATGCTCCTCTAGTATTTTAAGTCGTCCTCACCATATACCTCTCATTTACTAATCCAACGCCTAAAGATGCCCAAAAGCCCGAACGCCCTTTACTGACCACTTGATTAAGGATCAGGAACTTGTCTTGAACTTGAAGTAAAAGTTGAACTCGAGGGGGAATGCCGGATCAGTGACAACGACCTGTTGTCCGTCTTCGAGTCCAAGCTCGCTGAGGGTCTTGCTCAGGTTCGGACGTGTCTGCTCCTCCAGCCCTGGGGGAAATTGCATGTATAGAGTCTTTCCCTCGGCACGAATCGATGGCTTCTTCAGTTGAGCTTCAGGACGAATCGCGAACGAGTCGATTAACTCCTGCAGTGTGGACTTGGGATTGACTTCAAGGGGGCGGGCCTGGCGTCCACAAACAGGGCAGTCGTCCTTCTTCTCATGTTTGAAGGTGTATGTATAGATGCTATCGTTGCCAGAGTACATCATATAGTTTGTGTCGAATCCAAGACAAGGGGCGGAGGTTGTAGCAATTTTGAAAGCTTCGTTGCAGCATGCAGCGGCGATGATAGCATTGGTAGATGCAATCGCCGGAATGATGTTCTTGATGGTTCCTTGCGTTAACGAATAAGTGACACCAGGGATGCCAAACTCTTCCGCACGAGTCAGTGCCTTCTGGAACAGCCAGGTAACATGCTCTGGATCATCCTTATCGAGCTTTGGGAATGGCTTTTCCTGCTCCCAGGCAATAACGTGGGCCCATTCGATACAGTGTTCGGGCTGTCGCGGGATAGAGGCGATAGTACACAGAGGAACAGCGGCGCGCGGGGCGTGCATATCCAGCTGGCACTCAATACAGGATGTCATGGATGGGAGGATGACTCGCGCCTGTCCCTTGAAGCCTTCAGTGCCACCATCAATGAGGGGCTTTATCGCATCAGGGTCTTCAGCTTCCTCGGCGATAGAAACGAGCATGGCGTTGATCCAACGGCGGGCCTCGATGCTGTCTAGTCCGCAAATCACAAGCTGGAACTGCTTGTAAAACTCCTCGTCGAAGTCCTGGATACGGTTGTTGTGGGCCGTGATGGAGACGCCTTTGATTCTCTTTTGGACGAATTTGGCAGCAACCTCTGCTTTGTATTTGCCTACATCATCTTTTCGGAATAAGAACTGGCGGTTGAGGTTGGAAATATCGATGGTGTCTGGAGCAAGATGAGCCAGCGATCTGTAATAGAAAAGACCATTCACAAACCCATGTCTATTACGTGGATGTTCCTGAATCTCGACATGGCGAGATTCTTGAGAATTTCACACCCTAGGCCTCCCGCGCCGCTGTATCATGGCAGTTAGTGAGCTGTACATCGAGCCTTTGAAGGAAGATGACTGACATGACACTATACAAATTAGTATGGCTTTCAAAGGATGTAACTTGTGTACATCAACACTTACAGAACTTTGAACGTTTCAAACTGCGCCAGAAACTCCGGTGTGGTAGCATCCAGATCGGTATATGGTCCTGCGTTACGGCGGATTTGGTCGAGGTATTTCCTTTGCTTGCGGTCAGTTGTTTGTGGTTTCACGAGCTCCAACAGCTCCCAGCTAAAAGGTCTCCTACCATCGCGCGTCTTCGTAACCGCCAGCAGTTTCCTGAGCCACACTAGCCATATTGACGTTCTTCAATGAGTTTGTAGAAATAAAAACAAGCCAAATGAATGTATGAACGGGTTCGTAGGGAGATATGTAAGATCAGAGAGTGGTCCGTAGCTTGGTTACTAAGGTAAGGAGCTCTGAAAGGATCCGTGCGTGGGGGGGTCGTCATTGCCTGGAGCTGGCTCGGTGAGGCTCGGTGAAGGTGGGGTCAAGGTGAGTAATGCTTAGAGTAGGTAACCCAAACACCAGGCAATAATGTATATTCCTATCAAGCTTCCAAAGTTCAACCAGCATGACATTTCCCGGACAACTAACCAGATTAAACTTCACCGATCAGAATGGACGACCTTCTCACGCCCGTGAGCACAACCTACCTCAAACCTCGGAATGAGCCTGAGCCGCTTTTCACAGAGGTTAAGCCAGCGTCTCCTCAGAAGAAACCAGCCAAGATCAGTGACAGTTCGACGGCTGATGAAATTATCGATGCATTAAAAAATCAACCAGACTACGATACACTTATCTCGATACTCAAGTTTCTAAATAGCCCTAAACCTGCATCTGGTAACTTCTCATTCTCAACACCCAGTCCCAAAAGCGCATCCATCGTCCATTTGTTGGTCTCGGAAATCGCATCCAATTACTGGACACTTTTACTTGAGGGAAACATCGAGGATGATACAAAGGGCAGAACCGCACTTCCACGAGATGCAGATCTTTTTCTTAGCTGTCTACGCAGTCTGACCGGTCTTAACGCCCTCATCACACAAATACGAGCTCTCATTCAAGAGTCACGGCTAGGAGGGAAAGAAGAGAAGAGAGCAGACTTGTCAATCAACGCCGGAATTTCGTTGAGTGTTCTCTCTTCCATTCTTGGTCGTGACGGTTCAATTTCTACGATATGGAGCTCATCAACCAAAGGAGTTTCCAATGCCGCTCTGCAAAGAGTCCAGTGTCAGAAGCTTGGATCAATTCTCACGAACGGTCAAATTGTATCGATTGCAGCAGAAGCTTTGGAAGTCATGGGACGCGATCGAATTGACGATGAGGCTCACTGGATTGCCGACGGACTCCAATATAGCCGATGGCTAGGAAATGCCATTGTCTCGTGGGTTAATTCATCCCCTGAACCCGATGGTATGGTGTTCGTTTGTGAGTTGTTCCAAAAGTCGTTGTCGCTGCATAATTCAGGTAAGACACGTGGATTACAATTATTGATACTTGCTGACGCTCATGTCACAGAAACTCTTATCAAAATTGCAATCGACGAACTTCTTCTTTCCAAAAGAAACTCGATTTCAACCTTCACACAACTTGCTCTCAGCCAAAATCGAACATCTAAGAAGGTATTCCATATTTTGCTTCAGCACCTTTCACAGAAATACTTGGATCGTCTAAACCTGGAAGACGCAACCCCTGACGACAAGGTTTCTGCTGTTGCTGGGCTTCTCAAAGAAGTCGCATTAAATGACGAAACGAGAAGAGATATGCTTATAAACTGGTGCGCATCTTCATCGGGCGCTGGTGTTGGCGATGGAGTAGGTATACGCCGAGCTGTCGTAGCTGCACTGGCACAAGATCGAGACGCGATTACTACTGTACTGGAGAGAAGCATTGCACAGTTTGGAGATGAGCTGTACATCAGACATTCAGCAATGCTTCAACAAGATGGTAAATTCTATGCCGATATGTTTTAAATACATGCTTGCTGACTTTTGGCAGCACATACCCAGATATTACTCCTTGCCGCTGGCTACGTGCACAGAGTTTCTCCGATGAAACTGACGTTGCTCATGCGAGTCGGCACATATATGAACACCATCTCCAATCGAATCGGTTCCACACAGCCCAGAGCTCAGTTTCTTGGTTTGGTAGTTGGGGAATCGTTATCTGCTCTTATCGATGACAATAAGCAGAGGCTCGACTTCAAGATGGAGCAGACAGAAACAGAGGAAGCGCAGCAATTGAAGAGCCTTACCAAGGTTTCTGACCATATTGGCCCTATCGATCCTATCCTATCCGACCATACAACTGAAACAGTCCCTCAGAAGCGAAAGCCTTCAACGCCAAGCGAGGCTCTTCAAAAGAAAGCCAAGCAAAAGAAGAGGCCTGTTGTCACTGAAGTCAAGCCAAGAGCTATCATCGAGGAAATCGATTCTTCAGAAGAGGACGACGATCTCGCCCCTTACTCAAAGGACTCTGACCCTGAAGACTCGGATGACGACGCGACACTTGTACAACGCAACAAGCCCAAACCGCCGGTTTATATCAGAGATCTCATCTCGTATTTCAGAGACTCTGAATCATACGACAAGCAGTTGCTCGCTTTACAGACAGCTCCAATTCTCATCAGACGCAAAGCCAATTATGGAACCGAGGTAAGTTTCCACGCTGATGAGTTGGCCGGGCTTTTGGTGGGCATACAAGACAAGTTTGAGATCGAAAACTTCGATGATTTACGGTTACAAGGTATGGTAGCGCTTGTTGTCTCTCAACCTAAGACTATGGCCCCCTGGTTTGCTCGAACTTTCTTCGAGGGTGACTATTCCCTCCACCAACGGACATCAATACTTGTCACATTGGGCCTGTCAGCCCGAGAACTGGCTGGTTTCGAAGTATCTCAATACCAGTCGGCTGCTGCCTTTCCCTCGAAGCGGCTCCCTGAAAAGATGGAGCAACTATACATTAGCTCGGCGAATGAAAGCAACACCCTGCCATCTTCTCAACTGAAAGCACTCCCATCAACTGCTCTCGAGAGTATCTCACAGTCGCTGACATCTTCATTCCTTGCTCCGCTTGCTGCGGAAGCAGCCGATGCCAACACAGGACCTGATGTTCTAAAGCTTCAAAGCTTCACGGCCCGCTACAAGTCCAAATCGAGTTCCAAACCTCGTATGCGTGCTATTCCCAATACGACTGCCGCTCTCCTTGCGACATCTTTCTTCTCCCCACTCACGGCACATTTTCAAGCCGCGCTTCGTTCTGTCAAACCAATTATTCTCAACCATGCACTTCTGGCGCTCTACCTACAGACGTTGGGTGTTATTGTTCACGCTGCTGGACCCTCCACGCTTTCATTGCCACAGTTGACCGCGGAGCTATGGGATTTGCTTCTCGGCGTTCGTGTACATGTTTTCGACGATCTCGGCGCTATGAAAGGCTGGCTCGTGGCCATGGCGTCCCTGCTGGAAGTAAATGGCGGCGACATGCGTCGTCTTTGTGAAACACAAGGCAGAGAGGTGATGGAGACAAGGGAATGGGTCGCAATGGTGTTCGAGAAGACAAGAGGAGAGGATGGAGGGGATGAGAACGAGGTCAAAATGTTGGCGGCAGGAGTTTTGATCAGGTTGGGAGAGGCTATCGAAAGCTACCAAGCTTTGCTAATGGGAGACCTGGTCGGATTCCAATAAGCCAAATACGGGAGCTTGGTGGATGGGAAAATTTCAATCATTCTATTCGTGATTTATTATGATCATACATCGTATTGCACAATATCCAGCTTTTAACCAGTATTCAATGTGATGGCAAGCCATTCCCGAACTCCAAGATCACATGGTGTTATATTATTGATTCCCATATGCATGCGTGAATGTCTTCAAGGGGTCTCAACAGACTCCATTCGTGTTGTGCTCACTCTTCGAAGTGGAAGACCTGACAAGTATGTATTCGCGTGGCTGAGATGGTCACTCAGGCTCATGGCCATGCGTCGAAGCTCCTCCTTGACATGTTCTGACGAGGCCTGGCCTTCCATAACCTGGGGTGAGGGTGCAGTGGGGGCAGGCGGGAGAAATGATTGTTGTTGTTGATAAGACCGGGGGTAGTCATCCCGAACTGGTGACCGGTCGAGTTGAGGCTGGAGTGGAGGAGGTTGAAGTTCAGGGGCGACAAGTGTTTGTGGAGTGAAAGATTCAGGATCGGTATCGGCGAACTCGCTGAGGGAGTAAGGTCTTTCACTCGGGGTGTTCGCATTGGCCTGGGGAGGTTGGGATTGTCCCTGTGGTTGATATAGGGGTACTTGAGTCTGCTGGTAGGACATTTGAGGATCATGTCGCTGAGTGTTATTGAGCGAAAGGTCCGCAATCGCATTTGCAAACTCGGAATCATCAGATACATAGATGGAGGGCTCTCGTATACTATTGGGCATAGCATAAAGAGAGGCGTGCTTTTCCAGCTGGAAAGGATCGGCACCTCCTAATTCTGAGCCAGCCAAGGATCCCACATCCGAATGTGATGTGGATGGCCTGGTATAGTCGCTCATAGGAATGGGATCAGCTAGACCCATGTCCAAATCAATGAGACTGCCTGACGACGCTCGGTTATTGACTGGGGAAGGAACCGCAAGGTCATTGAACTGCGCTGAAGGCTGGATTGGCTCTGTCGGAGGGTGGATCAGACGGCTGGTACTTGGCCCTTGGTCATCGTTGAACGGAAATCTGAACATTTCGGGATTTGCTGAGGCGGGAGGGGCCATCGAGGGAAATTTCCAATCTCGTGTTCTGCGGTTATTGTTCATCATATCTGCCGGATCACTAAGCGGCGGCTTATTATAGGAGACATCGCCAAAATCATAGTCGGTAGATGCTCTAGGGTCTCCAGCTCTGATTGTGTTCAGGTCGACAAATTCGGAGAGGTTGCTACCATCTAAGGACATGTCGAGGTCAATCAGGGATTCTCTCACTCCAGGAGACTGAGATGAGTCGTCTCGTAGCGGTAAATCCGACGCAGGAGGGGGGGTGGAGGGGTGAAATCAGCAGTAGGCGGAGGAAACGGACGACCATAATATGCTCGTGAGTTGTCCTCGTAGTTCGATATCGTGTTAGGATCAAAAAGCTTTTCCAGCGGTGCCTTGACGGAAGGAAGGTGAGGTGGCGGACGTCGACGTGATTTTGGCTTTTGGGTTCTGGAAGCATCGTCGAATTCATCTTGCTTGAAGTCGACGTTGGAGCCGTAAACATCAAACACAGCTTGAGCGTCGCCAGTTTGGAGCACCTGTTGATCGAACGCGGCGGTTGTACTGAAGTTCCACTCGTCATTGTCCAAGGCCAGGTTAGCGAGATCAGATGGTCCCTGGGCTCCTCCTGCGGAGAAGAGAGACTTGCGAACACCACCTTGAGCCTCCCACAACTTGTAGCCTCTAACCAAGTGTGCCAAGCCCGAGGCAGGATAGGCATCCTGGGTGTTGTATATGTATCGGTGTCTCTGAATTTGTTCAATTGGTGGGCGTTTCTTAGGATCATCAACCAAGCAATACGCCACGAGGTCTTTCAACCCCTGGGAATATCGGTCGCCTTCAAGTCGAGGGATATGTTGCTTGAGGTATGAGCCTAATCTGTTGAAGTCCATCATGCCTGCAGCCACGCTTGGAGGTAGACCCGATGCGATTTCATAGACCATGGCGCCAAAAGCCCATATATCCACCTCAGTACCATAAGAAGCCGCAGGGTCGAATAGTTCGGGGGCCATCCAATGGGGTGTACCAATGACTGTTGAGCGCTTGTCGAATTTGGTTTCGATTACACCAGCAACTCCAAAATCACAAAGCTGAACGTTTCCCTCCTCTGTGACTAGGATATTGGCACACTTGATGTCTCTGTGAATGATACCCTGGCCGTGAACCCAGTAGACAGCTTCAGCCACTTCGCGCAAAATGGGAATAATCCATTTTTCCTGAAGGCCGCCTGGTGAGGTTGGTTTCATAAGAGTAGCCACGCTGCCTCCAGCGCAGTATTCTGTGATCATCCACATGGACTGCCCGACAGGAAGAGCATCGATAACATGATTGATGTTCTTGGCGCCACTGTTACTGAGCAGTTGCAGGGCACTAATTTCCTTGAGCAAGTCGCTATATGTATCGGCGAGCTTGGGGTTGACTGTGTCACTCTCTTCAATGTCAATGATTTTGACAGCAACCAGCTGATTCGTTGTTAGAGAGGTGGCCTTGTAGACGCGACCAAAACTGCCTTTGCCGATGAGCTCTGAAAGCCGATACTGTGGAGGATCCTTTCCGACTTTCGAGCATTGCTCGGCAACCACTTTTTGCATTTTCTTTGCATCTTCAATCGCTTTTTGCTTTGTGACCGAAACATCCGGTCCTCTAACTTGAAGCGACGCCATAATGATGAATGTTGTGAGGCCTGTCTCGGGTTGCTTAGCAGGGGATGTGTAACTAAGCTAAGATCGCTTGAGCTTGATATGTCTAGATGGTTCACTTCATGATAGCCTGGACATGTGATGCAGGTGAGGGGAAATGGAAATCCAGACTGAGTGTGGGTTATGAGAAAGAAGACGAGGAGTGATGAGTTGAGGTGAGTTTTTGGCGATCTCGAAAGCGTCGAATGAATTGGGTTTGTTGTTGTAACAGCTCAATGTTGCATTTGGAAAGGGGTCCTTGACGCTTTCCCCAAGTTACAGGTTACGGTGGTAGCCAATGAGCGGAGTTGATAACGCTGTGGCGGTGCAGTCTTGGGTGGCTAATGCGAAAAGACAGCCCCATCTCCAATTCCTTCAGGTAGGTACTTTGTTAGCGTTAGCGGCCAATTGCAATCATGATACAGCGATGAAACTAGAACTGTCACATTCCGAGCAAGATACAACAATTTGTCATTAATAAGGTCAATTCTCGCAGACAATTATATTACTTTGACATATCCTTCAGTTGTATGTTCTGAAATTTGTTTTTATTTCGTTTTTTAATGGTTATTGCTGAGACCAGTGTCTTATTCCCCCAACATCAAATGTACCTTGATCAACATTCAACACTTCGCATAACGACAATTATATATTATATTCATACTCAATAATTTTTTTTTACATCAACTTCAAGAATATTATCGTTCTCCTACCACCTCGAGCGTCAGATCCGAACAAGGCGACTCACTTCACCAACCATGTTTCAGACAACCGCTCAGATACAGCACACGTCACCCATCTCCTCGGTTGCTGCAGCCCCAAAAGCCATACAGATGCTCCACGATCATGTCTTCTTCTTACATTGTAACCCCTATATGTCAAAATTCGAAGCCATACACACCCCGGACCCTACTCCATCGGTTCCTGACACACTTGAGGTCAAGCCTATCGCAGCACCAGACTGTTATTCGGTCACAGATCGAATTCACACCTTGCCAGCAGGGCTCTGGGACTCCGATGTGGTTAGCTCATATGAGTTTTTTGACCTGGAAAGGGGTGTGTTTGTGAGGACTCGAGGGCCAATGGGTCTGGTACTTGAGACTCTTTGGAGAATTCAAGAAGCTGAGGATGGAAGCCTGGCGATCGTGGAGAAGGTCTCCATTACATGTTCCAGGCTGATGATGGGTATGATCAAAAGCTCGTGTGAGGCTGGATGGAGAGGGGTTCATGGAAAGATGCTCGAGAGGATAGAAGAGTCCTATAAGTAAATCTTTCAACAATACCATGATGAGAATAATTGGACGACAAAGTCAAGTTATGACCCTCCAGTGCATGGTGATAGCCGTACGGAGTGTTGTTTCCTGTCACGCCTTATCTCCATAATGTTCGCCAGCAATACCGCTAGGCTACCTTGACTAGCTCTGGGGCCGGATCGATTCACAATGGATATATAGTCGCTCAGGTTTCCCCAATTTCGCAATTCGTCTCAGTCTCAACTCTTACAGAAGACACAGCATATACATAAGTACTGCGATCTCATGAAGAGGTTCTTATATTAAGTCAATGAAGCAGCGGTACTATGGGCAGCATTGCGAATGTACTGGAATCCTACGAAGGCTTCTTTACGGGGATTTATTTCGAGCTGAAAACTATATTGCAGTTGTGTTCTTTTTCGCCTCAAATAAGCATCATCCCAGGCAACAGCTATTAACTCCAGCCCCAAGCAGGCAACAGCAGGAGCCTAATAAGAGAGTTTTTACCCTTTTATATAGGCTGACTACCTACCTACCAAAGCCAGCTCATATTTCATAAGTTGCAGCCAAGCTTCTGCCTAAATAACTTTGATCTCCTAAGCCACAGAGGGAGTCATTCTTAAGTTTCAACCTCAGTCTCGAGGCCATCATGATCATACAGGCCGGGTATAAAAGGAGCGCCTCCTCCAAGAATTTCTCTTTCTTTTTCCCTTCTTCTTCACCTTCTTCTTTGCCATAAGGCTCGGATCAAAGTGTAGTAACTGTTATTGTTGAGGCTAACCCCTCAATACAGGTCGTATACTGGCCTCTGGTGTTGCTCTGATTTTTGGTTTATTGGTGATGGCTCAACAGCGCTTGCGTGGTTGAATCGTTTCCGGAGTGTCCTTGGTATTACACTGTCTCCAAGCGATGCGCATATGTTTGTTGTCTCACAGTACATTTATCATGACTCTTCATTGCATCTTTGGCTGGTAGATCCAGCGGTGCGAAGAAGGTCGCTTCCTCTGCAGATAGGTATTATCTGAAAGCAGGTAGTTGTGTATTTTTGTAGCAGCTGAAGGTAGATAGAGAGAAAGTAGCGAAGGGTTGTTGCACACTCCTCACAACCCAACTTTGGTGGATGATAGACGAAGTTATGATTCAATTAGAAGTAGATGCTCTCGATTTGTCTATCGAGAGGAAATAAGCACATTCTTGTGCCATATTTTAAGTAATAAAGGATATAGACTAAATATTTATCACAAGCTGCACCGAAATATGAGCCCTGTTGCCAGTGGTTAGAGACCTTACGTAGGTAGTAGTGACAACAGTGAGACGGCCATAAATCTGCTCTCTACTGTCGTCACGTGATCTCGCGACACCCACTTTGCCACCCATCGCGCTTTCGTGTTAAGAGGTTCAAATCATCCCACTTCATTTTCGGTTGGTTGCCGATCTTCCAGGATATCTTCGCATGCCTTTCTGCCTTCTGCTCCTTGTCTTGATGACAACTAAATGGCCTTGGTCTCTTGTTTAGTTCTTCATTCCGTCCAAGACATAAGTCATTACTCACTATTTAACTGGCTATCACAATGGTGGCCCCGAAAAAGTCCAACCAGTCTCATACCCCGAAGAAGACTACCTCACAATTACCCAAAAAGCCAGTCAAGGCCAATCAAAGTATTCTTAGCTTTTTTAAGAAGGCTGAAAAACATGAGGCCTCTCTGTTTCTTGGGGCTGCGCCGGACCCTATTGAGCACGAAGACCTCTACACTGCCGATGACGCCGACGACTCGATCCGATACAATGAGGCCGAATCACCCAACAAAAAACGGAAACTAAGCGAAGAACCTAAGCAATTGCCCAAGATAATCGTCTCAGTAAAAGCCGAACAAGTGGCCGTGACTGAAGACCGATCCTCGCCCGTCAAGGATGATGGCGAACCTCCACGGAAGTTAACAAAATCCAAGATCAAGACTCCATTCGTAATGGACTCGGACAGTGAGGATGAGCCCGAAAACGATTCCATGGCCACAAACAACAGGCCTGAAAAGAATGGCCAATGTACGGAGCTTTCCCCGCAAAACGAGGTCCAGACGGACGGTTTTACTAAGAACGATGAAAAGAAGGAAACAGATATTAGTACCCAAGCCTTGAAACGGGAAGATTCAACATACCAACAATTCGACGATCTTGGAGAAATAGCAGACAAAGAGTTCCCAGATCTGAACGATCTCGAAGGGGAGGAAATGCGGGTAATGCGCTACATGAAAGAGCAAGCTAGGTTAGAAGCGGAGGAAGCCGGGATTTCGAGCGAAGACCTGGCCGATGAACCCCTTGACGATGATTCTATGACAGAGTGCTGTCCTATATGCAGCGGGAGCCTGGCAGGGATCTCCATGGATGAAGCAACACGGCACGTCAATTCCTGCCTCGATGGGCACCCGATTCCGTTGCCAAAGACGGAGCAAACAACACCAGAACGAATTAAGTCGGAGAAACCAACTTCGGCGATCCCTGTCGCGACACCTGAGGTCGAATCGACCGATGTAAGCAAAAGATTTGCACGGGCTGCTGTTCCCAGGCCCGGTCAGGCGAACCCTTTTGAAGTTATAAGTTCTGGCCCGGCACCGAAATCTGCTTTCTCCAAACTCATGTCCAATAATGCTGAAGATTCAGCTTGGCAGGAGGCTGCTGCTGCTGAGCACGCTTCAAGAGGAAAGCAAGCGTATGAGAGGACGTGTCCTTTCTATAAGATAATGCCCGGCTTTTCCATCTGCGTGGACGCATTCCGGTACGGCGCCGTTCAGGGTTGCAAAGCATACTTCTTGAGTCATTTCCACAGTGACCACTACATTGGCCTTACAGCAAGATGGTGTCATGGCCCTATATACTGCAGTAAAGTCACGGGCAGTCTTGTCAGAAATCAACTTCGTACAGCAGCAAAATGGGTTGTGGAGCTTGAATTCGACAAGTCCTACGACATACCAGGGACAGAGGGCGTGACAGTAACGATGATACCAGCAAATCATTGTCCTGGAAGTTCTCTCTTCCTTTTTGAAAAGACTATGAAGCAAGGCCCCAATAGCCGTGTTCAACGCATATTACATTGTGGAGACTTTCGAGCTTGCCCTGCTCATGTCAAGCATCCCCTTCTCAAGCCAGAGACTGTTGACACGATCTCTGGAAAGGCCAAGCAACAAAAGATTGATATCTGCTACCTAGACACCACATATCTTAATCCACGATATTCTTTTCCACCTCAGAACGATGTCATTAAGGCCTGCGCCGATCTTTGTGGTTCAATGTCTCCTGATCCCAACTGCAAAGACGATATTTGGGAAAAGGCTAGCGGACAAGGGACTTTGGCAGTCAGCAAGTTCTTCCCAAACACAAAATCGGATGAGAATGCAAAAGTCGACACTAAGAAGAAACACCCTCAACGGCTGCTTGTAATTTGTGGCACGTACTCTATTGGAAAAGAACGCATCTGTATCTCCATTGCTAAAGCACTCAAGTCCAAAATCTTTGCATCGCCTGGCAAGATCAAGATCTGCAAGCAGCTGGACGACCCAGAGCTCACGGCGCTCCTTACATCTGATCCCCTCGAGGCACAGGTGCATATGCAGATGTTGATGGAGATCCGTGCGGAAACTCTCCAAGAATATCTAAACAGCTACAAGCCGTACTTCAGTCGTATCGTAGGACTTCGGCCAAGTGGTTGGAATTTCCGACCAGCAGGCAAAGCCATCGGTGCGAACACACCACCTGGCAGTATCCATACTCAGCAGATCCTTCACGACAAGGGCTGGCGAACACGATTTGGATATAAAGATTTTATTCCGCAGAGAGGCAGTACCAAGGAAGCCATGTGCTTTGGAGTTCCTTACTCGGAGCACAGTAGCTTTCGAGAACTAGCCATGTTTGTTATGAGTTTGAGAATAGAGAAAGTTATCCCAACAGTCAATGTAGGGAGTGAACAGTCAAGAAAGCAAATGAAGGGTTGGATAGACCGCTGGCTTTCAGAAAGAAGGCGGGCTGGATTGGTGATGCCACTCATTGAAGGTGAAGACGATGACAAGGTGTCTGAGAAGGAACTCTGGGATGGTAAACCTGGTAAAGCAGGCGGAGCATTTTGGTGATGAATTATGATGTGAAGGATTTGTATAGTATTCTCTTGAGCCGGAGTTTCATCTGACGACCTGTAATTTTTAGATACCATGTTGACACATCAACGTCGTCCAGCGTTTCATGACTCTCAATTCTGTATGATTTCTAAAAGGGAAAAGAAGAGCATTTCATTATCCATATCAGGAGCAAACGCCTCGTGAATTCTCCCTTTTGATCATTCCGGTTTCGGTGCACTCGTCATTCTCTTCATTTGGTAAGAGTCAACTCTGACATGTTTTATCCTGCCTCTCATCCGTCGCCTTGAACCGCTCATTTTGCCTTGGCCTGCTGAGCTGCCGCTTCTGCAACACACATGTTAGTGTACCGTATTGACTTTCTTTGAAAACGCAACTTACCCCTCCGTGTAGCATCCTCCAGCAGCTGCGTGTCGACTGACGCGCCGGGAAGATGAACGTATCTGACAACTGAGCCTCGGATAAAGACATTCTTGACAGAGCTCTGCGATGATATTAAGTCAGATATCTAGTTTCTTTCACGACGTCAAGGATAAGGGCATAGTCGACATACAAGATGAGGGTACTTGAGCTCCTCAACAACTTGAATGTCATCGAGCTTGATGTTGAGGTACTGATCCACACTCTTGAGAATTCCCTTCAGCTGAATGTCGTTCTTGAGCTCTACAGTGACCTCATGGTCGATGAGTGTCTTGAAAAAGCTGTATAAATAGCGTGTCAGTGTGCGAACAAGGGCGTTAACCACACGGAGGAGAGTTCGAGGGTACCTAAAAAAGAGCATGGTATCGGTGGCTTTTTCGCGCTTGAGACTTTTCGCGGGAAGAAATGAATATTTTGTCGGGGGTTGAGAGGGTTTATTCTGTAGATTGAACCGGCTTTGTGATCTCAAATGAGTTTCTGTATCGAAGAAGGCGCTTAGATGCTTGTTTGGTGGTACAGGTTCTCCATCATGATAGCGTCCGTCTACAGCTGGGCAGGCACACTGTCGATTGCGATCACGTGATTGTTTATGATTCACCAGCAACTCACGAAATGATCTAGTATCAACAGTAATCTCTCAATGGTATCTTCAACTTGCGGCTTAGTTACATGTGTATCCCTTTTGTATTCATACGTCTGTTTGGATGAAGAATAATGCTCAGATAGTTCTTATTTTCTTCTAAATAAAACCAGCTGGTCACGTACCGAGACTGACTGAAAGCCAAGTCCCTTCGTGCCCCAGGTAAGGCCTGTAAAGAATCATACGCCTTGCCTATAGACCTCCAATCCTCGATTTGATCCTTTGTTGAGTTCTCATGTCCTCGTCTTAGCAACAACAAACGTCCAACCCTCACACGATTCCCCTTCCTTGCCTTCAATAAGCAAAAGCCTCCATGTACAACCACGCTATGTATATCAATAGTATATGGATCCTATCATTCCAACGCCTGCAAGACCGGGAAATGTTGAGTTGTTTTGTTTCGTGATTCGTGAAATTGAGCTTTGTAGTCTACGCTACATAGCGGTACAGAGTTGGCGCGTCATCCTCATCAGGGCGCTCGAGATATTCTCTTGCGATGAGATCCTCAATACGCTTCTTGATGAGGGCAACTTCGGGGCGGAAACGACCGGAGAGTTGTGAGAGAACTTCACTGGTGAGCTGCGAGTGAGAAAGCTCCTTTCGAGATCTGCGAGAATTAGTAACTAAAGCGGGCAATAACGCTTAGACTTGGGCCTACTTCATGATTCGCACAATGGCCGCATCAACAATGTGAGCTCTTGTTTGGTTGTTCTTCTCCTCGGTGTTCTTTCGTTCCGTGTTATCTTCAACCCTGGACACCGCATTGATGATGGGTGCCTTGATTCGTATAGTCTTGCTCTGGAAAGAGGCATTGAAAGAAAACTTATCGCCGAGTTTCACGGACTTGTTGGCAGGGTCCTTCATCAAGACGCGAGACTTGGGTGCCACAGCAATAGCTGTCAGCGTCCTCATGAGGTCTGGATTTGAGATGTTGGTCTTAGCTTGAATCTCTTCGAAGGTTAATGACTGACCCTCCTCAAGATCATTGAAGAGAAGCAAGACAACCATAGCAAAAGTCGGTACGTTGATCTCATACCTCCGCTCGCGAGAGAGCGGACCAGACTTTCCAGGGATGGCCGGGAAAGTACATTTGACATCCGAACTACCAGTGGTACCGATCCAGGTGAGCTTGCGTCCATTACGGTTAGTTAAATAGTACTGCTCAAAGCTCGCCTGCAATCGTCGCAGTTCAGGAGGGTACGTGCACGTAACACGAGAACCTTCGCCAATCTGTGTAGTTCGGCCCATGACCTCAGGTGGCCAGTAGTTGGTGGTGAGAACGTTGATGTTAAGGTCGATGGTTTTGCCGCTACCATCTCCCAGGTCACGAATGTGGTCACGATAGCCGCTGGTGAGCTCTGTTGACGTGACAAGATCTCTGAACATGCCTTCAAACTTGCTGGTGAATTGTTGGCCCAGTTCTTGTTTCATTCGGGAAATGATCTGCTTTTCGACATCATGGCTTTCGGACTTTCCTTGAAGAAGACGTCTTGCCAGATGCCTCTGATAGTATGTCTGGAATAGATCTCTATCCTGAAGGTACCGGATCAAGACGATGGCTTTCTCTAGAACGACATCGACCTCTGCCTCTGTCTTGCCTTTGATGCCTCTCTTGAGGTTGTCATCGATAAACAGAGAGACATATTCAGAGCTGCGGTTGAACATGTTGATAAAGTCAGAGAAGCTCTTGGTCAATGCGCTCTGAATGATAAGATCTCCTTGAAAGCAACGAGCCCAGAGGTTATCGAACTTGTCCTTCAGACGAAGTACATCGTCCACCCATTTGATCGCAGCAGCTGTCTGCTGCGCCGCGGGATTCAAGGTCTTTGTCTTTTCCCCCTCACCTGCCTCGTCCCCTTCGCCATGGCCAGCCGAGAAATCAGTATTCTTCAGTACCTTCTCAATCTCCAAGCCTAGCTCAACCACGCGACTTTGCAAAATGTCTCGTAAAGCAGTCTTCTTGGAATCAACCCTGGAGATGAGTTTGTAGAGAATCGAGAGGTCGTCAATCTTGTCATTGTCGATCATCCATTTCAGCCCACTCCCTTCAAGAGCCAAAAATTCGGACAGATGCTTGACTATGAGTTCCTGATCAATAGTTTGTGTGACTTTGGGTAATGTCTCCAGCTCAATTGTTGTTCCGCATCGGTCGATTTCTTCGTTCAGTCGCAGTTGAGTGTGTCGTAACCAGGCTCCGGCATCCGATTCACGTAGTAGCTTCTCACACTCAGTGGCATAATATTTCTTGCTGTTTTCGAGGAAGCGGGGTTCGAATACTGTCATGTACAGTTTATCAGTTTCCTTCTCTTCTTCGGTTTCGTAGAGACTGCTGAGCATTCGGCTGCAGCTTCGAATGAGATTTCTGTCGATGATGTCTCCTTCGCGCTCCATATCGATCTGGTCGAGGACGACTGATATAAGGATGTCGATCACTTTGCTCTTTGTGTTCGTGTTCAGGGAAGATCGTAGAATGTGATCACGGAAAAGCGCGATGGTGGTGGCGAAAATGGGGGTTCGTTGGGCTTCGAGCTGCGCGTAGCCCCGATCGAGATACATTAGAATATCGGCGGTCATGTTCATAGACATGTTGTGGTCTTCCCAGGTATCACGCAGGCCTTTGAGGAATCTCTCCCCTGTCTGCCGTCTCTCGTTGACGGACGTCGTCGAGGTTCGTTCGGCGCCAATGTTGATCAGGCTCTTACTGACCAGTTCTCGAATCTTGGGGATAACGTGATCTGCGAACCACTGTTCCTCGAAAGCTTTGACCCTATCATAAAGCAATTCGCCTTTCTTCTTAAGTACCATCTTGTACGCGGCTCGGTACAGCTCCTCGAATGACAGTCGGCTGCAGTTCTTCATGTGGATGTCGCGCAGGGCTTCCTCTAGCATCTTCCAGCAAGCCTCGAAATCGGAACCTTCGACAGCTTCATTTGGCTATTGGTAAGGTCTTAATATAGGATTCAAATACTAACGTTTCAGTATATCGAACTTACACGCACAATGCGACGAGGAGGACGAATCCTTCCCCGAGCGCCAGCTCCTCCACGTCCCGAAATCATACTTTATGGCTGTACAGTCTGGCGATGTCGCCCCAGGTAAGTAATTCCAGGTGTATGCTTTTTATGTTTCTTAGGGAAGAAAGGAGCTCCGATACGTTTTCCGTGATGATCTTGAGCCTTGAATATGGTGGGGTAATGATGGATGCAAGTCGTAGGCTCAAGCGGGGCGCGCAGTGAATGGCAAAACCGGCGAATAAACAAAGGAACAAAGAGGCAAAGGCTAAGGTAAAGAAAGGTTTCAGGGAATGATACCCCGAGTATCCGGTAGAAGGCAAAGGAAAGGAGGAAAACCCCGGGGCACAGGCAAGAGACAGGCTTTAAGAGATGACATGCTCAAGTTGGCGAGGCTGCAATTTATGGCTTCTGGTTCCATGGTTTGTTAGTTCAACACCCGGGCCCTGTTATCGATAAGCTAAATGTACACCAAGGATGCAACCTGTGTGGGTAACTGGCCAACACCGAGCTTCCCAGCACGAGGTCACGTGGAAACAATGCCTCGGAGCTCCGACCCTCGATTTTTCCGACCGACAATTCAGGCGGCCTTGTTTGATAGCCAGCCTCTCAGCCTCACGCCAAATCGATCCTACGACGCGCCTAAAACCGCCGACTTCACCCCCGATCAATTATACAGCAGTTTAAGCGCCTAAACCCTCTCAAATAGTCAACATGAAGCTGGTCCGGTAAGAACTTGCCCTATCCCTTGCGCACACTTGGATTGTGCTGAGCTTCTCTTCAAGTTTGAGCTTCTGGACTGACTTGGCACGACTAGTTTTCTTATGAAATGCGCCAACGAAACGGTGACAATTGAGTTGAAAAATGGTAATATATTACTCCTTACACCTGAGCGAGCTTACGTAAATGCGAGGAGCCGTGTACTAACTGTCTTCTAGGAACCATTGTTCATGGCACTATTTCCTCAGTCTCTCCCCAGATGAACACCGCTCTCCGTACCGTCAAGATGACCATCAAGGGGCAGGAGCCCATCTCCCTGGAGACCATGAACATTCGAGGCTCTACAATCCGATATTTTATCCTGCCCGACTCTTTACCCCTCGACACACTGCTTATCGACGACGCACCTAAGCCCAAGAACAAGGCACGAAAGGAAGCGGAGCGGGGAGGACGAGGAGGACGAGGCAGAGGCGGTCCCAGGGGACGCGGACGTGGTGGAGGCCGCGGCCGTGGAGGACGGCCTTAGAGAGGACGGTCCTAGACGAGAAGGTCACGAGAAGATTTAGGAGAAACGACAAGATAGGGAAAGGCTGGAAGCGCACATGCGTGTCGCTAATGTGGAGTGACCACGTTATTCGCGAAGATATCACATTCAAATGGAACCTGGCGTTAGGGTTGTTTGGCCATTAAAACTGTATGAACCCGCGTGGGGTGGGTATCGCTTTTCTTGTTGTGGAAAGATATCTGAATATATGCTCTTACACGCCCCAATTCCATTACAACGTCTTCTTCTTTATTCTGCAGCGTTCGAATAGTCTCGCCATATCCGTACGATCTGCAGCTTCTCCCACCCGGCCTGTTTGCCGCTGGTCCCAACAGTTCGAGCCCGCCATTCAGGCCCAAACCCCTCGATGCGACTCTTGACTTGATCTGGCTTGTTTTGGGCGCATAGGAGGAGGTAGGCACAACCGCGGCGGGACAGGGTTCGAGGTAGTGCCTCAATCAATCTGTCTGTTGTCTCCATACCATCTAAGCCGCCTGCGTAAGACAAGGCCAGCAGATACGAATCATCGTCAAATGAAGGCGTTGTGCTGACTGCGAGGTCGTCTGCGGTAAACGAATTTGGTCTGGCAGGCATCTCAGGCGTGGGCACATATGGCGGGTTGAAGATGAGAACGTCAATGCTGCCCTCGCGCCATGGGGTTGTGAGATCTCCCATGCACGAGCCCAGGTAAAATGCGTGCGAGTCTGGGTTGTCAGAAGCTGCCTTTGCAACTGTTCCGACAGTAGCCCGACACGCAAAGGCATTCATGTCAACACCCGCAGTAAGGACGTTGCGCGTGCCAAAAAGCTTTTGCGCGTGTGCGTGGACAAAAGCGAGGACGACGCCTGAGCCTGTGCCGACCTCCACCACAAGAGGCGCTACATCGAGAAAAGCCTTTTGGAGATACTCGGTCTCTGAAGTAGACGAGAGCGTGTCCAGGAGGAGGTATGAGTCCTCGGCAGGTTCGTAGACTCGCTCGTATGGGACATGCGAAGTGTCTGGTGTTGGTAACATGATGTATACCGGTCAATGTGAAAATACGTTGTGATTGTGATGAGGCTTCATATGTAGATTATAGATAGAAACTTGTGATGACACTGAGTGGGTGCGGCACGTGATGTATGTACTTGGAATCAAGAAATTGAGACTACCTTAAATAATTGACAGGAACAAAAGACGGGTATAAAGCAGTTGTCGGTGGATCGTAAATCCCTGGATCATAATAGAGTGGTAACGGGCTCAACTTCGAACTGGTCGCCTTTTGTCGGGTTGGAAGGGAGTTAATTATCTGGTTCACTTGCATCAGTATGGACGGATATCTTGGGGGAAACATGAACCAGGCAGACAGACACCTACAGTTGTTACCTGTTCCCTCATCAAACTGGTATAAAACACCAGAATCTCCAAGCTCGTACTGAAATCTGCTGCCACGATCCCCTCAAAGAATCGAACACTTCATCTCGCAACCCCAATCATCCTGTCCTGGCCCAACTCCCCATTTAATTCCCCAGCCCATATCCTCCACCATCCGAACCAAATTACGATCGTATACACCGTGCAGCTGGCATCGAGGACATGGTCGGCTCTTTGTGTTATAGAATTTTGGTGGTTCCTGGGCTATACCGTCGCAGAAGGTCGGGCAATTGTTGAGGCCCATGAATGGCTCGCAGGGTTCCATGAGGACAATCCAGGTGTGTTTGCATTCTTTGTGTTTGAAATATGTGAGAGTGCACATTCTGAGGTGTTCAGAAGTAAAATCGCAAGAAAAGATGTCTTGGAATTATTGCTAAGACAAAGATGAAGAAGTTCTATTCATAAGGTAGAAAAGGAAGGTTGGTTGGCTGTGTGGTGAAGGATATTTCCAACAGTGCCAGTTATTCAGTGCTAAAACAAAAAACAACCACAATAATATTGTATGGCAACGCCCTTCCATAGCTCTCCGCGTGTACAATTCTGTTTATAATCATACCCAAACACCATGCAATGATCATGACTCTCGGTCCGCTAAACCTCTAAATGATGACTCGGCAGTATTGTCTCCTCTGAGTGTCCCGCTTTGCTCCAGCTCGTCATCGCTGATGGCGTCTTCGACGGATGGAACCAAACGAGATAGCATCATTTCCATACGCCGTATCGCCTTTTCCATATTGGCCAGTCTATCCGTAGTTCCTTCAAACATGTCATTCTCAGAGAAGGATCCTCGAAGCTTCTGAGGTGGGATCCCTGGAAACATGGAATCTCGTCGTGATGGGCGTCGAGCTCCGGGATCAGGCCTGGCGGCAGTCTGCAGGTTGCGAGGCTCTATCTCATTTGTCGCGTTGCGTGTGAACTGTCGGCGGATGAGATGATGCGTGAGATCATCATCGACAGCAATGTCGTCGTGTACAGTATCAGGCGGTGGGACTTGAAACACGGCGCGAAGGTCTCGGTGAACCGTCAACCGCCACTTCTTCCAAAATTGGCTCTTTGTCGGGGGCGGAGCTTTGACCTCGGTCGGGTCCTCGATCTCTCGGGAGGGCCAGAGCAGGCGGCGTTCAGCAACAGCGATTATGAGCAAGAGAGGGAGATTCAGAATCTTGACCGCTGTGACATGAATCTTGTGGAACCAGCGCGGACTCACAACAAATTTAAGCGGAATAAATAGGAATACAGCGAGGATGTTGAACGGGGGTTGGTATGCGAACACAGCGTCAGCTTTGACGCCTTCAAGTGTGAGAACTGCTCGACGGAAGCTGATCTCCGCTATGGCGTTTGACGAAATGTTACTGAACGTATTGGAAAGCATCGAGACAAGAATGGTAAGGAAGAGGGTGTTACCGAGGAAAGCGAAGGCTACCATCACACTAGGTCCTAGCAGCCAGTGAAACTCGGTCTAGTAGAGATGTCAGAATTCATTCAACGTACAGGGGGGCAACAAAGACTGACCGATCGATGGATACCTGTTCCATCCAATCCAAACCAGATGTAGATCATCCACTTCGATATTGTTCTGATGCATGTCAGTATCACATTTCACCAAGGTGGTGCAGGTAGAACCTACAGGATGGGGTGTGCGCCCTCGCCGAGCCAGAGAAGTGACAACAAGAACCCCAGGAAACACCAGGCAGATAGAGCTGTTAAGAAGAAAAAGTCCGCCATCATTGACCTGAGGGACAAGAACACGAGATTGTCGCTCAGCAGATTGAAAGCCAGCCGCGGAACCAATACAGGAGCGGCGAGTGCAAGCACATCAAATGCTTGTTCGTCAAGATTTGCGTCGCCAAGCTTCCAGCCCAAGAACCGTAATACAAGATACACCCAGTATATGAGAACAAAGGCCACATCGAGGAATGACCACAGGTTCTGGGTATAGACGTTCCTTTTGAAAAGTCAGTACTTGATTGACGACACGACTAGAAGGTCTGTAGCATACCAGCCATGTGCTAGAATAGTAGCAAATTGATCCAAGCCCCATCCAAAAGCAAAAATAGCAAAAGCTGCTTCTGTTGGTCCATAGCGGTTTTTCCTTCTAAGAACCATGACCGCAACGTAGAGGGTGAGCAGCGTAGCAAACTGGAGTGACTCGAGGACATTTCGGGTTCGGGGAACAATCAGACGATATTGGTTGAGAAGAGGGGATTCGCGGGGGTCATAAATGGAGATAGGCTTCAACTTGTAATGATCAGGTATGATGTCCCAAAATGTTGAAGGGGTATAGACGATTCGACCCTCATAGATGGCATTGACGACCTTTTGGCAAGTTGCGGAACTCAAGAAATGCTTGCTCTCAGTGACAATGGCCACCTCGAGAGATGGCAGCGTCTTGTAGTCAACCCATGAGGTGGTGCGCTCTGCCTCCTCTCGAATCTCTTCCGGGGCATTCTGAAAGGGCTCAAAACCAGCGACTAGAATATGAGCCAGGAGTAAAAGACCGTCATGGCCATCGTCATGCGCTTCACCAAAGCGTCTCAGGATGCGCGTAGCTATGAGCTCACATAGAGTAGCACGTGTGAAGTTGACATTGTGACGGTTGTTGAGATGAGACTGCTCTTCGAGAAACTGAGCACGATTGACCAGTAAACAGTAAACTATCCGGTTATATCAGTAAAGGAGTCTCAAAGGGGTTGACGGCACTTCTCTTACTGATGGAAATGTCGTTGAGGCCATAGAACTTATCAACCAACGGCCGCACAACTGTAACATTAATTCTCAGATCCTGCAGCTGGGCGAGGCTCAGATAGTCCTCAACAACGCTGATGATATCGCGACGAATACGGTGAATGTTGGTATACACAGGTAAATGACTATGAGGATCAGTCATGCAACTATACAAGGCATCGCGGTTCTCTGGACCGCCTGTACTGAGCCTACTCAGTAGAGGGCGTCGTTCTTCAGGATCCGGCAACGTGATGCGCCGGCGGGTGTTGCCAGCCATGAAATGGCCAGTCAAGTAATCGTGTAGTAGTGATGTTTAAGGGAGTGGCAAAGTCAGGACAATGAGGATGAGCTGCAGTTATCGCGTTGTCGGTGATGGTTTAAATCAAGTTTTGACCCTTTTTGGCGTAGCGAGCGATAAGATAGATGCTCTGAAACGCCCCAGAGCTCGCGTAAAGGCGCTATTGCATAGATACAAGGGCCTGGTACGGAGTAGTTTATGGAGAGGGGACGGAGGTAATTGATCTATGCCACGAATGATATCAACATTTGAAGTATAGATGAATATCCAATTCTAGGTTGTGAGGAGTGCAACGTCATAAGACTAAACGCCTGGCCCATTAGAGCGTTTCGGATCTGAATCTCGGGGGTGTTGCACCTAAAACACCAGTGATTGGATCACACCAGCCCCAAGATGTTAATGCCTTGACTGGTTTCTCTGACAGAAACAAAATGAAAGGAAATATTCTGTAAAGCAGTAGTGGCTTAGCAATCCATCTCTTTTCTTTGTTTTACTATGCATTTGACATTCAACAAAGTTATACTATATCCACTTAGACTGTCAGAAGTCTAGATCTACAGATGGGACACTGATCTCAGACATTCCGCGCATTACAACAATGCACATCCTACAGTTTCGTCCCAGTCTCATCCGCACCAGCCTCTTTAGCCAATGCCCAAGCGAACTTTGCCAGAGATCCCCTCGTCACAGCGTGCTGTTTTGCCTTCTCACTACTCGCCTGCCTCAGCGCATATCGCGCCGCGATTCCTTGACAAACACCAGCCAGCTTCCAGATGCTGAACGACATTCCCCATGGTACCTCTGGCCGAGGATCGTATCCGCTCTCCTCTGTGTACCACTCCAGGATCTGCTCTGGTTGTGGAAGACCGGGCGTCTTGCCGGGGAGAAATCCGGATGCATCATAAGGAGTCGCACCGGGGGATTTGGCCGAGTAGAAGTTTATAAGAAAGTTGCAAATGTCGGAGAGCGGATGTCCAACAGTAGACATCTCCCAACTGTAGAATATGCGTTAGCAACTAATTATGGGATGGGACAGGTGAGCATACTCCAAGATTCCAATGACTTTTGGTTCAGTCTTGTGAAATACCAAATTGTCAATCTTATAATCTCCATGTACCAGTGTTGCCCGGTCCTTGGGTTGCAGACGCTCATTCTTGAAGAAGCGAACCGTTTCCTCAAAGTGTGGGAGCTTGCCAACAGGCTCCTTGGTCTCAATGTCGACGGCCTTTTCCTGACTACCACAAATAGTCACCCACGTGTTGATCTGTCGCGAATAGAAACCTGATGGTTTGCCAAACTTCTCCAGACCGGCCTTCTTGTAGTCAACTGCATGGAAGCGTGCCAGCGTTACCACGGCATCGCGCCACATAGCCTCACGCTCGGCGGGTTCCACGCCTGGCATGGTAAAGTCTTCGAAGATACGTCCATCGAGGAATTCCATGATATAGAATGGTGTGCCAATAACAGAGTCATCCTCGCATAGACAGTACGTTTTGGGTACAGCAACATCAGTGTTCTCCAGAGCATGCATGATGCGGTATTCGCGCTCAACCTTGTGGGCTGTCTTGGAAAGGAGCTTTCCAGGTGGCTTCTTGCGCATCACAAAGCGTTGGCCATCTGAAGCAGTAATCTGGTATGTAGGATTGGATTGGCCGAAACCAAACTGTTTGACATCAGCAGCCATCACACTGAGAAGAGCACGAACAACACGCTCACCTGTTTTAGATCAATTGGTGTTTTGATGGTTGGGACATGCTCAGAAATGTATTTCTCAAGCGCCGCCTCATCGACGGGCTGTCGAATTCTACCAGCCATCCCTGAGACAGTGAGGTGGCTAGGTATGTTATTAAGTGAGTAGATATAAGAAATAATGGTAGATGATCGATTTGCTTGTTCAAGGTCACCAAATAGAGGTCGGAGGTTTGAAAGATGAATTGAAGAATCGTTTGGCGAACCTACGATTAAATGATAATTGCAATGTTGAGAGTTAATGTACCCCAGGTGTAAGAACTGACTCGATGAGCTTACCTTGGAACATTTGGCCCCTTGCTAGTCACTAAAGATGCCGAGGTTCAGATCTGGGGGATACAGACCTTATGTGGCCCCTCTTCCCCAAGCTCCCCACAATCCCTAGGTTCGTTCGGTTCCTCGGTTCATCCATGACATCCATGGATACCTAGGTCAATGTTCAACAACGATCTCTTTCTTGTTTGTCATCAATCAGTGTTTCGTGCTCCAAGGCGTGCCAAATATTAATTCACATATATTAATGTAATAGCTCATATTTTCATTATAAAACTCAAATCCCGTTGTTCATTATCACTGTTCAAGGCGGCAAACCTAGCTGTAATCATCCTGTCCACCACTCTTACATGCCTTGGAGGATAATATCCATCTCATTAACAGACTACTGGCATGCACATATAATAAAGGTTCCGCATTACAGGCTCCCACCGCGGACCAGCCGAAGCAGAATACCGCCGTTCAAGAAACAAGCAAACGGTATTATAAAAGAATAGTCCTTCCTGCTCGCTGATTTCCACCTCATCCATCCATATCCGTCTCACCACCACAACGCAAGACATGAAGTGAATGCTCATGCCAAAGAGAAAACAGACAAATGAAAATTAACAAAAGAAACCATGGTGACAAGCCCTCCAAGTAGCTTCCTGGCCCAAGGTAAGAGAACAGAATATTCCGTGGTATCAGTATCCATAACGCCAAGCCCCTCCGTCTGATGCGGTCGTAGTACATGGATCAATATGTGTCGAGATGTTTGTGGCTGAGAGTCGTATTGTCATTATAGATCATTTACCAGCCCTTCTTCCTTGCGAAGCGCTTGTTCAACAATGCCAACACCTTTGGCACGTTGAACTGGACATATTCCAGGTCAAGGTCATCCTGATTATCCTTTTGCATCTCAAGCAGATCATCAAGCTTGAGATCCAATTCAAGTAGACCCCTATTACGACCTGACTTCAAGTTAGCATGCTAGAGTAACAAGAGAACGAGAGTAGCTTACCCTTGTAGTGCAATGAAATGACGAATGTTCCAGGTAATGGACTGGTAAAGTTGAAGTAGATGTTGGCCCGTCTGTTGTCGGGAACATTGCTCTTCTGGATGACACCCTCCTTCTCGAGCTGCTGGTGTGTGAACTTGTACGGACCAAGGACTTGCTGCTTCTGCTGCTTTCTCTTAGTACCCTCGCTCTGTGATCGAACGTTGTGCAGGTAGCTTTTATAAGTCTCGAGTTGTCCATTGAGATAGACATTATGATCACGGATCGTCTTGTAAACCTCTTGCAGCTTCTGGGTCTCGGTGATAACACCCTCTTTGAGTGATCCGAGATGCTGAAGCTCCTGCTCAACTTCGTCCCGAAGGAGACTGAACTGGTCGGCCTTGTCAATAACGCGCAATTCCTGAAGCTGAGACAACAGCTCCATAGCCCGGATACCTTTGCGAACCATTACTGCATCACTGCGGTTTGTAGCTGCGGCATCAGCAATACGTTCCAGTCGCAGTGGTCGCCTGGCTACCCCACTAGTTGCTGGGATCGATCGCATGACTTGTACGAAAATCGACTTGGCTTCCATGAAATAGACTTCCTCCTGCGTGATATCCAAGGCTGCCGTCAGATCGCCGATAGCTGACTCCCATCTACTGAACAAAGGCAAGTTGATGACTCTGTTCTCTTTTCGTGGCAACTGTGGGGGTGATGCTCCCAACTCCGACATGATGATAGCAAGGTGCGAATTGTCATCCTTGCACAGCTCATCATGATGCTTGTCAAGTAACGAGTGCATGGCGTACACTTCATTGAGGGTAATCTCCAGTTCAAGATCCTTCTTTGACAGCGCAACATAATTATCCATCTCGAGGCTCTCATAGAAATCCTGGACTTCGCAGAGATCAAGCATGAATTTGTTGATTCTGTCCTTGTTTTGATGAATGAACGGTTGGAGCTTAGCCATGTACGGCTCCTTGGCGTAGGATGGCTTGTTCGCGAGGTTCTGAAGCATCTTGGCGATATATGTTAGAGTTCGTCTGGGTCGTTCGGCCGGGGTTCCGTCGATAAGCATGTAGGATTTCGGGGTAACGATCGCAGGGTTAATGAAGCGCAGGAAGAAGAATCCACCGATCAAGGTACAAATAACCTGGTCATTAGCATCTGGGTATTTGCGCTTGGTTAAGCTTCTGATTTGTTTGCAGATCCAACGAATACCATAAGGCGCTTCCTCGAGGCCCTCAATAATGGTGGTCAAGAAGCCATTAGCAATCTCGGTCAACATGGTTAAGCGGGGCTCGATGATGGCCTGGACCTGAGGGTTCTCGGCAGCTTGTTCGCCAGTGATTCCCTTGGGAAGATGGGGAGGTAATTGGCCAGTATCCTCTTCGATCTGTTCAATCATTCGCTCGTAGACCTTGAGCGGGTTGATTTCTAGGTCAAGATCTTTCAGCTCGATTAAGCCGTTGATTCTATCAGCAAGCACGGATTTGAGGAAACTTTGACCAGGACCTCTTCGGGTGTATGTAGTCATCATTCGAGAGACGGGCGTATTAGCGCGGAGCAAGGAGGAGTAGTCTGGTGTGTTGTCGAACTGATATGTCAAGACGGACTAGAGCCTGTGAGACGTGCATTTCTTTCAATGACCTGGAAAACTTACCTGGAACATAGTGAGCAAGAGATGCTCTTCTCGACTCTCGTATTGGTTTCCGTAGATAGTGAACATGACAGTCTGAAGGAGTGAATCAATCTCGGACATCGAGACCAGCCTGCAGAGATGTGCAATGTGCCTAGGCTCAGATTGGAGCAGAAACAAAAGGTTTCCGTATTTCTGAGTTTTATCGTCGTTAGGGAAGACACCCTGCTGCATCTCAAGAGCATCTTCGAGATGGCTGGCAACTTCATTTTGCTGTAACGCTAATCAGAACTCATTCATGTTGATGTTGGTGGGAGACGTACCTCCTCCAAGGCCATACGATTCTGGATAAGCAACGCGATTCGGGAATCTAGATAGCGCACATCTTTTTCCAACACGAAGTTCTTCTTTGACTGTGATGAAATCTTAGACTAAGATCACGCAACGCCTTTTGTGCTGGAATAGGTTAGTTGCTTATCCTCTTCAGGTGTGCACGTAGGCCTACCTTTGGCAAGCTCATCCTCAATCTGTAAGTCTCCTTCGTTGGCGGAAATTGACATGTACAGAGCTGACATCGAGTAGCGCTTCGACTGGCGCGCAGAGCGCGAGCCGTCGTAGGAAGACATGGTGTTTTGGCGTGATATAGGCTGGAAAGAGGAGGAAGAGGCGGTAGAAGCTCGAGATGGTGTTTGTAACATGATGGACATAGTGTGTTTACTGCAATTTAAGATAACAAGGGCTCAGGCTTGTATGCCTCTGGACCCAGACAACGAGCAGCAATTGCGCTGGTGCCGAGCCAAAACTTCCTCAAATGACCAGAATAGCCAAAAGGCAGTGAGTCAGGATGTCCCAATTATGATGAGTCGAGGTAAAGTGTGGCAGCGAAGGCAACGACCAGTTCGAGGTGAATGGTAAGCAACAAGGCGAAGACGGCGTTCAACGGATTAGAGTTGCAAAAGCGGGAAATCGAAAAATAATCAAGGTTGTATCAAAGGAGGTATCGACATCGGTTATGAGGCGAGCACGGCGGTTGGAGGCGCGCAACGGCAATACGTTGGCTCAGAAAACAACGGACAGGAAACAAGCGGCAACGGCAGCTCAATGGGAGCGACAGTATGTCGCTATGCGAAATTTTGAAAATCCTCGATCTCGGGAGGAGCGCAGGAAGCGTTCAAGGAAGAAAGAAGCGCAAAATGAACAACAAAACGGCGGCAGGTTGATGGTGATAACGAAAGTGGAGGTAGGCGGTGGTGGTGTTGGTGGTGGACAAGGCAGAGGCAGGAAGGGGAAGGGGGGCCGTCTGTGATGGAATTGTACAGGCAAGGCAACCAAAAGCGAAGTACCTGAGCTAGAAGGGTACTTGAAGCAGGGTAGTTTAGATAGTGGACTGCAAGGTACCAGACATGGATCTTGCTGTATTTCCGGGCAGATTTATGCACGGCTGAGACGCGGACTTCAGGAGGGAGAGACGGCGCGTGGGACGGTCGGTGGATCGTTGGCGTTCGACGCTGCAGGGTCGTGCGTGCGTTGTGGGCTTGTACTTGTTTGTGTGTGTGGGGAGGATAGGAGGAATTAAAGCGAGCGCGAAACAAGCGGCGACGATGAATGAAAATCTAATGGACTGCTTTTGAGAAGGGAAATGATCGACGTTGAAGAAGAACTGGAAGAACAGAAGAAGATATCCAGAAGAAAAGTGACAAAAACTTAATAAGTTTGTGTGATTCTAGAGTACCTGCCTACTGCTGTACGTCCGAAAAGGAGGGCAAAGGAGAAGAAGGAAAGGTAAGAATCAGGGGCAACTAATGTCATGGAGGGCAGGTAAGAAACAAGACTGAGGTGGCAGACCAAGTGAAAGAGGAGGGAGGGAGGGCGAATCAGAGAATCCGACCAGCTACGTACAGTACCTACCTAGGGATCGGTACCTGAACTGAGATGAGAGAGCAATACCGGTAATGGATGGATGGATGGATGGTGATGATGATGCCCAGTCAAGGCGAACTGGGTGGTATGGATGGGAATGGAATAACGTGGCTGGTCTACCACCTTCAGGTTGGCTAGACTGGTGAGTGAGTATTAGTTACCTTACCTACCTTTACAGAGTTGGTGTAGAGCTTAGAAGCTAGCTCAACCTGAAGTCTTGCTGTATTTTGCAAATACCTTGCCTTGAAAGCCTAAATTTAACACAACGGACGGGACACAATTCAACGGTCAATTATCAAACAGGTTTAACAAAATCACCCGCAGTAGCCCTTCAACAAAATACGCTTGCCATGCACACCACCAGCCGCCATACTACGTAAATATGTGAGATAGATAAGAAACAGAAGAAGGCCAAGCCCTGAAAGGGTTCCATATTATACTGGCTGGGATCAGGGGCAGAGACGAAACTCACGGGAGACAGAGTGGAGTGACGCCGCCCAAAAACATGATCTTTTTCAGAGCGGGCTCTTGCAACGGGAACCCACAGGTGCAATGACGATCAGCAACAACCCGGACTGCTAACGTTGTTGGCCATGGTACCTTAAAACCCCTAACATTCATTAATGAGACCCTGGGATTTTGCGGGCGAGAAACAAAGGCCTCTACAGCAATGACCCCCTGGCTCCAATCAAGTTCAACCGTACAGTACATGTACTTTCATTACAAAAGACTCGAGACTCAATTCAATTACTTGTTGCTTCTATAAAGAAATAATCTGAACAGTCAGTCGCCTTTTGAAATCATGTGGAACGGAGGCGTTGCAATTGCGGCGTTGGCGGGGTTTCTTTGACAGAGGCTTGTAGTCTGATTTGGTAGTATAAACCTCCCGTATTTCTTCTGAGAAAAAGACGACTCGGTGGCAGCTTGGTTACTTGGACAAGCGATTGATCATCCTCTGGTCGTCAGACCGCCAGATTCATGGTCGATCAGAGGGGTTGATCTCAAGAACTCTTTAACAAAGAGTGCCGATAAACACACATGCAGTAAGTAGCTGGATGGTTGGGCTGCGAGTGGGAAGATCCCTGGTTCATAGTTGGTAAGGATTATAGATATGCCCAAATACAAGGATCAAGATAGTAAAAAAAGACTTTGTGCGAACTTCCGGTTGTTTGAGAACTCGGTCAGCTGAAGGATGCGTCCTCGATGATACAGCACTATGAGTGAAAGCCGAGAAGCTGTGACTTGATATGTGCCCAAGCTGAAGCCAAGTCACCAACGGTTATACCGACCTGCAACAGAAGTTAATAGAGCACAGACAGAGCTTCACATTCAACATCCATCCAATTCAAAACGACACGACACGACAGGAGACAGGGGCAGTGGAGGGTTGCCACAGGTGCTCAGTGGTGGATGGTCTGGGCTAAGGGCGCCAAAACAGCCCTCGTGTCTGACAAGGGGAGGAAAAAGAACTTGAGCTTCTTTTGTTCTATATCTCTGTACTACTATAATTGATCAAGATACCTAGTTGGAGTCAGGAATATGTTATGGTTAGAGGAGTATCCTTTGGCATATAGTATACAATATTCATCTATCTTTTTCTGCTCTCACGAGGCCTGCATAAGTTTTCTGTCAATCAACGCTTGTTGAGGGGCAACAAGAGAAAAGAGACATGGAAGATGGGCCCATCCTTGCGTGCCAAGTCAGGGGTAGATTGGACCATCACCCGCTTCGGGCTAGACACAAAGCACAAGGCTCTACTAAAGTGCCTGCACCTGCTTATGCGGGCACTCATGGACGGCTCGCTGTGGATGCCCGCGTGCGTGAGATGGGTAATAATGGAGGGGAAGAATTGGCTCTGATTCAATGTGTGTTGGTTATTGATGCTATTGTGATGGTGATAAAAGTTGAACATCAGTTACATTGCTGCAATGTTGTCATCTTGTCGCCGGGCCATTCGCAGATTGCTTCAAATAGCTAAACATGCCCGCCATTTTGCTCTCTTTACGATGGACCACTAAGCAGGCCCGTGTGACTGAGTGAGGTCATGATGCTCTAGCGAGCGAGTGAATCCACTCGTCGTGGAGAAATAAAGGAAACCGAAGCAACTCCATCAAGGGCCCTGCAGTTGATTGACAATCTTTATTGTACTACTACGTAGTAGGTAGTCAGCTCGTTTTTCATCAAGGAAAAAATGTTCTCGCAAATGATCGTATCTAGGTATTCTTCAACGATAGGGGTTCAGAGCTGCTTTTTCACTGGTCTATACACTATCATCGTCGTGTTAGCGCGTATACACACATTCCAACTGCGGAATGTCTCGCATCACCTTGTCTCTCTTCACTTAGACCCATGTCTCTGGCGTGCTGTGCCTCGTCTTTCCAGGTCCCCTTGCCTGCCATGCGAGCTCCCCCTGTCAGCAACTGAATGTATTCCGAGTCTAGTGGTACCTTACCTGGTTCTTGGCTCCCTGTCCTGTCGTGTGCACAACGACTGCGGTGCGGTTTGAGGCATTGTCGATCGCCGGCAGAGTAACCTGCGATGCAACGATAAAAAACGGCTTCAAAGTTTCGAAGATCACCATCTTGGGCATTATCACAGTAGCAGGCCCAGTTAAAACGGCATGTTGTCACGCAAACTTGACGCTTGGCAGCCCGAAAGAAGACTTCTGATACACGGAGAGTCGGCGATCGTCAGAATCACGTCCTTCTCATATACATTTATGGCTCTCGTCTGTCGAGGAATCGCTAATGTTGACTATCTGCGAGACATGGCTGAATACAACAGCAAGTGGTTTTCGCAAAATGCGCAAGTTATCGCTCCACATTCTGTCTTCTCACGCCATTGCCTTTCCCTTTCATTCAATGACAACGGCTTTGATTGAGGCAGGATTGTCTAGATGACATTGTTACAAGGCGGTTTCTCGAATGGCTAAGCTGATTTGAGGTCTAGACAACGCCAGCCTTCACTCTAGATACTGATGGCTGATCTACTTGGATGCTTACCATCGTTTCTACCAATCACCAAGCAACAGCTGGTTCAAGGCTAAGAGCCACCTGTCTCGACGGCCACTTCTCACATATCACTCGAGGCAAGGGATTGGAATGGAGAGAGAGGAAGCCGAACCCAACCGTTGAACGGTTCAGCATTCTCCAGTTCACTTACATGCAGGAGTAGTTGGAACCTTGCATCTTCAGCTGATAGTTCAGCCTGCCTGATCCCAGAACTTTTGGAAAAAAGAAAGCAGATGTCAAAGCGAGTGATATATCCTGCATCGACAAATTCCTTCACGCCTTGTAACTGCATATGAGGATACATTGCCAAGCAAGAGGTTGCGGCTTAGGCATATCTAGGCCAAGAAACAGCGTTGAAGACTTGCAAAGCTAGCATCGAGATAGCTCCACTCTCAACGACCATGTCCCATGTTTAGATGCGTAAGATTTCTGATCTCAACTCCCGTCAGTACCTCAGGTCAGGATCAGGATACGAGTTGCCTATCCACAATGCACCACGATATGAGAGCTAACCCCCACGTGCTGTCACCATGTTACCTGGGCTCTCAAACCTTCATGTTGGTTATACAAGAAGCCAATTCAGACACGAAGGACTGGACTTTGTTCACCCTACAGATGCTTGTGTCTGATATGCGGCACAGACTGCCAACATACATACAAAATATTATTTCTGGTTCTACTCAAGAGACAAATAGCCGCCAGCGAACCGAGACGCAAGGAGACCCCTTGCATAGCAAGCATCTCATCACGATTGAATGCGCACAGGTGATGTGTTTCTTTATGTTCGTGTTGCCTCTCCATCCGGGGTTCCGGATGGGCCTGTCAACCCTTGATTAATTCTGAAACGAACACCCTTCTGCCAACGGGACGAGCCTAGCCGCCTCCATGGTAAATAAAAAGTACACATGAGTGTAACGTACGTGACCTTTATGCAAATACCCATGTACAGGCTCGGTTGATTCCGGTGTCAGGTCTTTAAACAATGATTATCGAAACTGTGGCCTGTGAGTCAAGACGTACTATATTTCTCGTCCTATGTTATTGTGTCCTTGCTCCCAGAATGGTTGTATGATCGCAAGTTTTCTGGTACCTTAATATCCCACACGCAATTGAACGTGTTGAGACTGTTCGATAGCAAAGCAATGGCTATCAATAGTCCTCAACGAAAGTTCTAACGCTCCATACAAGTATAAAACGCAAGTTTACTTCGACATTCATGCGGTAATGTTGAGATATTGAATAATGTATCTGGTCAAACACTGCATCACTCAGACGGCGTTTCCGGATTGTTAGATACTCATCTGTAACATACATCATGCACCACACTGTTCAATTGCATAAGGGATATTGTTTCAGATTCTCCCGATGACATCGTCTCTATAAATGCATTGGTATTATAGCATGGAAATGGCTCCGAGATATAGCCTCTTGGTATCTCAGTCACACGACAAGATCCCAACCAAAGTTGACGTCTTGCAAACAATAGTATCTTGAACACTAGTTTTGTGTCGTCCACGCTCCTGGAATACTCCTGTTTCATCTATGTACCAGTCATTTGGCACATATTCCATCAACAAGTTCCTTGTTCCCATCGCTATAAGCACAGCCGTCACCTAGTCCGTCGAATTTTCAGGAGGGAAAGATTGGTCGTTGATGTCATGGCGTCGATAAAGAGCTGGGTCCCCAGGGTTTCTCTTCCGGTAATTGTATCTCCCGAAGAATCTGGTGGAAGTGGCTTTGGTAATTCTTCTTGAATATGAAACCGATGGCGGCATCGGACTCAAAATACTCGTGCTGTCTAATGTTGTCGAGTCTCTGACTCTGAAGCACGTAATGATCGTAAATCGGGTGTTTTCGAGGCATGTAAAGGTGACCACACATCCTTTTCGCGTGTGTCTGTACGGATAAGCCGCTTTCTATGTGATCGCGGGTTCTGTTCGCTCGGCTGGTGTAGGGGGGATCTCCTTGTGCACATTGAGACTGAACCCTGAAGTCGACAACGTAAACCACATGAGTATGAAGGCGCCAAGTTGGAGTCTGTGTAGGCAAAGTGTCGAGCATTATCTGTGGCAGATTTTCACTTGTGACCTGTTGAGTAAAACCTGGTCGCTGAAGCGGGATGTTCCCCAGAGTATCGTGTTCGTCAAATGTCAAATACATGTCTTTTATGATCGATATTGTCGGTAAAATCAAGCCATCTTACTGTCTTGGGCTTGTTTCGCTTCTCAATCAGATATAGTCGTGTAGCCTTTCGAAAGAAATCATTCGGAGGGAGCCCAACCGCCTTTAGTAGAAAGGTTTGTGGTTTCAAATGAGGGTGAGGCGCATAGAAACTCGCTCGGTAAAGATTCGCAGGGTTGTATATGTAGTCACTCTTGAATTATGAGCATTTGGAGATCTTCATAAATAGCTGGAGGAGTTGAGCTTTTCTCCTCTACCGTAGGCAGCAACAGCGGATACAGGCAGGAGGTGTGCCCGAACTGATGCATTTCAAGAATGGAAGGCACACTGCATACAGCAGTGCCACTTGAATAGCTGCATATTCCTTCATCATTCTATTGTTACCAGCAAACAACAATAAGTAGGAAACCTCGCAATGCCCAAAGCATAATGACATCTTTATCACTATTCACCAGAAACTCCTTAGCAATAGGTAACTTGAATGGTACCTATTGAGAAGATTCTCCATACTTTTCTATCGCCTACATACCTTCCTATGGTCCAATTATTTCTAGTTGGTAGCAGAAGACTTTGATATCTTCCTTTCAGTTTGGTTGATGTAACACGTCGATAGAGGTCATTCGTCAGCGAGGCCACCTACGGATGGATATGTGCAGCTTATAGCCCCGAAGCAATCAGTAGTAACCAATTACCGAAGAGTAAGTGAAGAGGTACAAAAAGCATTGCTTTGTATTTTGCCAGTGACACGATCACTATTTTCCCGCACAAAATTGCGTAATGCAACAAGCCAGTACATCAGCTTTCAACAAACGAGCTCCACTGCGCTAAGGAGCTCAACGTGATGTCATTTGTAACGCAGCTGTCCCAAGCTCCATCCTCCGCCGTGAAACTCAATTGGCAAACCAAGAAGCAATTGACCACGCGTACCTCTCAGAAATAACATATACGCTTCACAAATATATCTGCAAAACCTTCAGCAATGTCCTTCCGAGCTCCTCTCCGACGTATCGCCCTCGCCAGGCCTGCTTTTGCTACACGGGGCTTCCACTCAACCCCTCGTGCTTTGGTCCGCATTGGCCAAGAGATTCCTGACCTTGACGTCCTTCTTGAGGACTCACCCGGTAACAAAGTCAATCTTGCTGAGGAGTTCAAGTCAGCCAATGGATACATCGTCGGCGTTCCTGCTGCCTTTTCCGGAACGTGCTCCAGCAAGCACATCCCCTCTTACATCAACCACCCCAAGCTCAAGCAGGCCGGTCAGGTCTTTGTTGTATCTGTCAATGATCCCTTTGTGTAAGTTCAACCACCATGAATCGTCTGATATAATAACAATATGGCATGTTTCTGACTGTGTATTACAGCATGAAGGCTTGGAGCGAGCAGCTCGACCCCGCTAAGCAGACCGGCGTGAGTCAACTTTTTAAACATAAAACCCCCCTGATTCAAGGTTCCGGTTTGTTCCTCTAACTTTTCTCAGATCCGATTCCTTGGTGACCCTACCGGTGAGTTCACTAAGGCTCTGGACCTTGGCTTCGAAGCGTATGCGGTCTTTGGTGGTATGCGAGGAAAGCGATATGCCCTCAAGGTAGAGGATGGCAAGGTCAGCAAGGCGTACGTCGAGCCTGACAACACTGGCAGCGCTGGTAAGTAATATACTAAGGTCCTTTATCATGTCCACATTGGCTAACATCATGTCTACTAGTCTCCATGGCAGAGCAAGTGCTCGACTAAATTAGCCTATCTATGTATATCTAGGTGCAGTGTCCTTTTGGTGTTATCTCAAACACCTTGAGAGCATCTTGTAATCCAAATATATCACTACAGTACTCATGTGGATTCGTTATCTCAGTCACCCAATTTCTTTTGACTTTGACACCTCCCCCATTTATCATCATGGCCTACTCATTCAACCATCTTGATCTTCACAAATATCAACCTCTCAACAAAAGCCTTCCTCGATCTTGACACATCGATTTAACATGACAAAAGGGGACAAGCTACCTTCGAAGCAGCCTTATTGTCAGTGTTTTGCTTCTGGGTACGATACTTTCCCGGTGGGATGGGCTTCCTGGTCAACGAGCCACGGCTTCAGACTCTTGTGACAATATCCTCATCGCTTCCACGACCATCATGCTGCCCAACTCTTCTAGAGCCACAGTTTTTCGAACTCACGTTTGGCGAGCAGAGTAAGTTGCTCAGTGTCAGTACCATGCCATTTCATGTGGTAGATGTATTGTCACAAGTTTACCCCCGCTAACCCATCACCCGTGCAAACCTTAGCTAATATGGAAACCTCACATCCACCTGTTTGGTCTGAACCTTTTGTCTCTGATTCAGATATATTGTGACGCAGGCCTGGTGGAAAAGCTGGTCGTTTCCAGTTGTCCAGTGATAGGAAGAGTGGCGGCATGGGAGGTGCAGAGTTTCAAGCGCAGTCTTGAAATATCACAGGTTGCAGCTGCAGGGTAAAGGTTAAAGGTCCTCCTGGGGCTGTGGCTGTGTAGGTGTTCTCACCTCTCATTTTCTTTTGGAGATCTTTGATATCACCTGCGAACTTCAAGAGGGCGTGTTATTACACAAGACTCTGTTGCGAATGACACATTTCTGGCTAAGATCATAGGATCCTATCGAAACCATTGCTGATGATACCTGTCCTGGGGGTTGGCGGTCATAACTCGGCATGAGTATTGAAACTCTCAGCAGTTGTGGCAATGAAGGATTCTACTCGCTCTTGCGTATCTGTTGAGTTAGCTTGCGTTGGTACTGTACCATTCGCAACATGCGTTGCCTTTGGTTTTAAGATCCAGATACTACTGCCAATAACATATTACGCATACAGTTCTAAATATTCAACAGCACTCTACAGTTCCAGGGTGGTTTCTCCGACGACAGTTGGAATCATCCATTGTCTTAATCACGACAACTGTTCTATTACAGTCCGTGTTGATACCATGTTCAAGGGAGGACAGGAGAGGCTTCCGGTGTGGTCTACCCTATACCTGCCACAAGACCAAACAGCATGCACTTGGGAATGCATTCTTAATAAAATAACCATCAGTCGACAAGACATATAATAATTATTATTATTTCCTGTATGAGGATTGTGGATCAAGTGAACGGGAATCATCATATCAACTCGGTCAAGTTTGTACAGTTCTTAAGTTCAGTAAAACTTTAACATGTCGCAAATATTGCCGTAGTCAACATGGAAAAACACCTTGCATAGAAAACATCATATCAACTACTTCACTAATACTATACATTACGGAAATAGCGACGTCGTTGATGTGGCGGCAACTTCTTGTTGTTCCCTCACTTGGTATACTAAAGACATATTGAACAGAAACGACTTTGGAGTGGACTGACCAATATCACATCACTATCACTAGACATATCATTCTTACCGGACAGGGAACGCTTGTCAATTCGATAGCCGAAAAGTTCCATCAAAACGGGGATACCTATGGCGGCACGTCCCTCAGATTGCAGCTTTTGAGACAAAGCAATGCCTTCCAAACAAGGACTCAACCGCCGTGGCCCGAGATGATGATCGCCGACTGGCCGTGTCTAAGCTTGGAACGGAGAGCGCTTTGAAGACTTTGATGAACGTAACAGCGGCGACGAATGAGAATCCATCGCAAGGGCTTGGGCTTGTCACCCCAAATGAGTTGAAACTAGACCAGGGCGAAAGAAAGGCTAATGAGGAGCTTGCAGAGGGGTCGGGACGCGTCTGGAACGCGATATCGTGAGCAACCTTGTTGAGTGGTGAATTTAGGCGCGCAACAAGGGTATTGGAGGAAATGTCAGAAATGATTAACTGCGAATCAAAGCTCGACAATGAATTAAAGATGCCCGGATATGTGACGGCCGCGTGTGACCCGGGCCTAGTTTCGAGATGATAAACCTAGATGTAGTCATAAGTGATACCGCTGGAGGTATGAATCATGTCAAGATAGTGACCAAAACTCAGGAGCTCAAATTACGGCTGAGGTGATAATCGGATATTGGAAGTGTGACTTGGGCGGCCGGCGGCCGCGAAGTGAGGAAACAAATAGCTTAGCCTTCATCCAAGACAGGGCTCCTTGAGCTACGGGATATCATCACTCGATCGAGTTGGGTTTCGTTGTTTACTGGATGCTGTAATCAGGTACAGTGGGATGCAAAAAGTATTCGCAGGTGTGCAGCTAGGCTTGATGCTTGGGAGCTAGTTAGGGGTAGCTTTCTAGGTCCTCAGTACCTTATATTACACCTATATCAGGCGGATAACTTAGTATCAGGTACCCAGGCTAAGCTTAGCTACTAACTAGAGAAGCATGGGCCTAACTGCACACCTGCGAATACGTTTTGCATCCCACTGTAGACCTTGCAAGTGGGCTGATAGTCACAACTATCAAGGCGTCACAGCTATTGCAGACTGATGTCGAGATACAAGGCGGACAGACCGGATCTAACCATACAGTCCATCAGGCTCTGTTACGTAGATGGATGCGCTGTTGCCCAAGACAGTCACTTCTCAAAAGGTATGTATTTGCGTAAAACATGGCTGTCGATATTGGGCTGTTATACATGCATGCAATCCTAGATCATGAGGCGGCTACATGCATTGATGTTGTGATATGGGATGATTGGGAAGTATTAAACCATGGCGCTGATGTTCCGGCACTCACACTCACATGTAGTAGAAGAACAATATGCGTCATGGCTCGCTAGGTATCGCTTATATCTGAATACCAAATCTGGTGTTGAATCCAATCGGAAGATTATCGATCCATGGTAACCAATTGATACTGAAGCCTCAGTTCTGTAACCTTGCATTGCTCTGCAAACGAAGAAGAGAAGGGAAAAGATGATGGATCTCTACCCAACCACACCACACCAACCCAAGCTACCTAGCCGCAGACCAAGCTGTGATAACTGGTCAACCAAGGCACATGCATCCGCACAGCAAAGACCAAGACATGGGGGGTTATTGGGAGACACACCACCACCACGCGGTTACGCCCCCACCATCCCAGCAGACGACGTGCGATCTCGAGACAAGTATGGAGGTATAGGCTATAGCTGAGGAGCAATATGACAGACAATGCACTGTAGTGAGTGAGTGAGTGCATTTCATTAATGCGATGCGATGCGGTGCGTGAGATCAAGCACAGCCGACAACGCACCAATGTTGTACCCCCATATCTGAGACTCTGACATGAAAATTGACTTCCTGTTCGGCAAAATACCGTTGCAACTTTGCGTCGTCGTCTCAGGATACGATGACATTACATCGGCCCCCGAAGCAAAAAGAGACACAATAGATGTCAATTGAAGGTACGCGCCGCGTCCGCGTGCAACGGGAACACAAAGAGTTCCTCTCGTCCACATGCGGAGCCTACGGCAGGACGTCCCGCATATTTCCCCCCATTGAGGTGCAACGACCGTGTTACCATTACCGTGATCCACAAGCCAAGGATCCACGGCCACTCACCGACTCCATAGCTCTTACGTACGAACGAACGAACTGCTGCAGCCAGTTTGAGACATTCAAGACTGCACCTAATGAGGTGAGCAGCTACAGGGCTTGACGACAGTGACGCGGGAAGAGAGGTTCAATGTACGGAGGTATCGTTGCTTTATTCTCAAATTCGAATAGAGAGCCCTCGTATTGTGATTGCGTCTTTTCTTGACCCAGGCCTCCACTCGTACAAGAGACGGATGGGTACTGTAGCACGTCCAAGGGATCCTGCACGTGGATCTTCGCGCTGTGGAGCTACACTCTCAAGCTCTTGACAGGCTACGAGCAGGCAAAAAGAAACACCTCCGATGAACGAGATCAAAGCCAAGTTCATAACTTCTACAATGAGGCTGGAAATGTATCTAATCCCACACAACCAGTGAGGAAGAGGTCCAGATCGCTGGATTCAGGCTGTGAGCGAGTGCCAATAATATCACACCGACTTTTGCCAATCGTTTACATCAATTCAAGGTTGCCATGATCTTCTCAGCCAGCTTCGTTTCACTGCATTGCATGCATGTGACCAAGAAGAGGCAAATTATTTCGTCACGTGTCTATAAGTTGGGGTTCAGATACTGTGACGCTGAGATGCTTCTGCTTAAACGCCTGAGCTTTGGAAAGAACCAGAACCAGAACCAGGTACCGAAGACCTGATGAAGCTGGAGATGTTTGAGGCCTGCCCACTGACATCAAAATGTACAGCCTTGTAACAGTGGGATATCGATAGCGTATCGATTTAAACGAGCCTGGGCACCAGCTAACTAACCAGCAGAATGCCTTACCTTAGCGACCGCTCTTCGTGAGTCAAAGCAGGCTATCTCTTTGTGAACTTGACAGAAGCTCATGAAGAAGCTTGCAGCTTTTGAGCAACACCTTGTGCCCCGTTATGCCGGCTGTCGGGATGTTAATAACTCGGGGCTAATTTTAGTCCAAGTCGGATTGCCAACTCATCCACACACCATCCAACCCGGACAATGATCGGCCGACAAGAAAGAGAGGGGTGAGAAACACGGTTTGTGTTTCGACCACGATTTCTGTCGTCACTCTGTGACAGCTCGCGACATCTTGTTTGTTACCCGGATGGGGAAGGAAATAAAACTTAGTAACATTATCCTAACGACAAAAAGATTTAAGTACATCTAGTATAGACTTTAGTAGGCCTTTAGATTCCTTTATTTTATCACCCTAGCTTAACGTCAGAAGTTTTCTTGCTCCCTGAGGCCTGGGAGCTGAAGTTGCGAGAAAGAAGAGGTAACCAAGTATTGGGATACAAGATCTAGAGAGGAGCGGTCTGGAAAAGAACGATAGAGATGATGTACTCGAGTGGGAAGACAAACGTTCATCCTCTATCCCACCATCTCCTCATTCCTCCAACAAAGCAAGTTTACCTGTGCCAATTCTCAATCGACCTCACAGCAGGGTTTGTTGAAGCATCAGATAAGAAGTTTGATTCTTGGGGTTTGACAACTCGGAACACCGGAATAGAGGTGGTCAATGCCGAAGACCAAAGAGCTTAACAGAGGCTGTGACGGTGATGCTATGGCAGCTGTCGGCAGTATAATATCGTCTGATTTGACGAGTTTCTTGAAAGTGCCAGTAAAATTAATTCATACTTGACTTTCCTGTTTGTAAATATCAGTCTCTCAATGGACTGAACAAGACGAATGTAAATATCTCGAGGCTCAAGGTTTGTTTTGGATTCACACCCCAATGACCCAGCCACCACATTGGACACCCCCACCTAAGTGGACCCCGCACAAACACAGACACCTCACCAGGGTTAAAAAGAGAGGAAGGTGCGCTCCTTGCGTCACAGTCTGTCTCCCAATTAAAACCTGACGCGGCTGGAGACCCACATTCGGAGCTGATTCATCCAGTCAAAGGAAGTTGTAAAAACAGACTGGATCCCGCCCCTCAAATCATCTCGTCGCATTTTCCCTCGTCCTCTCCTTCTTCACGGCCAATCAATCCTCCTGTTCTCGTCCACTCAACGAGCAATCAGAATCGTCCAAGGCCTCTCGAAACATTTGATTTGATTGACCTATGTCGCTACCTTTATTCTCTGGCCATTCACAATTCACAAGCACTTCTTCCCTTGATTGGATCATACACGCGCGCAAGACCAGCAATCGCTCCCGCCCGCGAACCACAGACAGTAAACGCTCTGTGCTTGCAAGCCCAGTCAAGTTCTGCTATTCGCTCAACGCCCGCCATATCACCCCAAAGGGCAACGCATAGCACGGCAGACTATTGCTACCAGCTTCAGCCCTATCAGCTAAGACCGACTAATAAACTGAACTGTTCTGGCATCCAGGGCTGCGCTTCAGTGTTATTACCACGGACAGCTTATTTCTATTGCTCATTCGGCCATAACAAGTCTCCCAAAGCTCAGCTTGTCACTTTCCAGCCCCCAAGCAATTTTTCAGCTCAGGGCCAAGGTCAAGACCGGGTTGGAAGTACTTTACCTCAAAAGCCTCATCATTGTGCGATAACAACCACCTACGACTTTACCAACCTTACCTCTTTATCTCAGGTATCAAGACATTGATTCTCCCACAAATCATTGCTCCCTTTGATTTCCTCCTCCCAGCCTCGTTCTCAGAAACGCACTCCCCTTGGGCGATCTTCGACGAAGCTAGCGCTGTGATCTCACCTGAAGACCCCCATACACGCGATCATCCTCTAGGCAGTATTGTCCAAGACGCGTCCGACTTGCACCGGAGACAGTCAACAACCCTGATCTTCTGACAAGATTTTTCCTGCCGAACTCGGATAGACTTGACTTTGCACTGCCTTGTCTCCCCTTTAATCCCTGTTGGCCTGTCAATTCACTTCCAAGCGCAAGCCCATACTTGCCGCGCGACAAGACGAGCCTTCACTCGCCCGAGACAACCCACCCACTCCAATTCAATTTAACCCACCTCGCTCCATCAGCAAATCAGCACTCTTTCGCACTTCGCTTCGCCTTTTCAACTTCACGACTTCGAGGCCTATCATCGTCAACAGCATCATAGTGACCATTTCCATTGGTCGCATTACCCGTCACCTGACACTTCTTGTCTGCGGATCTCGATTTTACCCCGGATTTGACTCTTGTCAACCGGCGTCGGAAACGAGGTTGTACGAGTAAGCCTTGAGCGCGCTCAGTATTCCATCAAACCGTGCACCCGCGTGTGCATCATATCCGTAACAAAAGGTACGTAGAACATCAGTTTCTATCACAATCGTCCAGGCATTTCCCCACCCTTTGGCATCGTTACCGTGTGCTTTATCATTGCACTTGTCCTCTACTTAACCCCATTGTAAAAAAAAGTGAGCGCGTCGTGTCGCGGTGATCATCAGATCGTGTCAGCGCTCCCTTGTTGCCATCATTTCACCCTCAAAACGCGTTTCCCCATCAAGTGTTTGCTTCAACGCGCATTTCATGCTGTCGCCTATAGCTTGTGGTGCAACGAGGATTTCCCTATCTTTTGGTGACCACTTACACCAAAACTGGAGACGAAGTTGGCAAACTTGTACCGCAACTTAGACTGACAACATTAATAGCCTGTCACCGCACCGGCGCCTTATTTGATCGGGACAATCCTAAACGTATGTATCACGTGTTTATTCTGTTTTATAATGCCTTGATCACCATTTCTGTCATTACACTCTGGAGTTTGATTCATCAGTGCCGACAACCGCCCACCATTATGATGGGCTTTTCTGCTGCGTTACCCGTTTTGCTCGTACCAAAGCGAGATGTGCCACTTTGGCGAAATTCCCATTCACTCCACCACATAAAGCATTGTCCCTTCTTCAATAAATCGAGGTAGTCCAGTGTCTACTTGGTCACACAAATGATGATGTTGAAAAACATGCATGCCCCCCTGCCTGTATCATTACACTTGACTTCACAAGCCTTGATATGCACGCCCGTCCATTCGAGTGTCTCATTCTTATGACCAGCCAATACCCCGCTTCAAGACCCTGTTGCGAGGCGCAGGGCCGCAGCTACTACCAGAATTTCGGGAGTGATTAGATCATGGCCGCCAACGCATGGAAGCCTATACCTTTGGAAGTTCAAACGGTGTTTCTGGACAAGGCAGCCTGGAAGTCCTTTTTATGTTGTCATGCGGCATGATGAACGGGCGTCAGTCTTGTTGAAGTATCTTGCCCAAGACTGTCAGCGACATCAGTGGCCACGCAGAACGCCAGAACAAAGAGCCGCATGCTCTACCCCCAGTATTTAAATCTGCCCAACGAAGGAAGTCTCCTACTTTGAGGCCTCGAGCATCAATTATCTTACAGTACTTGCTGCTCTGGGCCAAAGCTAGTGGGCTGGCCGAGTGGGAGATGTGGGCCCGTCCATTGCATATTCCGTCATGCATGAGACGCTGAGCTGCCAACGCATCAAGAGTGGCTTTACAAAGCCCATCAGCACCCTTTACCCTTCCCGCCCCCATTTTTCTACCGTCTCCTTTATCCTAGTTTAGCATATATACACCTCAGCTAACGCCTATGGTTGGACAGATCTCTTACAACAAGCAACTGACCAGACAGCACCGTCTCTGCCACCGCTGCTTGTCTTTTGTTTTATTTCCACCCTTGGATTCGACGATATTCATTCGCGTGGCTGTGTAAATAGTTTCATCAGCCACTCCAGGCAACATTGAGCCACAGCAGCACCAGCTCGTTTCGGCTTGCCAGCTCAACCACGCGTACCCAATTGCCTTAGTGCGCCTCATTCCAGAGTCTCTTCGTATTAGAGAGGGTTTCCAACACTCGAGCCCGACTGCTCCCAAACGAACATCGGTTTCTATCATTGTATAGTCGACGATTAGTTCCTACGATCACGCTTATTCACTCTCCGTTATCTTTCAAAGCTCTTATTGCAGCGACATCCGATAACGCGTCAAGTATTGAACAATTGTATTGGTCTTACACGCGATCAACGAATAGCAACGCGACGAGGACGTATTTCCTCGACACTTAGTGATCAGACTGGATTCTTAGTGGAGAATGGACTACAGTCAATATCAACAAGGACAAAATACACATCCCGGTTACGCGAACTCTGCTACTGCTAATAACATCGCTTCACCAACGAATACCATTCCCCAGCACACGGTACAATCCTCACCTGTCATCGCTTCTCAACAGCAACAAACTCAACCACAAGGACACAACATGTACGGACCACAATACGGAGTGGCACAGCAGGGGATGCACTATGCGATGCCCGGTATACAGGCGGCCGCGATGGCAGCGACCGCCGCTGCTTCTGGCACCAACTACGGTTATATGTCTTCAGATCCCAATATTCCTCAAAGTTCGCCTCGCATGGGTGCCAGTGCCAAAAAGGACGGACGGCAATCCCCTCGAATGAACAGCATGTCCCAAATACCCGGTCGTAGAATGAGCCAGGTTACGAGCCCCGGCGTTCCGACAGCGCCCATGATGAGCCATGGCGGTGCTCGACCAGGCGTTGCCCCATCTCAGATGCCCGCTCCCCAGATGCAACACCCACAATCCCCGGAAATGCCAGCCGCAAGTGGTGCTGAGGAGTCTCCGCTTTACGTGAACGCTAAGCAATTCCATCGCATACTCAAGCGTCGTGTTGCTCGACAGAAACTTGAGGAACAGCTTCGACTGACGTCAAAAGGACGCAAACCATATCTTCACGAGTCGCGCCATAATCATGCGATGCGCAGACCTCGCGGCCCTGGCGGACGTTTCCTCACTGCAGAAGAGGTAGCGGCAATGGACCGCGAAGGTGAAAAGAGTGCCGATGGCAAAGATAATTCTGCTGGGGAAAGCTCCGGCACTACGGGAACAAAGCGCAAGTCTGAAGCCGGCTCGGCCACCTCGAACAAGAAAGCTAAGACGGACACAGCCAGCCCCGGGGATGATGATGAGGATGAGGGTTGATATCGCGAATAAATATCTGTATCACCTTCTTTCTCCTTTTTCACCCTATCAGCGGTTTACGACGTCACGAAAGTACGATTGTTTCTTCTTTTCATCGCCACGCTGCCTGCAAGGGCCTGAATGGTTCCAAACACAGCGAGTATTTCTTTTCGATCGGATGAGAGTGTCTACAGTTATTTACGGGTTGATGATGATCTTGGCACCTTCGTTTACGTGTGACGACGGCTTGTACCGCCCAATCACAATCCGGCACAGCGTCTTTTCTTGACGGGTTTCATTTTAATACAGCACTTAACTGGCAACAGCATACCATCCCGATTTTGGACGGGTGTGACCTTGGGGATAACAGATGGACAGAATGGATGGACGATTCGCTACGATGGATACCCCGTTTCATTATGTTGTTCGATCTTTTCTCCTGTGTCTGCTGTCTCACTTCCTGGCGTACTGGGGCACACGCCAACATTGAACGAGTCCCTGGCAAACGTCGGTCTGGCTACCAACGATAAGCCATACTGCCACTGCGTTCATGGTTCAGGAGTGATTGATGCATCTCATGCACGTGAGAATGGACGACGAATGGGAAAATCGGATTCAAAAAAGAAAAAAGAAAGAGAACGTAGAGGGAACTGAGATGGACAAGATACTGTGTTTATTTTTCACTTATCAAGTGGCTTGGTGAACTCCTCACTGTTTAATGAGGTTCTCAGACGGGGTGTATAGGTTTAGAGTCATCGATGATGGTCCGGCGTTGGATCTGAAGTATAGGAGGATTGTGTTTAAGGATTAAAGCTTGTAAATGTTTTGTTTTAAATTTGATGACTCTTACGTGCCATAGCTACTATCGTGATATGTCCTCTTCCGATATTTGTGACCATCGTTCATCATTCACAAAGTTGACTACGTCACTCGATAAGCTGGCATGAATGAGTACCAGTTTTCAGAGCAAGAGATATAAACAATTGGATTTGTTGAACATAAAAGCATACACTCAGAAACTCAATATGAAAATGGAATGGTGTCAATCTGGCACCCTCAGTATAGATACATAATAGTGACAGTAAATGCCCAAATATCTTGTCCATCATGTCTCATATTCGTAACCATAATTCGTAATCGTGACAAGGCACAATGATACTTGAACATCATTGTCCGATGAGAAAGTGGAAACGCCTTCAGCCGTGATCGTTATACATGTGCGAAACCGAGTAAATCGTAATAAGGACCATGATACTCACTAAACACCACCCAAATCATCCCTCTCGACCTTGGATGCCGTTCTCTTACTCCAGAGCCATGTTATCATCCTCGTAAATAATGTACCACTACTTCGTCTCACCCTAGCCGCTGCGATTGAGATATTGTCCGGGACGTCTGTGATTTCTCGAGGTCGGCTGCGGACTTGGGCCATAAGACGAACAGGTGCGCTGCCAATGGCACCAAGTTTGCGCAGTAGGACACCAAACGAACGTGTTTGGAGGAAGGTAACGAGAAGCATGAAGGGGACACAGACGAGGATCATTGTCAGAGGGAAACGCCAGTCAGTTGCGGGGACTGTGAAGACCGTCATACCGAAGACAGACTGGTTGTTGTTAGTGAAGGCTTGTAAGTAAAAGGCTTTGCTAACGTACCGTGACAAAAGTGAGTGGCAAGAAGATCATGCTGATCATTGTGAGGACTCTGATGTTGTCGCCTTGTTCAATAGCTCTCCGGCTTTCCTTGATGGAGCTTCCACTGAAGAGCTGATCTCGCAAGTTCTCGATCTCCTTACGGGTTCGTTCATTGCGCTTGAGGACCTCTGTAAGCTCTTGGACAACTTTGTCAAGCTCACGGCGCAGTTTAGCCATATGGTCGCGATAGGCAATCCCATCAGGCGAATCAGCGGCGTGATGTGGCCATAGAATTGGGTGGGTGCCAGCCCAGAAGCTGTCGGTGAATGTATCGATGTATGCCGCGATCATTGACTTGATGCCTGTGTTCACAACAGCGAGGGTATTGTACGCCCAGAAGTACCTTCGAATGTAGGTGAAGTGCTTATCTTCAAATAAAAGCTTGTCTCTGAGTTTAGGGTCAAACATGAATTCGGTCTGGAGATGATTAGCATGACGCTGAGATATAAGGGGCTTTATGAACGTACAGGAGGAGTGATGAGCTTGGTAACTCGCTCATGGAGGATCAGATTTCGCTTCGTTGCATCACGATACTCGGAGACGAGTAAGTCCAGAAATGCATATGGCCCATTGACATATTTCTTCTCCTGAAACTCTGGACCACGGACAGTATGAGAGTTATCAGGAAAGCTCTGGATAGCAAGCAACTGCCATGGACCGAATGTATTGAATAGAACACCTTCTCGAGCACGCTCTCTTCTCGAACGCATAGGAGGAGCCTTCTGAGAGTCTCCACCGAGTGACAGAGCCAATACAGAGCCGCACTCAGCAATATCGATATGATCTCCAAGACGACTTTCTGAAGGTCTTTTATCGAAACGCTGCCAAGGAGCCGGTTCAAGAGGGGGACTAACAACTGTGTAGTACTTGAAGACAAAAAAGAAAGACTTCTGACGGACGTTGGGTGTAGGAGGGCTTGGTGGCACTGACAGTCCGGTTGTGAGCGGGACCGGCGATGATGGAGCAACGACGGGTGAGTGAGAAGTTGCTTGAGAGCGAGGCCTCTCGTACGCTCTAGTCATGAAGGCATGAGTACGGCCACGGTTGGGCTCGTCAGAGAGGAGGTGAGTGAGCAGCTCATTCATGTCAAAGTGTGGAGACATGGTCAAGTGAAGTGCTGCAAGGATGAGAGGTGTAGGTTCTTGAATGATGCTACACAATGTTAGCCCAACCCAAGTGAGAGGTCTTATGGAATGGAAGACGTACGTAATTCGACCTACAGACGTGCCGCTTTGGTTGACAACCCTGATTGTTTCCCATATCGTAGGAGCATCGACGTTATCAGCCGAAATCTCATAGGGGCCTTCACCCGTGTACTTGACGTCTGACTGCCCATCTCCATCTCCGTCAGCGCTGAGTTTGGTGAGTTTACAGTTATGGCCAACCTCGTACACTTCAAATGTGGACTGACTGTACTGTTCTCTCTCATACGCCGCAAGAACACGAAACGGCACATCTATATCAATCTCGGAACGTCGCTTCATGATATCGTCAAGGAGAGATGACATTTCAGGAGTGAAATCTTCGCTGTTGAGATGCTGGAGGAGTTGACCATCGGACAAGTCTGCCTGGTCGAGATGATTCCTGACAACATTATGGGGATAGTCCTCAACCTTTCGCGTTGTGGTAGTAGCTGTGGTGTTGTCCAGGAGAGGAATAAAAGAAACATCTTCGTCCTGCGTAAAGACAACGCGATGACTGCCACTTGGTGAACCCGTAAAATGTTGAGGCTCAGCAGATAAAGATGGTGTTTCTTTTGTGCTGTCCAGAGTTGCAGCCCTCCCTCTCCTGAATATAGGAGACAAAGAGCCCTCTGTTGCGAATGTTGGGCCAGTTGAAGCTCTCAAGGGTGGTGTAAAGGCGCCGTAAGGCTCAGGCATAGAGATGCTGCTACGAGCATGGCTCTCTGCCGTGTCTCGTCTATGAGCGATGAGGCCATCTTGAAGGTTTGTCAAAGCGCGTAGATATTGTTCGCGAAAGAGGTCGGTTGCTCTGACAAGATCATCTAGAGCTTGGGAGGAAGTGTTTGTGGTCATTGATGAGATTCACGTCACTTGGCTTGACAATGGAAATATTCACATAATATTCTAATACTATAAAAGTCTCTGTCAAAAGAGGAGATGGAGGTGGAAGGTCGAGGAGTATTTCTATAGTTTCAAACTCGAGCCTGATTTCAAGTCATCGGCGGACCCCGATGAATGTTGCGGCTGAGTCCTGCTCGGTCAACATCCATGGTAAGAGGAAAAGGTAGGGCAAACGAAGATCCCTGAACGAAGCAAGATAAGCTATGTCAAGCTTCTAGCGTGCCAAGTGACGCGGGCACTAACTATGACTTCGAGGACCAACAGGTGTTCGTCCACATGTCACGCATTCCAAGTCACTGGCATATGAGGCAAGCTGCAGCTCTCAACCCTGTCTCAAGGGTAACCTAACTAATAGCCTGAATAAATTACAGCTTGTTTATGGGTGACATCCTTCTCCAGATGCCTCTTCATGTGAATCTCAATACTATGATTGCCATACGCGTCCGTTGCAGCTTCTACCATTGTACACCAACGGATAACTTCCCATCTCATCCATGTGCACATGTGTACGCTATTGCTTCATGATAGGGCTGTCAAGAGCTGTAAGCCTCATTATTCCAAACCCTTACTAAAACACAAATCTTGATTTGAAATGGAGTGAGAGACCGGCCGGGGAATGGAGAATTAGTTCCCTAGGACTTTGACAACAAGGCTGTACTCAAAAAAGGCGTTTGGTCGATCACCAACTCAACTCAACGTTCGCTTGAATACGGCCTCTAGCGGTTGTCAACGGAACGCCATGATGGCGGCGCTGCGGAATTGGATATAAGGCATCTGCTTACTCTACAAAATTACCTGTAGCTCACACTCTATCTCCAACATTGTACGTCATGCAACCATCTTCTCTCACAAACCGGGCGACCCTGAACGCGGATGGCTGAGAGGGTGTACTATATCGCGGGGGTTAGAGTTTCACAGCATCCACGTGCCGAAATTTATCGTCAGAACTTTAGATTATCGCTGATCAACATAGTGTTGAGCAAATGCAATTACGTTTGTCATGTGCCATTGACCAGTCGACGACTACTGCAATGCATGCACTGCTTCCTACTACTGCACCTGTTTATTTGAGCCTCACTATAATGGCCGAAATACAACTGACAGCTGCATGTCTTGCAACAATAGGGTTTAGTTCATACTCCTACATGTCCAACCGATAGCCTCATGTGTCTTATCGACTACCTTAGCTCTATACCCAACCCACCCGCCTGATATCATTCCCTTTCATGTCTTCATAACTCTATAAACAAATAAGCCCCAGCCGGCATATTAAAACCTCTTCGTAGCAATGTCCAATGCCTCGTTCGCATCGCAGCCAAATCACACGCAAATCCCCTCACTTGGAGTGCTTAAGATGCGACACTCACAGGCTTGGCAGCTGGTGCGGCGGGCTTCTCGGCACTGTCAACCTCCATGGCATCACCATCACCGTCAGCCTCAGCCTCGCCCTCGCCTTCTTCCTCCTCCTCAAGCTCCTCCTCACTCTCGCCCTCGATGTCGACACTTCCGTCGTCGGACAGCTCTTCCTCATCCTGAACATTCTCTCCTTCGTTCTCCACGCCAGCCATCTCTGAATCTTCTCCGTTGCTGGCCTTGGCCTTGGAGCTAGCCTCAGCCTCATCAGCTTCAGCGGCCTCCTCCTCCTCGGCCTCTTCAGCACCGTATTCGTCGCCGTCGGCGACAAGATCAGCCTCGGGTTGCTCAGGGGGTACTCAGCGGGAGCAGATGCCTCGGAATCCCTAGAGTTGTGTTAGCTTAGACACCGTTATGGTTTGCTGATTTTTTACTTACCATTTGATGGCAAATCGAGTCACTCGGGGCTTCTCAGCCAAAACATTGCGCTTCACACGCTCAATGATGGGCTTAGCGGGGGGCTCAGCGTTAAGTTCCTCCGAATCATATTCGTTGTTGACGTAGTAACCGACGCGAATGAACTCGCGTCCATCGTAGGCGCAGGTCAGGAGAATAACAGTGACACCGAGAATCTCAGCATCGGGAATGCGCGCGGTTTTGGGGGCATCGGCCTCGAAAACGAACTTGTTGACACCAACGGGGATGGGACCGACGAGAAGGGAGTCGAGTTCTTGGTCGTACTGGTCACTGAGAAGTGTTAGAAGAAGCGGTGTAAGGAGGGGCCTCAATCAAGCTGTTACATACCTGGTAGCGGATCCAACGTAAGTGAGCTTCCACTCAAGATCTGTTCTATATTAGCGCTGTGGTTTTTTCTGCAAGAGAACAAAGCTGCACAAACCCTTTTCCAGCGGCTCGAGGCATTCGAAAGTAATCTCAAACTCGTACTTGTCGGTGAACTTGGCTGGGTTGTTCAGGACATTAACGCCCAAAAGCGAAACGACAGACATTTTGATGAAGATTTGAGAATGTGAACTGGATAGGTCGTAGTCAGGAGCACACTACAGTGGCAAAGATTGAGGGTTTAAAAGGGTAGGGTGAAAAAGAACGAGAGCACAAGTGTCTGGTTCTTTCAGAGGCGTGAACGTTGATGTGGGGAGAGCAAGATGCAAAAGAAGGGAAGAAGAGAGGAATAGAAAGTGGGTGGATGTAGTCGTAGTAGTAGTTGTTTGTGAAGAGCGCCGTACTAGTCTTAATAGCAGTATGCGAGCATGGGTAAAAGAAAACAAGAGCGGATCGATTTCTGGTTGCGACGGGAGATGACTTGCCCTGGGCGTCAGGTCCAAAATGTGAGGAGCGACAGTGGGACGCGTTAGCGGTCATAACCGCGTAGAGAGGTTGCGTTGGGGACGCGACCTCCCTGAGTGGAGTTCGAGGAACTCATCTAGGTCATGTGATCTTAGCAATTATTGTTAGATGGCATGCATTATCCAAAGGCCAACGGGCCGTGATTCATGATATCTTTTCTTTTGGGTATTTCTAGTGTTATGACCCTTATAGAGAGCCACAGTTTGTATGCGCAAGGTAGTCTGCCAATTTATCTGAGAATACACTCATACATAGGTAGTTCTATCCATTGTTATTATTCTCATCCATTTCTTAAAAACCTGCATTACAAGCCTGTTCATATTTCTAGTGACCCACCAAAGTGCGGCTCTAGTATACCTAGTTCGTTCACCGCCTTTGACATTCTAGGCCTAACCTGGGTTCTGCCGCAACTGCTTTGTTCAAGATTACTGTTCTTTGTTGGAGCTATCAGACTTTGAGGCGCTCGACCAAAACCATCCACGCGCAGCTCGACACACGACCATTTCCCCGACCCGGCTCGATTCCACACCTGTCTTTGTTTCGCTGTCTTTGATTTTCTCAGTGGGCACTGAATTCAGTCGCATATCATCCGGAGCCAGCTGGCGCAGCTCCTGGAGCTTGCCTCGTTCGCGACAGATTCTACCCGTTCGTCTCGTATCATCAAGGATTGAATCACCTTCGACCGGGCCCATCGCACCCCTTCAATCGAGATACCCGTGACTCTATCGAGTAGCGGCCCCTTGCGTATTCTCAATTCTGATTCCCCGATTGCCGTTCGCGACTTGAACATTGTCATTCTGGTTTCACTGGCCTTCGCCGACGCGCCTATTGAAATCGCTTCCTTCGCGATCGAGACTTGGCAACACAACCCGTTTCTAAAAATCGCAGGATGGCTTCCGAAGGTGCTTCATGGGGAGGAGAGGATACTAGCGCGCCGGGTGATCAAGTTCAGCATAGCGAGGAACAAGTTGATAACTATGCTCAAGACTCTCTTGCCTCTGGTGACGCTGATACAGCAGATAATGGTACAGAAGATGATGGGGGAGAATATGATCCAGAGTCAGTCACCATCGGCACACCTGCGCCGGTTGCTGAACAGTCTGCCGCCACTGCTCAACGTCAACCGTCTAAGCCCAAGATGTCAGGGGGCTTTATTGTTGAAGCATCCGATGACGAGGACGAGGATGAAGATGAGGCTGACCAGCCTGCCAATACTGCTCCTCAATCGGAAGAAGTGCCATCACTACCCCATCCTGGCCGTTCCACTGCATCTGATGAACCCGCTCAGCCAGCTCCAACCCATACTCCTGTCCCTCCTGCTGTTCCTTCCAATGTGACTCCAGCTTTGGCTGGCCTCGATCCTGTTGCTCTCCTCGAGGCTCGTGTTAAAGAGGATCCTCGTGGGGATATGGATGCTTGGCTTAACTTGATCGCCGACCATAGACGCTCCAGCCGACTTGATCAGGCTCGAAGTACCTATAATCGTTTTCTCGAAATATTTCCACAAGCTGTGAGTGAACTTCATCCCTTCCAGTGATATGTATTAACAACATCCATCAGGCTGACGTCTGGGTCGAATGGATCGAGATGGAGCTTGGCCTTGACAACTTCGTCGATGCTGAACAGCTTTTTGGAAGGTGCCTGATGACTGTACCCAATGTCAAGTTGTGGACAGTCTATCTCAACTATATTCGCCGTCGCAATGACCTCAACAATGATCCTTCGGGTCAGGCTCGCCGGACTATTACTCAGTCCTATGAGTTTGTCATCGACAACATCGGCGTGGACCGAGACTCCGGCAATATCTGGCAAGATTATGTCCAGTTCGTCAAAAACGGCCCTGGTCAAATCGGTGGTACAGGATGGCAGGACCAGCAAAAGATGGACCAATTGCGCAAGGTATACCAACGCGCTATTGCCGTGCCCATGTTGACCGTCAACAACATCTGGAAAGAGTATGACCAATTCGAGATGGGACTGAATAAGATGACTGTACGTTTTACCCCTTGGCCTACAACAACATAAAAACTAACATTAACAGGGACGCAAATTCATTCAAGAGCGCTCGCCAGGCTACATGTCAGCCAAGAGCGCCAATATTGCTTTGGACAACATCACCCGGCACCTCAGACGCACCAATCTTCCCAGGTTACCGCCAGCCCCAGGCTTTGATGGGGACCAGGAATTCAGAGACCAGGTCGAACTGTGGAAGAAGTGGATTGCTTGGGAGAAAGAAGATCCCCTTGTCTTGAAAACCGACGAGCCCAAAACATACAACCAACGGGTACTCTATGTCTACAAGCAAGCGTTGATGGCACTCCGTTTCTGGCCCGAGATCTGGGTTGATGCGGCTGAGTGGTGTTTCCAAAACGACATCCGGGAAAATGACAAAGAATTGGGCACAGAATTGCTGCTTGAAGGTATTCGAGCAAACCGCGAAAGTGTTTTGCTTGCTTTGAAACACGCAGACCACATTGAAGTCAACTATCCTGGCAAAGAGGTCGACAAGGCTGAGTTTGCCCTGGCTGTTCGAAAGCCATATGATGATGTTCTTGAAACATTGTACGAAATGGGCGACAAAGTTAAAGAGCGGGAGAAGTTGGAGGTCTCCACATTGAGACAGGCCGCCGCACAAGATCTGGTTCAAGCTTCCATCGAACATAATGATGACGACGACGAGGAAGACAGCAAGCCTAAGCGTTCGCCCACGGAAGAACGCATTCTTGCAATCCAGAGAGGATACGCTGCTGAAACACAACTTCTGTCCCGTACTATTTCCTATGTCTGGATCGCTCTCGCAAGAGCCATGCGCCGCATTCAAGGCAAAGGCAATCAGTCAGAAGGTGGTTTGCGCAAAGTCTTTACTGATGCACGCCAGAAGGGACGACTCACAAGCGATGTTTACGTAGCCGTCGCCCTTCTTGAGTCTGTTGTCTACAAGGATCCTGTAGGCGCCAAGATCTTCGAAAGAGGCGCCCGTCTGTTCCCCAACGATGAGATGTTCATGATAGAATACTTGAAGTATCTTCATTCCAAGGACGACACGACTAGTAGGTTCAAAATATCTAACGAGGCAACGTTTGAAGTTAACCACTTTTAGATGCGCGAGCCGTGTTCGAGACTTGTGTCACCCGACTGGTCTCCAAACCAGAGACTCTAGCAAAGGCAAAGCCGCTTTACGCCTATTTCCACAAGTACGAATCGCAATATGGCGAGCTATCGCAAATCTCCAAGCTGGAGGACCGGATGGCAGAACTCTTCCCTGAGGATCCCAAACTTAAGTATTTTGTTGCCAGGTTTTCATCTGACAAGTTTGACCCAGTTGCTGCCCCTATTATCATTTCAAAGGCGGTGCAAATGAGGCCAAAGCAAGCCATGCCCACTATGGTCGAGCAGCCTATCTCACTGCGAAACAGCCCCATGCCAGCGCGACAAGAACAGAGTCCCCGTCCTCAGTATGTTCGGGCAACTGCTTCTCCAAAGCGGCCTCTTGCTGTAGACGATGACGAGCTTAACCCTCCCAAACGACTTGCTCGAGGAGTGTCACCTCTCAAAGGTGCAGCGGGCCGCCGCCTTGATCAACAGCGCCGAAACCAAGCATCAGCGTTACACAGAGATATCACTTTCCTTCTTAACATCCTTCCCCCGTCTCAAAGTTTTGACGCACAGCGTGTTAACCCCACGGCCATGGTCTCGATTCTCCGGGACGTCCAACTTCCTGATGCCGCCACGTTGAAAGCTACAGGTGGTGGCCAGGCACGCTTTGGTAATCCCTCCCACACTAGACAACCTTCGGGTGAGTTCGGCAGCAGACCGCTGAGCCCATACGGAAGAGTGGCGTCTGCGGCCAGCGGGTATAGGAACTCGCCGTTGCGGCCGGAGAGTGGAAATACCTACCAAGCCAATCCCTATCCTCCTCCAGACCCGAGCGGCCAACTACCCGCGTGGCCGCAGGTACCTGGTGGCTACGGCGCACCGGCACCAGGTCAGTTTGGAGGATATCGATTTCAATGAGAAATCACTTAAGACGATGCCAATGATCGACGACAAAGGATCTTGGGCTGTAAACAACATGATCTAATAATACCGGTGAAAAGGGGTTTTTGGATGACGTTGAGGGCCGCGCTGGGATTGTCTTTGCCTCGCGCGTTATGCATGGTATGGCGTTTGGGGGAATCGGACATCAGAAGTGGTGGGTGTCATTGATATTTCGTTTGTTGAGAGGATGAGATGTAGCAAGATTATCTGCTTGCTCAATTGGTATCAAACAACTTCAACAAACTTTTTATAATCGACTCGAGTCCTGGAATGTGTATTTGCTTTGTGATTTGTGGTCTTTGCACCGTTTGTCGAGTTTTTAGCCGTAGACGCCTGCCAGGTGAGAGATGATACCACAGCGGATTGCCACATAGGCCAAATGCAGTGTCTTTAATTCCGTTTGCTGCATGTTTATGAACACTACCGCCACAATACTTTGTTATTCGACAATAAGCACAATGTTTCGTCTAAATAGTTGGCTGTGGCTTTGACCCAAGTCGTTGGACTATCCAAACACTCAACTGACACTCAACCCTGTTTACCAAACGAAAGTCTTTACAAGCTTGTAGCAGGTTTAGATACATTCAAAAATGGCCAATCGTATTGCTAGATAACATTTGGCATGTATTGATATATGCTTGACACATATCGTTGTCTGTGGTAACACTCGTAGCTAATTTCCATCACTTCATTGCCAGTGCCCAGTTGCTTCCTCAATTCCTCAATGCATCACCGGATCCATAATCTGCCAGTGTTGTTGCAGTGGCTGCCCTAATTCCTCAGTGTAGTTGCTGCCTGATTCTTCGGGCGGGTTGTTGATGTCTTTTCTCTGTGCACATCCTAAACTCCTCTTTCTCTCTCTCTCTCTCTCCTTGTGCACCTCCTCACCTCAGCACCTACACTCCCTCATCCTAAACTCCCCCTAAAGCTACCGCTTGGGCACATAGCACAGTGAGTCACTGCCTCTCAGGCTTCCCTCACTGCCTAGCTATATAATCCCCTCCTCTCCTCCTCTTCCACTTCTCTTCCTTCATCCTTCATCATCATCACCACTTCCTCCCTGCGCTTCCTCTTCTTGAGCAAGCACACCAACAACTTCAGCTTCCATCAAGCCTTAAACAAGCACCAAAATTCTCTTGCTTGGCTTAAAACAAGCTCCTTTGACCTCACAGCAAATTCTCACATCAATCAGATCCCAAACCTCGTGCTCTTGCACAAACGCAACAGCAAACGACTTCCTTCCGCGACCGGTGAGTCTCTTCCTTCTTTCCCTTCTGTCATTTTAGTCCAAGCACCACTTCCCTCAGGACTATAAATACCCTCTCTTTCTCCTCCTCAAATCCTTTTCTTTCCTTCAACACTTCCCTCAATTTACCTACAACACACTTCAAGCATATTCTACTTTCACTCAGTTCAATCTTTCTTCACCAATCGTCTTTTACATTTCAGTCACTGACTCTTCCAGACACATCTGTCACCATGTCTGACAGAGGTCGCTCGCCTTCCCCGGCTGGGTCTGGAGGTCCCTCCGGCTCGGGACGACGCCCTTCTCAGTCTCCAGCTCGTTCTGCGTCTGGCTCTGCTGCTGGCGGCGCGGCCATCGGCTACCAGAAGCCACTTGGCTTTGATCCAGCCAAGCCCCAGGGGCAGGACGCCCAAGGCAATACCCGAATGGAATTGCCCCCTGACGCTTACGTGTCCGAGACCAAGAAGGACTTGTTCACGCTGCGAAATGGGCGCTTCAACACTGAGGGAAAAGCCGAGCAGATAGAGGTCAATCAGTACAGGATGACCAAGTTTGACTACAACAAGAAGATCTATCAGTACGACGTAAGTAGTTCTCATATGAGTTCACATTTGATTCATTCTAACACACACTACAGGTTTTTATCTCTCCCAACCCGGACAAGATCGGCCCCGTCATGAAGAAGATCTGGGCACATCCCACTACTAAAAATGCCCTAAAGGCCTACAAGTTCGAAACGTGGCTCTTCGATGGCAAGAAGCTGGCATGGAGTCCTGCTCTTGTGGAACGTGGCGAGGCTCGTTTCACCGTCGACCTTGACGAGGGCAAACGACCTGCTGGTGGGAAAGCTCGTGAAGGCGGCAAGTTTCTTGTCACAATTCGCAAAACAACCGAGATCCAAGTTTCTGCTCTCCAAGGCTATCTCGAACACAAGATTTCTTTCAACAACAGCGTTCAAGAGGCGCTGAACTTTATGGATCATCTTGTGCGTCAATGGCCTTCCAAGAACCTCCTGGCCATCAAGCGCAACTTCTACAAGACCGGTCAGTCTGGAGCTCCTCTTCAGGATGGAGCTATTGTCGAGGTCCACAAGGGCACATATGCTTCCATCCGCATGAGCGACAACATCAAGCAGAGAGGTGTCGGCCTCGGCTACAACATTGATGTTGCCAACACTTGTTTCTGGATCGGCAACCAGCCTATGGATAAAATGGCTTGCAACTTTCTGGCTACTCTCGATGGCAAATATGGAGGACATACCCCGGCTACTATTAATGAGTTGCTCAAGCCCGTCCGGGACCGCAAGACTGGTCGCTGGGCCTCTTCGGATGCTTTCAAGCAGCTCCGAAAGATGCGTCGCCTCAAATTCAAGATCAAGCACAAGGGCCGAAAAAACGAGGACAAACTCTACACCATCCAAGACTTCGCTTTCCACGAGAAATTCGGCGAAGCGGGTGCGTCAGCCAGGACCTGGACTTTCGAAAAGGACGGGAAAGACATCTCAGTCTATGAGTACTACAGAAAGGAGTACAATGTGACCCTGAGACTGTCTCATCTTCCACTAATTGATGCTGGAAAAGCTGGCATGATTCCTATGGAGCTTGCCTTCATTGAGGACATGCAGCGATATCCCTTCAAGTTGAACCCCGACCAGACAGCCGCCATGATCAGAATTGCCGTTACTCGCCCAGCTATTCGCAAGCGAGACATTCAGAACGGAGCGGCTGCCCTGCAGATCGGTCAAGATCCGTTCCTGAAGGAGTATGGCGTCAACTTTGAGCCGCAGTTTGCAAAGACCGAGGCACGCATTCTGGCTCCCCCAGTTGTCAGGTTTGGACAAGGTACAGCCGAACCCAGATTTGCTGGTCGTTGGGACTTGCGAGGCAAGAAGTTCTGGAAGCAGAACGTCGCGCCTCTCCAGAACTGGGGCTTCATCGCCCTGGAGCAACAAGTACCGCAACCCGTTCTTCAGGCTTTTGCCAACAACTTCAAGACCACCTACATCGGTCATGGAGGCAAGGTGACTGCCGACCCTATCCTTATGCCTACACCTGGTCCTCTCCGATTTGATGCTGCGGGTGCCATTGCGCACGCTCATGAGCAGATCACGAAGCAACGGGGTTACACCCAGCTCTTGTTTGTTGTCGTCTCCAAGAAGAACAGCGGGACTTACGAGCGCCTCAAGAAGTCTGCGGATTGCAGATTTGGTATTCTTACCCAAGTAGTCCTTGGCAATCATGTGCAGAAGAACAATGGTCAATACCATTCGAATGTATGCATGAAAGTGAACGCCAAGCTTGGTGGTGCGACTTCCTGCTCTCCTCCTTTGTGGAAGACACCTACATTCTTCCCCGACAGTCGCCCTACCATGATCGTAGGTGTTGATGTATCCCACGCAGCTCCTGGAGGCGTCACCCCATCCACCGCCTCCATGACTATGTCTGTGGACAAGGATGCCACTCGTTACGCCGCCGTTGCTGAGACCAATGGATACCGTGTCGAGATGCTGACTCCCTCCAACATTCGATTCATGTTCGGGGAGCTCATTCCTCGTTGGAGAGCCAACCACCAAGGACTGGTTCCTAAGCATCTCATATATTTCCGAGATGGTGTAGGAGAGGGACAATTTGCCTATGTGTTGGACCAGGAAGTCGAAGAGATCAAGAGGTATCTCGGCACGATTCTCCCTTCTGGACAGATGCCGAAAATCACTGTGATTGTGGCCACCAAGCGTCACCACATTCGTTTCTTTCCTCAGAGAGGAGACAAGAATGGTAATCCTTTGCCAGGTACTTTGGTTGAGCGAGAGGTCACACATCCTTTCATGTTTGACTTTTACCTCAATTCGCATGTTGCGATCCAAGGAACCGCTCGACCGGTTCATTACCACGTCATCTTGGATGAGATGAACATGCCGGTCAACGATCTGCAGAAGATGATTTATCAACAGTGCTACTCGTACGCACGTTCGACCACTCCTGTGTCACTTCACCCGGCAGTCTACTATGCGCATCTCGCTAGTAACCGAGCTCGCGCCCATGAGAACGTCAACTCTAGTGATGGTTTCCGAATCGGTCCCAAGGGCCACGAGATTGCTGCGGAGAAGCAGGCGCATGGTGTCTCCACGGGTCTTCCTGACAGGACCGTTGAAGCACCTCCCTTGATCCGCCTTGGTGGCGCACTTAGCCAGAAGCCTCTGGATGGTGAGCAGCGACAGAGAGACTTTTTCCGCGGCACTATGTGGTACATCTGATCTATGATGAAGGATACCATGGATAAGAACGTGGATGGTGATGGAATGACGGAGATGGTGGGGTGATGAAAATGGAGAGTTGATCGCTAGGGCGGAGGGAAGGGCATGGACAATGCGAGCGATCTTGATTTCTGGTGCATAAGCTAGCGGACGCAGCTTTGAGGAAGCACAGGATCATATTAAAACTAAAAGGGGCGACCGGTTTGGCGGGAAGTGGCGGTGGAGGTTGATTTTACTTGTTCTTAAAATAGCTCTTGATCAATTCTATTCAAGCGATCTGGCAACTGATGTGTCTGAAAATGTGACTTATGTTTAATGCCAGTTTGAAATGTAGCTTTAATGTTATACGAAGATCATGCCAGTCTCGTGCAAAGCTACTGTGAGATTGATAAGGAAGTTTGGTTCCACCAGAGCCATGAAGCTCTTGATCAATGGTTTTTGGTTATATGCTGAAGCTGGATGTCTCCTTACTTACTTCCGCATATAACAGTGTTACGATGTCGTCTGCCTGAGTATCATGAACAATATTCATGGACGAAGACGACGGTTCCTTCAGACCGAGTAGTAATTATGCTTGAATGGTCCAAAACGTCGATATTAATATATTTAAGCACAAAATATAACAACGACCATCGAGATCTTGTATTAGATGCTGTCACCTCCGTGCGGATTGAACAAGACCAATATTAGCTCTTACAGCATATTATTATAGGGTATCTTTGGTTGAAACAGAGTTATCTTGAGTTGACGCTAACTCACTGCTTAATTCAGACATCGGAAAAGAGCATGTTGATCCCTTACAGGTGAAACATGCCCATTCCTAACGTGGACGATCACCCCGATCAGCCCAACATATTTTCTGTTCTGTGAAGCTCTCGTTCTGGATGTCTCAGAGCTTAAGTCAAGCCTGAAAGCGGCAAACCAGATCATCGGAAGCCTAAAACGGCGCGTTGAAAACTGCAAAAATTTGCCCGAGATGGATGGTTTCGGAGGCTTGTCTCAGATGTTCGTCACTGATCTTCTGTTCCCGAATAGCCAAGAGAATCATGACCACAGCAAGATCAAAGGCCTAGGCCTGGCTCAGGGATAAATACCTCTCTTTTCCATCTCTTTCTGACTTCGAATCGTCTTACTCAACCAGTCACTCACTTACTCCTTGTGTGTTCTTAGTCATTCTTTACTTTTGTTTGTTGCAACATGGTTCGACCACTCTTCTTTGCTAGCGTCTTTGCTGCTGGCGTTTTCGCACAGTCAACCGCTGATCCTGCTCTGACAAGAGACGGAGCATTCCAACATCTTGGATGTGTTGCTATCAGACCCGGGACCTTTCCTCGTCAGTTCGATCTGGGTCAAGCTGGGTGTACTTCGTCATGTTCGTCAAATGGTAACATCATTGGGTTCCATGGAAACAGCTGTGTCTGTGACCGTCTTGACCTTTCACCAGGGCCTATCAGCTACCGCGTTGTAAAGGTTGATAACGCTCTCTGCAACCAATGGTGTGAACCAGCCGATAGATCCAAGGCAACCTGCGGAGGAGCCACGATCCAGGGATGGCCCATTTACGACCTATACAAGAGAAACAATGCTCAGATCGTCTATGAGACCTTCCCTGGTGCCACTCCTACTCCTGCACCTACTCAGCCCATCCAAACTGGCATGCCCATTCCCAACCCCAGCCCAAACCCCAAGCCAGGCGACGTCTGGCACGAATGTCCACCCAATGTTGTCAACTGCCCTTATCGCAACAAGTGCCCCAATGGCAGATGTCAACTCAAGCCTATCGCTCAGCCGTGCCGTGGATGTTCTTACAACGGTACTGGTAACTGGACTGCTCCAACTTGCCCTCCTGGAGGCTGCAATCAAGGTCCCAAGCCTGTCCCCGTTCCCGTTCCCGGTGGGAATGGAGGAAGTGGAAGCAGCGGCGGCAACGGAGGAAACGGAGGCACTGGAGGCACTGCTGGAAACGGAGGCAATAGTGGAAATGGTGGTAACGGCGGTGGCTCTAGCGGATCCAACGGCGGCGACGGACATCACGGAGATCAACCTCCCGTCATCGTCAACTCGGCCGTCAAGGCTCAGGGTGGAAGCTTCATCCTGGCTCTTGTTGTGCTTTCCTTTGCCTTCACTCTTTTGTAGGCTTTGGAATGGAGGATATTATAATTCTAGGAGAGTTAGAGGCGGCTTTTTGTTCTTGTAATACACACACTTCGTATAGAAAAAGGGGTAATAGGGGTTAGATGCAGCTTTGGCTTAATATAATATCACATCAGCAAGACAACGGGAGCAATACTGCAAATGGGGAATCATCGAAAATCTCTTTCTTCGTTTTACTTCTATTTTGGTGTCGTGGTACAGTAGGCGTCCTGTAGTTGACTTACAGGACTGTAAATTTTCTCGAAATGACGAGCATGTCTTTGAATGTCGGTAAGTCCACTTAAGCAATGATCTTCTCCTTGCACTCGATACTACACTCGGTCAGTAAAAATATTGCAATTAGAGGACTTGCAGAACTCACCCGTGGTCGGCCTTGAGCTGGTTCATCAATGTCCTGGCAAGGCTAGGGTACACAGGGGCGACAACACCCTTATCTGTGATAGTACCGTCGAGAACCATCTTGGTAGCTATATAATTGGTCAGTATGTGCCACGCTGATTGCTAAATTGATAAAGGGGGAACGTACCAACACCACAAGGAACACCGACTAGCTTGGACATGGCAGAGTAACCACCGGAACCCTCAGGGGCACCGTACTCGATAAGGGTGGAGGTCCAGGTGTTCTGGCTGCCGTCCTTGTTGACGACCTCGAAAGTGTGTTGGAGGAACTGACTTCAAGTTAGAGTAAATCCCCAGGCTTAAGTCAAGCTCCCAACTGGTACTCACCACAAGGTCACGCTCGCCCTCCTCATAAGCCATCTTCTGCTCAAGAGTGGCGCACAGGGTATCGAGGGCAGTTCCGCGAGGGGTGGTCTTGGCATCAGAGAAGACACCAACTATAATAGTGAATCAGCATGCGCTCGGAAATGACTGCCAGCACTTTAGACTTACCCCACTTGAGTCCAGCCAGCACTTGGCTCTTAACAGACTCGTCGCTGAGAGAGGTCTTGGAGAGGATGGTCTTGGTCAGATCCTCCTCACTTGATGAGCTAGCACCAATGAACTTCTGGAGGGCCTCCTTCCAAGGAATAGGCTGCTTGAAGAAGTCTTGCTCATCGACACTGAGGAAGCCAATGTCGACAAGAGCCTTGACGAATTGGGGGAAACCATTGTAGCGGATGGTTCCTCGGACGACGGTCTCGGCATCGGGAATGCGGTAGCTATGGAGGTCAGTCACTTCCATTCGAGGTAGCTCTCTCTAACCTACCGCTGGCGGTAACCAGTGCTGTCACGGTTTCCATAGGCAACGAAGTTATAACCCAAGTAGCCGGTGTGGTAAGGCTTAGCAGTGCCCATGAGGTCGACACCAGTGATGTCGACCAACTTGTTGTCCTCGTAGTACTTGGCGTTGTTCTTGAGGGCCAGAAGAACACCTCGACTGCTCCAGCTGAACTTGTAGCCTAATCGTAGTTAGTGACGGCGGCGTGAGTCATGATCGGGATTTGGGGTACCTAGAGGGTTGTTGGAGTCTGCAAGTTGATTAGCTTTGATCATTGACCATTGAGTTGGGAAGCATACTCTCAGGGGCGGGGAGGCCACCGCAGAAGCTCTTGAAGGACTTGATCTTGCCACCCTCCTGCTGGATGCGGTCGATGAAGTCGACAGCGTAAAGGTGGTCGACACTTATATGTGTTAGTGAACGGTTAGAGTCGTGGATGGTCGAAAAGCATACCCAGGGTCAACCTAAGAGGGTTAGTAACCTAGAATTGAAAGACGGGATGCAATTACTTACACCAATCTCGTTCAGGACTGTGATACCAGCAGCCTTGGCCTCCTCGTGAAGCTCCTCCATAGCAGGAGAGACGTAAGAGGTAGTGACGACATTCTTCTTAGCCTTGATAGCGGCCTTGATGACGGCAACGTGGTATGTGTAAGGAATCAGAGAGATGGTGATGTCGTGCTTGGCGACAGCTTCCTCCAGAGCAGCGGAATCGTTGACGTCGAGACTAATTGCGTTCGTGTTGCCAAAAGTTCCAGCGAGGTTCTTGGCTGAGGCGAGAGTACGGCAAGCAACAGTAACGTGAACACCGGCCTTGGCAAGGACTTCGACGGCAGGGGTGGCAACGAAGCCGGAACCGAGGAGAAGGGCGGATTGAGGCATTGTTGACGATGAATTGATTTGTGGTGTAATAGAGAGATTCTCGTTGGAAGCAAAAGAATTTCAGGAGCTCTTACTCAGTTCAACGAAAATGTTCTGCCCCGCATTAGGTAACGAGGGGCACCTCCCGGCTTTCGGAGGTCGATGAGCTGTAGGTATTTTCCACCCGATACCGGGGCAATTGACGCAGAGGTAACCCGTAGCAAAGCGTTGGACTGGCGCTAAGAATGTGTTTAGAGCCTGGGGCAGGCCTGTAACGTCTTTGCTTTGTGACGGAATCGCGGGTAAAAGTGGGCACTTTGACGATGTAAAGTAAATGAGTTTTCAAAATGGAATGTGTTCCCGAGATAAAGAGACCGATAAATTTTAACTCATAGGTACCGTTTGTATATCAATCCAGAACACTCATTCATGTAATTAATACAAGGTAAAAGGAATCACGCTACGCACGTCAACTTCCAAGACACGAGTCAGTCTGCGGCAGATAACAACAAGACAGGACCATAACCCCTATAATACGAGTCACAAGGCTCAATTGGTCGATTGTGGGCCTGCAATCTCTAGTCAGCCGTCCGGGGAGTTGAAAATAAGACTGGGAAATGGCAGAAAATTCAAGATTCGATCCTGAGTAACAAAATTATTTCGATAGATGTAGAATGGGCTGGGATAATTTGAGACGAACTTCGTAGGCTCTTTGACTGGTAGAAGCTTAATTTCGCACCCTGACCTTAAAGTCTTAAAGTCTTCTGACACCCCGAGGCAAGACTATCAGCATATTCAATATCCCTTTATGAAAGTAGGCAGCAGGGTTATAAGCAAGGTCTTCCAAATTGCAGGCATGAGCAACTGATCAAAGAGTTCGATTGGATAGATTGTGCACTGATCTCTTTTGAATGAGGGGTTTGAAAACGAACTCGTTTTTATAACAAAGAACGCTGTAGTGACCTTGTACATCGACTTGATACATTGGAAATCACCAGCCACACATTGGATGTGAAATTTATACAGACAAGTCTTTTGAAGTTAGAAGCGTCAGTCAAACGGTTGATGGAACTATAATCTAACCCGTTGGCGCATGTTAAATAAAATGATTCGTTGTCCCCTGGTGATATAAGGTAGCGGTATGTTTATAACTCGTAAGTGTCACAGTACTTTAGGAGATGAAGACAGCTAAAACTCGAACCGAATCTTAGTCCGGCCCAAAAGTAAACAGCTTTGTCAGGCATGGAGAACATAGCAAGATGATGTATATCATTCAAAGCTAGGGCTATGCAGCCGAGTCCCGACCCCCAATTGTCACAAGAGAGAAGACCACCGACGCACTCATCATCTAAAAAGCTAGTGCCATCGGTGTTATCTCTGTCTCAGACCAATGACAGAGAGAAGTAATTCTTTCCTTCTCCCTGTTCCGAGGCTGCTGTGCCTGTTTGTATAATTTCAGTTTTGCCAAGAGTTAGGCTCTCAAGCTACATAGTATGCAGCGGCACCAACATGGATCTAATCAGAACCCACGCCCTGAGGTGAGATTAATGGCTATTGGTAGTTGACAGGAGCCATCCTTGCTTTGTGATACCGCCTCCCTTGTTGTAATTCGGTGAACAGACCTCAAGTTACACAAGGCGTTATGCAAGGCTCAGGCCATTTGATTTCAACAAAGGTAGGGAGAATTACAATGTCACCTAAATACTTGTCACATACTAGCACAGGGAACATAAGCTAACCAACAAAGGATATTATGGCTAACCGAGGACATGTAGAAAACTCGTCATGGGAATCATCGTTGCGATGCTTTAGGCAAAATAGCACTAAGAATAAAACAAACTATAAAAAGAGAAGTTTCAGCATTCGGTCAGCCTTGAGAGCATTGTATTAATCTAAATCAAGGAAATGGTCGCTGTTGGCCATAGGTTGAGGGGTTGGGTCTCATAATGGGCGAGGCTTTGCCTGCTTGACCCATCCTTGACCCAACTTTGACACCTGTAAACGCCGAACTTACATTACGGCATCTCACCGATACGCTACTGCGTAGCAGAATATCCGCAAGGCGTCAATGAAGATATGATACTGACCGGTGAGAGAATGACGCTAATACTCGGTGGATCCGGCATTTCCATTCAGTCTCCCCGAATCCGAATGACGACTTAAACCGTCCATCGCTTAGAGCTTCAATGGCCCGACGCCAAGGTTCTCCGGGGGTTTGTGTTAAGATGGCCGGATGTGGACACTTCTTTGGGGCCCAAAATGATGTCCTCTATTGTGTTTCAGTTGAAAACGGAAAGGGATGGGGTGAGCTGAAACTTGGTCTCAACTTAAACTCCCGTCGACCCGGTTAATAAGGACGGATGCGGGATGTGAATATATAAAAGGTTGATGATATGATTGTGAGGTCACATATTGTGAGCTTGAGGTTGGCGATCTCTGGAGAAGGGTTCCTCTGGAATCATGAATTCTGAAATTCTGAAAGATAAACTCATACCTATTGCCAAAGGAACACTCAAGTTAAGTAGGATGGTTTGCTGAAGATTTCTGCAGGCCTCCAGGAGGTTTGCAGGTGATTCAGTTCTATACTGTTGGTTGTGATTTTGTTTCTCAGTGGGTGTGAATGATCCTGTTCTGCCTAAAGCACCCCCCTATTTTTACAGATGTATGTGGATTCATGGCACGGAAGCTTGGTCCAACACCATCATCTTGTATGTGAAGCCTTGACCTTTCCTCTCTCATCAGTTTTGGTCGCCGTGCAGAATTTAACATTGGCTGTTCACCAATGAATTCCCATTGATTGATTCCCTTGAAGCAGCCTCGCCGTAGCGGTGAGTCTGAGAGGGCGAACCCTTTCCAACCGATCCGATCAGCCAAGAAAGGCGTCACTCACTCGAGGCACTCTCTTTCCCCTTTGGCTCTGAAATGCCTTGCTTACTCAAGTCAGCCGTAAAACTCAAATTTCAGTCATTATCTGTTCCCTCCGCCATCTTTTCTCTTGTCTCACTTGTTTTCTTCTTCCATTCTTTGTCGACTCCATCCCTCGTCATCTTCATCTCCCGTACCTTTACCTCCGAGACACGCGAATCTCCCTTGATCATCCAAGACGATACCACTATGTTTGAGTCTACTTAGGTGCACATTAGTCTATTAGACTACTGCAGCCAGTTTACCCATCTTCAGCAGCACCATGTTTTCCCCCTTGCCGATATGTGCACGCGAGTGCCAACCGACTCGCCTCGCCCCGTCCCGCCCCTATTAACGAGATGGAGAATATGATGCCGGGATGTAGAGGAAATCCCGTCATCCCCTTACCGTTGTATAAAATGGATGGACTTTTCCCTGCATCTTGTTGCTGTCTCTACTTAAACAAGATTCAACAACGATCACAGGCGAGCCGTCAGCACGCCAGTTTCCCGAGCTTTACGACACAGTATCTTTCGATTCTTTGACTTAAGCATGAAGCTGTGAATGCGTCTCATGATGGAAGATACCGTACTATCAGAGTAAGTTCTTGCTCCTATACTCTCTATTGACGAATCTTTAGTCCTTCACAGGCTATGATGTTGGAATTAAGTTCCTCCACTGATCAAAAATTTGTATAGATGCATTAGCTGCGACGAACACTACTCGGTCCGATCGCAACGTGATTTTATCTGGGCCCAAGAGAGACAACCTTCGGTCCAGTTACATGCCTTTCTCGAACAACCATCCAGGGACGACCCTTTTTCAACATGGTCGATCACGCCGATTGATCCTTCCTCCAACCTTACTTTTCGGCACATCGAAGCACTGTGGCTTCGTCGTATCACTTCATGCGTTGCATATATTCGTCGCCGTGTCCTCATTCTCTTATTTCAAACATACGTTCTTGTTGGACCTGCAGCCCAGATTCATCAATGTCAGCCACCGCAAGCTCACGCCGTGGACGCTCAGCTTGATACGCGCGGCATAGGAGCGCAGTTCGAAGAGCCCTGGACTCATAGATCGTCACTGCAATAGCTGTCATCACATCAACATGATAAACGGCATCCTCTTGATGGCAGCAGGCCATTTTCAGCGATCTACAAAAGTTATCCAAAGCATTGGTCATACATTTGTACGATGGATGGTATTTTGGCGTTCATACCAGGAACGCTTGTCTCAAATTGTTCCAATAGTCCAGCAAGGGCCCTTTCTTTCGTCATCTCTCTTGATTTTACTTCATTCAATCTTTTCCTACAATTCCCTTGATACTGTACTTGTCTTTCAGAGGCTATACTGTCATACCAATCCTTGAATAATTTTATTATATTTGACAAGATAGTCTCTATCACGCGAATGCCGGTACTCTATTGAGATGTCTCGACCATGTTCCCCTTGTCACCCACTCGCTGTTGGCAAGCGAAAAGTGTCCGATTCACTTATGAATAAGCAAGACCCGATTCTCCATGTATTCTGCATTTGAATTGAAGTTACGTACATATGCGAAAGTAAATATTTATCGTATAATATGTTTACAATCTAACCCTGAGCTCATGCTTGAACCTTATGATAATAAACTCAGAGCTACTAACGCCGAAACAGACCCTCCCCCAACCCCTGGTCAACCCCCAATCCCATGCTATCCCCAGTCACATCACGAATTGCATGGTTCGTCATCCTGGTGTTGAACTTACCCCAAACTTCTCCACAGTTTCTCCTCATCTACCGACAATCCCCCAGATTGTGGATTTAATGCTATTCTCAGAGGCATATTTCATTGGAGGAATCTTGAATTTAGTCCATCCATCAATCGGAACCGTCATGATTGGAAAGGAACTGACTCAAACCTGGAAACGTTAGAAACATTCGCTGAACTAAAAGCATCGGGAGTCTGATTAACTGCCGAAAAAACGGAAATTGAGTGCGTGGCTGGTCTTATTCCCACGCCGTCATATTGGTGATTATCACCATATCACGTTGCATGGCAGGAATATCGGCTTAGAACAAGATCGACAACTATTACCATGTCTGATACCCCCGTCAAGATCGCTACGCATACATATACTAGGTCTCACCCAGTACGTGAGCTAATCGATGCTCTCTTCTTGAACCGATCTTCAATGTGAATTGAAGGTGTTTCGCCCCATTGATCTACTGCAGGGCGCCCCATAAAAGCAACGGCTCAAATCTTTATCGGCCGACAAGTTCGGGCTATAAAAGCCGATATCGCCTCCCCCCCCTTCTGCAGTTCGTTTAAGTCAAACACTCCCCGTGATCAAGATGGCCGATGTCAACGTCACCAAGAATGAGCTTGAACAGGCTCAGAGTCAAGAGATGGGACAGCCAGACGATAGAATCAGCAGAATTGACAGTGTCCAAGTTGGTAATGTCGACAAACCACAAGGGGACGGGATCTATGCCGAAGCTCTCGCACAATATCCAACCGACGATTCAATCGACCCGATATTGGAGAAGAAAGTCAGAAGGAAACTAGACCGACTGATTATCCCTGTTCTGGGGGTTTGCTACTTTTTCTACTATGTTGACAAAACAACACTGTATGTTTAACTTACACAGAACTCGAAGGACTGAGATACCTAACTAGCCATGCCTAGTTCCTATGCTGCCATCTTTGGCCTCAAAGATGACCTCAGCCTTAGAGGTGACGAGTACTCTTGGCTCTCAAGCAGCTTCTACTTTGGTTGGCTGATCTGGGCCATTCCCTCGAACCTCCTCATGCAACGCAGCCCTCCTGGTTACTACTTGGCCTTCAACATTTTCATGTGGGGTGCTCTACTCATGACGCAGGCCGCTGCAAAGAACTTTGCCGGCCTTCTCGCTCTTAGAATCCTTTCTGGTGCATTCGAAGCCATCGCGGACCCGGCTTTCATGCTCATTACTTCCATGTACTTCACGCGTGAAGAGCAACCGAGTCGTATATCAGCTTGGTATGCTTTCAATGGTATAGGCGTTGCTGGCGGAGGTTTGATAGGTTAGTTTTTTGACCTACTTTTCCCCTAAGCTATATCTAACATCTCCTTGACAGGTTATGCCATTGGCAACATCAAAGGAGCACTTCAGTCATGGCGTTATGAGTTCCTTGTAGTCGGTGCTTTTTGTTCTGCTTGGGCCATCGCTCTCGTCCTGCTACTGCCCAATTCTCCTCGTACCATTCGAGGTTTCTCCCACGATGAGAAGCTCGTCATGATCGCTCGAATGCGACGCAACCAAACTGGTATCGAACAGCGAAAAATAAACTGGGGTCAAATCAAAGAAGCCTACCTCGACTACAAGACATGGCTATTCACCTTGCTTGGCTTCGTTTCTAATGTCCCCAACGGTGGAATTTCAAACTTTTCAACGCTGGTCATCCAGGGACTAGGGTTCGATACGCTTCATACGGCTCTCCTGGGTATTCCTCAGGGCGTCCTCGTGGTCATCTGGATCGGACTTGGTGCTCTGGCAAATAAGTATATGCCCCCCAATAGCCGAACTCTGGTCAGCGCTATTTTCATGATTCCAACGATAGCCGGAGCGCTCGGCTTTCTTCTAGCGCCAGAAGATGCTTACGTTGGTCGCTTGATCTGCTTGTAAGTGTTTCCGTCTTTCTCATCTCGCTATCCTCTAACTTGGTGAAGTTACCTCACTGGGTCTTATCAGGCGTCATTTGTTATCTGCCTTTCTCTAATCACTTCAAACACTGGAGGCCAGTCGAAAAAGATGATTGTTTCTGGTATGATTTGGTTTGGTGCCTGTGTTGGCAACATTGCCAGCCCCTTTTTCTACCGCCCCGAACAAGCACCCTCTTACCACCTCGGTATCGGATCCCTTCTTGTCGCCAACTGCATCGAGTTCGCACTGTTTTTCGTCTTCAGATATGCCTTCAAGTGGGAAAATAAACGGAAAGAGCAGCATCGTGAGGCTTTACGAGCAGCGGGCCATGATTTTACTGCCAACACTACTGCGTTCATGGATATGACGGATAAGGAAAACCCGAATTTTGAATACGTGTACTAGGAGATGTGCTGCCATTTCAAGCTACCGAGTCTCTTCAAACGAATATAACTACTATTCACCTGTACTAGCTTCATAGTTGTATATTTTACGATATCTCTCTATACTTCATATGGGTTGTGTGCGCCAAGCTAAAACACTTTTGCTCAGGCACAACTGTATCGCTATTACGACAGACGCACTAGGGGAGGCAAGAAAACTTGATATCTCTGTCTTAGGTGACAAAAAGACTTAATTATGCTTAAGATATCTTAGTAGGCCTTTAGAGCAGTTTATTTTGGCACCCCGATTTAATGTCAAAAGTTTTGCTCCTGAGGACGCCTAATCATCTCCTAATACAGCCAAAGTCGATTTGTCTCAAAATGTTATTCTGTAGGCATTGTTCAACTTTGTTCTATTATTTGTCAATATTGATGGATGTGCAGTTCACAAAATTCAAAGAAGCTCAAGGCCTTGATGCTGATGCATCCGGTTGTCCTGTCAACAATTCTTATGTTTAATAATACTGACAAACTTCCAATGAGCGACTTTAAGCTATATTTGTAGCTTGTCATTGGTCTGGAGCACATCATATGACCATGTTCACAGCCCTTGGGCCTTCAACCTGGCCTTGACGAACAAAGCCATTGTTCGATCTCGCAAGCCAATAGTTCTTACATTCTTTTGCCTCTGATTTATATCAATGTTCAGTCTTGAATATTAATATGGCCTTTTTCCCTACTATATTATAATCGAGACAGCCTCCTCGAATATCTCGTCTTTTTACCAACACAACTTCCAAGGGCCAGCATACTATCTCCAGCAACATCAAAACGATACCAATTGCAGGCTCTCTCAGTGTCTAAGATAAGTACCCTCCCCAGAACAGATTACTGACACCTTGCGGTACACAGCATCTTGCAAGTTAAACCTTGGAGATGCCTTCTATTCCGATCGTTGAGCATAGACAGCTCAAATCTTGCTTGTCTGACCTTGTTTACGGTGATCCGAAAGGTACTTATATAGCTGCAATCATTTTGGCTATTGCCTTGACTATGGTAACGGCAATGTCCGTTATGCTGTCTTTAATAGCCAGCCGGCAGAAGAAAAAGCTCAAGGAGCTCCAGTTTGTGCGACAGAAGGCTTCCAAGTATCAAGCTATAGTCCATACTGCGCAGGCACAGGCTCTGGCATCGCAGCTTAAGGTCGAGAATTATGAGAAAGAGAATCTTCGTCTGTCTACTGCCGTGGAGCAGTGGCGAAGGAGTTATGTCGAACTCGCTAATAACCACCACAACTCAACTCGTCCAAGCCAGTATCCCAGTTCACCTACCAAAGAGTTAACAAAGCATGTTCAGATAGTGCCACCAACAAATTGGCAGAAGCCTGGCAATTCACCTCTCAGGCATGTAGAGTCAGTCTCACCGGTAAGTTCCACAGCTACAAGCGAATACGAAGGCTTCTCCGAGAGTGCACCGCCAAGTGATGGTTACTGTGGCTCCGATGACCAGTCCTTCACTGCCAGAACAGAGCGGATGATGGCGGAAATCCGTGCTGAACAAGATGCCTCCAATCGCGTGGCCGACAAGCCACCCCAGATTCCAGCTTCCTCCCTATCTTTTTGAATGAAGTGGTGAGTAAGAATACTGCGTTTCAAGATGCGCCTACAAGCGGTTGCAGGATTTTGGTTGTGAGGGGATATTTGTAGTTGTAGTTACTCAATAAAATTAAAAACCCTACACTTCTTTCACTCCCTAGTTAGAACTCATATGGCTTAAAACGTGACTCTTGGTCGATATATTGGAGCAAATGCTCATCGGCACTCGTAGATTAATCAGGACTCTCCCTTGGTACCTCCTTGTAAAAGTAACTGACCTCGTTTCCTGTCCACCATCATAACTCTAGGATATCTTTGATTCCGAATTAAAAGAACTTGCTCTTAAGACCACCCATCACGACGTTCCTCTTTTGCTTGTTGAGGAACTTGTTTACATCATCTGCCCATCCAGCGCTGTTGTTCTGCAGGTTCTCCATGTTATCACCCATCATGTTCAGCTTCTCGGTCCTTTCGTTCAATTGTCTCGTCAGGTAGTCTCCCCATCCTTCTTGGCTGCCCGATCCCGATGCGGCGGCGGGCTCTCCAGCCCGAGCAGCCCGTTGTTCGGCTGCCGCTGCGTCCATCATTCGCTTGCTGGGAGGCCTATCTGGACCACCTACCAGCAGATCAAGATCGGTAGGAGAGATGTATTGGCTGCCCGAGATCCACTGCATGTTTGAAATAGTCGGCCGAGGTGGACACTCAAGCTTGGGGTTTATCAACGTGTCTGGCGATTGCTGAGGTCCTTTGCCTGTTCCCCAGACGTGGATCACAGCAAGCTCACTTGGACCCGTCCAAGCAAAGATGTCACCAGTCTGAGTAACAACTGAGTTTGTACTCCTCGTCACATCTATCATGGGAAGGTCGGCCTTTCCAATGTCTCTGAGACCAGGAATTGAGAATGCACGAGCAGTTCGGTCGCCAAAGACACCAACAACGGCAAATCCCTGTAACTCGAGCTCTGCTACACATGCAGAATCACAAAGCATGCTATCAAACTCTTTTGACGCGCCTTTGGAGTTAGCCGGCTTGAAGATGCGAATTTCTGTTTGCGTGACTATCGTGCTTGTTAGTTGTGTTAATTTGAGTCAAAGCTATGCGCCACTTACCGGCAACTAGTACGCCATTGACCTGACGTCCTTCCCTAAGGCCTGCCACGATCGGCCCAGTAGCATGGGCAGGCTTGCCGGTATCAGCTTCGATGGGGTTGAGTGAAATGATCTTCCCATCGAACGATACAACGCCTGCGAGCGACGCAGAGTATGTGCCGTCTTGGCCAGGCAGAAGTTTAAAGGTGATGACTTTGCCTAGGTTTGTTCCCACAAAGCAGCAAATGCTCGAATATTTGTCCTCGTCCAAGGTCATGACACCAAACTCAATTACAACAGGCCATTCTTTCTGAGGGCCCGGCGAAGAACTGTGACTCTTCAAGAATGAAGTTCGCTTGTCTGGCTTGGCGAAATCCGTCATGGGTGCCTGGAAGAAGATAGTAGGTCCGCGAAGATCAATCAACGTGAGGAACCCCAGTTCTGAGCCTACGGCTACGAATCCAACATTGGACACCTGTATAGCTGTGATAGGGCCCATCATCATCTCGTAGAGAACGAGAGGTTGCAGGCCCTCTTTCAGACCCGGCTCTGCTCTCGAGCTAATGTCCGTGAGGCCCTTGGGATTGGGGTCAAGCTGGAGAGCTTTGTCTTTGCCGAAAAAGCGGTTCTGACCCCATCGATAAATGATGGCCTCTCCCGTGCGTGTTCCTACGGCGAATTCTCCGGTGCTAGTCGCCATGTTCATACAGGTAATGTCTACATCTTCGTATCGGTCCAGTGCTCGCGCAACGTCGACTTGAAGCTGGGTTCCATTCTCAATTTCATCAGCATGGCCCGAGTCCCAGATCCTAATTGTGCTATCGGCATGAGCGGCTTGGATTATGGTTCTCTCTTCAAATCTTTTCCGAGGTCGCGACGCTTCGGCTCCTCCTTTAAGCAGCGGCTCGCCCTGGTTGCGCTTCTCGAACATGGAGAGCCATCGGGGACGTTCGAGAGGTGACACATTGACTTTTGTCACAAATGGATGGACAAAAGAAACGGAGGGATGAAGCTGGTTGGTAGGACTGATTGGATAGCCAGAGGGGAAACTTAGCGTGATGAGCTCACCAGAGGAGAGGAGAACCATGACGGCAATCGGGTCTTGCGCGCCAGCAAAATGAGGAGAAAATCGTGGAATGAGGAGGAAGTTGATCGCTTGTGCACCAGAAGGAAGAGGAAGGGCATTCTTTCGCTTCCCCCTGCAGTAGTTAGCCAATATTTGCCAGGTCGAGGTCGCATAAACCGGCGTCTGGCCTAGGTCAATGAATGTCAAGCCCTTCGGCGATGCATCAGGGCGTTGTCCGCCTGCAATTAGAAGGCCACTATCGTCACAATTCTCTTTACAGCACCAGGCAATCTTAGTGATGGGCTCAGGTAAAGCAGGTGTAGGAGTCTCGGGCGAGGGTTGGTCGATGTTGAAGTCAGTCAGGGTTCTCGCCATCACAATCTTCTCGGCTTTCGGATCCCAAAACACCAAGCTTCCATCATCATGAGCTGTCAGGATGAATGTACCGGAGGGGTGCCAGAGTGCATGTGTAAGTCGAGGCCTTCGAACCGTCTCAACAGCTGCACCGTTGCCTCCCGGAGCGCCTGCTGGAACAACATACTCATAGTAGTTGACAGGTTTGGCTTGTTTGAACGAGTAGACAACAGCGCCATGGGTGTATCCTAAGAGTAGCTTGCCGACGTCTCGGGGATGAAGAGACATGGTTATGAGGTTTGGAGTGGTGGCACCAGGGTTCTTTTCTTTCCAAAAGTTGGGAAGTCTGAAGGAACGGGCCAAGCTGCCTCTATCCAGGTCAAATGCCATGATGTCTCCATTGTACAGTCCGATAAAAGCCCAATCAAGCATAGGATCCGTCACCAAAGAAACGACCTGGCCAGCGACGACCAGAGCGGCGATGCGCTCGCCGGTGTCGAGGTCCCATATTCCCAACTCGTTCTTCGCGTCGACGGTAACAAGGCGGTTGGCCGAGAATTGTACGATCTGGAAGGATGTGCGTCGGGGAGGCTCGAGGATCTTGTGTACACGTCGCTGTCCGAAGATGTAGACTCTACCGGGACCAAACTTACTTTCACCGGTTCCGATGGCTAGGAGGGATTGGACTGGGTCGTAAGCGTAGCAGCTGCGACAAAGAATGGAGGGTCAGCTGGATCATTTTGGGGCATGCATACATGATACATGTTGGGCGAGATGGAGCGATACCTAATTTGAGAGTTGATGCCATAGCGAGCCTGATCGTCGGGCATGAAGAGTTCAGGTCTGATGCTCGCTGATAGGTCATTCTGCATGCCCGTCTGCTTGCCGCGCAGGAAAGCCGCCATGTTGTAGTTGACGTCGCCGAAGTCTATGACGACAGCGATAACTAGCGATTGTCAATGTTCCGGTGGTGAAATGTTCTAGAGCTTTGCAAAGCTCTCGCCTTGAAAAGAATCAGAGGAGAGGGATGGAAGATGGAAAAGAGAGACGTTCCGGTGGGGTTTGTTTAACTGAGGCGCCTGCCCGCCAAAGCCGGTACCTTACGTAGTGCGCCCAGTGCTCTCTCCAGGGACAATCCAAGACCCCAAGACGCCCAAGACCCTTGGTAACGGCAACGTCATCCCGTGCTATCACTGTGCGGAGTATCTAGGCCGTTTTTTAATACTGTGGGTTCAACTCCCAGGTGGTCTTTGTACTACCACATTGTTATTCTCTCTATTCCAAAGAACTGCAGAACGTATCTTATGTTAGGTAACTCACTATTGTTTCCCCCTTAAAATTCCAATTTATCTCAACGAAGTCCACTCGCAATTCAAGAAGACAGCGTGCATACGACGTTGGCCTACTAGCTTGACCCACGGCCAAGCCTGCACTGCCCCAAAGCATCTGATCATGGTAGAACCAGTCGAACCTTTCCGCGTGGTCAAGATCGTGGTAATTTAACTTCCAAATCACCAAGGGGGACGCATAAACGGAAATAGGATCGTGGGAAGAATCAACAGTGAAGAGCCCAAAAGCTCCAGCTACGAATGAAATGTTGACAACAGACCTGGACTGGGTCCTTAACTGGGCATGGACAAGCAAACTGGGCCTGGGACAATTTCGACATCGGGACGTCCCTTGCTTGCATACTTCCGAACCGAGATAATATCCTGCTATAGCTCGTTAGCCTGACGCTAACGGCTTCCACGCTTCCATACTGATGGTCAACTTGAATAGCGTGAACAGGTAGATTACAATGTCTCGAATACAATTTGATGTGAATTATTAAGTCAAGGTTCAGTCTTCAGGTCAAGTATCTTAGATTTATACTCTTTCTATCTAAGGTACTCAGAATTGACTAGATCTATGAAAGGCATTGCTGATATCAACACTTTGTTTCATCATCTAGACAAGTTATATTGCATGAATCTTGTTTGAAATTTGTCCATCTCGAGGTCTTTTAGAGTACGTGATTGGTACAAGAGAAGTTACCGACTTGGTCGTGTATATCTCTAGACGATGACTTCTGTGTTGTGCCTGTAGACTATCGTTGTCAACTGCTTGTTATTCCAAGGGTTTCATCTTCAAGTCAACGTAGCGTTGTCATAATTGCCGAGCATCATATGCCGAAACATACGTCACTAAGGATCGTTCCGAGATGATCGACGGATAACACATCACTTTAGCCTGTAATGCATGGTCAGGGCATACTATGTAATTGTCTCGTGGTTTTGCAATGCCTGATATCAAGGGTCTCATCATATCGTATCCATGGAGAGCTGCGTGGTAGTAATGACCGTTGTACTTGGGGAACTGGCACCCAACGTTACCGAATAACAAAACAAGTCCACGTGGACCTGTTCTATTATGATAATGGTGATGATGATGATGATTATGCCAGGCTACGATAGATGCATATAGGGCCATCTCCCAACCCACACTTGTCACTATCGATGCCCAGTGAATCGTACTCATGAGACCAATCCTGCCTAAGCTGAAACTCGGTGTCGATGCAAGCGGGCTCCTGTGTCGAATTCCAGAAGAAGCGAGGCTTACCTTTTGTTATTGGCCGCAAGTGACGGTTGGGTTTGCAGCGTTTCGCTGCAATTGGCTCTCACGGTCGACGTGTCGTATTGTGTTGGGCATCACTTGCAGCTAGCCCGCCCCTCCCAACTTCTGACCCCCCTCTGACGTGGGCCTCTCAAAAGCCTCATGTTGGCCTTTTGCCCTACAGGATCTCTCGTTTATCATAAGCAGATCAACTAGCGGGCCGTCCACTGGGCCCCGCTGGGTCCCGATGCTTCTACTGATGCTGCCGCCGCTGCTACTTACTGCTGCTACTTCTGCGTTGGCCCTGCGTATGTACACCAGGCTGCCCTGCAGACCGGGTCATTATGCTGGCAGCCATAGAAGCCAGAGCCCTGCGAAGGCTTGCAACTTGATTGACGATTGACCTCTAGGACAATATGTTTAATCTGTGCCCAACTATGTTAGTCAGGGCTACATAGCTACCTGGCTACCCGATCATACACAGATTGAAGGCGAATTTAATTGCTTTGTCTACCCGCTTATGGATACCGAACAACAGATCGACACAGCACTACTACCATCCACAAGCAATTCTTATTCTCCGAAATGGCCTTTTACAGTCGCAACCACGGCCAACTATCTGCGGATCAGCTTCGCCACTCTGACTCTGACTCTGACTCCCGCTACCACCACGCATGGGCTGGCTCGTCCTCCTCAAGCTACTACAACGAGCCAACGACATCAGATCCTCGTTACCACGCCTTTGGTAGCTACTATGCCAGCAAGTCAGCCTCAAACTGCAGCCACTCCTACAGACCAGGAGACTACAATGAATCTCAGCAATCTGAAGATCATCAACACATGTGGCAGTCTCAAGAACACAGTGGCGCACCACCATCTTCTTCCTCAGTTGCCACTTCAAGTCCTCCCAACTTACAAGATGACTCCTACGGCTGGATGAGCCCAGCCGATGGTAGTGGCGATCAAAATCTCTGCCATTGCGGCAAGACGTTTCGACGTCCGTCTGACCTCGCGTAAGTTTAACCGAGTCCCTATCTCAACGCCTGCAACTAACGACCCATAGAAAACACCAAAAGTACCACATGAAGTACTTCTCATGTCTCGCCTCAGGGTGTGACAAGTCTTTTGCTACTCAGAAAGACCTGATCAGGCACACGCGCACACATCGCAAAGGCGAAGGCTACCAATGCAAGGTAGAAGGATGTCGCAAGGCCATGTCAGGCCATGTGTACTCACGGAAAGACAACTTCGATCGACATATGCGGACGGCACATCCAGATCATCCGCAAATCTGAGAGGCATACAGAGACTCTCTATTTTTCCGACAGACGCACTATGATGGTGTTAAACAATATAGAAGCTAATTTAAGAGCTTGAAACAGTATAGGCGTATATTATTTGAGATCAGGGGTATATGTTTGAGTATAAAGGGCGATATTGTATGAATTAAGGGACTTATATATAGAAATTTCGACTGGAAACAGGGCAAAGGTTATCAAACCAGTGTGTTTTATTAAAATGCTGTTCACTTCATTATTTTTGCTCCTGCATATTGTGTACATGAACTTGCGAGGGTCGCAAACTATTGACGGAGTATCTGCCCAAGTCAATGATAAACATAGTTATGAAAATAACCTATGAACTGTTGACGTATGGATCAAAGGCTCTAATTGGCAATAGCAGTCCCAAGAACAGTACAGGTAATTGGAGAATTGATTAGATGGTCATTCGTCCACTTGAATAATTCTCAAGATGCAAGATATTCCTGTTTGATTTATCTGCATGGAGAAGGGTTGGTTTCCAGCAGAGGAACTTGAATAATTCAGTCAATTTTCTTGCCGTTCAGCCATGAGCTAATTGTACCATCTTGAAAACGGCCTAGGAAGCCAAGACATAATCTACTTAGGCAGACCATGGCCACAAAGGAGGTCCATGAAGCTGTCAGCCGTCATAAAATTTTACGTCGTAGGCTGCATCGTGACAGCCAACGGAGATGTGATGTCAGTTGTTGGCCTTTGTCCGTTATTTGTATCCGCTATTTAAGTATTCTAAAATTAAAGCAACCTGAGGCATAGCATAAAATGCAAACCTTATAAATAAAAGGCAAAAACAACAATCAAAAACCAAATTCACCCTTGCGAAAGAGCTTACAGAAGTTGATTTCAGTTTCTCAGTGAGTTCCATAAACAGATTTCATAAGCTATAAGAGGCATTTAAACAGCTATTCTACTGCAATCAAAGCATATTCATATACCGTTCAAAGTTCTTCAGTCTGTGTGCCTTGCATGATCAAACTACCCCTTTGAAATATCTTCCCTGACACTCTTCGAGTTTTTGGACATCGCGCATATAAATGCCGAGAATTCTAATGTACAGTTATTCTAAGAATACACCAAGGTCTGTGTGCTTGTGCAATGCGAGACTAGTACACGATGACCACAACGATGACTATTTTTTCCCCTTTCATGGGTACTATGCTTTTGATACGTTGGCTCTGGAGACCAATATCAGTCCAGTATCAGTAAAAGTCCATGGTTCACTCCCTCCCTGAGATATCATTGTCAAGAAAGAAAAGATGATAGTGGTAGGTCTACTTATCGTGGTACTGGTTGATAATGTTTCTAGAGGTCACTCTAGGTCAACCATTGAGGGACTCAGAACGACGATTTACCGCGCTCCTATTCTTTGTCACATCACGGAGGCCTTCCTAATGCTATAGTTAGGCTTGAAAAAGCTTCTAAGAGTTTTAAAACAGGAGTGATCATTCTTGGTCAAAGGACTGGGCAAATATGATGCAGGGAGGCTTCATAACGCCACTGCGAATTATCTTCGATGTTTTGCCATTCATTAACTCAAGGTCCAATCTAACACATGCGGTTTTGGCTAATCCTGGTGTTATCTTTGTCACATATTGGATTGGACAATTGACATGGGCCCATCGGCTCATCTCCTGTTGCTGGATGCATTCACCCAGAAGCCAAGAGACGCATGCTGACAACACATTCTGGTCTCCAATCAATGAGATGAGTGACCAAAATGCTGGTAAACTATTCTCACTAACCTTCTTTCTTTTAGAACCCCTCGTCGATATGTTTTCGTCTGTGGCAGTTTTATCAGTCGCAAATCGAACTTCCCATCGACGTCTCAGACGATCCATCAACGAACCAACTTCAATACAAGCTACGGATTCTGGCAACCATAATTTCGTATCGCTCTATTTGGATTGTGCAACGGTACGGCATTTGGTACTAGACGCGCTTCAGCTAGAGCATGAGAAGAGATCGCGTTGTCGCATGAGCTCGTTGTGGCTCAGCTTTAGGGCAACCAAAGCCGTCAATTGCTTCTGCCATGAGCCAACTACAGTTCCATTAGTTCATTTATTCATGTATACCGAGGTAGGATTGAGGTAAACCGCATTAGTGGCCCGAATGCCTTGTGCACTGGGCTTCGTGGAACTGCATGGTCAGTGGTTCCAACCCAAACAACGCACAGTTGGTGGAATCACGACGACTTGTGTAATTATATCACAAATGCCATCAAGTTTGCTATCACAACATGGGGGCGTGGACACATGTGGGCAACACGCAGTCGCGCCTCTACGTTAACTCGACCCGGGCGGCCTCTCCTAAGCCACGATGGCCTCAACAATGCAGATTGACTGGTGGCATACACAAAGACGGGGCTTGTTAAATATTCGCATACGACTCCGTCCGGCCCATTAGCCGGTTGTTGGAGGCTGAGACACAAAGGCTCCGAGTTGGAGATAAGAAGGATGTCACGTAGAGGCGTTGAGTGGCTTGCTACCGCCTATGGAGCTGAAACATGGGGTTGAGTTCTTATCTGCATAGAACTCAATAGGTCAGAGTTACTATCACTATGTGCTAGTACGTAAAGGAAGATGGTAGCTGTATGCAGTTGAACTGCGGGCTGCAACCTGCACAACCCAAAAGATTGTAACCTTGGAGATATTGAGACAGACACATAATTTGCTTGACACATCTCAATTGTGTTATTGATGCATGATTGACGATCCTTAGGGCTTTTTTATGTGCTCTTTGAAGTATGACAAGGCAGATTGAAGGCTCTTACATGAACAGAGAAACGAAGTCAGGAAGTTGGTGTGGTGGATGGATGGATGGATGCTGTGGCACGCGGGAAGGCTTCCTTGATACATTCTAGAATGTAGCATGCACATTTACTCACTGCGTCATCAATCACATCACATCTTGGCTGATAGCATAATAAAGCAGCGGCCAACGTATGCAACAATCAGCCCGTGCAACGATAAACAGACACTGTACGCGTGCCCATAGGCTGGGAATTACTGCAAGTCGTCAATGTGATGAGCGTCGCGCATCGCCCTGCCAAAGTGCAAACGTTGACGGTAGAGTCATCGAGGAGAAAATATACCCATGCGCATAACACAAACGCTGCTGAATTGATCAGTGCGCACTCTTTGCGGCCGTAAACAGGTCTCTTGCGTTATCTCCATAGGGACTTCAGAATTTGGAGGTGGTGAACTTGAGGGTCAGGCGTAGGTGGGTAACTATTTAGCTCGGTAGGGGTCCCTTGTCTGCATGTCAGCATCACTCTCGCAAGCGCTGATCGCCCTTATTCGCGGCCTTCTAGAAGGTTTCCTGTTACGTGTCGCCTTCCGGAAACCTTCTATGCGCGACGATCTCTGCAACACTCTCACAAGATCACAACAGTGTGCCTCTGGGATTGGCTATGGCGTCGCTCAGCGTCAGACCGTGCCTGTGGCCGGTTCCTCTGGCCCTCTAGGATCTGATCCTGAGTCCACCATCATTTTGAATATTGCATTTGCATTTGCATTTGCATTTGCATTTGCATTATGAGTGTGGCATGTAATAGCTGTGAAATGTACGAAAACGCAGACACGAGTGTGATACTTCACCAGTTGAAGACCTTCTCGAAGCCATGATCCCCTTTGCTGATCAGCACCACACTTTCAGTAGAATTACCAATTGGTCTAGAAACTATCTTCCACCCATATTCCCCTTTCGAAAGACCCAATCGGAAAAGCATGTCCAGTCACACTGCACTTGCATGTGTCTTCTCCAAGTTTGCGTTGTCGCACGAGCTGTCTTTTGGAATGTGCCTCACACAAACTCCCCCGCTATCTCCAAACCCCAAGACTCAAGCCCAGCCATCCCTGTTTAATAGTTGTCATCCCAGGTTCATACCTCAAAGTTAGGGCAGTCGACGTAACATTGAACCCAGCAGCTCGGCTCTCGCCTGTTTTACTACACGCAGCAGGTGAGGAAACTCACTGCAAAGAGTAGTAGTCCACGGTTCATCCAGTCACCTTGGGCCTCAAATTTGGTCACCTAGTACTGCTGCTTTATGAGCCGGGGCAGGTGAAACTGAGTAAATGATCAACTGCTTTGAGAAAATCTCCCAATGCTCAAACGATTGCGCCAATATTCCATAACTGGACACATGCAGGCCTTGATACTGCACAACAACAACCATACGGAATCAGCCCCTAATAAATTGTACTATATATAATGCTGGGCTCTATTTTCCAGTGTCGGATACAGTTGCAATCGCGCAGGACTACCCCAAAGATGACATGCTACTGGCTAGGTACTCAAACTTGGAGCCTCAACCATCCCACCCTCACACTCTGGATGAGAAGCCACCCGTGCATCTGAGGCTGCATGATGTGAGCCATACCTATGTTGGCCCGTCTATATGTGTAAGTCAACCAAGTGAGATGCTCACCGGTCCCAAAACTGAGCCCAAGAGGATCCCCGTTATAAAAGCCTGATGTGCGCTTCTCAACTTCAGAGTTTCTTAGCCAGTCAATGGCCACTTCAACTGCAACTCATGACCGCACCTTGGTTCCTCAAAGAGCTACGTATCCTCGCTCAGCCCGTCTTACACGACTCTATGAATCATTTCATAGTCTTCCATCATTTCCTCAAGCGCCCACGAGATACTTGAACTTGTGCTCACTTGACAAGTGACAATGCCAAACTCTTCAGCAAAAGCCACACAAGGATCTGTTCGATCCGAGAGGCAACTAAACAACATCAATGCGTACGATGACTCTTCCTTTCAACGCGAATACGGTTGAGATCTAATGCACAGACTTTCTTTCAGTCAAGCCACAGCCGAAGATAAGCAAATCATGATGCTCAGATTCGTGAGCGACCTGTACGTGCCTGTTTCCGCACGTCTTCAGGATCCACTATATGTGCCTGGAAGCCACAAGCAGAACAGTGCGAACTTAGGCCGTTTCACGAACCGCCAACGGCCCCACTCCTCCACCGGCTTCGAGGGAATCGGGGCCCAGTTTATCGGTAGGCACTCGGGCCCGTTTCTTTACGGTGGTTCTAACTAACACCAATAATTCCCTTAGGCTCTGGCCTCGGTACGAGTCGCTAGGGGAGTTGCGGCTAATAAAGTCTCGAGTTTATTATCCACCTTGAGACGAGTCTAATTATGGTTATTTTCTCTTCTCTCTTCTCACTTATATGGCTGTTGTGGAGTAAACTAACGCCCAACTGCCGCGTTCGTATCCTCCCTGTATTTGGCACGATGCTAGCGAGCTTTGGTCTTACCGTCGCAAACCACATCATCATCACCATCACTAAAGATAGAGTACTATAAAAATGGCCGTATTATCTTCAAAGGATACCTCTTAGATTTAATAGGTTAGTACTATATATGATGTGCAAGCAATCATAACATAGAAACTTAAATGAAACGATCTTCAATACCTCATCGAGTCTAATCCCTAGGAGAGGTTGTCAACCAACAATCATCCCAACATGATCTTGTCGGCATATGGAACACTATTTTCGTGACTGCAGGCACAGTCAGACGCGATGTCGCTTGACCCGTGCGGCATACGGCAACCGGAACATGTTGACTGGCCATGGGTTTCCTTGATGTGGCGCTGTCTGTAAGTATTATTGCCAAGGCTAGTGTTTCCATCCGCGATCCGGCTGCTTGTTAGCCTTGGTTATGTCCGGGGATCATTTGCAGCTCGGGACAAGGTAGCCGAATGCCGTGACATGGCCTGCAGGGCTACAGCGTCGTCTAGGGCAGAATGCCCCCATGCCGGGACATTAAGCCCTTGAATCGGCTGCGTTGAGTGTAAGTTAAACGAAACTCTTTGGTTACCTTAGCTAGTGGGGGCACTATTGTCAAAGCGCTGACCCTGGTTACGATGGCTTGGGGGCCTCAAAAACTCAACGCCAAAATCGGCTGGGCCATGCTCCTGGAAGGCAGAAGCTAGGAAAGGAAGGGAATCAGGCCCATGACCTGGACGTCAATAAAAAAAAATCTCCTTGGCGTTGAAGCGGTAGCTATCATGAGCGCCATATGAGCTAGCTGTTACTCAAATCGGCCACCCACTTTATTAGGATGGTCGAAATCGATACTTAGACATGCAGCTGCACCCCGACTGCATTTGCATCATGTTGAAACGCTCTAACTCGGCTGCTCGGAGGGCTCAAATGGTATCCCGTATCGAATTCGGCTTTCAATCTTCATATTGTCACTTTTTTACCCCCGGCCTGTTGCTTTCCTTCCCCGGCAGCCACCAATTCGTTAACGAGAGCAAACAACGACCAGGGGCCTTGAGCCCCCGGGCATTTAGGCCCCCCTTCCTGGCGCTGATTGTAGCTGCAAATCATTCTGGATGTTCTGTGCTATGGACCATGGGTGAAATTTGCCCCAAGAGGGACAGTACCTGCGTTTTGTCTCCTGCCAAAGGATCGACATGACGAAGCAGAACATTACCAGGGTGCATGCACACCGCCAAATTTTCATCCCAGGACTGACAATCTCAGAGCAAGAGACCTGAGGCTCTTCCTTGTCTTTGTATCAAGGTAGATAGGCGACACAAGCACTTGTTTACGATTCAATTTAGCCGTTAGTCTGGACCTGCGAGCCATATGATGGGCCGAGGGTAATATTTGCGCCTCGTGCCAAGTGACGTTTTCCAAAACAAGGCTCGCAAAGACGACGACTCAAATCTCACGCGAGATAGGAAGAAGAAGGGCAAGAATATGGCTTCATCGCACCCCCCAGTGTGTCGCGCGTCGACGGAAAACTCCATGAATTTTTTCAAGAAATATGCTTTTCCTGGTTATGAGCTATTGACAGGACTGATTGATCATGGCCGACATCTGTAGGAAGAAGCACGGGATCGACATAATCACAGTCGACAAGCCCCAACACTCACGCCCATGTCACCTTTAGCAGGGGTGCGAGGGGGGTTGCACCTCAGCACGCCGCTCCCATTTTCTCAACATCCTGACGCTCGACGTACAGGCGCCAGCATCTGGAGTTTTGCTTCTAGAAAGAATTTTGGATTTGGCGCTTGCCTGTCCATGGCGCGCATGCCATGCATGAGACTGCGCTGCAATCGAGTTGATTAGACAATAATTCTGCCACACCCCTCCTGCAAACCCTGCACGCTCTTGATTAGCACCGGCAAGATCCAAAAGCAGGGGAACAAAAAGACAACGTCCGCCTGGATCCGAGGAACAGTGCCAGAGCTTGCTCTCAAGCCAGCCCAGCCCAGCAGTAAAGCCCCCCTGGTGGGTCTGGGATCTGGGATGTCCTCCCCGCCCAAGAGATTCCCTTCTGTGATCCCTGTCTCACCTCAAAACTCAAGATTCCACTGGGGCTTGAACACAGACGATGATAACTTTGTGCTTGCTGACACCACATTCAGTCTGCATGAGCTCGCTCAACTTTCATGAACCAGCTCATCGAGCGGAGCCGAGATGCGCTCTTCGCCCACTGATATGTCTAGATTTACTTCGATAACAGCATGTACTGCACGCAAGAGCTCAATTTCAAGGCCGGTAAGTCCGTGGCGGGGCCTTTTCGTGAGAAGAAGTTCTGAATCCAAAGGAGTGAAGTAGTGTGGCTGAGTTGTATGTGGCGCCACAGTTGTGAGGCGGTGCGTAATTAATCCACTTCAAGACAGACGACAAAGCCGCATTGCATTCCTTGAGTCTTGGCGTGCCCGACGCTGTGCGGGCGGCGCCAAGATGCCCCACTGAATAAATGACAACGGATCGCTCCCCGTTGACATACATCCAGCGATGCTCGCCAGCGTGTAAAAGGTTATGGGATCAAAGGGGGTGGTGGGTGCAGTAACCTCGGGGTGCTTCTGGCTCGTGTTGAGAAAAGAAGTGCAATCAAGCATAATTCTCGCGAACTCGGGAACCATATTGAGGTGTCGGGGGGAGGGTAGGTTGCGTTGGCCAGCATTTTGCGGCACGCACATAGTAACCCCTGGCCCAAGATCCTGGGCCGAGCAGGCGAGTTGCAGAGGGACACCAGATCCGCTGCGTCCACCCAGCACATCTTTTCCAAGAGCCAAACTCCATGCCTGGGCTGCTGGGGTGCTGCGTTTGCAGGTTTAAGAGGTGGTAGGTGATGGATACTGTGGATAGGTACAGCCGGGAGCCCCCGGCTGTAAATTGAGTGAAGTCAGGTTCGTTACAGTGCTTCTTTCATTTCTTCTTCTTCTGTCCGTAATCCCCTTTGTTTCGTTTCCTCGCTGTCACACCCCCTCCCCTGCTGAGCCACCACCTCTGGCTTCGTGCCCGTAGCTAGCGTCATGGCCAGCTAGCACGCAGCAGCGGTTGGAGTGGCATTCGTGATGGAAACAAAAAGCGAAAACTGAAATTCGGGTTTCGAGAATTAACAACGACGGCGGCACCATAATTGGAACCCCACGGGTTCCCTGTTTTTCTTCTTCTTGCTTTTTGTCTCTCTCTCCATCACATGCCGCCGGACCGCGGAAGAAGCCAAAGCCTGATTGATGATCAAATGGTTAATTTGTCAGTCGCGTTTCATTAATTGATTTGGATCGTACGCGATGGAAAGCAAGGTCAGGTAAGCTGTGTAGCTATTCCTGGCATTGGCCCAATCTCTTAGCTTGCAAAGCGGGCCTCGTCATCTTGCTGAGATCTTTTTCAACCTCTGTTTAAGGGGGGAAAACCTTGCCGTAAAGCATGAGGTGACGGTCAAAAGTTGATTGTCCAAGAATCTCAGAGTATATCTTTGTTATCTCGGGGACATGTCTTCGGCGCGGCGGTATTTCTCTGCAACTGAGCTGCCATCTGAAATTGGATCTGAACCCCTCGAGTCGCATCTTCAAATTGTTCAGCCTTAATCAGGGTGTGTAGCTAATGAAATCTGGTGCTGGTGCCGTTTAGTGGACCGTTTCTCCAGACAAGCCCGCCCGGTCGATCTGGGCGAACGGTCCGCATGGGCACCCTGGGCCATTGACAGAACCTAAAAGGGCAACCCTGGAAAACAATGAATGGTCATCCTGTCATCGAAGCTCGCGGTGCTTGCTGCAGATGGACCAGGTGCTGTTGCTGGTGAGTGGTCCGGACGCCACACGTCTTGTCAACGCTCCATCCACCTCCACCAACAATTGCAGACGGACGGACGTTAGGAAATTTTCAGGATACACTGATATTTTTAATTGATGCTGCATCACGACGGGCGGATGATCGTTGCCTTTCCGCGGTTCCATTTGCAGTCCTTTTAGTGCCAGAGTACACAATCGGCCCCTTGTCCAAGCTGCGGTAATCAACGCTTTGCGCGTTAGCAAGATAATCTTTATTCTCCTCCTTCGACTCAATGAATGCGAAAAGACCTGGGGGCGCGCGCGCGTCAATCTTTAAAGAAGCCCCAGTGCTGCTATCGTCACCGCCATACGTCAGTGTCATGGTTCGACAATTGATCAAGCCCAGCCCAATAACAATCGCTGGTGCATCCATTGGCTGTTGATGCTTCGGACGAGGATACTAATTTTGGTGCTAGACCCAGGCTAGGTGAGACGTTTGGGCTTGAGGTCCGCGTCGTGGGGAAACGAGAGATCATAAGAGATCCATCTATCCATATCACTGTATCCTTTTTTTTTTTTTCAGGCTCATGGACTCGCTGCCTTTTTTTTCCGGGGACTCGACCAAAGTGAGAATATGAAGAATTCGAGGGGATGAGGCAAGAGAGGGGTGTAGGTAATGGAAGTCTGCGGGGTAAGCTAACTTGTGTCTGTCGTTTGTCTGCTGCTGTATCTCGCCAACAATGACATCCATCGACATGGCATTGCATGGGATTCTTTTGTGCAGGATAGCAGAGCTTCAAGGGTCTGGGTCGCCTCTGACGGGGCCAAAAGCGAACCTACCTCAAGGAACTGGAAACCCTGTGCTGTGCTGGGCTGGGCTGGGCTTGACTGGGTCACCTAGTGCCAGGGACGGTGAGGGGAGGGGAGGGGACCTGAGGGAAGCGAGCCCAAGTTGCAGCGGAAGCCCACCTCAGAAGTCGTCGGAGGGCCGGGCGGTGCAAAAGGGAGACCGCTCGCTGAGCTGGGCTGGGCTGGGCTAAGGCGCCGTTTTGCACGTCAGTCAACTTGCATCTCATCTTTCTTCTTCGCCTGCTCCTGTGTTGTTCCGTGCGTGCTGTGCTGTGCTGGGGTGAGCTGGGTTGTCTTTCCATGCCAACATAATTCACCCCCCTCCCCTAAGGCGTGTCTGGACATCTTCCTCCCCGCTCCCCCTCCGCGCTCGGCTGCTCACTCGCTCACACATTGGACGGATCGTTGTCGCAACTTTTTTACTGTACTTTATTCACCGTCATGCCTACCTTATTTCTCTCTCTCTCTGCTCATGTTTGATACATCCAGCCTTTCATCCCAACTCTACCGAGTAGATATAAACTTGTCCACCCCCTGACGAACCTTTACTTTGACTTCATCACCATCACCTACTTACCTTCTACACATTATCTTACCTCGCATTCTTGCTTTCTTTACGCCGTAACTGTTTGCCCATCGAGCTCTTGCGGGTGCTGTCCCTTCCCCCACCACCCTCCGCCGCCGCCGCCTCTACCTACGTCCTCCAGTTTTCACCCACTTCCTCCTCACTCTCCTCTCGGCGTCGAACACCACCGCTTGTCTTCTGCGCTGCATCAACTTGTAGCTCATGCCACTCGGATCCTTCCTTCGTATCCAATCTTATATTATTATTCTCATCGGTCGTTTGCAAAGGCCGTATTCGTTGGTGTCGTCGTTCGCTTCCGTCCGTCACTATCATCACCACCGACATCGCCGCCGCCGCAATCGCTTCATCCATAATAGTTTCGGTCTTCGTACTATCGATCTGTAACGACCGTCCAATACCGCCCTTCAACAGTCATGTCTTCCGTCGCCCCTCAACAGGGTTCGGCCGTCGGGTACGTTGCATTGCGTTGCGTTGCCCGCTGAGGAAGCACGTGTTGGGCGTTCTCGGTAGCAGGCGATGAAGAATACAGCTAACAGAGATGACGATGGTAGCGTTACGGTAGAAGCTCGCCAAGAAGCCCCGGAATTGTCGCAGAACCGTGTGGCTTCGTACTCTCACGATAACGTCTCTGCCCGCATCCAGTCTCGTGGTGCCAACAACGGTCACGTTGCTGGCGGTCAACCTCAAGAACAGAGCGTTGCGAGCCTGGAAGCCGACATGGCCAGGTACCAGCCGACGTATTATGTCGTTGTCGTTCCGTCTAACTCAAACTTGGCTGGATTCGGCTCGCAGTTTGAATGATTGTTGAAAGGTTCATCGCCTGTTCCTGTCCCTAGACTTTGGTCATAAGCTAACAGTAGGGGTTCCAGACTACCCGGGTTGGTTCGTCCCAATGCCTTCCCTCAACATCATTCTTTAAGGTAAGTTTGTGCGTTTCGTTAGCTTTTCTTTCCTTTATTTGCTTGCTCGTTTGTCTGATAGACGGCATATTCTTGTTAGCATCTGCCGCAATCCCAAAGTCGTTGGTTGACCTGGACCAACTCTGGGTGACTGCTGTCGAGACATATATGAAGCTGGGGCCCACGGGACCAGCGATGTTGATGTGATAGAAAACCCTCCAAAATGGTATCACTGCGAATGCAAGTTGATCAAAGTGGTTCTGTTGATCAGAAGCCGCCATGAGGTTGAAGCATATACCCTACCTTTTTCTGTTTGTAAATATTATACCCACTTTTGCTTTTTGTTCGATTGGAAAGAGGTCCTAATGCTTCCTTGTATCGTTCTTTCATGCTTGGTTTCTTCGTTTCTTTTCCTTGTCTTGTGTATTATGTTTGGGGTGTTTCAAATTCTGTATTTGCTGTTGTCGTTTTCTCCGTTATTTGCTGGCGTTATAGAGCATTGCAGACCGCTTCTCCGAGAAGCAGCGGTGTTGAAGTGCATGGGCATGAAATGAAGGGGAAAATCATGCCCGAGCAACCTGGTATCATTATGGGATCGCAACATGTGGTACGAGGGACTGCATATCCCTCTCATTGCGTGAATCGTTCCCTTGTGTTCCAGTTGGCACGAATCTCATGAGCATTCGTCAGCATAGGGCCCAGAGCCCTCATGCCGCGGGCGGCGCAAATCGAGACAGCATAAGATCTGGTTCTGCAAGCTTCATGATGAAAGACTCAAGATGAATGACGATTCACGCTTGCTGGTGGAAATGATGAGAAAACTGAGAATGATGAGGGACAAAGAATGGCACTGAGAGGGGTTGGGCTTTATCAATTTGTGGGTGGCTCGGTCATCAAACAGCCAATCAGGTTAGAGACCTCTCAACCTTTAGGCCCCAAAGCTATGGATAATGCATCATCAATCGCGAAAGCATAATCCTCGGACTTCCTGAGGCACGCCATGTGGCCAATTATCTCCTGGCAGAGCATCAAGGCTTTCCTTCATTACAAGGAGTAGCCCTGAGAAACCCCATTCATTGGTCTCAGTCACTCAAAACAGTCGGCCTCATTTTGGGTGTTTTATCAAAAGTACTATCTCAAGGGAGCACGGAAAATTGCATGATTCATGGGCTATTTTGTTATTTTGGAACATCTCCTTCTTGGATCGGACTGTACAGTTTACGACATGTTGTTCTTGTGTGCTATTATAGATTGGTTTGGTTCAGAGCACTATTACATTACACAGGGGTAGACAGGCATAATTATAAAAAAAGCATAATGTGGTGGGCATGGGTGTTCCTATCCTGTAACGTTCTGTGAAGCTTCAATTATTCATCTTTCGAAGCAGCATAAGTTCAGGGCATATGTGATCATCATCTCATCACAACTTTCCTAAATGCATGATCTGATCTTGCAAGATGACCAAAACCGAACCTAGAATGGTACATCTGGACAACCAGTCTCGTGCCTTTACAATCCCTGCTTGCAAAGTTGAACCTGTCATATACATCGCCCTGGTTCTCGTTTGAACAGGTTTCTTGGAAACTTTAATATGTTTTCGCCAGTCTATAGCAACACTTTTCTTTCATGATTCGAAAATCCTAAAATAGCTGTTCATTTCGTCACGCTACTCATCGTAGCTCAGGCGTGTCGCTCGCTTTGAACATTGGTTATACCATGAGCGATACGCTTCGGCAGGGCGTCATCTATCCAAGCGTCCTGGCGCTAATGGATCTCGTAATTCCAAAGAGAGGCGAATCAGCGGTGCCTCGAATATCCGCTAGCCACCAGAAGCATCATATAGTCCTATCATCTTGAGGAACGCGCTAAACAATCTCCAGCGTCTCCTGGTTCATCACGCCGTGGTCATCTAGAATTCAGCAAGATATGGCCTTGGACCCATTTTCTAGGCACACGATGCATAGTTATGTGCTCATGAAGCTGAAGTCAAGAGACTGATAATTCCATAAATTGGCCAATTCTCCCAGCTCTTCGTCTGAGATGTTCGCAAACACAGGGCCCTGAGGGGGCAGGTCTGCGGACACAAAACCTGTTGGGTTCTGCATGTACAATTGCGGCTGCCAGTCAGCACATGGTGCAGGAGCAGCGTATGCCATGGGAGGCACAAAGTCACCACCCACAGCAGGAACACCTCCCAAGGTGTATACTGGAGAGGGTGCCACGGGCGTAGGGATAATAATGGGAGAAGGTGAGAAAGTTGCTGCCGGAGGGGAATTTTGCGGATGTGATACGCTTCCTGGCGATAGTGTTTGTGGTGATGCAGCAGCTTCTGGGGGAGCTTGAGGTCTCTGGGGCACAGGGTTTTTGCTAGCCATGCTATGCGCTATCGTTGGTCGTGGGAGACGCTGAACGATTCGAGTGAGGATTCCATGTGATGCCTTGGCTGATTTAGTCACCATCCTAAGTCCCTGCAACATGGCATGCGCCTCATCGATGGCTTTGTAAACACCGTCTCGTCGAGGAAGTGTATGATGCTCATCATGAAGAACTGCTGAGCATAAGACTGTCGAGATGTCGAAAATGCAAAAGAGAACAAAATGGAATTTGGCATCTCGGGGATAGACATGTTCGAAAAATCTACGCAAAGATGCCATCAGCTCTAGACAGTAGTTGATGCCGTCGTTGCGTATTTGCAGCTCTGCCTCTAAGGATCGTATAGCAAACGGTCTTGTAAGGAAGCCACGGATAGGCTGTAGGAGCATTGAAAATGCCACGGTATGCAGTATATGCCTGTGAAGGACTATCCAGGGACACGAAACGTCTGAGGATCTGTCCGGATGCTGGACGTTGAAGGGAGGTGGAAAGGTTGCGATCCATGTCTCAATGATGCTCTGGTATTCCTGGACATCTGCATGGACCATGACGTTTTTGGGCGAGCCGAATCTTCTAAACAATTGTCGTATTACGCTGCATTGCATCTTCATGTGTAATAGAGGGGAGTATTGACATCCTTCCAAGCCAAGACTTGGAAGGCTGGCATCGCAGTCGGCTCGGTCGATAATCATAGGTCTACCCAACAGTGTCGAAACCTGCCTTTTGGAACATAAGTCAAAGGATATTGAGACATGCAGAAGATCACCTACCAATCCCAAGTGTCCAGAATGCACCAGATTCTCCGCCTTACTTCCTGGTCAAATTCTGAGATGGAGCCTGCCTTGCCTTCTTGATGGATGGCTGTGATAAAGTCAGCAGTCTTGTCAAGTTGCCAGCTATACACAGACATACATAATTCTTGGGCTTCTCGAATAGCAGCGTTCAAAACATGCCAACATTCGATAAAACGGGCTTCGGCTTTGAACCAGTAACAAGAATGCAGGAGTTGCTGGACATTGATAATGTGACCATGACCAAGGGGTACAGCGCTTCCTAGCTCTCGAGCAGCTTCATGAAACCGCTCACTTATACACTGGATCGTATCACTGAGGCCAACCTCAAGATTCCTCTGCAATTCGACATCGGTATACTGCGAGGCACATGCGCAAACTGTGAGGAGAAGGCAAGTCCATTGGACGCTCAGAGGACGGTTCTCGGTTCGTGCTGTCCACCATAGTTGATATTGCTCTATGAAAGTAGGCGGATAGACGATGTAGTAGTGGTAGTTGACATTACCGAGAAAGTTCTGGACAAGTGTGTCTGATATCGCAGTTGGCTAGATGTTCTCAGTTGCTTTGCTAACAGTACATACCGGTGTAAGGCCTAGAGGGAACGGCTTTCAGAGCTCTTTCAAGCTGTGGAAAACTTCTAGGATCCTTCACGAATTCTTGTGACGTAGTCCTGGTGGTCTGGAAGCAAGTACAATGTTAGGATTGGGCTAAACAATTGAGGAAATGTTACGAACCTTGTGTTCCGACGTCAGATCAAAAAGAAGATGAGAAGGCATATAACCCAAAGTGTCAATAGCATCGCTTCTTGTGCCTTCAATATCGGTTTCGACTAAGTCCGGGCTGGTTTTGTTGTTGATACGGTTCTTTCTCAGTCTATCCAAGGCAGCCTTGTCCGCAGTTGGCTGGTTGGTGTCCTTGAAACGACATTTGTCGGCCACCTTGCGTTTCTGGCATCCGCTGCACGGCCACTCACGGTTGCACTGGGTATATGTTTAGCGTTTTCAGCATGAATACATCGCAACTTGCCAGATGTTCTGGAAATGGCCAAGTTCGGGGTTTGTTACCTTTTGCTTGCGGCGTGCACACTCTGTGCATGCAGATCGATAGCTGACTTCTCTTCGTTGAGCCCTTTCTCCCATGACGCTGGACTGTGGAGCTGTCAAACTAAGGATCGATGTTCTTCATGGATCTGAGTTTGTCGAATGAGAGCAGATGTAGAAGTACAGGATATGTATGGTATTATTGTTACCTTTCGGTCTGAACGCAGAGTGCTTCGTGAAACGAACCAATATGACAGCAGCGCACTACAACCCGAAACAAGGTGAATAGAAATGACCATAAGACCGGCAATAGAAAAGGCGAACAATCATGTTGATGGGCTCCGAGTGGGGAAAATACTGCTTGAACGTTGTTGCTAATAAAGATGCATTTGCCCGCCTGCAGATCAATCAAGTGGGTGGGTGGCTAGGTGGCACACAAGAAGAGAAGAGCTACATCGCTTTGGGGGTCCGTTCCATTGCTAATTTCGTGCCGAGGGTCTTGCCAGTTGTCGGCGGTTATTCGAAGCGATGGGTCCTAACGGGACCAGCGGAGATAAGCGAGGCGATCAAGTGAGACTGTCAGATGGGATATGCTTAGTGATTGTGATGCCCCATTCCAACATGCATCTCCTAGATTCCTTGTGGCTCAATCGCCTGATAAGTAGTGGTTATCGCCATCATGAAACCATAGTTCGTAGGGCCATTTGGTACTTCTCATTGGTCAGTGTTGCTTCGTTGCAATTCAACTTCTTGACTTGACTAAAAGAAGCAAATATTGCGTTGTTGAGCACCGACTGGACATGGCAATCTCAACTCACTGTGTGTCTTGTCGAGAGATCATCAATTGTGGACATGTCGTCCTCCACTGGTATCAGCAGATTATCCTGTGTCAAGGATCAAAAGCAAAGCCCCAAGAGCCCTTGCCTCACCCACACCAACCATTCATGCATCATCCATCGTTTTCAGCTCCATTCTGTTGTATGATCTTGTTGCACAAATCCACTGTTGTCTCTCCATTTGACTTCTTCAAATCCCGTACCGAACCCCTCTCCTAGTTTCGTTGACGCTGTCCCCGCTACGCAGACCGGCGTCGCCCGGTCTGAGCGTTCCAGTCACCAACCGCAATGCCTGTTTTCCTATTGAGCCGCTCCCGATCATGGCAAATGAGCTTTCTTGACAGGGTACGTGTGTACAATCCTTGTCTGCTTGGGCAGGCTTGGGCCTCACGAAATTCTGTTTCGTTTTGTCGTTGTTGCTCACCCATATGTACGTCGGTGCTGGTGCAGCTTGAGCGGGCGGTGAATGCTACCCACCCATGTGGTGAAAGGGACACCTGGCCGGTCGCCGATTAAAAGTGAAACTCAGGCTGAGAGAACCCGAGATATGTGTACCATACAAGCAGCAGTGACAGTCAGAACATGCTCAGACTGGCGTATCTGGAGATATTAGTTGCATATTTTTATGTTGACTTCTTCATAACATACTTACTTGAACCAAAGGGTTCTTTCGATCCTCCAACCCATTATGCACGTCACTGACTATCCTCCGATCCCACGAGATGGGTTCAACGGTGTTCTCCACCATTAGTCCATGTCGTCAAATTTGACAACCTTGAAGCCCAACGCTCGAACGTCATGGTGGTGGAGAGTTTCTTGTATGCAACAAGGGTACTGTTAGGGTTTGAAACTCGAGCTAAATCCACAACGGCGCGCCGTTACAAGTGAACTGATCTAAAGTTGCACTATCGCATGTGGCGCGTGAGGAGATGCGAGGCGGTGAGGTAAACGCATGGCGGTGGTTGCTTTTGGCCTCGAACAAACGATTGCCCCAAGCTTTCACCACGAGTTTTTCATGCTTCGTCCGAACTTGCCGGAACGTTTACATGCGTCGAAAGCAGATCCTGCGCCTCAGACTCGCATAATATGGCGTAAAATCGAACGACATCCGAAAGAAGAAGTCACATCCGCCGTGTGTAAGGGCTCGTTACTTCGTCTGCCGATGACTCTGTGTAATGGCGGATCCGTGAACGAGCTACTGTACTGTAATCGCTTCGGAGACTAGTCCCGACCCCCCGGAAAGTTCGTGGAATATGTGTTCAAGGTCAAACCCTACTGTGCAAAACAGGGGCGAGATCTATGGGCTCATTTCCTAGATGCAGCTCACTGGGTTACTGCATGCCTAGTCAGCGCCATTGTCTCGAGATGTCGTATTTGAGGTCCAGTGGGAAAACAGAGGACTCTGTCTCTAGTTGCAAGCATGGAGTTTGGGCATGAAAGTTAAAGCAAGGACGCGCGGAGGTTTCCATTTTGGCATTCGGCATAACTCACTCGCATGCAGATGGCCGCTTTCTGAAAAGGCAGTGGATAGCTCGGATTGCGAGTGCCTTCTTGGTAGAGATTGCGTTGATATCATCGTATATTTGTTGAGCGAGGAAGAGTGAGAAGCCAACAGGATCAAAACGGCGGAAACACGGGTATAAGTGGTTGGGAGACAACCTGAGGTATCTCAGGCAAGTTGAATCTTCCTATATTAGGCACGAATTGATGCTGAGCTAACAACTTCGAGGCAGGTGTAAGGCCAAGACAGAAGAAGGTGCAACTCCCTGAATAAGATAGGTGGAAGAACTTAGAGAAGAACTATGGATCAGAGTAACAAGAGAAGGAGCGGATTCGTTACAGTATAAGAACTTCAAGTCTGATGATAAACACCGCCATATTCGCATATATCGTAACCCTCAATCCTTTGAAGAGTTCCTGAAATGCCAGCCAATGCACCCGAAAGAACCCCTCGATTCCCGAGATTTATCGGGTCAGGTCATAAGCGGGGCAGAAGAGCAAACTTATGCAAGTTGGCGCATATCTAGGCTCTCATATGAACGCACGACGAGTTGGTAGAACCAAAGCATGGCTTTCAGCTTGTGTAGGTAGGCTCAAGTTCACCACCAATTGATGCTGGACGATGCTGAGGTTGTCATGCAAAATCAGTCATCTCAACTTTTACGAGCAGGGTGATTATTGGCAGCTTCCGATTTGCTTCAATTCTGTTCTTCAGAGGACTTGATAAACTTGGTCTAGAATCTGCCAAAATGGCCTGACTTCAGCTAGTGCCCGTGTCCTTGTGTAACCATTGGTACTGTTCCATTTACCAAGAGCAACGACTTGTGCATGGGCGTCAACCTGTCCTCCTGGCCTTGGGGCCACGAGGTTCTTTATGACATGCCACCTATCATGCTCTCGAAACAATCCTAAAGTGGGAACGAGGTTACATCAGGCCAATATCTGGGGCCGAGAGCTGACATGTCAGAGAGTTGGCTAATCTGGTCAAAGGGCTGCTAGGGGCTGCAATCAATTCAAAATTGTCATTGCAAATTGCTCTTCTCTGGCATCCGTGCCTCACCGATTTAGTGTTACTTCACTTCTTTCCGCCTACGAACGTTTAAGGGTTTTTGTGAACTAATAGATACCCAGTCGATGCTGACCAACATTGTCAGTAAGTCTCAGCTCAGCCAAGTCGTCATTATTTCTTCAATGCCGAGCTAGCCACATGGCAATTGCTTTCAAGTGCCGGTGCAAAACCCCACCCTCGAGGTGTTCAACGGTCGCTAGCGAGTGGTAGCAGATGGCCGCAGCCACCACCATCGCCGATCTGTTGGCTCCCAGTACTGTTGCGGACTAGTCTCAAGCATTGTTGCGGCCTAGATCCCTACGGACCCTCCAAACTCTTGAACCAACTGGGCGCCTCTGGCTCCCTTTCAGCACCTCCACCCACGGAACTTCTGTCAAATCGCTAACTCTGTCGACGTCTTCTGGTTCGGCCTCTGACCTATCATCGTCTGTATCCTCATCCGTAACTTCAAGTATTGTATCGTTCCCCTCATCAGCCCCAGCTCTTGCATAGAGATCTTCGGTATAGGCCCAACTTGGGGTATCGAACTTGCCGTGAAGCAGGACAATGTCTCTGCCCTGGGATTTGATACGTTTGAACTCTTCCGCTGGAGTTGGTGTGACAAGCTGCAGGGTATGTGATTTCGTGTCGATACCTCGCAGGAGAACCAACCCAATGGTTCGAGAATATCGGGGGTCCAAAGCAGCGTCATTATAGTTAGGGATGAAAGGAATGCCTTCCGGACTTGTCGATACAATCTGGAGAACCTTGTCTTTACTTACTGCGTCAAGCTTCGTAAGGTTCGATGTTGTATCAGCAGAGGCCTGGTCTTGGGCGAATCCGGAAAATGCTTTCACATCCTCTATCTCAACTGCCGCCAGAACCAGTCCGTTCACTGTATCGGCCAACAACTCCGGAGGACATTGATAGTCATAGGATAACAAGCCGAAGATCCCCCTTTTGGAGGAATACCGTACAAGTAAGGGTGATCTGAAAGAAAGTGGTGATGGGCTCCATTTCAACCTTGGAGTAATATCAGTTTGCTCCGAGGTCGCCAAAGCTAGTTCTTGTAAGTGAAAGTAGGACATGGTCTGCATCGCTCTCAGATGAGCAGCGGTTCTTGATGTAAATTCGGACTGCTGGGATGGTAGTTCTGTAAACGTGGTTTCTGTTGCAGCCCGCAACGCATCTACTGTCTCGGAGGGGCCATCTTCAGACATATATAAGACTTCTTCGGGCTTCATCTTCCTGACCAGGGCAGAGAGAAGATCGAGTCCAGTCCCAAGAATCCACCCTGGTGTATTGATAATGAGAGGAATCCCCGCAAAAATTTTGGTGTATGTGTCAAATAGATCGGCCGCACATGCAAGGTAGAGATCAGGGTCCGATGCTGGAGTTACGGAGGCCATTGAATGGCAACGAACGACGTTCGAGGCAGGGTCTCTGATGCCCGGATGTGTGAATGATGTACCTAGATTCGGCTTCGTCACAAAAACGAGAGATAAAGTCCCCGCTGGTGCATATTCCGGTTGGCCTGGATCTAGGTCCATGACTACAACACCACGGGAGGTCTGACTATGAGATCGACCTGTCAAAAGCATGTTCAGAAACAATCGCGAAAAAGTAGACTTTCCAGTCGATTTTGGGCCGCATATCAACGTTGATAGATACGGTTTCTCTCGACTGGTCGTCACAAGGGATGAAAGCTTCTTATTCCACGCCGCTGGTGGGACTAGATCTTGGATAATGCATTTCTTAGGGGCATCTTCCGACGCGTAGATCTGGAAGACCATTAGTAAATGCTTTCACGGTAGGTAAGGAAACTTACAAATTGAAAAGTTGCTTCTGTATTTGTCTTGGTTGAGTCTCCCTCAGGTGGTTCGTTCCACATTTTTCTGAATAGAGGTGATAAACGGCCCAACTGGCGCAGACCTTGAGCATTTTTATCTGGATGTAGCTCTAGTCTCGTCTGTTCCTTTGTCCGTAACACGGGGACTGCATGGCAGTGAGGGGCATGAACCCATTCAATAGTTTCAGCAGGATAGAGAGTAGCACCAGCCAACACTACCTCACCTTGAATCACTCTAATACCAAAACTTCCAATGATTAGAAATCGCTGTCAAGTCAGTCAATATATTCTGAGAGAGCGAGGCGTGAAGTTTACCTCTTTGTTAGTTAGTCGTAGTTCTACCACACCTCCCGTCTTGACTCGGTGGTTTTGATTAGATAAACGAAATGATGAATACGGTAGGACTCTTTGAACTGTTCCGGGTTCAGGAGTTGTAGATCCCAGTGGCCCACTGAGAAGATGATGAGCGATGTCGAAACTAGTGATGCTGGGTAATATACCTTGCCAATTCATCGCTCTTGGGATGTGCGGCAGGCGATTCAGTTCCACGCTGTGACCGAGGAGTTTTTACTGTACTCTTCTTAGGAGTTGATGAAGTTCTAACTTGACTGGTGCCCTTTTGGAGCGGACTGAAATAGTTGACGTTGCTGGTGGGTGGTTTCTCATCGGGTTCTGAGGATTGTTGCGCGGACGTTGCAGAGGCTGCAGCCTCTCTCCGTCGGGCAGTAAGAGCAGCAATAGCACTCATCGCTTTATTATGTGAGTTAGCAGGATCGAAACACTCAGGGCGAAGAGTAACACTCACGCTTCGGCGCATCTACACCCTCAATTCTTCGTTTTTTGTGAGAGGACATGGCTGATATTGGGTATGGTTAAAGATAATAGTAAGAATTGAATATAATATATCCAAGAAGAGAAAAATAGGATGAACGGTAAATCACTGGACAGTCATTATTCATCCATGGACGTCGCATGCTCCATGCTCAGGGCAAAGGCTAAAACGTCTTGAAGGTGCATACGGTCTTATCGATAAGAAAAAATTATTTCGCGTTACCTGGGTATTCACTTGGCGATTAATGGTATTAAAAGGAATAGTACCAACGACTTATAGACATCTAGAATTTCTTAGCAATTTTACTTTAAGAGTATAAACCTCTGTCTTTACTTTTGCCCAATCAAATTGACTTCGCGTCACCCATCACCGGATACTCTACACGATAGAGGCGCGTCCGCACAGGTAACCCAGGATAACTTAGTGGATTGCCCCACTAGCGCGGCATCTCCAAAATTTATTTTCCAGCAACTTCATCTTCACCTCGATCAACCTCGTCCTGCCAATTGCACCCTCACCACCGAAAAGATTAACAGAAAAATCCGCCCAAGATGGCGCCTAAGGAACCCTTCAAGGTGCACTCCCTCAATAAGCACATAGAGAACACAAAGAAGGGCCTATCGGCTGAAGCGCAATTCAACCGCCGCCCCGGCAACCGTGCTACAACTATCAAGAAAGAGTCGAGCGACCCAAACAACATTTTCGCCAACAACGATGGGGATGACGATGACGAGTCAGGAAGCGGAAGCGACAGCGATAGTAGCAGCGATGGCCCGGCCGACTTTATCTCCAAACTCACCAGTACCACGAAGCCTGCTTCTGCCACTCCACGCCGTCGTAGCAAGGATGATGAAATCGCTGATAGCGATGCCGAGCGCAACGCGTCCAAAAAGAGCACTTCTGTGAAAAAGCATGCTCCTGCCAAGTCGAAGCCTCAATCTTCTAGCGATTCAAGCAGCGAAGACGAGTCTGACGACGAAAAGACCAAAGCAAAGGCTAACGGCACAACTCCTGCAAAAGCGTCCGACAGCACCTCGAGCTCCTCGGAGTCGGGAAGCGACAGTGATAGCGATGAGGAAGACGAGAAGGCAACCACCGCCAAACCATCCACTACAAAACAAGACGATTCTGAGTCCACCAGTGATTCATCTAGCGATGATGAAAGCGAAGAGGAAGCCGATGCCAAGGCCAAACCTGCTGTGAATGGTACGGCTGCTACTACATCGAACACCTCAAGCGAAGATAGCGACAGTGAAAGCGAGGATGAAGAACAGGCTGCGAAACCTGCTGTAAAACCTGCCGCTAAGCCTGTCGCTCCCGAGTCAGACAGTGAAAGCGAGGAGGAGGATTCTGATGACGAGATGGTTGATGAATCCATGCACATTGAGGATCGCGAAGGACAGCTCGCCCTCCCTAACTTCATTGCTCCCGACTTTGTCCTTCGCAAGGGCGATGATGGCACAAACGGCCGCGACGTTGCTGAGATCTGCAACAAGGCGAACCTAGAGGGCAAGCAGTTTTGGTACTTCACAGTTCCTTCCAATGTGCCCATCTCAGTTGTTCAGAATCTCGAAATCCCCATGAACCAGTCACAGTCTACCGATAAGCTGTTTTCTCACAACGGCGAGGACTATGGTGTCTCCTTTGAGAGTATTGCCCCCAAGGGTAATATCCAGATCATGATTCCCTCTGATCGCCCTCAATACCAGCCCAGTAAGCTCCCAATCGTCAGTTTTTTCATGTTTTTCACTAACTTTTAAATCAGCCACCAAGCAGATCGACCAAGTTATGCAGGTCAAGAAGATCACACAACTTGGCTCCACTAACTCTGTCGCTCCTGTTCCCAAGCCAGCCCCTCGTGCTCAGCCCGCTGGTCTCAAGGCTCGATACCAGCCCATTGGGGTCAACGAGCCCATGGGTAGCATCGGTGATGATGAGGACGTAGAGATGGGCGAAGCTCCCGTTTTGTCGACCAAGGCTGCCAAGAAGGAAAAGAAGCGCAAGTCAAAGGAGACTTCTGACAAGAAGCAGAAGAAGGGACTGAACATTCCCGAACCCCCCAGCTCTCGAGCAACCGACGCACCAACTCCTGACGCGCGCAAGAACAAGCGAAAGCTCGCAGCCTCTGAGGATGATGCCGTAGCCGTAGCCGAGCAACTTCAAGAGGAGACTAAGCTTGCAGCGAGCAAGTCCAAGAAGCAAAAGACAAACCGAGCTGGAAGCCCCGACCTGGGCTCTGAGCCAGCGTCTGCAGTCGCAAAGAAGTACACCCCTGTCTTGCCTCCCACAATCCCTACAGCAGGAACCCCTACTCCCAAGTCTGTCTCCACGCCTGTTGCAAGCAGCAAGAAGCAAAAGAAGGTCAAGGAGGCTTCTGTGCCCGCTCCCCGCCAGAGCGTGGTCCCCATACCCTCTATCCCCCACTCCTCGCCTCCCAGGTCCTCTCCTGCGCGCGCTCCTGCCTCACCTAGCCAGGGTAAGGAGAAACGAGCCAAAAAGCGCAAGGATAAGGATGGCAAAAAGACTCCCTCGGGCAAGAAGGAGACCCCTGTAGTCCCCCCTGTGCCTCTGTCTTCCTCGGAATAGCGTTCTGCTGGGAAGAAAAGTCCTCGAAAGGAAAAAGGCAAGGGCAGAGCCAGCAGGAAGTAGTGAAGAGGTCGATATGACAGTATTTCAGAAAGCTGCCTGGGCTATCGATATGTATCGCTGTCTATCGGAAGCAGCATAGACTATATAAGAGCATTATCAGTTCTTGTGAGCAGACATATGGTGTTGGATGCACATAGGAGATGTTGCAATTTTTTTCTTCGCGCATGGCTTGATAGTGCAAGCATTTCGATACCGCGACGAGACAGTTGTCTCTGGATTTCAGCGGCATGGCGTTGGTGGTGCATTTTGGTCGCAAACGGAAAGAAAAAGGGGGTTGAGGTCTCTGAGGATAGTGTAAGAAGGGTGTCGTACGGAGAGGCTCGAAGAAGATCTCCCTTCTCCAAGGATTAACGTGGATCTTTATTAGCTAGGCTTTTGGCATCAGCATCGTTCGATGGAAGGATGTTTGTGTGATCGTGTAGTCAATGTCAGAACAAACAAACCTTAGTTCCGCACTGCATCTTGTGACTATATTAGTTCCTTGCAGAGGTTGTTGCCATTGAGGCTTGACTTGAATTCGATAGTAGATGAGTCCTTACGACGATGCTCATAATCATAACAAGCTTTTGACGAAAATCATGGTCCTCTTCTCACCATCATCCACACCTACCCTGTAGCATTCGAAGGTGGTGAAGCTATCACCACAGACAGACAATACATTGTCACTCGTAAGGTATCTAATAAAAATTGAGTTCGTTTTCTTCGTATTCAACTCAAACCTTCTGCTTAGAGCAGACTTCTGTTTTGACAATATGGGAATGCCAGAATCCCATGAGCACCTATCAGTCAAGCCACCCAGCCACTCTTCTATGTAATCAATCTAGAATACGAAACGATTTATCCCTGCAAAAGGCCATGGAATTCATGGGAAAAGTCAATTCCCCAAAATCTCGAATGACAAGCGGCACAGTCACGTAATTGACGATGTAAGGTTTCTTAGTTTCTGCCTTTGAAATGGACACGCCCCCCCTTCACCAGCCGCCTAGGGTGTCCATGGATGGAATATCACGATGACGTCCGCTATTTAGAGCCTCACGTGCGGCCATATTTTGACGCCATTGCATCTGAAAGATGAAAGTAAGGGCCGTCAATAAATCTGATGGATCCGGAATGATAGGCAATACGAGAGTCAAGTGTACTTGTCACTGAAGTCAGTACCAGATCTGATTCCAGTATTATGATGCATAATTCGGTAGTCAACAAGATACCTGAAAGAGCTGTAGGATCATGTGTGTAGGTTGTAGCTCCAGATCTACGTCAACATTAAAGGCACATAGACTACCTTAAGGTAGTGGTGCGGATTAGACTGTAAGTATACGTCTCTCACCGCCAGCCTCACAGGCTAGACAGGGTATTGAGCTGAGGTCGGGTTCAGTTGACACCGTAGACCAGTTCATGCATTGATGATAAGAGTCGATCGTCGCTGGTTGCGGTCTCTGGCTGTCATTCAAATGTGGGGGCTAGAGATCACGAACGAGGTCATTCGGCCAAAGAACCTCACAGTAATTGGCTACTAACGTTTAAAACATCTCAAGTAACCCTGGGATAGCGTCCTGGAACAACAGTGTATAACAACCTGAGTTTGCTCGAATCTGGCAAACTCGAGTCAAACCGATCATTGAGGAATGCTATGTCTCACTTCCTGTCCTCGCACCATTTGTTACATCTTTCGAACACCAATGTGTTACAAAACGTTGAAGACGACATGACGCATCACTGAACATGCCACTTAATGGCAGAAATGCGGACAAGGTGTATGTATGTCACACAGCAGAAAGCCGGGGATATCCATTAACCACGTGCATTGCACGAGATCTTTGAAGTACGACCAGAGAAAGAATATGGTCTGATAAAGTTGAGCTAAAGCTTGAAGGAACCGTACATGGGCACTTGGAAAGATTCGGACAACGGGAATCTATCCGTAGATGCAGTGATCAATCATATCAGGAGACCGACCGGCAATACGCATTCGATAATCGTCCTATGCCAATATCGGTCGGCATTCTCCTGGACCCCGAGTGCAAACACCGGCCGAAAACTACCGACCCCGGGTCCGTGACTGAAGAGTTTGTTAATTTTTTCTTTCTTTTTTCCCCATCCGTCAGTGGGCCGAGACCCGACTTCTGAACGGACATTGCCCCAAATTAGTGAGTGATTAAAAAGAAAAACCTCAAAAATCGGCCGAGTTAATAAACCAAAGACGGAAAGCAAAGTTCGATGGACCTGGTTTAGGTGGGACCACGGCGGACTTCGCAAAGATTAAACCCGCTGTGGGAACTAAGGTAATCGGTCGTCATGATAGATTTTTGGGGGTTCAAGAACGAAAATTTCGTTTAACTGTACTTTGTCTCACTTAGACTTCAGCCCAAGTACAGTACGGAAGAGAGGATCATGACAATTAGGTTGACAGTATCCTCGATGCCATGCTACCTATTATGGCGGCTCGCTCGGATACTGTCGCATTGACCGCCTCTGTATTGGGCTCCCAAACCAGGCTTTTATTAGTATCAGGATACCTGATCCATGATATACCTTTGAGTTGTCGCTCACGAGGGCATGGATCTGGAGCTAGAGTAGCAGTCATCACTGCTTGCCCAGTAAGAATCAACCATGATGCATTTCTGATTGGGCATTAGTTTCTGTTGGCGTGTGCTTGCATACCGCGTTGGTCTTTCATGTCCTGTAGGTAGGGTGAGAGGCATGCAACAGTATTCAGCAGTCATCATCCATGTGTTCAGACAATGCGGTCTGGACCAGCGTTTCCCAACCAGACACGTACTGCACATCCTCGCTTCTGGTCAGACATTCAAGCATCAGCAAGAAGACCAAAGCTGATGAGCTTAGAACAAGCCTGTAAACTGAAGCTCAGCATGTGCTTATCATGAAGCGTCAGACACTAATAGCATATTGAGTAACAGCCGAGGCCAATACTGTGCCCAAACGATGCTATTAGTCCAACCGGCATGATGTGTTTCTTGCCTTCTCTGATTAACATATTCGTCTGCAATATTAAGCATGATATCCAAGAAACTTAGAACTACCTTCGAGATTGGGTTGAAAGTTGAAACTACCTAATCCATCCCATCCCATTTTCAATTGACTAGCGTATCGCAAGTGGTGTCTCGTGCGCATAGGGGACCCTTGACGATCTCCTGAACTTGGGCCAGTCCGCCTCAATTCGACCTTGGCTTTTGCAGCTGCGGTATGGGTGTTTCAATCAAGTTGAATCCGTGCACGGGCGGCTGAATCAACAACGTGTTAAAGAGATTGCAAGGCAATGGCAAATATATACTGATCAGGTTGTTTATCAGTAAGATCATGCGCTGCGACAAGACACCAATCAACCCGTTCTATCCAAGGGACTGGATGAGTTTCGTATCCCTGTTCGTCGAGACCCTCCCAATCTCTCTCAGACCCAGAGCCTCCACTGCTCGCTCTGCTTATTCTCTTCCGTCCCGAATGGAGGATCCACGCTATCCACGTTCAATTTCCTTGCATTATGGCCTCGCGCCTCGTCTCACCTCGGGGCGCGCGCCTCACGCATGGACAAATAAGACCCGAGCGACCGTTAAGAGCCTCCATTGGATTTTTCCCCCCTCAGTGTTGCACGGCACATCGAAAACTCCGCGTCGGAGTCGGAGCGAATAAACTCTTGAGTTTAGTTAATAACTTATTTCCCCTTCTCTAGCAGGACGTCACCGTCTCATGACGATGAGGCTTGCCGCGCTAAATTGGTCTAATTGATTATTGATTCGCTCAATGGCCACAAACGGTTTCCTTTGTGTAAACCCTCAACGAGAACCCATCTTCCGCTACATCCGAGTAAACGTCGAGATGCAGCAAGATGACAAGGGAAAAGTGTAGGTGTTTCGTGGGGTTACTATAACCCTTGTCGTGTGTATGTCTCCCGAGTGACGGGATGGGCTGCGCGCGCCTATGTCCTATGAAATGGACTAGGTTTCTGAAGCTGACCCTTGAACTTGGAGCGCCTGAAGTTGTGAACACTTGAACCGTTACACGGAGAGCCATCAAGAGTCTCATCATCAGCAGGGCTGAGTCTAAAGTTGGTAATCGGAAGCTGTCGAACAACTAAATCACGAGTATGGATGGCTATTTCATTTCGGAATGAAGTCAGGTCTTTTGGACCGACAAGTAATATCAATTGGCTGCTTGGATGACTCTGGCAACTACACAGCAACATATCTTGTGCTGACAGTCCAGAGGTTGGCGATAGTTAATGGCTTAACGCTAACATGAGTTAGAGCACGCCGTTGCCGCAGCTCGAATGTTATTAGCATTCAGACTTGCAACGTTGATCATCTGAAACAGTAAAGGTATCCGTGTCTTTCAGCGTAATCTGTGTTAACATGATACTTGTATCACAACATGAGGAACTTTGAGCTTGAAGGCAACAGCTCAAGGTTGTTAATGAAAGACAGGTGTGAGTAAGCATGGGCTGGATTATTCCTTCCTGGCGCCTGGCTGCATGGAAAGCCTCGACGGACAGCCACGGATGGTAAGCATCTTCCATGGAGGAAGCAGCGGAATTGGAGAAGGTACATCGGTCGCGAGTACCTGCTGAACGCACATCATTTTTTTCGCTTCCTGCCTTTGAATGCGACGAAAAAAGATGCAGTGGCCCCAGCTCCTTGTTAGCGTCAAAAGAAAGAGCTGATCCTTGTCTTTGATATCACTTCTCAATGGTTCGTTGTTCATCATCCATCTCGGTTTGCGGCCTGTGAAACTTTGCCGTGGGGCTCTTGTGCAACGTATTTTTCAGAAAGGAGCATCGTTTTTTGCTCAACTCGCTGATTGATTATCGATATATTGGGCTAGCTTTTGTTTATTAAGGGGTTTGCAAACAATCAAAGCTTTATTCCCTTGGCTGAGGAGCCGGTGCATGAATGACAAAGCTCGCAACAAGACCCAGGCGAGTATGAGCTGCAGGAAGTTTCCTCGCGTGCGCAAATTGATTATGACCTCAGCGGAAGCGTCCCCTTGAGGATATCCCTGGGTCGCTTCCATGTTTCGACTGCAAGCAGCACACAGGCTTTCTCGACGCTTAATTGCAACCTTGTACGTACCTTATGTTACTGCCAACACATGGACATGAGCTGTTCAATTTAACAAATCAACAGTTAAATGTCACGTTAGATTGAGCCAGTGATCGTCATAATCATATCTTACAACCTACAACCGCGGCTGGTTGCTGAGCACGCGGACTCGCCAACCTAGACTCCCGTTCAGGTCTGATTGGTTTAGCCTGTCCCCATAATCGAATCTAGGCAGTCTTCCAGGCGCATGTCACTGTGCCACAGTCATGACGCTGCGATCAGAACAAAGAGTCTCTCCGTTCAGTCAGAATGCCTAGGCTGTGTATGAAGCCAAGTGACACCGTCTGGGAACCGTTTCTGATGGTGACGTTTTCTTAAGAATCAGCCACCATCATTGACCACGGACCCTGATCAATGACAGAAAACAAAGATGCAATGAAGGAGTGGGTCTTTGTATTGATCAAGCCACTCAAAGACTCGTCATGAACTTGGATTGTTCTTGTCTCGTTTCGTCTTGTCTTGTCGTCAGCGCAGTGCAGTGCATTCTAGCACATGGGATCATGGGTCTCGCTGAGGTCAGAAAGCGAAAAGAGTCGTGCTGGCTGTGTGTGTGCATCCACGTCGGTAGATCACCCTTCCAATCTCATTCGTTCCAGATGGTGATGTGATAAAGTCGGAGTCGGAACCTCGGAGTCCATGGAGCTTGGCGAGCCTCCGACGCCGACTGAAAGGGTGCTCAGTTAGTTTGAACGGGAAATTCATTGGACTTCAAACAATGTGGACTTGTCTGGAAGACTTGTTCGCTTGCGTTGGCAAGGTGCCGGCCATTAACGTTCTCAGTCAATCGTTGCCCAGCAGCTATGCCAAAGCTGAAATGATGTACTACGTGCAGTGCTTTCTGGATCACCATGGGCTGCCTCCCGTTCCTGCATTGTGAGTGGCCATATCAAATGACTGACAGGTCAAGGAGATGCTCTGCGGCTCATTTCACTTTATTCATCGAGGCTCAGTTCCAAGACTGCCACGTCGACCTTGTAGGCTTGTCTGGACTGGTAGTAGGTAATCTCATCTCCCCCTCAGTTTAAAACGTGGTCGGTAAAGTTTTGGCGATACAATACGCGGAAAGCAAGTAAGCGTTATTTGACAGGGCAATTCTCACGCGACTCAGCCCGCCTATCAGGCTTGGCAGCGGCTTCGAAGGAAATTACGGTAATACGCCTTGATTCGGGTTGCCGCAAACCCCCGTTCCTCCGCGATGTCCGGCCAGTGTGCTATGTCAGCAACTTTGTTTTTATCGGCTTGATTGATTGGCTTCACAGTGACAAAAGAGCTCCGTCTCAGCGTCAGAGCAGAGCTGATTAGGCTTAGGCGCTGGCTCCAGTGCAATCTCCAGGCGACCCTGGTGCCATCCATGCACAACGCCCCGCTGAGGCTTGTTGACTGGCCGGTACCCCAAACCCTTGTATCCATAACTCCTCCCGCAGCATCCGGACTCATTTGAGATGAGGACGAGGAAAATCCTGCGGTGCGGGCCCCCTTGAATGAAGCTAATGTCAGTGGAGTGTGATGGGGACAGTAGCTTAGCGCCCACTGGAATCCTGCGCGACGCGCCCTGTTGAATTTGTGCTCTTTAGCGGACTGCGGTTGCAAAATCAGCTGTAAAGACCTTGATTTTTCAGCGCTTCTAGTGGCCAGCTGCTCTGGTACACGCCCCTGGTGCATCACTTTCCTGCACCTCGTCATCATACTCGATCCCTCTCTCCTCCACTCCCTCCACTTTCTTCATATTACTACTCCCATTTCCTCACCTCCATCTTCTTCTTCCCTCCCTTTCTCTCTCTCTTCGATCCTCGGCTTAGCTTCGTCTTAGATTCGCACCTTGTTAAAGCATTTATCTTCCTCCGTCACGACTTCAGGTTCTAGCCTCACATTTTCTTTGTGTGGCGTCCCTGTCGCGTGCTGCCTCCCTTCTCTGCGACTCGACAACCATCGCTCTAGACGGCCATCCCGACGATTCCGACCATCGTGGTATGCGTGCAAGTCAAGTAAATAGGTCAACTTGGATATGAGGTAGTTTTTGGGTATTCATATTGGGTTACCGACTACGCGTTACGAATTTCTTCGAAAATTATCTTGCGATACGCTACAAATAATCAACACGCCCCCTTTCGAGTCACCGTTCTGTCGATCCAAACAACTTTCTCGACCTTCACCATGAATGATTTCTCCGCCACCCTTTCAGGGAAGCCCAAGCTTCAGCTTCTTTGGCCTGAACATGTTAATCTGCCATTCCTCAACACTGTTCCTCACAGATATCGAATTGGCCGCCGACGCACCAAATCAAAATCCAGACCTGGCAATGAGGAGATCACCAGTCTCAAAACCTCTTTCAACGCCTGGGATGGTGTTCGTGATCTTCAGAAGCATCATTGGAGGACGTCAGATCTCCAATATGCGGTCGTTGGTCTCCTAATTCTCTTTTCCTTCTGGATTGCTCCCCCGGCTCCTGGTGTCAAGCTCCTAGCTATCATTGGCAGCGTCTGGGTTCTGCTTATGCCTGCCACCCGTCAATTCTTCTTGCCATCAGTGACAATCTGGACCTGGCTCTTGTATTTCTTTTGTAGTCGGTATGTGTTGACTTCAGAGGTCAAAATTTTCGCCTGCTAACATTTTTCAGATTTATCCCCAATGAGTACCGGCCTCATATTTGGGTCCGCGTGCTACCCGCCCTCGAGAACGTCTTGTACGGTGCCAATCTGTCGAGCATTCTCTCCGCCCACCAACACTCGGTCCTCGATATTCTTGCCTGGATTCCCTACGGCTTGTGCCATTTTGGTGCTCCTGTAGTCTGCGCCCTGCTCATGTTCGTCTTTGCTGCCCCTGGCACGGCCCCTGTCTGGGCTCGCACCTTCGGTTGGATGAGCATTTTAGGTGTCACCATTCAGCTTCTCTTCCCCTGTGCGCCACCTTGGTACGAGATGGAGCATGGTCTTGAACCTGCTGCCTACGGCATGCCTGGGTCTCCTGCTGGACTCGCTCGTATCGACGCCATTTTCGGTATCGACCTCTACACAACTAATTTCAGCACAGCGCCTGTCCCCTTCGGTGCTTTCCCCTCGCTCCACGCCGCGAACGCCGTGCTCGAGGCTCTTTTCATGTCTCACTGCTTCCCCCAATTCCGAACTTACTTCATCATGTACGCTGGGTGGGTCTGCTGGGCCACCATGTACCTCAGCCACCATTATGCAATTGATCTGGTGGTCGGTGGCTTGATTGCGTCTTGCTTTTTCTACGCAGCAAAGGCCCGATGGTTGCCCCGACGACAGGAGGGAAAGATTACGCGATGGGAATACGAGTACGTGGAGTATGGCGACCGTAACGCCATTTCTGACGAGGAGTATGGCGAGTACTTTGGTATGGGTCTGCTTGGACGTCCTCGCGCCGACTCTAGCGATGGCTGGACTGTTGCCAGCTCTAGCTGCAGCTCCAGTAGCGGAACCCTAAGCCCAACTCTATCCGAGGAAGCCCTTCCCGGAATGCTTATGGATATGGACAACAACGGACAGCTCTGGGACGGCCACGCTCCCGCTCGAGATGTGGAGTTGAGTGAAGTTGTGGTGGTGCGGTAATCGGCACGACTGAGTAATAACACTACCCCCGGAAACTCATCCCACACCGGGGAAACGAAGCGAATGTTGGGATTTTACGATTTTAATGCCCCGAACCCTTTTTAATCTTCGACCTTATACTTTTTTGATAACATCTTTGGCATTCATCGGCACAGCGAAATGGCGCAACACGGTGCTTTACTACGGCAGATGCTGGATTCTGACGCAGGGCCGTCAGGGCCAGACGGGAAACTGTAATAATGGGTTCAAGGGGCTAATGTGTCCCGTTCTAATGTATACCCTGCGGAAGGACAAAACCGAAACTGAATAGAGTAATGTATACAACCAGAGGAAGTTTAATTCGTGCATGGACATGAGACGACGTCATGTCATGCACCGATACGCTCGCTAGAGAGCCTGGACGACGACTCGAGAGGGACATGCTTTGTGATAAGCCCCCCTACTCATGATGAGGAGGAGAGATGAAGGACAATTGGCTCATAGCCGAATCCTGGATGATCCTGGAGAGCAAAAGCCAGGAGGCGCAAGGAGGTGGGCTGACTTTGGTGGAAAGGAAAAGGAATACCAAAGATACCATTCGCTAGATATTAGCAGTTAGAAGAATTGACAGCATATTGTCTCTGTCACACCCTGTCTCCTCAACGTGAAAGTTCTTGTAAATCTTCATCCTACTCGCTATATACCAATATCCAGCTCGACCTTGGCTGTCAAGGTTTTGTTCACTGTTTTTTGTTTATACAGAGTTGTAGTTGGCACGCGATCAGGTGGACCCGTTCATGATATCGAAATCTCAACATGCCGATCTTCATCTAGCCCAAGAACTTCCTCCGACTTCTGTCCAGCGGCATTATAAACGCCAAGCCTGCACGGCACTCCTAAGACTCTTGGCATTCACAAGCGCTGCGTCTTAAATTCGCTTTGTCATGATACCGGAAGTCTCAGTGTCAATATGTTGTTCTGGTGTTGTAGGTTGAACGCAAATATCTGTAGTTTAAGTTGTACAAACATGTGATTTGAAACTCTCGATCTCTGTTCAAATTCCCAGGGGACGGTTTTCAGCCTCGAACTACTTCACTTATGCCCTTGGATAAGGGTACGTGGTAAAGGCGCTCCTCCACATATTATCAGTGACAAGACACTCTGGCATATGACAAATGGTTCAGGTCACAAGTTATCATATAGCCCTACTCTGTCTGATACCTGATCATATCCACACGCGAGAGTCACTCAGGGTATGTACTCAAGATTGAGGGGATTAAAAGAGTTTACATATGAGTCCACACGAGCCGTAGCGATCCATCAGTCAGAAACACAACTACAGGCAAATAACACGAGCAGTGATAACGAGCAGAGGAGGCAATAAACTACAAACCGATTGAGCCCTTATTCGGTGCGAACCTTGTGCTTTATTTCTGACCTGAGCCTCGAAGTCACTGGTATCTCTAACAAAGCATCTCGAAAACGAGACCTCACAAAGGGCGTTGCAAATACTAAGATCATACTTGAAACACAAAGGGAAATGTAAAGAAAATAGGATAAACCGATTCTTCCTCCCTGTCGCTGCAACGGCGTGCCTGCGGTCCGTTCTTGAAAATACATGTACCCAAATCGCTGTTGGTCCTCGCTCTCCTTGTTGCACATGCGCATATGCCAGCACATCGTCCTTGTTCTTCGCCCGCTTCATAACGCCAATGCGGGTTTGCAGAATTTCCTCCTCATCACGTTCAACCATCATTCTTCTAACACGTATTCGTCTCACCATAGCTTCCCTCTGATATATCAACTCCGCAGATCTCAGAATAACTCAGACACATCGCCCCCATTCTGGCTCTACCTCTTCGACGCAGGCGCACTCCAAAGTCCCTTGGATGTCTCGATGACTCTATTTCCGTTGTTTCCAGGCTGCAATGAGGATGGGACGTTGGATGTTGATGTGTTGCCCATAACCACGTCCGTCTCTGTCTGAGTTCCATATCCACTATCCTTAGGTTGGTTGCTACCCATTGAGATGGCACTATCTCCTTTCTTGTTGGTAGGCGGCTGTTGGGGCTGCTGTCGCGCAGCGCCGCGGCTGGGTTCCTTTGAGCGAGCCCCATCCATCATCCCATTTTGAGCCTCACGCAGCTTATTGATAGCACGAACAGTATCAATGGCTGCATGTAGAGTTCGGCGAGCGTTGAAGTTCTTCTTGATGTTAGGCAGAAGGTTCTGGCTCTCGCCCTCCGCATTGATAAAGCCAGCAACGAATGGATGCTGGAGAGCCTCATGGGCAGTGATACGCTTAGTAGAATCGATAGTCAAGCAGCGTTGGATAAAGTCCTTAGCATGGCTGGAAACGCCGCGCCAGTATTCAATAGGGGTGAAGCTATAATCTGCGTTGAGGATGGCCTGCATCTCTTCGAAGTCAGAGTCGCGGTCGAAAGGAGTATAACCGCAAAGTAGGAAGTAAGTGATGACGCCGAGTGCCCAGAGATCTACAGGCTTGCCATGGCCTGTCTTCTTGAAGATTTCGGGAGCCATGTATCCAGGAGTACCACAGGTCGTAGTCAGAACGTGGAACTGTTCCTCATCCATAATTCGAGAAAGTCCAAAGTCTGCAATGAGCAAGTCTGCGTTGTCCTCGGGGGTTCGGAAGAGTAGATTTTCAGGCTTCAAGTCGCGATGGACGATACCGTGGTCATGCAGGTAAGCGACAGCTGACAGTGTAGCGCGAACCAAGTCGGCGGCGTCTGACTCAAAATAGGAGCCCTTTCGGCAAATTCGATCGAAAAGCTCACCGCCTAGTGCAAGATCGGTGACGAGGTAGAGATTGTTCATGGTCTCGAAGTAGTCGACAAGAGTAAGGATGTTTTGATGGCCCATGGAGACCTTCTTAAGGACGGCGATTTCGTTGCGAACCTATCATTGCGCATAACGTATCAGAAAAGTACAACGGAGTAGAGGAATGTTCCTGTAATTTCAGGGGACAATAGAGTAATTCGCACCATGTGTTCGCGACCAGCCATGAGCCGCTTATTGATGACCTTGGCAGCATAGTAACGACCAGTGTCTATGTGTACACATTCTTTGACGACGGAGTATGAGCCAGCTCCCAGTGTCTTGCCAACCTTGTATCTACAAGGCTGGACTTGAGGTTGTTGGCGAGCTGCAGAGTCCATTGCAAGACTGTGACGTTGAAGCTGGGGGAGATGTCGGAGCAGAGAGTTGATAAGAAGATCGCGATGCCCCGCAGAGCGTTCAGATGCGAACAGAGGGGGTGACTGTCGCGCGGTGTCGCGATGAAGTATGAGATATGATAGGATTGTCTGGTTCAGAGGATCGGATGCCTATTGTTGAAGGGAGAAACACAGGAATCGAGAGCAACTCAGGTGAAGAGAGTAGATATCAGCGGTCGAGATGGCGATGCTGATGGGCTGAAGTGAAGAAGGGGTTTGGTTGGGTTGGTCAGAAGGGTCGGGCCTAAGAGGTGGGGTCGTGTCAGATAAAGTCTAGCTGAAATATGGGTAAGATAATGACAATAGACAATAATGCTCAAGGCGTTTTAGTTTTGGACCCTTAATACGAGAAGAATTGGTGCCCGACCCTGATTATGATTGTGAATGCCAGGCAGACTTCAAACTGGCCATCAAATGTCTATCCGTATCCCTATTCAGTGGTGGCATGCCTTACATTCACCTACCAATGCATAAAAGGAGGTATAACAGTTAATGATGATCCTTACCTATCAATGGCGCGGAGTGACAATGACGATATTTCGCCCTTGAACGCATCATACTCGGGCTTCATATTCCCTGAGGAAAATCATGCTGATGGAATCAATAAGTCATGCTCTGTTTTTGTCCGGTCTCATTTCATTCATTCTGCTGATACCGAAGCGCAGTAGTCACCTGCTGAGGAACCTTGGACCATCTACCGCAATTGTTTGCTTTCTAAGTCAAATAGTGACAGATTCCTTTCTTTTAATTTGTGCGGACAATTTTGGCTTTCACTATTGAAACTTTAGTACTACTCTGTAACATCCATAAAAGCATTAGGTTTCTTTCGAATGAGTATTCAGAGGTTGTATCGAGGTCCGTACTCAGTTATATATACCTTTTTGCGTAAAGTATATATATTTTTATATGGCCATCAAATTAATACTGCTGACTTAATCTTGCTTTATTCAACCATTTGTTTGCTCAATCAGAAGGGCCTCTCCGTGATTGTTTCTTTGCGCTTGTAAACTTCTTTTGTTTTATCCTCGTCTCATGGAATCTTTTGCCACTATTTGACGTTAGCGATGGTTTTCAATTAAGATATCAACTAACATCTCCTCGTGTTTCTTCTTCTTTTCTGCGCTTGTCTCAGCAGGTATCGCATCTTTGTAGATACTTGTTACCTCCCCAACAAGCTTTCTTCTGTTGTCTTCCGCATTCGCATCCCGTGACCGTGAATCTTGCGCTTGAAAAGTCAAAGAGTCATTGGTTGCTGTGTAGTATCTGGACTTGCGAATGCCGGGATGTAAGGATTTGGGGAGTACTGACAGCAATTGTCCCACTGGATATGCTGTGATTGCTTTTGTTTCAGTCCTTTCACCTGTGAGTGCTAAAGACTTGCTTGAATGTAATTACGTGCATACTTATTGACATGTTGGCCCCCTGGTCCATTCGAGCGGGCGTATGTAGTATTTCCTTTCGGTAGTTGGGTTGGGTTGAAAGATTGAAACCACGAGCGAGCTTCAGAAAGAGCTTCTTGATCTAACCCAGTGTCGAAAGCCTGATATCTCTTGAACCGAGGCGCAAATGGAGGAGTTGTCAGATATGCCGGAACGATTCGCAGACAAGGCGCCAGGGCAAATTGTCGCTGAAGCATGGTGAAGTATAACAATTGACTGATCTGTGTGTTACATGGAATAGCCAGCAATAAAGAACATTTTTGTTTGTCAAATCTTCTGAGCTCAATGTCTCATATATCACTTGAAGTTGGGGTCTTCAAACTCTTGGCCTTCGCCTGATGCTTGTCTGTGGCTGAGATCTTGGATGTGAGCCAAACACAAATGACCTGCTGACCGCCTTGCCAATTCTGGACTAGTTTGCTGTTAGCTGCGGTTCACGCCTGCGCCCGATCAGCCTCAATTAGGACCCCGAAACCCATGGGGCCTTTCACCTCTGACTTGCCCTGCCAGGCCTGCCTTACCTTACCTCACTTACCTAACCTAATTGACCTACCTCACCTTTTCAACCTTCATCTGCTCATTTCCCTCAACCTGCGACACATCATCGACTTAGCTCGTACCGCCATCTTCAATGCTCTTGGTGTCGCGACTACCTAGATTCTCTCTTTAGTCCATCTTCCTTTGCTCTCACGTGCCTGTGCCCGAGCCCCAGTCTTCTGGAGAACTCAACTCATTTGGCGCGATTAGCCAAGCTCCGACGTCGCATAACCCTCTACCCGACTGCCTCCCCTGTCAAAAAGCTGGTCGAGTCGTCTGTCTTCCTGGTGACCATCTGGTGAGAGTGCCGAATCTGTTGTGGCTTTTCATCGCGCGTCCATTTGGTCTACAAGTCAACCTTTTCGTGTTTCGTCTGAAAGCGCTTTGACCGCCACTTCATCTATTCCATCACGCTTCCATTTTCCGTCTTGCGCCAGGCCATCGCCTGGCAGCACTTCTCACTAACCAAGGAGCCGAGCTCATCTGTTTGATCTTCAGTTGCACCATCGCTTGGTTCGCGTTGTTTGTACGACCAGCGCTGCTTCAGAGGGTCGTCTCATATACTGCACACCAACCTCCAATCCCAGCCTTAATTAAATGACAGAACCCGAGGCAGAACTTCAGGCGACTGCCAACCTCTCCCCTGTCTCCCCATCACCTGTTCATTCAGCCACCTCTCTGGCGGTCCCTGTGCTTCAAGAGACCGTTGACACCATCGACGCCATGGTTGCTGCCGACTCCAATGGCTCTATCAACAAGGCCCCTAATCTTGAGCCCATATCAGGGGCCGGTGGTGATGACGATATCGTAGATGACGACAGCCTCAACGACCCTTATGGTGAAGACGACACAGACGTGGCCGCCCAGCAAGTGCCGCAGCCTCAGCTTGAACAAGAACTTCCCGACAGCAATGACGATTACGCAAAGACTTTTGATTCACCAATTGGGCCGGAGGAGGGTGAAGACGGAGTCGTCGAACCACAAGATGTATCATCGCTACCACGAGAATCCAACGAAATTTCTCTTTCATCCGATCATTTGACAAGTCGCACATCTCAAGTCTCCCATGTCCTTCATGAATCATCCTTGTCGGCCCAGCCAGGCCAACCTGCGACATCAACTACTTCCAATGCTTCCTCCGAAGCTCAAGCTGCTGGCGTCGCAAATACCTTCCCGTCGCAGCCATCCAACCAGCAAACGTCGTCTCCAAGCACGGCCAAGCCGGGCGCCAGTAACGCTGCCAGCTCTGCCAGTCCTTCAGCTGATATTCAACGCCTGGTCGCTGATCTCACAGCACCATCCAACCCCAACACACATTTTGCTTCTTCCGCCCTAGGTGAACATTCCCTCGAGTCTACTATTCCGTCTTCAGCCTTCTCATCGTCAGCTTCTCTTCCACCGAGGCCTCCGCTATCACAGGCAGTTCCTCAGACGTATGCCTCGCAGTACCACCCACCTAGCATCAATGCCAGTATTCCCTCGAACCTAGCTGCGCCCCCCACGCCCGGGCAGCCATCCACTTATGTGGCAACTGGCGCGCCTGTTGCAGTCCCTGATGCTCTGGGTGAATTTTCGGTTCCTCTTGGCTCCGGTCTCCAGGCGCCTATTGTCATCACTTCTATGAACGCCCCTCCATACCCGCCTAAACCTGCTCTCTATAATACTGATCAAGCTCAAGATTCCGAATATGAGCGCCAGTGGAATCAATTCTTAGCCGACGAGAACCAGTATATAGCTGAGGCCAAATGGGACCGTTTCCCAGAGGGCTCACGCATTTTTATTGGTACACGATCCGCGTCCGGCGCGTCCAAAAACGGCGCTCACATATTCGCTACAGGTAATCTCTCGAGCGACAAGGTGTCGAAACAGGATGTCTTCGATCTATTCCATCGGTTCGGAAGGATTGCTCAAATCTCACTCAAATCTGCGTACGGCTTCGTCCAGTACCATTCTATCGAGGAAGGACAGCGTGCGATGGAAAATCTGCAAGGTATCGAGATCAAGGGTCGCAGAATTCGTGAGTAGTGCTTGTCGATCTTTCCATACTGTGCCTCTAACAACATCAAGACCTAGAAGTATCGCGTGCTCAGGACAAATCGAAAAAGGACAAGACTCGCAGCCCGGATAGGAACAAAAGCCGCGACAATGGACGCCGGAATGAACGGCACGGTCACCCAAGCCGTGATGAATATCGATCAAGTCGTGGTCAATCTCCTCATCGCAACGACTACGGAAGAGATGAGTCGTATGGTCGAGATCGAGGTTTTTATGACAACAGTAGGGGACGTGGACGATCTCGGTCCCCCGGATACGGTCGCAACGGCAAGGACAACAATTATCGACGAAGAAGTCCGAGCCCTTATGGGCGACCTCGGCATGAGGCTGAGCTTGATCTCCCACGGAGGTATGGTGCTGACGTCCCTGACGTACAGGTCATCCTTCAGCCAGATGTCAATCGCGACTTTGTCAACTGGGTGGAGCAAGCTTTCAAGTCCCAAGGTCTTAGGTCCGAGGTTATGTTCCTGCATCCTAGGATCCCCAAGGACATGGTAGTTCAACGGCAAGCGGCTGAAGGTGTCCATGCTGTCGTTGATCTCGATATTCGAGCGCAAAGCTCAGGCAAGATTCCGGTACAGGCCTTCGATCGCTCCGCTGGCTCCAACAATGTTCGATATGATCAGTACGAAAACCTGGACCCCGCTACTGCAGCCAAGGTTATTCTTCAGGCCAAGGCATCAGGAGGCCCTCCTAACTATGGCCAAACATACCGAGGAAATGGCTATAGTAGTGCTCCTTACGGAGGCCAGCCCCCGTATCAAGCGCCTACGGCCAGCTACCCTGGCCCTCCCCCTCCCGCACAATACGGTCAACAGCAGCCTCCCCCAGTCAACGTCGCTGACATTGCGAACATGATGGGTCAGCTCGACCCTGCGTCACTCCAGCAATTGCTGGCACAAGTTCAAGGGGGTGTCCAAAACCCAGCCTCTGCTCAAGGTGGCACAAATACAGCTGCCGCTGGAGCATCTCAACCTGACATCCAAGCACTGCTTGGAAGTCTGGGTGGGAATCGTGCGGCCCAGCAACCTCAGCAGCAGCAGCACCCTTCAGGCCCATATGGAGCTTCCTACGGACATGGGCCACAGCCACCATCGAGTGGGGATGCAGCGGTTCAAGTTCAGAATATCATGGCACAGCTGGCTAGATACCGGCAGTGAGACTGAACGACAATCTGCGAGCTCTCGATGAAGATGAGACTTTAGTTGTGGCTAACGACACCCTCTTATGATACCAATCAAGGTCACGGTTTCTTTTAGACGTTGGAATTTCTGATTTTTTTTTTGTTCTTATTGTTTATTCATACTTTAGATTTCATGCCGTCTTAACGGCATCCCTACCTACTTAGGGTTAGATAACGGAGCGTGGTGCGTTATTAGTGAAGGTTGGAAGATGGGTGAGGCGTCGGTGGATGAGGCTCTTGATGGCTATTACGACGGTTTAGCAAGGAGAAGAATGCACCTCGCGCAAGCATAGAATATGATAGTATAGCCTATGATGACGGCGGTGCTGTATTGGTGTGCATTCCATGCCGAATTGATTTGGGATGAGGTATTGGCTGGTGTTTTGAACCCAAGATACCCGACGTGGTCTTTAGATATTCATAGTGCTCTCACCATTGGAGCGGCTACATATTCTTTTTTCGAGTTTTCCCTGCGAGATGCCAGGTTCGTGGGAGCATAACTGACCTCTTGAATCAGGGCCAAGTGGTAGAACGTTTTCTTTATAAGGCCTAACCATCTCTACAGTTTACTACACGCCACAATGCTCATGGACTAACGACCGTCGAGACGACCCAGGAGTTGCACAGCGACTACCTCTAGTAAAACGCAACGACTTAAATTAGCCTGTGGAAGTTGCGGGATTTTACAGGGCTTATAACCAAGGTTTTCTGTACTCTATTTGCTAACTAATCTCTCTCAACCAACATACATCAGGCTGGAAAGGAACAGTCATGGCGCTAGTTATACCATTGTCTTTCCGTCTACCATCCAAAACTCTCATTGTGCCACCAAACTTTGCGTCCCTTCATCACCCACGGTGTCACACTCTTGCGTAGCTCTCGGCTCATCTCAACAGGACCGCAGACCAGGATAGCCACACTATCCTGCTGACCCTTCTGGAACGTATCGTCAACGATTTTCTGTAGATCAGGTCTTTTGTTGTTTCGAACTGCAGGACGAGTGCTCTGTTGAGATAAGACGTTCATTTCAACGCCAGCTGCGTTGTCGCTGTCATTGGCGACACTCATGTCTCCCGTGAGGAAGAGCTGCACTTGATCATCGTCCAGAAGAGATTTCCCGGTGGGAGTTGACGCGGCCCAGGTTGCGTCGCCTGCACTTCGAATGGCCCAAACGAGCTGGACGTTTGTGGACGAGTTCTCGGCTAGAATGGCGTGGTAGAGCGGTACAGCAAAGGTTGCTCCCACACCACCCGCCACGATGAGTATACGGTTGGTACCTGAAGTGATAAGATCGTTGAACGACTTTCCTATGGCACCATAAGGGCCCTCAATATTAAGTTCTACCTTCTCAGCCGACCCACCAGCGTTGGCAGTCGAAGATAGATGGTGTAGACGGTTCGTCATGGGGCCATTTCGTGTGCGTGCGACAAATGTCAACTCACCCGTCTCCTGGTTGGTAGATACCACAGTGAAGGGGTTATAAAGAAACTCAAAGACAAGATAGGGGGCAGAAAATTGCCCAATTCCTGGTCGCGAAGCTGCAGGGACATTGAGGTAGATATGCGATCCCGGACGAGCCGTGTACTTTGCAATCTTTGGAGCTGGGAGCTTGGCAGAGACTTTGACGAGACTTGTGCCAGGTATAGCTTCGATGACAGCGGGAGCTGTGATGGTGGTGATCTTTCGTGCGGCAAGGTCAAGAACGAAGACACCGAGAGCCTCCGCGATATAGAACCGCGAGGACGGTGCATGGTAGTAAATCAAGGGCGGAACCGCAAAGGCTCCAAAGAGGTGAACGATGAAGAAGAGTCGGTAAGAAGCTTGGCGAACACGTGTCATTGCTGTACCGTTGAGCACATGGAGAACGATGAAACCAGCAACACCTGCAGATACAACCGGGGCAAAGAAGCGCTTGAACCATATCCCAGACTCTATAAAGAAGATGTTGTATAGGATAGCGTGAAGTATGAGAAGGGAGTAGATAATGCGACCAAGAACGCGATGGTATCGGTTGAGATGTTCGTGAGATGAGCGAAGCAGATATGCGTAGGGGTTGAGCGCTTTGAGAGCGAGGAGATACTGAATAGGCATCTGAGATGTTGCAACAATGCCCACTCGCTTTGTGAGATGAAGATAATCTGTATTGTCAGTAACATGCTCATATGAATCAGAGGTGAAATTAACATTACCTTTTCCTGTACCATGAACGCTTAAGACTAACAACCACACTGTCCAAGCAATACCCAAAACCCATTCATCACGCTGCCCCCAATGGCTTCCCATGGATACGACGTCTTCACCTAGCCACCACTGCACCATGGGTCCTTTCTCCAGAGCTCTAGAGATCCATCGCTGTCGATTCGCTTTGACGCCTGGTGAACCTGGAACTTGATGATACCCGCTGTTACGGCCCTTGCGCACACGATTGATGAGTCGAACGACGAGGAATAATAGCGCTGGCGCGAAGGCAGAAATATGTGCTATATATGCGTAGTAGTCGAGGCTCAGACGGCGTTGATGCTTTTCCTCGTCTGTTAGAGTGAGGAACTCATATGGCCAGCCCATGATGAGTTAAGTTGCCTTTGGCCGGAACTAGAGGGAGAGCTCGTGCGGTTTTTGATGAGGTAAGACAAGGATAGATCAGTCAATTGAATGAAAGGTGGCTACAGTCATGTATCTATTAAGTCCTAGTCAGTGAATATAGCTCAAGAGGACAAGACATGTGAATTCATGATTGACTTGGTTATCAAACTCCAAGGAGGACCGCATGTAAATTGCACCAACCTCATTGGTCAGCAAATGCCGGGTACCTAGATCTACAACCTACCCTGCATGATGGCTACTTCCATAGGAGTTGACTGGATTGATTCAATATGCATCCGATTACAGTATAAGTATCGATAAACAAGAATGAGACTTGAGTTTTCAATTCCACGGAATGATAGACGATCATTATACTCTTATCTTAATATTCATGTCTAAGTAACTTAACCCAAACATTCCTCATGCACACCAGTCCATCCCATCACGTCCTAATCAGGATTCGGCCAGACCAAACTGCAAAGGAAAGCCCAGAAAACCATCATAACACCGGAGCTCCACTAGCAATGCCATTACGTCAAACTCTTCTCTCCATCTATCAAAAACGTTGCTCGCGACTCTGTATTTTCGGTTAGTCTTTGCCTCCGGCAACGTGGGCTCGAACTAAACCGTACAAGGCACATTACAACCCTCCCATATCACAATGACCGTATGTTACTCTTGAAAGAAGACAAAGTTTAGCTCTTCGCATCGTCATGATCAGGCTCGAACTTGGTCTCGCCAAGCATGGGGCCGGGTGACGATGTCATGGCAGTCTGTGTAGCCGGCTGAGGCTGGCTTTGCACTGTTGGGCCTGTCGGCCGGTTTGCCTGCGCTGGCTTCTGAGCAGGCTGATTGCTTGTAGCAGCATGTAGTCTCTGATCTAGCGCCCTGAGAGCAATAGCTCTCCTCCTCTCGGCCTCTGCGCGAGCGCCTCCAGGGGCAGTGCGTTGGATCCGGCTATCGTTTCGAGAGGCGTCTGCTGGTGTGAATGGCGTACACAATCTCATGGCAACCATCACCAGGAAGATCTGATCGGCGATGGCAGCGACGAATGGCTTCACTGGGCCAGGGAAGAACTCGGCAAACGCAAATGTCTCGCTCGCATCACCGCGGAGGGAGGCGTCTTGGGCCGAGTCGAGGTCAGGGAACACAGTCTTGTAGAACCGGAGATAGGTCCAGCTGGTCAGGAATCCAAAAATGGCAAGCCATAGAGCAGCTCTGGTAAGGAGGGGCGTAAGAGACAGAAAGAAAACGGCGCCGATGTAGATGAGAGGGAATCGAGGAACCCGGAGAGATATGACACCGCGGAAGAGGGTTACGGTATGCGCTGGGACGAGTTGGCTGAAAGCGACGAGGAAAGCAATTTGAACGGGAATGGTTCCGGCAATGACAGTCAGGCTATATAATTATGTCAGTTTCTCTCCATATGGTACTATGAACGGAACATGATACGTACGTCCAGTTCTCATTGCGTGTGAGCGTAAAGCAAAGCACCAGAATGCAGAGTGTCAGGAAGTTTGGGACCAGCGACACAATAGCGACAAACTTGGCCAGCTCAGCCGATGACCATGCTCTTTCGAGATATCGCCCTCCGTGGTATAGCGTTACGGCAGCGATACCGAGCGTAAACACATTACTCTCGACAAAAGTTGATGTTATGAACGTCCAGGGATAGATAATAGACAGCTGCGGCACCAGGGTCAAGTAGGGAATGACGATGTTGGCGTTGGCAGTCCATTGCCGATATCTTATGGCAGCGCTGAGGAGGGACTGGCCTAGTAGAGCGATGAGAAGGATGCGTGTAACCGGCGGGATATTTATTCGAGGCGGCATCGTGATTTGATTATGTAGGTTTCAGGTCCGGATCGGCTCTTATTCCAAACTCGTTGAGGCTACCACAGGTTGGAGACGTTGGACGTTGGCGCGATATATCGGCAGTATTAGCTCGTGGTTCGTCAAACAATCCGATAATTGGTAGTAATTCTTTTTGCGCTGTAGCTATTGTCGTACTCGAGAACTTTTGTTGTCGACGCTGGCCTTTACAAGGTCTTTATTCTCTTAATTCCCCTTTGATGCCACGAGATTGAACTGTCCTCTCTAACTTATCCCTGCCGTTGCCAGCCTCATCACTTTAGGGGACCACAGCCTCTTGTGGCGCACAGCTCAGTGAGTAGCCTAAGGCAGCCACAACTTGGAATCCCTCCATGCAATTTGAATCCCTGCATATGAGCGCCTGATCAGTCAATTTTTGATGAGGCCTCTTTCTCCTCATTTACGTAGGACCCGAGAGTTTTGAGCGATACTTGAACTATTTTGGGGATCAACAGTTCAAATACTATTGCTCTACATATATTGACTTCCTTAGAGAAACTCAATCAATGGGACTCGACGCGCTTTGGGATCTTCACTACTAACCTCAAGGTTTGAAGATCTGACTGTGGAGACAATCATGATGCGGCTATGTTCAAGACATTGCTGCCCCAAATCTACTGTATATGAAACAGTTCTATCGCTTCACCGGGTTATGCAAGTCCCAGACCGAATCCCATCCTCTACAACAAGTTATCAATCTCTCTCTGTTAAGACAAGCTAAACATATTGACAATTAGCTGAGATACGTTGATTTGAGACACTTGGTCAGCAAGGAAGACCATTAGGATTGACGTCCTTGATCCACTAGTGCCCACACCTTTTAGCGATAGAGCCACGGTTAGAGTTTGAGATTGAGATTTTGCTGAAAACTTCATTTGTTTCACCTCTTAGCGTTGCATATTCAAGGCCATGCTGAACTCAATAACCCTTGCCTCCGGGAATATCTCCCAATGCTTAGATGCATGGTCATCGAACTCAAATATCACTGAATTTGTGTCCTGTATCAATCAGAGTTCAATGGGGAGATGGAGATACTAAACTCGGTCAAGGTTCGGGGGCCTCGGCAAAGAACAAGATGACGGGTGCCATTCAGCGCGACTAATTCCCCCAACTCATATCTGATTGGTCAAGAACGTTTAAATTGTCGATGCTGTTCCCCTGTGCCTCTCGAACATCCATCAAATGGAGTCAGTGGGGCCCTCCCGACTCTGGAATGTCGTGCAGGGCAAAGCAGAGACAGCCACATCTTTCATCTTGCTATGGTCTTGTTTCGTTGCCAAGGTGAGGACATTCGAGTCGAATGCCATTCTCAATTTTCAACATACCAACAAAGATGACAGGGTCCAAAGTTGAGAGCTCCATGGTTGATAGGCAGCCGGAGATTTGTGATACATCAACGGCTCAGGCTATGTTGCGTTGGTGGAGGGTCCAAGTACCGACGGGAGATGCACAAGGTCAAGAACCTCGGGAATGTCACGGGAGGCTTGCGACAGGATGAATCACGTGATAAGAAGCCATTGAAATGGTTGACGTGTTTAGATTTAATGAGATCTTCTGGAATAGAGGGTTGTATGAATATAGGTGGTGGTGATGCTCCTGTCCTGGGCGAGTGATGAGCTCAACCACAGAAATCATCATCAAGTCTGTGCATTGACATGATAAAAACAGAAGAGGGAGAAAGGAAAAGCACGGGACCCTGTCGAAGTCAAAAGGTGCGGGTACCCGCCAAGTTCGGAGGTTTGTTGTGAGCTACTGTGCATGTGTGGGTGGAAGCAAGGCGTGCATTCGTGGGTGCTTTTGAGGCAGTGAGTTGGGGCTGTTATGCTGTACATCCAAGAGATCACAGCTTGGTGTCCTGGAGTGACGATGATGAGGTTGTTCAAGTCGCGTCGCCTTCGCGAAACAGTTGAAACCACCATCCTTTAAAAAACGATTGCTTAGCTGGTGGTTCAAAGACCCGGGCATGGGCAGCCGCTGGCCCCGGTTGGCATGGTGGGCTGGCTGCTTGGCGGCCCCTTTGAACGAGCTAGAGTATTGCCACGTAATGACGAGAGTTCAGACAGGGCTGTGAGCGAGCGAGAGCACCATTTTCGATAGACGGGATGGGCCAAACATTCTACTGTGTTTCTCTGTGCGCAGTCGCTGACAACAGTCTTGTTTCTGTTACAGGAGATGTTGCGAGGATTTTGAGCAGTTGCACAGCGTATGACTGCAGTTTGGAGATGACGCCGGCAACCTGGTAAGCAAGCAATGGAACCAAGCCAAGTCGTGAACATGCCCTGCAGCCTGTAGCCCTGCTTGTCCTTGCGACAGTTGATCAGTGAGTCTGTGAGTGAGTGCGTTTATCTTTCTCTCTGCCTGGCTGGCGGCTATCGGTGAGCGTAGCGAGTTGTGCATATCATGTCACGCAGAGACAGTTGGATGGATGGATGCTCAGAATGGACTGGATGACATTGGGTGTGGCATCCTTGCAGCTTGTCCGTGGTGGCATCTGCCCGTCCGGAGCTGTGGGAGCCAGGCGTGCGGCGTGCAAGGCATGCCGGGGCGGTGTTTTTGGTGGGCCTGTTGGTTGTGGGCTTGTCTTGAACCATCCATTCGCCTCCCCAGACTGGCGACTGGTTCGACGGAAGGTTGAGTTGAGTTGAGTTGAGTTGAGTTGAGGTGGTGGAGGTGGTGGCGGATCTCGCTGAGGGGTTTTGCTTCATTTCTTCATCGTTCTTCCCAGGTAGAGATTTGCAACAAGCTGCCTCTACTCCGTACCGAATCGTGACATCGCACGCCCAGAGACAATGAGGCCAAATTGGACTCGGATTCTCTAGCCCATTGTGACATTACGACCTCGAATTGGAGTGAGTACCGCAGGGGTGAAAGGGATGGGCGGGGGACAGAAACACACATGTTCAAGTAGAGGTACATTGATCAAGTCGAGTCTTGAAGCCTTGAACCTGACCCTACCCCTGTCGTGGCCGATCTGCATCCGTCCGTCTCAGATTTTTGGGAGGAGAGGCGAAATGCATCAGCCCAAGCCCTGAAGCATGGCATGGCATTTAACGCGGGCTAGCCGTGACTAAGGCAGCCGACGTCATATGATTGGGCAAGGATTTAAGAAGCCTCATGCACAAACTGGGGGGGAATCATTGACGGAACACCATCACACTCGCAGCGGCAGGGGCGTAATCTAATTGATGACGAGCGATAACAAAGCTGCTTGCTGACTTTTTTTTTTTTGCTGATATATTCATAGGGAAAAAGGCAGCAAATGAACGAAGGGGAAGAGACGAAGCGATCTTTTCCTGGCCATGACCTGTTGGGTGCCCCTCGTTCTCGAGTGTCATCATCCAACAAGGGGCATGATCTTCGAAACCTTGCCATTCTGTTGAAGATGAACCTAACGATGATGGAATTACCAACACACTGAACAGACCGGGCCAGGGATATCTACCGTTGTCTTCAATGTGGCACGGTCATGGCTCGAGGCAGGGGGTGCGTGCTGTTATTTCAGTCATCAATCATCTTGGAGGTTACATTTCACCATCAATATCCGCCATGGCCCAAACGGGTTCAAGGACCTTCAAATGCTCTCAGCAAACCCCTGCTTGTCCGGGCATTCAAGGTCCACAATCCGCAGGTCCACAACCCCTGCTCAGTGAATCGATTGGTTGCCACTCCACCATCTTCAAAGTACCGATACTTTTAGCAGCGCGCCAGGCATGGGTGTCACTGTTTTTCTCCTCTAAAAAGAGAACGACTTTGTTGGAGAGTCCAGTTCTGTCTGTTTTTCCATCCTTCGACCTGGCGTTCGCTAGCGCCTGTTCCATTTCAAGCCCGCCGTTCAGTGGGTTAGCTCCCTTGCACCCAAAAGCATCTCGGTAATACCTGAGTATGTACCACTGCAACGTTTATGTGCTTTTCGGCCGTCATCCCACTATTTGACGAGAGCAGATGCCACGAGCAGTCTTATCCGATCACGCTGTTTACCGTTGCTCAGCTTATCAGCCTCCCTGGTCTGTATCACTGGAAAGTCTTTGGGCTATTCGTGGATCGAACGAATTGGATGGTTCTGTACCTGCAAACTCCCCCCAGTCAGCCCGGTGCCTAGCTCCCCGTAAAGGCCCCGTAGCTCCAGCGCCAGCAATGTCGCTTTATTCTTGGCGTTTTAAGGGTACCTCGACAAGGTATCCGTACCCTTCCAGTCCATCCAATGCATCAAAGAATCCTTGCAGCACCCCAACTAATTCGGGCTAGCAGAAACGGGGAGAGAGCTACAGGCAGAACGACCTGATCCTGTGCTAGCTTGGTTGTGCCTGTAGGGACCTTGCACAAGAGCAGAAGCATTGATTGAATCTCGGGCTGGGCTGGGACGGGAGTGACCTAAGGCACAGCACAGTACAGGGGCGGTAGAGGTAGAGGAGGGAGGTACGTACCCACTCATCACCGCTCCGACTGGAACCTTGAATTTCATCTTTCTTTTGCATCTTCACTTACCTTTCCTCGGACAAACCCCATAAACAACATCGAATAATCCAGCTTCTCCCTCGGAAATAGGTTGGCTTCCCGGGAGCCTGCTGACTGCTGTCTTAAATTACGCTTCATATCGTCAACTGCGACCTTTCAGCGACTCTGCGCCTTTTGCGGCGCTCTCTGGACTCTGGACCATGGTCGCTAAGGAATTCCTCGACTCGGATAGAGTCAACTTTCTTGTTTGGAGGTTCGTCACTACTTCGCGTCCTCGACTCGCAATCGTCGCGCCAGTCACCTTCTCGCCATCACCTTTCTTGCTCCTCTGGACCTTTTTGCTAACCATGAATTTCTGCTCGCCTACAGATTTCTTCTTGAAGGCAGTATGTATTATCTCTGCGTGCTCACAGCGCCACAGCTAATCTAACCACACTCGCCCACAGATTATCGAGAAACTGCTGCCAAATTTCAAAAGGAGTGGCACGTCAAGCAACCTCACAGGGAATTCGCCTTTGCGCGCCATGTCAAGAGCCATGCATTGGTTTCAGTGATTAATCGCGGCCTTGTTTACCACGCGCTTGAGCGGGAGCATTTACGAAAACTGGTAAGTAATTTTTTGGGAGTCATTGCAATCTACGAGAGTTTCGGCGCTGCGCCTGTTCCCCCCACCCATTAAGGCCAGGTGGGCTGTACTTATGGCAAGGCCAAATCTCCAAAACGGTCCGAGACTGACAGAATTCACCATATGCAGCTGCCTCAGGATGCCGCAGCGGAAGCAGCCGACTCGCTACAGATGGGCATTTTTGGACCTCTAGACGCGCATCCGCAAGGAAGAATTGAGGCAGACGAAGAGGAAGACGCGGAAGGAGAGGAAATTATCGAAGAGGAGGTTTCAAGAAAACGAGCCCCTCAGCAATTATCGAATGTGTCACCAGCAAAACGACAACGGTTAAGTAATGGCTTGGAGAATGGCGCCGATGTACTGGCTGCAGTAACGGTGCCAGCATCAGCACCAACGACAACAGCAGCAACAGGAACAGAGACCACCACAACAGCACCGGCACCAGTAACGACACCTATGGAAATTGACAACCAGCCCGATAACCATGCATATCCTTCGCCTCTCGAGGGTGAGCAGGCACCAGAGCCAATGGTGCGGACTGACGGCCCTGAACAGGGTACCCAGGTAGACAAGGTCGAGGAGCTGGCTCCAGAGACGACCTTTATCCGTTTGGTATACGACGGCCAGAATCAGATTCAAGGAGACCGAGGCGCTACGCCATCACCTTCCTCGCCTTCTGGGCAAGATAATGCTCCCATCCTTCTGCGATGCGAGTGGAACCCAAGAGATCCGTCCATCCTCGCGGCTGGTGGCACCGATGCGCTAGCCCGTGTTTGGACGGTCCCTCGCGCGGGCCCCATCGAACCGGGCCAAGATCACGTGTCACTCCAAGGCCACTCCCTTATCGATCGTGATGTGCCCCGCGATACCATAACGACGGCCATGTCGTGGACCAGCGATGGCGCTGCAATCGCAGTAGCCACGGACTCGAGGAACCATGCCTCGATCAATGTGTGGTCCGCTGAGGGCGCACATTTGCAGTCAATGGAATTATCAGAGCCTCCAGTTATCAAGATGTTATGGAACCCTAACAATACAGCTCTACTAGCCATTTCCCCAGACAAGGGTGGTACTCTTATTACCGTTCACTACCCGCCCGCTGGAAACTCTCTGTCATATGTCCTCCCGGACCACAATATTGATGCTACCCCTTTCGATGCCGCGTGGACTGGAGAAGCAGAATTCTTGCTATGTGGTGGCGACCTAATGATATGTCTCCAATGTACAGAGACAACGATAGTGCAGGCCAGAAAATTTGAGACCAAGGACGATGATCTATTTTCCCAGGTTCTTTTTGACGGACGTTCGCGACTGGCCGCTACGTCCAGCGACAAGGGCACACTTGACGTAAGAATTTACACCAGATTAACATATCGGACAAAGATGCTGACTGATGTAGCTGTGGGATGAGAGTGGTCAAAGAAGGTCTATCTCTGCGCACCAAGGTACCATTACTGCGATGCAATGGCAACCTCTGCCCGAAAACCAACCTGGACCTGATGACGAGCGTTTGATTGCGACTGGAGGAGACGATTGTGCGATTCTTATTTGGAATGCTCGAATGCCCGAAAGCAAGCCTAAGTGCTTCTTGACCATGGATTCACCAATTATGAGGCTCGCTTTCACGCCAGATGGTGCATTTATCGCGGGCGCGACGTCAACTCAGATCTTGATTTGGAAAGTTGGAAGTTACGCTGTGCCGCGAGCAAGCTGGAGTCGACCGGTGCATCCTGGCTGGCTCAGTCCCAAGGCTAGTGCCGAGACGGACGAAGAAGATGAGCACTGCTTGTGCTGGGATGCCGATGGCCACAAATTGGCCTATGGCTCCAATAGCAGGGTGAGTCGGGGGACGATACTATATGCTTAGTTTCACTTTGCTAACCTTTGAAAAGCTTGCTATCATCAACTTCCGAAGATGACGACTACACCAAAAAGGATAACGTTTGCAGCATTAATAGGATCTAGATGTGCGAGGAGGCAGTATGGAAGCCCTCACGCGAAAGCGCTACAAGAAAATGCGGCTTGTTCAGGCACGGCTTAGGAATACAGTTAAATGGACTGTGATGCGAAATGGGCATGATTGGAAGCCCTTAATGTCTATTCTCGCTTGGACATGGTTGAAGCAACCATTTGTACGAAACTGCGAACTCGCGAAAGCTCTTTCTTGTATAACACGACGACGAACTATGGCCAGCTGGCCACGAGGGTGAAAACTGAACTCTCTGATTGGCACATATACAATACTATCTGGGCACCTCTCTACGCACGAACTCTTTGTTGAATGAAGGAACATGGATAGAGGTTATAGGAGTAC